>NC_079147.1:222913326-224143639 GCF_945859685.1 Eupeodes corollae
GATCGCGGTATGCTTGGGATCGTTGTCCTGTTGAAAAATCCAACTCTGGCCAAGGCCCAACATATCCACTGATGGCTGCAAATTATGTTCTAATAGTTGTTTATAATAGTATCGATCCATAATACCATCAATAAACACTAGTCGGCCAACTCCAGTAGCTGCTATTGCGACACAAGCCATTACGTTGCACCCACCATATT
Organism: Eupeodes corollae; assembly: GCF_945859685.1. Classification (NCBI taxonomy): domain Eukaryota; kingdom Metazoa; phylum Arthropoda; class Insecta; order Diptera; family Syrphidae; genus Eupeodes; species Eupeodes corollae. The sequence continues at coordinate 222,913,527 of NC_079147.1, forward strand.
TCACTGTTATCATGATATTCTAAAGAGCTGCATTTTTTTTACGCCAAACCTTTCATCGTCCATCATTTCCAAACAAGTTAAACTTGTTTTCGTCCGTAAATAAAACTCTTTTCCAAAAATCAATTCCCTTATTTAAATGTGTTTTTGGAAATTCAAGCCGAAGTTGTCGATTCTTTTCAGATATCAGTTTTTTTCGTATTTACCGTTATTTTAAAAGCAGAATAAAATGTTTTGCTTGGTACAGTAATTAAAATGGATTTGAATACTTTTGGTGTAAAACTTTTTCCCTATCTTATCTTTGATTAACGAATATATGAAATTTTGGGAATGTATGAAGACTTAAGTCCCTAACTGTAGTCGACTCTATTAGATGTTCTTTTAAGTATTGTTTTGGGCCGATGAACCTAAAATTTCGCTACTGTTTTTGATGATTATTCGATCTGAAAAAGAACTACAAAAGTTTTAAATGCATTAGTAAACAAGAACACAAATTAACATGTGCAATGTAGCCTATCGTGGTCGTCTGAACCGCTCAGCGCCCCTCTAGCTGACAACATCTTCAATTTTGAAATAATGCCATATATTTGTTAGTAATGTGGGTGGTACAGACTTAAGACACAATCTGCTGTTGCATGTGGTCATGTTGCGATGAATTTATTTGACCCTCTTAAAACATAAAATATATTCATCAATAAATTCTTCAACTTCCCATGAAAAAGAAGAAAAGAACTTCTTGAACCGCGGCGGCCGTGGAGACGCACCGACAGGTAGTTGACTGAAGAAGAAAAAATAAAAAACTTGTTGTCGTTTTATTTGCAGACTTCTATATGCACCTTCAAGTGCCTTTTCGAAAGCAATTAGTTTCCTGAGCTAAAGAAACTGACTTTAGCTGCACTTTGCTTGATCCTACAATGGCGTAACGAACTCTACTCAGTTTTTCACACAAAAGTTAATAAAACTGTTGAAAACCTCGCGGAAAAGCACACAAAATAAAAACTTCAATTTCCTTTATAAAATATTTCTGAGGGTTGGGCTTACCTGTGCCGCGCACCTACAATTTAGCTCCTTGAAAAACTATGTTCCGATTCGTTGATCTCGAAATAATGCAGAAATATGTGGGTATGTATGTTCTTCCAAGACTTTGAATACAAATATGCTTTCGTGTTCTTGTGCTCTGAGGGGGATATCCAACCCACCTTTCGTATCATACGCCTTTTGGAAAATGTTGATAGATTGGGATTTAGAAGAAAATGAAATTTCTTTGTCTCGTTTTCCAAAAATAAGAAGACAAAAGGGAATTTTTACTTTACTTTTTCGTCTGTTCCGTTGTCGAGTCTTGAGTGAAGGACTACAAAACACCTTTTGACAGGGAATATCCTTTAAAATTAATTTATGAATGTGAAGCAGTTTTAATCTATACACCTACTCGTAGATAAAGTTTCTCGTTTCTCATCGAATCGAATTTTATTCAATTATAATCATTTTTATACAAATCGATTTTACAAGGAAACTGAAAAGTCCTTATCGTCATGAGAAAAGAGCCAGGCAGGAAGACAGGCACAGAGAAATATGCTGATGGAAGGGAAACTATGACAACAAGAACAACAACAAACGAATATGGGTGGCTTGACGATGATGGTTGGAGAGGTTAAATCTCTTTCTTCTTCAATAAGTTTATGGCAAGCTAATTGAATTCTAAGTCAATAAAAGGAAGCGGATATTATGTACATTGTACGTAGCGTCACTTCTCGTTGTAAGAACTTCTTACTAAGAAGGGATGTTTTGTTGTGGATTTTTGTTATAATTTTTATATAAAGTTAAGCTTTTTTATCATCACAAAGAAGAAATTATAATTTAATTATTTGTTTTGAAATGTTCGTTTGTTGTTTCATAATTTTGACAAATTACAAACTCAAAAGATCAAAAGTAATTCAATTTTTGATTTTTGACAACAGGCTTAAAGTTTAAATTGCTTTTATAAGTTAAATATATAAATTAAGAACAAATCAATACTTCAAACATATTCATCACCAAATAAGGTAGTTGGATTACGATTGAAATATGACTTGATATTAAAGAGGCAAATTATTGTATTTGTTGTAGAAGAAATAAGACAAAAAACAGAAGCAACTGCCAAAAACTTCAGATTTATAGAAATTTTAAGAGTTCAAGAAGAAAATTTTTTAAGAATTTAAAGTTATTTTTTAAAGGGTTTCCAGACTATAAAATAACCTCAAACAAAGAACTGTAAGTAACTACTCTCTATTTCAAAACAAAAGAATTGAAATAAGGTTAAACATTTCTCGAGAAAAGAAGAATTATCACCTACATTACCTTGTTGATCAGTGTAATTTGCATTTTTTTGCATCGTTTTCCTGAGTTTATCTTTTTGGTGACTTACTGCCCCAATTGCAGCAAAAAGTGTTTGAAAATGAGGCCTATCGGCTGGAATTTATTTGAGCCTGTCGCAATGGCCACTTGAACGAAAGCATTTGTAGAAAATTATGGCAATTCATTATCTTGACAATAAAGCTCATTCTTGTCAATAATTCAAAACTATACGCGTTTTATTTCTTGTCGAAAACCGCACGTTTAAAAAAAAACACCCTTAACAATTTATTTTCAAAAAAGGGGACGTTGATACCTTTCAACATTTCCAGGTCTAACCGATTACAATAACTTATAATAGAAAGTTGATGAAAATCAATTTCTTAGAAGCTGATAGAAACTAACGAATGCACCTAAGTGAATCCCTTTTTTACTTCGTACAACTAAATTCGTTTAAATAGGCTTACTTACTTACTTACTTAGGTCCTCAGACCTGTTAAGTCCGTTGGAACCCCTTAAGGGGCATAGGGCCTCTACTACGCCTACGTGCCATCGTGTACGGTTTCCGGAGATGTGTTTCAGCTTCCTCCAACTTTTGCTTAGTGACGCTGATTCCGCCTCGACTGTTCTGCGCCATGTGCTTCTTGGTCCTTCAGCTCTTCTTTCTTCTTGTGTGAACGAATTCCACTGCATTGCTTGGCCTGCAATGCAGTCGCTACCTTTTCGAAGCGTATGTCCAATCCATTGCCACTTACGTCTTCCTATTATAGATTCTATAGGTTTCTGACCTATCGTTCTATGAAGGACCTCATTTGTTAAACGGTCAATCCTTAGGATGTTGCGAAACACGAAGGTTTTATTGTAATGGTTGCAGCTTTCTTGTAATGGTTATAGTTACCTTCCAGGTGCTGCATTCATAAAGAAGACAGAAGAAACAGTCGTAGCTTTGTTCTTAAACTGTTAGAGTTATTCGTCCAAATTTTCGACAACATACCGAACGTCGCTTTTGCTTTGCTCATGCGGCAAATGAAGTCTTGTTCGGTTCCGGCTTCGATGGAGACGATACTTCCAAGGTATTGAAAGCTCTACACTTTTTCCACCGGTTGCGAGGAAATATTTATTTTAGAGGATGGTTGGGTTCCGAGGCTGATCATTTTTTTTGCCGTAATTAATTTTCAGCCCCACAACTTCTGCATCTCTCTCCACTCTTATTGTCATTTGATGGAAATCCATGATACTATGAGAGAGTAAGCAAACATCGTCCGCGTAATCCAAGTTCTTTAAATAGGTGTCAAAGTCCAATGGATCCCTCCACTACCTGACAAAGCTGCGCGCAGTACCTACATTGCTTATCACCAACAAAAACAATATTGGCAATAGAATACAGCCTTGTGTGACTCCTCTTCGGATTTCAAAATCATCTGACAACCTACCATCGTGCAGAACGTGACACTTGGATCCATCATATGTTGCTTAAATAATAACAATTAGTTTTTCTGGGATGCCTCTCCTCCGTTAAGCTAACCAGATATACTCCCTGTTAACGATATCAAAGGCCTTCTCGAAGTCGATGAACCGCAGGTGTAGTGGTGATCGATATTTAACGCACTGTTCAATAATGATCCGCAGGGTGTTGATATGATAAATACAGGAGGATCCAGCGCGGAATCCTGGTTGCTTGCCATCGAGTGTGGCCTCAAGGTGTTGCGTGATGCGTTTTAATATGACTTTTTCTAATATTTTGGCAACGGCTGGTAGGTAGAACGCAAATTCCTATCCAGTTTTCACACTTTGTTTGATCTCCTTTTTTGGGAGCTTGACGATAATTCCCTTCTTCCACTCAACGGGGAAGCTTTCAGTAGTCCAGGCTTCTTTTATGAGTGGATAAATTAGTTAGCTTAATGACATTGGCGCTGCTTGTAAAAGCTCTGCAGGAATTCCATCAAGTTCTACCACTTTGTTGTTTTTGAGTGCTTTAATTGCTGCAACGATTTCATCTTTACTGGGAGGTGCGTTGTGGATTCAACAGCATTGGCTGCACGTTGTTTGCAAACACTCGGATAACAACCGAGGAAAAATGTTCTTTCTACCTTCTGACTTGCTCATCCACCAAACTTATCACAGTACCGTCTACTTCTTTCACCAGTTGTTGCTTTGAGCTGTGTGCACCGGTCAGCTCTTTAGTTATTCTGTAAACGGTAGCTCCTGTTTGCAGTATCTAGTTATGCTTTTCACGGCGGCACACTTTGCGGTGAACCTCACTCTTTTTCATGAAGTACGAGGACTCCAGCTCATTTTTCTTCACCTTGTGCAGCAGTTATTCGAGCCCTACCGACTATTTTGGCAGCACCTGAAATGAAAACATTTTTCACAGCATTCCAATGGTGTTCGATGTCATCATGTACTGTGCTGCTGATTGTTCTCATTTCGTGAAACAGGTGGTCCCTGAATTGTTGACGTTTCGTGGGATCCTTTAGTCTGGTGATGTTGATTTAGGGCTCGTGTAATTCCGTTGGATCTTCGAACTGTAGCTATAGCAATCTTAGGGTAGCTAGAAGTCCCATCTCGGCGCTTCTTCTGTTTTGGACATTCAAGAGACTGCTTCTAAAGCGGCGACTAATCGCGAAGTGGTCAATTTGGTTGGAAACGCTTGCCCGTCCGTCGACAAACATCTAATTTTATGAAACAGTTTGTGTTAAAACAATCCATACTGTTTCATAAAATTAGATGGTTGTCGACGGAATTTCATAAATTGTAAACTTGAAGTTACTTGAAGTGGGTCCAAGCTTTTCATAGTAAATTAATGCCTCGCCTTTTCAACCAAATAGAACATAAATCAATCTCACTTAAATAATAATTAATAAAGTTAAAACGATAAAAATTAACCAAGTTTAACAGCATTTAACTTCTTTTCCGTGTACATTGTCTGTCTTTGTACAAACGTTTATAACTAAGTACCCCACATCAACTGTCAAATTCCTTCAAAAGTCCATCATATTTTTCCCTTTATTTCTTCAATCTTATATTATCCTCCTTAAAAAATTACTTTCTCAAACTAATCGGCACCGATCCAAATCTAATCCATTACATTCTGCAGTAAATAGTGCGGTAAACTTCGATCAAAGCGCCATACAACAAAAAAAAAAGTACTACTCAAAGCTGTCAAAACTTTTCACTTCTCACCCTTTTTCTATTCATACATACATCCATCCTACGTACAAAACTAAATGCTTTACTTCAAGACGTCCATTCAACCCTAAAATATTTCATATGTGCGCCACCTGAAATCTTAAATAGGGCCTTAGTAAACTTTAGTTTTTGTTCAAACCCTCCTCTCTGCATTATAAAGATGAAGTGCACACACGTTTGGCTACATCAATCCATCATCCTTGTTACCTTCTTTAAAAGTTTTCCTTTTTTTTAAACTGATTCTGAGTTTCTTATACCTAACCAACCTTACAATAAGTTACAGTACATGTTTTGAGATAAAACTTTTTTGAAGAAACGAAAAATTCTTCGACTTTTAAGATGACCTGTCAAAAACTTTATTATGACACACACGTATCGCATTATGACAAAAAAATGTCAGGCAGGGCAAAGCTTTTTCAACTTTCCTTTGACATTTTGACATCGCATCAGCGTTATAGTGAGAGGCGAAAATAAATGAACTTTCAACTACAGATGTCGCTGTTGTTTGTTTCATAAACAAAAATAAAAATGAGGGTTACTTGGGTCCATTAAACAGAGGCAAGCAAACAACTTGTTGCCCTTAATAAAAGCCCATTATATAAGCTATCGATTGCCGAATCTATTTTTTAACATGATATTCACCCCCCAAAAAAAACGGGCATTTTCTTCATACATCTTTCATGTTTTGTCTCGACACGGTGTGGATAAAGACTCAGAAAGGCCCAAAGACCACATTGAAAGGATCTTTAAGTTGGTATATTAAAAGCTGTGCTATAATGGTAGCTGATATTTTGGTTGGAAAAGAAAAGAAGCCTGTTGAAATTAATGACCCCGGAACTCTCCACATAGAAAAGATGGAAAAGCAACAACAAAACATTAATTAGGCCATTCAAAGTGTTTTCCGTGTCTCCTTGGACGTAAATTGGTACAAATTTATTTAGGTACGGTACTAAATAATTAATTATTGAGAAAACCAAGACGAAGACGGGTACAACGACTTTGAACTCAAATAATGTTTCTTATTTTTTTTTCTTAGGGGGTAAGATGAAGAGACTGTTGTTTTTGTTGTTTGTTTCTTTGTTATTTCCCTTAAAGATGATGTTTTTTTTTTTTGGTTAGGGTGGTTTAAGGTTAGTGGTTGTGGATTTTGGTGGTATTTTAACGGGAACTTGGCATGTGAGTTCATATATTTAGTTTTGGAGCAGGTGGAATCGATTTTGTATTGTTTGTTTTTTTTTTCTTGACATTCCTTTAAAGCTGGATAAACAATTTTAATGTAAACACCGACAAAAGAAATAAAAGAATGTTAAAATTCAATTTGCCCGCATAAGGGCCCGAGGGGATGGATAAGTTCTTCTTTTTAAGTTTTTTTTTTATTTTATTTTGAATTTGATAGAAAATTACAACATTGTCGGTGTTATTTTTCAGTTTTTGTTCATCAAATTATTATTTCGTGGAATGATGACAGGAAGTTTTATTTTTTGATGCCATGTCGTATAAAATACACGCGTTTTCAATGGAATGGAGGCGGCGGTGGTGGGGTGGGGTGTGTGTATATGAAGAGGAATATTTTACGATGGAATTTAATTATTCAAGAATGCGGTTATGTACATGTATATTGGTTTACTTGATACTTTTTTTTTTTTAATTTAATTTTAAACAATTTTCATTATTAAATACTTGATATATTTCACTTTTCAAGAGTATGGGATTATGCGCTGCACTTTTATTGATAATATTTTGAGGACTTGACAGCAGTTTTTACTGATGAGATATAATGTCGAACCCAGGGACTCTTTTATCACAATTTCTGTTTGTGTTTTTGTTTAATAAAGAAATTTATTAATAAATTTACATGAGTTTTAAATTGTTGTTCCCAAATCCAATGCAAATAAATCCCTGTGTAAATAACCCCCAAATTTACTCCAATGTATAAAAAAAATGATGAATTATTGTTTTCATTTTATTTTTGTTTGTTTTGTGCATTAAACAAAAAACGTGGAAGTCGGTTTCAATAAAATATGGAAAGAAATTCGTTTATACTCATACTCTAGGTTGTAAACTGTTTTTTAGAAATGTGATTTGCAATAAGAAACAAAACACATATAACTTTATGTTATGGTTAAGAACCTAGCTTGATTGGAGGCCATAGCACCTAGCTCGAATAAGTTCCAATCGATCCAATTTTTCACCACTTTTCTGCAGCAATTAGGGCCATATGTCAACAAGAATGCGACAAATATTATCTTTCAAGTCGTCAATTTTACCGGGCTTATTTGCGTTGACAAGCGAAAATCACAAAAAATATATGATAATGGTACAAACTAAGACTAATTTCATTTTAAACGTCTACACTCCTCCAAAAAGTTTGGAGTCTGTTTATAACGATCTCTCCTTGGCATTAGACTTTCTTATAAATTTGTCCTGCTCTGACACCAATATTTTACTTCTAGGTGATTTTAATTCCATCCTATGACGAATCCTGCCTTGAAACCTCTGTTTCTTCTTCACAATTGGAACTATCTCTGCTCGATTAAGTCCTTCTTACTGATTTACAGCAAACAAGCTGTATTAAAAACTCAAAAAATCAAATTCTCGATTAACTCTTTTCTTCTGACGCTATTAGCATTCTTGTTCTAGAATTTAGATTCTTGACATAAGTAATCACCTTACTGAACACAGTAATTCCTTTGATTGTTTATATAATTTTGACTTCAGAAGAGCTTATTTCAAGTTGTTGTCTGAAGATTTAACCATTTCTGGAATTGCTGATACATTAGCATTTTCGTACATTGACGAAGCATTTTCAACTTTTTATGAGATCCTTGATTATTGTTTGGAATGAAATGTACCTTTAAAGAAATCAAGAAATACAAACTTTAGCAACCCTTGGTACACGAAAAAAATGCGTTTACTGCGTAACACAAGAAATAAGGCATGAAAAACGCACTCAAAACTCTGTCTCCAATCAACTTAGATTTCTATGTTAAACTCTTTAATCAATTTAAGTCTCTTTCTTATTTTGTATATGATAGATATTTTACTGATATGGGCACCTCTTTGAAAGAGAATCCTAAACATTTTTGGAAGCTTGTATACTGAAAGAAAAAATCAGATGGCTTTCCAGTTAACTTCACTTACAAGAACCTTTCATTAGATAAAACTGTTGATATGGATATCTATAACGCTTTCGCAACAAATTTCCGTAAGTCATTTGTTAATAGCCCTGAAGAAGTTGATGAAGTATATTTTCATAATCTTCACTCCTTTCCGCAAACTAGCTGTAGTCAAATCCCTGTGCTACAGAGTACGGACCTGGATCTTTAATCCGCGTTGAATGATGACTGTTCAGACGGTCCCGATGTGTATTCCCCCTATAGTATAAAAAAGTGTAGTAATGCTTAAGTTGAACCCCTTACTTTCTTATTCTAACTTTATCTAAAAACAGGCAAACTTCCCATTATATGGAAAAAGTCATTTTTAACACCAATTTTCAAGACAGGTAACAAGTCGGATATAAGCAACTACAAGACCATTGCAAAGCTTTCTTGCATTCCTAAAGTGTTTGAATAAGTTGTTTGTGAAAGTGTAGCAGTTTTAAGTGAGAATCTCATTTGCGAACAGCAACATGGTTTTGTGAAAAAAAAGATCAACCGCTACAAATCTAATCACATTCTTAAACATATGTTCAAACGCTTTAGAACAAGGTTACGGAGTTGGCTGTGTATACACTGACTTTTCTAAAGCTTTTGACCAACTTAGCCACGGGATTATTTTATTTAAACTTAAAGCTCTTGGTTTTCCATCATATATTTAATTTTTAAAAGCTATTTGTGTCGAAAGTAAATTTTTACCAAGTTTAATTATTAGATTTTTATTATTTGAAAAAAAAACTGTTCATTCGATTTTTCCCACAATTTTTCAGAATGTTAAAAACAATATTTCTTATAAGATAAAATTAATTTGAAGCCATTATCTCAATTTTTTGAGAAGATATTTGAGTCGAAAATCAATTTTTCCAACTTTTATTAATTTTTTTGTTTAGGGTTTTATTTTTTGTAAAAAAACTGTCGACTCGATTTTTCTCAAAATTTTTCAGAATGTTAAAAACAATATTTCATATAAGTGAAAATTAGTTGGAAGCCATAATCTCAAAGTTTTGAAAAGATATTTGAGTCGAAAATCAGTTTTTACCAGCTTTTGTTAAATTTTCTCTTAAAGTTTTTATTTTTTGTAAAAAAAACTGTCAATTAGTTTTTTCTCAAAATTTTACCATTTGTTAAAAACGTTTTTTTTCGTTGCACAAAGTTGTTTTTGGAGATAAAATTATTTTAAATTCGTAAAATTTTCGAGGTGACAAATTTTTGTTTAGTTTTTTTGATTTATAAAAAAAAAAAACAGTTTATTGTTTTTTTTTTTCAAAAAGTATACTTGTTTTGTATCACGTTAGAATTTATTATATAAAATTTAATTCAAGTCTCTAGCGTTTTTGCTTCATGAGATATTTAGGGTTAACCAAAATTTTCAATTTTTTTAAACTGCTATGGTAAAAAAACCACTCACGCAATTTTCTTGAGAGCCCTTTCTGCATCTTTCTGAATTATTATCTGTATAACAAAATGTATTTAAAGTCAATATCTCTTCTGGTTCCTTAGCTATGCACGACGAAAAAAACGTCGCAAACGTACGGACGTATGGACGTATGGACGTACGGACTACGAACGTACGTACACACGTAAAGACAGACATCTTTCTAAAAATCTTTTATTTCGACTCTAGGGACCTTGAAACGTCGAGAAATTTCACAATTTTTGAATTTTACAATAACTTCCCATGGAAAGTTATAACTCAAAAAATATGTAATCTGGCAATACTTTTTTTGGAGTTAGTTTTTTTGACAGTTGCCACTTCATTGATGCTCATTTGGTTTGCTAATTTCAACTGAATAGGCTAACTCCTGAACAAAGTTTGCAAAGTGTGGATACATTTACTATTAATAATGGTTAGTCGAATTCTTGTTTCATTTTTCAACGCGATATTTTATAACGTTCACATTTTTTTAAATGATATATGGATTTAGAAATAAGGGAACTTGCACAAGCAGAAGAATTGTAAAAATCTTCAATTCGACAAAGTAATGCAATGAAATATTTCCAAAGAGAAGTTTATGTTTCTTTTTTTCAATATTTAGGTTCGTCAAAATTCTATGCAAAGACTGAAAAATAATGTTGATATTGCAAACAATATTTCTACCTGATTTCAATCAAAATAGATACTTCGATCAATTTAGGCGTCGAAAAACTGTAGGAAACTAAAAGAAATCCATTCTACTTTCAAAATCTTTCAATTTTTTAATGCAAATAATTTTCCATTCGATTATTTCATTTTTGACTTCAAAAAGGTCAAATTAAAAACGTTATTTTTGAAGAACTTATAAATGTAACACAATTTGTAATAGAGCTTCATTAGAGCCTCTTTAAAAATATGAATGTGAATAATTTTCAAATTAACTGTAAGGTTTTATTCAAAAAATTTTCCTCAAACATTTCCAATTTTAACAGTGATGGAATTAAATTCTATGATTATTTTCGAAATTATGTTCTATAAAAAGCCTGAATTCCATGGTAAACACATTTTTTTTAATTGAATCAAGATATTTGTTTCACTTTTCAAGCGTATAACCAACCAACAATCCTCGAGCGCCTCGTGACATCATCTTCAAATTGTAATTTAGGTCAGGATTAAAGTCTCTTAACTGCCAACATCGCGCATCGCATCGTAGGTATGTAATTCAAATGAGGTTAAGAAGATTATCTTAAGCATTATTATAAAATGTGCCTTACAAGAATAATTCTCATTTGAACTTAAGCACACATGTGTGTGCCCAAGTGATTATATTCTGTTCCTAAAATAGCTATCGCAAGGGACTCGATTCATTTTCCGTCTTTTAGCTTAAGCTGTTTCAAAACAGTCTAAGAAATGTTCGTTTTTTGTTTTGAAAGAGCAAAGATATAAAACACCCACAATTTTAATGAGTATAATTGCCCAGGGCTAAAATCTTTCCTATGGAGCTTTTATTTTTTATTTTCCATTTCAATCTTGAAGGAGCATTAAAAGTAAGTACTACACAATTACACATAGACGGGACGGCCAAAACTCCCTTTAGCATCCCGCATGCAATTTAACGGTACAAGTCTGTAAAATCGTTTGTGCAAAATATTAAAAACTGAGCCACACAACGTGAACGGACTCATACTTTACGTAGGGAGTTAAGTAACGTACAAAAGAACGAACGAACGACTTATTCTCGGGACCACATGTTAAGAAATGGATATTTAGGCCAAATGAGACTCGTTAAATGTCGAAATGCACTTTTACGTAATCGGTGTGGTGCAAATGCAGAGCACAGTGAAATGGGAGTTTTTTAATTTTTGTTTTCCTGTTGATGAAAGGATGTGCCGCCATTCTCTTCGGATCGTAAAATTTACAAGGAAACAATTTAATGAAATGAAACCATCTGTTAAGAGGTTGACTTGGCAATCAATCCTTAGAACCAAATTAATCTTCTGTCGATGCGGATGATTGTAAATCATTATGGTTTTTTGTTTTTATTTAAAAGAACAAAAAGTTTTTGAAATTTGTAGATAAATCAAAATGAAAGTCACTTCAATCTTTTTTTTGTGGGAGAAGAATGATTAAGGAAAAAAACACATCGCTAATGCAAATATACTTTCAAGTCATTCAGTGTAAGCATCAGACATAGAAACACCTAATGTTTGAGGTGACCATACTCACGTTTCCTCAATAAAAAAAATCGAATAACAAACACTTTTTAACGTTTACTTGCATGCTTTATTTTAGGACAAATTTGGCAAGCATACAAAAAAGTTATAGTGAGCTACCTTTAAATGATAGACAAATAACGTTAAGGCGTTTTTTTAAACTATTAAGGAGAAAACTTTAAACGTGTCCGTAGCGGACGCACGTGGAAGACATCAATATAATACTAAAAACCCCGTATTTGAAACATTCGTTATTGGTTCTCTGTTCGTATAAGTCCTAGCTAAAATGTATATTGCCTAATGCTTTCCTCAATAAATAGACTATCTAATATTGAAAGAATTTTGGAAATCGAACTAGTACTTCCTGAGATTAACCTGTTCAAACAGACAAACAAAACACGCAAACAAACAAACTCTTCAGCTTGCAAATAATAGTATAGATTAAAACGCTTCTTTTCTCAATGGCACTTAAAGAAGTAATAACCTTTTTTAATTGATTTCTAGTTTCTTACATTTGAAAATGTCACGTGAGTTGCTAAGATTTTGTCCCTTAAACATGGGTGATGCCTTTTAACAAATCAACAAACAAATTTTTAATGAGTGAAAAGACTAACTTGTAAAGTTCAACCATGTCGTTTCTATGTTTGAGGGAGTTTTCAAAAAGTTTTTTTTTTTTTAATAGACTTTATTCTATATTTTATAAAAAATAACAACTTCTAAAAAAATATGGCCACCCCGAAATAGCTTTTTTGTCTAAAATGTGAATGAATCAAAAAATAAATCAAAATGTCGCGTCATGTGTCATACGAAGAAGAAAACAACACAAAAAATCCAAACCTAAAGGTCCATAAATTTGATGCAGTAGAACATTAGCACAACATAATGTCACTTCAGTTAATCTAGATGAAGATTCACACTTTTTTCGAGTCCTTGAGTTTTGTTTCTTGTTCCCTCGGTTTATGTTTTTTTTTTCGGTTCTGTTTGCCCGTAATACATTTTATGGAAGTGTCTATTCTATTTTGTTTTGAAATTTATGTTGCAGACATCTTTCAATTTCAAGTTGAATGTTGAATTTTATAGACAAGCTATATAATTTTTAATATAAATATAAAAGACAACTCAACTTATTGCAGCATTTATTATTGCGGCATCAAAAGATATTCGTGGGAGACGAATATACGGCTATAAGTCCAATATAGTATTTTATAGGAATTGGTTTACTGACTGACCAAATTTGGAAAATGGAGATTTTTATATTGGATAGAAGTATTAACGCACAATGAAAAGAAACCATAAAATCAAATTTTATTGCAAAATAATTGCTTAAAGAAGACGTGGTTATAGAGATTTAAGATGTTAAAAAATAATAAAAAGACCAACGACGATGATTTAGAGAAGATTACAAACAAAAAAATAATATTATTAGCTTTTTTAAAGCTATAACGTGACTACTTTCACTTCTTTTATTGGAATTTTTATTAAGGATAAGCTAAGTAATAAAATATTACGGAAATTTGCAGCAATTTAACTTCAGTATTTGAATAGTTACCTCTAAGTGAAAGCATGTTTACAATTTTAACACTTTTAATTTTATCTTTACAGTATGTGGAACTTTTGACAAGTACTAACAAACTCTTAGCTTTTATAATGAGGATTTTCCTTTTATCTGAATAGCTTGCTATTTCGGTATCTGTAATTTTCGAAGCTGCCTTTTGAATTTGGTGTAAAACAACCTTGTCATTTCTGAACTTCCCTATCGACGCTGTCAATTTCTGACATGCCGAAATCATCAACGACATCGCAAAGGGTTTGTGAGTACATTTGTATGTGTTCTGTTGTTTCAAAAGACTTTAACTTTGCCTCTATTGTGGTCATTAAGATACATTTCAAGGAAGCGTAAATAGTGAGCCCTTATAAAATGCATAAACGGTTAGAGGCTGCATTTGAAGAAGGTTTTTCTGATATTCATAAGAATCAGCATTCTTAATGCGAAACCTATGAAGTTGCGTTGAACAGATTCTATCCTATTCTTGTGGATCTCGTAATAATGGGGGCTAACCAAATTTTTTTATAAGGAGTAACATAAGATTCCTTAGACGAGCGTTTCACAAGTCCTTACATAGGGCTGGTCTTACTAACGACCGAATTAGTATGATCCGTGAAATCAAGATTAGAATTAAATAAAGAACTTTAAGATCTTTAAAACTTTGAACGCTAGGAATAGAGTGCTGTGATGTTTTAAAATAAATCGAACTAGTAGTAAGTATTTAAGAGAACGTCATTGATCCTCTTTAAGTAATATATGATCGTACAGATAAAGAGTACAGGACCTAAATGGCTACTTTGGGGAACTCCTAACTTGCCAATGAAAGGGTTAGAAAAAAAACTTTTGACTTTAATTTTATAAGACCTATTTTGAAGGTAAGCAAAAGTCCATGTGATGAATTGAGGAAGAAACACATTTGCCATTAGCTGAAATATGATACATTTATTTTTATATTGTGTGGGCAATAAAAGAATTGTGAATAGCCATAACATGATTAAACACAGTGCGAACAATTAGGAATGGAGGATAGGAGAAACTGATGCACATTGATTTTGAATGTCTGAACATTGTAATGAGTGGGAAATATTGAGTCTGGTAAATCATTCCACATTCGGGTAGTACGGTTAAAGAAAGAATCTCTGTACTTTACAATACGTAAGAAATTGGGCTCAAGGGTAAACTTATGGGCATTCCTAGCAGTACGGGTATTACGGTTGAATTGATTAAGGGGACAAATGCAACTGGCTACCTATCTCACTAGAGCATCGTTTATAAAAACAACGATAAAACAATGACCGGCATCAGACTTTGCGGTGTTCGAGAAAAGCAAATGAACGATCTGCTATCATTTTTAAAGCTCCTTTTTCATTTCTATCCAAAAGACTAAAGTACGGTATTGGAGCACCAGCCCAAATATGAGAGTAATAGTCGAACTTTAGAGGAATAAAAGGTTTGTAAATCATAGCCAGACCAGAAGGGGTACTAAACTTCTTGCATCGTCGGAAAAAACCTGAACACTTAGCAGCATTTTTGACGATGTCAAATATGTGATCACAACACAACAAGTGGTTTGTAATGCACATACCTAGGACTGATAGTTTTTCAGTCTCCTCGATGCAAGTACCACTCAAGTTAAAATGGAGGTATTGTCATCAGCGAAACAATTTAGTGAGTTGGAAGTCACAGACAAAATATCATTTATTAAAATAAGGAAGAGTGTCGTAGACAAAACGGAGCCTTGGGACACACCAGCGTTTATTTTGTGGATATCAGATTTGAACCCGTCCAATACTACTTGAACTAAACTAAAAGGTGATTTCTAACTCAACAAAAAAGAGATTCATCAATACCAAAAGCACGCATTTTCGATAAGAGAGCTTGATGCCAAACTCTACCAAATGCCTTAGAAATATCAAGTGCTATAATCTTAGTTTCTACATCTACATTTTTAAATAAAAAGAGTTATTTGAGAATTTTTCAGCTTTTTCAAATGGACACTACCTTTAGATAAAATCTAAGTTGAACAAATCTACTTTATTAAAAAGATTGGCTTTTCAAACATTTGTAAGATGTTGGACTCTTATTCCAAACCAAAATATACAAAAAATAGTGTCAAAAATGTTAAACGAATTTTTTATTTTGAATGTTATCCCTCAAAAATCAGTATCATCATCGTGAAAACTTAAATTTTAAAGCCCTCAACATCTTCTGGCCGTGACATTCAATTTAATGGCTGCAATTAAAATGTCTCCTTTGCTTTTCTATTTCCATTTTCTTCTAAAACAGAAACTAAAACAAATTGAGATAGTTAGAGAAGTAATTTGAAACCGACGTTTGTTTCTTTGTTTGCTTGTTTGTTTGGCTTTGCTTTTTGCACAAAAGCATCATCCATTTTTTTCTTAAATGTCTGCCTGTTGTTCCCAGGTAGCCTACAATCTTCCTGGGAATGAAATTTTCTTTTTGTGCCTGCCACAGCCACTATCGCTGCGCTGGCTGCTGTTGCAAGTTGTATTCCAGACTTTCTCCTTTACCTTATTCCTATTGTTGTGTTTTCACAATCCTGCTCCTACCTTTCACATCCACATATGAAAACGTACCTTCACATCTCTAAAAGTTTGTTCTTCATGCTTTAATTTGTTTTGTTTTTGTTTTCTTTTTCTTCAAAAAAAGGAAAGAAAAATAGATAAAATGAAATTTTAATGCTAATAATCCAACCATGAACATTTCAACTCCATCGGGATCCTCCTGGCCTTGAATTATCTCTCCCTTTTTCCCATCCGAGAGATAATAAAAGGTTCACTAAAGTGAAATGAATTCCGGCAGAGCTTATACTCCAGAGAGGCAACTATGATGTGTATGAGGAGAGGTGTGGGACGTGGGTGGTTTGTTCATAGAGTTTCTAAACATAAATAAAGTAGGCTGTATAGGGTATTCCATTGAGAGATAATATTATGAGCTATCCACGTTATAACTTCAAGGTGAAAGTTTAAAAAACAAACAAATGAAATTATACAAGTCAAAGGAGTGTGGGTCGTTCTTGCTTCCTCAACAACATCAAAAGTCTATATGAAAAATGTTTGTGGTCAACAACAAAGGGCCCCCAAAGAGATATGATGAAGAAGCGGATAAGTTTGTTTTGCCTTTAGATGTTTATATACTTAACTTACTTAACTAGACCTAACCTACCCAACCTATTAAATGTTAATTTTATTACCGTAACGAGTTTTGAAAAAAAAGTTAAAAAAGATATGTTAAGGTGTGGGAATTGATTTTTTGTGTATTTAAATTTATTTAAAGAAATTATGTGGGATGTTTACAAAATTCCAATCAACAAGACACAGTTTTTTAAATGATACTAAAATATTTCACATTCACGTAGTACGGCTAAAGAAGGAATATCTTTTACTGCCACATTGGTCTAAGTTAATGAGCATTCCTTAAAGCGCAAGTGGTCCGTGTCCTTGCTATCAATTGAAATCACAGAATCACTGACCTCTGAACGAATTTAAAGAAGCATCTGCATCATTGCCACCACCGCTTAGGAGCTATATTCAATCTGGCGGTGGTTAGCGGCGCATAAAGACATCTATTTTATCTACAAAACACTCTTTTGAACACAAAACGAGCTCATGGTCTGGAATTAATGCCATAAGGCACTTCTCGAGACTCATCATGCGGTATCTCTAGACGGTTTTTTTGTTGTTGTTGTTGATTGTTTGTAAGCCATTTTATTCTTCCTTTTTAATAACGCATTAAAGTTGCCTTTGGTGCGGAGAATTGTGTTGGGTTGTTTTTGTTGAATTTGCGGAGATTTTAATCACAATGATGGGAACAAAGTCGAAAAAGAAGAACCACCATCAGTAAAAGGAGCACACAGCAGCACAAGGCTTTGAGATGCGCTGAGTCACACTGAAAGATTATGACTTCATCCAGGAAAACAGCGATTAACTTCTGCCATACAAACCCGAGATGGAGATTACACGAGAACGTTCTCTTTGAAATAAGGTATAGGTTTATGCCAACCTCATCGTTGGTGGTGGTTCCACATTCCACACTTAGCCCCCAGGTATTCGTGTAACTCTCTGATGATGTCGGACGGGGTTAAAGTGTACTGCATTATTTACCTTATTATTATGGATCCAGTGCTTGGAAGTAATTAGATTTTCTATGTTTAAGTAAATTGACAGGACTATAGCTACTTGGCCTTGTTCAACGCACTCAAAAAAACGACTTATAATAAACTAAAGGTATGATGAAGGAGAGAATCGCCTTGATGTTTTGAAGTTGGCTTTTCCTAGTTCAGTATATAATGTACTGCTTGCATGAAGGTAATTAAGGCAATGTGATGATGAAATTTTGTAAGTTTAATTGGCAAAGTTTTTCCATTTCTTGGGTTAGAAAGTTTTTTTTTTTATTTATTTTTTCTTAAGTAATTAAGTTGGAAACATACATATTTGATCAGCTTTAAGTAGCGAAACATTTGAAAAAGCCTCTAAGATGCAATCTTCTAAAGATTGAAATTCTTGGCGAATTATTTTGTTTGTTTATGCCTCAAATGTCTTAAAAATTGGATTTTCCTTACATAGAAGTTCAGAATCACAGATATTTTCTGACGAACTGCATTTTGATCTCAGAAACTACGTTAACAAATAGTACCGCCGGATTTTAAGTTTGGGTCATGCTAGTATCGTTAAGCTAATGCATTCAGAGAGAATATTAAATTACCTGGGAACAAGGTTTGGGCCATGGTAGCCTCGCATCCCATGATAGGTGTGGGTCGCATCCCAGCCTCTTTTTTAAAAGACAATTGGGTTAATTTACGAAAAATATCGTTTTAAAACTTTTAGGGGTCAGTTTTTTCCAATATAGCTATAGAGGTAAAGTATTAAGACCTGCTCCCTCATCAAACAGATTATTTTTACAATCGAGCCTTATAATACACCCATATACACTATTCCGACCTCGATACAAAAATGTGATTCTTATATTAAGCTTTGCAAAACTTTTATTACATGGAATTCCCAGGCTAATCAACTGAAAGTCAAAAGAACTAACTTTTTAACAACTTTCTATAATAAATTAGCCTAATTAATATGCAAAAGTGATTTTTCAGTGAAAGAAAGAAATATTCAATTGATTTCATTCTTATTGTTAAAAAAAATAAAAGTTGTTGAAATTAAAAATATACCAACCTAATTGCATAAAACTTTCAACAAGAGTCCTTAAACAGGAGCAGGTACACTTTTGTATATTCGTACAAAAAATTGAAAAATGTTAAGTGGTTCACAGGAAGTGCGCAGTGATGTTTAAGGATTGAAGCATAATTTTATTGGTTCTAGAAGGGCGCCATCTATTTGTCTTCTTAACCCAATTCGACGCTACAGGATCTAAAAATAAAATCAGAGATTGAAGTTGATTTGGAAATATGGACTTACTAATGTTCAATGTTTAAAACAATAGGTTTTCGACATAAATCAGTCATACAAAAAGTTTGAGTTTTTAGTTATTTACGTTATAAAATATTTGAAACGCAAATAATTTGACAGTTGACAGATCATTATTTGTAAAAAATTAGCTCTTTACGAAACAAATACCAATCTTTTTGAAATATTTAATCATTGGACCGTTTGCTAGTTTTTAAAACCTTTTTAGGCAACTTCGAAATTGCTTAAAAAAAGTAACTCGTGGATTCAATTACTGGGCCTCATCTCTTCTAACCTTCTAAGTCCGCTCCTGTACACATAGAACCAGCACTCAAAAAAAAGTTTAATTGAATGAACAAAATGGTACAATAAGTTTAATTCCGCACAGAATAAAAAAAAAAAACAAATAATGAAAACAAAATCTTCAAACTTTTAAGCAGAAGAAAAAATGTATTAAGCAGCTTTTCAAGAGGTTACCTTGGATGCAATGAAACTTACTTCAAAAGAGCTTAAATAAAAGCCATAAAGTATAAGGGAAGGGACTGAAGCGCGATTGAAACGAAAATATAAAATTATATTTTCAATATTAAAACCGTAAGAGTGCTGCCACTGCCGCTGCGGATGCCGCATTCAATTCATACAGATCCCCCCGCACGTCGAACCTTTTTTTTCACTTATCCACAGCCTCTCATCTCGGTTCATTGGGTTTTCAATGCATTCATCTTTACCTCCTCCATATTCACAAAAGTTAAATTATGTTAAGTTGAAGTTGAAGGCATACCTCTTCGGGTTACCATCGAGAGTATAGAAATACCTCAATCTCATGCCACGACGTGTGGAACTAATAATAATAATATAACAGAAGCAGCTCCATAATACCAACCAAGACCAACCATCACTATACCCAGACCTAGTTGGAGCTTGCTCTGTTATATACTCACTCGTTCAAGGAAGCTAGACTTGGATGTAATGTTTGTTGGACCGTGAGTATGTGGAGCACACCGGAAAGATTTTATATTTTATTTTATTTACTTTAGTTTTTTTTATTTTTTCATAATTTTACTTTTGGGCTAAGAGGCTTTGAATTTTGAGGAGAAGAAACTCTCTGGATGGCATGCAATTTTGCGATAGAGTCTTTTCTTTATTATTTTTCTTTTTATTATGGAAAATTTTAATCCGATTTTGCAGATGATAGAGCGTACATTGTATATGCAGTGGCAAAAGGGTGTTGGGTTCTTTGTTAAAATGAAGGTCTTGAGTTTAATATAGAAGTTGTCTGGAAACGCAAATAAAATTTATAAATATGTAATTTCAAGCTTTTTAAATTGGAAGTTTTTCTATGAAAATTTAGAGAAAATAAAAAGTTTCTGAAAGAAGACAACGTTAAAATTACAAGACTACTTAGACTTTGAGTAATATGCCAAATCAGATTTCTGACATTTTAAATTAATAGGTAAGAAGACATATTCTACTGTATCCTTTTTAATAAAAGCGAAATAATGTTCTGCTTATTTACGAAACTTATAATAATAAGAAAAGGATTTACTTTTCATAGTAGATAAACAATTTGCGACGCTCACAAGAACTTGGAGAATTTTGTGTCGTAATTTGGACCTGAACCAATTGAAATTTCATTTGACCCGGGGCTAAAAACAAACGACCATGCGCAGCGTTGCTAACTGGATTTTGGAGCAGTTGGAAGTTCATCCTAATTTTGTTCGAAAAATAATTTGCTTTTCAATGAGGCCCATTTTTGGTACTTGAATAAACAAAATTACCACTAAAACCAATTCACGCGAGATACCAATACATTTAAATAAAGTTAGAGTGTTTTAAGAAATACTAGTCTCGACTTCCAACTTGGTTCCTATTCAAAATATTGATATATTCATCATTCTAATGATAGCAAACTTTTACAGAAAAAGAGTCCCGGACAGACAGAACGCTATAAATTGTAAAATATTTTCGTCCTGACTAAGGTTGTAAAGCGAACAGATTTTGTTTATGAGATATTTAGTATGAGTAGTTTTTCTACCCTAGAATAAAAGATAGTTGACGATAAATACTTCCGAAAAATGAATCGGAGCATCATGCTAAAAATAACGCATCCATGCAATCGTAAAACGTCGTTTTTAATTCTACCGGATTATCAATTCGTAGTAAGATTATAAAATTGTCCGCCATCGCTAGATCGTTCTAGTTTTTGTAGTGCTGTAATCCTTGTCAAAACAGATCTTGGTGAAACGTTTTTGGAGGTTTTTATCAGGACGACACATTACCTTAGTTATATAATCTGCACTTGCCTTTCGGTTTTTCAAAAATATTTTAAGAAGACTGGTTTCCGTGTAAATGGCACACTTTATCGTGTTTCTTGGTAGTCTAAAAATTGCTAAAGCAAAGGCAATTTTTTATTGTAGCGTTAAATACTTTAAATTTTAAAGCTTGATCAACTGAGTTGTTATTAGAAAAGTTAGACCACATGCTGTTTAAAGCCCTTTTCACCGGGCGCTATCGTTTTTTCTTTGGCACGTGCATGTTTGTAGGTCTCAGGTATGCCAATACGGTAGAAGTTTGTAGCTGTTAAGTAAGTGGGCTTCAGACAAGCTAACTAAATCGTCTGCTTAAATGTATTTTTATAAAAAAGAATAAACTTGCAAATTTTCAATTGTCATCTGCTGATTGTCAATATGACTTTTTTTTATGTAGGGCGTTAAATTCACTAATTTAATTTTTTTTTTAAACTTTAAAGTTAAATTGTTTAAATTGAAATCTATTGCAAATGAATAAAAACACGACTTGTTGAAATAAAAGGTATTTTTGATTGAAGTGAGTTTCTTTTTACATGACATTAAAAGTATCCAAGTGCCGGTGTTCAGATTTTGATTGTTTTTAGTATAAAAAGTGGAACCAACAGTGACAAAACCAGGGATAAACAATAAGGCCTACGATTATTTCAAAAATCTAGTAGGGTTCTTACTAGAAACCATAGAACGCCTAATATCTTCAAACATTGAATTTATTTTATGGTACACAAAGGTGTATTAAAGCCCTTTGTAACGCTCCAAGTTTATGTACTCTGTAAGGTCAGAAAAAATATTGGAGCACTAAATAGTAACACACCAAATATGAGATCAAAGGCTAGAAATCTATTGATATCCTAAACAATAGTGCCATTAAATCAAACATTCGACAGGCAAACTGTAGGTTAAATGTTTTGGGCTATCAGCAGAACTACTAATACTACTAGTTTGTACCAAAATCCCTGTGGACACTTCACCAATAAAAATTAAATCATCATCATAATGAACTTAAGATTTGATCCCATCAGGTTTTTAAAATATGGCCCTTTGAAAAAGTTAAAAATAATCAAATTCTGTGGAATCTAATTAGTTATGACTTATGAGTCTTTATTTTAAGGTCCGTAAAGCTGGAAACACCACAATCGAATTTCTAAATTCTAATGATGTGGTGATTTAGGGCTCTTGTTGTGCTAATTTAGTGTTCACCCTAATCACCTAAATAAAATTGTGTTTGTTTGAGAAAGTCTCCAAAAGTTTTAGCTTTACGACTTAGGAGGATATGGGCTTAAAAAACCAATTTAGAGTTCCGCAAACTAAAGAGCCTAAAAATACCACTTAATGACCACATCATTAGTTTTTTTTAGATTTTCTTTGGTTTAGAAAGTCTCCAAAAATGTCAACTTTGCGACTCAATTTAAGGGGTAAGGGGTGGAGATACAAATTTGTCGTTTTGCTAACTTAAGATCCCAAAAAGCCTTAAATTCCCTTATCATCAGTTTCTTGAAATTATGTACCTAAAGGTGTGTTGTTTCCAACTCGACGTCAAGCTGGGAATACCACAAGTTTGAGGGGAAAGATTTTTGAACCAATACGGGACTAGAGCACGAAATTAGCACAAAAAGAGCCCTAAATCACCCCATCATTAGAATTTGGAAATTCGATTGTGGTGTTTCCAGCTTTACGGACCTTTTATTTTACTCTATATGAAATTTTGCAAAAACCTTTAGTTTAATACTTTCATAATTTTAAATATAACATTTTGCTCAGGTTTTAAAAATATCCGTTTTACACATTATTTGTCAATACTTTTCTAATAGAGTTCTTTAGGCAACACATCCGTTAAACGAACAAAACTTACCTTCCAACCATTTTGCCGTTCTTAGTTCAAAAGTGTTTTAACATAAATGGTTGGCATTTCCTTCAGACTTTTGTAAGACAGGTGAAATCTACCAAATTATGAGGATCGAATACTACATGAAGTAATATAAATATTTTAACTGAATATGGAAGAAGGGATTATAGATTTATTGAAAAAAGTACTTCATGAACTTAGATAGCCTAAAAAAGCCTCAATATGTCTTTTTCGAAATGTAAAAAGAAATATTTCAAAAATAGGACGTGATTCATTAATTTTGAAGACGGATTTGATAAAGGGCCATCAAAACCCATTGGAAAGGTGAAATTTGATTGCTTGTAGATAAACATTGTCGAATAGTATTATCATTTAAATATTTACTTTAAACCAAGAGGAAAACGGAAAGATACAAATGTTGATTACCATCAGTGTAAAATTTCTTTTGGAATGAGTTTTTGTTTCTGGTATGAAGTGTCACTAAGGTATGGGCCACTAAAACATTTCGCACCACTCATAACCTCAGAAAAAACTCATCCCAAAAAATATAAAATATCGGGAAACTAACTTATCGAAAGAAATGGTGTGTGCATTCGATTATTGCCTCCAAATACACGAACCATTTCATTAGATACATTATTTTCCCAGTATTTTATATTTTTATTATGATAACACAGTATAACTTTAACAAAAAATAAATTTAAATTCAATAAAATTTGCAAAGTCAACAGACAATTCTTTTTCTTTTGACACTTTATTTGTTGAAATTGATTCAGTGTTAGATCTGCAACAGGGAGACTTTCTACAGATGTTTTCTTTGTAATGTCAAAATATTGTCTCTGAAAGATAAAATATTTATTAATTTGTATGCATACTAAGCATTAATTAATTTTCTAACAATTTTAATATATTTTTCAGGTCCTCCGAATCAAATCAAACATCCCATCATCAAAATCAAATAAAATCTAGCCATCGACGTATTCCATTTTGTGGATTAGATTCCGTTAAAGGAAATGACAATAATGGTTTACTAAATGGCACCGGAAACAATTTGATAATCAACAATAACAACAACAACAATAATAATATCAACAACATCCACAACAACAATAATAATGGTGGTGGCAGCGGTGTTGGAATTGGAATTGGAAATGGTGCTGGTGGCAATAATATTAATACAAATGGTGGCAGTGGCAATACGAACAGTAGTAGTAATAGTTTTGGGAATGGTGGCAGTATTACCAATCCACCGTTATCCAGCTACAATATGACTTCAACCGAACAATTCCATTCGCTCGAAGGTAATGATAGCAGTTGCTGTGGTGATGGCCAATTCGAGGATGACTTACAGGCGCTTCTGCCGAATTGTCGGCAACTTTCAAGGGATGAAATCAGTCAGGTGAGTCATTTTAATTTAATATGAAAAGTGAAAACTGTAAATACATACATGTATACTGTATATAGTAACTTAGAGGTTAGAAAGGTAAAGGTAAAGACTCTGATGTTGGCATAATACTTAGACTTTATTAAATAGAATTGAAAATCTCAGACATTTAGAGAAATGTCTTTGATCCTTCCTTTTTTGTATCTTGTCTGAAAACTTAAAGGATATTTTCACACTCTCATTGTGTATCTTCTCCTGATGTATTTGAAACTAAATAAGGGTATGTAAAGGACCCCCTCTAGATGATAAAGTTATTTTATAGAGATAATATTTTTATTTACATATGAAAATTGTTATAAAAAGTAAATATTTGTACACAAAGACTTCTGAATCACTGATTTGGCATCAGTGAGTTTGTCCCAAATTAATTAAACGGAAGCCACAAAATCTGTCCACAATGTGATCTTCCTATATAACTACCTTCGTATAATGCAACACACCGGAACATCTTCAATTTAACTAAGCAAACATCAAACGCAAATAACCCCCATAATCTTCATCATTTCAATTCTATATTTTTGTGTTGAATTGGTTGAATCTTGAATTGTTGTGTATCCTTGAAGGGGTGGTTTTGATCAAAAAAAGGATCCATATTCGTCTTTCTATGTAATATTTAAACATTGAAATTTAAGCAGAATAAATAAACAAAAATGAATACAAAACTTCCTTCTTATTTTTCGGAAGGTGAATTCGATTCGCTTTTGTTTCAATTTGTTACCGTGTTTTATTTAACCTTAGTTATAATGTGACAGTAAGGTGCAAAAAAAAATATTTAAATAAAATTAATTTAAATTTAATGATAAACTTGATGATAATTATGTCAATTTATTTTCTTTCGTTTTGAAAAACCGAGGATTATACGCACTTTTTTAAAGGGTTTACGAGGTCTAATTTTAAAAAGCTATCTATTTCGCAGCTGTCACGATTGAAGCTGTCACTTTTTGACATTTGTCAAGTAAAAACTACGAATACGCTTAAAATGTAAGGGTTGGTCTATGCTGGGATTCAGGCATTCCACCTGTGATTAAAGACTGTGGCAGGTTTTAAGGCTTTTAGAATTCTGAAAGCACAAAAAGAGTCTTATCTTCGCTATTAGAGCCTTGAAAAACATTCAAATGTTACGGATTGTCATCGAAAAATCATTTTCAGTGATGAGGCTCATTTCACATGGGTCACTAATGTTTGAAGATTAGCTGTGACCGAAATTGGTAGAAAAAGTTTTCAGTTAGTGTTATTTGATTTAAAACCTTTAAACGTGAGAGAAGAAATCTATGACAATCCTCCATAATCGATTTGAGACCTTAAAGTTCGTTATCATAATCAAAAATATAAAGTCGCAAAAGTGCGAATTGGTCAGGAAAAATTTTATGAAAGGAATATGGTGCTGTAAGCGTTACCTAAACTTCTATTTTAAACTTCAATTTTTAATGATTTTTATGAATCTCCTTGAAAATAGTTTAACAATTCATTTTTTAACATGAATTGCGCCAGAGTGGCAACAAAATTTCGCTTATGTACGTTTAAAGATTTTGCCAATTTTCTCCATTTAGTGTGTTGAGCATTTCGTTGTTAGTGACGTGACTTTTCCATACACGTTCCTTCTGATCTAAAAAAAAATAAAATAAATTTGGTAGCGCCACAGTCCGCAGAGAACCAGGGCCTAGTGACTTACAACTCACAACCATTCCTGTGTGCGAGTAAAGTAATCAGAGATGGAGGGGACCCACAGTTTACGTGCCGAATCCGAAAGCTAATTTGAGAAAGCACTTTTCATGACAAAAATTACTCTTGGAGGATTTTTCAATTCCTCGCAAGATGTCGTACCCGTCAAACAAAATTTAGATGGCACATTGAACCCAAGACATCTGGCATTACAGTCCAACGCACTAACCATCATGCTTCGGGTTGTACTACTTTCTGATCTCCATCCCTGAAAAGAGTAGTATGTCATCTTTTTTCCTCGGGTTACATAGACTGCAAAGTTCTGAGAGATCACTCCTATTTGGAATTAAATTATGAAAAAGTATCTCTGCTCAGGTTTTGAAGGCAGTTTAATCAGAACTGTTTGGTAAGCGGGATCGAAGTCGTAGTTGCTGCAAGGATTGTGGTGTAGTTACGAATAAACAACTCTTTGAGTTGAACTCCTGACTCTTAATTCAAAATCAGTTTTTTTCGTTCCAACGCAATAATCCGCCAAACGCTTCAACTATATCATCCAAGAGCTTTGCTTTCTTATTATGTTCAAACTTCAAACTAATTTTTTTGGTAACCTATTGTCTTCGAGCTTAAGAGTTGACATAAGTACTTTGTAATAGTAGTCTATTTTCTTGTGTTGCGGTAGGTAGCTTAAAACTTCAGTAAGTAAAGTATCGCAAGATTTGTTCAACTTCTTCGAATTGTTTATGCCCCAGACTTGTGTCTCATGTTCAAATTCCTTGTTGTAACCATTTTAAAGTAACTGTACTCATTAAAAACCTTAATGTTCTCATTTAAAAGCTTCCACATTTCGTTTCCAAAATGTCTACCTCCTGCTTGTCTAAATATCATCACTTTGGATTTCGTTGAGCTGGTATTTAGCCTCCATCTATCGTAATAGTCCGCTAGCCGGTTAATCATCAGCTGGAGCCCACGTGGTGTTTCTGCAAGTGCTAATATATTATCAACAAAAAATAGATGGCCTTCTCTCATTGTATCAGTTAAGTTCTCCCTTCCAAATAAGGAAAGTTCTTTGATTTAATCGATGTGCAAGGCAAACAGTAAAGGTCCTAGAATACAGCCTTGTCTTAGTCCGATTTCTACCTCAAAATAACACGATAGTTCACATCCATTTAATATAGCTGAAGATGTATTGGCATACAATTTCATTCCTTTGTTACACATTCTTCTTCTATATATAGGCTGCCTTAAAGCTTTTAACAAAATTATTAAAGTTTTCGGAATTAGTCTAAGAAGCAATAACGGTAATTGTGCAGAATTGGTCTTCCGTTCCGTAGCCTCTTTGGAAACATTCCTGATTTTCGCTCAAGAGGTTGTTTTGTCAAATTCAAGTATATGATAGTTAGTGCAGAACTTTAGTAAGGACCTTAATTGAAGCATTCCTTCAGTAAGAAAATTCCTTTATAGTTTGCGGCTATCGGGCTGATATCGTTTTCCATTATAAACGTCATACCTTCTTTTTCACAATGAAGTAAAGATCTATTAAAATCTATTTTTTTAAATTAAAGTTAAACCACTTATTGGGAGACCCTGTATAATTGTGAAATGGAAAGTAGGATCAGATATTTTTGCGTACCAGCTATAAATGTCCTAGACTTCGATCCGTGAATTATACAACTCTGCTATAAAACGCTGCTATTTAAAACAGTCTTTTTGAAAACATTTTTTTAACAGCACTGTTTTACCCATGGATTGTCTTAAATAAGGGTGCGCGCCAATTCAGACATTCTATATATGCAAATCCCCCTAAAGGGATGCATTTTGTCGAAAATTACCTTGTCGAAAACACACATTCTGACGTACAACCTAAAACCTACTTCATCTACATTTTGGGACAAACACAAAAAAGTTATACCATCATACATATATAAAGTAGCTTCTCTCTTTTATACTACCATCAACGACAAGCGACGGTCCTTAAGGAATATTGTCTTTCACCGGGAATGTTATACTTTACTCCTAGTAGAAGGAATATATATCAAAGTTATAGAGCGACGAACATTGCTTCAGGGTGCTGGTCTTGACAAAAGGCAACAACCAAAAAAGATATAATGGAATGGCAAAATGCAAATACAACGAAACAGAGATTTTTTGGAAAAAGGATGTTTTACGAGTAAGGATTGTATCCTTGTATACTCGTATCTATGCAGCGCGCAGTAAAAAGTAGTAAATCTCTTCCGAGTTCCGTCCTTTTTTTTCCTATCATAGACTAAGGACTTTGATACTTCCCAAAAATGTACATAAAGAGAAACAACAACTGACAGACAGTTGAGACTTTGTTGAGTCTATATGTGATGTCTTTTGTGTGTGTTTCTGTTGGCAACGGAACGGTATCGGTATCGGGCTTGGGTTTTTAGCTTAGGAGGTATGCAATGTTTTTCCTTTCTTAAACTTAAAATGCTAAATAGATGATGCAGTTTTTTCTCTGTTGGTGAAAGGTTAGTGTGAGAAAGGCAATAAAATAGACGGGTGTTGAAACGCCTAGAGACATTTAAATGTGCAATAAAAATTGGTTGCTATCTATAAGTCGTCGCCAAAATGTATGCTCCTTTGAGATCCTTTTGTGACGAAAGTTACAGAGGGTTTGATTTGCAAAGGTTCGGGAATTCAACATAATACTTCGTATGTATGTGTAATTTAGTATTAGATTGATTGGTTTGAATTGATGGTTTTGAATTGCCTCAATTTGAATCTTAAAAAAAAAAAAAACATATTTACCCAACTAGGGTGGATTTTAAAACGTAAGAAAACGTTGTTTATGAGAGTGGGTTAATCCTGGTCTTGCTAATAAATTTAATCGGTTCGGCGGGCTTCGTAGTAGCGCATGCTTTTACTTGAATTTTCAAAATCCTTGTTGATGAATTTGGACATAAATTCACGAATAACTAGAATGATATTGTTTTAAAGGACTTGAATTGTTTCCGGATTACTAGCATAACATCAGTAATTCATGGTGCTCTACAAAAAAGCTCAAATGGTTGTAATCACACCTACGAGGTGGTCAATTAACCGGTGATAACACGACTTGCGTAAAAGATCCATACCGAAATCCATTTCAGTTTAAAAAACTCGGTTAATTTAGCTCTTGTTTGGAATTCCCCTCCAGACTCATGAACAAATTTTACATCTCTCGGGTATAGCAGCTTCAAGCTTAAAGCGACTCATTATGTTCTTTGAAGGTTGCTACTTACTTTCTGTCATTATATTTTCGAGGGGAAAAAAGCTTTTACTGTTAAATTTCGTTTTTAATGAAACTCGTTTTGTAAACTCGATTGATAAAGCCGATTTGCTTGCAACAGAGTTTGCTGTTAATTCGACGATGCCAATGAGTGACATGATTCCTCCTGTACTTGAAAGCGTAAACGATACTATTGGACGAATCTTCTCTCGTACACGTTAAGTTAGTAGAGTACTTAAAAATCTAGACATACATAAATTCGCCGGCCCGGATAGTATCCCCTCTATTGTTATGAAGGTGTTCTTCAACACTGGCAAAACCACTGCGTAAGCTTTTCCATCTGTTCTATTCTACAGGTCTCTTCCGAGTGAATGGAAAACTGCATTTGTCCAGCCTGTCGGACAATCCTCCTTCCCTCTAAATACCGTCCAATTGCACTTACTTACCCTTACTTACTTACTTACAGGTCATCAAAACGCTGATCAATTTTTAGCTTAAGAAATATCTTGAACAACGGAAGCTTGTTAATGACCGGCAGTATGGATTTCGTTGCAATAGGTCCACTGGTGATCTTATGGTTTATCTCACCGAATAGTGAAACAAATCTTTACGTCGCTTTGCAGAAAGTAAAATTATTGCACTTGATATTTCAAAGGCATTTGATGAGAGTTTGGCATCAAGCTGTTTTATCGAAAATGCGTGCATTTGGTATCGATGAATCTCTTCTTTGTTGGGTCAGAAATTACCTTTCGGACCGTTGAATTCAAGTAGTATTGGACGAGATCAAATCTGATATTCACAAAATAAATGCTGGTGTGCCCCTGGGCTCCGTTTTGTCTCAAACACTTTTCCTTATTTTTATAAATGATCTTTTGTCTAAATCTTTTAACCCACTTAATTGTTTCGATGATAAAAGTACCCTCAGCTTCTCATATTCGTTTTTAGATAAGCATCCTTGTGCTTTGGATGTGGACTACCAACGGCAGCGTATGATAAGCTCATTAAATCCTGATCTTGACAGCATCGTCCAATGGGGAATCAAAAACCGTGTAGAATTTAATGCTTCGAAAATTCAATGCTGTCTACTGTCGCAAAATCGTAACCCTCCCCCAATGTCAATATCCATGAGTGGTACTTGCATCGAGGAGACTGAATAACTTTCAGTCCTAAGTATATACATTACAAACAACTTCTTGGGGAGTGATCCGAAGATGCAAGAAGGTTTTTGCCCCTTTTGATCTGGCTACAATCTATAAAGGTGATATTCGTCTGAAACTTGAGTACAATTCTCATATCTGGGCAGGTGCTCCAATAACACATTTAAGTCTCTTGGACAGAATTCAAAAAAGCGCTCTAAAATTGATAGGTGACCATTGTTTAACTGAAACGTTTGTATCTCTTAAACACCGCCATAAGGTTTCATGTCTGTCATTATTTTAGCGCTATTTTCATAAACAATGTTCTAGTGAATTAGCCAGTTGCATTCATCCTCTCAAACAATTTAACCGTAATACTCGTTTTTTTAGGAATGTTCATCAGTACCCTTGAGTCCAAATTAAGACGTACTATAAAGAACAGATTTTCTTTTTTTAGTCGCACTAGACGAATGTGGAATGCTCAGAGCACTTTCCTATTAACCAGCACATTCCCTGTTCTTCAAGTTAAGCTCTTCTCTTTTCTTTTTGATGCCCTCGTTCCACTTAAGCTTTCCGTCTAAATTCATTCCAAGGAGTTTAGAAGTATTGAAACAAGACACTTAGATACCATTTATAAAAATTGGAGCACTTACTTTATCGACTGCATTTTGCAATTTTTGTGTAGCCTTTGCAACGGATCAATCTAGCACCAATATGGCAGTATCATTAGCAAAGATGGCCATGACAGCGTTGGTATCCACTGAAATATCCCTTGTTGATAAATAAACCATTATTGGTCCCAGGACACTTCCTTGCGGTACACCGGCTTCTATTTTCTTTTGTTTGGAGTAATTTTGGTGGTTCATATTGTAAAGAGTCGGTTTGTAACATATGATTTAGGTATTTCTAAGTACCGGCTGAGTCCCTATGCAGTTTTTACTCAACCATGTCGAAGCCGAGCTTCTTGTTTTTCTTAAAGTACCTCTTCCACCACATGCGTAACTTGACTTACATGGTCTATCGTGGAATGTTTCGAAATAAGTCTTTTTTCTTCTATTTTTTTGCTGATCCTTTTTAGTAACAGTTTTTATAAAACTTTTGCCTTAACTGGTAAAAGCGATAGTGGTCTGTACGATGTTACTTCTGTTGGTGGCTTATCTTGTTTAGGTACCTAAATGACTTCCTTAATTTCCCAATGATGTAGTACTCGTCTTGAAGTTTTTTGTAAGGATATTGAGATCATGCCCTAGTGATTTTTGTTAGATAAATTATGTTGACACATCATTTGTACGTCTTTTAGCTTTAGAAAAAGAATATTTCATTCTCTGTTCCTATCAATAAACTGCAAGGGATCTATAACTGTCTTTGTTGTGAGTGGTTAAGATACTTTCTCGAGGTGTTAGCAAACAAAATCAGCTTTTTGTTTGGGATTTCCGACCAATTTAGCATCTTGAGATTTTATTGGTCAATTTTGTGTTTAGGGTATCCTTATAGACGCTTTGCTGCTTTCCATAAATAATATTTGGTAGAAGCATATATCGTCAAACTTTTACTTTGTTGTTCTGACAATTAAATACTGTCTAATCACCGGGAAATCACGTAGCTTGCCATTTCCTTAGAGCTCTTCTTTTTTCCGAAATGTAGGTACTTTATTTCGACAGGGTATTTTATTTCTTTTTTCTCAAGTTCGAAATAGTTGGAGTACTTTCTTCTACAGCTCTTTGCACATCAGCAATAATTTGTTCAACTTCGTTATCAATTGGATCAATAATTGGCATGTGTGATCTAAGCTTTATAAAACATTCAAGCTTATCTCTGAATTTTGAATAGCTTTAACTCCGAAAAAGTATAGAAGTTCTGATATTTTGTTCGAATCAAATGGCCAATATGTTGTCAATTTAGAAGAATACAATTCTCAATTATATTTGAACCTTCTAAGCCTTAGTTCCACTGGGTGTTCTTTAAATTGAAGTCACCCCCAATAAGGAAGTTATGTCGTAAGAACTCCAGGAGTTCTACATAGACTTCTTCAATTGCAGAGCACCTCGAAGGGCAGTAAATAGCTGCTAGGCTTGATTGTCGTTCGAATTCTTATACAAATTGTTTTCTTCATTTTTACCTCCATCCCATATCAACACAGGAATTCAAATTAGAAGTTTAATATTTCCTTTTAATTAGCTTGGATCCGTTTTAATTGTTAACAAACAGCAGTAATTTATCTACAAGCCCTTTTTTAATCGATAAATTAACCCCTTTTTATAAGCGTTTCTCTATCTCTCCATATTGAAAATATAACAATACCCATATCTCATTGCAATTAATCACTGATGGTAATGTGAAATATATACACTAAACTATACACATCCTGAAGAAAGGATGTAATGCACCCGTTCACAATTGACAAATCAATTTACCATAATTAGATATTCAAACAAAATGTTGAATTGCAGCATTTGCATTTTAAAACCCCGACATTAAGTCGTTTTTGAGGTTCTCTTTTCTCTGCAATATAATGGTTATGGTATATCATCAGCTTGTCTGACGAGCTATCGCTATGTTGGGTTAGCTGATGGCGTCAGTTTAATGCTGTTGTTGTTGTATTTCAAGCTCCGACTCCATCTCCATCGAGTTTCTCCTAGAAAATTTGAATAAGTAATTTCTGTACATTGCCAGAAGGGTTGAAATCGTGCAGTGATATGGTAATGGTTGCCATAGCAACGTTTAACCCAAACACCAAACACGAAACCAAACCAGTAACCTAAAGCATTCCAAAAACGTTCTATACGAGGTTAGCCTTAAATTAAGAAATTATTGGACTCTTTATGTACATATATAACGGTATTGTAGTAATACAGACATATACATTCATACATACTGAAAGATTAAGAAGAAGAACTTATTTAGTCGAAGTTTCAAATGAAGATGAAGAGTTCACGAAAAGTTCATCAGTAGTTAATTAAAAAACTGTTTAAGTATTCATTGCGGGATGCATGGTTTGATGGTAGATTTTACTACCAAAGGTTTTGGTTGTTGTTGCAATTTGCTTTGTTTTTCATTTCGTTCACTTTATTGCGTTGCTTGAAATGTGAAACTTTGAAAAACATTGAATTTCACTGAAAAAAGGGATCAATGCTTGACGTTTTTGTTTATGACATTTAAATTTCGTGGGTAACCAAATACCATACCATGACTCCCAAGTCCCAAACCATGACTCCCAAGTCCCAAATGAATATCAATAACACCCTCAATTTTTAAGCACCATCATCCCTTCCCAATTCTTCCCTCAAAATTAAGGCAGGTACATATAGAGAAATCGATGTGAGCATCTGGCTTATGGTATCCGTTCCGTAGGTTGCCTTGTCGGTATATCGATTTTGTTCTTCGCTTTTTGCCAACATCCACTGGATCAATGTTTTGCATAGACAATGAGTGATATCTACGCCAACACTCACTCGAGAACTCTTAATTTACATTGTTTTCGGTACATGAACCTATACAACACCCCTCATTCCTATAACCTTTTTAGCTATATTATACCTTACGTGCATGTCTACATGGTTCAATCTTGTCAGTATAGAGTCAACGTGTCTCACCCTCTGTGGTTTATGCCACAATATTTATGCCATTTCGGGTTTTGATACGATACGATGACGATGCTCCATCGAAACAAACCCCATGTAGCACCCCAAAACCAATCTCCAATCTCCTTGATATTTTGCGAGGCTGCTCTTTAGCACTTAGTGAAGGCATTCTTATCGTCTATATGTATGCATGTAGATATATGATGTCTGCTAAGAGATTGCCTCGATTTTGTTCTCTATCACATTTGTGACACCAAGTTGTAGGGTATAAGGCTCGAACCGAACGTGACAACGGAAAAGGAAAAGGGTGTGACACTTGGTATTCGAAAAATTGTCCTGTTGCTATGTCTGGACGTTTGAATTGGTTTCTATTGAAGATATCCTGTGTTGATTCTGTGAAACTGTGATGGCATCTGGTTGTAGTAAAAAACTTAGATGATGTTCTTTTCGAAGTAACAACAAAACGGAAGAAGGATGATAATAGAAGTTTGAGAGTTGCCAGAATGGATGAATTTTAAAATGTCTTGAAGATTTTGAGTTGCATATTAAAAATTTAAGAAACAATGGAGGAAATACACGCTTCAACACTCTTCTTAAACGCTTAAATTTCTTAAATTCACTAAACATTTTTTTGAATACTTGAAAGTTCGGAAAATGTCTGTACAAAATATTTCAAAATCATTTCTCAAATAAATTATGATTGTAAAATGTCATTCGACATATCACTCTTCAAACATGTAGTCCGATTGCTCTGAGGTTATGTTGGATTACAGTTGCTGGTGGCTGAAAAAAGGAAAGCCACTTAGACGAATTGTTGGCCCGTTTGTTTAATCAATATTTAAGACAGCAGATGTTAAATGTTATTACATCGCTGCAATCAACATAGTAAAAATCTTCTGAATGCGGTCTTCGTCTTTGTAATAGTGCAAAACATGAAGATAAAAGGCTAGAAACTCACTCCTTTTCTTCTTTATCCATACATTTCGGTTCCAGGTGCTTTAAGAGTCTTTCGCGTGAACGAAATAGGTCCTCCAACTTTGTTTCACAGTCAAAAACAATCTGCCTGTGGATGAATTCGATCTGTGAACTCGGAGAAGGCAGAGAGCGAGGTTAGCACCAGGCCCGGAAGATCTACCAATTGGTCCGAAAAATGATGCAGTTACATCAGGGGAGTATTCTTCTCCAGCTCACTGACAAAAGTGATACTCCATCACTCAAAGAAGAAGCTCATATGCTCCCACCACCAAGCTTAGAAAAAGTCGAGAAAGCTGTAAAAAAGTCCGCCCAGCTGCTTCAATACGATGGGCCAGCTTTAGATCGAGTAATTGATGGAATTATGCACGTAGGGGAGTATGAAGAAATGCCAGTAAACTGGCCAAAAGGTATAACCCCTAAGAAATGTTATCCTAAAGAATGTATAAAGTGTGTCTTCATCCCAGGCAAATCATCAACCGATCGAATTTTAGACTTAGGAGATAGAAAAAGGTCTAGAATTTAATATTCCAACTAATCATTTGTTATAGGCCTTCTACTACAAAGCCATGAAGAAATTCGGAAACCCTAATAAACTCAATTGTGAAGGTTGACGAAGACCAATATAACAATCGAAGCTGAATTAGCCGGATAACTATCCAGAACAATCAACATCTACATTGAACTCTGACAAGGAATGGTTTTGTGGATCTATCACGTGCACTACAAGGTCCATCCAGATACTGTCTTTCTCAGACGACATTGACATCATCGAGAGAACCAAGGAAGCTGTCAAGATTCCTTCATCCAGATTGAACAGATGTCACAAAATCTGGAGCGTGAACTGCAAAAAAAATAGTTGGTTAAAAAATGAAGGTAGTCGAGCATGAATTTGAAGAAGTCCACTCCTTCCAATACCTTGGTTCAATAGTTGATCAAACCCAACAGAGGCTGTCAAATCATTTTAAATCTAGTCACCTTACCATAACTTCTAAACTGCGGCTACAAGGAACTAAGGTTCTATCCGTACTTATATATAAATAGATTCAGGACCTGTGAGCATATAGATTGGAGACCTGTAAAAGGTACTCCGAGCTCTTAGGCGCGTTCAGAGAATTGTTGGCCCCTAATGTGAAATAGCACCGTAATCTTCCTTGAAGCAAGTATTGTTACAAAAACTAAGCTCGGTAGACTCTAGTTCCTCTTCACTCGAGCGAGCTAGGTATCCAGACCAGAAACTTGTAATACACTTTATCGTAGGTGACAGCGTGTCGGACCATCTTTATGCTGCAGAGATGGCGTAGACCAAGATGCTCGAAGACTTGAGTTGTATAACTGGGTGACTTCAGCTTAGGATCTCGAGAATAGAGGCTGGATCCCGGTTGTCGAGCTGATAATGATGACCTTTTGTTTTAAAAATTTAATTTTCGGTTTAGATTTTGGTAGTTCTAGCACAGTACGGAATGTATTTACTTCTGTGTTCCCAACGAAAGCTAAGATTGCCCTCTTTTCAAAAACATTCATCGAAATGGCTTTGTTTTTCATTGTGTTTGATATTGAACCCCAATTTCAATGTATGTATAGGTAGTGTCAGTTTTAAAAAGAAACTTAACGTTTTAGAATCTTAAACGAAGTTCATTGAATTGAGATGAAGGATAACGTCTGGCAACTCCATAAAATTAACACAAAAAAAAGAAGGAAATACCTTCAGAAAAGATGTGGAATGTTCCCGAAATGTTCATGACTCACCGTCACCATGAGATTCATCGAGTTCCGCAGCGCACTCTTTCCGCTATATATTTTTTAACATACCTCACGTATTCAACGCGACGGTGAATAATGTACTTTTACTGGGGTATCAATTTACCGCCACCGTGTCGCTTGTTGTTTTAGAGTTTTGCAATATTTATCGCTCACACATCGCAGGAGGGGTCGATGGGTTTTTCTTCCGCGTACCGCTGCCGCAATATACATTGCAGCAGTATACAAATAAAACATGCTCACTTGCATTGTTCGTGTTGTTCATGCGGTGCGGTGTCTCTATGTCTCGTGTTTTCGTTCACCACCGATAATGGTCCACTAAATAATCCAGGCACGACAAGTTTTTCTGCTGTCGGACAAGTTTTAGTTGTGTTCTTTTTTGTTGTTGTTGGTGTTCACTCCATCATCACTATACTCTCACCTTTGAACTTGACACTAGCGCCAAAAAAGCTTCTGGCCCGAAAAGAACAAATAACCAATTCAAAGTCTAGCCACGACCCTGAACTATCGAAGCAAGTTTTGTTTGAACGAATATGGTTGGGGTTTCTATGCTCACCCTTGCTCAAGGCTCCATTTCCCGAGGGAGGATACTCGCAAACGTAGTGGGTATGATGTTTTCCTGCGGTACAAATATTTGTTCCGCAGCCGCAGCCAAAAATTGTCCCACACCGGAGATGAGTTTATTTTTTGTTTTATCATCACACATGTCTTCCCATCCCCCTTCCAAAGGAATCCACTTTACCTAACCTCTATAGAGACTATATTCGTGGTCCAGGATATGGGAAGGATAAAAATGTTGCGCGTTAATATTTAATGTTGCATGGTATCCGTTGCCGACATGGTGGTTAGTAAATCATGTCCGTTGGCGTTGTTGGTTGTGGAGGAATGTAGAACCGTTTTAAATTTTTGATGGCCATCGTCATTGAACCAGGATCGGCAAAAAGCTATAGTTTGTGTTTTTGTGGGCCAGGGATGTGCTCAGGTTCACGCTCAGTGATGCTGTGCAATGAGTAAAGTGTTTTGCGACAATACTTTCTTTTTTTAAAGTAATAAATTGTCTGCCTTCGTTTTTCTGATTTGTATGGTTTTTATATCTCCAACGGATGAATGCAAGTGAAATTTTGATTGATGGTATGTTGAAAAGTTCGGTGTTTTTTTTCCTTGCTCCAGCGATACATGAATTTGCTTTTAGAATTGAAAACGAAACTATTCAGAAATAAGCGAGGAATAATACATATTTTGTGTGGGCTTATTTCGATAAGGCGATTGTTTGAAAAAGTAATGTGTGTGGTGTTTGTGAGTGATGAAAACGCCTAAAAAATGCACGAAAAGCTGACAGTTTTTGTAAATAAAAAATGAATATATTGTGTATTTTGTGTTGATGTGGACTGGATTTCAACTCTCACAAAACCGAATAAGTCCTTTTTTGGAGAAAATACAAAATTCCATAAGCTAACCCTCCCTACACTAAAGCTATCTAATTAAAGTTTTCAGACCAGGCTAGATAAGTAATATACAATAGAGGACCAAAAAAGCTCTACTTTCTTGCCAAAAAAGCTATTGTTAATAAATGGGTCTAACAATCCCAAGTAATCAGACCTATTTTACTGTACCGTGTGATAGTATCGTGGTAGTAGTATCTCTCAGAAATCCATGTCTCTCATCATTTAAGAAGTCCTGGGACTCAGTGCCTACAAAAGACACACTGAACACCTGCTTACAATTGTATTGAAGCAGAAACTTAAACAAGAATCTAAAAGCTCTGATCAGACGGTATGAAAAGAATGCTAACCGACAGATTCTGTTCAATGATGAACAAATTTTCACCGTCGAAGAATCATTCAATAAACAAAATGATTGAGTTTATGCTCGGATATCAAGAGAAGCGTCTCAACTCATTCCAAAGGTTGAAAGCGGAGGTCGAGCTATCATGGAGTAACCGACCTTCATTTTTGTGAAAATGGAGTGAAAACTTCAGCAAAAGTGCACGGAACTTCATTTCACCGAAGATTGGCCAGCTGGAAGTCAAGACCTTAATCCTTTGGACTGCAAGCTGTAATCCATTTTAGAGGGAATAGCCTGTTCTAATCAACACCACATTGAGTCGTAAAAGTGATTCTTTGTTCGTGCATTAAACAATTTTTCAATCAATAAGGAAGTTCTCTGATCGACTATTGGCCAGGACTATTGCAAATGAAAGACGCTATGAAGAAATCAACATCAGGTGCCACGTGGCAGATCACGAAAAACATCTGGCCTACACTAGATTTAAGGCGCTCAAGGTGCTTGCAGATCTCATACAAGCTGGATAATTGGTGTCATAACCGGGCGCTGTCTAAAAGGAAAGCACTCCACGCGGCTTTCAAATGACTTGCAAAAGCTGCATTGATGAGGAAACAGTTCTTCAACTCAAGCCACTTTAACCTAACCTAAACTAGCCCACGAAATGTCGCATACATATCTGTAACAGATTAAGATTTTCAAGACATTTTAGTATACTAGTGGTAAAAAATATGTAGGTTCTAATACAGTCTGGGCTAACTGAAGAGAATGTGACTGCTGTAGCAGAAATTGTGAGACTCAATTTTCGGACAACAAGTCAATCTCAAAACCTCTACATTATTTAACGTACTAGCCTAAGAGAATTCGGTACAAAGATCGTGGCCTATTCGATTAGATGTTTTTTTGACTTTGCAATTGACGTCGCAGCGTTATCGTTTCGTAGCTTGGGCCTTAAGCAACTTAAATTGGACACATTTTCATCTTGCTGGTTAGCGGAAACTCGTTTGATACTGTCGTTTTCGAGAATCCAATGAATTCGCAGAGTGTGACAGTTTTTTGTAGTTTGTTGATTGATGAAATTATAAGCCAATACCGTCCCAACAATCCGTTCACAAAATGCTGACAAAATCATTACGAGCGCTTGGTTAGACGGCCATGTGTTTGTAGGTATACAAAATATCAACACTTTTCAACGACCCCTGTACTCAAAAACAAATAATGCCTAATATTTTTGTTTTTTTTTTAACTTTCCCCATATGTTGACAAAAGAAAAAATAAACGACTGGTGTTGAAACTTCTCTTCGAAAATTGATAACCCAGATGACGTTGGAGATAGTTTCATTATTATATTAAAAATGTGTGTCCAAAACTTTTTAGCTTCTATAAAAACCTCCTCTATGCTTTTACTTTAATCTAATTTCATCTGACGATAAAGCATCCTATACAGAACTTGGGTTCGAAAGGAAGATGTCCATTTGTTGTCGTCGTCGTGTCGGTCATTCAAATGGAAACATTTTGCACATCATCGACTGCTGTTGAGTATATAAAGAGGATATAGAAATAGATGACAAATTATCGTCGTTGTCACAAGTGTCCAAAAAGTGAGACAGCACAGTTGGAAGAGACGAATTTTTGTTTTGCACTTTAGTTTGTTCAAAAAAAGGAAAAAAAAACAGTCTGCTATACGTAATTTGTTTAATGGAGTCAAAATGGGTTTCAAAGTCTGTTGAATTGTATTTTAGAAAAAGAAAAGAAAAAAAATGGAACAATGGAGTATGATGAGTTATAATTATGTGAAGGGTTTCAAACTTAATTATCTTTTGAAAGGCTCTGCTTATCCTTATTGTTGTGAAGTCTATTCTACTTTATATTTCGTGTGTGACCAAACCGAAGCGTTTGGTGTTAATTGGTTCTTTTGCACAATTGTACGACATTTTCTCTGAGTTGAAATAACTAGCAAATCAAAGGCTAGCTCAAACCAGCTTTTTAACCTTTAGCAGGTGATGGAAAAATGTCTAGAATTTATCATTCCAACTTGCTATCTCTTAAATATTGCGTTGGAGAAAACAATCCGAGACTCTGAACATTTACTAAAGAGACAATCTACATCAAGTTCATATAACTATTGGCTTACGCAGATGACATTGACATCTTTGGAAGAAGCCAACAAGCTCTACAGAACTTATCTATCCAGATCTTCTAGCAACCGGCAAAAAACCTGGGACTACACATAAATGAGGAAAAATAAAGTATATGGTGGCTTCGTCTATGTTCAAATGGTAGACATGTGCATTCAAGAGGACAAAAGCGTCCACAGGTTTTTCTCAAAACCCACCCCTGTCTATGAACTCTTACTCTCACCTCCGTTGAACATCGGGTGCCT
This sequence comes from Eupeodes corollae, assembly GCF_945859685.1. NCBI lineage: Eukaryota > Metazoa > Arthropoda > Insecta > Diptera > Syrphidae > Eupeodes > Eupeodes corollae. The sequence continues at coordinate 222,954,900 of NC_079147.1, forward strand.
AGTAGCTCAACTTGAGGTTGGATTCCAACCTCAGTAGAAAGTTGTTGGGGGGTTGCAAAGAGAGAGGGGGAGAGGTGTTTCCACTAAGGCACCTCTCCTTATCCAGACGGCAGCGGAAGAATTCCCGAGATGGAATCAACGGTGGCGTCTACAGTTCCAGTAAGGTTGAACCACTTAATGAACACCTTATAGGGCTTCTACGACGAATTCGGAGCCCAGGCCTATAAGTAGCGATTTATCCATATTAATCTACCGTCAACCAGATTGGCCATATTGCGATCGACGACAGAAACGCTTCCAGCATCATGGACGTCCGAATTTTCCGAAGAGCTAACATCAGCTCGGAATACTACCTCGTTGCAGCCAAGGTAACACTTCAGGTTTCCAGACCCATGGCAAAACAGTGAGATGTACAGGAGAAAGTACAACATCGAACGGCTACTATCGCAAGCGATCGCCAAATCCTTTTCCAACCGAGTTACAAGTAACCTCTCTCGAAGTTCTCTGCCGCCAACAAAATGTATCTAAAACCAGTGATCACGAATTTGAAGTGGTTCAATCATTGACTTACCGATAATAACATAAAGAAGAAATACGCGGCCGTCTGCTCAAGTGCAACCGAACCTACTATAGCTTATCAAGACTCTTAAAATCCAAAATCTCACTATAGTCCTGCCAGTACTCACTTATAGATACGAAAACTGTGTGTTCAGTGAAAGACACGTTAACCTCTTATCTGAGTTCTAGAGAAAAGTCTTACGAAGAATAATTCCGGAGAAAGTATATCAATGAGTCCTAGGGAATATACCGCGATGCTAATATAATCAACCATAAAGGTTATTAGACTCCGGTATGCTGGACCCGGAACGGAAAGTCCTCTGCGGAAGACCAAACCTCCGGTGGAAGCATGGCGTTGACCAAAAAGCCAGGAGCCTTGGTGTGCGCAACTAAGATGGCGTAAGGCAAGAACTGGGAAAGTTCGAGAAGCATGTTGAACAAGGTCTGGACCGTAAGCAAGTAACTCGAAACATTTAACGAACATTTAAATTTCTGAACAACAGAAGGCTCTGAACTATAATTAGTTTCTTAAGGTTTAAAATATATCCTTTTGCTTCTGTTTGAATATTAAAGCTTTTTGTTCAAGTGGTACTTAATGTAAAATAAATAAATTAAGTGGCGCAACAGTACGTTAAACACTAAGGCCTAGTGACTTAAAACCCTCAACCAGAAGCCGAATCTTGGCAAGAATTACTCTTGAAGGACTTGTCAATTCCTCGCACAGGGCAGTACCCGTAAAAAAAACTTCAGGAGGTACAGGCAGGATTTGAACCCAAGACTTCTGGCACTAACCATTACGTCACGGGTACTACCAAATATCACTTACACAAAAAAGCCCAACTTACTAAAAATAGTTTTTCCAAGAATTCGGTAACGAAATTTACTTTCCGCTTTGCATAAGAAGGATAGAATCCTTTTATTAACATCCAATGAGTCAACAACTTTAAACAACATTTCACAAATAGATTCCTAAATGATATCCCACCCAATCGGTAGAATTTAATAGGTAACCAGCTGTTTCCGTTCCATTTGAATTTTTGTCCATGCTCGAACAATTTTAATCGAATAAACACTTCAAAATTAAGTTGAGAGACATTTTTATAAAATAAAATATAGAAAAGAAAACTCCCCAACAGCCATGAACATCCGGTTATGTCAATTAAACGCGCTTTCACTCGTATATTTACAAAAAAAAAAGAAAAGACGCCACCTCATTTCCTTACGGTCGATGGTGGTGCGAACGTATCCTTAGTAAATGTTATTGATTTTTGCTCCCTAGAAAAATTTACAAATGTACCAGCAGTTTTTTATTTTTTCTTCTTAGAAATGCTCAAAAATATCTTTAATATGAAGTTGAAAAGAAAAAATCAAAGAAGTCGTCGTCTTTTTTACATTTAAGCTCATTTTTTCAGACTTGGGGGAATTCATTCATTATGAACCCTTGGGCAATTTGAAAGGGATTCAAATCTACATGCACTTCATCCAGCTGTGTGGTGGTTAGGGTATGCGTTGTTAGGAGCAACAGAGCATAGACAGACAGATACTCTTCTTCTATCTCTGGAATGATTAAAAATATTTTTCCAATGGGGTTGGATCGGAACCTGCTGTTTTAGTCATCCAGCGATTTATCCTGGCAATGCGATGGATGGCGCCTTCTGGTCTCATCATCATTGAGGTTTTAAGCATAAACTTCGCAGGACAACTCTTGAATAAATAATATTGTGAGGGGTGTAAGCTATATGCAGTTCGCTATCTGTCGAAGATGAAAAGTGAGAATACCAAAACAAGAGTCAAAAAGCTCTAAAAGTACATCATCACCGATGCGATATGCAAGAACGAAAATTCTAAAGTCTAAACGTTGATTGAAAAATGATTTAACATGTTTGTCACAATTTGGAGGATTGGACGTTTTTCTTTGTACAGCGAAACACAAAATGAATAGGAAGTGAGTCGCTATAGATGGCATAGAATTATGGAAGCTAAAGCAACAGCAGTTATTATCGTCACCTTGTGTCACTGTCAATGTCAATATTATGACAGGTGAAGCGTTAGCCTATTCCTTTACTATAACAAAACACAATCGACAGCATCAGACGGTATTATTTGGTTGCTGGCAACCGTTGACAGGAGCTCTCAAAACATGTTACGAAATACTCTGTATAAACGTATATAATCTTTCAAAAGACCTGATGTAAATGTCATTAAACACTGTGGTAAGGGTAAACCCATCATCAATACAAAACGATACAAACAAATACTAAAGGCTTTGCTTATTTTTCATAAAGGATAAAAATTGGGGTTGCTTTTTTGGTATTTTTAAGAAACTCATTGATAGACTGTCTGCTTTCGCATGATATGGCAAAAAGCTTCCTTAATACTTCGTTGTTTTGGTTGTAGCTTTTTTTAATTCAACGAAACCGGCAAAATATTTGTTTTTATATATGTATTATGATTTGGAAGTAAGAGTAAACAATCCCATAAATTATGCCAGTGCTTTTGCTACATTAACTTCCTGATCCCTGTAGCGGAGTTTCGATCTTCTTCTTCGCATGTAAGACCAAATATCGGCTGAAAGATTTTTCTTTCGGAAGTGCCCAATATCAATTCCCTATTTGTACTTATCAATCAGCACTCGGCGCTGTAGAGTAGAATTGGTCAAACTTGAGTTTCGTGTAACGTTAACTGAATTTTCAAGAAAAATATGTTAAACCCATTTTTTTGACCAAACCGAAGAAGCAGCGGTCCGCTGGGGTAATTCTTTGTCGTTCGTAAAATCGTTTCCTGTTCCGAGGTATATGAACTGCTTTACTACCTGGAATCAGTGACTTTTTGTCAAACCGATGGACAGATGAGTCTGCTTGTTGATATCATATAGTTTGTTTTGTCCTCAGTAGCCAACGAGTTTCTACAATTCGTCTAGATATAGCTGTGAATACTTCCAGAACAGCTCCTTTTCTCTTAAAACGTGCATAGTGACAAGTTTAGAATGACTGTCGGAGACAAGAAAAAGTCAAGCGCAACCGCTAAAAAGCTGCCGGCCGTCCCGAAATCAAAATTGAAGTTCGCCAAGAAGCCCATCAGCAGACGTGCCATCCTCACCAGGAGGTAGGTAAAGCGTAGCGCTGGTATTGCCATTATAAAGCGTGAGAATCTGATTCGTGGTGAGAAATACTCGCATGAATATGCCAAGGCCGACCGTAGAGAAATCAAAATGAAGCGTTTGGCTATTCATATTCGTGGTATCAACAAAGTTGCCCCCAAGGTACGCAAGGTCCCCCAGCTGTTTCGTCTGCGCCAAATCAACAACGGTGTGTTCAGTAAGTTGAACAAGGCTACCATCAACATGCTGCGCATTGCTGAACCCTGCAATACTCCAACTTGAAGTTGTTCAGCGAGCTTATCTTCAAACAATGTTTCGTTAAGCATAAAAGGCAGCGCATTCCCATTCCAGATAACTTCGTTATCAAGCGTAAAATGAGCAAGAAGTACGACATCCAGTGCGTGGAGGAAATCTTCATGAAATCTTCACTGTTGGCAAGAACTTCAAGTACGCATCGAACTTGGCCCTTCAAATTGAACACACCCACCGGAGGCTGGCGCAAGAAGAACATTACGGCGAGGGTGGTGCCTTCGGTAACAGCGAAGACAAGATCAACAAACTTCTTAGGAAGATGGTCTTAGTGTTAGGATTTTAATGGATAACTTTTTGTTTATTTTTAGCATTTCTGAACACCTGTTAAAGATAGCGTCTTCCTGTCTGAACCCTGTACATGTCTGGAATAGGTCGGTTACCCATTCATACGTTGCACCACGTATTTTGTAGCGTCATGTGGCAAAGCTGGATCATTTTTTCGGGATCTCAACTTCTGACATCGCAAACTCTTAAGGAATCATGCTACAATATGCCGATTTGAAGTGGATGAAAAGGTGGTGCGATTCAGGTGGAAATTCTTTTGTCTTTTACAGAAATTTCCTGATTCTGATACAATTGATTTGGCTGGTCTAAGGCCCGACTATGGTACTTACCAATCATAGTGTTGCAGAAAGGTTTAAGAAGCCCGCATATTACGTTGGATATGATCTTGAGGCAACATTTAGAAGGGATATGCCTTTGTAATTTTTACAGAATATGGGATCGTATTTTTTGTATATTGGACAAAAAGAGTTTTTTGAGCAGTCATCAGGAAAATTTTCCTCCCAGTACCATATTTGAAAAGTTGGGCAGGAAGAATGCATGGTTTGTTCTTAAGCTTGTTAAGGAAACTAACCTCTTCAGTACTTAGCTCTGGAATCAGAACTTTTTTGACTTTTCTAATGCTTCTTTGTTATTCAATTGCTTCCTCTACGTCTTGCCCGTTCAACAGCTGCTTTAAATGTTTTTTAAACACGCCTACAATTCCTTGTGCTTCGGTAACTAGGATTCCTTTGCTGTTTCGAAGAGTAGGCGTGCCGGTTCTTTAACCAGATGCTATTTACTTGGCAGTTTTGAAGAACCTAGAGATACCTAGCTGATAACGTGATGCTCTTTTCTTTCTTAGCAGAGTTTTAATCCCCTTGAAATGCACTTATCTCTAGCAGCATTCATTATCATAGTACGTAATCTTTTTCCTTGGTGACTGATAGCTCAAGGTCTCACCTAGTTCCTTACTGATAGCGCGGTACTAGTTGTAAAGTTTGTGGATGGGAGTACATCCGAGATTTTCCCGGACGGTCTTTACTTCTTTTCGTTGGAAAGTCAGGCTTTGAACTTTGTCACAAAAAAATGGTCAGGGTCGACATTTGCACCAAAGGCTCTCACGTCGTCGTCGTTCGCAGATGTTAAATGAGTGCCTTGCTTCAATTAGAATATGGTTGATTGGGTTGGTAATTCAGCTATCTGAAGATCGCCAAGTTGCTATGTGTAGCCTTCGTGTGGGAAATCTAGTGCTATACTTATCAAATAACTTATGATTTAAATAAAACTATTATGGGCCCACTCCGTGTATGAAATGAAGTGAGTGCTTTCGGCTCTTTCAGCTAAAACCGCTCGTTAATGGTAACACGTTTCAAGGTTATTAATTTAGCATATTTGTATATTGAATCGTTGTCGTCTTTTCACTTAAAACAAATTATAGGAATGCACATTTTATTTGTTTTTGCCTCCAGTAAAAGAACCTCACATTCACAATAAAATGAATCACTTTATCCCCTTGAAAGAAGAACCCTTAAATAGATATGTACTTAATCTTTAGGTACACTTAAATGTCATTTGCCATTTAAACCCGGTGACTCTGTCTTCCTTGAAGGCATATCAACTTTTCTACATCACTGTGATGTCTTCCCTAATAATAAGCATATATGTATGTACCTTCATACAAAGTAGATGATGATAAATGAAAGTGAAATAATATAATATCAAAAAAAATTCCTTAAACACATTAAGTCTACCTTTTTCCTTCTATATTTATATCAACTTCTCCGAATTTATATTTTTATCCTTTGCAATGGTCTTTCTCTATGATTTAAAAATATGAAAATTTAAGCTTTATCAAAGGTCTTTCCCCCCCTGTGACGAAAAAAATATATTTTCTTATTTATAGAACATAATATTTCCTTAGGGTGGAAAGTTCATCAATAACATCATTTTCTGCTTAGAAAATAAAAATACACCTAACTTCCTTAGCGAAATTTAATTTTAACCCCCAATTAAAATGAAACCTACATTATTTGTTGATCCTCCTTAGTGTGTCCTTAAATATATATTTTTTGACGGAAGGAAGTTTGCAATGCGATATAACATAGATAAAAATAAAACCTCCTTCGATGCCCAAAACTCAGCCAGTGATAATTTTCAATTTGATTATCGCAAAGGTCTCATTTTCCATAAACAAAATATCTTTATGATATAACAACCAGGAAGGTGCATAAGGCTGATGCTATAAAGCTACTCGTATACCTAATTCTGGCCAGCGAAGCAAGGATAACTCAATTAGTAACACAGAATGTGGCGCTGCGGAAGTCGCGGTGGTGGTGTCGTTCTGAGCGTGCTGTAGGACTTTTTTGTGTGTAGGTTTATTTTTGAGAAAAATCTTTTTTTAAGGGCTTTTTATGGGTTGGCATTTTGACCTTTTTTCCGCGAATTCATTTCTCTTTGATATTCAAAGCGACACGAGATTATTAGGACTATTGTTGGATTTTACAATCCTTGAACTTGAAAGGTATCCTCGAGGAAATATTCTCCTAAACAGAATTCATTATACACCCACAGAGCAACAAGCATTGTGGAGGCGGCAAACAAAAGTAAAGGTGAAAGTATGTAGTATACTTACATTATGTAAATATCGAGGTATCAAGAAAAGCTGAAAATCCTTTTAAAAGGATTTTTATAGCTCCCTCTTTATGGGATATATGCGAATTTATATGTATTTTGTATGCAGTGTTCCATATGTAAAGTCAGCAGTCGAGGACGATTGATTTTGATTTGTGAATTGATACACGAAGGTATCACTGAGATGTTCAACGATCTTACATTATATAGGTAATCCAAAATAAGCTTTTCTGGGGATTTGTAGTCTTCAATTTGATGTATACCTAAACCCTTATAGAGTGTATGCATACATATCCATAGGTAGGTACTCTCTTAAAGGAAAAGACTATTTGTATTTTTATAAGTATCCCGAAAGGAAGAAATTATGCAATTTTTTTATGAGCACTTCTTGATATTAAAGGGTCTATAAAATGCTGTACTTACACGTGTCATATTTTTGCAGTTAGTATAGATACCAAAGTGTTTCCGATAGAAAGTCATTCAATGTTAAGTGCGGATGTTAGATATGAAAAAATTGCAAAGAGTTATTATGTACTTTCAAGTTAAATTTCCACTGAGTAGCAAATTACTTATAGCCCCGCCCTTGAAGCATGTACAAGGTACAGACGTCTTAAGTGACGTTTTTGAGAAAAAAAAATGTAATAACTTTGAAAAGAATATAAAAATGTCGTAACTGTTTTTGCTTGACTAAATAAAATTTATGGCTATAAAATTTAGAATATATCAGAATTTTGAAAGGACTACAGTTTCATATCACATTTTGTCAAAAATGTATAATTTTTAGTTCAGCAGTGGAATTTAATGTCAAACTTAAATTTCTTAAAATTAATTTATTAGAAAATAGGCCTCAACTTAAAGTTCGAACTCAGGTTTTTTTCTAATTTTAAAGTGTTTGAAACGCCCCTTCATGTTTATCAACAGAAATCAAATCTTAAGTTATTTTTGATGTTGGCCCTTGGCACATAGCTTTGAAAAAAGAAGTTATTATTAACTTTTGAAACTAAATATGGAAGTCCTAGACACAAAAGCAATTTTAAACTGAACCCTACATTTCTTTCAAAACCGGTGTTTTTTTAAATTTTTTTTTGAAGGAGTTACTTCTGTGCGAAATTATACTTCAAAATTTTTGTAAATGTTTGAGATAAGTTTTATAATAAAAACAATTAAAACACATTAAATAATTCAACACTGCGATTTGATTAAACTTTGTGTACGTGGAACAAATTTTTAAAAAAGGATCAAAACACCTTTATAAACATCAAATAATTATCACTTAGTTTTCTTTAAGATATGTTACATTATTAGGGATTTACTTAAAGAATCAGTGAAGTCCCTGTTTGGTTTTAAAAACTTCTGGAAAAACTCCACAGACAACACACATCTGGTCGCAGTGCGACTGAAAAGCAGTTGATTTGGCTTTGAAGCCTTGTGAAATGTTACAAAAGGTTATCGAATATTTCAAGAAAGGAAGGAGTTGGAGACTAATTGCTTGGTCAAGGATTGAAAGATAGTCCACTTCCATTAGATCTAAGAACTATTCAAGAGCGCTTAATTAATTCTTAACGTTTGAAAGGGTGTTGAGAATTTGGTAAGGAACTCGGCTTTATTTTCACTATCTAGATGATGGATTACTACTGCTGGGCTAGCACCGTAAATCTGTCTATTCCACGTTGTATTTCTTTCGATAATTGGTCATGTCTTTTTATAAAATCTGTAGTGACTATAAGGCTTTTAACCAGACTTTGGCAATAATTCTCGAAAGGAGCATTTTGAACTGGTTTAAATTTTTATTTGTAAGAACTGTTAAGAGAATTAACGGCAAGTGAAAAAAAACTAGGTGACAAAAAAGTCCTTAGAGAACTACGGCGTACTGACTTACAAATCTCAACATCACTGTGTTTTAATCATTTCAGGGATGAAGGAGGCCTACAGCTTACGAGTATATGCCGAAAGGCTTATTTTAGAAAGCACTTTTTATGATTTACTCTTTTAGGATTTCTCAATCCTTCGCAAGAAGAGTTGAATCGAAAAAAACTGTTAGGGTGCACAGCCAGGTATTGAATCCAAGACCTCACGGATACTACAAGTATTCTCTCGATGACACATTATCTCAATCAAATAATTCTCGGTACATAGTCGTCACACTGTTGCAATATCTAAAGGATCAGTCAAAACTATATTGAAATACCGTTGGGGCTTCAGAAAAATTCTGCACTCGTAATTTGTGATAATTTCGCCAAAAACTTTCCTACGGCACTATGTTTCTTCTTGATAACTTCAGAAACCGCTACATGAACATCATTTTGAATCATCGGAAAAGATTGAAAGCGAAACAAGGAAGGAATTAAATACTTTTCCGTAAAGTAACTTTTTAATTTGTTTTGAAAATTGTGGAAACAAAGTATTTGAAAAGTGTTTGCAATTTAAGAGGGGACAAACCTATGAGAGGTATGAAATTAATTTTAAAAAATAAACAAATTTTCGGCTTTTTTCGTCCATTGTGATATTTAAAAAAACCTACTTAATACTTTTTTTTTTAATTTTAAAAGTTTCTAACTACACTAGTTTTGGTTTTATTCCTGACAATGAAAAATGTATTTTGTCCAACGGTGTCATAGGCTTATTTCAAACCCGAGCTCAATCCGTTTTTTTTAGGTATTGATTTTAAAAGTTCTAAATACATGAAGTAGCTTCGTGATGGTTTTCCAAATCTATCTATAATCCGTTTTATCGATATTTAGTTGAAATTTTCGAAAAATCTTTATAAGTTGCAAGATTTCAAGTGTCCCAAATTAATGCCTAAAACGTTTTCAACAGAAAAGGGCAAAATTAATCAAATTAATTTATGTTTTTGTGCGTCTAAACAATCCAATTAACCTTTTTAAATATATATGAAAATATAAAAATTATGTTGAAAACGAGTATATCAGCACCAAAAATGAACTTTCAAAACTACAAAAATTCCATAGAATCGAAGAATTGCTTATAAATAATGAGCATTTATAGAAACTAAATACGATGCTAAAATGATGTAAACTGTGTCTAAAAAACTAAGATTTGTACTTTTGCAAGATCGTCACGCAATTCACTGTAAAGGGATATGCTGAGATTTAACTTAGCTTTAAAACACCCGTATTGGGTACTTTAAATATTTTGAAGGGGGCATATTTTAGAAACCTGATGAGGTAGAAAAATTTAAAGACGATATTTTTATTCGGGTCATCTTTATCTTTTAAAAAAGTTTTTTCTTTGTAATATTGTCGACCAATCCTATCATTTCTTAAGTTTAAAATCGTGACATGTATATTGCAAAAAATGCTTTCTTTTTTGGTGTCATCAAAATAAGAACTAGTAATGGCTTCCAAAAATTTGAATTATATTTATAATTTTTTTAAATGTAAAACTAAAAAAAAGAAGCTTCATTCATCACGAAAAATCACGCTGTAGATGGAACTTTCAAGTGTAAATGAGTTTTTGAAAAATATGGAACCGATGTTGTATAAATTACTAAAAGAAGTACATAAATTTGCAATAAGAGGTTTAATTTTGAAAAATAATCAAAATACAATGACGATAAGGAAGAGGAACAGGAAGAGAGTTACATTTTTCGAGCAATGAATGCAACAATTCAGCTTTTTAAAATAGCTCCCAATATAAAAGTGGGTCCCATCACTGAAAGTGATTTTTCTATGAAAATTCGACTCATTCGGGCTCAATGAATGATGATACGTCTTTGCCGGCTGAAAAAGAATTATCCTATTTAATACGTTGTTAAAGCGTATATCCCGTGGCATGATTGTTATTGCGTTGGGCTGTCATGCAAGGGGTCTTGGGTTCAATCCCAAATAGAATAAATAAAGCGTATATCGTTCCATACCCGTGTTATCCACAATATCCGTAGTATGAATGCTATCGATAAAAGTTAAAGTAGAATCTTGCTACGGATGGGTTTTTGACATTTATACGAGCCTCGAATGGATCTTATGTGATTTCGTTTTCAAATGTTGGTACGATTGGTATCGCATTCGAATCTAGATGGCAGTGTTCGTTGAGTAGTTGTGCATTTGGAATCATGTGTTTTCCATTGGCGAAAAAAAATCAATCTGTTACTGTTGATATTATTTAGTTTTGTTAATGAAAATGGACTATTTGGGGTTATTTTGCAAGAATAGAAAAGATATTTAAATTTTTCTATGTTTCCACTAAAGGTTTATCTCAGTGTAGATTAAATAAATCTTTTAAGTTTTTTCACCGCGTAAGAAGATTTAAAATTGGGTAAGTTTGACAGCACTTTCTAAAATGCAAATGGTGTTTCGATGTGTGAAGTGCAAGTGAGATAGTTTGGTTCATATTAAACAATGAAGAACTGAATAGCTCAGCAACATATAAGAATATGCTACCTACTCCATGCAATTTTTTTTTTAATTTGGTTAAAACAAAACTATTTTGTATTTGTACACAAACATGCAAATAAACAGACCATAATGCATTATCTGTTTAACCAACTCTTCCACACAGGTTTTGGATCCCCGACCGGAATCGATTCAAATCAAGCTCACTTCAACTCGATTCAGTTATATAAAGAATTGGGACGAACTTCAAGCTCGCTTCAATACCACAGTCTACGAAAAAAACCCCTTCTTGAAGTTTTTATTTTATGTCAAAGCTGCAATTGTTAAATGAGCTATTTTTAAAGAATCTCAATTTCCAGATGTTTTCTTACCATTTCTTCTTGAAAATTGTCCATTTTATTAGTTTTAGCTAGTTTTTTTTTTGCTGAAGTTAATTTCAACTTTTGATTTTTACAAAACTTTCTTCTATTTGTGTGTTTTTTTATTATTCTGACAGATCTTCTTCAAAAATCTGGCTACTGCCGAAGCGTTTTCTTGGGAATTATCTACTATACAATTTATAGAATGCCAAAGAAATATTTAGTAATAGAGTCATTTTGCCTAAGGAGCGTTGCATTTCCAGTAATGCCATAGTATTAAACTGTTAATTGTCAAAAGTGACAGCTCGTGAATAGAGTTCCACTTTTAGTACTGGCGTAGTGTTAAGCAGCTTAGGCTTTAATCATTTATTTTTATCTTCTATAAATGTTTACAAAAAAGAAATCAAGGTAACTTGAAGGCGATTATAGTTCTTAAATATTTTGCAAATTAAATAAGTGAAAAGCTTTCCATAGCTCTCCATAAAATTACCTTAACATCATAAGTTCCATCCGTAAATCATCATCAGTTAACTAAACTTGTGTTCATTTCCGCCCAATTGGTCAGGACATAGAAAAATAAACAAACAAAAAAAAACCTTTTTCAATAACAAACTCGCTTTATCAAAAGTTACTCAATTGCTATTGCAAAGTAAACAATTTACTTCAAATATTCCAAATGATTTCATATTACTCATCCTTAAACATGTAATGTGTATGAATGATGTCGTTTTCCTTATAACCATATGGTGACAAGGACAAATTTGAAATCAAATTCTCTTAAGAATAACTCCCTGAACAAATCTTTCTCCTGATGTATGTACAATTGTACATACCTATTTCCTGTATAAGTAGGATCTGTATACCTTTGTCCTTGTATATACGTTTTAAGAGTGATGGACCTCTAATGGCCTTACAATTCCCTTTTCAAATTGATATTTTTCCAATGAATGTCGAATTGGAAAACGATTGTCATGGTCCTTGAAGGAAATAACACCAACAAGAAAGAAAAAATCCTGACGCATTCACAAAAAGCAAACAAAGTAAAAAATATATATTTATAGATAGATTGAATTTAAAAGTTTCGATCCATTGTTACAAGGTACAACTTTACTTTGAAGAGAAGATACATTTTCTAGTTTTCTATATGTTTCTTTTTTTTCTATTTTCAGTCACGTGCATCCCTTGTGTCGAGCTCGGACGGTGGTGTCTTGGCCGAAGGTGAGACATCCAGTGAAGCTTCAGAAAATTCTGATGGTCCACCGTGTGATTTGGGATTAGTTGAACGATTGTTGCGTACTCATCCTGTATGGTTCTTGCCAGGAATACAGCGTTCTGGAGCAGTGCACTTTTTGCAGGGCAAAGAGGAAGGGGTGAGTTAACTTTCTTCTATATAAATATATTATTCGTCCTTAAGGTACATTTAAAATAAACTTTTCATAGAAGAACACAAAACAGGAGGTATAGAAACGCAAAAAAAAAAGAATCTGTTTCAATCCTTTTTCCACTTCAAAGGATTTGGATTTTATTTTTGTTTCTGTTTGGTTTTCATGTTTTTGGCAGTCTCTGGCATGTGGTATGTTTGAAAAATCCTTTGACAGAGAGTTATTTTTGAAAAATGTCACCAACAGAAAGACGTTCTTGTTTTTTTAAATATTTGCCAGTAATTATCAATCAAAGGGCGGAAATTGTTTTTGTTATCGTTCTTTGAAAATGTCAACTTATTTATAAAACTTAACTTTACCTACGAGTATGTTCGGTGAAAAGTGTACATGTATCACAACAAGGATATGAGAGGATCTCTCTTTGTGCTAGGTTATAGAAGTTACAACTTTTAAGCATACCGTGTAAAACATTCTGTTTTGTTTGTGTTCCTTTTTAGATAGAAAACCATTAAAGTTATATTCTCGTCTATTCAAATAAATTTTCATTCCAAACTCTCCTCTTGAGTATTTTCGTCCAACAAATAGGATGTTCATGTTTAAGATAATGACTTTTCATTTTCAAATGTTGTTTTTTAAAGCAGTTGTTTGTTTGCTTGCTTGTTTGTTTGTGTGTTTAAATGCACTAATATTAGGAGCTACTGGTCCTATTTGAAAATTTCTATAGGATATGTAACATTGCGCAAAGTCTGACATGAGCGGGGATTTTTTTCCTTTTTGCGAGCTTCCACCGTGCATGCTGTGGAAACGGTTAAAGTTTTTCAAAATCGTAGATTTTTTTTCTCTTTTGAGAGCTTCTACGGTGCGTGCTGTGGAAACAGTTAAAGTTATTCTAAAACAATGTATGACAGAATTGTTTCCCTTTAACAGTTCTTAAAACAGTCCTGGGCAGCATATGTCTATCTTTTAAAGTTTGCTCAATATAACCCTTTTGCTAGTTAAATTTGTTCTAAAACAAACCAAGCCCAGTGAGGCTCTGCTATTCTAAATATAAAATTAAGTTATCTAGCTCAATACCTTTTAACATAGCTTAGTTTAAGGTTAAATAAATGTTGTTCGGACTTAAACGTCCTTCTGAAAACACCCTGTTATCGTAGTATGTAGGTTCGTTTTCTCCTGATGTTTGCTTACTAAAGTTGTTGTGCTTGTTGTCCTTTAGCCTAAAAAGTATTCATTTCTGTACTTAGTTTTGTTTATTTCATGTTCGTTCTGTGAAGACGACGAACGGTTCGACTATAGAAGGACCAGATTCTTGTGATGCAAATTGGTTTTAAGCCAAAGGACAATGACTTTAGAGAGATATAAATTATGCATTGTGGTGCTATAAAGTTTCATAGAGAAGAAAATAAACTACTTGTACAGATGTCCGAGAAATTTTGTGAAGTAGAATTAAAATAAACATTAAAATAAAAGGAGCATGGGCTGTGTATTTATAATGACCAAACCTAAATGTATAGATATTTCTTAAGCGGTCACTTGAAAGTGTTGGAACTGACTTAATTTATATTGAGTTTAAAATAAATTGTTTGTCATGCTATTAATATACATGAAAATGTTTACTTCAATTTTGTAAAGACAGTTTTTTGTTTTTAGTTTTCTTCGGTAAACTTCTAAATCATCAGACTTACAGCTAAAAAAAGTTTGCAACTTAGATTCTTGACTCTATTTCTAGCTCTAGCCAAAATGCTTAAATATTGAAAATAATATACAAAAAATTAAAATTATGGGAAGCATTAATAACAGTTTTAAAAAGAAGAAGAAAACAAGTAGGGTCCTTAAAAAAACAAATGGTAATTATCGAATCTTAAAGACTTAATTTTTAGAAAGTCGTAAATGTTTGCTTGTTTTTATAAGTAGTTATAATGTTGATAGTTTTAAAATTAAATTTATGAAGACTGATGTTAGCAGGTGGACTGCAATTTGGCCACCAAACGTTAAATATTTCACATCGAAGGTCGACCATGTAAAAGAAATAGAATATGGCCGCCATGAGCTGTCAAAATCAACCCGTCCCAACTAGAAAACCTTTTGCTTAGATTTTAAAGTTCCAAGTTTCTTATTTTGGCAAAATTAAGGCAATTACTTAGTTCCGCATCAAAAGCAAATCAAAAGAACTTTCCATCATACAATTTTCAATGTATGCTTTTTATTTCATGACAGCAACGTAACGCCTAAAAGACGGCAACGTATTTTTTTCATCACAACTTAATGTAGTTGTCTTGGTCAACAGGAATATTTTATTTTGTTGATTTAGGGCCTGGCCGCTGCCCTCCGTATTCTGATGCGTCAAATCGAACGCAGTCAAATTTCGGCGGTCTATTGACTTTGTGTGAAAAGTGAAGGCCACAAGTGACCAGCAGTAGAAGTGAAGATGAAAATACTTTTTAAATTTATAAAATTAAAACTGATTCTGCTTCATTTCTAATTTAAGAGTTTTAACTATAATTTAAATGTCGTGTTACATTTTTAACCACGTTCCAAGTTTCTGATATTTTATTTATTAAGTCCATTCCTCAGATTTAGGTTTGTTTGTTTTTTTGACAAACAACTGTAACTACTTAATCGTTTTCGAAAGCACCGTCTATTATGAAAGAGAATGACAATTTTAACATTAAAATAATAAATAAATTGGGTGGCGCAACAGGCCTTGTGACTTACAACTCTCAACCATTCCTGTGTGCGAGTACTGTTGCCAGGGATGGAGAGGACCTACAGTTTTAAGCCGATTCCGAACGGCAAATTTGAGAAAGCACTTTTTATGACAAGAATTACTCTTGGAGAATGTGTCAATTCTTCGCAAGAGTCAGTACCCGTGAAAAAAAAAAACTTTAAATGACATAGGCAGGGATCGAAGCCATGACTTCTGTTTTGACAGTCCAACGCACAGACCATTATGCCATGGGTAATTTAGCAAACTAAAAACAAAGGAATACAAATATGGAATTCCTAATAAATTCCTCAATTAATGTTTTTTAGTAAAAGGTTTCATTTTGAATAGCCCGCTATCTGGACTTTTTAAGCCCCGAAGGCTACGTTAAGAATTTTGGGATAGGCAAAAGAATCATTTTTGATATGGAATGGCTGTCATTTTTCGATGCGGTTTTTGTGTTGGTAGAATGATTTGCCCTTGCAATGGACCAGTGAAACTAGTATTTGTTTCCATCATTGAACCCAATCATTGAAATTTGTTTTGAAAAATTCGTAAAGCTTTCATTGAAACTTTATGTCATTGGAGACAAACTTTCTGATTGGAATCAGGTATTTGAGGTTACAGTTCATCATAAAGTTTGTTTATGTTTATTATTAAATATCAAATATTACCAACTTGACTTTTCAATTATGGAAATCAATGATAGCTATAACTATCAACTTACGGTGAATAGCGCTAAATGCCTTAAAAGATACAAAACAAGTGCATTTTTGTTAGAAAAGTTTCCTGGTCCTAATTGGTCAGCAAAATCTTGTATTTTAACAACTTCAACATTTTTGAAACGTAAATAGTCAAAGATTAGAAATAGAATGCAGGCAGTTATCGAGAATATAAAGCCTAAGTTGTGCGAATTAATCATGACAAATTTCATGAAAAGGATATGGTCAATGTGGTGGCCATTTAGCCGATATCGTTTTCCACAGTGAATTAATGACAATGGATAAACATTGATTGATTTTTCTACAATATATAATAAATATCAGAATATAATTAGCTCTGTGTTAATAAAATTCTTATAGTAAAACGCTTAGTTCTTAACAATAGAATTGAAAATTTTACGCCCCTGTCTTAAATAAGGCATTCAAATCAGGATGAAGTCTTGAAAATTTCTCCCTGCAAAAAATTGCTTGTTTAAGAACTTCACTCTTGGATAACGTGAAGAATATTCCGGAGACAAAACGTTTATCATTTCGTGTTTTTCAGTTTGTATTTTTAGAAGACTTAACTTTCTTGTTTCTTCACTTTAACGATGTTAACTTTCAAACTTAAAGTTCTAACCGAAATGGCCCTTCCAAGACCATGCCCCCTTTTGATTTATCGTTAATAAAACAAAATTAATATCTTTTCTCTTTCAACTTTCGTACTAGAATAGTTTTTGAAATTTGAACCATACAAAATCTGAATTGAGTATACGTAATATTTAAATAATGGCTTAATATTTTTCATAGTCAACATGTTGATGAAATTTATGTAGATATGATGGATAGACCAACACTAGACACAGCGCAGACACATTGAGATCGAGATTAAAATAAAAACCTCTACACGGTTTGATATATCACTAATGACCACCCAGACCACATCTGTCGCTAATTATTGTGCATAAATACTTCAATTGAAGTTGGTCGGCTCCGGCTCCGGCTCTGGTTTTATTTTTTTTTTGTCTTATTTCGTCCTTTTCGCCCCTCGGTTTGTGCTGTCATTTAGCTCAGCCATCATCATGGTATAGCCCCACACAACACTATAGAGGGCCTATTGTGTTATTTTATATATGTAAGGCCCCCCCTTATGATGAATGATGAACACAATACAAAACACACCTCAAACCCTTATTATTGTATCCATTCAGTGCCAGAGCCAAAGCGAGGGTCCTGATGGTAGATTATGGAAGTTTCCCCAACTCCCGCGTATCATTTAGCATTTAGCATCAGGAGGATAGACACCACATACCACAAATACTGCAGAGATACACAAATTCCCTCAACATACCTTCCTTTTTGATGATGATGATGGGTGAGGGTGTATGGAGCAGTCAGCATTCCGTTGGTATTCTTCCTAAAATTCGATATCGCAACGATCCCATTGTTTGTTTGGTTAATTGATTGCAATTTGTATATAAATACACTTGTGAAGTTCCCTAAAATTACACTCCTATTCATTTGAATAGTTTCAAATATTTATTAATAACTTCTTCAGCCGTTTACAATTAAAACTTTAAAAGATCGGTGTTTTTTTGGGATTGAATAAATAGTACAGTGAACAAAATTTCCTAAAAACGCCATCCGGAATATGCCGGTTTTCATAATTTAACGTTCAACTTTTGTCAGAATAATTTAAAACAAAATGGTTACAAATTTAGCAAAATTTAGACCAGAACTAATGTTAACTTAATAGAATAGAGTTCTAGAAAATGTCAAACAATAGGTTATATTTCATTGGTTCATGTTTCCCATTCTGTAAATCTGATTGAAATAAGAACTAAAAAAGAATGGGGTTCGTTCGTAGATTATGATCTGAGTAAAATGGTTCTTCCAGTGCAAGAGATGGCGCTATCGTAAGTAAACTATAATATTTTTTACTGAAACTAACATTATTTAGTAAAAAATTATTGTAAATAATTAAATTATAACAAATTAGTTGAAATGAGTTTAAAATAATTTCTGTAGAAGCACCAAATATATTAAGTGTTTTGTGTGTTCAAAACTTCTCTACGAACACATCCACTGAGCGTCAAGCAAGTTACAGACGAACCAACATCTAAACATTAAAAACTCGACAATTGAATTTGATACTCGAATAAAAGTCAAATCTCTATCCGAAGTAGGATTTAACTTTACCTCTTATCGGCAGTGATACTACTGTGGATGATGTATTTGATTTTCATATAAATTTTTAATGTACTATGAATGACTTTTCCAAAAAAAAAGAACACCGGAATTAGCATATTTAGATATTATATTTTAAGGTGATAAAGTCAGTTGTGTTATTATCAAATGTTTGTTTTTCAACCCCAATATTGAGTAATTACTAATTTAGAAACACCTATGAAGAAATGATCGTCCATCATTATTAGAGAGTTACAGCTGAATTCAATAATTGTGGTTATTGAATATTGTTTGTATTCCTATATCGATTCGTACACGACCCCTTACTACCATTTCATCATTAGGGACATTGGAAATAATAAATTATTGAATTTGTCATGGTTCATTATCAAGCCTATCGAGTGAAATGGGGTCTTAATCTAAGTTGAACATCGAGATAAATGTTTTTTTTTAAGGGTTCTATCTTTCGATTGATTTCATAACTTCGAATAATTTTTAAAATCATTTCAAGTAAAATTAAAACAGCTATCATCAGTAATAAACAATTCTGTTGATTGAAATAGTTTGCATAGTTTCTAATAAAATATATTCATTTGTTCAGTGCTTTTCAATGAAATAAATAAATATAAAATATTAGAACATAACAGCTATCTGCAAATTCGTGGTTCTTGATGATAAGCAGTTTCCAAACATCGCAACATTACGTCATCGTCAGTTCCTACGCTTGTTTCCAATGACACTCCCTACGTACGTAAGCTCGATTGATAAAGCCAATTTCCTTGCAGCACAGTTGACATGACTCCTCTTGTACTTGAAAGCGTAAACTTTTCTATGGGACAAATCTTCTTTCGTACTGGAACAATTGCTAGAGTACTAAAAGATCTTGACATTCACAAAGCCTCTGGTCCGGATAGCATCCACACTACTGTTCTGAAGAGGTGTTCTTCAACGCTGGCAAAACCAATGCGTAAGCTTTTCCATCTGTCCTATTGTACTGGCCTCTTTCCGAGTGGATGGAAAACTGCATTTGTCCAGCCTTTCCCTAAAAAAAGCGAATACTCCTCCTTCTCTACAACCGTCCAAATGCACTTACGTCCCCTCTTTCCAAGGTCATGAAAACGCTGATCAATTTTCAGCTTAAGAAATATCTTGAATTGCGGAAACTTCTTAATGACCGGCAGTATTGCCCTCGTTGGAATAGGTAAACTGGTTATCTCATCTCACCGAAGAGTGAAACAAACCTTTACATCATTTTGGAGAAAGTAAGATTATTGCACTTGATATTATATCGAAAATGCGTGCTTTTGGTATCGATGAATCTTTTCTTTGTTGGGATAGATATTACCTTTCGGATCATTGAATTCAAGTAATGTTGGACGGGTTCAAATCTGATATTCACAAAATAAGCGCTAGTGTGCCCCAAGGCTCCATTTTGTCTCCGACAACCTTCTATTTTTTGATAAATGATAAAGGGAATCAAAAACCGTGTAGAATTTAAAACTACGATGCTGTCTACTGTCGCAAAAGCTAAACCCTCCCCAATGCCACTTTCCATGAGTGGTACTTGCATCGAGGAGACTGGACAACTATCAGTCCTAGGTATGTGCACTACAAACCACTTGTGGAGTGATCATATATTCGACAAAAGAAAAAATGAAATCACAACCTTGTTCAATGTTGATAAATGTCTCTGTGCTGCTGTAAAAATGATGTGACCTAAAAGAGCTGATAGCTTTGCCTATCATTTTGTAGTATTTGATAACTTTTTTTGTAGACCTCGAAAATCTCAAGTTATTCATTAAAAGCTAATTTTTCCTATTTTTGCCTTTCATTGATTTGAAATTTTAAGTAATGACAAACTTAAGAATTTCTTAAATTCTGCAAGTTTTTTTATTCTTTTTAAAAATATACATTTTTGAAACAACCTTAAAAATCAATCGTACTCTTTAGGTAGAAATGGCGATCTCAAGGCAACCTAGCCTGAGATCCAACTAGCTCTGTAGTGCGCCGTTTTGATACATCATCGTACTCTTTAGAATTGGAACTTTTTATGTCAAGGAACTGGTCTTTATTTGTATTCCTTTAACTTGAAAATTGTTTTTGTGCTGACATATTGCATTTCATTTACCAAAATCGCGAAGAAATTATAGAAGCTAACATTTTTTTAGGACTTTCCAAGAAATAATTTGATACTTCATATTATGATTGAGCTTTTAGTTTTGGCGGTTCCTAATTCTTCGTATTTTAAGGTTACGTATAATAAAACTTATTATTATAAAAATAAATGATGTTAAACCTATTCATTAGAACTGGGCTGTATTTTTATGTAAATTGGTTTGAAAATGTTATCCTTTATTTTAAAAATTTTACCATACATATTTTGTATATGTAAAAAGTCATGTATCTACAAAATAGAGTAAAAAATGATTTCCTTTAATTAAGCATGAAGGAATTCAAAAGTTTATTTTTAATTAAGAACTTTTTTCAAAAGTTATTTTTTGTTTTTTTTTTTTGGTAAAATGTTTTGAATAACGATATTTTTAATTTAATCACACCATTTGGATGATATAATTGGACAAATGTGGTATTTCAATTGGCCAGAGTAAATTCACAAGGGTCGACTGTTTCATAGAATGGTAGATACACTTACACACCAAGTATAAAAATTCAAAGTTTGATGTGGGTTGCGGTTCGCCGCTTTAATGAGATTTTTCCAGCTATACGAGAAGCTATAAAACGTAGTTGTGGAATTCACACACGCGCATATTTTATCAATTTCAAACAACGGAAATTGTTTCCAATTCGTATCTATTTATATGAAATTGCTAAATGTGTAGTCAGTTAGTCCTCTCTGCACCAAATAATGCAATTCATTTTTTAATTGGGTAAAACTGTTTGAGGCTATTCAAAACTGGTGAAGTGATGCGATTTTAAAGTAGACGACAAAAAACGTTTTTAATTTGATGAGATTTCGGATTAGCGTTTGATTATTTTTTTTTTGGTTTAACTTTTAAATATTTAGAATTCAATCATTTCTACAATCTCTTTAATTTTGTTAAAACTTGGTGTACACTTACAATTGAGTTTCAAGGACTTAGGCCATCTCGGTTTTAAAATAGCAATAAGAAGGATTTTTGACATAAGATTTTGATATAATATGGAAAATACCTTAGCCTCATGTCGTTTAAAGAAGATACATTTTTTTTCGAGTTCTAATTTCCTGAAACGAACGAGATAAAAATTTCAAACTGAGATTTTAATCATAATTCTGACGCTTGAGAAATTGAAAATGAAATGAGTAAGTGTTCTTTCGAGTTCGAATTTTTCGATTAACCGAGTTTTAGAACTCAAAAAATTAGTCTCAAATGTTTTTTTTTTAATTGAAAATTCTGCATACGTAAAAGTTCAAAAACTGAAAAACAAAAGACTTGACAAAATGTTTCGTATATGTGACAATTTTTACGTTTTTCGACTTCATCTAAATCGTTCTTCTTTAATGGTCTATTCCATTAAAACTAGCAAAATTTGATACCAAAATAAATTTATTTAAAGGTACATATGTAGAAGGAAGTAGTTAATGGGTATCGAAAGTGTTGCATACTTTTAGGAACATAAAACGAGATGAAAAGTAAAATTGTAAACCTAATAACTTTTTCAGTTTTGTATTTTTTTTTGTTTAAATAAGAACTTATAGTTTTAAACCAAAAATCCAGAAACTTTTCCAGTAGTTGAGACCATTATTATTTTATTTCGTAAACATTGCAGTGACAAAATAGGTTACTGTGAAGCCAGCCTAACACCTTCTTAAATTCGTTTAAATTTTCATCTTACTTTGAAGTTCATTTAAACATTTTTGAACCTTTATTAAATATCATATTTTGTGTTTTGGAATCTATATACATTTTAAATCTAAAGTTACAATTATTTCTAAAAGAATAAGGCTGGGTATCTTGTACTTATTGCAAGATAAATTTAAGATACTTTGGCATACTTTTAAAAACAAACATTAAAACATTCAGTATAATGCACTGCTTGACAGATAACCATTTTAGGCAGAACAGCATCCAGACTGTAGGTGTTCGAAAACTGCTTTGTGTAATAGTTCTCAACGCTTTATTTTGCAGAATTTGAAGACGTTTGATTTCACCTTTGGTTCCTAGGAATAAAATAGTTGAACAGAAGTCAAAATGAGGTTTAACTATAGTATTATAAATATTGACAGCAAATATTGTTGTTATATTTTTCGTAATTCTTTTAAGAAAACCAATTTCTGTTAATATTATAGCTTTTGGGTATCGACTATGACTTAAAGTTTAATTTTTGTGCAATTTAATACGCAAGTATTTTATTTCATTAACTTGGTCAAGTTTGGAGTTATCAATTTCAAGGTTAATTCGATGATAATTGTTAATGACCATACTTTAAGTTTTGGTCACATTAGTCTTAAACTTGTTAGAACTTTACCATTCACATACATCAGGTCGTCATCAGCAAAAAGTGAAATTTTACAATAATTTAATGAGTTGGGGATATCACTTATGCATATCAGAAAAAATAAAGCACCCAAAATTGTTCCTTGCGGTACACCAAAGTTTTAAATGTTGCACTGGATAGATCACCACTAACTCAAGTTTTCTGGGATCTATTTATTAAATATGTTTTGAACAACTCAAGTTCAATACCATGTACACCATATTTCTCCAATTTTTCAACTATAATATCATTCATATATCATCTCCATCATGAACAAGCTGTTTAAAAGTCATAATCAGTCAGTTTAATGATGCTTCACATGAATGTCCCGGCCGAAAACCGGATTGGTTTTCTATAAGCAGATTTTTTCTCCCAAAAAATTAAAAAAGCATGGTCATCATATTGATAAGTCTAGATTTTTCACATAATTTAGAACCCGCCTCTTTTGGGATCGGAGTTATTATTGATTCTTCTAGATTCTTCGGAAATTCGACACGAATGAAAGATTCATTAATTATATGAATTAAAATTAGTCCTATAATGTCGAAGGATTCGATAATTATTTTCATATTCAATTTAAAAGCACTTTTTGTATTCATTATTTTACATATGGATTTTAATTCAAGAAAATTTATTGTTTGAGAGCTTTCTGTACTTTTTTAATTAGAACTCTTTCGCAAGCATTTTCGTTTAGAGTTTTGGTTTGTTTGTGCAGCTTCTTCCAACTTTGTTTTGTTTTTGCCACTCGATTAATAGTAGAAACATAGCATATGATCAAATTTCCATTATCAAATCATTGCATTTAAATTGTTCAGCAATTTCCTTTCTTGACTTTGTTTTGCTTTCAACCAGGCGGAGGTTTCGTAGTTTTTGTTTAATTGAAAGTAAAGTCAGTTTCCGTCCCTTTCCAGTCATTTTTCACAATTCTTATGAATAATATTTGTAATGAAAATGAAAACAATCTTACAGTTTAAACTTTAAAACAAAACAAATTTACTTTGACAGTTAAAATGTTGACAGTGACAGCTACCTAGTTAGTCCCCCCCCCCATTGTAGTAGATTAAGATTATTACTTTTTTATATTGGAATTTTAAAGCATGAAAAGAAGATTTTGTGTTTTTCTGCTGATTTCAATTGTGTATTTAAAATAACTTTTTTCAGGTAAATTTCAATTTAAGAATACAAAATAAAAGGCTTCTAAAATCGTTTCTTTTATATGTAAAAATATTCATATATAATTTGCTTTTTTATTTACCTTTTTTATCAGACACTTCAATTTCACTAGTAGGATTCGTAATCACTAATTTTTAAACCTGGAATTGTGTCTGCCCAGACAGTTTTTTTCTATTGGACTTGTGATTTGTCAACTAATAATATTGAGGTTTATGTTATTCTAGTTGTTTTTTTAATTATTTTAAAATATTGTCAAAAAATTAGTTTATGTTCATTAAATTAATATTTAAGTCTCCTAGTATAACTATATTCATGTTTGAATCTAAAATTTTATTCATCCAATCAGAAAAAGCGATTACAAAATTCGCACTCTGGCAGGCAACATATTTCTTTAAAAACACCAGTATTTATTTCGCGACACAAAGACCACACTTTCATTTCAATAGAAAACTTATTTCCCACATAGTGACCGAACAAAAGCCAACTTGCTGTGAAAAATGCTGAATCGATAATTCACGGTCATCGGCAACACTGGCCGATACAACAGCGCTCTTTTCCTCGCACTCTACGTAAGCGTGTTGGAGGTTTTATGTCCAACAATGTTTAATGTTTTTAAAGTTGAATTTGTGTGCTTATGTCCTTAAAATAAAAAAATCGATCCGTTTATCTCATACTTTCCATTTTCGTCTCATAAAAGCAAAACCCTTCTCAATTTCTTGTGCTTCTTCTAGCTATGATGTAGGTTTACCTTATTCCATCATATGATAAATCGTTGAAAGTTCATCCCTCAACTTTTTTTCTAAACAATTTTATAAAGCAAATCGCATTTTGAGTAAATCAACTTATCTGTTTAACGAAAATCTTTTTTTAAAACCACAAAGGGACTCTAAATACGTCAATTTAACTCGAACCGCTTTGATTAATGTTCTTATAGGGCTTATTTTCACCACTGCCACTTGACACCCCATTTTATATCATTTTATGTCTCAAATTATACTCGAAATATATTCTCACTCCCCTCGGGGAAGTATCATATACTCTTTGATTGGTTCTAAAATACGAACTCGTTAGTTTTTATAGAAGAATTTCAAAGCTGACTTTTAGGTATGCTTTTTTTCTTACACATGTCGGTAAATTTTTAAAGATCATTTATAAGGCTACAGGGTTTCATTTCTATAAAGTTTTATACGACGACATATAATTAACTTCTCAAATTCGCCTTCAACCGACTGAGACCAATTTTCGCACATAATAGCTTTCACATTGAAGTCACAGAATCACAGGTATACTATACTACACATCAGCAGCTGGTTTTAAGGGCACTTTAAGTCCGTCCTTTCTTTCGGTTTTATTACCCATTTTATGTAAAGAAGCTTATAATAAAACCATAATGCAATCCCATATTCAATTCACACACTGTTTCCAACTTGTCATCCCCTTTTTCTTTTTCAAATGGCTCATAATGTACCCACTTAAGAGACAAATATCGCATATAATAGACAGAGCGAGGCACCTTATAGCTACCCTTTCTTGGAGCCATTAAGATTGAAAGCTTTCAATTATTTTTGTGTTAATATTTCATTAGCGAAACATCATATAAAAAGGATGTGAATATGGGGATACATCCTAGATCCTGAATCCTGAATGTTGATTGTACATAAAGATACAAATGTGGATGGGGAGATGTTGGGGAATCAATGTTTGTCGTTGTTTGTTGTGGTTAGATTTCCCTTTCCTTTTAACAAATGATATGCAGCCTGTGAAAACAAATGTGGTGCGGAAAAAAGGACAAAAAGTCACATTTCCGCCCCCCTTAATGATGATATCCAATCGTTAGGAAAAATTGCAATAACCTCTGTCACATAAATCTCTGTAACGTACGTAAAGCTCTTCTCTTGTTGCTTTGCTGTCTCTTGGTTGTAATTTTGTCTATATTCGAATATGGTCTAGACGAGACGAGACGAGCCGAGTCCAGACCAGCCCAGCAGGAACTATTGTCTGTCCTGGAGAGGAGATTTTTTTGTTCGTCAAATGATCATTCAGGAGCGGCTTTAAGAGATTTAGATTTCTGTCAGCGAATTGGTCATCATAAAAAGCCCTTGATTTCCACACATTGTCACATCAGCTTTGTTGACAAGTTTTGTATGTGGCATGAACCAAGGCCCATGACAGAATACTCCCTTCCTGTGGTTTAGGAATAGTCATCCATCCCAGTTCGAGTGGCCATCGTATTGAATACATTGATGGGGTTTATTGATTTTTTGTGGCCACTGCTGCTATAAATGCCCCAAACAAAAAATACTCGTATAGACGGATGGACAACAGCCCTCGAAGTATTTATGAATTATATTTTTTGTGTTGGTCCTTTTCTATACTGTGTTTAGATGATTGCTCCTGGAAACGTTCTGGTAATGAACATATCAGCGAGGCTGAGTTAGTCAAAAGGACAATACGGTTGCTGGGTGTCACCCTGCCGCTACTGCTGGTTTTTCTCTTTAGTCTGGACTCTTTGGGGTTCAGGTGATAAGCCCATTACAGTGGAAGCCAAAATCTATATCTAATATAGGAACCATCAGAGTGAGCGGTTCACATTGTTCGTCTGATGGACAATATGAATGCGTTTTGATTTTTCATTTTCATCTTTTCATGCTACAAACACAACCACCATCCCCCTCCCCCATTTCCAATTATTTGACCGCTTTTTTTCTGTTCTTTCCAAACGGATTACGATGGATGGTTGTTTGGAGTTTTAATTAGAATTTTTTTTCAATGCGGGCTTGAGATCTCTCTATTAGACAAGGGCGGGCTTCTGATGTTAATCATGATGATAAAACATTTCTAGTCCAAATCGGATTTCATTGGGATTTATAAGTGGACTCTGTGCTCTGTGGTTATTATGTATTTTTTCCTTTATCTATTCACATCCAGATGGCTTGATTCTTCATCTTCTTTTTTCGTTGTTGTTGTTGCTGCAATGGTTGGTAATTAAAGAGAATTTAATATAAAATATCGTGAATATTCAGCGCTTTATATACGAGATGAAAAATGTTGTATCTGTGCAAATTATAAACTTCCGCTGCTTCTGCATTAATTTAATTAAAAAAGAACTACGCCCGCCCATCCATTCCTTCACAGAGAGAGAGAGTGAGTGGCAGAAAGGGGACAGGTTGATGCAGCATATAGTCGGGCGGCAGGCAATAGCAACTGTACAGACTTTCATGCAACTATCGCATGAAATAATAGTACTTCATCAGACATATTGACGTGGAACTTTATATAGGAATGGATAGGGTACCTTTTCCTATATAGAGAAGAAGCAAAGATGAAAAATCTCAATTTAGGTCGTGGAGTCAATGAATGGGCCTACAGCAATGTGGAAATAAAAAGAGTCGAGTAAAAATGCATTATTACGATGCTTTATGCTTCGATTGTTATTTCCAAAAGCTTTTCATTTTTAGATATATAAGTTACGGGAAGCTCTATATGTAAGCTATATGGTGCAAAGCTTTCATGAAATGGAGTTTCCAATATCGCAAATCAAAAATGTACCTACATCATTGTAAACTTTTGCATTAAAATAGGTGTGTAGATGCAGGATCATTTGGGTTAGAACAGAAGACAGAAAAACCTTGTTTAACTTGGTAAAGGATGGTCCAAATTCAAGTTCGTTTTACATAACCCAGCGATAAAGTTGTTGGGTAATATTCTTTTGACTAGGTCAGTGTGGCAGACTACACTTACTTACTTGAATAAAGTGGCGCTACAGTCCTGTGTGAACTAGAGCCTCACACAACAAACTTTTCCATCTAGCTCGGTACTTAGCTAGATGTCTCCAGTGACATCACGATGAGTTCTTCTGATTATAGGAATGTCATCAGCATATTCTAGTATTTGGACAGACTTTTGAAAGATAGTTCCTCTAGTGTTGACGTGTGATTTTTGCACTATTCATGACATCGCATCACCTTGTCTCAAAACATTTTTTGACATCGAAAGGTTCTGTTAAGTTGTTTCCAACCTTTATCAAGTAGCGTGAATTTTCCATGGTTATCTTGCACAATCGGACGAGTTTGGCAGGGATGCCAAAACTAGATATGGCATCATACAGCTCGTCCCTGTAGATACTGTCGTATGCGGCCTTGATGAAAAGATGGTGGGTATCGATTTGGTGTTCTTGGGTTTTTTTCCAGGATCTGCCGTAATGTGAATATTTGATCGACTGTGGACTTTCCTGGTCTAAAACTGCACTGATATGGACCTATCAGGTTGTTGACGATGGGCTTTAGACGTTCACATATTACGGCAAAGAAGATTTTGTAAGCGATGCTTAGGAGACTGATTCCTCTATAGTTGATGCAGTTCAGAGGGTCTCTTCTTTTTAGGATCAGACAAACAATACTGGGGTTCCATTCATCGTTCACTTCTCATACAATTTGTAGTTGCATATCATCTCCACCACTCTTCATCTCCATCCATAAGGGACCAAGAATCACTCAAAGAATTTATCTTTCATCCTAACACGTTCTCATCTTGCCCTGACAAGGTCCAGGAATAAGACCCATTAATAAGAACCAGTATGATAAGTGTCTTATAGATTACTTTAGCTATTCGAAAGAAGACTTTACTACTCAACTGCTTTCTAACCCCCTAAGAAGCAGCGATTTGGAAGTGTCAAAGCCACACTGATATCGACCTATCAGGTTATTGAAGAACGGCAGAAAGATCATATTTATTAGGAGACTTATGTCTTCATAGTTGGTGCAGTTTATAGGGTCACCTTTTTTGAGTATTGGTCAAACTTTGCTAGGATTCCACTCATCATGTGTTCTTCTGACTTTATTTTAAAGATCAGTTGGTGCATACTCCTTCATACTATAAGTCATCGCATACTGCTTCGAATAATTTGTCAGCGATGCCCGTCAGCTGAAATCCAACAGAGCTGCCAAAGCTACTAGAGTTGTGGGCATAATTTCTTTGAAATGTGGCCTTACTTGTAAACACTCCCAAGGATTTGTGCAATTATGTCAGAAGTTTTTTGTAGCTCTGCTGTTATTATTCCATCTGGTCACGCAGATTTAAATGTTTTGAAGCTGTTGAGAGCCCATTTCAGCTTGTCCCTTTTGATCACACCTTGTGAATATGTTATATTGGGACCTGAACCTATATAATTGTTGCGAGTTTCGGTAAAAGAACTACCAGGAAAGTGAGTGTCCAGTAAGTAGTTCAGCGATTCATTACTAGATTTTGTCCAGGAGACGTCTGGATTCTTCAATCATCTTGGTATCGCTGGATTAGTTAAAAGAATTTCCGTAACCTAGAGGCTTCAGAAGTTTCTTCTTTCGTGCTACAGAAAGATCGCCAGGAAGATCGCTTAGTGCCTTCTTGTAAATTCTTAGGGATTCTTTGTAAGTATACCAGTGGGAGTCTTGTCTTGCGGCTGTGGCTCAGTTGAAGAGTTTCTTGCATTCTTTTGTGAGCGAGTCAAGCTCTGAGGCCCACCATTGTGGTTTCCTCTTTCCTCTTATGAGTATAAGTATGCAAGCAATTTCTTACGATCTGTTTATAGCTTAGGTGAGGTCATTGACTTTTTTGTCAAGTTCATTAGCGTTAGAGGAAGAACTATAGATAGTCCAGGTCTTAGTAAAGTTTGTATTAAGTATAAAGCCCAGTTAGTTTTCCGATAGTTTCGAAAAGTCAATGGACTATAGGGTTTTCATTCACATTGATATTGAACTGGATATATCTATGATTAAAGAACGAATGTTCTTTGAATACTTTCCAGTCCAAGATCATATGGTGTATAGTATCGCAGACAAGAGTTATGTCTAGGTCTTCTTGCCGAGTTCACCCACTTGCTTTGGGGATAAATTGTACGTTGTTCAAGCGTAAAGCGATTCTTCTGGTTCAAGCGAGGAATGAAACTGACCTTCTGTCAAGATATCAACAGAAAAAAACAGCTATCAGTGTCCAAGAAAACTAATAATTTAAATAGAAACCACAAGATGTCCCATTTTCTGGGTCCTAACATCTCAGAAAATCTACTTAATTTTTTAATGATGAACTTGTGGTTTTTCTTGTCAAATATTTTCGAATTCAAGCAATTCAAAAGTCTTAAATGCTGTTGTTCAAAAACACGAATTCTCTAAAAATCACACCATTGTATTTTGGGTAGATTATTTTTGAACATTTTCCTTTCCATTTAACACATCTTCATCTTCCTTAAAACCAAAATTGCACCACACAATGTAACCAATTCTTAGTCAGTAAGCAGTCAAGATATCTATAACGTAGTCCTTCTAACAGCCTTTTCAAATCCAAAACTAATTATGCATAACCTTTTATTGTGATCTCATAAAAACAATACCGGAAACTTCCTCTTCCCAACAACAAAGTTTAATTAAAAGTGAAGTGTGAATCATTCAGCAAGACTTCTTCTTACTTTTTTTTCTCATTTAAAGTCAGACTATTAAACCCTGACGAGTGGGTTGTTCATTTATAATGATATCAAATACACGACGACGACCATTTAAATCTCGACAGGAGTCTTAACCCATCATTAAAACTGAAATTAAGTTTCTACTAAAATAATGATCATGGCGGTCGGTGTGGTGGTGTTATGATACAGCAGCAGCGTAACGCGGTTTTTAGCCTCGCGGCAATTTCATTTCCACTTTAATTCGAAACCAGTAAAAATATACTTAGTACTTGACTTTTATGATAACTGTTTGTCTGTCGCCACAGCAGAGGTATAAGCATCATCTACATTCCTGTAGTGGGTTCAATCCACTGTGATATTTAAATAAACTCGAATATCCTTTTCGTCCTTACTTCAAGTCTGAAGTTAACATACTCAGCTCATACTCATTCGTTCGTTCGTTTAGAAGGATTCTACTCCAAGAACTATCAAGTTGATATGTTTACGTATGCATTACATCAACCGAATATATGCAAGACCATTACCAACTTAGAGGCATTTTGATTTGGTTCATATTTGAAATTCAAATTCAAATTCTTTTCTTTTTTTTTAAATCGACTCAAGTCTATATACGTTTAGAGTAAGAAGTACATATGTAGGTACTACAAAACAGATCTAGTAAAAAGGATACAAATAGATGGAATTCCAGGGATTCACATCAAAAGCTGAAGGATATGTTAAACTTAAACTTGAAACAGCTTTCGGAAAGGAAATAATGTTTGATGGGTGATGATGGAGTGGCATTGAATGCCAAGTGTTTGTCCCTTCTATACGATTTTGATTGTAATAATTTCAACAGTCAAAGACACAAAAGTGGGTACAAAGAGTGAGTTTCTAATTTTATCTTATCATTGTTTTATTTCGATAAAATGCATTTATTTTTTTTAATTGAAGAGTTTGGATGACAAAGGGGGTAAGTGACATTTGCAACATTTCGAGATATACGGATTGAAAGTTTTTCTTGTCTAGAACTTATTTCGTATTCCAATATCAAAAAAATGTTGATAAACAAATAGACCAAGAATTTTTGGCTGGGAATTCTCATTTATAGACAAAAAAAAACAGAAGAACGAAAAACTGTCACTTCTTCTATTCTTTAGAGACCCAAAAGAAATGGATACACCAGTTCCCAGCTTTCTATCTCTTATCTCGAGAATAATCCTTTTTTCGCCGTATTTTAATGGACTTTGTCTTAAATCTCCTTGACAAAAATTCATAACAGCTTTCGAAATTTAATATGGCATTTAGAGTTAATTACATTCATTAAACTTTCCATTTCATTGTATCAAATTTTCGATGTGACCTCGCCTTGTTTCCATTCGCAAATTTAATATAGAGTTTTTAAATAGTGACGGGTTGATTTTGACAGCTCGTGATGACGATATTGTAACTTTAATTTCTATCAAAATATCTTCTTTAAATCAGTCAAAAAAAACAAATCTTCATGTCAGTAATACCGTCGAGTAACATGTCCAAATGATAAAACTAATTAGGTTTTTTTTGGTCGAAACACCATCTTTAGTGATGATGCCTATTTTTGGATGAATAAGTGCGTGAATTAGCAAAATTTCCACATTTGGGACGACACCAATCCACGGCAGATTTACGAGGTCCCAATGCATCCAAATAAAGTTACTGGTAAAGATTTTTTGCTGTAGGCGTCATCGGTCCGTACTTCTTCAAAAATTATGCTTTTCAGGCCATAATGGTGATCGCTAAAGATCAATGATCACTTGTGATCTGAATTGGATGATATTACTTAGGTACTTTACTTACTCCTCAGACCTCTTAAGTCCGTTTGGAACCCCTTAAGGGAAATCTTCAAAAGTACTTCTTCAAAAATGATGCTTTCGGTGATCGTGTCGCTAAAGATCAATGATCACTTGTGATCTGAATTGGATGATATTACTTACTTAGGTCCTTAGAGCTGTTAAGTCCGTTGGGTACCCCTTAAGGGACATATGGCCTATACTACGCCTACCCGCCATCGTGTATGGTTTTCCAGAGATTTGTTTCAAATCCCTCTAACTCTTGCCTAGTGACGCTGATACCTTCTCGACTGTCCTGCGCCATGTACTTCTCGGTCGTCCAGCTCTTCTTCTTTCTTGTGTGAGCGGATTCCACTGCATTGCTTGGCCTGCCATGCAGTCGTTACCTTTTTGAAGCGCATGTCCAATCCATTGGCACTTACGCCTTCGTATAATACAGTCTATAGGTTTTTGATCCGTCCTTCTATGAATTACCTTATTTGTTATACGTTTTGGCCAGAACGTCCTTTGGATGTTGCAAAGACACGAAGACTTTCTTGTAATGGCTGAAGTAACCTTCCAGGTGCTGCACCCATAAAGAAGCACAGATTCGACATTTTTGCGAAACAGTATCGTAGCTTTGTTCTTAAGCTGATGGAGTTATTCCCCCAAGTTTTCGACAACATACCGAACGCCGCTTTTGCTTTGCCGATGTGGCAAATGACATCTTCTTCGGTTCCGCTTTCGATGGAGACGATACTTTGAAGATATTGAAAGCTCTCCACTTTTTCCACCGGTTGCGAGGGAACATTTATTTGAAAGGATGGTCGGGTTCCGAGGCTGATCATTTTTAATTTGCTGATCATTGAATTAATTTTCAGCCCGACGACTTCTGCTTCTCTCTCCTCATATGTTGTCATTTCATGGAGATCCATGATGCTTTAAGAGAGTGAGCAAACTTCGTCTGCATGAAACATTCAAGTGCAAGAAACATCCAAGTATCCTATGTCAAAGTCCATAGGATCTCTCCACTACCTGACAAAGCTGCGCGCAGTACATTGGCGACAGAATACAGCCCTGTCTGACTCCACTACTGATTTCAAAATTATCTGACAACCTACCATCTTGCAGAGCGTGACACTTGAATATGTGCAACATATGTTGCTTTAATAATAGCTATTAGTTTTTCTGGAATGGATCTCCTCCACTACATTGGATGATATGGACACTAAGAACATAAGGTTTCAACAGGATTGAGCTATATGCCTCATAGCTCAAGCCAAAAACGATATTCTGCCCGAGCGGTTTTATGGCATGGTTAGCACTCGCTAAGGCGATGTGAATTGGAAACGAAGATCGTATAATTTGACCCGTTTAGGCTTATGATTGTGGGAATTTCTTAAGATGCAGGTCTATGCCAATAAGTCGCATATCACCGAAGCCCACAAAGAGAACATAATCGATACCAACGTTTAAATTCACTCCGATTTGATTTAAAAGTGGACCTTTCGGATGCAGGCCATTTAGCGAAGCCACGGGACGGCCATTTAGACGGTGTTTTGTTTAACATATTGGGCTACTAAATAAAGATAAAACCTTATTGATATTTCATACCTAACTTGTTTTATTTAATTATAGTGCGCACATGCCCGAGTAAACAATTTTGTATACGAAGCAAATTCTTACACATTCCGATGTTTTTATTGGTACAAACTTAGCCAATATTCAACCCCTGTATAACTTGTTTAATCTTATCAAATATTAACTCCTGAAATACAGGATTCCAAAAAAAGTATTTGAGAGGCTGTTTGACTTAATCAGCCGCTCACGTTTTGTAAGGGACTCAAACAGGTTCCATTGAGCTTAGGAGGAAGCTTCAAGATTCATGTTGTATCACAATGGGCCATTAAACTGGCCTAAGTGTGTCCGTTTCCATCATGGACAGCCACTTTAACCTAACCTAACCTAGCTGTTTGACTTATAAATCATAAACATTATGAATCACTTTCTGCCATCGTAAAGATAGGGAGTGGTGTCAATATAATTAATAGTTGTATTATAATTGATATCAATAAAATGATCACATCCAAAGTTGTATACTAAATTCTCACGATCAAGGTCTATAGCTAAGCTTAAATCCTTACTTACAAATTAATCATTAGTTTAATTCTGTCACAAACTTTGTGTAGTCTCAACTGCGAAATCTACTTCTCGTCCCTATAAAAATGACTTAAACTGTAAACTGACAAGTGCAATAGAATGTCTTTCACTGAATTGAACAAATGCCCCAAAGGAACGTAATTTTATGGGGTTGAATTCCGGCAAAAGCCTACAACCACTTTATCTCCTCTCACTTACTTTATCATTAAATCTGGTTTGAGGTGTGACAGAGCAATGCCAAAGAGAAGCAAATGCAATTTTGCGGTTTCGCAATGAATTTCCAATTGATTGAACAGAAAACTAAATTTGTACGATTCCGGTCCAGTGGTTTATGGTATATACCTTCAATTGTATATGCAATAGTACAATGTCCCGCAAGGAGCCAGGACCTTTCCTTTCCTGCTGTTCGTCATTTGCATATACATATTTATGGCTCTGTTTTGTATATAAGGTATGTAACGTACGTCAGATCAATCAATTTCAATCATTTCAACGGCAAGCTGTGCACGCAGCAGGAAGCTCAATTAGTCCTTGCAGCACTCCAGGCACACACGTTTTACTCTCTTGTTTTAAATTTCAAAAAGTAAATCCTTTAAAACATTGCCTGGAACTACTGGAATTACATGCCCTACTATTTTGCTTTAAAGATAAAGAGTGAAAGGCTTTCGGAATGGTGTTGTGGAAAAAGTTATGATAAGTATAGCTTTTGGTGGTACATAAACAACTCGTCCATGGACGGCTTATCGCTGAATTCGAATCCGAATCCATTTGGATAATGGCCAAGTCGCATAATTTTATCTTTATCTCTGATGGCCATCCATCGCATGTCTGCCGCATGATTATAATAGTCTGTTAACACAGCCAACAACAGTTGGGTGGAGCAACGATGCAAATTTTGCGGATTCGGGCTTACATTAAATTTTATGATAGTTGCGAAGTGCTGAGAACTGATTTGGGGTGTTGCCAGACATCATGAACAAAAGTTTATCTTTTAGTTTTCAAAGATAACTTAATTTCATCAATTTCAAGTCCCTTTTTCAACTTTCACAATACCACGTAGAGCTTCACGTACGTCGCGTCGTCGTATACAATTTCTGTGTTCATGGGTGGACAGGACCAGGACATCAGTCTTTTGAAAGACATTCTATCTATAACCTAACACGTCCCAGGTCCATTATCTCTGCTTTTGTCACTTTGTGTCCAAAAATTCATATGTGAGTGAAAGACCGGGTACGATGATGTGGTGTGGGCGAGGAATTGTCCAACTCTGTGCCGAAGCGATGTGCTCGGAGGATGTGACTTGCTAAATTATGATTATGTTAATTATTATTATTTGCCTTTGTTGTGAGCCGTTCTGGACGCACATGGACAATTGAATAATTCAAAGTGTAATCTTGTTTGAGTATCTCTCCAGCATCAGCATGTGGTTCGTTTGTCGTGCGTTTTCGTTGTCGTTGTCGTCGTCGTCATCGTTGTCGGTTGTATAAATTGTCTATGATGTCCATACATCCAATGCTGAACTGTGGAGCATCATCAGCTATTCCAGAACAATAAGCAAAAATATTTTATCGTATGTACTCGTATAAAAAGGTTCCATACAAGTTATGGGAAGTTCTGTTTGGATACATGGCAATGATGTACATTGGCAGTTTAATCGAAGCAATTGTGTCCTGAGAACAGAGTTATGCCAGAATGAATAAATTTAATTTGATGGAGATTTTAATTGGAATTGGATTTTTTATTATATTAACAAGAAATTGTTGCTGCATGGATGAACTGCAGACTAATTATGGGACAGGTTGTTGCCTATTAATTTGGATGTTTTTGACATTTATTGAATTAAACTTGCAGAAATATGCTTTTTGTTTTTGGGTAACGGAAAAGATTTTAGAAAATTTTAATGATTTTTTTTATCTAAGGTCAGACTGACTTTGTTTTGAGGCTATCTGAAGGGTATTGGTGGATGGAAGAGAAAGGTCGTATTTTGGAATTCATATATAACTACTTAAATGGTTAACTGTCCGTTCTTTTTTTATACGAAGCTCACACTCAAGGGGGTGTTTGGAACCCTTTTTATTCCAGACACAGTGTGAGCATTAGAAAAAGGAGAGAGGGTTTAAAAGGAAGAGTAGTGCTCATTGTTTTTAAATTCTCTAAATATTAAAATGACTTGGAGTGACAGAATGTGGTTAAGCATTCCACATTCGCGCAGTACGGTTAAAAAACGATATCTCTGTAGTTAACAGTACTACTGAAGTTGAATTCGAGGGTGTACTGATATACGAAAGCCTTACTGCTTGTCATTAAGAAGCATTCGTCGCTCGAGATATTTCAGTTTTTTTACCCGAGGCCAGTTGTGTACAGCTCGTATAACTCCTGAATAAATCTTCTCCGCCAGATGTTACTTTGCCTGTCGACACAAACCGGACCATAGATCGTACGCAGAACCTTCCTCTTGAAGATACCAAGAGATGCTTCATCCGCCCGGGAGAGGGTTCATGCTTCTGCACCTTACAGCAAGACTGGGATGATTAAAGTTTTGTACAGTGTCCCTTTGGTACTTCGCGAAAGGGCCTTATTCCTCAACTGCTTACTTAGGCCAAAGAAACAGCGATTGGCAAGGGTAATTCTTCGTTTGATCTCCGCGCTGATATCATTTGCAGAATTAACAGCAGTGCCAAATTCGTTTACCACCTCGAAGTTATACCTGTCAATTGCCACGTTTTGACCAAGTCTACGGTGTGAATCGACTCTATTTGACGACAGCAAATACTTCGTTTTGTCCTCGTTAATGTTAAGACCCATTTTTTTTGCCTCAGACTCGAAATTAGAGAAAGCACCCGTCACTGCTCATTTGGTTTGGTATTGGTACTCTTTTAAGAACAATATTGAAGTAGCTACATGTCAGCGCAACGCCTTGTCGAAGTCCTCTGGTGGTTTCGAAGGTTTCGGTCGAGTCTCTTCCAATTTTCCAATTTTCGAGGCTTGAAGCCACACTGGTAAGTGCCATTTAGTTCGTCAGTTCGGCTTCAAGCATTTACATAATACGCTGGACAAGATCTTATACGCGATGTTTAAAAGGCTAATGCCTCTGTAGTTGGCGCAGAGAAGGCGGTCACCTTTTTTATGGATCGGGCAGATGGTGCTTGAGATCCACTCGTGCATGCTTTAGTTTGGCAGTTTGAATTTTTGTACGCCATGTTTTTAAATTTGTCTTTGTATATCGATTGATTACATGACCTTTATTAATTGTTTCACCATGGCCAATTCTCACATGCTTTAACCTTACGAATTGGATCGTAAAGGTCTTGAGTCGATTGCGAAGCATTAGCACAACCCGTATTTTTTACTTCGGCCTAAATAAATACTCGCAAAGGTGTTAAATCATAAGCTTTCGGTCACCAATTGTTGTCACCTCTTCCAGAAATAACACGTACATCAAAATGTTCTTGCTATTCCTTCTTTGCACGTAGTCCGTAGCGCCGGTTTTGAGAATAAATGTCGCTCACATCAATGTCCAATCACAGCGCTTTCCAAAAAAACAGACTAAATAATTGCACGTTGATAATTTAAAGGCTTTTAACAATTATTCTTGGATTTTTGGAGCCCC
Organism: Eupeodes corollae; assembly: GCF_945859685.1. Classification (NCBI taxonomy): domain Eukaryota; kingdom Metazoa; phylum Arthropoda; class Insecta; order Diptera; family Syrphidae; genus Eupeodes; species Eupeodes corollae. The sequence continues at coordinate 222,993,089 of NC_079147.1, forward strand.
AAATGTGAGAATGCTGTTTATTAAATAAATTCTTGATCATTTTAATGCATTTTAAGAACCGAATTAAATAAGGAGTTCCTGGTGATCAATCTGCTTGTGTTTTTGTGTTAACTAAACTTTAAAATCCTTAAACTCTAATCTTTATCTAAAGAAGGGTAGAATTCCTTATTCTTAGGTTTTCATTAACTCCACGGACTACAGCAGCAATGTCTTCAATTTTTTCTGACCGACGCATAGATAAATTCTTATTACGGTTTTGATTCTTCACATGACTAACTTGTTTCAACAGCTTAAATTTGTCCACTATTCCCCCACTTTGATCGACAAAACTTTTTTCAGAAGCAAAACCAACAAAATTTAAGCTCTTACTTTCCTTATGACCTAAGAACGATTAAAATTATTGACAATGTCGTGAAAGTTTTTACTGACAACTTCTTGTCTGTTTCCCTTTCACCATTCTTTTTTTTTTAAATACAAAGTTTGACAAAATGCATACAAAAATTCCTTCATATACCTAAATTTTACTATCGATATTTCGTTTTCCTCTTTTTTTATCGGAATAAATCATATTCACAGTTCAATGTATATTTCATCCTTGAATGCACTTCGAAAATTCCAATAAAAACCCCTTTTCCCTGTTCGAAGAATTCTCGTTCCCTGTATAGTCGCTATCCTTTTTTGAATTCTTCTACCCTTAAAATGTTCAAAATAGCGTTAAATCGAATTTCAAAATCTTCAACCAAAAGAAGTAAAGAACATCCACACTTTTTATGCACAAAACGAAATCTTCAAAAAATAAACAAACACAAAGATTTCGTTCCCCCATTATTATCAAAATGTATATAACCGAGTTTAAATTAATCCTTAAAGCTGAAATGGACACCGATTCCTCTTTCATCTTTTATACAAAATACATATCTGTATCTTGCTTCGACGACTTCCGAAATGTCCTTGTTTGGTTGTTTGGAGAGTTGGGAGTTAGGACTCCTTCAGCCTTTTTGAAGACCACAAATAAATTCTATTATATCCTTGCACACACTGTAAATCAAGTTGTGTTGAAAAATACCCAAACAAACCAAACTTCCTTGGCAGAGAGGATAAGTTTTTTTTTCTTCTCTCCTCTGCTGTCCTCAACTTCCTTACAGTGGCCCTGCTGATCCTGTATAGAATTTATGTTTTGCCAATAAACCCCCCCCCCGCACCATCGTTCATGTCTCTTATTACTTTATTTGTTCCTTCACGATGTCTTATTTTCAGCTCAGACACAAAAAGAAAAAAGAACCAGCAACAGCAGTCGATTATTTCGTTAGATATTGGAAGTTGTATGTGGTCTTAGGCATAACTAGTGTATGCTTGTATGTAGTTGGGTCTCGACTTGTGCCCTTGAGCAAAATCCTTATATCCTGTTACCATGCCTGACTGGACTTGGACAAGCTAAGTTGAACCATTTTTTAAAAGAATAGAAATAAAAGTTCAGTGTTAAAATTACCCAAATAAAAATAAAATAAGAAGTCAAGGCAAGGAGTTGCCTTGGGCGGGTATAGAGTTGAAAATTCTTTTATTGAATTCTCAAAAATTGAGAAAGAAAAGAGGAATTTTCTTACAACATTGTGGATACAAAAAGATTGCAATGCAATTTGTGCAGGAAAATAATTCGATAAGAAAAAAGTCCTTTTGTTTTTTTCCCTGCTATCTAAAAAAAGAAAAAATGTTTTCGGTTTTCCCACATTGAACTGTAAATTAATTGGGAAATACCAAAAGCATTGATAAATTCATTGAGATTTATTGTCGAACATTTAAAAGAAAGACAAATCTAATTAATTAATTTTCTGCTCTAAACCATTTTCAAGGAGATAATTTAAAAACAAAAATGAACATAGAGTTATACATTTATACATGTCTTTAAACTTTCTATAAAACTCAGTTCGATAAAATTGACTTTTATTTCAGTCTGATGTTTTTACTCTCTGTACCCAAACATTCTCTACATAGGTTAGAAGTTTTTAAGATTCTTTATGACGATCAAGAAGCATTTTCCAATACAACCTACAAGCTTCCTAAACCTTTGCTTTGTTATTATACCTCGATGACATATTTCAGTTATAGCAGTCCTAGCCGACTTCTATACCTTCCGACTTAAAAACCTCCCGTCTTCTATAACTCCCGACTTTCATCTCTGCCCAACCAACAAAAAAGTCAACGGTTCTTGATGTCTCTGCAGAATCCATTATGAGAGCGACTTTTAAACGATTTGTTCTCATTTCCTTTTTGCTAGAAGCCAGATACTTCTTTTAAGATATTATTTAATGTTTCAATGATCACACTTTAATCACATACCTACGTCTACGTCCACCCTATGCCACCCTGCACTTAAGTCATAAGCTGTTAGCACCATTTCCCTGTCATTATCACATCTCTCATTACACATTCCAGCAGTGTCGTTGCTTTTTCTGTCTGTCTATACCTTTTTATATCTCATCGTATATGCCCATGTTCAGTTGGAAAAGCTCCATTTAATGTGCCGGCAATTCGCTGCTCCAAAAACAATTCATAATTAAAAATTATTCTCTGTAATTATTTTCAACTTTCATGGCTTGAACAAAAGAAAAAAGCACTCTTCTGGTGCTGCAGCAGAAACCCTGTTTCGGCTCATCCCTTAATGATAGCAAACTTTTCCTTCTACAAAAACGGTGAACAATACGCAAAAATTATCATCGCCATCCCTCGCGACAAACGTGACTTATTGCTCACGCATTCATAAACAGATGAAGACTCGACAACTATGGCGACGACTGCGACTTCGACGACGACGAGTGAAAGTGATTGTCGTTTCTTTTGGGTGCCCCACTCCTGCCCAATCCCCATTCAAATAAAATTACTATACTACTGGCCAATTGTTATCTATAGAATTGTTTTATCCCTTCGATTTTTATTTCCCCATATTATGGGGTGTCCCCCTGTTTACGAGAATAAGTCGATTATCTGCTGCGTACTGTCTGCAAAGTTTTGGGTTATTGTATCCTTCAGATTCAGTACCCCAAAAAAAAAGAAATGGTATTGGAAAACATTTATCATTGTTATGCGATAAAAAGCTGACTTTTAACGGACCATTTAACTCCTGCTATCCTTGTTTTTGTTCACAATCTATAAAAGCAAAAAATTTGCAACCGTTTCCTTAAACAGCCCATAAACTTATTGCTTTTCCATTTTGTGTGTTCTCTTTTCAGAACTTCATCGTTCGCAATTCCAGTCAACCAAGCACGATGGCCGTGTCGGTGCGACTTCCTCCAGACACTGGCCCATACATTGAACACTACCTGATTCAGTCGAATGGTGGCGTGCTAAGTTTGGAGAGCTCACGCTTTAAATTCGATTCTATTCCTGCACTGATTGCTCATTACGCCCAATGTTGCGATGAACTGCCAGTTCAACTAATCTTGCCACGAGCTCTCCGGGAGGCTAATAATCGTCAACAGCTGTCGTCACTGGCTCTGCTGGGTCAAGAATTCTGGAGATATCCCATGTCGAGTTCAAATCCCAATGAAGCTAAATCGCCAAACTCACTCACCGACACATCGGGCATTGGGATGACTGTATTCAGTTCGGCCTCAAATACACACAACCAGCAACTGAATACAGCCAAACTATTCAGTCCAACAAATCAGCTAGCAGGACTGTTTAGTCCATTGGGCACTCCATCTGACACTGCTTCGAGTATGAGCAGCTTCACAACTAGTGGAGGTCAGAATATGCAACTTATGAGTCCGGAATCTGTGGACAGTGTTATCTTGACGATGTCGCCAGTTGATGCTGGAAACAATCGCGCTTTGGGAGTTGGGGGAGTTGGAACTGATACGAAGTTGTCAACCTTCAAATCAACGTCTCAACAAAAACTAACACATTTGGACAACGGAATCAGGCCACAGCGTCCGACGCCACCCAACACACTAAACTTGGCCCCACGGAAGCCACCAGCTCCGCCTGTGCGCTGGTCCAAACCACTTACTCCCAACAGTCCAGTTCCTCCAAGTGACCATTTTGCTGTCACAACACCAACCACTTACTGCGTGGACATCAAGAACCAGCAGCAGTTTGTGGAACTCATATCACCACCCAGCCAAAACAATGCAACTTTCCAAACCTTCTCGAAGCGTCTTTCGCCTGAGGGCGAATGCAAAGATACACTTTCCTCCCAGGGCTCATCGAACAACCGCTGGAACTCACAAAGCAGCAAAGACTCAAATCAGAGCCAGAAAAAGATGCTCTCGCCAAGTTCGACGACGGGCAGTAGTAGCAATGGCAAGCATAGGAAACTCAAGCAGCGCAAAGAATCCAAGCATTATAAGGAGTGTGACATTCTGGAGAGTCAGCAGATCTACTGTCGCAGTGCGTTGGGTGATAAAATCAGTGATTATGAAGACCTGTGGTCACAAGATCCAAGTGAAAGGGCAGGATTACTGTCCACCTTCCGCCCGCCCGATGGAACGCAGGGTAAAAGGCCAGATCTGTTAGCCGAAACTCGTAAGTTCAAATAATATATTTATCCTTTCATCCACTAATATTGTACTTCTTTTTCTTTCAGCCACAATAACATCCCTGAACTGTAATATTCTTTCGCCTGCGAACTCAGTAAGCTCCTCAGCTAGCCCGCCCTCAGAATCCTTACAGACTCCCACTGCTTGCCCAACGACGACGATTACAACCGTAGCGGCGTCGGAAGCCACAACTGATTTGCTAAGCCCGCTCGATGCCAATAAAAACTTTATCCAGGTTCAAACCAATGCCCATTCTCGAAGCAGATCTGGTCTGGTATTACCTTTGACCACTGACGATGCTCTCAAGGCGTCTGAGTCGGATACAACACCAACAGCTCAGACTCCAGTCAGCTCTCGCAGTAAGCAAGGCAGTCCATTCTATGCAGAGCCTGCAGATGCGTTACGAGCAGCTGGCTTAACCGCTAGTATCTTGCGTCGATCACAGCGTGGTGCTCTCTTGCCTGCGAATCATCGGCACTCCGAACCTCCCAAGGGTGGAATCGCTCGGACACCAATTTGTCCGGTGCTGGTGCCCTCAGAGATTGAGAAGATCGCAGGAAGTCTCGATGAACTCAAGAAGAAACAGCAACAGCAGCCGGCTAAGCGACCACGCGGACGCAACGATCATTGGCAAATCGACAGCAGTTGGGAGTTCATGGGAAAAAATGATGAAAACGATCCCGAATATGGGGATTACGATTCTGAAGAGCAATGGAGTGGAGTTGCAGTACAGAAACACCCTAGTCAGTTAAACGGTGAAAACAAAGAGAACAAGGAGCGACCAATTACAGTTCATCAGATCATAGCTAAGCGTCTGCCAGATTTGAATCTTCCCGAATTGGTGAGATGTTCGACGCCACAGCAGCAACAGCAACCGATCAAGGAAAATAAAATTGAAAATCACAATGGTGGTTTTCGACATTCTTCGTATGATAATGTAGAAAAGAATTTTCCATTTACATATTCCAATGGAATGGATTCAGGACAGTCAGATGATGGAACTGTATTTTCGGAACCATGGGATAGCACTCAATGGGACTCATTTCTTCCACCAGATGGTAAGGCATTGTTTTATTTTTTTATGTAAGATTACTGATTTATGATGTCTTTGTTTTTTGAAGATTCAATCACCTCGGAATCAATTCATCTTTCTAAGTGTCGACCAACGCTTATGTCTGAAGATGATTCCACAATTATCGAGGATATTAGCACCAAAGATAGTCAAGGCACCTTAAAGGCAAATAGACCAAGGTATCAGGCGACAAATCAAAAAGTTGCAACAATACTTCGGAATCCCAGTATGAGAGATAGGGAGATTTTGTGTAAGTACCAATTCTTAGCTTAAGAAACAAACATGGCATAGTTGGATTTTGAAAGTATCATTAGGGGCTTTGAGTTTAAAAAAATAGAAATTACTCAACGTTATGTGAAGCTTAGGTTCCGTGAAGAATGTGCTCAGAGATTTATGCAAATTTAAGAGGACTTCAATTCCTAGAAGTCCAAGAATTACGATAATTTGATTTTCTATGCTTGTTTTATATTCGGTTCTCAATGACTTCATGTTCATGTCATTTATACTTTGAGCTTAAGAAAATGTTTTTGTTATTTCAGTTGAAAAATATTTTCCATATTTTTGTTGGTTGTCTGTTTTCGAAGACACACGATACGTCGCTTACAGTCGTTTAGTTTCAGCTCCGTGGTCACTAGAGAACATACATTTTGTTTTGGACGGATTACTCGACGCTCTAACGTGCTAAGATGAATTGTCTTTACTGACTGATTTAAAGAAAGCATTTTGACAAAAAGTAAAAGAAACAAATCATGCGTTGAATCTCGTGTTGGATAGGCTATCCAGGATATTTGGATTTTTAGATACCTTATTGAACGAGTTGGAAACCTAAATTATGATAGCTGGCAAAAAATAAAAACAACTTTAAGATGTTCCTAAAAAGGAAACAAACATTTAGGTTTTGACGTCCCAAATGATTGTTAAGTAAAATTGAACAATAGAAACATACAAATTTGAAATCAAATTTTAGGTTTCTTCAACCATATGTTGAATAAGCTGTTCCGTCAGATACTAACTATACCCACCAGAAATTCTTGGATATCCTTTGATTCCTTTTTTTGACAACTCAGCTGTTTTGGATCAGGTGTTCTTTTACAAATAAAACATTGGGCAGGTTCAGACAACATGAGCGACTTCATTTGCAGTCAACTTCATTGTTTGAACGGAAATTTTGACCAAGCCAACAAGTTAGTTTTTCAAGTGTCATGAATTTAAAATGTAGAACTTTTCACAAACCTCTACTTCAAGTTCATAGTACAAAAACTACCAAAATCATTATTTTCTACAAAACACTCCTCAGGCAAGCTACAAGTCCATCACGATTTGTATTTTGTATTTTAAAGAAGTATTACTTATTTCTTTTCCAAATTTACAGGGAACCTTTTTACAGAAACCATTAAATGAAGTTTTGCAGAAAATAAATAAATCATTGAGTAATAAGGTTCAGCTTTTAGTTGAATTAAAAAACATGATCAATTGTCATTTTGACTTAAGTTGATAGTTAGGGAGATTTTTCTTGACTATCTTTCCAGTCACCTTTCCAATAAAGTTGCCTTAATCGGAAGGCAATTTTGGCAGTTGGCCAATCAGATGCTAGAAACTTGCCTTACGTTCAAGTCCCTTTATCGGCTGAACCTGCCCATTACAAGAATGGTATCCGGATACCTTGTGTCTGAGATTGAACGCAGCCAATATGCTAGCCAAAACCTATCAATATTATTTCGTTCCTATTGGGAAACCCTTTACATGGTAAGAGTTCACCACTTTTTACTTTTTTAAGCATTTGATTAAAATTCATATTTGTATTGTCCAAAATCTGCAACTGCTTGATATTCTGATGTAATTAATAAAAGCTGCACCTCATTTTTCATTTGATGTCTATTGTGTCCTAAATACTGAAAAAGTTGCATCATTAGTTGTTCAAAGTTGACCAAAGTCCGTTTGATACAAAAACTAAACATCCCCTTCGATATCAGTCTGGCTTGAATTTATTGCGTCGTAATCCATTCAGCACCGGAGCTAGCTATAGAGGAGCCTGAGAATAGAGTCCGGTGTTTTCTTTGGAATTATTTATATACTCTTTTGTTGAATACTTCTTAAAATAGTGCCTACACAAATATTTTCGCTAGATCGAAGATTATAATTTTGTACCTCAAGCAGACGTGGAGTCACTTTTTCTTCCACAAGAATCAGATAATTGAATAAGAATAAAAACATTAAAATCAATAATAAGATTCACATCAAATTTCTATAATTGATATCTGCCGCAGACTGGTGGGCAAATAAAAATTATAGAAATAGGAACTTACGTCGAGGCTGATTAGAAAAATAGTTCACATAAAAACGTGTTAAAATCTTTTCTTTCAATAAAATTTCCCAAAAATTCTTATTCTATTCAATATATGCAAAAATAAATATTAGCCTAAGGAATGAATCCAAAATGAATTAAATGCGTACATTTTTCTAATCTTGTCATAGTCTGGACATTGATTGATAATAATTAATAATAAATGGTATTCCTTAGAACTACTGTGTGTCAATATTTAACTATCACATGAGAAGTGTGTTACTATTGATTAGCATTGAAGACGTTGCAGCTTTGAAGTTTGATAAAGGGCTATAAATGACAATTTCAAGTGTGGACTAGTATTTACAGGATTTGTGTACTAATGTTCAATATAAATTTTGCAATTACAAATTACATGAAATATGTATATGAAGATAAGGTCTTTTATACTGATTTTAAAAACAATACTTTAAGTGGCATAAGTATGTACATGATATATCTTTATTGTTCTTATGTTATGCATATTGAAGCACATAGTTATTAAGTGGGTTTTTGTTTTGTTTTAATGCGGGAAATAAAATATATAATTTTTTGGATTGGATACGTAAACGCTCGAGTAAATAAAAGATATAACTCTTTAAAGCAATGAAGGCTTTTCTAACTGTTAGTGTAAAAACTATGTAATTAACAGGTTGTTCTTAAGGTTTTATCTGAACTAGCAACAATTTTAAGTTATCATTTTCAAACCAAAATAGTTTGTTCAATAGGTTAATGATGATGTAAGCGTTCATTCCTCTGATGGATTAAGTCAGTAATTTCGTTGTATGGATAAACAAGTATTTTAATTATTTTTAGAATTTTAAACTTTTTAATCAAGGTTATATTCAGACTTTAAGTCAGGGGGAAAGTTCAGAACACTTATCATAAAATCAAATCTTTGTCAATAACAACAAACAAAATTTATTTAAAACCTTCCGAAGACAGATACGATCTTAAGCTTTTGCATATGCATACTCAAAAAAGTCTCCGTAGAGCAGCCTAATTTTAGTGTTTTTTTTTTTTTGAAAAAAAGTACTAGGATTCAAATTTAAAAACCTATATGTGGTAATATTGAACAAATTTAAGTTTAAACCTTAACTTTTTTACCAAATTAAAAAAATTGTGATTGTGATTTTTAAAATAATCGATTTTAATATATTGTTATAATAAATATTTTATCTTAGAATCATCAAAAAGAAAGCTGCTGTTCGGAGACTTTTTGGACTATGTGTATGTACAAGTTTCAAAAGCTAAACAGTGACACCTTTAGTTAACAGTCTTATATAATGGATGGTCTAAATTGTTTCAAAAGTCCTCACTTATGCTTCATTTGAGTGTCAACATAAAACAGCTTAGATAAATTATGGGACGATTTCGTATATGGAAATCACATATGCCTTAAAATAAGTTTGGAATTTGTACACCAATTTTATTGTTCAGGTTACAAAATTAAAAAAAAATCAAAACAAATGTGTATTGTTCAGAACTATCTGAAAAATAATTCTTGTTTTTACGTGAAGCTTTTAAGCCAATTTTGAACAAAATTGTAGATGTAAAGGTGTTCTGAAGTATGTAAAGAAAATTCACTTCAAACGTACATAAATGCCTTCAGTTTATTTTGGGCCATACCGTTTTGCATGTAAAACGCGTATTCCACAATTTGTTCACTTTAAAATGTAAGAGACATATGCTCTTTCTTAGAAGGATACAAACACTATGTTTTCTCCCAAGACCACTCCAATTTTCAGTTTGTTTTTTAACGGCTCGAATAATTTTACTAAAAACAACTTAACTTTCAATTTTGTATGTTCTTTAAACGACTATTTAAATTTAAAAAAATATATCATTTGTATAGTTATTTATTTGTTTAAATAAAGCGAAGTAGTGTTATGGTAGGGCTCCAAATAATAATATTCTAAAATAGAATAGAATAATATGCAATAGTACGTGCAACATGTAACATTTAAGGGAAGGAAAGGTTAAATTAGATTAGATTGATTTTATTGTTTCTGTTCTTGTTTATATTACAAATTATTTTACAAAAAAAAATAATTTGATTGCGATAGCTAATAGCATATTTATAAAAATAAAAAAGTTGCTTTAAATTGTTTTCACAGTTGAGATGTGCTTCTTCCGATAACGTGTTACTTTCAAGATAACTTCTTCGTATTTCTTTCAAAATAGGACATCTTCCAATGAAATGCATAACATCTTCTCTCTCCGATAGGTTTCAAAGGTTTCAGTAAATTGGTAAGTCCGGACGGTGGGGAATATAATTAAGACGAATAAGCTCTCCTCTCATTTTGAACATAGACGATATAATTACCATCACATTTTCGTTGTGATAATAATTTCTTTCGCACAAGTTATGATTTAAAATGCTGTATGTAGTAGCTGTGGACTGATGCAGTAGCTAAGTTTAAACAGTAAGGTTTTGGAAAATATCTGTGCAGTACCTTCCATTTCAATTCACGAGATTGAATTCTATTTCGCAAGTACGTTGCACGCTCCTTTAGTTTTTTAAATTTAAGAGTTCTTCTTTCAATTGTCTTTCTAGCAATTATTTTTGGAGGTCTATCATCTGCCATTTCTAGAACTTTCGTTACATAATCAACATGCAGTTTTAAGGTTTTCATAAAAAGTGGTGGTAGTCCTGTTTCTATATTTATCATGTAGTTGGGCGTTGTATTTGGCAGATTTAAGGGAATAAAGATCTAAAAAACGCCTTGAGTTTCTGATTATAAAGCCAAGAATTGTGTTTGCTATGAAAATGATGTAATCGATATGAGGATGAAATAGTAACTCAGCATCGAAAGTAACCCCCAATCTTTTTGTAAAAACAACCTTTTAATACTAATTGTAGAAATATCGTAATCAAATATTATTGGTGTTTTCATTCTATGAAATGTCAACTGAAATTTATCAATACATAAATGGAAGCAACGGTTGCTAATTTGGTTAAACTTTGGACATAGCATCATAGTAGAATACATTCATACAAGGTTCTAAATCCACTTACGAAAGCGAATAAAAGTGTTTCATCTTTCCAAATATCACAAGACAAGTTATTTATAAAAATAAAAAATTAAATTGGGCAAAGATGGCTCCCTTGGGGCACACCTAAATAATTGATTATAGTTTTAAATAAAACACTACCTACTCGTATTTTCATGGATTGAGTACGATTTATGAATTAGCTTTCTAACCACATTAAACCAAATGCAATGAAACACTTGTTTTGTAATTTGCATCAAAGGACGCTATGTTGAACGCGGTCAGAAATCTAAGCAAAACCGTGAAAATAGTTTGTTCTTGGTTTCTATTTTTCATTGATTGAAGGCAATAACAGGTTTGTTACAGTTGACCTTATATCAGTTTAGTTCGAAATTCATCCTATTTTTTCACCGATTTTTTGCAGGACCTCGAACCAACATGTGCTTCAAAATATAAAACATCATATACGATCTCTTATTCTATGTAAACGTTTTCTCATTATTTCAAAAAGGATTTCGTTAAAATAATTTAATAATTATAATTGTTTTTCTTTAGATTGAGTATTGAAAGTGCCTTTAAGGACATTCCACAAACCGATTTTTTAAAGATTGACGTTAAATTAATGTCATTGTTAATTCAACTAAACTCTATGGACTTCATGTTTCAAAGGGTTATGACCCTCTTCCAAGATCAGCCAATGCTTTTTATATCGCTAGTATGGGGAAAAATCTTTACTCTTATTTTTGGATTCAAATAATGAACTTAGTAAGTTGTTTAATCCTTTAAAAAAAAGGTAAAGTATTTTCTTAAGTAAAGATCAACTTTGAGCTTCAATTAAAAATGATACAAAATATTTAACCCAGAATTTTAAGTTCAAAACACAAAGGATTCATAATTGCACCTATTCAAGAATACTACAATAATAAGTACAAAGGACCTATTGTTTTAAAAAAGTTTATAGATTTCTTTTGTTGATCGATTATTATTGTTTGAATGATTCTACCGAATACATTCACCCTGAATTTATGATCAATATTATTCTACGCATTTAAATGTTTAATTCAAAATAATATCCCTTCAATGGCAAAACAACCATTAAATCAAGTTTTACCTTTGTTTATGTTTACAATTATATTCACATATTTAATCTTAACTTTATAATATATAACATTAATAATAATTAAAAAATGATGCAACTCGCAGTCTATTGGAAATAAGTGTGTCAGCTGTTAAATACTTTGATTTAATGAATAATTCTATCCCAAAGACCTTGGCTGCAAATGAAAACAATAGAAAACCAACAACAAAGGCGAGAATATAATTGTTTTTAAATATATATTGATACAATATTATTGATAAAAGCTATAAATTAATTGTGTAAATTGAAATTGATTGCACGATTTTCCTTATCACTTTGTAAAAATTTGCTCGTGTGAACCAAGTACATAACAATATAGGGAATATTTTCCCCGAGTTTAATGAAAGACATCATTAATTTTTCTTTCTATTGGGACACTTTTTCTTTGCGGAATTTATCCTTGGTCTACTTTTCTTTGTCATTAATTCCAGTATTGTTTTTGGACCATTACAAATAAATAAAAAGTATTCAAATCCTTTTTATTCCGAATCCACTTTGTGACTCAGTCATTTTATTTTAATACAAAATTTCAGTTTTATTTTTGCAAATTGAAAAACAATAACAATATTAAATTATGCGACGCAAGAATTACAAAAATAATAACAAAACGTCATCAATAAAAAGATCTAAACTGCATCCTAGCAGTTTTTATAAATTTTTTGTAAAATATAGATTTTATTTATAGTATTTCATGACTTGTATTCATTGATAATAATTTTTATATCACCTTGTTTCTAATTATTATTTTATTATTTTGATTAGGTTTTAATATTGAATTTTTAGGAAACCTATATTATGCATGCTTTCGGAAATTAAATTTTCCTCGGAACTTGTAAATGCACATAGTTTTCGATTTTCTTTAAAACGCTTACATTTTACAACTTCAAATGAGATTTAAGGTCTGCTATTTTGTAGGCAAACTTAGTTCTTACTTTGAGTAAAGATATATTTTCGAAGTTATTCATGTTCTTAATTTTCGAAAATAAGACAGCTGTTCGTAAGGAGGTTTTTTCCCAAAGTTCTGATACTTTTAAAACATGTTTTAAAAAGAAGTTGGAGAATAGATATTTTTGAGCCAATATTGTAAATTTTGTAATGATATCTAGAAATTCTATTAACTCACTGAAATATTCAAGTAACACTTTGAAAGTTTACTTTATCTATAACGCTATAATTTTAGGAGTATTGATAACTACTTAACACAGCTAAATCTATTGTTTGTTAAAATAGCTAACGTAAATTACTATTCATTTTCTACGCATGATCTAATTAATTGGAAAACGCAATAGAAAATAATAGAGTGACTTAACCCTGTCACACAATTGCATCATTCCAATTCCCTTACAGTTTAGGACAATAGCAAAGATCAAATTCGAATGCAATATGGCTTTTCCCAAGCGTGTGACTTCCAATATATGAAGGAAATGACCTCGATGGCAATCTATTGTCTTATGACTGCTTACAATAACTAATGAAATATTAATCACATATAACATTATTATTATTAATAAGTGTGACACATATTTGTTACTAAAATAGAACATTTTAGCAAACCGATCAGATCAATAAAGAAAATCAAACTAGTTTTAAAAAATGATGCCAAGGATGTTTAATTATTGATTTTCTAAAATTCGAAAAATAAATATGATAAAGCCTTTGGTCGTGTCTGGCTCCGTTCATTGATAAAATAAATTTAAAGACGAATGAACATTACTAAACACAATACAAAAAGATAATAATTTATTACGTGTTGGCGCCAATCAAAGTTCGCACACTTCCTATAGAACGAACGCGTGCACCAGGCTTTGTGATTTTTAGAACAAAAATATTTACCCATTTCGTCTAGGGAGGTAGATACTCTACTTAATACTCATCGAGTCGAGGTTATCCTTCTTATCGGTCAATTAGTATAAATACAAATAAATACATATAAGATTCTTTTTGTTTTGCTTGTCTGGCTTTAAAACACTCTTGGTTCCCATGCTTTTTGAATTGAAACATTCAGACTTCCGAAAATATGTACTTCCACTCGTAAATAATGTCAATAATTTTTGAGGCATGTGTCTTCGTTTTCAGAATATAATCTTATCGAATTTTAATTCATCACATTTTATTATTGGCGTGAGTTCATACCTTAGTAAATATTTACAATTTTTAATTTTGGTGAAAAAAAAAATCAGTACATTCATTCAAATTTCGTATTTTTATGAAATACGACGTTTTTACGATATTGATACACTGTATTTTGAAATAATAAGTAGATACATATCTGATAATTTTTATTTCCAAACCAGATTTCAATGTATTGCTTTTACTCATAAAATCAATTTTAAAGACTTAAGGCACCCCGGAAATTTTGAAAAATCGTTTTTGTTTCCTAGGAACTCGAACATGTTAAAAAAAAAATGGTTCAAACAATACTTAAAGCAGTCGTTGATATGTATTATATTTCTGATCGCGATTTATTTTGTAGTATTATTGGAAAGATATTACCAAAAAGCCTATTTTGATCGGCCTCTAGAGTGGACATATACAAATCAGTTGCCAATTCAAAAACGAAGTGAAAAACGATTTAGAATCATTAGATTCATATTTGAACTGAGATGCATAGGTAAGAGAATTTCGAAAATGTAAAAATGTCAATCCAGAGCCTCAACTTTACTTTAAGTGATTTTGAAAAGTGCTCTAAGCTAAGATATCCTTTGAAAGATAGAGCACTTACAACAACTTTACTCAGCTAACGAGAGCTTAAAAGATAGGCTGAGCTTTTTGATTGTGATCTATAAACTCTAAACATTAACAAATGTCAGGACTTCTGTAATACGGAAAAGTCAAGAAAAAAGGGAAGAACCCTTTTTTTAGTACGATTGAAAAATTTAAAGTAAAACGTGTCAAAATATTTTCCTTTTTAGGAGGGAAACTTCTTATTTCCATTTTAAGTTAAATGTCAAAGCTATGGAGTACCATTCTTTTTAAATGTTCGACCACAACTCGTATTTTTTTTTTGGTTTTACAATCTCCGATCCTTCGCTTTAGGATGCCCCATAAGTGTTCAATTGGGTTTAGGCCGGGGATTGTGATGGCCATTCCATTTTTTTGTTTTGTTGTAAGTATTGTTTAACCAATTTTGAAGGGTGCTTCAGGTCATCAGTTAGCGTTCAAAATGACTACAATGTAGTTCACGAACCATACTTATAAAAATTATAGACGACTTCTAAAAAATTTAATTAGTATCGAAAATAAAATATCTGACAAACTCCCAAACCCTAGTTGCATGAATGAAAAACTGACCCTTAAAGTTAGAATAACAGTTAAAATAGCTAGTTTCTATTATTTTTCCCAGACGAAAACATTGTTGGCCTCAAAGTTTTTACCTTTAAGTGAAAACAAAAAGTTGTTTCCACAAAACAATTTTATCATTTGCGAGCATTATTAGGTACGATTAAAATTCAAACTTCAGAAATCTGATAATTTCTATATTGATTTCAAATTTAAATGCAAATTTCTCAAAAACTAAAAATGGGCTTAGGAAATGATTTCCTAGCATTTTCTTAAGAACTCCCTAAAAGTTCGTGAATATCGGACAAAATTAATGCAAACATTAAAATGTGTGCTCTTAATTTAACACATTATTTTAATTACTCTAAAATGTAATTCAAAAGTTTCAATTACTAATTACATTGTACATAACTGAAAAGCATCAATTACTTGCAATTTAATTACATAAATGTAATTGAAAACAAAAGTAATGATTGATAAAGTAGTAATGATTACTTTTTCTAGTAATAATTACACACAAATGTAATTAAGTAATATTTTCTTCAATTACATTTTACGTGATATGACAAAATATTTTCCTCAAATTCTAATTTATTTAATATATGTAGCTTTGAATTAATTAACTAGTAAGGAAATTAATTACCTTGACTGTGATTTAATAAGGTGTTTCCCCTAAAGAACCTGAATAAACCCATTACAATTTTTGATTACATATAATTAATTAGTGCAATTTTTCAATAACAATAACAAGTAATTAAAATGCTTATTTTTCCAATTACAATTACAAGTAATTCAAATGTATATTTTTTCAATTGCAATTACTTGTAATGGAAAATAAAAAGGAAATGAGCTTTATTGATTACTTGTAATTAAAATAAAAGTTGAAGTTATTTATGTAAAGTAATCAATATTTAAAATGAGTATAACCAATGTTTTCGGCGGCCTATTTATTTTTGGTACAAAAAGTTAATCTTTTCTGTGTGAAATTGTATATTTACATGAGGTATAAGGCTAACTAACAACTTTTTTTTCAAAAATAACATAGTTTTCGAGTATTTCTGATAAAACTGCATGCGGAAGGTTACCCCGTAATTGAATTTGTCTAGTCTACACTTATAAGACGTTTTGTAGTGTGTTTTTCAAAATTTATTTCGAAGTGATTGTCTAATTTTCCTGAACTATTAATAAATAAAATAGATCAAACCCCCGAAAGCTTTGTGGATCTCAAATTCACTTTCGCCTTGTAAAATCACAAAAAATTGAAAGCCCGAAATAGGTAACAATCACATAACCATTTACATCAAACGATATCCACTTAACCTTTTTTTCAATTGAATGCCTCAAGTAACAATTGTTTCGAAACCTGAAGTTATTGGTCATAAAAGGAAGTAAAAACGTTAAAAGGTTGTGTAGCTACATTTCTTGTAGCAACATAATGAAAAATCACACAATGCATTCGAGGTTTTTCTTAAATAGTAAATAGAACGGATGTTACAAGGGTCCGCCCATAGAAACTCTTGACAAGTACTTCTTCTTTAAGATCATAATTAATCATTTAATTCTTCGAAAAGGTCAAAGATGCTATTGGTATGACAGGTGTTGTAAAAGAACTATTATAAATTTAAAGCTGTTAACATAATTTCGATTTTCCACGAAAAATATTATTCTTCCATTTATGAATTATTGAATTAATTAATTTGAAGTCATCTTTTCAGATAGCTTTAGCCCAAAGAGTCTGTAAGTTTTATGACTTTTTAATGACCGAAATCACGTTTTTTTAACAAAAGCTTTCTATTTATAGACAACAATAATAATTTAATACGTCTTTGTTGAGATTTACCTGTTATGGTCTAGGCATTTGACTTACAGAGGTTATGCCTTCAATTTGTTTGAATTTGAATCTTTTGTCGAAGAAAAACCCACATCCAACTACGCCTTACATTATGTAGCTTTATTGTTGAGTTTAACCTTTATATGGATTAGTGATATTTAAAAAAAAAACATGTTTAACTGTTTTCAATACTGAAATAATTATCACTCCCAGAAAAACCAACATTTATATCCTGAAATAAGACGCCACGGTTGCATCAGCCATTCACCTATTTTAGTTCAGGAGGCAGGTCAATTTTATTAGCTTTGACTTTTGGGAAATCCTTTAATAAAATTAGGTTTTATTTCCCATACCTAGTATGAGATTGCAGCTTTATAGAAGTCATAAATTCTTTTGAAACACAATGGATAATAGGAAAATCTATTGTATACACTTAGGGACTTAACATTGAAAAGATCCTTTAAACACGTGCCTAACCAGAGGATTCAAAAATTAGAAGTAAATATGGATCTTGTAAGGCATGGAAAGAATTTTATGATGTATTGAAAGTCAGAGATTATCACGTGATAAAGTCGTGATGTTTAAAAAATAGCATTGTCTACCTGGACTTTTTGGTAATCCTTTTCGGAAGAAACAAAAAGGAAGGTTGTACATCACCACACAAAAGTATTGCGAGTGTTTGCAGTGCACTTTTACCTACCTGCGAACTATTTCTTTCGAACGGTATTTACAAAGGTATTAAATAAAAATGTCCTGCTCGAAATTTGAGAAGTCGGATATCGAACGCCATGTGCAGGAAGAAGTTATAATAATTGATTGGGTTTCTTCAAAACTAGTTTTAACTGCAAAATGAGATTTAGGAAGAGTATTTAAATTGTAAGTTTGTCAAAAATTGTATTTTGATTTGATCAAATAGTTTTTACATAATAATTATTATATTCTCATTTATATCATTTATCTTAAAATTTGAAACCCCTTTTAAAGTTTTTTTTCGCTAAACTAGTTTTGAAGAAACTCAATAATATAGGAGCAAAACGATTTAAAAGTTTTAAGGAAACTTTATAGTTCTGTAAAAAAAAGTAATGTTGCGAATATATGTATTATATATAAACTATATAATAGATAATTTATGATTCTCTGAAATCAATTAATTTTGCTTATTTGGCTTCTTATGTTACCTGCTAAGCGAAACTCTTAGTAGACTTACCATAACTTTTTAGGTTAAAGTAAAGTTAAAAATTCACAGAATTTGGTTTTTTTCTGTCAAGGAATACTTTTTTAAAGGCTTAAGAATAGGTTTTAAAAATATGCACCTTAAAAAGTCTTAAAACAACCAAAAACAAGGTTTTGAAGGGTAAGTTTAAGCACAACTCATTTTAGTATCTTAGTTTCTGGAAATGTTCATTATTTATTAGTATTTATTTTACTTAATTTGACAATATGTACTGTCCTTATTTTTAGTGGTGATTGGAATCCGAACTTATATTTTAAGTAATTGCTTAAATTTTAATGTATGCGTTTTCAACATTCATTTTTAAAGTAACAAAAAGAAACCATGTTTTCAAACCGTTTTGCCGTTTTTTGTTGAAGTCGTTTAAGAACACAAATTGTCAAGCTTTTTCTTCAGATTCTTGTAAGATCTTATAAAGATTTTTCGAACATTTTATGAAAAACTAAAAATGAATTACGACGGAATATCGAAGAAAGTGATTTGAAAAACTATCACGAATTTAATCGAAAAAACACTACTGATTTAAGATAGCCTCAGAAAGCGTTATGTGTTTTTTTGAATTTTAAAAAGTAATATCTGAAAAACCTTACGTGATAAAGTAATTTTGAAATGAAATTTGAATTATGGGCATCAAAAACCTTAGATGAGTGAAATTTGATTGGCAAGAACGAAATCTTGTCTACCACCAATTTGCCTGTTACAAGTTTAGTTTACAATATTTTCTATTTGTTTTGTTTCAATCGTAACAACCATGCGCCAGAAAACTAATAAAAAGTTCTTCAATTAAATCAATAGAAATTTGATAACTTGGCTTGCATTTTCAATGTTTGAAGATTTAATTTTATTTTGACCTTTTTTTCAAACCTCAAAAAGTTTTAAAGAAAAACGTTTTTATTTTTTCAACATACTCCGTTTGTTAGCTCAATTAAAATGGTGACAATTCCGCGACATCACTAATTTCCATATCGAATGACATTTTGTTTTACTACTTCTAACCCATAAATTAAACGTTTTCCGCTACCAAATGTTAATAAAAACGCAGATTAAGATAAACAATTTTTGGAATAACATGTTTTGCTTTTAATAGAACAGATTTTTCTATACATAATGGTACTTTAAAGTCAGTGACGATGTCTATTTACCATATTAAAATAATATTAATCACTTCTTCCCACTGTCCAATAACTTATATTGACATTTACCTTTGACAATAAACCTAACAACAATAAGCTACTGATGCATTATAAATAAAGCTTCAAGATAAAATCTAATAAATTCATAATTATTCAATTCTTATTGCCTAACAATAACAGTTTAGCCCTTCATTTAATTTTAAAACATGACTAACAAAAAGTTCGATTTTGCTTGATAAATGGAGAACGACGACGCGACGTGATAAATTCCAAATTTTAACATCGTTAAATAAAACTGATGATAAACTTCACACATCATATTTTAATGATGATGATTTTAAAAAAAGCTGCTCAAGGTGAAAAGTTCTACCTATAGTTGGATTGTTTTTGAATTTTTTTCTGGCGCATGGTTGTTACGATTTAAACAAAACAAATATAAAATATAAATATATTGTACGGGGCTTGGAACATGAGATGGCATGGCTAATAGTGAGACCCATTTACTTGACAAAGTTTCAAATAAATTTAAAACTCGATCTTATAATTCTCGATTTATCTTTGGAATTTCATTTCAAAAATATTTTAGATTCGAGCATTTTTCAATAGTTCTTATGTCTTTTTGTGCTCGTGTAGATTATATACTCTAAAATGTATATGTGTTCTCCCTTTTTGTGTGTAAAATAAAGCGCCCGAAAAGTAAATAGTTTAAAGGCCTTCAATGCATTTGTAACTTGTACCTTTTGAAACTGTCAGCGTCCAAAACATTTTCCATTATGCAGCTAATATTTATGACGTTTTAACAAACCGTTTATGTTTATATTTTTCCTTTAAGTATTTTATAATTCCAATTTAAGACCCTGTGGTCTTAAGTTGAACGAATCTTAAAACTAGGCCTTTAGAAGAAGTACAAATATTGCTAAACCGAGTTTTAATATCCTAGATTAATCCTCACAATTTGGAGGACTATTACATCGAAGTTCTATCATAGACTGAGATTTAAATCTGAGTTCTAGAGCTTGAGATCATGATAAAGAAATCGGTTAGAACTCAATCATTTTCTAATTAATCCTTATAACGAGAAGTCTCTATACTGCGATGCTTAAGCCTGGTTGATAAAATTTTGCCGATATTTCTTATCCAATTTCGCAACAAGCGAGTAAAGACTTCCTTTAAAACCCCGTTAGATTATCCCAATCAAATTCGATAGATTAACCCGTCAAATTTGCAAGATCGATGCAAGTTTGTACAAAATTAAGCTGAATTATGATGATAAATTTGAATACTCTATTGACCAGTCTTGATGAATCCAATCGTAGTATTTTGACAACGTAATCGAAATGCATCTTGAGCGTGTCGATGAACAACGGTGAGCAAAGACTAGCTTCAAAAAGAAACGTAATCATTTTTCCACATCCTCATATTCTTTGTAGCCCCACACTTGAGAATAGTAAAGCATAATAGATTTTGCCACAGCTTGAAACAGTTTATATTTTGCTGAGTGGTGGACGGATTTACTTGCAATGCAATTTTTACAGGAAATGAAAAGGGCAGCATTCGACTCCTGAAGTTTTAACTTGAAAGGTTACTTGTTATGGTCACACCGAGATATATTTAACTTCCTTAACAACTTAAACTTCCTGATCCCGTGTGCTCCACTAAATCCTCATTATTGTTTTAGGCCCATTGAAGAAATGAAATCTTCGGAAAGGCTTTCTCCATCCCAAATGGCTATTAAATGAAAGCATAAATAGCTTTTAAAAACAGTTCCAATACAAATTTTAGTATCATAGCTTGAAACAAATTTGAAAAGACCTTGGGCGATTAATTGAAGCATTCTAATTTTTAAACAATTTGGAGAATTAATTGATGCATGATTTCCGCAGATAAACTGGTATTGCGAATATTTTTTCTAAAACAGCTATTCAGTAGATCAGTAGAAGCTTAATAAAATGGCAATACTGTTCGCAGAATACGAAGAAAATATTAATGTCTTCGATGTTGCATTAATAATGTCTATAGGATAATTATGAAGAACTAAACTCAAACATTTCTTTAATTGAAAAACCGGTACAAATTCGAAATGAACTAGAAATGGACTTGACATTTGAAAAAGTTCCCTTCAGTGTCAACGATATCCTAGGAACATGAAATTTAAAACTTCTCATCAACCACACCATCTGTCAGTCAGGCCAATGACTTTGGGATTCGTTATATCCCTATTTCGTACCCACATGCCACTTCAAATTATACTCCTTGGAACCTTTTTTTTATAACACACCAAATACATAGCCAATACCCATTAAATTTTCACAAACCTACAATTTTTGAATTTCGTTCCGCAGTGTGACTCTTCCAATAGTGAAAGATGGCGTGCTACGTTACCTTCAGCTATTATGTTTCATTAAAAAGT
Source organism: Eupeodes corollae (assembly GCF_945859685.1). NCBI lineage: Eukaryota > Metazoa > Arthropoda > Insecta > Diptera > Syrphidae > Eupeodes > Eupeodes corollae. Next base: position 223,015,035 of record NC_079147.1, read on the forward strand.
ACACTAGCTGCCAGAATACTCGAACAAATAAAAAAAAAATTGAGTCGATCGAAATGACCATTAGAACATAAAAATAATGCGTTTTTTGATAAAGATATCGGCTTCTATTTTTTCTGTCGAATTTATAGCTTATGTCCGTGAACATACGCATAATTTATGGTTTCTTTATCTCAAGTACTAAAAAAATGTTATTGATTCAATTCAGGGCATAGATAAGAAAACCAACTACATACATAATGTTACTGACCTCTTACCTTATACAAAAATATGTCTTTATATACTCAAGGCATACAAATATTATGTATATGTTACTTCTTTTTTTACATTATACAACTTTTTATCTTTATCAAATAATGTTTGAAAAATGATTAATTTTTCGTGAACAGGATACAAGCAACTCCCTTCATCCAAGACGCATTCAATTAAATTAAGTTGTGCATTATATTTCGAAGCCCGAACCACAAAAATAAAAACTACCCATGCCCAATAGAAAAGTTATGTTTTGTTTAACACCTACATAAAATAGACATAATTCTTATACGGAATTACCTACATGCCTGCATTTTGAATGCAACTTTTATAGTCTGGCAGATATTGTTGTACTTACATAAGTGCTTAAAGCCATTCCACCATTAAATTTAATATTTAAGAAAATACATATTTGATTTCATTTTCAATGTCTATAAAACTAGAGAAGAAACTTTACGACGATCCAAATGGCTTTCCCTGGTAAAATGTGGTTTTTTAAGTATTTCTGTAGTTTGTTCTCGTATGTCAAAAGATGACAGCTTCAAAAGTGACAGCTGTTATTCAATATAAAACCTTTCATTATCAAAGCCTATCCTTAAGTCTTAATATTGGCTGCGTTCAATTTTAGACAGATAGGTTATCCGGATACCTTTTTGTAAGTGTTTTACGTGTAAAATAAGAGCTGATCAAAAACAGCTGAGATGTCAAAAAAGGAATCCAAAGGTACCTAAGAATTTATGGGCATGTAGGTATCTGACAGAACAGCTGATTCAACACATGGTTGAATTGCGTGAACCTTGAAAATTGATTTCAGCTTTTTGTATTTCTTGGTGAACAAAAAGATACAAAATGTTAGTTGAAGTTGTACTTGAAGATGTTATGTACATAATTGGCGATGAAGAATTGTGATCTATTTTTTTCGCAAGTAAATTATTAATCGTATAGAATTCCAATTGAGCTAAGAGGAAATTTAACATACATTACAGATTAAGGTTATACAATACAGCTATCCAACTCGTTTAACAAGGTGTCTAAAAATCCACCTATCCAACACGAAATTCAACGCAGCCATTTAATCGTCAAATCTTTAAGTGATTTGTGAAGAAACTTTCAGTAACTGTATGACAAACTTTTAAAACTTCATCTTACAATTTTATTTGTCGACTGTCAATATTGTTACACAAAATGTTGTCATTGTAATTTTTAACTAATGTTGTCATGTCAAAAAAATTGTACAGGTGTCATTGTTACCAATAGTTGGCATTCATTAGGACCGACAGTTATTAGAAATTGTTGATCTATCAAACTACTAACTTTAAAGAATGAAACAAAATTATTTTTTTAACTTGAAAATAAATAAAGTAACCAAAGAAAAAATCTAATCTACTTTTAACTTGCTTGAGAATTTTTATAAAAAATGTTTGAGATAAATATTAAAACATTTCCTTCATTAAATTTTAAGTTTTTTCAACAAAAGGATGAAAAGCAAAGATTGGATTCATCAAAAAACATTGTTTCATTGTACAATGAAAATTTGTGGTTAGATTTTTATGAAAATCACGAAATTGCTTCTATACTAACTTTCAATTACTCTTATAAAAGCAGCGGATGACGGGTCCAGTCTACAGTTATATGAATTCCAATTGATATGTTCACTTAGGTTTGTTTTATTTGTTTATTTTCACGAACTGTCACTGTTTAGATGCCCGTTTTTTTAATGAGGAGAGAATTAACAATTTTCTATTTATCAGACTATTAGGAAGGTTTAAAGTTATGGAGTCGCAAGTAAAATGTAAGGCCCTAAACAAAAGGTAAAAAAAAAAATAGACGTCAGATCTGACAATATCTTGAGATCTGACAATCGTCATTCGATGCTAAAATGAATTGGGAACGTGTTTCCTTAAAATTGAATAAGAACTAAAATTTTTAAAAATACAGCTATAGAAGGTGGATTTCAAGTATTATGAAAAAGAGAATACTTTTTTATTCGTAAACCTTTTTTTAACTTTGAAATCCAGTACTATTTTGAATCTTTCTCATTTATTATAAAACATACAAAGCACGAAAAAGGTTTAAGAGATATTTTGAAAAAAAATTATACTAAGTCAAAAAGTCTGTCTAAAAAATTACATACCAATACTCTATGTCCGATGGAAACACAATAGAGGTTCAATTTTGTTTAACTTTAAAACCGTAATGTTTTTTAAATCTCAAATCCACTTCAAAACTCTATCGAAGGAAAGTGTTGAGTTGTCTGTTAAAATTACCAACCGTGTTGAAAGACACGCAATACTATACCTCCCAGACTATATTTTCAGGTACCTAATTCTAGTGTTTGTCTTATGGACATAAGACTTATAGCTAGCGTAGGTATGTTTTATTGTATATATCACTCAAAATGCAGCCTGCAACCTCATGTAGATCATTATTGTTATCTTCAAAACTAAATATTTATACGATGCCTGTCTAAACAATTTGTCTTCGTCGCTCGTCGTCGCAGTCGCACATTCAAGTGTTCCTTTCCGTCGTCAGCGCAGAGCGTCAGATCTCAGAGCTGGTTGCCATCATCGCCGAGCCGCTTTCGCCATTGCCTGCCAGTTTGGTCTGGGCTCGAAATTCAGACAGAAGTAATTCTGCGTTGGACGCGATAAGTAGTCAAACGTCGTCGATTCGCTTAGTGTGGTTTTTACACTGCTGCGGGAAACTCACCACGACCACAGTCCGTTCGTCTTTTGTGCGATCGTTCGTTCGTTGTCGTTTGTTATTGTGTTTTTATTTTTGTTTATGTTGTATTTTATCATAATCCGAACTATAATTTCCGAATGTGAAAAAAGTCCCCGCCAAACGGCAAGAGATACTATCGCCCATAGTATTCAAAGCAAAGCGAGAGCGCAAGCCTTAACTTTGTGTGTTTCGAGTGCCGATGAGAAACTTTCGATTTCGACAATTTGTGCTATCGGGCAAAAATCGTTTCCATATAAATCATGAGCTGGTTCAGAAAGTTGTCAAAGGCAAAGCGCGTGAACCCAAATAGTCGTTGTGACGACGGATCTTGTGATTGCAAGCGTTGTTGTACTCACACGCAAACCCAACCATCGAAAGGCACAGGGACTGAAAGTCCGACGACGATGTTGGGCTCATTGTGTAGCAGCAAACTGGAACTTGTCGATCCGGAAGACTTTTTCCACGACCCCGATCATGTTCGGCACTACAAAGAGGAAGAGCACTTTCTCGAGATCATGTCCGAGTGGGAGATCGTTGAGCATCCCCAACGCTGTCCGGGCAATTTCTTCTCGGCGGACTTCGAAGAGGAACTGATCAATTCGAAAACACAACCGCTATTGAGTGGGAAAGAGGAAAAGAGTGACAGAGACTCCGAGGCAGAGATGAGACAAGATCATCTGTTTGCCTCGATTGGGGTTGCATTGGAAGAGCAGTGCGAGCGAAAGCAGCGCCGCTTTAGTGGAATATTTTTTGGGGAGAGAATCGAGACTGGTATTTGCATACCTAAAGCAAGTGATATTGATTGTAAGATTTCTTCGAAGACAAAGCTGAGGAGGAAAAAGAAGAAACGGACAACAGAAGTGCTGCTCAAGCCAGGGACTTCGGGTTCGGTTACCCAACAAGATCGCCAGATCGCTCGGGCGTTATTTAAGTCTGAAGCTCTATCCCATTCGTTGATGGGAGGATTAGGAGATTATTCGAACTCACGGCATCGTGATATGGAAGTGACGAATAACGATAATAATTTAAGTGACAGTGATAACTCATGCACGATGACATCACTAAGTGATCCTTACGATATAAAACAGTTTTTTCGTCTTGACGATTGTGGAAACATCGTTTTGTGCATTAAACACATAGTCGAGGTTCAAGGCTTTGAAGTGAAATATAGCAAAAAGTACCGTCCCAAATATGTTGTAGCTGAGTGTGCTGAAGAGGATTACGCACAACAAAAGGGTTTATTGGTGATCTTGAAGAAGATCTTGCGGTTTCTGTGGAATATAATTTCTGGTAAGATTTAGAACTTTATATTGTTGAGCTGCTTAAAAGTATAAAGAAAAGTGATACAACTCAGATTTCCTTTGTGTTTTAAATATAGATAAATATTTGCAATTGGAACAGAACTTTCAAATAAAATTGCGAAACCAACTGTAAGTGTAAATATTTGAATTGAGATAGGGACATTAAGTGTGATTAACCTTGTTCTATATTATTCTTACAATAGGAAAGAGTTTGTTTTGTTATCAATGAAATGTATATTTTATATGTATGTAATGTTTGCAAATGCATTCTGCTTGCTTAACTTTATTTAATTTTTTGTGAAGCAAAGTTTTATTTTTTGATAATAGTTTTGATTTGCATCAGATGTGTCACTGGGATTTTATTCTTGAACTTGTTTCGGGACTCATTTGTAAAGCTTACTAAGGTTGTGTAAGGAATTAGTTCTCTTTATTCATAATAATAGCATTTATTTTACACATTGTACTCAGTTTTGCTCAAAGGGTAAAGGCTCTTAATCGACTTAAGTGGTTTAAGCTTTTTATCCTTGTTTTTATCTGTAAAACAAAAAAGTTATGACTTTTTGTAGAGTAGATTAAGTTTGTTAGGGTTTTAGAGGACGATTCGTCTTATGTATCAATTTTTTTGTAAAATATCTTAAGTTTTTTATGTTCGATTTTAATACAAAAAAATCAAAACTGCTTATGTGTACTTAAGTTAAGATTTTTAAATTGACGCAAAAAGTTGTATAAGATTTGGAAAATAAAAAAAAAAAAAAACAATAAAAGAACCTAAGAAGATCTTAGGATACTTAGTAAATGAACAACTTTAAGAGTTGTTTGGGTAAAAGAACTTAAGTAAACCAAATCATTATAAATGTATTAAATATTAAACTTATTAAAATTTAATTTTACTGTTTTAATAATTGTATTTAAATGCAAAATTACTAAAAAAAAGTATCTTCATATCCATTTTAATTTTGTTTAAAAAAAGAGCGTAAGTCAAATATTCGCTTTCTGAAGCCATAAAAATAAACTTAAGAGCGTTTACCTTTTCATAAAAGAAATTGTTAAAAAACAACAAATAAATGAAAACTTAAAGTTAGTAAGTTATAAATATTTGTTGTCCATCCATTTCACGATTTTTCACTTGAGGCTCATAGCTCGTTGATGAAACCATTCCCTTATATAAGCTGATAAATTACACTGGCGACAAAATTAGTTATTTGTCTAATTAAGGGGTTCATCCCATGTGACGGCATGTATTTTAAGAAATTTTTAGGATTTTTGGGAGACACTTGAAAAAAAAGTCAGGAATTTTACGTTTTTTTTTTGCTACAAAAAATCGAAATTTTTGAAATTTTTGCTTGTCGATAGTTCATTCCATGCGTTTAAATGTGTTGAATCCAACCATCAAATTTAAAGCCATTCGGTCAGATACGATGGAGGAAAGTTTAAAAAACACAGTTTTGAGAAAAACTCATTTAAAGATTCAATTCCTCTTAACTATGAAAATATCAACGTACCTTCCAATCGGTATTAGTTCCTCTACTTCTTGAAACTCTTTCAAAACAGATTGTTCAGCTTTTCAATCAATTCTGGCTTGTTTAACGGCATCACTTACGCTCCACTTAGAACGTGAGATTCGCTTTTCATCACGTTTTTCAACATAAGTATGGGCTTCGCGGCCTTATAGGGCATCCCATAACCGACTTTACTTTCATATTACCTTCAAAATCTTCATTGAAGATTTTCTGAATAACTTTATCAGTAAGTTTACCTAGCCCTTTTCCACCGATTCCTTTATTTGTTTTATCTTTTTTAACAGCCCGAAGTCGTATCTTTAAAACGAAATTGAATTTTGAAAAATCCCTTTACTACCGTATTTTAGACGTATTAAACTAGCAATTTATGACAAAAAAATCGATTTTTTGAACCCATAACATGGGATGACCCCCTTTAGATGTCCTAAATTCGAATCTCGCCTCTTAATTTCTTTATCAAATCAGAATTTTAAAATATGATCCCTAAAAAATGCTAAAAACAACCAGAAACGGATTATTTAATTCTCATTTTGAATTCTTTCTTTTTTAGATACAATTTAAAGAATTTCACTTAGTTTCTGGTAATTGAGATTATGTATGAGTCTTTATTGAATCTATGTGAAGTTTCGAGAAAAACTTGTATTTGTTGTTTTAAGACTTAATTTTTAGTACTGATTTCGAATTCAAACTCTAATTTCAACTATTTGCTCAAGATTTAAAAATTCCTCTTTTCAACATTATTTTTATACATTTGAATATATTTCAAAAACTTGATACAGTCGAATTGTTTAGACAGCAGATTCGTTACAAGAACCAAACTTCTTTCAAACCGTTTTACGCTTTTCTTTTATAAACTATTTTGGCAAAAATAGTTTATCCTTTCTTCTACAGGTAAGACAGGTGAAATCTAACAACTTAAGAAGTTTTTTTTCGAGTATTATATAAAATACCAAAAATATTTCAATTGAATATTGAAAAAAAAAGAATTAAATATTAGAAAACCGTCACCGTCGTTTTGTTGAAAAAAGCTACTTGATAGCCCCAAAAAGCTTATATATATGTATGTACGTGTTTTTCGGATTTTAAAAAGTGATATCTCAAAAAACTGACGTAATATATTAATTGTGAAGTCGAATTTAATTAAAGGACGACCAGTATAATTGTCGGTGATTGCCTTTTAACAAAACACAATTCAATATTTAATTATATATGCATGAATATTACACTTTTTGTTTTTCAACAAGATATGAAGTTAAGTTTAGCAACTTAGCCAAAAACAGAATCATTTTCCTGCTCAATTCTCAAACTGTTAAATTATAACGAGGAGAGTGAAACTGCTACCAATTTAAAAACAATACCTTCTAAAAAGTGAAAAATGTTATTCCAAAATGTATTTAAAAATGAATGTTAAATTATTTTTTCCAAGGTAACACATTTATCCTTTTTTCAAGAGAATAATTAGGTATTCTCACACCTACCCAAAATTCTTTAGAACTTTTGGATTTTTGTCACCTGATCGACCTTAACATCGTTTTATAGATTTTCTATTTTGGAGACTTTTTCGGCCAATTCAAAACCTCGATCTTGGCTGCACATTTTGGTTAATTATCAATAAAAAGTAATTCAAATGTTAGTAGTTCCACTTGGTTTATTTCAATATGTTGAGATAAGAAATCTATCCATCGTCACATCTTTTCTTAGCACCGGGCCCACATATACCAGGAAAAAGCACCCCAATCCATTAACCTGCCTGCTACGTCCTTTAATGCCTTCAAAGTATGCTTCAAATTGTAGACAAAATCTCTAAAGCGATCACAAAATAATGTATTCTATTTGATTTACCTTAACTTTCCATACAACTTTTCACCAAAACTTCCCTCTAGTGAGTGGAGCGTAGTCCAATAGTGCATTGATGTTTTTCTTAGGAAGCAAAGACTCCTTTTTAAAACCTTCTCAAAGTATTAGTAATGACATTGTACAAAATTTTCCTTAAACATTTCAATAATGGAGACATTTCAGCTGGATTCAGGTTCTTACCAACTTTTAAATTTAATTAAATTTTCTAATCAAAATAACATAAAACTTTGCCGGTCCAGTCCATACACTATTAAAATATGGAAGTCCCAAAAGATTCCCTGATTCTCAGCATTCTCACAAGAGAATATTGTTCTATGTGATAAAAAAGTTCATCCAAACTAAACCTTTTATCTCAACTAAGGCTGTGTCCTAAATTCACGAAATTTGTCCATGCTATTATTGTTTTTCCACTTCTCGTTGGTTCTTATTTGAATTTCTAATTGAAAACATCGTTGAACAATAAATAAAAATCCAAAAATATAATTAATAACATTTTTTACGTGTAACCATTTTAAAAACATTATCGATTAATTAAAAATTTTCTTTTCTCTTTAAAGGTCATCCACGAAACAAAGTCAACCCAGTCGGTGGTCCGGGCGATTCGGTCCGTTGCTATACCCTTCAACTAGCCAGTGATAATAAATCAACTTTTGCTCAAAACATCGAGAATTTCATCTCGTGCACAAAAGAATCTCGCGAGGCAGCTCCGCAAGTTGTTATGCGAAATATGCGTCAATTTATGAACGGCATGAAGAACTACCTTGTTAAACATGGCGAGGGTAAGTTCCATCAAGAGGTCGAAAGTGCTCGGGCACGTCTCAAGTCCGATGAGTTTCTCAATCTGGACGCCATACTCGAAACTGTGATGCATCAATTGGTTGTGTTACCATTGCGTGATCATCTCTATGGTATGTTTGTCGATTACTACACACGCACCGAAGATATTCAGCTGTTGGTGGAGAATGTTAAATATGCCTGCGGTCGTAGTGCAACTGATTTTGGTATAAGGCCAGCTGTGGCACCTCCCACATCATCTGCCTTAAATCAAATATCGAATCTTCTGCTGCGCCTCCAAGAGGCTGAGTTGCCACTTGAAAAATTAGAATTATTCTTGTGTATTATTTCGTCGATTTTCGATGCAACCGGCTGCCCACGCGGACAACAACTGGGAGCCGACGATTTCTTGCCAATTTTAGTATTTGTTGTGGCCAAATGTGGCTTTGTGGGAGCTGAAATCGAAGCTGAATTCATGTGGGGATTGCTGCAACCAGCTTTGCTGAGTGGTGAAGCGGGATATTATCTGACTGCTTTGTGCAGTGCTGTACATGTGTTGAAGAGTTTTATGGCTTCAGATAACGAGGGAACTGGATCTTTGGACGTAAGTTGTGCATTATTTCGAAAAATAAACTTTCTAGCTCACATCCTGTTTCTTTTTTTTTGTTACAGTGGCGTTCATCATCTTTACCAGCTTGTTCATCAGTCCTCCGAGTGATCATCCCCGATGAATGTAACGGCTCCCTTCAGACACGCACACTGCCTGTCCGACCTCACACCACAACCCGAGAAGTTTGCCGCATCATTGCCCACAAAGCCCGCATCACAAATCCCCAAGACTACGCTCTTTTCAAATTGGTCGACGGAGAAGAGACACTCCTTACCGATGTTGAATGTCCGCAAGACATTCGCCTAGCTGCCAAGGGCAAACACTGTATGTTGGCCTACAAGAGAATTGACGCCAAAATTGCATGGCCCACAGCTGCCCAACCTTCGTACGCTTGAAGTTCACAACAACACAGCGCTAAAACATCCGCAACCAACCACTGGCAATCCTTAGAATGTAGTACTTTTATTCATTGTGCATAGTTTTAAGTGTTTTGTTTTTCTAGATTTTCTTTTTATTATTGAAAAATCTTTTTCCATTTTCTATTTTTCATCATCGATTTCCATGACTAACATCAAACTATTTTAACTTTTTCTCTTCATGTAATCAATATCATCATACTGTAAGTTAAATATAAACAAAAAGGATATAAACTTAGACTTAAAGGATATTTTTTCGTACTAATAAAGCAGTATTTAAAAAAAAAACATACAAATTAGAAACAACCGAATCAAAATACTTTTTGGGGTTCGCTCGAGTATATTATATATACAAGTTACAAAATAAATACAAACATATAAAATATATATCTTTACATACACACTCATTCATTTAAATACACAAAAACTCATAAATATTTAATCATACGTTCTTAATTAATTAATATATTATTATAATATTATTCATTCAAACGACAGACCAACAAAAACAATTAAAAACAAATGTAAAAATATCTGTACTCAAATTTACTTGTAAACAGACATAATCTTAAATTATATTAAATTAAAAAACAAAAACAAAAAACAATCATCTAACAACATTGTTATGATATAAAATTAAAAATTTGTATAATCTATAATATAATATTAATATTCTCTCAATAAATCTTATTTTAATTGTATTATGTACAAAAGCAAGGAAGGAAAATTGGAAGGTTTTTGAACTAACAAGTTTTTATTTTTCAAAACATTTAACCGACTTCAATGCAACTTCAGTGTGTTTAATCGACATTCATTTAAGATCTTTGACCGGCTGACAGTGACGATTTGAATTACTAGAAGTTTTCAGTTGGACATTACAACCACTGGTCAACTAGAGGAGGTCTTAAAAGCTTTGGTTGTTGGATGTTGGATCTTGTTTGCGTTGAATTAGTTACATTTTTTTATAATAATTTTATTAACATCTTTTGTTTTTTCTCTATCTGTATTGTTTTTTTTTAATTTTTTGTATTGTTTTTCTGTTGTGTAAAATGTGCATCTTGTAATTATTTTTCATTTCATTTTTAATCGTATAAAATATTATTATAATATATATTTTTATTAAATTCATTTTTAAGTTGAAACTGTTTTTGTATTTTATAAACTGACTAAATGCTAAAAAAATATTACAAAGAAATTTAAGATTTTTATTTTCATTTTATTTATAACTTAAAATTTTAATGGAATAATCCAGTTGCAGTATTAAGCTGATAAAATACGTGTGTAAGTATACTTTTTGAGGAAATTAGATTTAACCAAACGTTTTTAACTTTAAAATCAAATTTTGCCTTTGACCGATGATACTTAGTTATCTAGTCCAAGAAAATTCTATTAAGAATCTTTCAGACCAACACCAGGGGCCTGATTATGGGATTCGCAGCGAATCGTTTTGCTACCGAGTTTGCCATTTTTCAATTATTGATTTATGTATATTCGCTTTCGCTACTTTGTTTTGAATTCCACCAATTAACGAATTTGAAACGTTATAATGTTTGTTGGAGAGTTGAAAACCGACAGTTTTCAAACCAAGTGTCAAAGCACTGGAATATAGAAAGAAAAAGTCAAACCAAAAGTGTCAAATCACTGGAATATAGGAAGAACTATGTTGGCCTCGCCTCAAATTCGTTAATAAGGAAATACGACGCGAGTCGAATTTCAAAAGATCGAATTGAAAACGATCCGCCGCGAACCTCATAATCAGGCCCCAGTTTTTTTTTCTTCCAAACGGGAGTCTATTTCACAGTCCTATTATGAGTATCAACTTGATAGGCGATAATTTCTATCAACTATTTTAAATGTTGGTATTATGTTTATCAATTGATCATTGTAAAACAATTGTGAATACTTATTAAAAGTTCATTGTGAATGAGTTTTATTTACTTCGTTTGACGTTTAAAGTGCGAAATATTTGTTAATTGTCGAATGTCGACCACGGAAAGAAGAATTGTTTGTCCCAAAATGTAAGTTGTTATTATTAAAACCTAACTTTTATAAATTTAAATTTTAAATTCCTTTATTTAGGAGTAGAATAATAACATACGTATATTGAAATTTAATTCAGTTTTAAACAAATGTAAGTTTTAATGCCTGTAGTAATTCATTAAAAACGATTGAGGGTTGGGTTCGCCATGCGGTATTTAAAATAATTTCCAAAGTGCAATTGATAACTTCTTTTATTTAAGGAACTTTGCCAATTTTAGTACATTTGGAATGGAATTCTGACTTTTTATTACTTCGGGAAGACCTTGTTTGGAAAATCTAAAGTTTTTTTTAAATAAATCTACAATCAATGTTTGTTAGCCAAATTAAAAAAAAGTAGGTACTTAATTTCTTTACGTTTTTTTCAGATCCGTTGATAGCCATAATACCAACTCATTCAATTTGTTGCTTTATCTAAAGTATCTTGAGCTTTACCAACATAGTTATAGCTATGATAGGGCTGTTAAAGAATATCCTTTAGTCATTATAAGTCAGTTGTGCTGCACGTGGAATCGCCTGAAGTGATTTGCAATTAAGGACAGTCAAAATCTAACCTAAGGTCCAGGGGTGAAATCGGCTAAGGTGTTAGTTGACTATCAAATTTTCGATAGTCAAATTGCCTATCACCGACTTTCCCGTCTGTTTAAGATGATTCAATTCAATTGAACAATTTCAGAATACAATTGTCACAATTCATTGTTGCTGTGGTGAAATTTTAAAATGATTTCAAAAAAATATCTAAATAAAAGTATTAAATTGGCTGTGTTTAAATAACGTTCTTACTTTTCTCGTGTTTTTTTTTCGAATTACGTAAGCTTTTTCGGTCAAAAGAATGAGTTTTTGTTCCTAAAAAGGGGAACTGAAAAAATGTTGCATTAGTTTCTTATAAGCGTCTGGTAGCTCTATTCAGAAACGAAATATTTGTAGGAAAATGACTATCAAATTTTTCTAGTGACAGCTTTTTAGGTATCAATTTGACTATCACCTTGCACAGATCAAATTCGATTATTTTGACTGTCAACAAGCAACAATCACCTTAGCCGATTCCATCCCTGGTCACAAGTTATTGCTAAAAACTTAAAGCCTTAAGAAGAAATAAAACAAATTAGAAATACTATCGGAAACAAATAATTCGGTTTTTAAATTTCAGTATTGTATTCAAATAATTTTGAAGTTGACAATTATTTTCAGAATTTGTCAAAAGTTATTTAATTAAATTGAGTTGAGTTTATTCATCATACATAAAGAAGAGTTGTTATCTCTTTTGACTATCAAAAGTAAGTTACAGAATTCCGATTCAGCGGCTCACAGAAAATAAACATAAGGGAAAGAGGGCACGTTTGAATACAGGGTACCTTACAACATGGCAAGTTAAATCTTATAAAAGCAAAACATACAAGTTTTGGTTTGGTAGTCTCCTAGGTTATTTTTTGTCAATATTCTTAAAATTTTCCGATTACGATGAAATTCTTGATAAACTTCACTGACATCAAATTTCTTATATCAAAGCAATTAATGATAGTAGAAAGCCTGCATTTAAATGGCTTTCTGACTTTTAAAATTGAGTCACATTTAAAATTGTCTTTTGAATGCCTTTAAAACAATAAAGCGCGAGTGCAGTCAAAATGACTCTGGTTTTCCATGGGTAAATTCAAATTCTTCAAAAATTGATTGTTTTTCGTGGCCAGTGAAACACAATTTTGTTTGTCATTATGTGCTTTTTTTTGGTGTTCCATATAGTACAGTGAGAAATTTCCAACAAAACGATCCGCAGTAGCCAGGTTTTTGTATTTAAAAATTGGTACAACTTAAAGAAGATCTGTCAGAATAATAATTTAAACATACGAACAGGGTCCTGATTATGAGGTTCGCGGCGGATCGTTTTCAATTCGATTTTTCGACTCGGGTCGTATTTCCCTATTAACGAATTCGCGGCGAAGCGAAAATAGTTCTTCCTATATTCCAGTGATTTGACACTTTTGGTTTGACATTTTCTTCCTATATTCCAGTGATTTGACATCTTTAAACAAATTTAGTTTTGTTTTGATTCAATATGTGAAATTTGCAGTGATTTATTCAAAATTTTATATTTTTTGAGGATTGTGGATAAATTATAAGACAGTTAAAACAACGTTAACTCACATTTTTATATAATTACAATAAGGATAGAATCGACGAAATCGAAAAGTGTGAATAATAATAAAAAATCTTTTTCCTGTAAATCCACCAAAAAAAAAAGCTGTCGGATTTCTACTCGCCAACAAACGTTATGACATTTCAAAGTCGCTTTCAAATTCGTTAATTGGTTGAATTCAAAACGGAAAAGGCGAAAGCAATAATTGAAAAATAGCAAACTCGCAAGCAAAACGATTCGCCGCGAATCTTATAATCTGGCCCCAGAAGAAAGTTTTGTGAAAATCAAATGTTAAAATTAACTTTGCAAAAAAACTAACTAAATCTTAAAAAATAGTCAATTTTCAACAGAAAATGGTAAGAAAACATCTGGAAATTGAGATTTTATAATAAAAAGTTCATTTAACAATTGCTTCAAGCAGGGGGTTTGTTCGTAGACTACTACATTAACATGTAGTGTTGAAGCGAGCCTTAAGATCGCCTCAATTCTTTATATACCTGAACAAATCAGTTCTTCATTATTTAGCACGAATCAAACTATCTCACTTGCACTTCACACATCGAAACACCATTTGCATTTTAGAAAGTGCTGTCATACTTAATCATTTTTAAATCTTCTTGTTCGGTGAAAACACCAAAAAGGTTTATTTAATCTAAACTGAGATAAACCTTTGGTGGAAACATAGCAAAACTTAATTATCTTTTCTATTGGCTTTCTCTTACAAAATAAGCCCAGTTTGTCCATTTTCACTAACAAAACCAAATAATATCAACGGTAATAGATTGATTTTTCTCCCCAATGGAAAACACATGATTCCAAATGCACAACTACTCAACGAACACAGCCATCGAGATACGAATGCAATATCAATCGTAACAACATTTGAGAACGAAAACACATAAGAGGCTCTTATAAATGTCATAAACCAATCCATAGTAAGTTTCTACTCTAAGGTTTATTGGTGTTATTCATACTGCGGATATTGTTTTTGTTATTCGTGTAAAATCCTACTATGCTAAGTAGAATTAGAATTAGAAATACTATCGAAAACAATTAATTCGGTTTTTAAATTTCAGTATTGTATTCAAATAATTTTGAAGTTGACAATTATTTCAAGAAGAGTTGTTATCTCATTTTACTATCAAAAGTATGTATGTTAAAATAAACATAGGTGCAAGGTGGGCACGTTTGAACACGGGGTATCTTAGAACATGGCAAGTTAAATCTTATAAAGTTTTATGATGGCAAAGCTTTTTTTCTAAACTTCAACAAGTTTTGGTTTGGTAGTCTTCCCAGTAGTTTTTTGTCGGTATTCAAAGTTTCCTCTTAATTAATTAAAGTCGAAAGCCTACATTCAAATGAATTTCTGACTTTTAAAATTATCTGCGTTCAATCTCGTGTTGGATAGGGTACCTTGGATAAGTTGATTTTTAGTAACCTTGTTGAAATAGCTGTAAAAAATAAAACAGCTGTTCACAAAAACCGTCGAAGTCAAAATTGTTGTAAGATAAGACATTTAATGGATAATTCAACTGAATCGTCGGACGATGATGAATTGATAGGTGCGTAACAATTTAATAAATAAAAGATAACTTTAATCTGAAATCTGTATTAATCTTCCTCTTAACTCAATTGGAATTCTATATGATTAATAATTTACTTGCGAAATTTCCGGTTTTAAACGATTTTCTAAAATTCTGAGGTTAATAGCTTCTTAATCGTCTATACAAAACATCCTCAAATACAACTTCAACTAACATTTTGTATCTTTTTGTTTATCAACAAATACAAACAAAACTGAAATCAATGTTCAAGTTTCTTGAAATTCAACCATGTGTTGAATCAGCTGTTCTTTCAGATACCTACATACCCCAGAAATTCTTGGATACCTTTAGATTACTTTTTTGACATCTCAGCTGTTATTTTACACGTAAAACACTAACCAAAAGGTATCCACGTACCCTATTTTTCTGAGATTGCACGCAACCTTTGAGTCAAATTTAAAATTGACTTTTCAATGACTTTAAAAAATAAAGTGCAGTCAAAATGACAGGGATTTCCATGGGTAAATTCAGAATTTCTTAAAAAATGATTTTTTTTGTGGCCCATGGAACACAATTTTGTTTGTCATTGTAATTGTTTAACTTCCTGTACCTGTTATGGAGTGCAGTAGAGTTGTCAAATTCTCAGCTGAACATTTGATTGAAATTGTATTAGTTTTGGTGCAAAGAGGGGTAAATCTGCCGAAAAATATAGATCTTAAGATTTTAACTTAAACCAAAAATTAATTATTTTATTTTGCGCTTTGGAATGCAAGAACAGGGAATATTTCTGTTGTGACAGATCTAATTAAAAATCTATTGATTTATTTTATCCATGGAAACACCCTAAAAGTCAAGACATTAGTGACAGTTTTTTGTGATAAAGTTCATTTCCAATATCAAATTGAATCCATTTAAAAGACTTTCTGATTTTTAAAATTGATTAACATATAAAATGTACTTTTGAATGGCTGTAAAAAGTCAAAGACTTTTCAGAACATGTCAAGGAAATGACATTATGGTTCTTGTATTTTTTATTGTTAACTGCTAAACATGCCAACAGTTTTTACTTTGTTACAGACATCATTTTAAAATAATGAAACTATCATTCACCGATAAAAATTCTATTAAAAAGTTGCCATTCAAAAGTGCCCCAGCTTAATTGCAAGCTGCCAAACATAAGAGCTACCTTCCAACATGATAACATGCTTTATTGCAAAATACTAAAATACTGAAGACTTAATAAAACTAATGAAATTATGCGTGAAACGTTTAGTGAAAGTTCAATTCTAAAATTTAAATTAAGTTAAGCACTATTCACATGAGCATGACCAACTACCAACGAATGAACGAATATTCGTCGATTTTGACATTTCTTTCACATGAGAGTTTTTAACTCGTCGGTAATGAAGTTTGACAAGGAGCCACAGCCGAACACCATTCACTACCGAAACCAAAACAAGAATGATTTTTTTAGGATAAGTACGCGCTATTATTTTATTCTTTGCAAATATGGATAATATGGAACGCGAATAAAGTTTGACAGTTCGTGTCAACTTAAATTTTTTTCCCGACGAATAAATTAGTTTTCTTAAATTTATTAATATATGATATTGAAAAGTAAAAGAAGGAATCATAAATCAAAAAGAAGCTATATTGCTATAGTTTTGTTAAGAATTTGTGTGGAAATATGTCCTCAAACGTATATAACCTCACATTTTGTAATTCATTTGTCGTTCGTTGGTCGCGCTCATGTGAATACTACGTATAGGTCAAAAATTAAAAAAAAAGCGATTTTTAATACTTGGAAGCAAAAAGTGTTCAAAGATGCCCCCCTCTTCCCTAATTTTCCACCGCAGCAAAAAATAAAAAAATTATATAATTTTCTTTTTTGTTCAAATAATCGTGGCCAGCCCATTGACTGACATATAAATTTTTCAAAAATTTTTGCGATCCCATCTTTCCAAAAAAAGACTTCAAAATAAAGGTCTTTTCAATCCTTATTCCCATAAAAAAAAAATTTGCGGGCTCTAGCTCCAGAAATTTTTTAGTTACGTGATGTTACAGAGTATCAAGCCAGTCCATGACCATTCTGTCGTTAGCTTCATATTTTTACGAAATTTTAAGGTTTTTTTTCCAAAATGATGTACGTAGTTTAAAAAAAAGATTGAAGCATTGGTTTCGAACGCATGGAGATGTACTTCAGCTAAAGGTAATATTTTTTCTGAAAATTAAAAATGTTCAAAGATTTGAGAACACTTGTAAATTTGCATGTGTAAACTCAATATATTTCCGTAAAATCTGTAAAACACCTTTTTAGCGACATCTAGTATCAAAAAGTGCTTATCCTAGACGCAAACCCTAGCCTAAACCAACATTAACTTCGTCGTCGCATCTTCGAGTCTCTATCAAATTGACAGCTGACTCAGGTGAAAGTCAATTTTTTGACATTTCATTTAAGTGAGCCCGCTCTTTCCTCTTTGGCTATTTTCTTATTCTTAATTCTTGGTTGTTTTGAAAGTTTCGGTCTTTGCCTGATGTCAGGCCGTGAGTGGAGCAACCAACAAGAAAAAGTACCACTTTCTCTCTACAAAGTTACGACGACAACACACACGCACTGCCACATAACTTTACAAAAACAAAACCCCACCTGAGACCTGAACTGAAGTTGAAGCTGAACTCGCCTCACCAATTCACCATTCCGAATTCCAATACCGAACCGATACCGCTTTGGGCTGTCATCCACCTTGCGCTTGCAACCTGCTAAAATAATTGAATTGGTCAATGGTCAGTGATTTGATTTTGACTTGTTACTTCGTCATAATCAAATCATAACCATTTTTGGGGGAATGTGTTTTACTTTTACGGAACCTCTTTTGTAATTAACACTCACTACTTACGATCTCTATTTATTTATACTCTCCTCTTTTATCTGCTTTTATCACTTGTACATATAAACCCTCTTTCTTCCTCCCACCAACTACCAAAACACAAGTTTAAGCCAAAGAATAAAACCAAAAAATTACTATTTCACTCTGACATACGAAAAACACACACCATGGTGATCCAGTGTTTAAGCTGCTGTTCGAGAGTGAGATTCAGATTGAGTCGCCTTTTGATCACGTCACCACTCTCCCTGCGTTCTGGACTCACAAATTCGATATCGACAGCGTCGACGACAGCAAGAACTTTCAGCACCTCTCTGAATCTGAATAAGCTATTAGGAAGTGGAAGAAATCGAATTTTCACATTAAAACGTCCAACGGCACAATCCAGAGACTATATGGCAGTTCGACGACGTAGAACGGAGCTGCCGCAGGAGAAGGAGCATTTGGGAACACGCAGCAAATCGGACTCGAGCCAACAAAATGCCACAAAAGAAGCCACACCACCTAAAGTCAAACTCAAGAAACGAGACGTAGGTCGGCTTTTTGCCTTGGCCAAATCTGAAAAGCTGGTCTTGACGGGTAAGTGTAGGGTACCTTTACAGATAGATACCTTTATAGATGATAGAGTTGTTCGAAAGTATAATAAAACAAAATAATAATGTTTTTAGCTGCGGTTGGCTGCCTGGTAGTGTCTTCAGCCATCACAATGAGTGTGCCTTTCGCTTTGGGTAAAATTCTCGACATAATCTTCACCCGTGATGAGGCTGGGAGTCTCGAGACCATGGATCGATTGAGACATTTCTGCTTTATCCTCAGTGGTGTGTTTGTTGTGGGTGGATTGGCCAACTTCGGCCGAGTGTACTTATTCAACAGTGCTTGTAAGATATGAAACATCTGTTTATGTGAGCCCTAATTTGTGCTAACTCTCTCTCTCTCTATCACTATCTCCACTAATTAATTTAGCTATTCGGATTGTTAAGGAATTGAGATCGAAGCTTTATCGCACAATGCTTAACCAGGAAACTGGTTGGTTCGATACGAAAGGAACAGGAGAGCTGGTCAATCGTTTGTCAACGGATACATTTCTTGTGGGCAATTCCCTGAGTCAGAACATGTCTGATGGCCTTCGATCAACTGTGATGATTGTTGCTGGAACTTCAATGATGGTAAGCCTTTAAACGTTTATCGCTACTACGTGAGCTATTCGGTGATTGCAAGATAAGAAAACAGTCTTGAATCAATTGCCTTATAAATGATAGAATAATGAAATACCTAATACGAGTAGATGTGTGATAACATAACCATTAAAACTTTTTTTTCTGTTGTGTACTTCTGGTTCGTATAGGTCAGGTACATTATTATGTCAGGAGGAAAATAATCTCGAAAGCCTCGTGCTCGCACTGAATTGAACTCATTAAGCGTTTAGCTATTTAAAGCAACGAACTCTGTGTTTGCAATCAAAACATTTGTTGCTATTTTTGTATAGTTTCTATGTAAACTATTTGTTATTTTGATTATTTTATTGAAAACCGCAATTTCTCACTGCGGTTATGTACAGACTTTAATTTTAAAACTTAAAAGTTCAGATAGTTAAAAATGATTTTGTGAAAATTCATATCTACTCCATGAATGTAGAAAAAGTATCAAACAATAATTCATTAATCATTATATTCATGAGAGGGTGTTAAATCTTGAGGGTTAGAGTAGAATCTGCTTAGATGATGAACTCTATTCCGTTATCTGATTCATTCAAAACTTTCTGTTTCATTTGAATGTTTCATTTTATTTGCCTGGAATTACTATTGTAGATCTATATCAAAATTTTACCATTAAATCATCTTCTCGTACAAAGAGCAGATTTTTTGTCTTACACTTTTATTTGTATTTTATTCAAAACAACCTTAATCAATTAAGAGGTAGCCCTGGCCAAGTGGCCCGAGGAGGGCAGTCTAAGTTTATTTAATATACGAAGACAATCCGATTAATACTTAGCCTCCAAAAGAAAAACGAAAAGTTTCCAATTATTTTCCAACATAGTCGCTTTTATCTCCACACATTTCACCAAGCGATAATCTAAATTTTGTAACCAGTCTTAAAAATAGGTTTTCTCAAGGTCTGCAAAAGTAAGCCTTTCTGACCGGCAAGTGACTTTTTCAAGTCTGGTTATAAAAATAAGTTGCACGGCCCAAATCTGGTGAATACGGTGAATGGGGGCAGCATTTCGTAAACCGAATCGGGGTCGAATCGGGACAATAAATGGGGGCAATATAGCCCCTTATCCAGGTAGTCAATATAGATGACACTTTGTGATATGGTAGTCTTAGCCTTCTTCAGCGCACTATCGGCGGGTGAAGTCCATTGTTTCGACTGTTCCTTCACCTCTGGCATGTACCAGTGAATCTATGTTCTGTCGACGGTCACAAAATGAGGCAAAAACTCTTTCGGATTGTGCTTAAACAGTGCCAAACACTGCTTTGAAGTGGTCTTACGATTGCACCTGTTATCCGGAGTGGGCAAACGCAGCACCTATCTCGCTGAAAGTTTTCTCATACCCATATCTTTTAAGATACCTACTGTTTAAGTTATTTCGCGTACCTTCAATCGGCTTTCGTACAATACGAAATCGGGACTTTGTTACAATATCCTGAATAGTAGTTGTTTTTGGTGCACCTGCATGTTGCGCATCAAAAACCGTTGTGCGACAATGCTGGAAATCGTTACACACATTTTTGAATGTCGCCATCAAAGAGAAGAGGTGAAGATTCAAAGTAGATAGCGTCGAGTGTTCTTTGATTCATCTAAGTCATTCTTTTTCCATTTTACTAAAATTTGGAGACACGTCAGTTTATTATTACTATTAAAAATTTTGATAGAAGCAGTCTACGAGAATGTTCTATACGATAATAAATTTCTCTTGCGATAGTGGCGCCTTCAAGCGGCGGTACTAAGTAAATATTGGACTATTCTTGTTTAAAGTTGTTCTTCTTAACAGCAGAATGCAGAGTCTCAGGTTTCTAAACTTTAATTTCCTGATTATGAAATAATGATAGTCTCTGAGCTTTTCCTACGAGCAAGATTATTCAACTCAATTCGATTCATTAAAAAAAGGCTTATCGAAGTATTAACTGTCTTTTTATAATGTAATTATCGCGAAATGTCAAATCATCTAAGAAAATTCTAATCCAAGGCTGTTCTGAGTCCATAACACTGGAAAATCCATATTAAATAAAGATTTTCCAATAAGGACTTAACAACTTTGAATTTAATTTTTTAACGCGCCCTTTGACTAATCATCGAAGTGGAATTGGGCAGGTTCAAGCGACATAAGAGACTTAAAATTAAGGCAAGAAGTAAAGTTCTGAGTTTGAAGTTTATGACACTTAAAAAACCAACTAGTTCACTTGTCAATTTATTCAGGGAATTCAAAATGTTCAGTATGGTAAGGTACACAAACAAGCAACCCCTTCAAAATATAAAAATGTTCTAAAAAAAGTCGATCAATAGAACTTGCGGTCTCCAATTGTTGTGTGTAATTCTAGCTCTAGTAGAAAGTCTACATATTTGGTGTGCTATTTTGCCGTAACAGGGAGACAAAGGGTTGGTCTACGTGCCGAAAATGTCGCTGCTGTTCAAGTTTCCGTACCAAACGATTCAAGACAGTCAATTCTACGGCATTCTCAACAATTGAACATCGCTGGCACTATGTCGTATTTTGTCGAAGGATCTGGTTTTAGACCCATACAAGATCAGCTGATTTAAGAATTGAAGCCGACTTAGGTTTTCCTATTGTGTTAAAGGGTTAGTCAATAAAAAAAATATGAGTTATTGATCGGGTAAAAATCCACATTAGCTTCTTGCATCACCAATTCATTCACTTTACAATTTCTTGAAGAGTAAGTTTTATGATCGTTTTTTTCTCAAAGAGTGGATCAGTCGATTGGACGCCTAGCTTGTGCGATTTAAAATATATTTTCTTTGGAGTTTCGTTAAGTCATTGGTATATACCAACAAACCGACGACGACATTTGAAGAGCTCAGAGCCAATATTGAAAGCTAAAGTCCTTATGAAAAAACTTTTGTTTATTATTTACAAAAATAACATAAAGATAAATTTGCTAAGCTTTTTTTTGAATTAATTGCAAACGAAAACACAAAAAGGTTATTAGAAAAAAAAAGTAGAAATAAAAAGTGAAAGCTAATTTAAACAGATAAGAATTATAACCGCAGTCAATGCTGAGGATATGGAAGGACCCCTTCTACAGTCAGGCAGAATGATCCCTTCAACATAGACGACGAAATCCAACAATCCCGTCCTCCCGACTTAAACGAAGTAAAGATTGACATCTAAGCTGAAGTCTAACAAAGCCACTGAAGCAGATCTCTTGAATGCCGAGCTCTTTAAAGCAGCTGGAGATAAGTTGGTTAGGAAAATGCACCAACTAATCTGTAAGATATGGTCGGAAGAAAGCATGCCTGATGAATGGAACCTCAGTATTGTTTGCCGATCCTGAAAAAAGGAGACCCTCTAAATTGCACCAACGAAAGAGGAATCAGTCTGCTTAACATCACTTACAAAATCTTCTCTGCCGTAATATGTGAACGTCTAAAGCCCATCGTCAACAACCTTATAGGTCGTTTTCAGTGCGGTTTTAGACCAGGAAAGTCCACAGTCAATCTAATATTCACATTACGGCAGATCCTGGAAAAAACGCAAGAACACCAAATCGACACCCACCATCTTTTCATCGATTTCAAGGCCGCATACGACAGCATCTACAGGGACGAGCTATATAGAGGCATGTCTAGTTTTGGCATCCCTGCCAAACTCGTCCGTTTGTGCAGGATGCCCATGGAGAATTCACGCTGCTCCATAAAGGTTGGAAACAACTTAACAGAACCTTTCGATGTCAAAAAAGGTTTTGAGACAAGGTGATGCGATGTCATGAATAGTGCAAAACTCAACACTAGAAGAACTATTTTTCAAAAGTCTGTCCAATTACTGCTGATGACATTGACATAATCGGAAGAACTCATCGTGATGTCAATGGAGCTTTTGTGAGTATTGAGGCAGAGGTGGCAAAAATGGGTTCAACGCTTAAAGAGGGCAAAACAAAGTACATGCTGTCGTCAAGAAAGAACCTACTACACCGACGTCTTGGTCAAAACGTCACCATCGACAGACGTAACTTTGAGGCAGCCAAGGACTTCGTCTACGTAGAGCGCAGAAAATAACACCAGAGATCAAACGAAGAATAACTCTTGCTAACCGCTGTTTTTTGGGCTAAGAAAGCAATTGAGTGGCATAGCCCTCACTCAAAGGACAGAAGTGTCGCTATATAAGACCCTTATCACCCCCCTCCTGCTATACGGTGCAGAAGCATGGACTATGACAAAAGCGGATGAAAGCACCTTGGGTCGGTTCGAGATAAAAGTTCTTCGTGTGATCTACAGTCTCGTATGCATCAAAGGGGATTGGAGGAGAAGATGGAACGATGAGCTGTTCAGGATGTACAGCGAAGAAGACTTAGCCAAAAGGCGAAAAGTCCAACGAGTAAGATCGCTGGGTCACGTAGAGCGCATGGAAACCAATGCTCCGGCCCCGAAAGTCTTCGAATCCACAACCACAGGACAGTAGAGGAAGACCGCGAATCACCCAACTTGGAGCGCGAAACTGGAGATATCTAGCTAGGGACCGAGCTAGATCGAGAAGTTTGTTGGGTGAGGCCCTAGTTCACACAGGACTGTAGCGCCACCTTAAGTAAGTAAGTAAGAATTATAGAGAAAATTTAAAGTTTTAAGTCTATCCACAATTTCATTGAACATTGAATTGAAGTATACTATTATTTATATAGTGATTGATAAGTAAAGATAAAAAGTCCGCAATCTTGGAGTGGTTCCTCTTTGAAATAGTGACGTCTTTTAAATAAAGCTTTTGCAACTTTTGTTCAAAAAATTGAAATGCGATCTGCTCCCTTAATTTTACGGATATAAGCAAATTTAGTTCGATTCGCATGTCCTAAAAATAAAATGGTGCAGATGCAACAACTCGTGCATAAAGCATAAGGTGCTGTGAACAACGTTTGCAAATCATGCAAATTTATTACCAAAAGAATGGTTCGGTTCACTGTTTGGTGTGCTCTATGGCAGAGGAAAACACATTCTTCAAAATCACATTTCTTCAAAAATGAAGCCGGCCATAATACTATAGTCAATAGGGAACACTATTGAGCCCTGATCAATGAGTTTTTCGTTCATGAATTGGAGGATGTTGAGGTGGACGTCCTTTCGTTCCAACAAGACTGCTCTCCCTGCCATACAGCAAATGAAACAATCAATTCATTGAAGGACACTTTTGCTGTTCGCATTTTCTCACGAGGCCTCCAAGATTGCACGACTTAACACCGCTGTACTATTTTGTGAAGCAGATAAGCCCGAAACGGTTGAGTTCTCGGTTGGCTAGCTTAAACCTTCTGTAAAACATAATAGCAAACCCTTTTCTATATAGTTAAGGTGAATTCTTAGCCTTAACATTAAATTATATTTACTTTATTTCGTCTTGTTAACCACACATATAAAAAAACATCCTTTAGCTTCTTGTTCTCAACAATTTATTATTGAAATTATTATTATTGAAATTTGCAATCTAATTAACAATAATACTAACATTTTATTTGTATTTTTATTAAAATCTATAAAATAAAATTGCGAAGTCATTTACACTTCCGAGGCAATTAATCTTAGCTAATCGAAACGAAGTAATATTTATTTATTTGTGTTTGTATTTAAATTAGAGAAATTGATTGAAAACCATTTTTTATATGACTTAAAAATGATTCTCTGTCTAAAAATTTAAATATTTAAAAAAAAAACAAATCTTGTACCATTTCGTATTTATTTTTCTGTACAGCTGTAAACACATTATGTTCACACCATTTCTAATTTTAATTTCAAAACATTCAATAAAGAGATTTAAAGTTAATGTATAACTTTCTCTCGCAATGCTTTTAGTTTAAAATATTGCATCATCTTTAAAATTGTAAAATTTTATAAGTAGTCTGCATTTTTGTGTTAGTTTTTCGGCTGTTTGTTGTTGTTTACTTAAGTTTTAAAAGTTATGCTAATTTTCAGCTGAAATAATATTTTCTGATGATCAATTCGTCAAACTTTTGCTTCACGCTCAAAGTATAGAATAAATTATTCTATTTGTTTAAAGATAATCGTCAATACAAAATTTAAAAAAACTTATCATTAAAATTTAAATTCTTAAAGACTAATTATAATAGACTGAGAGAGCTGTTCTTTCAAACATTGGGCAACATTCCCAACACAGCCCTAGATTTCCCGATAAGGCAAGCAGTATCTTGTGCGGTTCTGTCTTTATTAAAAGAAAATACTCTACTTTTTCTTCTAGTTCTTAAGCAATGTTTATCAAAGTGGATAAATATGATGTTCCGAGGCTGAACATATTACACGGAAAGAAGTGTATAGCTTTTATGACAATGCTAGTATGGCCTGGAGACCCATACTAAAAAAGTTTCTGTGATATTCCTATATTGCCTTGCAACAACTCCTAAGTATGGGATTATGTACTATACTGTATGGTACCATGATCTTTGCTTGTAACACAAGGGCGCATAGTACCTTCAGCCCCATACTGTACCAGAGATTTCGCAAAGCTACTAGTTTTTCCCGCTATAATTTATGGCGTGATAATACCCTTATTGGATAACTGTCAATAGTGCATGGGTATAACTACCGTATCGATATATTTCTACAATAAGGGACATTACAATAATGTATAGACTTTTCTGCTAGGACCATTGTACATGTCGCCAGTCAGTGTGGGCCTGACTCCCATACAGGCATTGGCGTATCGGCTATAACTATTGTCGACGTTAATATTCTCATTATGGCCAAATTAACTATGCTTACAACTTTTTATCCAATTCACACCTATACTGACGTTGAAATATTCGCAATGTATTTCTTTCCGTGTTGATTTTCGTGTTGCCATTTGATAGAGGTCCGTCATCGAATGAGATAGCAAGTATACTCTCCTAGTCTAGGCATTTCAGGTATGTTGTCAAAACCCATTTTATCCCACCGTTTCCTGTCAAGACTGCTTGCAGCACATCACGGATAACAAAGGCGGATCAAGACTTTTAAATGTGACACATGGCGTATTTTATTGGTAAATTATAGTTAGTGCAGTAATGGAAAGTAAGTGCAGTAATGGAAAGTGTGAATAAAACATATGTTCACTATTATATGCACTCTTAAATCTCCAAGTTGGTATCTGTGTTGTTTTTATATAAAGTTGAATAAGAGTTCAAGTTAATGTGTACATGCAGGTCCAGTCAGAATAGAGTTGAGTATGAATGACATAACAATGCGTGTCCACATTTAAGTTTTAATGTTAGGTGCAAGCAGTGAGACAGGTAGATTATATGTGAGTAAAAAAGAGAGAGAGATGGGTAGATTACAGCCCAAATGTAAACAATATTCTTGGATTCAACTTAAAAGATTTTGTATTGTATAAGTAAAAGATAAATAGATTTCAAGGGTGTGATTTTCTCTTCATCGTATGGACACAACGAACATAATAAACCCAGCATTAAAAATCCAATGTAGACAGGCACTAAAAGCTAAAAGAAGGGTGTGAGAGGAGATTTTGTCCTTCCCCGTAAGCCCGTCTTGCCTACAAGCTCCTAGTTCCTGGCAACTCAGTTTTCCTGTGTGAAAGGGGACACCTCAAAGCGAAACATTCAGCGGCACAATTAAACTTTCTCTTCTCAAAATAAACTTACACTGCGATAACTGATAACTAACACAATGATAACAAAACTGAAATAAACAATGCCGCTTCGACGAATATGCCCCTTTCGCGTTGGTTTGGGAGAGCCTTTAAACCCGACCAATGACGAAAGTTTTGTTTTCGCATCAAATGTTTCGCTTTGGTTTTGGGCGAGTCCTAACACACATCACATGTCAATCAATTTAGAGATAGCAGTGTGATTATTGATGATTTTTGGTTGATGTCAACGCATTGAATATTTACGTTGACAGTCTAATCGTAGATTAATATTTCAAACCAATTTATTTTTATTCTAGTGATCATACGCATCCCCAAATAATAAAATCCTGCCAACCTTTAAGTGAAAAATATTTCTGGAACTGGATGAAGTGTCATTCTATTCCAAGCATTCCAAAACTTTATCTGAACTATTTATATGCACTATTTTTACTGCCTTATTTATCCGCACTAATTGTTTGTTGTTTTTTAGTGTGTAAGATTTTGCTGCTCTGCGTATTAATTTACCAATAAAAAACGACTACACTTAGATCAGTTTTTACTTACCGCTTAAAAATGTTCTTTAATAATGTTTTGTAAAGGAGGCTAACAAAATTTAAATAACATAATAGGTCCGTTCACGTACTTTCTGCACTAAAATTCGTAAAAAGAGATATTTTAAAGAGTGGGGTAAAATTCTCTCATAAAAAGAAAAAACTACAAACAATTAAGCGAACGGGAAAACAATACATTTTTCACATAATATTATTGTCAAAAAATATAAATTTTAAAACATCATCATTTCATTTCGTATTTTGAATTTGAAAAACAACAACACTGCAATATCATGCTGGTCCATTGTTTTTTTATGAAAAAAACTTGATTACACTGAAACTTAGAAATTGCAATCTTGTTGCTGTTCTTTGGGAAAAGAATTTTTAGCTTTATAACTGACATCAAAAGCGAGCAATTTATTCGAATTTCTATCAAATTTGACACTTTTGACAAATCAGCCCAAAGAAATTTCTTGGGCTAACATTTTTTGTAGGTTGGGGAAATATTTTACTCTCCCGTGAGCGCTCTCTTTTACGAAAAGCTACGAAATTTTTGAGTACGCGAACAGGATTTGGTCAAACTTCGTATTTTTTTCCTAAAATTGTACCTCTACCTTACATTAACAGCTTTCAATTATTGCTAAAGAAGCAACTTTAGTTATCAAATTATTTAAGAACACTGTTGTCCAGAAACATATAAAATGGTCTAACTATTCAATTTGAATGACTCCTTACATATAAAAGCATTCCAATATTCCAACAGTTTTCTAAATATGCCATATTCAAGAGCTAAAACACAATAGTTTAGAGGGTTTTTGGTGTATTTCCCGCAGAAATCTTGTTTTCATTTCTATTTATGCGAAGAACGCTACAAAAATTCAAGAGAGACGATCTGATATGGTGAACTGCGGGCCTTTTTTTGACGTAATTTTTTCGGACTCAATTTTCGGGATTCTATTATTACTATCGCTATCAGTCTGCTTACTCGTATTTTGACCTTAAAGGAGTCAACAAAACTTACAAAATGTTTGAGGCCACCTCTGAAATTTGAGAAATATCGAGTTTTAACCCCTAAACTGAAGTTTTAGGAAAAAAGTTAATACGTGAAAAATTGAAGAGCATGGCTAGTTGTAAATGATAGAAAAATATAAACTAGTTTTGTAATAAACATAAATTATTTATTTAAAAAACCAATAAAAGCTATCCTAAATTGAGTTTTCATCAAAAAGCCCTCCTTTAAATTCAATAATTTTTTTTACAGTTCTGGGCAATTTTCTTACAAGGTTTTGTATTTTTTTCTTGTGGAATATTATTCCAACAATTTTGTAGAGTTCCCCAAAGAGCATATTCCGATGTTATGTGGTGGATTCCGGAAATTTCTGTCAAGCTCTTCCGATAAGAGCTCAATGAGGTTAATATCTGGAGACCGCCGGTGGTCATACCATTACTTTTAGAATTTCCTCATCTTCTTTTTGTTTCAGTTATCCCCGGCAAAGTTTTGAAGTGTGTTTCGGGTCATTGTCTTGCTGGAATACAAAACCTTCACCGATTAATCGGAGTCCAGATACCAAAACGTCATCTTCCAATATCGTTTTATAGACTTCTTTATCCATTCTTGCGATCACTCGTGTTAGATCTCCTACTCCATCGAAGGAAAAACATCCCCACACCATTACTGAACGGCCTCCATGCTTTACAGTTGGGACCAAACAGTCTAGTAGCATCTTCTGTTCAGCACTGCGCCTGACGTACAGTTTGCGATTTGAGCCAAATATCTCAAACTTGGACTCATCGCTCCATAAGACTTTGTTGAAGTCTTCATCTGTCCAATCCTTATGGGTTTTGGCCCATTCCAACCGTTTGATAATGTTTTGGGGTCGTAGAAGTGGTTTCCCACTGCAACGTGCCCAAAAAGTCCAGCATGCCTTAGCCTTTGTTGTATCGTTGATACAGATAATGGTTCTTTTCGGATTTCATTGATCTCGGCGCGTATTTCTGATGCTGTTTTCTTCCTAGAACGCTTGCTTGTGGTGATGATATGCAGATCTTCGGTTTTCGTCGTAACTCTAGGTCGTCCTGACCTTAAAACCGCCGTTACTAGAGTGACGCTGCTCCTTTGGATATCTTCAATTTTGTGGCGATTTCTCTTTGCGAATAGCCTTTTTCAATAAGGGTCATAATCGCAGATCGAGTTTAAGAGTTAATTCCTTAACTTTTCCATGCGCACTTTGTTTACTGGAGAAGATCACAGTCTCGAATAAATTTAAATTGGATGAAACCGATCATTGTATACAAAATCATTAATATGCAGGTATTCAAATTTTACATTTTGTTAACCTTTAATATTACCCCAGTCATAAAAAAATTCCAAATTGAATGTAAAAAGGCATACAACATAAAAACTATGGGAAATCCAAATAAAAGCCAAAAACCCAATACAGTTTTTTTTAAACCTTTTTTCACAAAATTCCTCATAATTTACAGAAAAGGATTAATATCTGGGGTTTTATCACTTGCACATTTTATGAATGGTCAAAGTTAACAATACGGGTTAAAAAATACTGTATTCATTCAGAAATCCAAGCGGCAGGTACAAATAATTTGTGTAGCACAAATTACAGGATTCAGAATCTCTTTTCACTTTAAATCTCAAAAGATTCAAAGCTTTCAATTAGTCATTAGTCATGACACAAAAGTGTCACTTTAGCTGTTTTTGGGACATTTTTACTCTTAAAATTCGTGTTTAAATCTCAGTTCTAGAGCATCCAAACCAAATTCGCTTCAAAAGTAGATTTATTTAATTCTTTAAGATCTTTTGTATTCAACGGAAAATCAATTTTGAAAGAAATAAAATGCATGGCTGGGTCGCAAGAACTTACTCATGTCTTCCAAAAAGTTTGTTTAAAAATATTTACTTTATTTTAAGAT
This sequence comes from Eupeodes corollae, assembly GCF_945859685.1. Taxonomy (NCBI): domain Eukaryota; kingdom Metazoa; phylum Arthropoda; class Insecta; order Diptera; family Syrphidae; genus Eupeodes; species Eupeodes corollae. The sequence goes on from NC_079147.1 coordinate 223,045,359, forward strand.
TTAAAAATGTAACTTGTGTTTTTTTCGAAAATCATTTTAAATTTTGTCTTAAAGATATTTTTGATAAGCACACAATAAAGTGCTTATAGATAAACATTTTTAAATAAAAAAAATGGTATTTTTGATTATCAAAAATCATCATCAATTTGATCATTTGAACATCGACAAAAGCTCGCACAGAAAAAGAAGATTATTGAAATCGGTCCTTTAGGTTTTGAGAAACCTTAAAAAATTTAGGTTTTATGATTGATACCCTTCTGGAGCGATACCAAAATATGTTTTTCTTGTAGAAAGAAGCCAAAATAAAAATACAAAATCTAGAGAAAGTTTTTAAAAAATCACATATTTTTAAAATGACAATTTCTTATTCAAGGTTACTTCTTAAGAACCTGAATATTTGCTCTTTTTCTTAGAAACAAATTTTATGAAAATACTTTGAAGCATGACTATAGCTTTTTTCAAAATCTAAATTGAGTGAAAACAAACATTTGAGTTGTTTTTGACAGCAAACCGCTTTTTGGTGAATGTCGTTAAATTACTAACAAATCTTAAGATGAAATCTATACTTATACAACTTGACTGTATAAGCTTTATGGCTTTTATGACCCCCCCTGGATAATCCATTGGTCAAAAGCTGATGAATTTGTGCTGTGTTTTTGGAATAGGGCTGAATATCCGATTCATATTATTTTCTTGGACGAGTCTTCAGTTAAAAGTAACAACAAAGTTTAAGCAAGTAAAACACAGATTTTGTTTTTATAAAAAATAAATAATTCAAAATATAGTGGGGGCATATCCATTAACGCGATACGATTAGTTTTGAATTCCTACGAAAAAACAAACAACAAACAAATTAAGGCATGAGCCCTACGAATCAACTCCCACCCCCCTTAATCTGCCATTGACTAATCACCAATAAGAGCAGAATTAGTAACAGTATGTACCCCTATCTGATTCCAATTTAGACTTCAATCTTTTGAAAACCTACCTCCGTGGAAGACTTGGCATTTGGGCCATTCATAAGTCGTCTGTATAATAGAAATGAGCTATCATAAGCCTTCTCAAAATCTATGAATCAGCAAGTGAAGTGGAAATCTTCATTCAACACACTGCTCGATGACGATTCGCAAGGTATTGATGTGATCAATTTTGCGGGAATGCAGTCTAGCCCTACCAATTTGTTCTTCTTTAGTGCCATGGTCGCGGTACATACATACATATCTCTTCCTTACTTCCTTACTTAAGGGTAAGGGGTGCAGTGCGTAGTCGAGGAATTTTTTGCATGGGGAAACTCAAAAGATATGAGGTGCACGTTGCTGTCGAATACATAGTTTTAAACTTAAAACAATGGTGGTACTCAGGGAACCATCTATAGAAACGGTGCCCGGCAGTAATTTTTTGCTCTGTTTTTATGTACACAGGTTACTATTGTAAACTTTTAAAAATATATATATTTACATCTTTCTTGCCAATTAGAATCAATAAAACAGTTTTCTTTTTTTCTTACCAAATTCGTCTATTTTTTTATTTCACAGATCTACACGTCACCGAAATTGGCTCTCATTAGTACCTGCGTCGTTCCTTGCATAGCCGGAGTAGCAGTGATTTATGGAAGATACGTGCGGACAATTACTAGAAGTTACCTGGATAAACATGCCCAAATCTCAAAAGAATCCGAAGAACGTTTAGGCAACATAAAGACTGTGAAATCCTTTTGTCGGGAGAACGCTGAAGCCCAGTCATACGACAACCTCCTTACCGATGCCATGAAGATAGCTTACGATGAAGTTATGGCAAAATCTATGTTCTTTGGATTCGTAAGTTGTTTTTGCCAAATCATTTAACCCTTACTTTAATCATGCATTTTTAACTTTATTTTCACTTAGAGCGGTTTCTCTGGAAATGTTATAATAATATCGGTTCTCTATTATGGTGGAAGTCTGGTTATTAGTGACCAATTAACAATTGGTGCTCTAACGTCCTTCATACTTTATGCGGCATATTCGGCGATTTCTATCAACGGTCTGAGTAACTTCTACACAGAACTGAACAAAGGTGTTGGTTCAGGTCAACGAATATGGGAAATCCTCGACAGGAAATACGAAATTTCCTTGAATTCTGGAATTGTTCCAACAGTTAAACCAAAAGGCCAAGTGGCTTTTTCAAATGTCGTTTTCAGTTTCCCAGCAAGACCAGAAAATCCTGTGGTGAATAACCTCACGCTTACACTTTCTCCAGGACAAACTACAGCTATCGTCGGACGAAGTGGTTCGGGTAAAAGTACTATCGCTTCATTGCTACTTAGATTATACGATCCACAAAACGGACAAGTCACACTCGACGGAATGGACTTGAAACAGCTTAGTCCCTACTGGCTGAGAGAGAATATAGGTGCAGTCAGTCAAGAACCTGTTCTGTTTAGTGGCACAATCAGAGAGAACATATACTATGGATTGAATCCAGGCACAAAGATCACAGAGGATGAATTCCAGACAATAGTTCAAAATGCCCATATAGATGAATTCTCAAACACCCTGCCCGATGGACTAGAAACAATGGTTGGCCAACGTGGAATGATGTTGAGTGGAGGCCAAAAGCAAAGAGTTGCCATAGCCAGAGCTTTAATAAAGGTAACTATTTTGTATTTTGTCTTAATTTCTTTAATATAAACGATTTCTTTCTATAGAATCCCACCATTTTAATCCTTGATGAGGCTACCAGTGCCCTTGACTCAGCCTCTGAAGAGTTAGTTCAAAATGCTCTCGAAAAACTCTCGAAGGGAAGAACGGTCTTAACAATTGCCCACCGCCTCAGCACCATTCGCAATGCAGATAAAATCGCTGTCCTCGACAACGGATTGGTAGCGGAAGAAGGAAGCTATGATGAGCTAATTGCACGTGAAACTGGAATTTTCAAAGATCTGGTCAAGAAGCAGGCATTTCTGATCGATTCTTGAATCATTGTCTTAACGGTGTTGGGATATTCATTATTATTGTTAATTTAAAAACAAAAACATGTCATAGAAAAAATATTCTCTTCTTAATTTTGTTTATTCTTAATTCGCTTTAACCATCGAACAAACCGGTTTTCCTGTAGTTTTAGTTCTTATTTTTTTTATATAAATAATATATTATACATATACATCATTATTATAATTTTATATATATATATTTATACACAACATTTTCTTGTGCTTTCGTTCATAAATTTTGTAAGAAATAAAGTTTTATATAAGTGAAACTTAGACCCAAAATAATTTTGTTTTATTTCGACTTTTCTGAAAGTTTTGGGTGTGTTCTTATTTTTGAAGCACACACGTTTGTACTACAAACGGTGGGTATTGAAATCCTTTGTTTTAGATTTTGGGAGGATTAACCATAACGTGGGGTACACACCCGGGAGTTTTTTTTTTTTGAAAAAATCCGTCCTACACGGATGGGGCAAAAATGAGAAAATTTTCAAAATTCTAGTTTCATCCTCCACAAAATCAACTATATCTCGAAAACCACTGTTGCGATCTTTAAAAATGAGTTGTCTCCGGATGGGTTATTTCAATACCGTTAATTTAAACTCAAAATTATAACGGTACTTTTTTTATTTTGGGAAATAAACGGTAAAATGTAAAAAAACTTAATTTTTTTACATAACGGTAAATTGCTCTCCTATTTTCCAACCGATTTTCAAAATTTTCATGTCATTATGATCTTAACCAACTAACGGTTATTTTGGTATATCAAGCTTTACCGTAAGCCATCCACAAGCTTCAATATCGCACTTTAAAGATTTTTCAACTGAAATTCGAAAAAAATTACAGCCTATTAGTCGTTAAAATTCAAAGACACATTTTTTTTTTAAAGTTGTTTAAAAATGACATATAGTTTAGGGAAATCATTCAGGAGCATCAAAAATGACAAAAGTGATTTGAAAATTTAAAAATAACGAACTTTTTGGACTTAGAAAAAATTATGTAATTTTAAAGGTTAGAGTAAGAAAATTTTCAAAATTCAAGTTTCATGCGCAAGAAATCAGCTATAACTCAGAAACCACTGCTCGGATTTTTAAAATTAAGGTGTCTCTGTAACGGGAATTTTAATACCGTTAATTAAAATTCAAAATTGTAACGGTAATTTTTTGATTTTAAGAAATAAACGGTAAAATGTAAAAAAACTTAATTTTTTTACATAACGGTAAATAGCTCTCCTATTTTCCAACCGATTTTCAAAATTTGCATGTCATTACAATCTTGACAAATTAACGGTTATTTTGGCATATCAAACTTTGCCATATGTTTGCTACAAGCTTCAATATTCTGGTTTAAAGATAATTCAGCTGAAATTTTTATAAAATTCTAGCCTATTAGTCGTTAAAATTCACAAACAAATTTTTTTTGAAAAGTTGTACAAAAATCACCTATAATTTAGGGAATTCCTTCATAATCGTCAAAATGATAAATGTCAAGTGGAAAATTCAAATTAACAAGAAATAACGGTCTCAAAAACAATTGTTGCATCGGTTAACGGTTCATTTGGTACATAGAACTTTATCGTTCGGTGGCTGCAAGCTTCAATATTGCAATTTCAAGATATTTCAACTGAAATTAAAAAAAAAATCCAGTCAGTGCAGCCTTGAAACTTCGTCCGAATGTTATTTAATTGTGTGTTGTATAACTTAAATACCAACTGATACAGATTTGATTTTGTTTATAACAAGAAGTTTCTGATTTGGTGTGGGCTGCTTTCATGAAGACGATTGACCTACGTTGCACTTTCCAATCTTGTTAATATGAAATTTTGTTTTTAAGAGCACTTCGTTTTTGGCCTACTAGAAAATTCACTCCTCTTAATATTAGGAAAATGTTGGCACAAAAACCCCAATTGTTCCTATATCAGTGCGCGGATGAGAAATCTTTTAGCTGTTTAGATTAGCTACAATAAAGATAAGTTAATGTAGCCTTTAGTTGTTCTATTCGTTATATTTTCGACTTAAATCGATATGATCGTATTTCGTCTTATGTTTAAAATATCTATTGGATGTCTATTGAAAACCGTTTAAATGTTAGAACTTTAACTTAACTTGTTAAATTACTAGTAGCAGGTCACCCTTCTTACCTTTTATCATCTGTTAGAACTAACCAAATAATTATTCCGTTTTCTTGGCGTCCATGTTTTGTAATGCCTCAGTCACCTCTGAGGAATTCCTTAGTGCTAAATGTGCGTAACTTAGGTAATGAGCGCATTCATAAAGATAGTGAATACGTATTCAAAATTCAACTAAGCTTTGTGAATACAACATTCCACTACAAAGCTAATCAATTTGGAAAATTCTGGAGTTCACATTGATTTTGCGAACTTTTATATAAATAATAAATAAAGAATCTCCGGCTCTGGGGAAAGCAAAGAGTATGTAATTATGACCCGTCGTTATGGTAGTTTTAAACGCGTTTGCGGTATTCCATGACTATTTGAAAAAACCTTACAAGTTAACGATAAGCGATGATAGGATGATTTTGGTTTTCTTATTATAGTATTTTATTATATTAATAGTGTCACACCTTAGACATAAGTTGGTCAAAAGGCCGCTTCTCCATGCTTACATAATTTTGGATATCTTCTTGAAATGTTAATTCTAATTTTCCGAACAATTTAGTTTGGCCATGTTTTTGATTTTATTTTTTTGACATGATTTCAAACAACAAAATCGTTTTAAGACTGAAAACTGTTAGCTAGATTGTATCGTGTTTTGCAAAAAAAACGGACTTAAGTAAAATATCAATTTGCGCAGTTTTTTGTCTCGTGAATGGCCTTTAAACCACGTCCGAGGGGAAATTTCAACTCATTTTATAGTTTCACTAAGCGAATTATATGGGCAGGTTCAGACGACATAAGGGACTTGAAAGGTTAGTTTCTAGTATCCGATTGTAACGTACCCACTTGGGTGTAAACCTCTCCCTTCGTTAGGTACTACCATTACAACCTTGGGCTACAGGCTCCCGGGGCTGATCCTGGCAGCAGAAAGGAGAGTGTGTCCAGGCCACGGTAGCTTGGCATGCTTGCATACGCTCGCCGACGGGGGGGTGCTTGCTACCGCAGCACTAGACAGGGTTACGACTTCATGCCATCTGTAAACGAATTTAAAAAAAAATGGATACCTGAACTGTCCATGGGTTGGGTAGAGTGATCCCTTTAATGGAAAGTTGACTGGTTAGTCAAGAAAAATCTCCCTTACTTTTAAGTCGAATCACCTTTTATCAAAATGACAGTTGATCATGTTTTTTTATTTAACTGAAAACTGAACTTTATAACTCTATGATTTATTTATTTTCCGCACTGCTGAATTTAATTTCAATTTGGAAAAGAAATATTTTTTTACAGTACAAAATATAAATCGTGAGACTTGTAGCTTCCCTAAGGAGTGTTGTCTAGACAATAATTTGTTTGGTACTTTTTGTACTATGAACTTAAAGTAAAGGTCTGCGAAATAAAGTTCTGAATTTGAAATTCACGACGCTTGAAAAACTAACTAGTTAGGTTAGGTAAAGTGGCTGCAGATTCAGAATCCACGCACTTAGGCCAAAAGAAAAAGCCCACTGTGATACCACATGAATCTAGACAATTACTTCTTACTAGTCGAACCATTTTGAGCTTTTTATAAAGCGAAGAAGATATTTGATATCCTTTTTAGCTAGTTCACTGGGATTATCAAAAGAGTAGTCTCCCAGATGAAGTTTGGGTCTTAGTGAAAGAGCAGGGCAGGTGCAGAGAAGGTGAGAGATTGTTTCCTCTTCTTCCTCGTCCATACAGCTCCTGCAGAAGTCATTTGAGGCTACACCAAGTCGTATTGCGTGTCTGCCCGTAAGGACTCCTATTAGGTAGCTAATATGAAGTCTGCTTTAAGATAACAAGTCTTTAGAGCACTTAAGGTCCAGTGAAGGCAATATGAGTTTCATGGCTGCGCATGTTGGCAAATTGTGCCACCGAGAGTATGTTATCGCAAAAGCTGTTTCTTTTAGCTGAAGTTTACATGTAGCTATCGGTATACCTATCTTCTCCCTTTGAGGTGAAATAGGTATGACGGTTCCATTTTTAGCGAGTTCATCGGCTCTACAATTTCCCGTGATGTCTCTGTGGCCCGGCACCCAACAAAGGTGAATGTTAAATTGCAGCGCCATCTCCAAAAGAGATGATCGACAATCGAGGGTCGTTTGAGATTTGGTTAAGACACCGTCAAGAGATTTAATAGCAGCCTGACTGTCAGAGAAGATGCGGATGTCAGAAGATGATAACACGTTTTCTCATAGCCAGGATAGAACCATTTTGATCGCTAAAATTTTCGCTTGGAAGACGCTACAATGATAAGTAAGCTTTTCTGAGTACACACCACTAAGAACTCCCTCATTTGTCTTGGATCCATCTGTATGAAAATTAATGATTTTGTCATTCAGGAGTTTTTTGTCTTCCCATCCATCTCTGGATGGAATGGATACCTGGAAGTTTTTTTCCAAATTGGGGTTTTGGAATAGTGTAGTATATGCAATTTGGTATAGAACCAAAGAGGTTCAAAATGATGGAGTGCCCCACATTGTTGTTGGTCCATTGAGATGAGGCGTTGAGTCTTATAGCTGTCCTCACTGCCACTAACTAGTTGCTTTGGTCAAAATTTAAATTCAAAGAATGAAGTTGACTGCAAAAGAAGTCTCTTATGTTGGCTGAACCTGCCCAATAACTTGACTACGGAGTTAATAGCATCTTTGCTAGCTTAGTGAATGTCCTCAATGATAAGGCTTACAAAAAATGTGTACTACGAGCGTATTGGCTGCGTTCTTTACTCTTGGCCGTTAAAGAGTTTTCTACTTCACTTGCTTTTTTAAAGTGTTTTTAAATACAACTATTGGATAATTAATATTATTATATTTTTGTTTGTTTTTATTTCACATGCTCTTGTACTTATATTGCTAAAAATAAACAAACAAAACAGTTTAGTTAAACGTAAACGGAAGATGTTTAGATGTTAGTCAGAAGAGGTGAGTTAAATATTTAACTTATCTCAACTGCATAAGAAAATATCAACAACAAAAATAGATTAAAAGACACGGACTGAAGTTTTTTTTCATCATTTTAAATTTTAATGTTTTTGTTCTAAACTCATATTCACAATAATCATAATTGTTGATTTATGTTGTTTAATTAAATAAAATTTGTTTGAATAAACTGTTTTTTATTTTATTTTGTTTAATAGTATTATAGTTAATTAAAAGTAATCATATGTATGTAGGTATAATTAGAATAATAATAATAATAAAAGTTATACAGTAATAATAATAATAATAATTACATAAGTTTATTTTTTTTCTTGAAATAAAGAATTTTGTTTATTTAATTTCAACAGAACTAAGTCTTCCATTTATAAATGATACGAAATTAGAAAAACAAAATGTATCTTAAGTTTACTATCTACTATCTTCCAGTTTTAGTTATTAAGTAATATATTTTATTTGTTTGTTTCTTTTTTTTTACATAATTAGTTTTGTTTTTTTTTTGTTTGTTTTTAACTTTTGTTTAAAGGCATTTTTTTTCTCAATAACTACTTGAGGGTGATTAAATGTTTTGGTTTTTGTAATCTCCATAATTTTGCATTAATTTGCAAATACTAAAATTTATATATTTTTAACTTTATTTCTTAAACATTAGTTCTTATTTTTCTTATATAAAAATATATATAATATATATTGTTTTTTTCTTTCTTTCTTTTGTTGCATAAAAGGTATGAATGTATACATAAATATTTTAACAAAATTTGTTATATATCTAACAGTTTTTTTTACTTGTAACACTTTTTCTCGGGGAGTTTTTGTAATGAAATATGAAAATATTTTTTTCAAATTGTGAAAAATATATAATTTATTTGTTCTTATCTTTTTTTATTATTTTTAATTTAAATTCAACAAATTCGTCCAAATATAACAATACAATAATTTTATCTTTCTTTTAAATATAATGCAATAATTTCTGTTCTTTTTGTTTTTTTTTTTTTATAATACGAAATATATTTTGTTTGATTAAGTTTTCAACTTATAATAAATATGTATTAAGTAGAATCTATATGTATATTAAATGTGTGTAATGTAATAAAAAAAAAAACCGATTAAACAAAAGCTTCAAAAATAAAAATAATTAATAGAGTGTCTTAGGAATAAAAACATAGTATTGTTGTGAGTGTGGTGTATGAGTAAAGATTCTGAATGTTTCATAAGGTCGTAAACCTATTGTATTTATTATAATTATATATATTTTTTTTAAATGAAAACAAACTCTCATTAAGGTACAATTTTCTTAATTGGATTATTTTGTTTGGTCAAATATTTACAATTGAATAGTGAAAAGGATTTTCTTTGTGAAAATTTCACTTTATGTTAATTTTCGAATTTTGTTTTTTTTTTTGTCTTCGTGAGAAAGGAAAAATGTATATAAAACAATTACAATCAATTTAAAACTCAATCTTTTAAACTTGGACATTTCTTCGATCTCTATTACTCCTTTAGAACTCGGTGTAAATTTATAAATGAGTTTCAAAGGCTGAAATACTGGTTTCATAAAACAATGTTCTAACCATTGATTTATTAAATTCATGCTACCGAGTTTTAATGTTTTGCAATCCCAAATGAGAAGGTCTAATAAATCGGAGTTCTATCTCTCTCAAACTTGATTTAAATGAAAGTACTGAAGATTGAGAACTTGCTAAATAAATCAGTTATAATCTTTTGATAAACCGAGTTTTCGAGATTAGAACTTTGTCAATAAATATCCAGAGAGGTTACAATAGTCAAAAAATAATAATTGTGTGTGCATTCGGTACTCCCACTTGAGCGCAGTACATCAATCTCATCAGAAATATGGGTTCCAGGTAAGCATTCAGTGATAAATATTCTTTTATTTATTTTTAAGTTTTTTAGAATAATTAAGATACAAAATGCATACGTAATCAAGAGCTAAGCATTTTACAATGAGAATCCGTAAAAAAGCTATAAAAAGATGCATGACTCAAGAAAATTAAGGCAGATCTATGATGAATCAACATTACGAAGATATTTTCAAACCTATTAGGGTTTAATTATTACTATGTAACAAGTCAGATGTGAGCTCATTGAATGAAAATCGATTCTCATGACTTATTACCTTTTTTCTCATACTGTGGGAATTTTAAAAACTGAATATTACAGTCCAAGGCATACACAAAAAATAGCCCCACTTAATATTTCTCTGTCGAAATGAGGCTGATCAACAGTGATAGCCTCCAGTCGACAAGGTTCTAAATTTAGAACGAGAAAAACTGGAGCGTATTACCGAGAGATTATTTAAGAAGTTTAAAATAAATTAAATTAAAACAAATTGAAGATATAAAAAATTAATTTAAAAAATTACTGATCCAATAAAAAATATATAAAAATAGAAAATCCTTTTCGTAATTCGAATAAAAACCAAAAAAGGGCAAGCCAATTGGAGATATGTACCTCTTTGTTTTTTTTTTTTGAAATTCAGAGTCATCATCAAAATTGGGTAAAAATAAATTGAATTCACCTGTTTTCCCCTTCACACATTTTTCTGTTTAGTTCATTTTTGTTTTTTTTTTTAATTTGTGTGTGTATAGGCACTATAATAATTTATATTTTTTAGTATAATTACTTTTTCTTTTATATCAAATTATAATAAATTTATTCTTTTGATTTTGTGATACTTGCACCGTGCATTTGTCCGCTTTGAGGATTTGCTGGCATTAGTTTATGTTGCGGTATGACCGTTAACGATTTAGGTATCTTAGACATGAGGCTATTGTCCAACAATAGCGATTGCTGTTTCATAGTTGTTGTATATATAGCTTGTGGTCCCTTGGGGGCTGCTGTAGATGTAGCTGTAGCAGTTGCAACTGTTTTACCATTCATGAGCATTTGATTGGGATCGGGAAAATTATTCCATAGCCAGGAATTCGTGGGAACTCCACTCATTGTTGTTGGGTTGATGGGAGTTTTAAGGAGAGGCATAGCTTGTCCGGATAAATTTGGAAGAAGGGACAAGTTTGAAGTTGGTGGAGCTGAGGAAAGTAAACTAATTGGCTTTAAATTAATAGCTGAAGGAATCACAGAGGAGGACTGAGATTGAGATTGTGATTGCGATGTGCACGTAGCGGTCACTAAGGTATTTGTTGTTGATGAAGTGTGGATAGTTTTGGGGGCAATGGCTGTGTAAATAGTCGGCTTATTTAACATAACACGCTGTTTTTTTGCTGCATTTTCTGCTGCACTCACAGCTTGCATTGTCTTATTGAAAGACGCCAAGGCCGAATTCGGTAGCAGTTGTTTAGGAGAGATGATGTTGGTACTGTTGCTGTTGTTGTTACTGCTGTTGTTAGAAGTACAAGTTGCTGGTGGGAATATACTACTTCCCTTCACCTTGCCTTTGCTTCCCTTGAGCATTTGATCCCGCATCAGTTTCTCCCTTCGTAAAATGCACATTCGGTTGTAGTCGTGGATCGAAATCAGGAATGGTCTTCCACCAGATTGGACTTGCACCAGAGCAGGAAGACGCCTTCCATCCGCGGTCTGATACAGCGGACCCTGTTGGTTGTTTAAATGATGTGAAGTTGTAGTGACAGGCAGAAGAGTCGGTCGCCAACTTTTACTTTCGAGTCGTTCCTGGGATGTTAATGTGTCAGGCAGGACCACCACATTTGGAGGAATCGGTTTCATCGGTTTTGGCAGCAATTGTCGCTTCAAAGGCTGAGTGTTGACAGGTTGTGCCGGCCTCTTATTCAAGCTTATCAACTCGGGCGGAGTTGTGTTAAGCATTGTCTTTTTATTATGAGTAACAGAAGCCTCTAGCTTGTTGCTCATTAGTTTATTAGCAGCTGCCAGAATCTTTTGCTGCTTCGTCAACATTGTGCCCTCATTGGGAGTTGTTGAGCCTGACCGATTGGGAGATTTAGGTGAATTCGATTTGGAATTCGGTGTGGAGTTCAATGAGACAATTTCAATAGAACTGTTTCCTTTCGGCACCCCAACATTAGCCTTGAGAATACTTCGGCTGTTGGGGATTAATGGGGCAGACACTGATATAGGAGTACTGGTATTTAGTTCTTTTTGTTTGGTGTCGTCTGCCTCCTTGGCTTGTTCTTTGGGGCGGGCAATGATAGTCACAGAATTGGAACTCAGCTGTCGTTGGATTTTATCCACTGACACACTTCGGGGTCGACTTTCACCTTCCTTTGAAGACGATGGGGAGCTGCAGCGGCTGTCGAAGGAGGTAAGACGATTGCGCACGGTTTGGGTGTAAACTGTGGCGTTGGAGCTTGCATTTGACGATAAAATCAGATCACCATTGCGATAATATTTTTCCAATAGTATGAGATGCCGCAGGAAACTTGACTGATTGCCATATGGCTTTTGCAGGTCTTCCCACAGACGCCGCGTGGGAGCATCGTATTGCAGGAATGTGTTTACGCGTGTCCAGCCTTCGGGTGTCCGTTGTGAGGATCTTCCTCCGAAGGGTGCTTTGAACTGTAAGCCGAGATCTTCCTCGCCGGGGAACAGTTCTCGCATTGATATGTTTGGATTTGAACGCAGAGCTGTCGAAATGTCATTTCTATCCTCCAACGATGTCCCGACACTTTGCAGAATAGCCTTCAATTTGGATTGTTGGTCTTTAGTAGCTTGCAAGCTTTTCTGTGGTGAGGGAGATGTTGAACTTGAGGAACCAGTTGAGGATGAATCTGTTATCATTGGGACATCGTAGTCAACCAAGACGTCATTATCCAACACCATCTGATTGCTAGACGAATTTGATGTCATCCCCGCTGCTGCAGAAGATTTCTTTGCGGTCGAACTTTCATCTCCACTAAAGAGGCCTCCATCACTGATCATTTCCACAGATGAACCTGTTGAGTGAGTTGGAGATGGAGGTAATTCAATTGTTTCTGTTGGTTCCTCCAAATTGATAACAGTTGTGGGTGATTTTTGTTTTTTTGATGATTTTTCTTTGTCCTTTTCCTCTTCCTGCGATGTGTCTTTTTTATCATGAACATTGTAGAACTGAAGGAGTCTGTAAAGATTATAATTTTATATTAAAACACACAAGTTTTTGAATCGGTTTAGTGTTGTAATTAACCTTTTTCGATAGTTCTTAACAAACTCGATTTTCTGAATTTTTCCATGTTCTGGCGGCTTCATCAGCAAGTTTGCAAAATATCGACATAATTTACACACGGCTGTACATTGACCCATTGTAACTGGTATTCCCATGTCAGCCAGGGCTTTTTCAAGTCGATCAGTGTCCTGAAAAAAAATAAATTGTTATGAAAGCCGCTTCTTTGCTTGCAACAAAATAAAACATTTTTTGAGAAGTAAAATGTGATTACTTTTACAAGAATTTCCTACAATTGACTTGAACCTTTTCATGTCCTTCTACTTGAACTTTTTTTTTTAATATAAACACTAAATCGAAACACTAAATAAATAAAAATGGATTTCTTGATATATTTAACCATTAGAATTGATAGGAAAATAATACGCCTTTTAACAACGCACGACACGGTGCAAACGAGAGAGGGGGGAGAGGTGTTTTCATTAAGGAACCTCTCCTTATCCAGACGGCAGCGGTGGCGTCTACAGTTCTAGTAAGGTTGAACTACTTAGTGAGCACCTTATAGTGCTTCTACGACTTATTCGAAACCCAGGCCTATAAGGAGCGGTTTATTCGGCTTCCGTCCTTGGTGTTATACTAAGGATCTGGCCCTCTAGGTTGGGGGTTGTGCCGTCGGGCCGACTACGTAAAAACGTAAAAAACACATTAGTTGCGAAGCACCAACAAGCCTTGGATATGGAAGGATTTACTGTTGACAACCCAAGCAAACTAAATAAGGACAACGAACTTTGGATCTGTAGGTGGAAAGTTAGGTCCTTTAACAGACCACGTGCAACCGAACAATTAGCGGAAGCCCTAAACTGCTGCGAGGCAGATATTACCGCCATCCAAGAAGTGCGATGGGATGGACTGGGCAAACGCAAACTACTGCGACTTCCACCGAGAACAAAGACAACGTCTATTTGGATGTGGATTTGTTGTTGGAACTAGACTCAGGCAAACAGTTTGAGCGTGCGCATCACGACAATCCGCATCAAGGCTAAATTCACCAACATAAGCCTAATATGCGCGCATGCTGCAACAGAGGGGAAAGGTGAAGATACCAAAGACATATTCTTCGAGCTCTTGGACAAGGCATATGAGCAGTGAACTGGATATGAAATTAAAATTATTTAAGGAGATTTTAAAGCCAATCTAGGAAGAGAAGACATCTTTTGTGGCACAATCTAGAGATATAGCCTGCACGAAAAAAAACCAAGTGAACCAGCCACGAACCGAAGCCCGTAAGGACGATCAGGGGACCATCGTAGTAACACTGCAGTCTATGTTGAGGATATTGAAAGACCAAATTAAATAACGGCGATGACGATCCGAATTCCGCTGTAAGGGAGATAGAACCACTCAACCTAGGCGACGCAGATCAACAACTAGGTACTCGGATACGCAGATGATATTGTCATAATTGGAAGATCAAAGCGTGATGTCAGTGGAGCGTTTTTGAGCATTGCGACTTTGTCTACCTAGACACAGCTATAAACACAGACAACGACAGAAGCGCTGAAATCAAACGTAGAACAACTCTTGCAAATTGCTGATTCTTTGGACTTAGAAGGCAATCGAGTGGTAAAGTCTCTCTCATCACCATCTATAAGACAATCATCATCCAAGTTCTCATTTATGGCGCTGAAGCCTGGCCCCTGTCTAAGAAAGATTAAAGCGTCTTAGATGGAGAATGGAGAAGAAGATATAACGACCAACTTTACGGGTTATATAGCGACAATGACAGAATTAAAGTCCAACGGCTTAGATGGCTAGGTTATTTAGAGACAATATGGTCTATTATCTACCAGGAGGCGTAGATTTAGTTTGAAAGCAAATTAAAGCTCTCTGAAACATTCTTTGCAATCCGAGTTTGAAAGGAGAAAAATACTGAAAGACTTGTGCGAGCTAATAAAAATTGTAGTATGTAATATTGCTATTGATAAAAATAAAGATGGCATTGAGAAAACCTCAATCAGCCGACTGCGTTGGCGTGATGTGTAGTGCTTACGGCGACGTAAGCTTCTTGGTCAAGGTTTGATTTTCAGCTGTTAAGGTTGGAAACCGTATTAAAAGCAACCTGCAAAAATTGCTTCAACAACAAATTCTTAAGCCAAAGCAGGAAATATCGTGTTTTTAAAACTGTACGAAATCAATTCTCATTTATGGTGCACAGGTTTGGGGAGGTTCATAATACCTCGAAAGAGCACTTCATCTCCCAACCAACTCACCGAATAATAATTTAATAATCGAGACTGGATTGTCGCCGTTGCTAATTAAGACTACAAACTACAAGTTGACCATGTTCTTGGTATCATGCAAATGCCTTAACACCGGCCCTCTAAAGCTGTTGTCATCCAAATGGTTCAATATAAAAGAGAGAATGTGAACGTTAAGCTGAAGTGTGGAATTGTTCTTTATATAAATCTAAATTAACCAAATATGGCGAGACCCTTATTGTACGATCTAATAAAAGAAGAAGGTTTTCCAATAGGGACGTGTCGATTTTGACAGCTCGTGGCGGCTATATTATTTCTTTTAGTTTTTGTCACAATATCTTGTTTTAAACATAGGACAAATCATCATGGCAAGTTACAGCAATAAGTGCAATTGATAAAGTTTATTGTCAAAATCGATGTTCTCTTGTGGCATCGACGTGCCCGTTGCACCCTTTTTGTAGGATCGTCCTCCCAAGTCGACTATACAACATCTGGAGGCCAAATTCCAGTCCAATCTTATTGACTATTGATACCTCATATACAACTTGTTTATTTAATTTAAAAATCTACACGACTTTAATGGAAAACCCTTTACAAGCAGAAGATTTTCATTAACAGATACCAGAGGAGAAAGGACAGGACAATGCCTTGAAGTGTACCTCTGCTGAAAACTTTTACTGCAAAAGAGACGTCTAGTTTCAAACTAAGAATTCTGTTGGTTATTGCAGATATATCCATGTTGTCAAAAGCATCTCCAATGTGAAGGAAGGCAAACAAAAAAGAGGTTCTAACCAGAATAGTTTTTTGGCTTAAGATATTTTTCCTTAAATCTTCAAAAAAAAAAAAAAAACATCTAAAAAACAAACTTTTAATAATACATACCGTTGTTATGTGATACATATTGTTCTTGCCCAATCGACGTTTGCACAACACGCAACCGCTACTCTGTGCAACTGCCTCGTAATGCTTATCACATATGTATAAGTACGTCCCGGTGGCGGTCGACATATCAAAGTTCAACAGAGATTTCTTAACGCTCTTCCTTATGCTCTTGCGACGCAAAGAATGGGCTGCTTTTTGATCACATTCAGGCACAGCACAGGTATGTGCGGCCAAACAGTTTGATGCCAATTGCTGTGGTTTCTCTTGCTCTGGCGGGCTTTCTGTGGGAGGTGCGGTGGTTGTGGTTGATGTGGTTGATGTGGTTGTTGTTGTGGTCTCGATGCGTCCTGGTACCGATAGACGTTTCTTATATGATGGAACATTTGCCCGACGGTCTACGTGGCGGAAACATGCGTCACATAGACAATTATCTACCGTGAGTTTTTCTTCATCTATTTAAAGAGACATTCAGTCATTTATAAAATATTCCTAGATTTCGAGTTTACTTACTTGAAAGAATTTTTTGCTGTCGCTCGATCGACTTAATTTGTCCCACATGGCAAGGGGTGTCATAGAGGCCAAACTTGCCACTGCAATAATAACACTGATCTTGGCACAGCCGCCCAGGATGAAACTTGAATGACGAGGCCTTTTCTGGAATGAGAATCTCTTCCTTTTCAGTTATCTTACTTGTTGCTGCTGTTTCATGATTTTCGGTTTGTGGCGTCGGATCTAAAATAAAAAAAAAAAAAAAATTAAGATACCTTCACTGATAAATCTTGATCCAAGCTCACCAGTAGTGTTCAATGTGCTTGACCTGTTGTAGGTTTTCCTTCCGAGAGTGCTAGTCGTCGGTATTGAAACAGATCCTTCTGCATTAGATGCTGCAACTGTATTTGGTCCTCCTCGAGCCTTAAATAAAATAAATAAATATTAAATTAAACAAAACCACGAGTAGCTTGTTTTGATTTTAAATATCTTCACCTCATTTTGAATTGTATAATAGGAATCGTCGCCGGATGTATTGGCCGGGGTTTCTCCACTCTTTTCTGTATTGGCTGGTCGGCCACGGCCCTTTTGGAATGTCATCTTTAGAGATTGACGTCGATTACCATAGCCTGATGTACTAGCCTTGTTTGAACTTCCTTCGCCATTCTTACTCTTCTTGGGCTCACTGGCACCGCCACCCGCACCACTACCACCACCATTGCCAGTACTTGATTGCCGGTTGATTTTTATAATTGTCTTCAAAGTGCCAGTGTATTCTTGGGAAGTTTTGGTTTGACCATTTCCTGTTGTTGCTCCTCCGGCTTGGGCGGCAACATTGCCAGTACTTTTTTTCGAGCTACTATTGTTACTTAAATTGTGAAGGAATTTACGACGTTTCTGTTTGGCCATGATGGCTTCATCGGCAGCTTTGTGTGTTAGTAGACCAAGAGTCTTCAGGTGACGCTCTTTTTGGCGTAGTTTTTCATCATTCTCCGGTGTACGTGGCACGCACGATGATTTTGAAGATTGTGGTGATGTAGATGGTGTTGTGGCTTCTCCAGAAGATTCCATTGCTTCAGCTTTGGTGGGAGATGAATTTTTTGAAGATTCCGAGGAGGTCTCTTCCTGTTCATCTGCGGAGCTTTCTTTCTCTATTGAGGGTTTGAGGGTTTCCTGACAATCTTCTGTTTTGTCAGCTTCGCCCTTTAGCTCCACGTTTTCTTTATTTTCTTCCCGGTCTGCTATAATTTTGGTTTCCTCTTGTCCACTTGTTTCATTTTCAAGTTGGTCCTCTTTGACATTTAACTTCTCTTGATCCAAAAGTTCTACTTTATTATCAACAGCTTCTGTTGTATTTTCCACAGGTTTCTCATCTTTAATGCAGTTATCACTTTTAACTTTCTTATCACATAATTCGGTCTTTTCAAGGTGAGCTTCTTTCTTATCCACAGCCATACAATTAGAGGATGCAACTATAGAATCTTTTTCAGCTTCAATGTCATCTGTTTCCATGGCTACAGAATCTGTGTTTTTATTGTTTAGCTTTTCACTTTCAGCCTTTGGAGAAGTTGTTCCTTCATCATTTAATGCTTCAGGTAACTTTTCTTCGATAGTTTCGGATAGTTTAGGAGCTATATCGTCAGAACTTGACTCGGCGACTTCGGTTTGTTCAACTTTAATAATTGATGGTTCATCTTTTCCAGTTGAAACATCTTCAGTATTTGATGTCTCCTCAAAATGCTCATCGCCATTCAAAAAAGTCCGCTCTTCATTCTCTTCTTCCTCCTCCTCGACAAGCAAGGGAGAAATAAAACCAGTGCTTACGCTATTTACATCATCATCTCCTTCGTTCTGGTCGTTCTTTATGGTTCCAATGCTTTCTACGTCTTCATCCTCTTCGAACACAAGTTCTCCTTCTTTGATGGAATCGTTGGATGTATTTGCTTGATCAGCAGTATCTTCCATTTCTTCAGTTACGTTTTGAACGATTTCGCCTAATTTAGGGTCGTTTTCAATGCCAAGATTGTTCTCTAAAAATTCTGGCTTTTTGTAAAACTGCTTTACACTTATCTCGCATACGCCCTCGCTTACCATTTCAGGACTGAGAGAAGCTGATTTATCAGAGGTGTTTGATTGTTCTGAGCTTCCAGCAGCTGCACTTGTGCTGGGAACCTCATGTTTCAGATCTGTCGTGTCTACGCTAAGTGGAGTATCAATTGATTCTTCGGAGTTCAAGAGCGATGAACTTTGAAGCTGACTTTCACAAGTCGGGTCTTCTTTTTGCACAAGCTTCTCGGAAATGATTGCAGCGGGAATATCGTTTAATTGTATTTCTATCAATGCAGGAGTTTCTGCTTTGATTGGCATTTTATTAACACTAAACGTTTGTGCATCGTTCTTTGTTTCTGTGCCATTAGCCACCGCATCCGTTTTTAGAGAAACGTCTGGAATACTTGGAGTTTCGTTGCCATCATCATCTATGGTCGATGAAGCCATCGAATCTTTGCTATCCTCATCAGGACGAACTTTACTTTGTTTTTTCTTCCTGGCATCGGTTTTCTCTTTGTCTTTTCGATAGACTCGAGTTGTTGGGGAATAACACATTGTAGTTTTTCTTGCCCGAAGCGAAATTCTTGCTGCTGTTGGCTCTGCTGGAAACATGTCTGTAATGTCAGAAGCCACATCGGAAGTCATTTCTTCGCTACTCTCTAAGATTTCTTGTTTAATTGTTATGGAATCCATGTCAAAATCTGGATCCTCTGTCTTAATTATTTTAGCTTCGGGTTCCTCGGAGTTGGGCTTTGGAGAAATCGAACGCTTCCTCTTAGCAGCACCCGGTGGCCTACCTACATTCTTTCTCTTTAGAGGTGTTTCTGGCCTTGTTCCTATTCCAGCACTCGTCCTTCTTGCCCGTGTTAATCTCGTATTTGCTGCCCAGTCTTTCATTGCTGCCTTTCTTGTCATTCGATTTGTAGTTGGAACCACAGTTCCTGTTGGTTTATTGGCTGGGTCGTGTGGTTTGCGTCCACGAGAAGTTGTGGGTTTATCATTTTTGTCTTTAACCTTTCCAGCTTCATCTACTTCACTTCTTGTAGATTCAGAAGATGCCTCTTGTTCTTGTGACTCACTGCGTTTTTTCTTTAAAGGCGATGCTGTCTGCATCATTGGTGAATTTCGAGTCACTCTTTTTCCATCGTCGGTATCGGATTTTTCTTGTTTTATGTCTGATTCTTTTATTTCACAGTTAATTACTGTTTCTGATTTGTCTCCATTTTCTGTGGTAGAAGTTTTATCAGCATTGGTTTCGGTAACAGGAGAACTTTCTTTTGTTGTTTCCTCTTTTTCAAGGGACTCAGCAGTAGTAGAAGGATCCATCCTAGCTAATGGTTTTCGAGCGGACATTTTATCTATGCCAAGTCAAAGGTGCCCGTTTCATGTACAAATGATGTTTTTAAAGACTCTGTAAAAGAAGACAATTAGTCAGAAACACCATCATCATCATCATTAAATGAAAATTTGTATTAGTTTTTAATTTAGGGATTTAAAGATCAAATTTAGAACATATTTGAATATAAATATGAAAGAGAACCAGGGTGGGTATAAATCAGGAGCTCTAGTCTAACAAACCTATGGAATCTATGAAGGTATCAAGGTTAGCCAAAGAAAAAAAGCAAAATTTGACTGATTTTGTTGTCTTTAAAAGAAACTTACAACATTACAACACAATTAACAGAATCTTGCAGCAAGAATGTTTCATTGAATTTTGAGATTATCCTCTTCTTTACCTTTACGTTGCAGACCTTTATTAATTTCGTACTTTTAATATTTTACACAGGATTCAATTTTAAAAATATTTACTTTGCATGTTTTTGGCCATTTTTGATCTTTCCCCATAAATGAATTGCAGAATACCAATTTTCACAATAATGTTAAAGAGAATAGGATTTAAAGTCTGTAATAGCTTTAAATAAATTACAAACAATTTTTCAATGAGAGGGTAAGAAGCTTTTGAAAAAACTAAAGATAAACTTGATAATCGTATAAGAACTTGGGAACGATTAACATAACTCCTGCGCAAGTGATGAGCACAATCACTTACCCTCAAATACACATATGAAATGCATATATGATACGCAAAAGTTCGTATAGAACCAGGGCCTTATGACTAACAACTCTAAACTATTCCTGTGTGGCAGTAATATAAGAGATGGAGAGGATCTACAGTTCAATCTGAATGCGAACGGATAATTTGAGAAAGCACTGCTCATGGAAAGAATTACTCTCTTTTGGAGGATTTGTAAATTCCTTGGAAGACGCAGTAAAATTTTAGCATTACTGGATGGTACCATCACTAGTCCTGAGGTCCGTTCTTTTTCTAAATATTGTTTACTATTAAAAATCAATAACTATTATTGGTCGTAAACGTTAAGATTGTTACGATTTGTATCAATGGGCAGTTCTGACGACATAAGGGATTTGAATGTAAGGCAAGTTTCTAGTATCTCATTGGCCGGCCAGCTGCCACAAAATTGCCTTCCAAGGCAACTTTAATGAAAAGTTGACTTGAAAGTTAGTCAAGAAAAATCTCCCTAACTATTAAGTCAAGTCAACTTATGTCAAAATGACAATTGATTCTGTTTTTTCATTTAACTAAAAGCTGAACTTTATTACTCAATGAATTATTTATTTCTGCACAACTTCATTGAATGCTTTCTGTAAAAGGGTTGGTGTCAATTTCTAAAAGGAGTGTTTTGTAGACAATAACGTTTTTGGTAGTTTTTGTAGTATGAACTTAAAGTAAAGGTTTGTGAAGTAAAGCTCTGAATTTGAGATTCAAGACACTTTACCAGCTAACAAGTTGCCTTGGTCAAAATTTATGTTCAAAGAAAGCAGTTGAAGCAAATGAAGTCCTTCATGTTGTCTGAACCTGGCCAATATGAACTATTCACATTGGTTCTCGAAACTTATTGTTGAATTGTAAAATAATAAAGGGTTTGTAACAATACATAACTCAACTCAGCTTGAATGTGTTGAGCTGTCAAAGCGAATAATTTGGTTATTAACAAGTAATTTTTTTTTGTTGGCTTCATAGAAAACAATGAATGTGCAGGTTCAGACAACACAAGGGACTTCATTTGCAGTCAACTGCATTCTTTGAACGTAAATTTTGACCAAGGCAAGAAGTTAGTTTTTCAAGTGACATAAAATTCGAACTCGGAACCTTACTCCACTAACCTCTACCTTCAGTTGATTGTGCAAAAACTACCAAGAACAAAATTGTCTACAAAACACTCGTCAGGCAAGCTACACTAACATTTCAATCTGTTTTTTGTATTTCAATTAGCCAAGGAACCCTTTTACACAAAACAGCAAATAGAACTGTGAGGAAGAAAAAAAATAAACCATAGTGTGATAAAGTTCAGCTTTCAGTTGAATAAAAAAACATGGTCAACTGTCATTTTGGTAGAAGTTGATTCGACTTAAAAGTAAGGGATATTTTTCTTGACTAACTTTTCAGTCCTTTTTCCAATACAGTTGCCTTAATGAAAGGCATATGGTAGCTGGCCAATCAGATACAATAAACTTGCCTTTCAAGTCCCTTATGCCGACTGAACCTGCCCAATGCCTTTCTTTACCTAATTCTCAAAATTTAATATAAAATACAAATGTTTTTCATTCATTCATCTCTATGTTTAACATCTTCATGTAACAAAAAATAACTATTAACTTGATTAAGGAAATGTTTTTTATTTATCTCAATTTTTTCTAGGAAGTTAAGGTCAGCTTTATTACTTCTTTCGTTTGACAGACTATCAATTTCTAATAATTGAGCAGGTCCAGGCGACAAAAGTTCCTTATGAAGGTAAAGCAAGTTTCTAAAATCTGATAGGCTAGCTGCCAAAATATTGCCTTCCAATTAAGGCAACTTTATTGGAAAGTTGACTGCAAAGTTAGGGGCCGTCATAGCATAGGTAAAATTTTTGTTTTACAGTTTTGAAGATGTTAAAGCCTTGTTTTCAAAAAAAATACAAATGCAATAAGATGAATTCTAAAATCAACTTTTTCCAAAAAAAAAAATGCTTTTAAAGCTTAATTATAAAATATATACAAATTAAATAAAAAACATTTTTAAAATTTTAATGATGTAATTGAATTTTTACTAACTAGAAAATGCCAACAAAATTCCACTTTGTTTTACTGATGGTTTTTGAATTCTTGACTGTTCCAATGGCATCAAATCAACATTTCATTTCCTGCTGTTTCATTTTTTACTGAAACGTTTTACTGATGCTAGCTGATCACTTAAACATCCAAGTAAAATCTGAACTTTATAAATTTAATTTATTTATTTACACCACAATTTTATATCAAGTTTTGTGTAAAAGTGTTCCTTGTCATATTACAAAACGAATCAGGACTTTTTCGTTACAATACAAACCAAAACTTTTTATGTACTTAAAAGAGTTTTTGTTGCTTTCTGCACGATCAATAGGTAAAGAGTAGTGAGTTAAGGACAAATTTTGAAATTAATGGCATCTGAAAAATCAATTAACTACTATGGTCTAATTTTGAGTTAAAACAATGCAGTTTACTGCAAATGAAGTCTTTATGTTGACTGAGCCAGCTAATAGTTATTTCTAAATGGCTGCGTGGTTAGTTGTTGTTAGTGCTTTGCATGTAAAAGAACAGCTGATCCATAACAGCTATCAAAAAAGGAATCCAAGAATGTCCGGTTTCTCGGAGGAGAGCTTATACAACATAGTTGAATTAAAAGGAACTTAAAAATTGATTTCAAAATTGTATGTTTTTGGTAAAAATTAAAATGTTTCGTCTGTTTTTTGTGAACAGCTGAAATTTGCTCTTAATTTAACAAATTCTAATTATTCGTAACAATGACGCTTAAACAATAGTTAACAATTGTTCATAGCTTTGAGATGTAGAGCTACCAAATGTGTGCTTTGATACCCTGCATTTTTTTTTAAATATAGGCTCTAAGAATTTGTATTATGAAGGTGTGTAGGGAGAACTCATAGGCTTTATTACGTAAAACAAGTTCAAATTGATCGAGCCATTATCTTTTAACCTACTGATGTCTTTATCTTTATATAAAATCCCGATTTCATATTAAAATATAGTTATTTCTAGAAAAGTATCCCAAAATATAAAGAAATAATAACAACTCACTTAATTTTAATTTGTTTTAGAAATAGGTACCTACATTTGCATTTGAAGGAGAGTAAGAGGGTAGATGTCACTTGGTACCCAATATCCCCAATTGAAAAACAATCCTTGAAAAAAAAAATAGTTGAAACTCTTTTATGAAGCAAGGACTAAACACCTTAAAGATGTCATTAATCTCGGACATATTTTGTTTGAGTTTTAAAATTGTTTTTTGGTAAAGCCAATTGCCTACTAGAATCCACTTCATTAACCCTTTACTGCATGGTGGCTCATATATGAGCCAAACCATATTTTTGTCGATATTTTCCAGTTTTCAACTAATTCTGTTGTTTTGTACATACAGTGTGAAATTAGTAACATAAACGCTCCAAATTTTATTGATAAACGCCATCTGTGAACTAGTTTCGGCAGCTCATTTTTCCGTCAAACTCGTCACAAAGGGTGCAGTATGAGAAATGCGTGTTTGAGAAATTCAAAATTGTATAAAAAATATAAAAATTAAATGTAGTGATTAAAAAAAAAATTACCAGTAAAGCAAATAATATAAATATTATTGACAATGTGAATTTTTTCAATTTTATGAAGTAACAAGTACTTATAAGTTGAAAAAACGGTTTGGATCAAATATGGCACACCATGCAGAAATATACGTTCATTTGAACCAACATGCAATAAGAGCACAAAAGTTGAATATTTTTTTTTTACCCACATTCATACATATTTACGTGTCCACCTAATTAGTTTTTAATTATTTTATTTTACGACTTCCTGTACGAGTATATTGCCCTAGGTTATGTACAACAAGGGCATTCATATATAAGGAATGGTATTTACAATAGGAATCAAACGATCGTGGTTATTTAATTGGAATACGTTGCACATAACGGATTACTATAAAAGTGTATTTTTTTTTATAAAATTGCAGTTTTTTAAGTGGAAGTAAGGTAGAGTTAAAAAATGTTCATATTTAGTTTTCGTAGTTATTTATATACGAACATTACAGAATTCAGATATGGACCCACATCGGTTTTACGGAGGTATCCATACTACTATCCAAAATTTTCCCGACAACAGCAGTGACGAAGATCTATCGGATGATGAGCACGAGGTGAACAAAAATCTTCCGGCTCTATATATTCCAGAGTCTGATGAATCCGATTGGGAATTGGAGGATAATATTCCTCTATCCCAGAAGATACCTCCCTCAAGTAGAAGTGCGAGAGCTGAAAAACCCCGATGGCAGGATGGGTTTTTGGAAAAAGGTGATCATGAAACCGCATTCACAGGTGATACGACATTACCTGAGGAAATAAGGAGCTTGTATACGCCAGTACAATTCTACAAGTACTTGTTTACAGACGAAATGTTCAAATATATAGAGCAAGAAACTATCCGATACTCCTGTGAAAAACGTCGCGAAAAGATTGCCCATATTACAGCAATGGAACTTGAACAGTTTGTTGGAATATGCCTGTACATGTCCATCGTACAGTTACCATCAACTAGGTTTTATTGCAATGAAAGCCTAGGTTACCCAAAAATTAACTCTGTAATGGCATGTAACCGCTTCGAAGAAATAAGAAGATTCATACATTTCAACACCAAATCGACGCAAGTACCCAAAGGACAACCAGGACATGATCTCCTTCACAAAATAAGACCATTCTTGGACCAAACAAGGCAGAGACTCCTTACTGTCCCTAGAGAAGAGTATATGGCAAAAAAGCAGATCATCTATGCGGCAATACAACCAAAAAAAACCACACAAATGGGGATATAAAAATGTTGTTTGACAACTGGTACACGTCCTTACCGCTGTTGACTTATCTTGCAAAGAAAGCGATTTTACCGCTAGGAACAATAAAAGCCAATCGGGTTCCGGGATATAAAGTTCCTACCGAAAAGGAATTGAAAAAAAAGGAAGAGGTGCAACTGTGGAAAAATTGGTGACAATTGATAACCTGGATATTTCTGTGGTGACATGGTTTGACAACAGAATTGTGAACCTTGCTTCGACATATGTCGGCAGCAAACCGTCTTCTGAATTCCAACGCTTCAACAAAAAAGAAAAGAGCTACCAAACTGTATCATGTCCAAAGGCTGTCATGGCATATAATCGGCATATGGGTGGAGTTGATCTGTTGGATCAAAAAAAATTTAACACAGAATATTCTTCCACATGATCGATATGACAGCCGTGAATGCGTGGCTATTGTACAGACGAACGCTTGATGGTTCTGAGGCGTGGCTGCCACTAGCAGATTTTAAGTGTGCGGTAGCCGAAGATTTATGCCATGCCAGCAAACCAAGTACAACAAACAAACGTGGACGACCCTCTTATGTCATGGAGAATAATCTACAATTGAAGAAATTGAAGGGACCTGTTGCCATAATGCCATCGCAGGACGTTCGATTAGATCACTTTCCTGTTTGGACCACAAGACAGCGGTGTAAGGTTCCAGGCTGCCATGGAAGATCTTATGTGGAGTTCCGAAAATGCAAAGTAAATCTTTGTTTGAATGAGAAAAGAGACTGTTTCACGATATTCCATACCACATAATTTTTTGAATAAATAGTTGATTTAATTTATTGAAAAATGTTTTGTTTCATTTCTGCTCAATGTGCCATATATGATCCAAACCGGAAATCGCAAAATTCTCCACTTTTTTCTCAAAAAAATCTAAATTCCTGAAACACGTGTTTTTTTAATTATAATTAACTATCACATATATTTTTTTCATGAAGAAAAAAAAAATCATGCAGTAAGGGGTTAATGTTAAATTAAAATTGTAAGCGCAGCAGATATAAAGGATGTTTTCTTAAGACGTGAGGTTTTTGAAGAAGATTTGGTCAAGAATTTAGCTTTATTATAAAGATAGAAGTTTTATATTATCTTTTTTGTAAAATAATTTTGAACAAGTGGCCGGGTTGGCCATTTTTCTACCACTTTTTGCCGAATGAACCACTTTGGGGTAGAATGTCAGCAATTTCATATTTCTACCTTATTTAATTAAAAATCTAAAAAATAAAATAGCTTTGATCATCTACAGTGATGGTAGAAAAATTCCGTTTTTTTTTGTATAATGTCTTCCTTAATATCAACTACTAAAAATCAAACTGAATTTGATGTTTGTATTTATTTCAAAACCTTATTGGTATACTTTATAGTTACTTTTAAAAAATAATGACCTGATGTTAAAAAATGAATAAATATAAAATATATAAATTTACCCCATAATATCACTGCTCAAAAATAACCGGATTTTATACAAAACTTCGAATCTTGATGTTTAGGCAACGGTTTTTCTTGTCATTTGGATAACATAATTAATTTAAAAGAACTAAGCAGGTTGTGAGCTGTCTAAATAGAAATTAATTCGATGAATAAAATGGCTAAAACACGTCACACAAACGCTATTCGCTATAAAGTGTTAGAAAAGTATTAAGTAGCCGGTACAAACTAAAATGTAATCGCTGAAATGCTGAAAATTCCAACTTTAACGGTTTATGACATTATCAAAAGGATTAGAAGCGGAAAATCAGTAAAAGCAGAACATCGTGATGGACGCATTCCCAAAACAACAGCTAACACAGATAGGCGTATAAAGGACCCTTTTGCGTCTTCGAAAAACATCTGTGAGGACCTAAATTTATCTATAGCGCGCCATCTACGGTAAGGACTCGTTTAAGGGAATGCAGTCTATGCGTTCCGACCAACAAAAAAGCCACTAGTTACATAAAAATATCGTAAAAAAAAGGTAAAATATGATAGGTGTATCGGAAAGACTTTCAATTTCTTAATTAAAATATTTAATCAGGGTTGAATTTGCAAAAAATCATCTGAACTGGACTATAAGCCGATGGTAGATTGACAGTAAGGCTCTCGAAAGTAACACGTATAAAGCCATTAAATGTACTCCTTAGGGTTAAGCACGGTGGTGCCTCGGTGATGGTCTGGGGTTGCTTTTGGGGTGAAAGCGTTGGTGCGATCGCACGAATTATGGACCGTTTTCTATATAGGGATACATATATTGGAGTCAACAATGCTTCCATATTCTGAAGTGGAAATGCCTTTACGTTGGGTATTCGGCAGGATAATGTTCCCAAACATTCTTCAAAACTAAAAGAGTGGTTTCCAACAACAAATATTTGTGTCTTAGAGTGGTCGTCCTAATCTCCCGATTTAAACCCCATCGAGAACTTGTGGGCAGTTTTAAAAAGGAGGGTTGGAAAGAGAACGCACACTTCAACAAGAACTCTTTTTGCAGCTTTGAAGAATGAGTGGAAGAATATTTATGACTCTATAATCGACAATCTAATTATGCCAATACCATGTCAATAATTTTTAAGATTTAGTGACAAAAATCCGGCAGACGAATTTCTGAATTTATTTAATTTTTTGTTTCCATCATTTATTGTGTGGATTATTTTAACTTAATTTAATTTTTATTAGATCTAATTAAGTTATAGAAAACAAACAACAAAATTTGTACAAAAATGGATTAATAAACTTGACCAAACAAATCCGGAATGTTTCTAGCACCACTGTACCTACTTTCTAGGGGTAGCTTTGGATGTATTTTCATAGAAAAGTAGAAATGTCCTTCGTTAAGCCAAGGCAAAATCAAATTCAAAGTTTCGAAAAACCTCTGACGATAAGTTTCAATACATTTATGAACATATTATGAATGTAAATGCAGTTCTTAGCCACATTTTAAATTTAGTAGAAACAGTAATAGGTATACAGCTGTCAACAAAATAATAGCAGCGCTACTTTTTTCTCATTTCTTTTTATTATATCTTCTTTGTTATTTCTTTTTTCTCTCTAACTTTAGCTTTTTCTGAAACTCTTATTCTAAGCTTTCATTATCACCATCAATATGCATTATATCAATAAAATAACGGCACTTTGTTTAAAAAATTGTCAATTTTGGGCACACAAAATAATAGCAGCATTAATGCAAAAAATAGTTAAAATCAATAAAATAAAGTATAATTCAACTAAAATAGTTAACAAACAGTGAGTATTTTCTGCAAATATCAGTTTCTGTTATTTTGCGAGTTTTTTTGTTAAATTTATTAACAGTGGGACGAAGAAAAACATTGCAGTCAAGAGCTACGCCAGATGAGGAGCGCCGGACAATCGTACAGCAAATCGAAAAAATTTTAACGTTTCTGCAAAGCTGATCCATAATGCCACTAATTTTGAGGAAAAAGTGGAAACCAGAGGTTGAAAACGCAAATTGGAGGACGGGGACCATAGGCAAATAGTCAAAATGTTAAAGAAAGACTCCTTTAAATCAGCTGTGGAGATAAACCAAGGGCTCGAGCTCAATGTGAGCAATGAGACAGTGCGTCACACTCTTCGCACAGCTAATATGAAGGCATGCCACCCAAGAAGAAAGCCACCTCTCCAAACGTCATCTGGTTCAACGCAAAAAAGTATGGTCGTTGGACACGAGAGAAGTGGCGGAACGTCTTGTTGTCAGACGAAAGCAAAATCGTTCTTTTTGGTGGCACTGGGTCTAGAAATGTTGTTTGGCGTCCACCGAACACAGAGTTCCAGCCAAAATACACCATGAAAACAGTCAAGCATGGAGGCAGCAAAATTATGGTTTAGAGTTGTTTTTCGTACAATGGTGTTGGGCCCATAAAACAAAAATGATGGCATTATGGATCAACATGCGTATGTCCAAATTTTGGAGGAGGTGATGCTGCTTTACGCTGAAGAAAACATGCCTCTCAGATGGGTCTTCCAGCAAGACAATGACCCAAAGCACACAAGCCGTAGAGCGAAAGAGTGGTTCTCGCCTAATGATATACAGCTCTTAGATTGACCAGCGCAATCTCCAGACCTGAATCCCATTGAGCATTTGTGGGGGGATGTTAAACGTGTCGTTGGCAAGCACAACCCCAAAAATCAGGCAGAATTGTGGACGGCTGTACAAAGTGTGTGGAGGGGAATACCCACAGAGCGGTGCAATAAACTGGTGGATTCAATGCCAAGAAGATGTGGTGTGTTATGAAAGTGAAGGGTTATTGTACAAAATATTAATGTGTTAAAAAAATTATATTAATTATAAAATTATTGAATAAATGTTATTTTTTTTTGAATATTTATAAAACTGCTGCTATTATTTTGTGTGTCCAAAATTTGCAATTTTTTAGACAAAGGGCCGTTATTTTATTGACATAATGCATATTGATATGATTGATGGTGATAATGAAAACTTAGAATAAGTTTCAAAAAAAAACTAAAGTTAGAAACTAAGAAGCAATGACAAAGAAGATATAATAAAAAGAAATGAGAAAAAATGTCGACCTACCTAGTTTCACATTAAAATCCTATTTTTAACCAACAAGGACAACCTCTCCTACTTTTTTTTTTTAAATATTTTATATAGACATCGTTTCTATCAAGGACATTTGATATCCCCATTCAAAAATCAAAAAACTGACTATTTTATATTATGGCCCTCATATCTTCTGCAACAATGTAAAATGCTCTATATGTATCTATACCTACATCAATAAGGATACAACATACAAAAAAAGATTTGTTTTGCACAAGTGGAGCAACAGTCTAAAACAACGCCATTGCGAAAACACTAACCAAAGCAAAATTCGCATCGCAGTCACAGCAAAAGTAAATACAAAAAAAAAAACGAAGAAGTGCATAAAGAATTCCTCTTCATCTTCAGCCAGCTGGCTACTTCTCCCTCAGTGTGCCATATTCTATTTTTCATACACAATAAAATGGAAAATGAAAAATTGGTATCAAAAAGGAAAAAAGATTCACCAAAAGAATGTCTCAATCTCAACATATCCACCACCTACCCACATTCAAAATGTCATCCACCAAAATACGACAAATAGCAACTGAATAAATGCCCCAACTGCACTTTTTTAGTACCTACGCGCGCCGTCGAGTCGAGTCCGAACTCCAAACCAAAGTTTGACTGATACACCCACTCCAAAACCCAATGCAATGTCCTTAATAATAACAGGCAGGCAGAAGTGGAAGTAGAAGAAGAAGCAGAACCACCCACAACTTTGTTACTCAAACACAAAATCAAAATGAAAAGAAACGAAACAAAAAGCAACAACACAAACAGAAATAAAATGTGTAAGTACTCACCATTTGTTGATTATGTCGACTCCGCAGGATTTCCACCACCTCTGCCATTTAGCGGTAGCAGAAAACACAGATCAACTTAATGTTAACGCTAAATGCTAATGGAAGGAAATGATCAAATCCAAATCCAAAACCATAACCAAATTCATTCAATTCAGCTTGAGGTTGAGGGCTGAGGCAGATAAAGATATACGAGATAATATTATATTTTTCTTATTCTATTAGCAATTCCTCTTTCGTGATGAAATACGAAAATATAATAAAAAGGAAAGAAAATCCCACTACAAGAACACGAACACGAAAGAGAATGAATGCAAATGCAAAATCATCCGCCAGTTTAGGAAAACTTTTTCAATATTCCTTTTGCCTTCTTTCTTCGCCTTGTTCTTCGTCGTCGTTCTTTTACTTCAGCTTCATCGTAACCTTTTTCTTAATTATTAAAAAATTAAAAACTTTTCTCTTTTCTCAACTCACAATTTCTCAAAGTACCCAAAAATTATTATTGTTTCAAAAACAACAACAAAAAATCTCCAAGGATATTCGATGCGATGTCCTTTTTTGCTTTTGCTTTTACTTTTCGTTTCGTTTTGTCTTCTTCTTTAGTCTTTACTTCACGTTATTTTTCTTCTTTTTTTTCTTTCATTTCACTTTGGGGCAAACAAGAATTCTATTTTGTTTTGTTTGTTGGTTGTTGCACGAAACGAAAACGAAGCACGAAGCACGAAAAACTAAAAAGCAAATCAATTGAATGAATAATGGTCGACTCGGTCTCGTCGTCGTCGTCGTAGTTGTGTAGTTTTGTGGAAGAAGCAGAAGGCACACACCAAAACCGAAACCAAAAGAGGAGCAATAATAACAGACAAGCGAATTTAATATCAAAGCAAAAACGGCAAAAAGGCCAATCAATTAAATGAAATTATGCCACAAATCGAGCCCAATAAATTAGTAATTTTTATAGTAAAATATATAATTTAGCCAAAAGACACGAGATAATGTTTGTGGTCGATCGTTAACAGGACCCGCTCCATGAGGGGTAGAAAATAAAACTAAACGCGAGTACGGAAAAATGTCACCACACACGCAATCCGGTCTGTTTTTCGTCGGCTCGCTTGGTTTCTCTTTAGTTTACTCTTTCTCTTTCCATACATTTTACACTCTCTTAGTCACACCGATTTCGTATATGTACGACACAATTGACAATGCAAGTCGGAGCGTGAGAGAGTTGTTTACAGCTGATGCGGCAGTGTTTGTGAGAGAGCGGTGGGTTTTTAATTATTTTTTGGAAATAAAATGGCCGCAGTTTTGCAGAGCTCAAGCTAGAAAATCACAAGAAAAGGAATAGAAGAAGATAAGAGAAGATAAACGACCAAACGACGTGAAAAAGTGTTTTCTCTTTATTTAATTTGGATTTTGGAGTAATAAAATATGAAATACGAAACGAAAATGGAGAATGAAGCAAAGCGGGAATGGCTTTTCTTTTTATTTCTTTTTTCGTCACGTTTTCCCTTGTTGCACCTTTTATTTTTTGGATTACCTAAGTACCTACTGTTTTTTGAGGATGTTTTCTTTTTAGGGGTTTAAAGTAAAATGTCAGAGATGTTATTGGGTTTTTATGGAATAAGAATAAAATGTGACGATGACGATTGTGATTACGCGTTCTTACATTACATCACAATCTCTATCACATAAAAGTTGATTTAATTTCTAGGTGAATATTGTAATGAGAATGCTAAATCGAAGTAAACACATACATTCATAATGATGTTATAAGTATGGGAACTGGCTGACCTTTAAATAGTTATTGAGATGGGGTAGGTTTAAAGGAGTTATACCTATTTCGGAATGGTTTTCCAGCACCCAGCTTCAAGATGCGCAGTTTATGGAATGGGGCATTTATGTACATTGTAAATTGGCAATGGTAAGCTACCTAGTAGAAGGTAGATAGGTGTAGGTACTTAACCGGGGAAAGCTAAGGTAGGTATTTTTTAGTCATAGGTAGGTACCTATACAAATAGTAACTTATATGGAGATGCTGTAAGTAGATACTAAGATGTGGAATAGATAACTTTTCTTTACATATACGTAAATTACCGGGTAGTAGGTACATAGGTAGGTACTACGTATAAACATTATCACAGTTTTTTACTTTACAGAATGATTGAAATGTATTATTATTATAGGTTCTTTCACCATAAGGGAAATTCCCTATACGTAGTTAAATACAAAACTTACTGATTAATGTAAGTATCTTTTTATTACGTTTGTCTGTAAAAATAAATACTGAAAATAATAAATTTATAAGATTTTTGTTATTCAACTTAAAATATTTATAAGTTCAAATGTTAAATATGTAGGTATGTATGTACCTACCTAGACAAAAAAAAGGATTCCTTTCAAGGAACATAAATAAAATTACAAAATAGATTTATTTAAACGGATACAAATTTAGAATCATATCGCTTTTCTTATGAAAGTGTGACAGGTATTTTTTATACGGATATAAAATGCACCACTTATGATGTACATAATGATATTTCTTAATAAAACTCAAATATTTTAATCCTTAACTGCAAACAATTAACATTTTTTATTCCTTGGTCTGGCTATGAAGATGTATTTATAAGTAAAATAAAAAATAATAACAATCAATTTGATTTTAAAGAACTAGATACCTAATAGATAATAGAAAATACCTAAATTGTTTCTAAAAGCGGACAAAACAATAAGATCACTTTGAATATAATGCACGACTGTGTTGCGCGAACTTGCTCATGTATATGAAAAGTCTGTTTAAATGTAATATTATGTACCTATTTTAATATTTAAAAATGTACCTGAAAAATAAGTTTGTTTTCAAAAATTTAAATGCTATTTGATTTCTCAAAAAAACATAATTTTTAAAAATTTGTATTTCAATATAAAAAAGCGGTTTCTTAACTTTCCAAAGGAAGTTATTGTTATCGGTCCGGTCAAGGGCGGATCCAGACTTTTCATCAGGGGGGTCACACACTTAGATGAGTTTTTAATCCCCGCTTAAAAATGTTCTTCTTAGTTTTGTAAAGGAGGCTAAAAAAATTTAAATAACATAATGTGTACGAGTATATTAACCTAACCTTTACACATTTCAATTGCTAAAATGATAACTTTAGTTATCAAATTATTTTAGAACACTGTTGTCCAGCAAAGTATGATCTAACTATTAAATTTGTATGACTCCCTACACATGAAAGCATTCCCAGATTCCAAAAATTTTCTAAATATGCCATATTTAAGAGCTAAAAGACAATACATCACAGGCGTTTTCCTACATTTCACGCAGAAATGTAAGAATTTTTTTTGAAATGTCGGACTTTTTTGACAAAGTTTTTTCGGATTCAATTTTCGGGAGTCTATTATTGCTATCGCTATCAGTCTGCTCACTCGTATTTTGATCTTAAAGGAGTCAACAAAACTTAAAAATTTTAGAGAGAAAAATGTTTAGATATTGAATTTAAGTAAATAGGTACTTTTGAGTACATAATTTCTCTAAAAAATTAAATTAAAACAAATTAAGGTAAACAAATAAGAAGGGAAGAAACGTTTGAGTGGCACTCACAAATTACACGTTTCAAAATCTCTTTTCACTTCAAGAGATTCAAAACTTGTATATATATATATTAGGGTGATTCATTTCCGCAAAAAAAATTTTATCGGCGCTCAAGCAAAATATTAATCTACCTGTAGAAAAAAAATGTTCACCAAGGTAGAGCTCTTAATATCAATTTTAAGTACTTGCAGTTTAAATTTAAAGTTTTCCCATTTAAAATACATGTAAAAAAAATATTTTTTTTTCAAATTTCTAATGCTCGCCCGCTTTTTACAATATTGTGAATCGGTTTTATGGACCTTATAGGGAATTTCACGCTCTTTAAAATTGTCTTTATGTTTTTTTGTGTAACTCGTAGTGGTTCGCCAGTAGGAGTCATCAAAGTTCAATTTTTTGAATGAACATTTTTTTTTGCAATTTTTTTTCAACAATTCGCAAAAAATAGTGAAAAAAAAGAGCTGAATCGTAAAAAAAGTCTTTTAGCAAATATTTGATGAATTTACGGCCATTTTTATATCTTAAAACGTAAGTAATTGATAAATATAAAAGTAAATTGTTTTTATTGTCAACTTTATTTGCTTCAATGTTGTATAAGTAGAAATTGCTATTTGAATAATTGCATTAAATAATATTGTGATGGCATATTCTAACAAAAGTAAAAAATAATGATAATTATTTGATTGGGAAAGCATTTGTTACAATTTTATGATTGCTCTAGTTAATTAGTATGACGTTAGCGACTCTATTGTCTTTGTAAACGGGTTTGATGCTTTATGTTATACATTACATATATATATTTATCAATTACTTACGTTTTAAGATATAAAAATGGCCGTAAATTCATCAAATATTTGCTAAAAGACTTTTTTTACGATTCAGCTCTTTTTTTTCACTATTTTTTGCGAATTGTTGAAAAAAAATTGCAAAAAAAAATGTTCATTCAAAAAATTGAACTTTGATGACTCCTACTGGCGAACCACTACGAGTTACACAAAAAAACATAAGGACAATTTTAAAGAGCGTGAAATTTCCTATAAGGTCCATAAAACCGATTCACAATGTTGTAAAAAGCGGGCGAGCATTAGAAATTTGAAAAAAAAAATATTTTTTTTACATGTATTTTAAATGGGAAAACTTTAAATTTAAACTGCAAGTACTTAAAATTGATATTAAGAGCTCTACCTTGGTGAACATTTTTTTTTCTACAGGTAGATTAATATTTAGCTTGAGCGCCGAGAAAAAAAAATGCTTTGCGGAAATGAATCACCCTAATACATACATATGTACATATTATGTAGATTTCGGATGCACATATGTAATTAACTGTATTTTTATTATTTTTTGCTATACAAAATAAAATCTCGAAAAGATTAGATTTAAGTAAAAAATTAACAATTATTTTTGTTATTTAACTTATAACTTCAAATGTTAAACAGGTACCTACCTAAATACAAAAAGGATTGATTTTAAGCAACACTAATTTAAAAAACGAGGCTGGGATGCGACACAGATAACTTCCCATCCGGTCTGTCGATTTGTCTTGCATAAAAGATTTGTAGGTTCTTGTGTTTTGTGAAAAAAGTTGTCAGTTGAATTATTTCAAAATCTAGTTTGTTAACGAGATTTTTTGTCGAAAACCAATTTTTACCAATTTTAGTAGAATTTCTTAATATGTAGTTCTTATTTCTTATATAAACAAATACAAATTAGATAATTGACATTAAATTGAAGTCAATATCTTCTATTGTTCAAGAGATGTCGAGAACGGAACATCAATTTATTCCAAATTTGCGTAACATTGTTTGTGGATTTTATTTTTTTTTTAATGACAAAACGGACTATAAGATACTTATACAAAAACTACTGAATGTCAAGACAATATTTTCTGTAGGATAAATTTTTGAAAAGATATTTGCGTCTAAAGTAAATTTGTAGCCACCAACTTTTATTAATTTTTTTTATTTAATGTTGGTAACAAAACTGTCAATTCAATTTTTCTGAAAATTTTACTGAATGTTGACAAAAATATTTTTTTCGTATTCCCCCACTGTTCATCTACCCGGAATCTCTAATATTAACTCTAGCTAATTATAAAAAAGTAAATACCAATAATAGTATCTATCGCCAACTCTGCACAGCCATCTCACTCAAATTTAAATCGGATGGATGGAAATTTGTATTTACCGATGGTTCTAAGAAAACTGAAAACAAATCATTTGCGGTGACCTTCGAAAATAATAAAATAATTTTAATTACCTGTTAATAAATAATGATAATAATAATATTTTTTAAAAGACAAAATTAGTTTAAAGCCAATATCTTAATTTTTGAAACGATATTATTAATTAATTTTTACCATATTATTATTTTTTTTTATAGGTTTTTAGTTTTTTTAATTTTTTTTTCAAAATATTACCAGATGTTGAAAACTTTATTCTTCTATTGGTGCTTGTTTATATAACTTTAATTCAAGTCTCTAGCGTTATTGGTTCGTGAGTTATTTAGGATTAACCAACATTTTCACCTTTTTTTAAATTGCTATGATAAAAAAAACACCGACTCAATTTTGTTGAGAGTCCTTTCTACATTTGTATCTGTATAGCAAAATTTATTTAAAGTCGACATATTTACTGGTACTTTGAGCTATGGACGACGAAAAAACGTCGAGAACGTACAGACGTACGAACGTTTCACACAGAGAAAAACCAATATAAATTCAAAAAAAATAAACATGATTTAACATTTTTACCAATGATTTTGCTTCATAGATGTTTCATGTTGATTTAATGTGTTATTTTCGTAAAAAAAAATAAATGGATTTATTCTTAAATCATGTTATAATAACATGTGAATTAAAGTTAAATTGATATTGATCTCATGTTAAAATAACTTTATAATTCATTTTGAATCATCTTTATGGTCATGTTGAATCAACTTGGAATACCTTGTTAAAACAATTTAGTCTTCCTTTTAAATTGATTCGAACATTCCTTTTAAATCGTTTTGATCATCATGTTAAATCAATTTTACTAATCCTGTTAAAATAAATTTGTTCACGTATTAAAACAACATGACTTTTCCTTTTGAATCGTTTTAATCCACCTATTGAAACAAAACGATAAATCATATAATCATAAAAACGTCGCCAACGTACAGACGTATGAACGTACGGACTAACGCACGCACAGACATCTTTCGAAAAATCCTTTATTTAGACTTTAGGGACCTTAAAACCTCTATAAATGTCAAAATGTTCAAATCGACAAATTAGACCGATTACAATAACTTTCTATGCGAAGTTTATAAAATTAATTAACAGATTTATTTTTGCATAGATAAAGACATTAGATTTTTAGGAACTGTTATCTCACTCGTCTCAAACGGATTAAAATTTAGAATCCTCTAGTTTTTTTTATGAAAGTGTGGTATTTCTAAGTTCACATAGGAAGTTATTGTAATCGGTTTAATTTGTCGAATTGAAAATGTTGACATTTCTCGACGTTTCAAGGTCCATAAAGTCGAAAGAGCTTAAGGACCAGTAGAGATATCGACTTCAAAGAAATATTGTTAAACAGGTCATAATGCAGAAAGATGCAGAAAGAACACTCACAAAAATTGAGCAGGTGGTTTTTTAACCATAGCAATTTAAAATAAAATGCACTGCACGACGAACTTCCTCCTGTATGCAAAGAGTCTATTTAAAAAGTACCTATCTAAGATTTAAAATATCCCTGTAAAATAAGTATGTCTTCGAAGATTTAAATGCCATTTGATTTGTCAAAAAACCGCACGATTCATCACAAGACACAACTCATTCTAGGACATTTTATCCCGGAAATGAAAAATACTTGTAAGCATTTTCCTTTATATAGCTTTATTTTGATTTCATATTAGAAGAACCAGGATGGAAAATAAATTATCTGAAGATAAGAAAGAGGAAGAACATGTTTAAATTGTAAAGCGATGGCCAGTTGGTTGTGTAACAAATTTGTTGGTTGTCTGAAACGAATAAAAAATAGTTCATTGGGGTGCTCAGCTTTATGCAGATAGATAGATAAAGACATTTTTATGATGATAATGAAGGAATTTTATTGGTAGGTAGAATAGAATATAAAATACATATACTCGTTCTGGCCCGTTTATTAACTTGTACTAAGTATTTATTCTTTTATATAGGCGAAGGCAAGTAAAATGTGTGTGAAACAACCTTATTCTTAAGGATTAATATTTTAAAATCATATATGGAAAGGTACCAAGATAATACTTCTTGATAGACACTTTAAAATAGATTGTTCATTATATATCATATTCGTTAATCCGATGCAGTGGTGCTAGACGGCCATCGTTGGTATTTACAATAGTTATAGTTACCTATCTATAAAAATACATAAATATGTACCAAATACAGTAATTTCGATAAAAGTTAGGAATGTTATTAAAATTTTGTCAATTTCGGGCTCATGCATAGGATTTGATCTGGTGAGATGGGAGGGGGTACTTTTAATGCAGTTAAAATAATAAAAAAAAAACTATTTTAAGATTCAAAATTTTACCTGCAAAATAAAAGTGCGCAATTTTTCACATTATCAAAACGATTATTATTTGTCAGCCTATTTACAGCATCTTGAAAT
This sequence comes from Eupeodes corollae, assembly GCF_945859685.1. Classification (NCBI taxonomy): domain Eukaryota; kingdom Metazoa; phylum Arthropoda; class Insecta; order Diptera; family Syrphidae; genus Eupeodes; species Eupeodes corollae. Next base: position 223,084,652 of record NC_079147.1, read on the forward strand.
ACAGAATTTAAAAAAACAGATTACTTTTATAAAGAATACATCATAATATTTTTTCAGTGGCATAATGTTCTTATATACTTCCCTGAACAATAACATATGACAATTCATAAGTCTTTGAATTGTTGTTGTTGTTATAAATACATTTGTATATATAATTCATAGATTGTTACTTATAAATATTATTGCCTATTGTTATTCGCTTATTTATGATATGACGTATTAATGTATTCAGTTTTTTTTTAACTTGTTTTGAAGTTTCAATAAATGATATAATGCACATGCGGAAATCGAGTTCTACTTTTGTTGTTCTCTACAATGGAAGCTGAAGAGCGGAATTTTGCAAAAAAAAAAAACAATATTTTTAGATAATATTTTGCTCGTAGGTACAGCATACAGTATTATCAGATACAGTATTTTGACAACACAACATTTTGAGATACAGTATATTAATCATACAGTATTATGAACATACAGTATCATACAGTATGATACAGAATTTTAACCATACAGTATTTCGACCCGATCCCAACGAATTGCACTTTTGATAATCAAATATTGTTAAGACATATATGAGCTTATTCAAAAAAAAATTGAAATCCGTTCATAAGTTGCTGAGAAAATTAAAAAAAAAAATAACGGTTCTATGAGCGGTACCTTTCCTGAGCAATACAAAAATATGTTTTTCTTTATAAAAGAAGCCAAGTTAAAAAATAAAATTTTTGAAGAGATAATTTCGGTTTGTTTTTGAGAAAATTTGATTTTCGTTTTTTTGACTAAAAAAACTGTATGGGGGCCATTGTTAGTTTTGATCTTAAAAAAATGAGAACGCGAATCTGCTCAAAATCTTAACTTCCAACTTTGAACTCAATCGACCCAAAGGTTAAGGCTGAAGGAGCGTGGACAGACAGACAAAACAGACGGGGCGGAATCGCGGGACCCACTTTTTTCGACTTCTCTACCATCGTAATATCATGTTTAATTAAAATCTCGAGTTCGAAATTTTACACGAATGCAAAACTTGCCATTTGTATGCAAAAGACTTTAATTCAATTTTATATTATATATTGTAGCGCGATGCCAAACAAAAATATTTTTGGAAAAAATTCCAATTAACTAAATCTAAATCAAAAAAACTGAAGAAAAATATTTATCAACTCGAAAATTATTTTATCTCCAAAACAATTTTGTGCAACTAAGAATAACGTTTTAAACATCTAATAACATTTCGAGAAAAATCGAATTGTAAATTTACAAAAACTAAAAAATTAACAGAAGTTGGTAAAATTTGATTTTCGACTCAAATATCGTTTCAAAAATTGAGATATTGGCTTTAAACTACTTTTATCTTTTAAAAACTATTACCATTCAGTTAAATTTTGAGAAAAATCGAATTGAAAGTTTTGTTACCAAAAATAAAAACCTACAAAAAAAAAATTAATAAAAGTTGGTGAAAATTTACTTTATACTGAAATATCTTTTCAAAAATTAAAAATATTGGCTTCAAACTTATTTTATCTCACAGAAAATATTATTTTCGACATTCAGTAACTTTTTATAAGAATCCAACAGTCCGTTTTTTTTTTCATAAAAAAAATAGTACGCAAAATTTGGTAAAAATGATTCCCTTTATCGATATCTCGTGAACAATAGAAGATATTGACTTCAAATTAATGTCATTTATCTAATTTGTATTTGTTTATATAAGAAATAAAAACTTTCAGAAAGTCTACAAAAATTGGAAAAAATCGGTTTTCGACTAAAAATCACGTTAACAAAACTAGATTTTAAAATAAAACTACTTTATTATATGCACAATATTGTTGGTAATTTTAAAATTTTTAAGAATAATTCAACTGACAACTTTTATAACAAAACACGAAAACGTATAAACTTTTAAGCAAGACAAATCGACAGACGGGATGGGAAGTTATCAGTGTGCGTCGCATCCCAACCTCTTTTTTTTTTTAAATAATCTCCCTACATCAGTTACGGACTCAAACAAAAGAAAAACTCAATAATTTTAAATCTTATCTGCAACTAATTAACATTTTATTATTCCTTGGTCTGGCTAAGAAGATGTATTTATAGTTAACACAAATAATAATAATAATCAATTTATTCCTAGAAAAGGAGATATTATAAAATAAATTGTTTCAAAAAGCGGACTAAACAAAAAGATCACTTCGAATAAAATGCACGACTGTGTTGAACGAACTTGCTCATATATAGGTAAAAATAGCCTTTTTTATATTGTACGCGTACTCAAGGGGTTATGAATACCCTTATAATGATTATACGCAATGCAAGCAATTGGGAATTGAGGATAGGATTTGAAAGGAGGTACCGATGTACATTGGTTTTGAATAACTGCACATTGAAATGAGTCGGAAATATTAAGTCTGGTAAAGCATTCCATTCGTGTAGTGCGACTAAAAAAAGAATCTCTGTACTTTACAGTACGACTGAAATTGGGCTTAAGGGTAAACTGATAGATATTCCTTAAATAACGAGTGTTAAGGTTGAATTGTTTGAGTGGAGGAATGCAACTGGCTATTTCATTAAAGCATTGTTAATGAAAGTAGCGATAAAATAGTGAGTGGCATGGAACCTTGCGACACAGTGCTCGAAAGATGTAAAAGTTTCAGTTAGACAACGGTCACCTATCAGTCCAAGAGACTCAAGTGTTTTATAGGAGGACCTGCCCAAATATGGGTATCGAACTAAAGTTTCGGACAAATATAGACTTTATAAATTATAGCCAAATCAAAAGGGGTAAAAAGCTTCTTGCATCGTGGGAGAAAACCTAGACACTTAGCAGCATTTTTGAAGATTTCAAATACATATGTGATCTATCCACAGCAAGTGGTTTGCAATGCACCAACTTAGGGCTGAAAGTATTCAGTCTCCTCGATGCACCACTAATGGATAATGGAATTGGGTTACGCTTTTGCTATAGTAGACAGCAATTAAATTCTGCACAGTTTTTGATTTTCCATTGTACAATGCTTTCAGAATAACGAGCTTATCATACGCTTCTGTATAAAAATATTTCATGTATTTTAATATTTAAAAATGTACCCGAAAAGTAAGATTGTTTTTAAAAACTAAAATGCAATTTGATTTCTTATTTTTTTTTTTTAAATTTGTATTTGAATATTGTTAGAGCGCTATTTTTCTAAAATTAATTTTTTATACCTTGTATGTGTATAGACTTTTTTTCAATTTCAGTTTAAAAACATTTTCGGTACGTAGTTATTAAGAGCTTATTAAAAAACGTTTTACATTTTAAATTCGCTAAAAATAACGACCTATTTCCGAGATATCGAATTTCAAAATGAAATGTTTAATATTTTTTTAAAAATCAAAATTAAAAACAATGATATTTTTGATCATAAAATATTATTAAGACAAATTTTGAAATTGAAATCGGTTCTTGAAAAAACTTAAAAACAGAATAACGGTATTGTTCTGTAGAACAAAGAAGAGCAAATCAGGAAAACAAAAAAATTCTAACTTCGTTTTTTGACCCACAAATTTGTAAAAAAAACAATGAAAAAACGCCTAACGCGAATAGGATCCGAATTTAAAGCCAACCGACCCAATGCTTTGGGCTGTAAGAGCCAAGAAAGACAGAAGTACGGAATCGGGTGACCCACTTTTCTCGACTTCTCTACCACCGTAATATCATGTTTGATTAAAATCTCGTGTTCGAAATTTTGTACGAATGCTTAACTTGCCATATAGTAGTACCTATAGTAGTTTCCATCTGTCGCCAGTAAAAATAAAAACTTATTGTAAAATAGTTAATTTATACAAGTAATGTTATACTTATTACTTAAGCTTTTGTACTGTACTATTTCTAAGATTGTTAAAGGCTTTGGGCTACCCAGCTCTAGGGGACTTGTGAGTTATATTAATTTGTATTACAAATTAAGACAGAAAATTCGGCTAGTCACGTTAATAAAACAACTACAAGGACTAGATGTTTAACTTCCCATAGGAAGTTATTGTAATGGGTCCGATTTGTCAAATTGAAAATTTTGACATTTCTCGACGTTTCAAGGTCCCTAGAGTCGAAATAAAAGATTTTTAGAAAGATGTCTGTGCGTGCGTGTGTACGTCCGTACGTCCGTACGTTCGCGACGTTTTTTTCGTCCTCCATAGCTCAAGAACCAGAAGAGATATTGACTTCAAATAAATTTTGTTATACAGATAATAAGGCAGAAAGATGCAGAAAGGGCTCTCAAGAAAATTGCGTGGGTGGTTTTTTACCATAGCCATTTGAAAAAAGGGAGAACATTTTGGTTAACCTTAAATATCTTACGAACAAAAAACGCTAGAGACTTGAATTAAATTTTATATAATATATTGTAACGTGATACCAAACAGGTATATTTTTAAAAAAAAAATCAATATAACGGTTTTTTTATAGATCAATAAAACTGAAAAAAAAAATTGTCACCTCCAAAATTTTACGACTGAAATATGATTTCATCTCTAAAACAATTTTGTGCAAAGAAGAAAAATGGTTTTGACATCTGATAAAATTTTGAAAAAAATCTAATTGACAGTTTTTTTTACAAAAAATAAAAACCTAAAAAAAAAGTATAAAAGTTAGTAAATATTAATTTTCGACTCAAATATCTCTTGAAAATTTTTAAATATTGGCTTCAAACTAATTTTATCTTATAAAAAATATTGTTTCCAACATTTTGAAAAATGTTGAGAAAAATCGAATTGACAGTTTTTTTACAAAAAATTTATAAAAGTTGGTAAAAATTGATTTTCGGCTCGAATATCTTTTCAAAGCTTTGAGATATTGGCTTTAATTTACTTTTATCTTTCAAAACATCTTGTTGTCAACATTTAGTCAAAGTTTGAAAAAAATCGAATTGACAGTTTTTTTACAAAAAGTAAAAACCTGAAAAAAAAAATGTATAAAAGTTGGTAAAAATTGATTTTCCACTCAAATATCTCTTCAAAAATTTTAAATATTGGCTTCATACTAATTTTATCTTATAAGAAATATTGTTTTCAACATTTGGTAAAATTTTTAAAAATTTCGAATGGACAGTTTTTTTACAAAAAATAAAACTCTAAAAAAAACAATACCTACTAAAACTTGGTAAAAATTTACTTTCAGCACAAATAGCTTTTCAAAAATTAAAAATATTGGCTTCAAACTTATTTTATTTCAGAGAAAATATTGTTTTCAATATTCAGTAATTCTTATATAAAAATCCAACAGTCCGTTTTTGTCATAAAAAATTAAATTTGGTAAAAATACATATAGACAAACTTTTAAGCAAGACAAATCGACAGACGGGATGGGAAGTTATCAGTACGGGTCGCATCCCAGCCTCTTTTTTTTACTGCAACTGTTTATCACTGAATACTTACACCACCGTAAGGCCATGAAATGTCGGTAAGTTGAATTAGTACAGCGACTTAACTCAAACTTACTGCTAGAAAATCCATCCACCCAAATTAGTGTAACTGTGTAAGTAAAGTCAAACTTCCCTATAGAGAATTTACACGGGACCAGAAAATTATTCCGTCATATAGAAAATTCGTTATACAGACCCAACCCGACTGAGGAAAACCGGAATAAGTTCAAACAAGCTAGAAAGACATGTAATGGTCATACTCGTCGAACCAAATTTTTGCATGATCAGAAATTAAGGCAAAAAATACAACAATGTCACAAAAGTAGTAAAAATGTCTGGTCATTTGTATAAAATGTACGAAACACCCCGTCATCTTCGGTTCCAATGCTCGTCCACAATGACACTCCCTATGTAAGTTGTAAGCTTGATTGATAAAGCCAATTTGCTTGCAGCATAGTTTGCTGTTAATTCGACGCTACCGGAAAATGTCATGAGTCCTCCTGTTCTTGAGAGCGTAAAGGATTTTTTGGGACGAATCTTCTTTCGCACTCGTGCAGTTGCAAGAGTACTGAAACCCCTTGACATACACAAATCCGCTAGCCCGGATAGTATCTCCCCAATTGTTCTGAAGAGGTGTTCTTCATCGCTGGCAAAACCACTGCGTAAACTTTCCCATCTTTCTTACTTTACAGGTTTCTTTCCGAGTGGATGGAAAATATCATTTGTCCAGCCTATTCCTAAAAAAACAAATCCTCCTCTCCCTCTTACTATAGTCCAATAGCACCCACGTCCCTTCTTTCCAAGGTTATGGAAACGCTGATTAATTATCAGCTCAAGAAATATCTCGAAGAATGGAAGCTTCTTAATGACCGGCAGTAAGATTATTGCACTTGATATTTCAAAAGCATTTGATAGAGTTTGCCACCAAGCTCTCTTTTCGAAAATGCGTGCTTTTGGTATTGATGAATCTCTTCTTCGTTGGATTAATAATCCATTAAACTGTTTTGCCAACGACAGTACCCTCAGCTTCTCATACTCGTTTCTAGATTCGCATCCTTGTCCTTTGGATGTGGAACTTCAACGGCAGCGTATGATAACCTTGTTAAATTCTGATCTTGACAGCATTGTACAATGGTAAATCAAAAACCGTGTAGAATTAAATGCTTCGAAAACTCAATGATGTCTCCTGTCGTTAAAGCGTAACACACCCCCGATGCCACTATCTATGAGTGGCAATTGCATCCAAGAAACTAATCAACTGTCAGTACTTGGTATGTGTATCACAGATCAACTTTTATGGAACGATCAAATATTTGATATTGCCAAAAATGCTGCCAGGTGCTTAGGATTTCTTCGACGGTGCAAGAAATTGTTCACCCCTTCTGATCTGGCTGTAATTTACAAAGCCTTCATCCGTTCAAAATTTGAATATAATTCGCATAACTGGGCAGGTGCCCCTTAAACAAGTTTAAATCTCTTGGATATTATACAAAAAAGGGCTTTAAAAATGATAGGTGATATTTTTCCAAACAATGTTCTGTTGAACTAGCCAGTTGCATTCCACCCCTTAAACGATTTAGCCGTAATACTCGCTCTTCCAGGAATGCTCATCAGTTTACCCTTGAACTCAATTTCGGTCGTACTGTCAACTATAGAGATTCTTTCTTAAATAGCACATCGAGAATGTGGAATGCTTTAGCCAACTCTGTTTTTCCCTTCCATTTTGATGTTCAGAACTTTAAGACCAATATGCACCGGTATCTCCTTTTAAATCCTTATATAAACATATAAAGGGTACTAATAACTCTTGAGTGCCTGTAAATTATAAAAAAAAATATAGTTTTTAAGTTGGAGTCACTTGTGGACTGCCTATTTGTAAACTCGCATGCATAAGAAAACTTGTGACCGCGACTGATTTTTGGATTAGTGCATTGATTGATTTAGACTATTTCCGATGAATGACTTTATATGTGGGTGCAGCTAAATTTGGGGGCTTGGGTTCGATATCACGGATTTTAAATGCCCGTTTCTTTAAATCCCGTTTTTTATAATCCTCCTTTTTAAAATCCCGATTTTTTATAATCCCGTTTTTTTAATCCCGATTTTGCAATCAAAACCAGTTGTTCAATTTTTAAAAATCGTGCGATTTTTTAAAATCAAACAGCTAGTTTTGATTGAAAATCGAAATTAGAAAAAAAAAATTAAATTAATTCAAAAATGAGATATTTTTGTTAGATTCATTTTATTTTAAAATATAAAGTAAAGTAATATTCTTTTAAAACAAAATCAAATCAATTAACAAAGTCAACGATTGCGGTAAAGCCGTTATCAAAAGGTAGATTTTTTGTAGGATGCATACTGGTTGTGCAAGAGTTAATATTGTAAACAAAAATGAATGATTATGTACAGTAAAAATAGAACAAATTACGATATTATTATATGTATGTTAGTCAAGCTATTAGTGTCCGACCGAAGCTTCGGCTTCGGTTCGGCCGAAGTTCGGCCAAAAAAACAACATTCGGCCAAACCTTCGGCTTCGGCCATTTTAGGCCGAAGTTTTGGCCGAAGCCGAAGAATCTGTTTATTCGAGCATCGTAACAGGCGCCGAAAAAAATTTAAATTTTTAAAATTTTTGAATAGGTATTTCAAAACACTTGTGTGCCATCATAGTAGGCGCCATCATATATGCGGACAGAAGATCAAATTTGAGTGGTGAAAATGTTGAAAAACTTTTGTTCTTAGCATACAACATTAGACTCTTTGATTTTAATTATTAATGTATTGAATTAATATTACTAAAAATGAATTATTTATTTCTTTTTTCTTTATAATTACTAATTAGTTATTTTTATTTCATTTGTCTTATGTTTTGTAAGCAATAAATTTCAATAAAAATAATATTTGTATCCAATTGGAAAGGAAAATTCTTGACTTTTTTTAACCTTAGGCTTCGGCTTCGGCTTCGGCCGAAGATTTTCTTTCAGCCTAATAATTCGGCTTCGGCTTCGGCTGAAAATCGACCTTCGGTCGGACACTACAAGCTATTTAACATAATAAAGTACAAAATCAATTACCTTTTCTATTAATTAAAGTTAAATTAAAACTCAAAAAGTGGGGAAAAGCTTTTCAAATTTTATTTATAACACAAGTCATGTAAATAATATATTTTTTTTATTGATGTATGCGTTTGCATTTTTAACATTAAGACCTTAATTTCCAAGTTTTAACTCAACTGACCCAATGGTTTGGGCTGTAGGGGCGACGATAGATTGACGAAATCGAGGGACCCACTTTTTCTGACTTCCTTACCATCGTAATGTCATGATTGATTAAAATCTCCAGTTCCAATTTTTTTACGATTGCAAAACTTGCATATACATATACAGTGCCAGTCAAAATAATAGCAGTGTAACCTCCCTATTAATATATTCTAGTACAATGCAATATATGAACAATTAATTACATTCTTTAACTACTTTTTTGGTACTAGAACATTTTGTCTTCCATTTCCGGAAAAAAATGACATAACGGGTTTTTCCCAAATGTTACTCGAATACTCTTAAAGTGTATATCTTAGCGGTCAAAATATTAGCAGTTTTAGCAAGCTTATGGTATTTGTATATTGTTTTTTGATTTAAATTATAATTATCTCAAGTTTCAAGGTAAGCTTTCAATGCCTCATTGTATTATCATATTTATACTCAGATACACTTACAGTATGGGCCGTTGTAAACACTGCACTCCGGAGAAACGCCGAATCATTCGCCAACTTCTCCAAAACTCTCTTCAAATCTCGGCTAAAATGATTTCGAATGCAAACAACTATAAAGAAAAACCTGAAACCCGCCGCAGGAAAAAAGTTTTATCTCCGAAATCGGTAAGGAGAATTGTAAGATGCTCAAAAGCCTTACCCCACTTGCCTGCTACTGAGATAAAAAAGAATTAAATTTGAATGCAAGTGTAGAAACATTTAGAAGAATTTTAAGAAGAAATAATCTCAACGCCAGAAGCAGCAGAAAAGTTCCACTTTTGACAAAAAAACACATTGCCAAAAGAATTCAGTTTGCCAAGACCCATGTTCATAGGCCCCTTCAGGTTTGGCAAAATATCTTATGGACGGATGAAAGCAAAATCGTTTTGTATATCAGCCCTGGTTCTCGTGAATATGTGCGACGCCCACCAAATGCTGAATACGTGCCTAGGTATACGCGTAAAACCGTTAAACATGGTGGTTCTAGTATTATGGTATGGGGTTCCTTCTCATACTACGGTGTAGGTCCCATATACCGAATAAATGGTGTGATGAATCAGTATGTTTACGTTGGCATGCTTCAGGGAACCACGCTGCCTTACGCAGAGGAGGAAATGCCAATCAGATGGGTCTTTCAACAAGACAATGACCCGAAGCACACCAGCAAAAAAGCTAAGGAGTGGTTTCGGGTCAATAATATTTCTGTTTTAGGTTGGCCTCCCCAATCACCTGACCTCAACCCAATAGAGAACCATTGGGCAGATGTTAAAAAAATGGTTGCAGCATCAAAACCGACCAACAATAATCAGCTTTGGATAACAGTTGAGACTGCATGGAAAAGTATCCAATTGGAGAGATGTCAGGCTTTGGTTGATTCTATGAAGCGACGATGTGAGGCCGTTATAAGCAATAAGGGGTTTACAACCAAATATTAATAAATTTTCTTGAAATTTTTATCAACATTTTGCTAATTTCCTTAATTTTTGTGAATACTGCTATTTTTTTGACCGGAGTAAGTCTTTACCTTGAAGGTAAAATTTTTTTTATTTTTATTTATTTGATAAAATATAAACTTTTCTTGTCATAACCTGGATTGAAATTAATGTGGCTTAATAAATATAAATATTTATAACGATTAAAAATCATTAGGTATTTATTAGGTTCAATTTTTTCAGTATTCCCTTCTTACTGCTAGCTATATTCCATTAATTTAACCACTGATCTGAGCAGATCAAATTTGGGGAAACCAAAAAAGTGTTTTCTTGGATAAAAGTAGATTTAAATTTGTTTTTAATTACTCGAATAAGGAACATTGAAACAATTTAAATAATAGCATTGAATTTTGAAATATTATACATATAGTAACATATATATGGCTCAAACGCACCAAGGTTGCACATTCTAAAATTGGCTAAAATGATGAATTTTTACTTATAATGTTTTAAAATTTGTATATTAATAAACTTTGACAGGGCAGCGCACAGAATTCTAAACTTTATTAGAAACATTTTTAGTATTAAATATCTTATAGAAACGATCAATTCGGGAACGTTTTTCTAAGTTTGATAAAACCAACGAACAAGACAAAGCACATAATTTAAGCTTTGATTTATAAAATGGGTGTATTATGTATATATATTAAATAAGTAATAATTAAAACAATACATACAAAATCTTCTACAAGGAAAATACGTCAAATCATGCCCGGTAACGTTCCCGAAATGACCGTTCACGAAATGACGATTTCAAATATGAGCACCCTTCAATTATACGGCAGCCATCTTAAATGCGATCTGACTTTGTCAATATGAACATATTTGAGGTTTCTTTGTTATTTAGAGTCGTAAAAAAGAATTTCATCAATATTTACGAGTAAATGAAATAAATGCGTTCACGGATTGGATAATGAATAGAAAAGTACTTAACATTTAGATATAATTTATTCGACGATAAATACTCTGAGTCTGACAGCCGGCTTTGTTATTGTTCTCTTCCTCGACTGACTTTTGACACCGAATGGCTGGATTTACTTAAAATTATTTTTGATCGATTATCGATATGTTCACTGAAATGCCTTGTGCGGTATTGGACAAACCATTTTTGCATTTTTATAGTTAAAAATAAATTATTTTTTTGTATCCTAGCTAAAACTACATTTTGTATAAATATCAGTAGGATATATACATAGGTATGTATATTTAATTTGTTGGCAATTTCGATTATTTTGTTATTCTAAAAAATTCTAAATAGAATGCAACTTAAGAGAATTTTCTTAATGATAGTAGGTTAGGTACTCGTACTTATACCTACATATGTAAATTTAAGTAATTAAATTTCTAAAGGTTTCACATTCTAAATTTGTGTAGACAATCAGTATTTCTAGAAGCCTCTGGATGCATTAGAATAGCTTAACTTGTAGCTACAGATAATAAAGATAAAGAACTAGTAAGTGAGAAATTTAAAGCTCGTGTAAACTTCACCTTTTATTTAAAAGTTAAACAAACAAGGATAATAAACATTTTGCTTGATAATGAAAGGAAATAACTTTAAAGTACATACACACATAAATGTATGTAGATGATATAATTAATTTTTGTCATAGATTTAAAGTTATTTTTCTGATTGATATACTGTCTTAAAATTTAGTACTACAAATATTTTTAAAATAAAATAACTATACATTTTAAACGAAACAAAAATCATAATTATCTAAATAATTATGGGTTAACTTTTGCCAAGAGAAAATAAAAATTGTTGTTGTTTCCGACCCCATCCAGATATGAGATCTATGAATGTGTTAAAGGTGTTTTTTAGACGCGTGGTTTTCAGGAAGAATTAAAATACATACAATTTATGTTAAGGAAAAGAACGTAGCTTTATTATAAGGATAAGGGTCGGCCATTATGTTTTAAGAATGATTTCGGGCAAGCGGTTGCTATGGCTGGCTCGAAATAAATTAAAGCCGAGAGGTCCAATTTTCCAACACTTTTTGCACGTCAATCGTCTCAGGCTTGCTTGCGAAGGCAAGCGACTTCACATAATCCCACAAAAAATAGTCCAATGGTGTTAGATCCCATGATTTCCGAGGCCACACCACAGACTCATCAAAAGATTCCTTCAATAAATTAATTTTTTGTTGGCGGTATGGAATCTAGTCATATTATTTTGGTTAAAATTGTTAACAATTTTCAAACCTTGTTAAGGAGTTTACGAAATGGCAAATCGAACTGAGCATAAATCAAGTGATAGCTATCAAAAAGACCAACGAAATTTTTTGGCAGAATGAATACACACGTTTAAAATAATACCAGTTAATACAAAGAAAGGTCTATCTAAAAAACAAAAATAAAATCAAAAGCTTTTCCAAGCCTTACCTTTCAAAAGATTTGTCGAGACCATTTACGGTCGGAAAAATGACACTTGGAATTCGAGTTCACTCTGTTTGCATTTTTCCAATAGACTTCCAACTAGGAAAGTTAGTATAGATTCAAATTGCTTAGTTGTGGTTTCGCAAACATTTTTACTATCTTGGATGAGACCGCTTTAACATTTCGTTTTCTATCAGCAGTGTAGGTACATACATAAAGGAATTTAATTAAAAGAAATAGCTGAGGTTTTTTAACAGGAATTTCATTTCGAATAAATCACTATTTAAAAAAAAAAAACAATTAAAATAGAAAGATAGAAATTATTAAAAAATCACTTCAAAAATGTCAAAATTTTGAAGTTACAATAAAAGTTTCCTAATAGTGTTATTTAATTACATCTTTTGATTAAATATTTTTAGACTTTTTTCTTCTTCTGAGGACAAGTGAATGTTGGTTGAGGCCCAGGTCCCCCCTGGATTGTAATGCCACCTTAAGTAAATGAGTAAGAGGACAAGCAAAAAATAAGAAATTTCCCAATGCTTAAACATCTATTCAGGGCCTTAACCATAGAACCCTTCCCAGGGTACCATCGAATTAAAATATGTGCCAAATGTGTTAAATACGAGTTTTAATAAAAGTTTAATATTAATAAAATAAAATTTAAAAAATATTCAAAATATACAAAAAATTGTACTTCATAAAATATCTTGACATAAGAAACGCTCCAAATATGAGTAGGGTTCTAGAGTTAAAGATATGCAGTGTTGGCCAAAACAAAAGCAAATTTAAATCCCACGATTTTAAAATAATTGAAAACAAAATTAAGGATTCAACTATTGCATATTTTTGTTTTTAAAATTTAAATAAATATTTACAATTTCTAATGGGAAATAAAATATAATTGTTATTTTAATAGTTCATTAAATGTATAGTACAATAATTATAAGTATTATTGTGCTCAATATTAGGCGGACCAAAACAAAACAAAACTTTTAAAAAATACAAACATTTTGTTAATCTTAGTAAAATATTTTGTTAGTGCTAGTAAAGGGTGATTTTTTTAAAAGTTACAGGAAAGTTAAAAAAGAACACAAATAAAACAGAAATATTCATGAAATATTTGTTTGAATCGATAGTACTGTGGATATAATTTAATGTTTGAAGATTATTTTATGCAAATGTTGAACTTGACTGCGCCTGAAATGATCCATCCGCTTAGTCCAATTTTGGCATACTCTTTCTAACATTTCGGGCGATATCTGACATATAAATGCTCCAATGTTGTCTTCCAATGCTTCAATTGAAGCGGGCTTGTCTGTTCATGAGCTTTAACATAGCCCCACAAGAGTAGTCTAAAGGCGTTAAATCGCACGATCTAGGCAAGCAAGTTAAGCTCTTGCATTTTGGGCAAAAAAAAAGTTTGATATGATCTAACGGTAGCGCTCACCATTCACAGTTACGTTACGATTCGCATCATATCTTTGAAGAAGTACCGTCCAATAGTGTCACCAACCCATAAACAGCACCGAACTGTGACTTTTTCTGGGTGCATTGGTAGCTCTTGCAATGCTTCTGGCTGATATTCACTCCAAAATCGACAATTCTTTTATTTACTTACCCATTGAGCCAAAAATGATCTTCGTCGCTGAACACATGTTTTTGGTAATAGAGTGGATCCTAAAATTTCTTAACAGATCACTAATTCTGATAATAAAATTCAATATTTGGCAAACGTTGTTCGTTTGTAAGACTATTCATGGTTAAATTATAGACCAAACTGAAGATGTTTAACAGTGAAACAAAAACAGCCAGTGCTGTCAAAAAGATAATAGCTAAAAAAATTCACCCTTTATTTGGTAACAAACCTCTTGTTTTTAGTCATTTAAGCACATCTTCTAGGCATGGAGTCAATTAAATTGCTTAAAATACTGTTGGGATACTTTCCCAATCCAATTTAATTTGATCAAACAGATCGTTTTTTTAACTTCCCATAGGAAATTATTATAATATCGACTTCAAATAAATTTTGTTATAAGGATAAAAAGTCAGAAAGATGCAGAAAGGGCTCTCAGGAAAAATGCGTGGGCGGTTTATTTTACCTATCAGTTTAGACAAAAAGGTGCAAATTTTGGTTAACCCGTACGAATCAAAAACGCTAGAGACTTGAATTCAATACCAAACAAGTATATTTTTTGAAATAAATCCAATCAACAGTTTTTTTTATAAATCAAAAAAAAAAACTAAAGAAAAAAAATTTGTCACCTCGAAAATTTTACCAATACAAAATGATTTTATCTCCAAAACAATTTTGTGCAACGAAAAATAAAGTTTTTAACACCTGGTAAAATGTTGGGAAAACTCGAATTGACAGTTTTTTTTATAAAAAATAAAAACCTAAAAAAAACATTACTCAAAGTTGTCAAAAAATTGATTTTTCCCTCAAATATCTTGTCAAAACTTTTAAATATTGGCTTTACTACTTTTATCTTTTAAAAAATATTGTTTTCAACATTCAGTAAAATTTTGAGAAAAATCTAATTGATTTTCAAAAAAAAAATATAAATATTGTCTTCACATTCTTTTTATTTCACAAAAAATATTGCCTCCATTTTTCAATTAATTCTTATAATTCGTAGATCTACAATTTCTCATAGATTTTCTATAGCATTGAGATCTGGAGACTGTGATATTGTAACACTTCAATTCGATTTCCTTGAAACCACGTCCAAGCCGTATTGGACGTGTGCTTTGGGTTGTTCTCCTGCCGAAATATCCATTTCAGGGGCAACTGGTCTTCAGAGTGTGGCGTTGCCTTGAAAAACAATCCCATTTTGTTACGTAACCTCCTTCGTGTTTCACAGTAGCTTTGGTGTAATGTGGATTTAGAGCCTCTTTGGACTGTCTGCGAACACGCCGAAAACCATCGGAACTCTTGAAATTGCATTTGGACTCTTCCGAAAAGAGTACGTTACTCCATTTTTTAACGGTCCAGTTATTGTGATCATGATGAAATAAAGGCTTTTTAACAGCTTTGAAAGATTTAAGTCCACCATCAACAGCTCGTCTCCGAATTGTTCGTTGATTTTATTATTAAAAAATCCTCTCGTTTTGTTGATTTTCTTTGTCTGCCATCTCGATGGATCTTTTGGAATGATTTTTTGGGTTTGTAAAATTGTATTAATCGACAAATCACTGATTTTGGGATGGAATATTATTGCGATATTTTAATTTGATTCGTTCCATTTTTATAATTCTTTCTTTTAATTCGTTAGAGTATTTGTTTGCGGCAGTAGCTTTTATTTTAATGCCCTTTCTATATTCTTTGTTCTTTTAACATGCCCTACTCATTTGATTTTTGTTTAGTTGAAATAAGTAGGCACCTAGAGGAATATCAGACATGATATTAATTTTATTAGACAATCATGCAAGTCATTGCACAATTGATGCCATTAACTTTTCCCGTGATCATGGTATATTCCTTGTTACCTTTCCTCCCCATTGCATTTATTGCTTCTTTAGCCTCTTGGTGTTGCTGTTTGTGGATCCTTCAAGTGAAAACTACGACTTGCTACTTAACAATCCCGGCAAAACATAAGAATAAACGATCTTCCATCTATTGCAAACACTGTGTACATGGTTTCCTTGACTCAAAAGAAAATAACCTCTGGCTTTGCTAAACCAGCCTTTTTTCCATTTTCAAGGAGTAAATTCACTGAAGAAGACTTTTAATGTTCAGAGGTCACAAATCGAACATTGCCTGATTTTACTGAAGTCACGAATGAAAATATTGAACCATTGTTGAATAAAGCCGATTTTCTATATATAATTACAACACACACTGACATAATTTCACCTGAAATTGCAAGCTGCCCAAGGAAAACCACCCACCACAAAAATGAAATATGCTTATTTAAAACGCCAGAAGAGTCTGAAAAAAACACCCATTCAACCTTTAATTAAACGCCTTAAAATCCCCAAACAGGAAGCCAAAGCTAAGAACTTAATAGAATCTAGCTTGGGTTCAAATGAAAGCTTCTCAGTTAATGATCACACCGACCTTGATTTCGATTTTGCAAAAGATTCTTCATTTGAAGAACTACAAGAAACAAAACAAGTAGAAAACGATGAATCATTTGATTTTAAAATCAAAGAAAAAAAGGGGCTGGGATGTGACCCACACTTAATACTTCCCATCCCGTCTGTCGATTTGTCTTGCTTAAAAGTTTGTAGGTTTTTGTGTTGGGTTAAAAAAGTTTTCAGTTGAATTATTCTTAAAAATTACCAACAATATTTTTTATATAAAAAAATAGTTTAGTTTGAAAATCTAGTTTTGTTAACGAGATTTTAAGTCGAAAAAAATGTTTACTAATTTTAGTAGCATTTCTTAAATTTTTACAAATTGGATGAATGAAATCAATTTGAGAGATATCAATAAACGAACATAAATTTCTACCAATGTTGCGTTCTATTTTTTGTAGATTTTATTTTTTTATGAAAAACGGGTTTTATTTTTTGCAAAAAAACTTTCGATTAGATTTTTTCTCAATATTTTACTGATTGTTGAAAACAATATTTCTTGTAGGTAAGTTAGAATTATTTGAAAGCCATAATCTAAAATCTTTGAAAAGATATTTGAGTCGAAAATCAATTTTTACCAACTTTTGTTAAATTTTCTTTTAAGTTTTTATTTTTTGTAAAAAAAAACTGTCAATTCAATTTTTCTTAAAATTTTACTGAATGTTGAAATAATTTTTAAAAGATAAAAGTAGTTTAAAACCAATGTCTCAAAGTTTTGAAAATATATTTGAGCCGAGAATCGCTGTTTATGAGCTTTTAGGACAACACCAATAAAAAACATGCTTGCCGAATGAGGTTTCTCAACCGACTCATCCTAAAAATTTGGGAATCATACCGTTCCCAAATTAACACAGTATCAACAAAAATTTTGAAACGAAAAAAGGTGGCAAAACAACCGTCTACCTTATATAAAGCATTGAACTTTGCCAATAATATTGGCATCTTACCATATGTGAATTGTGAAGAACTCCATAGTCGAAAAATACCCTCCCTGGTTGCTCCCGAAGGAAGCTATCAATATCAGCTTATCGAAACACAAAAAAGACGCTACCCCTAAGGAAACCTTCATCCAACTCTTGAGCTAATAAACCACTTCCCTACCAACATTTGGAATGTTCTGTAAACAGACGGCTCAAAAAATGATATTGGCACAGGTATGGAAATTGTCAACAAAAACTGCCAACTTCAATTGGCAGAAAGACTCCCAAGCTAACTCTCGATATTCTCAGTTGAAACCTTAGCTATTCTTAAAGCAACACAAATTGCTTCCAATAGAAAACAGAGAACCATAATTTGCACTGAAAGGCTTTCTGTACTTTCCGCCATTAACGACGTTAAACACCACTCATCAGTCATAAACCAAATTCGGGACAACATAATATCCCTTGGTACTAAAATAAAAATTATATGGGTTCCTGCACACATTGGTATAAGAGGGAATGAATCTGCTGATCTCAACGCCAAACTTATTGCAACAGACTCAAATGCAGAATTAATTTCTTATCGACCCAGCAAAGACGATTTGAAGAAATTAATAAAAACTTAAGAGATAAGATCAAAGAAAATCACAATTATGGGACGAATGCAACACCTATTTTATACCCGACGCCCACCAAAACAGATGCTTCCTCCGACTCCGACTTGGACACACCCGTTTAACACACAGCTACTTAATCAATAAAGAACCCGCCCCTACTTGCCATCTTTGCCATACAAACGTCACACTTACAAGTAAACACCTAACTACCGATTGCAGTAAAATAAACAATCTTTGCAATAGTCTATTAAATTATAATAACCTTTTAAATATTCTTTCAGTTCCCTCTGAACTTAACACAAAAAATGTATATAGAATCTTGAAAACCCTAGAACTAGACAGTAAAATTTAAATTAACCTATGCATCTCTTCCTTTGGGCGGTCGGGGATGTTCAAATCAAGAGTTATGTCACTCTTGCTTTGTACTCCCTCGACCGCCCAAGGATTTTTATTTTATCAAAATTATTTACAACCTCAAATGTATCAATCGCAGCCGAAAGCCCTGCATGCTAACGCTGTTAGTCTTAAGAATATTATTTTGTACATTTATGTATATTGACAGGCTCCACCAACGGTTGCCCCAAAGATCCCTGTGGCTAAGGCACCAGAGGTGCAGCCTTACATTGTAGCCTTGTTGTTGAGCATTCAAGGTCAACTAACAGGACTGCAAAGTCAGCTAGCTGTGAATGTAAATTCACTGATTAGGATTGAACGAAGAGCCAATATGTTCCAATTGTTGACAGACTACAGTCCCGATGTGTTTATGGCTAGCGAAACTAAGCTAAACCACAAACACAAACTGACTCATAAAAATTACAATATCGTAAGAAGAGACCGGTTCGACTCCACTCAAGGGGGCGGTGTCGCTCTCTTTATACGAAAAGGCATTAATTATAAAGTCGTATATAACAATGAATTGCGAAAGCTCAAGACGCTAGAAGTTAGCGTTGTATGCATCTCTCTCACTCAAGGGAAGCGGATGTATATGATTGCGGCTTATGCGGCTGGAGCTCCGCAGCTTATTTACTTTGCTTCAGAACTCGAGATTCTTTTTAGGGAACTGAAACTGAGCTTGGAAGAAAACTATTTCATCTTGGCCGGTGATTTAAACGCAAAACATGAAGATTGGGGAAATCAACATAGTAATCCCAGAGGTAATCATCTTTTTAATTTGATGAATCTTTACAGCGTTGAATATGGCGTCGACCTGCTGGCTACCGAAAAGCCATCGTATCCACGAAGCGGCTCCTTTCTGGATCTTTTGCTGTACGACACTAGACTGACAGTAACAGACAAAGTGGGTAATCACTCTCGAAACTGCTTACAGACAGTCGAGTACGACAGTGATCACTGCGGACTGGCTGCTGTAATGCAGATCCCGAACGAACGCGTGTAGTTGGAGGAATACGTTGCAACGCATTCTTATAATTACAGTAAGATGCGTTGGCCTCGTTTCGCCAACGCCTTAGCGAGAGAACTTCGTTCGAGTGACATAGCCCCACCAAACAACAAAAACCTGACAAATACAGAAATTGACCAACATTTACAACAGATGGACGAAACAATAAAACGAACGATGGAACGGACAATTCCAAAGTACAAAGAACGGGACCAAATGGACGCTTACAGAAGCGCGACTATTGACGCACTACGTAGGCACAAGAGTGACTTATTGACAAGACTCAAAAACTTGTACAGACGACTTACAGACCCACACTTCTTGGAGGTTAGGACACTGAAGTCGTCAATAAAAAATGTCAATCTGTTAATTAAGGAGAACTACAGGCTATCAATTAACAAGTACTGGGACCGCAAGATCCGGTCAGTTAATTCGAGTGACCCTGGTATGTTCCCCAAAATCAATAAGATATTCAGGAAAAAAAACGACAATGACCTTCCGTGTCTTAAACTCCAAAGAACCGAAGAGAACAGAGACGTACTCAGGCAGGACAGCGCAAATAGACCCAGAAGAAGCCATCTTTGACGATGACTTTTATATAATTGAAGATCCGAAGGAAAAATTGGAGGCGGTGGGAGCCCCAACCACGACCTGGAAAACAGAGCCCTACTTAATCACTTTTACCTTCGAAATGATATGACACAATGGCGATCTGAGAACCGCGGTTTCATGCGGTTCAATGACGATTCCTTGGCAAATGCCATAATCGCCGAGCAAACGAGACCAAGTCCCTTGTTAGTGACGAAGGTTGAGCTTCAGCTCATCTTTAATTCAATAAAAAAATAAAAAGTCAGCAGGTGTCGATGGTATATCCTACGTTGTACTGAGACATTTACCGATGGAAGCAATTGACATATACACCATGCTCTTCAATAATGCACTGAATAATGCATATTAACCAGTGCATTGGAAGACCGCTGTGGTTCATCCTCTCCCGAAAAAGGGAAAGGACAACTCCAACCCGTCAAATCTTCGGTCGATAAGTCTTCTTCCGAGCATCAGCAAAGTTTTCGAAAAGATCATTAATAGGGCTCTGACTAAGTGGGCTGCGGACAACAAAATAATTCCGGATAAACAGTTCGGGTTCAAGGCGGGTCATGACACAATTCATGCTGCGTCTAAACTCGTTTCTGATATCCAATGGAATAAATCAAAACAACAATGCACAGGTGCTGTTCTGGTTGATTTGGAAAAGGCCTTTGACACCGTATGGTTAGAGGGTCTTTACTTAAAACTGAGCAGGCTTGGCATAAGCAAGCCCTTGTTGTATATACTTTATGATATGCTTAACGGTAGAAAGTTTGTTGTCAAAAGTGGCAACGTAACTTCTACCACAACGTTCTCAATTCAACAGGGAGCGGTGAATTCGCCGATTCTCATCAGCATTTACACCAGTCTTACAAAGGCAATTGCGTACGCCGACGATCTAATTGCGTACAGAACGGCCCAAAAGGTTGAAGTTATAAGAATTCTCTTGCAGCGTGATTTCGACAAGATTCAGCGATATTGCGACGACTAGAAACTGAAAATAAATGTCCAGAAGTCGGAGACAATACTGTTCCGAACTCCGTTGGCTGGGGCCACGAGGGATACGTGTAAGAATTGGCGCAAGATGGTCATCGTTGATCTTCACGGGCAGCCATTAGCGAGCAAAATTGTAGTAAAGTACCTCGGTATCTGGTTAGATCAGTATTTATATTTCGACAGACATATAAATGCTGCTCTGACCAGGGCCAGAGGAGCCTTTGCTCTGAAGAAACGGCTGTTTTTTAGCAGTCGGCTTGACCCCAGAGTGAAGGTAATTTGCTACATGGCCCTCATACGGCCAATGATCGTTTATGGTTGTCCTGTGTGGTTCAACGTTGCTCCTTCCCAGATGGAGAAGTTTCGGGTGTTCGAGCGGCAGTGTTTACGACGCTGTACCGGCTTATATCGAACAGCCGAATCTTCTTATGTGCATTACTATTCAAACGAGGTCCTATACAACGGTGCTCGAATCAACAGAATTGACAATTTCGTGATGAAACTCGTTCGAGGTCACATTGCAAGAGCTATGTCTTCGACCAACAATTTAATTTTCGGGGCGTTCTATCCGAACGCAGAGTATTTTGAGAGTGCACGCTTGAGCGGCTTCATTCCACCAGAGTCATTCCTCTTTCTAGACAAATGCGGTCTGATACAGGATAGATTGGCAGTTCCGTTAATCTACCACGTCAGACCAAGAACTGTGGTAAGGCGACTCCTGTACAATCGGGACGGCATGGCACAAGGCGGAGCAGAGCTCCTTCGGTTCAGTAGGGCTGTGTCCGAACGGGACCGAACTGATAGGGTGAAACAGGAGAACCAGTTTTGGTGGCTTCAATCGGCACTTGATAATGGATAGTCCGGATGGGGTTTAAGCCTTGGCCGGCTTACATACTTGTTTTATAGTTTTAGGGTTTAGTTTTAAGTAGAATAGGCACAAAAAAAAATAAAAAAAAAATTAAAAAATAAAAAGAGAAAAAAAAAAAATTAAAAACAAACAAAACATCAAAGAAAAAAAAACATGGAATAAAAAAAAAAAAAAAAAAAAAAAAACATACAAAAAGACAGTAAAATATAAAAACAAAACACGTTAGATTTGCTGCTGTGGTTGTTCTAGTTTTAAGTAGTTTATAGGTAGAATAGGTAGTTTAAGTTAGTTTTAAGTTTTATTTAGGGACCTTATTTTAAGTAGTTTGTAAGTAAAAATAAAAAAGGATATTGATTTTAGTTTTTTTTCAAATTTCTTAATAAATACAAAATAAATAAAATTTAATTGAAGTAAAATAGATCTTAGGGCCGAGACATTAGTTTTAATTGTTATAGTTTAACTTAGAGTGTCCGTATGGGACCATTAAGTTAGTTGTAAGTTATGGATAATTAGGCTAGTTTTATGAATTTTTGTCTAGCTTTAAGATAGGTTTAAGAATGAATTAATAAAAATGAATTAAAACAAAAAAAAAAAAACAAAAAATAAAATAATAATAATTTTTGTAGGTTTTTATTTTTTGTAAAAAAAATTGTCAATTCGATTTTTCTCAAAATTGTTCTGAATTTTGAAAACAATATTTCTTCTAAGTTAAAATTAAGTGGAAACAATAAAAGAAAAGATATTTGAGTCGAAATTCAATTTTTACCAACTTTGAGTAATGTTTTTATTTTTTATAAAAAAACTGTCAATTCGATTTTTCTCAAAATTTTACCACATATTAAAAACGTTATTTTTCGTTGCACAAAATATTTTTGGAGATAAAATCATTTTGTATTCGTAAAATTGTCGAGGTGCAATTTTTTTTTCCTGTTTTTTGATTTATAAAAAAAAACGTTCGTTAGATTTTTTTTTTCCAAAAATATATTTGTTTTGTATCACGTTACAATATATTATATAAAACGACATGATTCTTAAAATTTTTTATTTCGACTCTAGGGATCATGAAACGTCGAGAAATGTCAAAATTTTCAATTTGACAAATCGGACCCATTACAATAACTTCCTCTGAGAAGTTAAAAATGGAAATATTTACATTGATTTTATAAAAAAAGAAACCTGAATCCTTCAAGTTCTTCTTTCCTAATTTCGAAGACAGCTCCATTATATGCGGGATAGAAATTAAAGCCAAGCTGCCTCATCCAATTATCGCTCCAGGTACATCAATAACATCCGCATATTTATCATTTGTATTTGATTTTTGAAAATACCGGTTGGATGGAAGATACATTATTCGACTCTATAAATAATATACTATATTCTATGTTATGTTTAAATGATTTGTCTTTTTTCTCTTTCAATTAATGAATGTGATATTTGAAGTATATATTTTATGTTTTATGATTTTTTGTCACTTTTTGATTCCTTCTCATTCATTTATATTTTATTAAAGTTTTTTTGCCTTTTATTTATAAAACTAATAAAAACAGTGAACATTTAAAGTGTTATTCAATCACTAAAATATCAAAATGCTTAGTTTATAAAGAACTTAGAGGCCCCTACTTTGGCAAACTCACTTACTATGGAGCAGAGTTGTAAAGACTGCAGTCTTTTGGGTAATGCATTCAATTAAGTCGCAGTTAATTAACTAATTTTTTGAATGTAAGTTAATACTGCGACTGGGAAATTTAACTGCAAAAAACAGTCAGCAGTCAGTACTTAGTTTTTGACTTGGAAGTTAAAAAAAGCAGTTAATTGACTAAAAGTTAATTAACTGCAGTACTTTAACTGCAGTTTTTACAACTCTGCTATGAGCAAACATAAGCATGTATATTGGTTACAAATTGAAATTTAATTAAAATATGTTCTTAAATGAACCAAATATTATTTTAAATCGAAGTTCTGTTCCATGAAATAAAGTTTTACACATCAATAAATGGAACATGTATGGTTTCAGCAGCTGCGAAAGCAAAAAGAGTTCAAATGTGCCCTACTCTCCCCTATCTCTTTTAATTTACCTTGAAACATGCTTGAAGCTTTTAAATATTAAAAAGATGATGTTTGTATCGAGGCAGTTACCTGAAAAAAAAAAACAAATCATTTCTTAAATAGCTAAATATTATTCCAAATTAAAAATAAGAACACAATAAAAGGAATTCCAAATTGTAAATACCCACCAAGGTGATACATATATATTTATATAGGTACCAGACCAACTCATAGCAATAATTATATATATGTAATGTTGTTTATTATAGATACCTGAGGCCTGAGCACACCTGCTATGAAGTTGTATCATTCATTTTGCTTCTCCTTTAAGCAAGACTAACGAAATCCTTTTTTGCATATCCTTCAACTTCTTAGAACTCTTATGAATGTAAAACAGGTAAAAGTAGGTACGCAACTCAACGTATGTATATGTATCTTTACAACAAGCTACCTACACACATACAAAATAAATCATTACCTATTTGTCCATCTTTTACACCCCCTGACTTGAAATTAACAAAACGATCGATTTCATAAAATAAATCTGCGTCATACCTTTTTTCGTAAGTCGTAAACTCGCTTTCGCTTCGCTCGGACAAAATATTAGAAGTGAAAAACGATAAACGAGTAAAACAGACAACAAGCCCGACAAATTTTAGTCTTTATAGGTACAAGAACTAGAAGACTAAGAACAAGAAGACGAAATATTAAGACGAAAGAAGGTCAAAAGAGAAAACAAGGTTAAACAGAAATCCAAGATGTCTTCCACTTCGCTTTATATTTAAAAAAAATGTAACCTACAATAAATTTGCTGATACTTGGCTTGGGCCTGGGCTGGGTATTAGACCCAAACCTAAAGTCTTTATCGTTAGATGATGTAGACAGTCTTTTTTGTTTGTCAGACATCTTTATTTTATTCTTATGAACTGTTTATGAGGATGAGGATGAAGATGAGGAGCGGTAATGGTAGAGTGTGGGGCAAAACTTCTCTCTTTTAGTTGGGCTTTACTTATACGTTATAACGTCATATTCATATAGGGCTTGGATCTCAAAGCCAATATTTCTACCGAAAGACGACGATAAAGGCGTAGGAATTGTGAAAACTAACGAAGAAAGGGATGAAGGCAACAATAACAATTTGTTCTGATGGCTGGGTAGACTGTTGGCAGTGCAAGAGGCAGCAGCGACTTGTAGTGATATAGAGACAGATGAAGTTGAGAAGTATGGAAGCCGATTAAGTACGAGGAGGTATTATGAATTAAACAATGATGACGCAGTGGATGATAATGACGACTAACGACGACGACGATGATGTGAATGCGCAAAAAGGGGGAAAATATAAGTTTCATAAACGTTAAAAGGTAATGCTAGCTGCAGAAAATGTATGTGTCTTCTTTTCAACCCACTCTACCGTTTACATAGGTTAATACATATATGTACTCGAGTGTATTTACAAAAGGAAACAAAGGAAATAGTTTAATTTAGGTGTTCTGCTTTGTGAAACTCTTAATTTTGACTACACTTCGATTAGGAGAGCTTTTTTTTCTAAACTTTCAAAAATAAAAATGTATCTTTTTTAAATTATTCTCCTTTTTGTTTATTTTGTTTTCATTTGAATTCGTTTAGTTGTTGTTTGAAGATCATGTTTCTCAAATAGTTAAACAGAAATAAGAAGATGGAATGGAAAAGTGAGTGAGGGGATCTGGAAAAGGAAAATTTTAAAAGCTGATATGTACCTACCTATGTACGAGTATAATACAAGTGCATGCTCATGACTATAAATTACGTTATGAGTCATTAGGCGAGTGCTTGTGCAGTAAATAAGGATAGATAGGTATGTAAGTTTGAATTTAAACAAAGAAATTGTTTTAAGTTTGTTGGAACTACTTTTACGAGAAATTTGAATTTCAATAATTTTCCAATTCTTGAATAGGAATTAATTGAGCGACTACTTAGATTGAAAACGCAAATTTGTCAATTTAAGGTTTACAGGTTTTTGATATGTCGAATCAGCTTTATACGTCTGTTCAAAATAGTAATGAAAGCAACAAACCAACTAAGTTGAAAACATTTTAGAAATTTATACCTACGACCTAATAGCGGCATTTTAATAAACTGTGCAATTTTCGATTTGCATTTGCATATTTCTCCAAAATACCTACAAATATACATTTATGCTCAAAATAATAGAGAATGTTAAACTAAGTGTGTGAACTGCTTAGATCGTTTAAATTTAATTTTTTGACCGCTTCTATAAGACGCGGCATTGAAAAATTTGATGGCCAAGTATTTTCAAAGATTGGGTTGAGTTCGGATGACTGCGATGGAAGATATTCAAACTCGGAGAGTGATTGGTATCGGTATCTTGCTAAAAATGCCATCTAAGAGTCATATAGTCTTTAGCATTCGAAAGCATTACCTCTTTCAAAATACCACGATATGCTCTCTTGGTCATGATTATCATGATTTTAAGAGGCTGGGATGCGACCCACACTGATAACTTCCCATCCCGTCTGTCGATTTGTATTGCTTAAAAGTTAGTAGGTTTTCGTGTTAAGTGAAAAAAGCTGTCAGCTGAATTATTCTTAAAAATATTAAAATTAATAATAATGTTTTTCAGTAGTTCCCGGGGCATGACGGTTAGTGCGTTGGACTCAATCTGTTGATTAAGGAGAACTACAGGCTATCAATTTACAAGTACTGGGACCGCAAGATCCGGTCAGTTAATTCGAGTGACCCTAGTATGTTCCCCAAAATCAACAAGATATTCAGGAAAAAAAACGATAATGACCTTCCGTGTCTTAAACTCCAAAGAACTGAAGCGAAGAGAGACGTACTCAGGACAGCGCAAATAGATCCAGAGGAAGCCATCTTTGACGATGACTTTTACATAATTGAAGATCCGAAGGAAAAAGTGGTGGCGGTGGGAGCTGCTTTTCAGCAAGTGTACAAGGTGAATGTTAGCATTCGCCCCAACCACGACCTGGAAAACAGAGCCCTACTTAATCACTTTTACCTCCGTAATGATATCACACATTGGCGATCTGAGAACCGCGGTTTCATGCGGTTCAATGACGATTCCTGGGCAAATGCCATAATCGCCGAGCAAACGGGACCAAGTCCCTTGTTAGTGACGAAGGTTGAGCTTCAACTCATCTTCAATTCAATAAAAAATTAAAAGTCAGCAGGTGTCGATGGTATATCCAACGTTGTACTAAGACATTTACCGACGGAAGCAATTGACATTTACACCACACTCTTCAACAATGCACTGAATAATGCATATTATCCAGTGCATTGGAAGACTGCTGTGGTTCATCCTCTCCCGAAATCTTCGGTCGATAAGTCTTCTTCCGGGCATCAGCAAAGTTTTCGAAAAAAATCATTAATAGGGCTCTGACTAAGTGGGCTGCGGACAACAAAATAATTCCGGATAAACAGTTCGGGTTCAAGGCGGGTCATGACACAATTCATGCTGCGTCTAAACTCGTTTCTGATATCCAATGGAATAAATCAAAACAACAATGCACAGGTGCTGTCCTGGTTGATTTGGAAAAGGCCTTTGACACCGTATGGTTAGAGGGTCTTTACCTAAAACTGAGCAGGCTTGGCATAAGCAAGCCATTGTTGTATATACTTTATGATATATAACGGTAGAAAGTTTGTTGTCAAAAGTGGCATTGTAACTTCTACCACAATATTCTCAATTAAAAATGGTCTTCGGTGAATTCGCCGATTCTCTTTAACATTTACACCAGCGATCTGATAGGTAGTCTTACAAAGGCAATTGCGTACGCCGACGATCTAATTGCGTACAGAACGGCCGGAAAGGTTGAGGTTATTAGAATTCTCTTGCAGCGTGATTTCGACAAGATTCAGCGATATTGCGACGACTGGAAACTGAAAATAAATGTCCAGAAGTCGGAGACAACACTGTTCCGAACTCCGTTGGCTGGGGCCACGAGGGATACGTGTAAGAATTGGCGCAAGATGGTCATCGTTGATCTTCACGGGCAGCCATTAGCGAGCAAAATTGTAGTAAAGTACCTCGGTATCTGGTTAGATCAGTATTTATATTTCGACAGACATATAAATGCTGCTCTGACCAGGGCCAGAGGAGCCTTTGCTCTGAAGAAACGGCTGTTTTTTAGCAGTCGGCTTGACCCCAGAGTGAAGGTAATTTGCTACATGGCCCTCATACGGCCAATGATCGTTTATGGTTGTCCTGTGTGGTTCAACGTTGCTCCTTCCCAGATGGAGAAGTTTCGGGTGTTCGAGCGGCAGTGTTTACGACGCTGTACCGGCTTATATCGAACAGCCGAATCTTCTTATGTGCATTACTATTCAAACGAGGTCCTATACAACGGGGCTCGAATCAACAGAATTGACAATTTCGTGATAAAACTCGTTCGAGGCCACATTGCAAGAGCTATGTCTTCGACCAACAATTTAACGAGTATTTTGAGAGCGGCTTCATTCCCCTAGAGGCATTCCTCTTTTTAGATAGATGCGGTCTGATACAGGATAGATTGGCAGTTCCGTTAATCTACCACGTCAGACGAAGAACCGTGGATAGGCGACTCCTGTACAATCGGGACGTCATGGCACAAGGCGGAGCAGAGCTCCTTCGGTTCAGTAGGGCTGTGTCCGAACGGGACCGAACTGATAGGGTGAAGCAGGAGAACCAGTTTTGGTGGCTTCAATCGGCACTTGATATTGGGTAGTCGGGATGGGGTTTTAAGCCTTGGCCGGCTTACATACTTGTTTTATAGTTTAAGGGTTTAGTTTTAAGTAGAATAGGCATGGTGGCACGAAAAAAAAAAAATAAAAAAAAAAAAATAAAAAAAAAAAAATAAAAAAAAAAAACATTAATAAACATTAAAAAAAAAAAATAAAAATAAAAAAAAAAGACAACGAAATATGAAAAACAAAAATGTTAGACAGTTAGATTTGCTGCTGTGGTTGTTCTAGTTTTAAGTAGTTTATAGGTAGAATAGGTAGTTTAAGTTAGTTTTTAAGTTTTATTTAAGGACCTTATTTTAAGTAGTTTGTAAGTAAAAATAAATAAAAAAGGTTATTGATATTAGTTTTTTTTCAAAATTTTCTAATAAAAACAAAACAATAAAAATTTAAATTGAAGTAAAATAGATCTTAAGGCCGAAAGGCATTAGTAATTAGTGTTATAGTTTAGCTTAGAGTGTCCGTATGGGACCATTAAGTTAGTTGTAAGTTTTGGATAATTTAGGCTAGTTTTATGAATTTTTGTCTAGCTTTAAGATAGGTTTAAGATTGAATTAAATAAAAATGAATTTGAAAAAAAAAAAAAAAAGTGCGTTGGACTGTCATCCCAGAGGTCTTGGGTTCGATCCCTGCCTGTGTCAACCAAAGTTTTTTTCCACGGGTACTACCTCTTGCAAGGAATTGACCAAATCTCCAAGAGTAATTCTTGTCATGAAAAGTGCTTTCTCAAATTAGCCGTTCGGATTCGGAATTTCTACGAACTGTTGCGCCACTTTATTTATTTTTAACAATATTTTTTATATCAGGAAACAGTTTACTTTGAAAATCTAGTTTTGTTAAATAGATTTTTAGTCGAAAAAAATTGTATGAATAAAATTAATTTGAGTAATATCGAGAACCGAACATCAATTTTTACCAAATTTGCGTGCTTATTTTTGTAGATTTTATTTTTTATAAAAAAACGGACAGTTGGATTTAAAAAAAAACTACTGAATATCGAAAACAATATTTTTGAAAAACTATTTGAGAAAATTTTTACCAAGTTTTAGTATTTTTTTCTTGACAACAATATTAGGTTTTTAGGGTTTTTATTTTGTATACAAAAAACAATCAATTTAATTTTTCTCTAAATTTTTCCGAATGTTGAAAACAACTTTTCTTTAAAGATAAAATTAGTTGTAAACCATAATCTTAAATATTTAAAAAGATATTTGAGTCAAAAATCAATTTTTACCAACTTTGATTCATTTTTTCTATGTTTTTAGTTTTTTGTAAAAAAACTGTCAATTCAATTTTTCTCAAAATTTTGCTGAAAGTTGACAACAGTATTTGTTGAAAGATAAAAATAGTTTGAAGCCAATATCTCAAAGTTTTGAAAAGATATTTGAGTCGAAAATCAATTTTTACCAACTTTTATTAATTTTTTTGTTCAGTTTTTTTATTTTTCGTAAAAAAACTGTCAATTCGATTCTTTTCAAAATTATTCTGAATGTTGAAAACAATATTTCTTATAAGTTGAAATTAGTTGGAAGCCATAATATTAAATTTTTGAAAAGATATTTGAGTCGAAATTCAAATTTTACCAACTTTGAGTATTTTTTTTTAGGTTTTTATTTTTTATAAAAAATACTGTCAATTCGATTTTTTTCAAAATTTTACTGGATGTTAAAAAAGGTTTTTTTTCGTTGCTCAAGATTATTTTGGAGATAGAATCATTTTCTATTCGTAGAATTTTCGAATTGACAAATTTTTTTTTTAGTTTTTTTTTGGTTTAAAAAAAACCGTTGATTAGGTTTTTTTTCCAAACATATACTGATTTGGTATCACATTACAATATATAATATAATAAAATAAATTGCGTGGCGCAACAGTCCATTTGAGAACTAGGGCCTAGTGACTGACAACTCTCAACCATTCCTGTGTGCGAGTACTGTTGTCAGGGATGGAAGGGACCTACAGTTTTAAGCCGAATCCGAACGGCAAATTTGAGAAAGCTCTTTTCATGATAAGAATTATTCTTAAAGAGTTTGTCAATTCCTCGCAAGAGGCAGTACCCGTGAAAAAAACTTTAGGTGTGTTAGGCAGGGATCGAACCCAAGACCTCTCGCATGACAGTCTATAGCACTTACCATCATGCGACTGCTACTACTTTACAATATATAATATAAAATTTAATTCAAGTCTCTAGCGTCATTGGTTCGTAAGATATTTAGGGTTAACCAAAATCTTCACCTTTTTTTAAACTGCTATGGTAAAAAAAAACACCCACGCAATTTTCTTGAGAGCCCTTTCTGCCTTATTATCTGTATAAAAAAATTAATTTGAAATCGACATCTCTCCTGGTTCTTGAGCTATGAACGACGAAAAAAACGTCTGCGAACGTACGAACGTACGTACACACGCACGCACAGGCATATTTCTAAAAATCTTTTATTTCGACTCTAAGGACCTTGAAACGTCGAGAAATGTCAAAATTTTCAATTTGACAAATTGGACCCATTACAATAACTTCCTATGGAAAGTTTTATAAATTATAGAATTCTACCTTTTATAAAAAGTATAGTTTAAAACTGTTAGTACTGCTATCCTTTTTACATATTTTGTTAAGATTTTAAAACAATTTTTCCAGAACTGCCCTTTCGCCTAAACGGGGTGAGATAGACCTCGCCCCTTTAGAAAAAAATGCTTGCATTAAGCCCCTCTACAAAACACCGTTATTATATCTTGTCGCCAAAACCTTCATGGTTAAAGATTTTAATAGATATGCATATAAATGTTTAATTGGGTTGAAGTCGGGAGACTGAGGTGGCCGCTTCCATGTTTTAGTTTTTTTTTTTGTATGACGGAAATGAAACTCCTTTGCTTGAAGATGCATAACATTTTTTCCGAAGCCAGACCCAAATAGTTTTATTTTTGTTGCACCACTTCTAAGAATAATGCTAAACATCGTTTGCTTTGTAAAAACATTTCCTTATTATTTAGAACACCTCGCATCGGAGTTGCAAAAGCGTATGTCACTTTCTATCTTAAGCTTTTTTACACTTCAGAATTTTGAGAAAGTAGTAAGCTTATAGCAAGCGTCAAACTACGATCAGAGGCTCATCATAAGTGCATGTGTTAGTTGTTATTAAAAAATAATACAATTATAGCCTAACACACCGCACAAAATACAAAACATAATTACCATTTAACTATTACACAACAAAAAATAAATTGAGATGATGATTTTAAGTTATATAAAATACTCATTCGACTTAAAGCTTCATTCTGCACATTAGTTAGTTCTATGGAAGTCAATATGTATAAAATGAAATGTACGCAGGTGATGAGTTCCGCCCCGGTAATTCAAATGTACAGAAGATAGCAAATAAGGTGCATCAATTTCACCATTAATAAGTTCATGAAAAAATATTAAGTCATTATTAACACGCCTATGATGGAGAGATTGCATTTGAAGAAGTAGAATACGAAGTTCATAGGGAGGCAGATCATAAGGATTATCCCAAGAAGGACCCTTTAGGGCAAAGCGAATGAAATTATGTTGAATTGATTCAATACGTTTTCGAAGCATATTCAAGATAAGAACAACATTATACAAAGAAAGAGTAACATAGGGATCATTGAACTCCCAGCGTTTTATAAAACCAAGCATAAAACTTGCCTTATTAACAATAAAATTAATGTGATGTGTAAACTCTAAGTTGGAACAGAAATGAACACCTTAATCTTTAAATGTGGAGACGCGACAGAGTTTTTGCTGTGATATACAACAATCAAATACACTTCCGATTAGTTTTTTAGTGAAAGTTATCGTCTGACATATTAAAGGGTTGAGTGAAAGGCTATTTTTCCCACACTGGAAATTTCAGGGTAGATTATTGTATTATTCGTGAGCTAAGAGCGAATTTTCTTTCTGTGTACTCCCGTACTGCTTTAAACAGGCAAGCTGTTTTGAAACTCAAGTGGGTGAGGATTCCGATCCCACTGAATTCTTTATTCAAGGGTATAACTTGGTGCCATTATTCTTTTCTCACCATGGTCTCGCCATATACATTAGGAATGATGTTGCTTATCAGTTTTTGCCACAATATGGTCTCTGCACCAATTCTTTTT
The DNA here is from genome assembly GCF_945859685.1 of Eupeodes corollae. Classification (NCBI taxonomy): domain Eukaryota; kingdom Metazoa; phylum Arthropoda; class Insecta; order Diptera; family Syrphidae; genus Eupeodes; species Eupeodes corollae. The sequence continues at coordinate 223,117,522 of NC_079147.1, forward strand.
TCAATTTTATGTGGTTTAAATTTTCCGTGAACAAGCAAATCATTCACTATTGCTTCCTTTATCGAAGCCCAAATCAGAGTATCAACTTCTCGTGAATTTGATGGTTTGTCTGATTTCATCCAAAGAATAGTTTCGTCCTATCCTCGCACTGAAATCGTTGTTACGGGCGATTTAAATGTACACAATTCTTCATGGCTTCAACAATCGGGCCAGTCAACACCAGAAGGAGTGTGTGCTTCGCTGAGTTAAACGACCTAACTCAGCTGGTCAACGAGCCCACTCGAATATCGGACGTAGTAGGTCGAGCAGAAAACACTCTTGATTTGTTTCTTACCTCTGAACCTGGTAAGTACAATATTAGTGTTCTATCTCCTCTAGGCACATCTGACCATTGTGTCATATCAGCAAATTTCTCGTGTAAAAACTATCCAGTTAAAGAAAGAGCTCATAAGAGAACCGTTTGGCAATACGAGAAAGCCAACTGGGACGGTCTCAATAATTACTTCAGGATCTTTAACTGGTCACTATGCTTCCTCGATAGTGACGTTGACGCCAGCGCTGATATAATTACAAGTTTGATTCTAATGGGAATGAGAACTTTTATCCCGAATAGGGTTAAAAACATCAAACCTAAGGAAAACGCATGGTTCGATGCGAGCTGTAAAGAGGTTATTAGGGTTAAGAAGGTAAGTTTCCGTTGTTTTAAAGCCAATCCAACTGAGGAAAACCGGAATAAGTTCAAGCAAGGCAGCAAGGCCTGCAACGCCCATATTCGACGGACCAAATTTTTACATGACCAAAAATTACGGCAAAAAATACTGCAATATCCCAAAGGCAGTAAAAATGTTTGGTCATTTGTATAAAATATGAGGAATTCTTCCTCTTCCTCGGTTCCTACGCTCGTTGTGAATGACACTCCATTTGTTAGCGCTTTAGAGAAAGCAAATCGCCGCCAATTCAACGCTGCCAGTGAGTGTTATGACTCCGTCTGTACTTGATCGAGTTAATGATTCTATGGGGCAAATCTTTTTTCGCACTCGTATTGTAGCGAGAGTCCTAAAAGATCTTATCATACATAAATCTGCTTATCCGGATGGTATCCCCGCTATTGTTCTGAAGAGGTGTTCTTCATCGGTGGCAAAACCTCTACGTAAGCTTTTTCATCTGTCCTACTCCTCAGGTCTATTCCCAAAAAAGGCGAATCCTCCTCACCGTCTAATTATCGACCGATTGCACTTACCTCCCTTCTTTTCAAGGTCATGGAATGACCGAAAGTATGGCTTTCGTAGCAATAGGTCCACTGGTGATCTCATGGTTCATCTCACCGATCAGTGGAACAAATCTTGACATAGTTTTGGAGAAAGTAAGATTATTGCACTAGATATTTCAAAAGCATTTGATAGGGTTTGGCATCAGGCTCTCTTATCGAAAATGCGTGCATTTGGTTTGCATGAATCCCTCCTTCATTGGATTAGTAATTACCTTTCGAATCGTTCAATACAAGTTGTATTGGATGGATTCAAGTCTGAAAACCACAAAATAAATGCTGGTGTGCCCCAGGGCTCTGTTCTATCTCTAACACTCTTTCTTTTTACTAATGATCTCCTGTCTACAACATCTAATGCAATACATTGTTTCGCTGACGATAGTACTCTTAGCTTTTCATATTTGTTTTCTGATTTACACCCCTCTTCTTCGGATGTGGAACTGCAACGATAAAATATGATAAGCTCATTAAATTCCCACCTAAACAGCATTGTACAATGGGGAATAAGAAACTGCGTGGAATTTAATGCTTCGAAAACGCAATGCTGTCTTGTATCGTTAAAGCGAAATATACCCCCCCTGCCATTATCCATAAGTGGCACTTGCATGGAGGAAACTGAACATCTCGATATTCTTGGTATGTGTATCACCAACCACCTTTTGTGGAACGATCACATACGCGATGTCGCCAAAAATGCAGCAAGATGTTTGGGTTTTCTAAGGCGATACAAGAAGTTTTTCTCCCCCTCTGAAATGGCTGTTATTTACAAGTCTTATATACGTCCAAAACTTGAGTATAACTCCCATATCTGGGCTGGTGCTCCTGCAACTTACTTAAGCCTCTTAGATAGTATTGAACGTAGAGCATTTAGATTGATTGGTGATATTACCATCATAAGATCATTTACGTCACTTGAACATTGTCGAAATGTTTCTTGTCTCACCCTCTTTTACTGTTATTTTAATGGTTTTTGCTCTAGAGAAATAGCCAGCTGCATTCCTCCCCTTAAACAGTTCAACCGTAATACTCGCGCTTCTAGGAATGCTCATCAATATACCCTGGAGGATATCTTCGGTCGTACTGTCAAGTACAGAGATTCGTTCTTTAGCCGTACTATGCGAATGTGGAATGCCTTGCCACAGTCTTTCCCAGCAATTGCAATATTCAGGAATTCAAAACCAATGTGCACCGACATCTCCTTTCAACCCCTCTCTCCCTTTCTTAGTGCTCACACTGTGTCTACATAATAAGGGTAATATATCCCTTTGAGTGTGCGCTTATTAAAAAAAAAAAAAAAAAAATGTGAAACTATCAATGTCGGCTTGTAAAAGAATACGATCATGGGTGAACTTTATTATTTTAAAAATCTTCATATCTTCAGCAAAAATGAGAACTTCTCTTGAGCGTAGACATGCCGATACATCGTCTGGGGAACACCAGATTGGGCAAAAAAAGGTTCAGAATGACAATTTCTAAATTTTACCTCATAGGATCTGTTTTCATATGTTTGATAATGATATTTTTACTAAAAAATCCTACACTTTCACAAACAACTTGTTCAAAAAATTTGGGAATACAAAAAAAGCTTTGCAATGGGCTTGTAGGTTGTTATATCCGCCTTGCCATCATTCTTGAAAATTGGTGTTAGAAATGACTTCTTCCATATGCTGGGAAATTTGCCTGTTTTTAAAATTATTAGGGGAGGGCTTGACGTTAATTCACAAGCTAGTTAGTGACTTATGAATTACAAAAATTCAAACCATTAACAGTGTTGACTAAGGTATGAACACAAAATATTTTTATCAGAAGTTAGTAAGTGACTTATGAATTAAAATAAATTTAATCATAAGCTAATGGGTGAGTTCTAGTAAAAATAATGATTAACAAACCAGATTTGATTTTAAGCAGGACCTAAAAGTTTCGAAGTAGTTGTTTAAGAAAACGGACTGCATGAATGGAAAATTTAAACAAATTCTAGATAAGCTTTAAAACTACTTTGGTAAGATTTGGATTCAAAGTTTGTCGGCAAAAATGGGGCGATGATCCAAAAATTATGATGAGAATGTTTTTTAATTGCGTGTTTTTACGAAGGATCTATTTTTCTATCGACGTACAAAATTGTAAATACAATACTTTTAAAAAGAACACCTTGTTGGTAAATGGTGTCTCATCCAGATGCTTTACAATTCTGTGTTTATCATCAAAAATAATGCTCTTGAGCACAATTATTCCTAAATAATTTAATTCAATAAATCGATTTAAACAAGCAGCTTCACACTGTTAAGCAAATTACTAGACATTCATGATTTTATTTGATTTATCAGGCATTTTCATAAAAGTTAATTTATTTTGGTATTCATTCATTTTAATAACTGATTAAACTAGTTGCAATATTTGTCCATACACAAAATGGCGTACAAGGATAAAGCTTTGCAACGATATGTTTATAGGTATCTACATATATATGTATAGGGGCAATACCAATACGTCCATTCTCCTTTAAGAAGTTTATAAAAGAAAAAACATGAGGAAACACTAGTTCAGAAAAATTTGTACTTTCAGAAGCTTTGTTATTTAGTTCACATAATTGCAGAACAGTTTCTTTGTACTGTACTTTTACCCTCCTACAAATTTGTTTTTATTAATAATTACAAAAAACAAAATTATGCTTTTAAATTAAATTGCTCATGAAGAATATTTACTTTTCTTGCTTTTTAACAAATGATAAACAAATTCATAAATCACTATTTTTTTAATATGTACACTAAACTAAGATTTTTAGTAACACAATTCAAACAATGTTATTCCAAAGAATTTTACTGACTGAAATCGAATCTCGCTTTATAATTTATCCATCAAGCCAGAATTTGGAAATAAACGTCTTTAAAATGTAAACATAACAATTATAAAGCTAGGGCGCAAATACCAATTCCCAAAAAAGTTCTTAACATCAAATGGTGTTTATAAGTTCGAAAAGTACTCAAATACTTTATTTATAACTTCTAAAAATTCATCATCAGCATCAGAGTGCTCATTAGTGATCCTTGAGGTTTAAATGAATAACAACTAATGAGGATTTTTCAAAGCATATGAAGTTGTGGATTTATTTAAACTGGGAAAAGGATAGTTTTTGTAATGCTTTTTTACTTGCGACTCATAGGAATTATATTATTATGGCAAGTTTTGCATTTGTGAAAAGTTTCAAGCTCGAGATTTTAATCAAACATGACTTTACGATGGTAGAAAGGCCGAAAAAAGTAGATCCCCCGATTCCGTCGTCTGTTTATCTTGGACTATACAGCCCAACGTATTGAGTATTAGAGCTAATTCACTTTAAGCGTTTTTTTAACTAGATATAATAATATAGCCCCTTCCATTTTTTGGTAAAAATTCGAAAACTTGAATTTTATCAAAAATAAATCAATAGTTTTATTTTTAAGTTTCGATTAAATTTGTTTTCTTAGTTAAACTTCTTCATTATAAAAAATATATTTTTGTTTGGCTTCAGAAAAGTACCCACCATAAAACCGTTAATTTGTTTTTGAATTCTCTCAAGAACTAATGAACCGATTTCAATAATAGTCAATATGATTAGTCTCCAGTCGATCTTTTTAAAAGTCCAAAAATCTGCCTGTTCTCACATACAAAGTTTAAATTTTTAAATACTTTTTTCTTCAAACTTAATATGAAAATGATTTAACTGTTTGGCAGTTTCACATACAAAAATACAAATGAAAAACTGGAAGAAGATTTCAAACATAAAAAGAGGCTGGGATGCGACCCACACTGATAACTTCCCATCCCGTCTGTCGATTTGTCTTGTTTAAAAGTTTATCTAAATGTACTCGTATCAATTTGTACGAAATTTGCGTACTATTTTTTGTAGATTTTATTTTTTATGAAAAAACGGACTGTTGGATTTTTATATAAAAATTACTGAATATTGAAAACAATATTTTCTGTGAAATAAAATAAGTTTGTAGCCAATATTTTTAATTTTTAAAAACCAATTTGAGTCGAAAATCAACCAAGTTCTAGTATTGTTTTTTTTTTAGAGTTTTATTTTTTGTAAAAAAACTGTCAATTCGAATTTTTTAAAAATTTAACCAAATGTTGAAAACAATATTTCCTATAAGATAAAATTATTAATTCATTCTCTAGCGTTTTTGGTTCGTAAGATATTTAGGGCTAACCAAAATTTTCACCTTTTTTCAAACTGCTATGGTAAAAAAACCAACCACGCAATTTTCTTGAGAGCCCTTTCTGCATCTTTCTGCCTTATTATCTGTATAGCAAAATTTATTTGAAGTTGATATCTCTTCTGGTTCTTAAGCTATGGAGGACGAAAAAAACGTCGCGAACGTGCGGACGTACGGACGTACGAACGAACGTACACACGCACGCACAGACATCTTTCTAAAAATCTTTTATTTGTCAGAATTTTCAATTTGACAAATCGGAGCTATTACAATAACTTCCTATGGGAAGTTAAAAAAGCCTAACTTTTTTGATAAAATTTGTATTCTTGGCACAGGAAAACATTGCACTAAAACAACGTGAAGTAATTTTAGCAGGGAATAAAAGAAGCATATCTTTGAGTAAAATCGCTAAAGTTCTGTATGAATTTCAATGAAAACTATTCAAATGGATAAAACTCTAAAACAATTGTAAAGGACAAATAGGAAAAGCTGCAACCAAAAATGTATACAAAATTACACGACAGAAACTACTGCAGTGAGATTTTGGCACTCACACCAGATCTAAACAGTTTGTCGTATATCCTACCTGATGCTGATCTTAAAAGTCAATCTAAAAGGACAGTGCTCCGGAAGCGAAATGAATTTGCAAAAATGTACAACTTTTACCAGGATTCTTTTTAGACTCAAAGAAATGGAGAAATGAACTTTGGAGGGATGAAACGCTTTGGAATGGATGTCCAAAGTTTTTATGAAAGCAGCCGTAAATAAATGAGAGAATAATGTGTCTCATACATGGCGTTTTCAACAGGATAAATATCACAAGTGTGTACAAACTTATCGAGCCTCTGGTTCTAAATAATAAAATGATGTTTCAGTACTCTCAATAGCTGGCCTTCAATCTCTTCGGTAGTAGAGAAATATTTGTTTTGCATTTAATAAAAAAAATTATATGCCAAGTTATACTTTCAATTTTAACTTCAGGTTTAATAAGGAGCTATTTAGTTATCATGAGAGAATAGTCCTTTATACAAGGAAAAATCCCTTTTATCTAAAGGGCTCGGGATTCCAATTATGACGGTTATAGAGAGCACAAAAATGGTTGTTTTGGAAACTTTGTTATGAACGGGGTCAAAACTAGAAATATATTACTGAAGCTTTAAGCATTCATGTTCACTTCGAACCACTTTTTTTAAAGTATTGACTATCATAAAACAATTTTATTTTAAATTTTATATTATAGTTTATTTTAATTGATATTAATAAACACTTTGCTTGTTTGTTGTTTTTGTTACAATATTTAAATTATGAATTGAAATGTGAACCCAGGCGTATGCGCACTTTTTTCTAATTGAACTTTTAAGGTCCGTAAAGCTGGAAACACCACAATCGAATTTCGAAATTCTAATGATGGGGTGATTTAGGGCTCTTTTTGGGCTAATTTAGTGCTCTAATCTCGACTTGGTTCAAAAATCCCTTCCCCCTCAAACTTGTGGTGTTCCCAGCTTGACGTCAAGCTGGAAACACCACACCTTTAGGTTCATAATTTCAAAAAACTGATGATGAGGGAATTTAGGACTCGTTTTGGGCTCCTAAGTTAGCGAAACTCCAAATTAGTATCTCCACCCCTTACCCCCTAAAATGACTCGAAAAGTTGAAGTTTTTGGAGACTTTCTAAACCAAACAAAATTTTAAAAAACTAATGATGGGGTCGTTAAGTGCTATTTTTGGGCTCCTTAGTTCGCGGAACTCCAAATTGTTTTTTTAAGCCCATATCCCCAAACTTAAGTCTTAAAGCTTAAACTTTTGGAGACTTTCTTAACCAAACACAATTTTAAAAATCTAATGATTGGGTAATGTAGGGCTCTTTTTGAGCTAATTTAGTACTCTTATCCCGAGTTGGTTCAAAAATCCCTTCGCCCTAAAAATTAATTTCAAAAGTTCAAACATTTTTTTATTGCATTACCCTGACGAAACATGAACAATTTTTAAATTTGAAACTCAAAATAAAATTTCTGTGGAGAAATTCTGTACCCGACGTTTTGAAAAACAAAATACAAAATAATACCATTCCATTAAAAAAATACCAGTTTCGTGTTTTTATTCCCACTGGTTTGTGTTTTACAGGGAAAATATCAATTTGTGATTACGTGATGACGTCACTCCCAGCAAACGCAACTCCACAGGCTTAACTCATTAATATTTACTCTTATTTTATTTTGGAGATTTGTATATCAACCAATTATATTTAAACAAAGCCTTTCAACCAATCAGATCAAGAATTTCTTTTTTGAAATCAAAGTAACCTTCCTCAGAATTCAAAATTTAACTAATCAATTTTGAATTTACGTCTATTAGCAGTAGTTGTAGAGGTTGTACGTAATACAATATATAGGTGTACGTTGAAAAAGTGATTCTAATAGAAAATACATATGTATACTCTTTCTGGCCTGTTTCTTTAACTTGTACTAAGTATTTATTCTTTTATTTAGGCGAAGGCAAGTAAAAGAATAATATTTTAAAATCATATATACAAAGGAAACAAGATATTACTTCACTTTAAAATAGGTTCTAGATTAAATATATCATATTTGTTAATCCGATGCAGTATCGCTACACGCCCATCGCTGGTATTTACAATAGTCATACTTATAAAAATACATATATACATACGAGTATGTACCAAATGCATTTATTTGGATAAAAGAAAGGAATGTAATTAATATTTTGTCAATTTCGGGCTCATGCACAGTTTAAATAATCAAAACAAAAAAAACTATTTTAAAATTCAAAATTTTACCTGAAAAATAAGTTTGTTTGTTAGAGCGTTTTTTTTTAAATTAATTTTTTATATATAAAATTTTTCAATTTGGTTCTAAATATACTTTTGGTATGCAGTTGTTTAGTGATTGTAAATAAACGCTTTACATTTGAATTTCGTAAAAAATGCACTTTTGATAATCAAATATGTATTGTTAAGGCAATATAAGAGCTTATTCAAAAAAAAATTATTGAAATCGGTTCATAAGTTGCTGAGAAAATTAAAAAAAAACAAAATAACGGTTCTATGAGCGGTACCTTTCCTGAGCAATACAAAAATATGTTTTTCTTATTAAATTAAGCCAAGTTTAAGAATAAAATTGTAGAGAAAATTAAAAAAAATCTATCGGTTTGTTTTTGAGAAAATTTGAACTATTGTTTTTTGAACAAAAATATTTTATGGGGGCCACTGTTATATGATTTAAAAAAAGGTGAAAAACGCCTAACGCGAATCTGCTAAAAACCTTAACTTTCAAGTTTGAATTCAATCGACCCAATGGTTTAGGTTGTAGGAGCGTGGACAGACAGACAAAACAGACCCGATGGAAACGCGGGACACTCTTTTTCGACTTCTCTCTCATCGTAATATCATGTTTGATTAAAACCTCGGGTTCGAAATTTCTTACTATTGCTAAACTTGCGATATAGTTTCTATATGTCGCAAGTAAAAAAAAAAACGATACAAAAAAAGATGGATGGACGTTTATTTAATTGTTAAAAAGAAATGGAAAACGACATCAGCCAAATCTTTTGCATGAAATTGTCAATGACTAAAAAGTTTAGTGGCTGTATTTCCCCCTATTTTTATGAATTCCATGTTTATCTTTTACTTGGCTTCGCAGACAAAGGCTCTACAGCCAATTTTTTTTACAAAGCTCTAATCTCTAAAATTAGGTTTTTTTGAAAAGTTGAACTTGATGTAAATATTTTCTCCGATTAAGATCTCAGTTTGATTTAGAAATTTGATTTATATGACCATCGCCCTAGTCCCTTGGCCAGGGTATTACTTCTTTAAAACACTTCATTTAAAAATTAGAATAAAAAAAAAATGGGGTGGCGCAACAGTCCGTTGTGAACCAGGGCCTAGTGACTTACAACTCTCAACCATTCCTGTGTGCGAGTACTGTTGTCAGGAATGGAAGGGACCTACAATTTTAGGCCGAATCCGAACGGCTAGTTTGAGAAAGCACTTTTTCATGACAAGAATTACTCTTGAAGGATTTGTCAATTCCTCGCAAGAGGCAGTACCCGCGAAAATTAATTTTTTTTTTTTATTAAGGTGGCACAGGCAGGGATTGAACCCAAGACCCCTTGCATGACAGTCCAACGCACTAACCATCATGCCACGAGTACTACACAAAAATTAGAATAAATTTTGGAATAAATATAAGACCAAGAGGACATTATAATGTGCAATGATGATACATTTTTAGAATTGCATTTGAAAAAAATAGTTATAATTTAATGATTAAACAGTGAAATAAAATATTGCCACGGACAATAACATTAAATTTTAAATGTTCAATATTTCTATGGACATTATGGCCACATAATGGTGAAGGAAGAAGACAAATTGTCAGTTACGACATTATGTCCAATTTTTCAGATTTATAGTTAAGAATATGTGGATTTTTAAAAACAATTTTAAAAAAAATTATATAATGTTCAAGAAAATCGTTTTATACACATGTTGTTCCGTCTTGACAATAAACTGCTGGTTGAATCGTCTAAAAACGCATTTTTTGCAATGAAGAAGTTCCACAAAAAAAGAAGCTAGTACACCAAGAAGTATGTATATTATTGTCTCTCTCGTATAAGTAAATATTTTAATAACTCACATTATTTGAGTTAACAGATTCTAGGACTTTGATGATTTCAGTTTTCCAGAAATACTAGCAAAAAAAATAAGATAAAACAAATGCATTTGAGTTGTTTATCCTCATCCCAGTATGCATTTATCAAAACAAAATAATTTAAAATATGTAACACTAATTTTAATAGGTACGCAATAAAAACAAATTTTGAATTTGAAAACAGACAGAAATATAAATATAAATTCTTAAATAGGTTGCAGCTCAAACAAAAATTGATATGTTTTTTAACTTCCCATAGATAGTTATTGTAATGGGTCCGATTTGTCAAATTGAAAATTTTGACATTTCTCGACGTTTTAAGGTCCCAAGAGTCGAAATAAAAGATTTGTAGAAAGATGTCTGTGCGTGCGTGTGTACGTACGTTCGTACGTCCGTACGTTCGAGACGTTTTTTCGTCGTACATAGCTCAAGAACCAGTAGAGATATCGATTTCAAATAAATTTTGTTATACAGATAATAAGGCAGAAAAATGCAGAAAGGGCTCTCAAGAAAATTGCGAGGGTGATTTTTTTACCATAGCAGCTTAAAAAAAAGGTGAACATTTTGGTAAACCTTAAATATCTTACGAACCAAAAACGCTACAGACTTGAATTAAATTGTATATATGATATTGTAACGTGATATCAAAGAAGTATATTTTTTGAAAAAAAATCTATTTAACGTTTTTTTTTTATAAATCAAAAAAACTGAAAAAAAAATTGTCACGTCGAAAATTTTACGACTAAAATATGATTTCATCACCAAAACAATTTTGTGCAAAGAAAAAAATTGACAATTGTTTTTTATAAAAAATAAAAACCCAAAAAAAAAAAAATTGTTCAAAGTTGGTAAAAATTGAATTTCGACTCAAATATCTTTTCAAAAAATTGAGATTATGGCTTTTAACAAATTTTATTTCATAAGAACTTATTTTCAACATTTGGCAAAATTTTGAGAAAAATCGAATTGATAATTTTTACAAAAAATATAAACCTTAACAAAACTCCAATATCTTTTCAAAACTTTGAGGTATAGGCTTAAAACTACTATTATCTTTTAAAAAATATTGTTGTTAAAATTCAGTAAAATTTTGAGAAAAAAATCGAATATATATTTTTTTACAAAAAATAAAAACCTTAAACAAAACAATACTATAACTTGGAAAAATTTACTTTCGACTCAAATAGCTTTTCAAAAATTAAAAATATTGGCTTCAATCTTTTTTTATTTCACAGAAAATATTGTTTTCGATATTCAGTAATTTTTTTTATAAAAATCCAACATAAATAAAATCTACAAAAAAATAGTGCGAACATTTGGTAAAAATGATCTGTTCTCGATATCACGTGAACAATGGAAGGTATTGACTTGAAATTAAGTTATCAGTGTGGGTCGCATCCCAGGCTCTTTTTGAACTTAAAATTACAACAAGTTTCAAATATATTTTAAACAAAATAACAAATATCTTCAACCAGCTCAGTTCTCTGCAACGTTAATTTTGTATCCTTAGTCAAGATATAAGTTCTGTTACAAGCATAATTAACTTATTAACTATATTACATTTTGTATTCATTGTGATTTTATTTATTAAGCTATATTTACTATTAGTTTAATAAAAACAATAGTTTCACTCAAAATAACTAAGATATTGTCCCTAAGACACTATTGTTTTGTCTAGGCTTTGTATAGCTCACCAGAGTCCTGTAGAAGAATTGATGTATCTCCCTTAAAAAGGATATTTGTTAAACCCTATACCTAAACCCTCTACCATATCTCTTTTTTAATTTATTTTCCAAAAAATGGTGGGACGTGACACTTGGAGTTGCTTTTACTGTTAGAACAAAAATTTTAGTCTGACATGACTTTGACCCTTTGGCTTCTGATATAATTGCACCAATCCTTGAGGCAATTTTTACCAGCTGTCTTAGGCAGGTCCATTTTCCCTCGGCATGGAGAGAAATTAAAGTTGTTTTTATACCTAAAGCAGGTAAAAGCTCCCAAGTCAATCCTAAAGATCTACGACCTATAAGTCTATCATCATTCCTTCTTAAGACCCTGGAAAGATTGATTGATATCCATTTAAGGGCACGTATCGATACAAGACTTCTGTCTTCGTCTCAACATGCCTACTGTAAGGGTAAATCGGTGGAAACAGCGTTACACACTTTAGTACGCACCATCGAATATTCCCTCCATCATAAAGACTTCACTTTGGTTGCTTTCCTTGATATCGAAGGTGCCTTTAACAACGTGGACACATCTGCAATCACATCTGCACTGACATCTCTAAATGTAGAGAGTTCGCTTCGGGAGTTAATTCATTTAATGCTTACTAGCAGAATAATTAACTCAAAACTGGGCATCTCTTCTTGCAGACGATTCGTTAGTAGAGGGACACCGCAAGGTGGTGTTCTATCCCCTCTCCTCTGGAACCTAGTGGTGAATGAAATCCTAACTAGTCTGGATGCGGAGGGTTTCAGAGTGATAGCTTATGCGGACGACGTTGCTATAGCAGTTTCAGGAAAGCATCTTAATATTCTAAAAGAACTCTTACAAAATGCCTTAGACAGACTAATACTTTGGGCTGATCGGTGTGAACTGGGTGTTAACCCACACAAAACCGATCTGGTCTTATTTTCGGGGAGATTCAAAATTCCATTTGTCAAACCTCCTTATATTAGAGGAATCCAATTAAAATTCTCACACGAGGCTAAATACCTAGGTCTTGTCTTAGACAAAAAACTAAATTGGAAACGCAACATACAGGAAAGAGTCAAAAAAGCTACTGTAGCTCTCTTTTCTTGCAAAAAAGCTATTGGTAAAAAATGGGGTTTACAACCCAGAATCACGCATTGGCTATACACATCGGTAATTAGACCGATTTTAATTTACGGTGTAGCAGTATGGTGGACTGCTTTAGAGAAAGCTATAAACCACGACAAATTAAATAAAGTTCAACGTTAAGCTTGCGTATGTACGAGTAAAAGCGAACCGCTTCGCATGACCTCATCTGCGGCACTGGGCGCCTTACTCTACCTAACACCCCTTGACAGATTTAGCAAACAAATAGCTGCCAGCTCTGCTATTCGCCTCAATGCTTCGTCGCAGTGGACTAACAACAACATTGGCCACTCCGTAATTCTAAGGTACTTAGAATCAATTCCAAAGCACACAGACTACACCATCCCCCAACTACAATTCGACAGAAACTTCCAGATTTCTATGCCTGACAGATCTTTTGGGGAGGATAGGGCATTCTTGGAGGATAAGTCAATCCATTTTTACACAGATGGCTCAAAAACCAAAGAAGGGGTTGGTGGAGGTGTATAATCAGAACGACTGAAATTAAATCTCTCATTTCGCCTTCCCAATCATTGTAGCGTGTTCCAGGCGGAACTTTTGGCGATTAAGGAAGTCTTGTCTTGGCTCAAAGAAAAAGTGATATCAACATCTGATATCGGTATTTTCTCCGACAGCCAGGCCGCTATCAAATCTCTGGACTCTGTCTCTACAAACTCTATAACAGTCCATAACTGTCGATCATCTCTAATGGAGATGGCGCAGCAGTTTAATATTCACCTATGCTGGGTGCCGGGCCATAGAGACATTCCAGGTAACTGTAAGGCAGATGAACTCGCCAGGAACGGTACAGTACAGCCCATCCTACCACGTTTGGCAAGTACTGGCATACCAATCGCTACTTGTAAACTGTTGCTAATGCAAGACGCTGCGAGGAAGGCAGGCACCAGGTGAACCAACATCACCACGTGTCAAGCCACAAAATACATCTGGCCAACACTGGATTTAAAACGTTCAAGGTGCTTGCTCTCTCTAAGCAGATCGCATATAAGCTCGATAATAGGTGTCATAACCGGACACTGTCTAATAGGAAAGCACGCCACGAGACTAAGCGTATTCTCAAATGACTTTTGCAGAAGCTGTATGGACGAGGAAGAGGAAGAAACGGTTCTTCATCTTCTCTGCACATGCCCTGCTCTAGCTCAAAAACGCAAGAATTACCTAGGAGAATTCTTCTTTAACGATCTAAACGAACTAAATCATATCGGTATAATCAGCCTCTCACGTTTCGTAAGGGACTCAAGCTGGTTCCATTGAGCTTAGGAGGAAGCCTCAAGATTCATGTGGTATCACAATGGGCCATTAAACTGGCCTAAGTGTGTTCGTTTACATCATGGACAGCCAATATAACCTAACTTTACCTGACGTTGACCCTTTTCACAATAACTTTTTTAGTTTGGGGTTAAAAAATGATCTGTAGAGCATCGACTGCCCTTTATGATTCTCTATAATAAACAATAAAATTCATCTGGAAAGTTGGATATCTCTAGATATTAATTCATTAACACTTCCTAAGCGGCTTTAGTGGTTCCCGTAATGATTTCACAAGTTTAGAAGTATGGACAGTATGCGGACGACTACTTTTTGACATGTCGTCTACCCTTTAAGTAATATCAAACTTGCGGAACCCAATTCCCGAACATTTTTACTGAAGCCAAATTGACATTTATTCATAGCTTACTAATGTAAATATTTAGAGCCATAAAATAACCATTTTATATAAAATGGTTTTGAGCACCAAGCTCTTGAATATTAGGTAGACAGAATCGTCTTAATTGTTGTTAATTTGGTTTAAAGGAAAAATTATTCAAATTGAAGATCTACGAGTATTACACAAATCGTGTTTATTTAAATTGTATCTACCTAAGCTTATTACGTATGATTTTGCGCCTTACTCAAACAAATATACTTTGAAAAAAAGACAGGCCCCTCAATCAATTCTTAATTGAACTTTCAACTTTAAACGCAAATGAAAAACAACCCTGCATAATATATTTTTGAATTTTAAAGCGGAAACACCTTTTAGTGCTTAACTGTTCAAAGCTTTTACTATTTTCTGTTCAAAAGCAAAAACAATAATAAAAAACACAATTCCATGCCAACAATGCAAAATTTAAAATCTCTCAACTAAAACTGAAGTGGGTGGCGTGGAAAAGGGGGGAGTTTATTTTGTACACCTTTATTGACGGTTCAATCAACACCATGGGCTATGACCCATTTAATCAATATTTCCTTCAGTATTATATTCAACACGAGTATGTTAGACCCCCCCCCCCCACCTGAATGTTCCATAGAAATGAAAAATTTCCATCAACTGACTCCTTCGCCACTTTTATAAATTCATCGCAATAATATTTTGTTATAATTTATGCGATAAACAACAATCTACTTGATTTTTATTTAAGTTTTTTTTACTCGCTGTTGTTGTTTTAAGAGGTGAAAGTTTAATAATAATTAAAATGAAGTTGGAAAGGAAATCACCACTCGTTTCCATGTTATTTTCTAACTTGAGATACAGATACACACATTTTAAAAAGAAAATCAACAACAAAACGGAATTAACAATAAAATTGAAATGAAAATTAAAATTCATATTTGTTAAGTTTATTTCAATTTCAATGTACCTACAAATTATGAAATCGTATTTGCGCCGCGCCTCGTCGCCTCAAATCAGCTTGATTTATATATAGGTAGGTAGAAAAAAGGCAACGTGTCGGACGAGTCGAGAGACGATGGCGTTGGGCACTTAGCAGGGGTACCATCTTTCCCAGAGCGAATAGTTTTTGCCAGAAAACGTGGCATTTCATTTGCAAAATTTGTGTACCTAACTTTTTTGTAGGTATATTGACGTAAAATATAAGCAAACATCACATTACATAATTTTTCTATAATTATACTTAATATTTTATATATTCATATAATCATGGAGCTGTTGGATAAGATTAGATAATAAAAATTAAGTATTTTTATTCGCAAAACAAAATTGTATTTGATAGAATAAAACTTTTCACTTGAAACATTTTTTGCTATAATTATTCTTGGAAGTAATTGATAGTTTTGATTGATAATTTCGAGAATTGAGAAAAAGGAATTCTGTAATTATTTTGTTGAAAAATTAATGTTTATGACGACGACCGTTCTACTCGCAAAGGGTGTTTTTTAAGATGTGTGGTTTTTAAGAAGAATGATATATTTAGCCAAGAGTTTCAATTTTGGACCACTTTTTGTAGTAATTAGGCCCTTATGTCAGCAATAATTCTTTTTTAAGACGTCAATGGGCATAAACAAGTAACTTCACATTAATACACCCGAGTTTAGGTCACGAAGTTAGAGCTCCAGCACATCATCGATTCATTAAAGAAAAAGAAGTCCAACATTGTACTAAGACATTTACCTCAGGAAGCTGTGGACATTTATACCACTCTGTTAAACAACGTTCTGAAAAAGGGAAAGGACAACTCCAATCCGGCTAATCTCCGGTCAATAAGTCTGCTGCCAAGTATTAGTAAGGTATTCGAGAAGGTTATAAATAGAGCTCTGTCCAAGTGGACTGAGAAGAACAACATAATTCCAGATAATCAGTTCGGCTTTAAGGCGGGACATGACAATATTCATGCTGCGTCTAGCTTGTTTCTGGTATCCAGTGGAACAAATCAAAAAGGCAATATACGGGTGCTTGCTTGGTTGACTTGGAGAAGGCCTTCGACACCGTATGGTTAGAGGGTTTGTATCTTAAGTTAAACAGACTTGGCATTAGTAAACCACTGTTGTATATTTTGTATGACATGCTTAATGGTAGACGGTTTATTGTCAAAATTGGCAATAAAACATCTACTAAAATCTTTGATATAAGAAATGGTCCTCAACAGGGAGCGGTAAACTCGCGATCTTATTCACCATTTACACTAGTGATCTGATAGCAAGTCTGACTCAGGCAATAGCGTACGCCGACGACCTAATTGCGTATAAAACGGCCTCGAAAATTGAGGTTATCAAGACACTTTTGCAGGGTGACTTCGATAAGATTCAGCAACATTGCGATGACTGGAAGATGAAAATCAACATTCAGAAATGCGAAACTATTCTGTTCAGGACTCCGGTTTATAATATGGAGCCTCAAGGGATACGAGAAAGAACTGGAAAAATCTAGTGATCGTTGGACCAAATCGACAGCCACTGGCGAACACGTTTAAGTGGCAACATTCCACCCGAAGCTTTTCTCTATTTAGACAATCGAGGGCTGATACAGGATAGGTTTGCGGTTCCGCTTATCTACCACGTCAGCCGTAAAACTGTACATAGGGGACTCCTTTACAGTCGAGACGTCCTCTCACTGGACGGAGCCGAGCGCCTTCGGTTCAGTAGGACTGTTTTCGATATGGACCGAAGAGATAGGGTGAGGCAGGAGAACCAGTTTTGGAGAGTTTGGTCTTGGCAGGCTTACATATGTTTAAGGAGGGTCTACCACGATATCTAGAAATTAATTATCTAGAAAGTAAAAATCTCGAATACGAAAATCTCGAAAACAAAAATCTAGAATGGAAAAAAACTCCAAAACAAAAATCTAGAAAATAAAATCTCGAAATGCCAAAATCTAGAAAAAAAAATCTCGAATGCAAAAATCCAGAATGTATGTTTGAATTTTTGAGGCGCGAATTTTAAACATTGCCAAAAAAATTCAAACATACATTCTGGATAACTTACTTCTCCTTACAAACTTAAAGTTGACAAGTAAAGTTATCAATCATACAATTGCACATTGCCACACATGCACCTTTCTTATTGTTTGCAAAAAAATTTGTTCTTGCTCAGAAAATAAAATATTGGGTAAACTGGTGTATTTGTGTTTTATTGACTTTTAACTGTTAAAAATACAAACAAAAAAATCTCGAATTTATATTTTTTTTCGAGATTTTTTTCTAGATAGAGTCTTTCGAGATTTTTGTTAATTCTGGATTTTTGTGGATTCGAGATTTTTGCGTTCTAGATATATTTTTTTTATTTTCGAGATTTTCCGCATTCCAGATTTTTGGCATTCTAGATTTCGTCATGATCCCGTTTAAGGATTAGGTTAGTGATAATCAGGGTGGCACCAAAAAAAAGATTTAAACAAAAATTTAAAAAAGCATAAAAAAAAGCTTTCTGTGGCTGTTCTAGTTTTAAGTAGGTAGTTTTAAGTAGTATTATTGGTTTTGGTTAGATTTAAGTAGGTTAAGTATTAAAATTGGTTTCGTTTTTTTATTTTGTTTTAAGTTTTATATAAAATAAAAAATAATGATAAAGATACCAAGTTTTTGTTAATTTTCTGGTTTTAGATTAAGTTCTTCTTATTTTGTATTGAAATTGTTAGTAGGCCGAAAGGCAGTTGATATAAGATGATGGATTAACTTAGAGCATCCACATAGGGCCAGTAAGATATTTTTCTTTAAGTTTTTGAAATTTACGCTTGTTTTTTTTTAAGAATTTTTGTCTAGCTTTAAGTTAGTTTTAAGATTTTGATAAAAAAAAGCATTGCCACAGGCTTACAAAGCGAGATAATACGCTTACTAAAAGTTTCCTTCAACAAATTGATTGGTTCGTTGGCTTTAAGGCATATAATGGCGTCTTGTTGGAACCAAAGGTCGTCCTTAACATTAACCTTCAATTCAAGCACTAAAAATTCATTAAAATCTATAGCGCTTCCCATTGACGGTAAAATTATAGTTGGCTTCATTTTTGAAGAAATGTTGACCATAATTCCATCTGCTTAAGGGAATTCAAAAAATGACTTGAAGAGGATGTTATGACATCTTAACAATGGCTTAAGGATTGTAACTATTCAAAGTATGACAATTTGTTAATAGACATACTCATTCAACTAAAATTGAGCTTCACCACTGAACCAAACTTTCTAGTGATGCGGAGCTTAAACGAAACATTTTTTTGTGGGTACTATTAACGATGAAAGGGCAAACCAAAATGAGGGTAAATCAGTTGACAGCTGTCAAAAAAAAAAACAATTTCGAAGAAAGTATTGTCACATTGAAAACCACAAGTCTTAAAAAAATCCTTTATTAATTAAATTAAGAGCTACTTTTGTTTCTGGTGATAATAATAACCGATGTCGATTCTTATATGGTATTTGAAGGTTGAACTATTTTTCGTTGACTTAGATAATAACATCAAAGCTTTCAGCCATATCATAAACCTAAATTTTCCAGTGAAATGCTCACTTTTTTGTCTAAGATTTGTAAAACTTTTAAATGTATTTTGAAAGTGATATGTTCGTTAAAATGCTTTTATTTGAAAAAAATCACTTTAGGATAACAGTAAAAAGTACTTTACTTACACAAAGTTAATTCTATTTATTTAGAAAAAAGAGGCTGGGATGCGACCACACTGATAACTTCCCATCCCATCTGTCGATTTGTCTTGTTTAAAAGTCGTGTTGGGTTAAAAAAGTTGTCAGTTCAATTATTCTTAAAAATTACCATCAATATTTTGCATATAAAGATATACATAGGTTAGTTCGAAAATCTAGTTTTGTAAAATAGATTTTTAGCCGAAAACAAATGTTAACCAATTTTAGTAGCATTTCTAAAATTTTTACAAATTGGATGAATGAAATTAATTTGAAATTAATCAAGAATTTTTTTGTAAATTTCATTTTTTTATGAAAAACACGGACTGTTGGATTTTTATAAAAAAAACTACTGAATATCATAAACAATATTTTCTGTGAAATAAAAAGAGTTTGAAGACAGTATTTTTAATTTTTCAAAAGCTATTTGAGTCGAAAGTAAATTTTTACCAAGTTCTAGTATTGTTTTTTAACTTCCCATAGGAAGTTATTGTAATGGGTGATTTTTCAAATTAAAAATTTTGACATTTCTCGACGTTTCAAGGTCCTTAGAGTGCTTGCGTGTGTACGTACGTTCGTACGTCCGAACGTCTGTACGTTCGCGACGTTTTTTTCGTTTTAGATACCTCAAGAACCTGCAGTGATATCGACTTCAAGTAAATGTTGTATACAGATAAAAAGGCAGAAAGATGCAGAAAGGGCTTTCCAAACAATTGCGTTGGCGGTTTTTTTCCATGTCAGTTTAAAAAAAAGGTGACAATTTTGGTTAACTCTAAATATCTTACGAACCAAAAACGCTAGAGATTTGAATTAAATTTTATATAATATATTGTAACGTGATACCAAACAAATATATTTTTTGAAAAAAATCCAATAAAAGTTTTTTTTTTATAAATCATACAAACTAAAAAAAAATGTTTCATCTCGAACATTTTACGAATACAAAATTTTTTAGAAAAATCAAATTGACACTTTTTTTAATAAAAAATAAAAACCTAAAAAAAACATTACTCAAAGTTGGTAAAAATTGAATTTCAACTCAAATATTTTTTTAAAAACTTGAGATTATGGCTTCCAACTAATTTTAACTTATGAAAAATATTGTTTTCAGCATTCGCAATAGTTTTGAGAAAAATCGAATTGACAGTTTTTTAACAAAAGGTAAAATCCTGATACTAAAACTTGGTAAAAATTAACTTTTGACTCAAATATCTTTTCAAAAAATAAAAATATTTGCTTCAAACTTATTTTTTCTCACAGAAAATATTGTTTTCCACTTTCAGTAAATATTGTATAAAAATCCAACAGTCAGTTCTTTCATAAAAATTTAAAATCCAGAATTGATTAACGACTAAAATAACTTTTTAAAAGTTTGAGAAATTGGCTTTAAACTAATTTATTTTTTTTATATTTTTGTCAAAATTGAGTAACATTTTGAAAAAAATTGAATTTACAGTGTTTTTATAAAATATAAGAACCTACAAAAATTAATACAAGTGATTTTCGACTCATATATCTTTTCAAAAATTTTAGGTATAGGATTCAAATTAATTTCATTCATCCAATTTGTATTTGTTTATATTAGAAATACAAAACTTTTAAGAAATGTTACTAAAATTGGTAAATTTTGGTTTTCAAATAAAATCGTTAGCCAAAATAACGGGATGGGAAGTTATCGTTAAAATATTCGAAATCCTCAAAATTTAGGCGAATATTTGCATTGGGCTAGCAAAATCCTTTTTAAAAGTATTTTTTTATTTGTGTACGGAAATAAATACATTGCAAATATTACAATGTCAGTGTGGGTGTGAACGCAATACTGTATGGCTTAAAAGATTTCATTGGATAAAAAGTTGTAGGCATAGTTAGTTTTGTCATACTGAGAAAAGTAACGTCGACAATTGTTATAGCCGATACGCCAATGACAGTATAGGAGTCAGGACCATACTGACTGGCGACATGTAAAACGCTCCTAGAAAAGTCTATACATTATTGTAATGTCCCTTATTATTGTAGAAATATATCGATACAGTAGTTATCGATTATCACGCCATAAATTATAGCGGGAAAAACTAGTAGCATTGCGACATCTTCAGTACAGTATGAAGCTGAAGGCAATGTTGTCTCGTCAAACGTACTATGCGCCCATGTGTTACAAGAAAAGATTATGGTACCATACAGTATAGTACATAATGCCATACTTATAGGAGTTGTTGCAAGGCAATATAGGAATATCACAGATACTATTTTAGTATTGTCATAAAAGTTATACACTTCTTTCCGGGTGTAATGAAAAAAAAATGAACAATGGATCAATCATTTGAAAAACAATTTATCGCTAAAGGAAAATAAAATCAAGTTACGCTCAAAGGATGCATAAGCATGAGCCCTTTAAACATTCTCACAAACAAACGTCTTGAATTAAGTCTTGCGAAAAGGACACCTGTTAAATTTCCCACAGCATATTTAAGATAAAAAGAAAAGTCGAGTTTCGTCCTTAATCGAAGCACCAACCCATCTTTTTATTTATCTAGTCATGTTCTTCAAAGCGAATATTTCACTTTTGACGAGTCTAAAATCATTAAATTCAAAAATATTCAATTATTTTGCGATTTTCTGGAACTTTCCTGTTTAAAACTAATAATGTCCTATATTTAATCAAATAAAACCGAATGCCCAATTCCACACACAAAACCTGTTTTCGAGTTTTTATTCGTAAAACCCTTCTCCTGCCAATTTGAATAACTAAAAAAAGTATTTCTAAAAGCTGCTCTTAATTGAGGAATTACTATACAATTTTCACACCATTTGTATGCCTGTATACAGAGGTCACAACATTACATCGGAAAAAAGGTTTAAAATAGAATTGTCGTGCTTCAACTTTTACTTTTTATTTAAAATAAAGCAGGATACATTCTTACTCTCAATTATGTGATTTGGTAAATATCTAAAACTTACTTACTTAAGTTGGCGATACAGTCCGGGGCAGACCTGGGCCTCAACCAACAAGCGTCTCCAGCCAGCTCGGTCCCTAGCTAGCTGTCTCCAGTTTCGCACGCCAAGTTGGTTGAGGTCCTCTCCCACCTGCGTGCGCCACCTGAGTCGCGGTCTTCCTCTACTGCGCCGTCCTTCGGGATTGGATTCGAAGACCTTCCGGGCTGGAACGTTGATGTCCATCCGCTCTACATGGCCTAGCCATCTAAGCCGTTGGACTTTAATTCTGCTAACTAGGTCAGTGTCGCTGTACAGCCCGTACAGTTCGTCGTTATGTCTTCTCCTCCATTCTCCATCTATGCGTACGGGACCAAAAATCACCCGAAGAATTTTTCTCTCGAAGCATCCTAAGACGCTCTCATCTTTCTTTGACAGGGTCCAGGCCTCAGCGCCATAAATGAGAACCGGGATGATGATTGTCTTATAGATGGTGATTTACATGCTCGAGAGAGGACTTTACTTCTCAATTGCTATTTGCCAAGAAGCAGCGATTTGCAAAAGTTATTCTTCGTTTGATTTCAGCGCTGGTGTCGTTGTCTGCATTAATAGCGGTGGTTAGGTAGACAAAGTCCTTAACTACCTCAAAGTTATAGCTGTCCATGGTGACGTTTTGTCCAAGACGTCGTTGTTCAGTGTCCTTTTTTGATGACAGCATATATTTGGTCTTGCCCTCATTGACCACTAAACCCATCTTCTTCGCTTCCGTCGCAATGCTCAAATACGCTCCACTGACATCACACTTTGATCTTCCAATTATGTCAATATCATCTGCATATCCGAGTAATGTGATGGATCTTTGGAAGATTGTGCCTCTAGTGTTGACGGTTGAGTTTTGCACAATTATTTCCAGAACGATGTTGAAGAAGTCGCATGACAGTGCATCGCCTTGTCTAAAACCTTTTTTGACATCAAATGCATCGGTAAGATCTTTTCCGACCTTGATAGAGCAGCGTGCATTCTCCATCGTCATACTGCACAAACGATTAAGTTTGACAGGGATGCCAAGACTAGACATTGCTCGGTAGAGCTCTTCCCTATAGATGCTGTCATGCGCGGCTTTAAAATCGATAAAGAGATGGTGGGTATCGATTTGAAGCTCCTAGGTTTTTTCCAAGATCTGCCGTAGTGTGAATATTTGGTCGATAGTGGACTTTCCTGGTCTGAAGCCACACTGGTAAGGACCAATCAGGTTGTTGACGAATGGCTTCAGACGTTCACATAATACGGCAGAGAGGATCTTATACGCAATGTTAAGGAGACTGATGCCTCTGTAGTTGGCGCAGTTTAGAGGGTCTCCTTTCTTATGTATCGGGCACACTATGCTGTGATTCCACTCATCGGGCATGCTTTCTTCCTTCCATATTTTGCGGATGAGTTGGTGCATGCTCCCTACCAAGTCATCGCCTGCTGCTTTGAATAGTTCGGTGGTGATGCCGTCAGCTCCAGCAGCTTTGTTTGACTTAAGTTTAGATATAGCTATCTTCACTTCGTCAAGGTCGGGTAGGCGGAATTGTTGATCTGCGTCGCCGAGGTTGAGTGGTTCTATCTCCCTTCGGAATTCGGTTCGTCATCGCCGTTATATAATTTGGAGAAGTGATCTTTCCATATTCTCAGCATCGACTGTGGTTCTACTACGATGTTCCCTTGATCGTCTTTACAGGCTTCGGTTCGTGGCTGGTACCCTTGGGAGGTTTTTTTTACCTTTTGGTAAAATTTACGAACCTCATTCCTGTTGTGACATCCCTCTATCTCCTCGATCGCGCGCTTCTCATGCTCTCTTTTTTTCCGTCTAAGAAGCCGGTGTTCCTCTCTCCTCTTCTGCTCGTAGAGCTCGCGAGCAGCTCTAGTCCTTTTGTGCAGCGCCGTTTTGTATGCCTGTTGTTTCGTTGGATGCGCTTGCCGGCATTCGTCGTCAAACCAGGGGTTTCGCTGTGGTGGCCGTGTGAAACCTAGCACTTCAGAGGCGGCATCTCTGATGGCTGCAAGGCAATGTTGCCACTGGTTTTTAATGCTTAATGCAGGAAGCATAGGACTCCTTAAGAGGTTATTAGAGACTCGATCGGAAAAGGACATGGCAGTCTTTTGCGATTGTAGCCGTCTAACGTCGAATCTTCTCACAGTACTTCCTTGTTTTGGCTTGGATCGGGATATCCGTAGCCGCACCTTGGCTACAACGAGGTAGTGGTCATCAATGTTGGCCTCTCGGAATGTTCGGATATCCTGGATACTGGAGAAGTGTCGTGCGTCGATCCCAATGTGGTCAATCTGGTTGACGGTTGATTGATCAGGAGATTTCCATGTCCCCTTGTAGATATTTAGATGCGTGAACTGCGTACTAGCTACCAGAACGTCTCGCCCCGCAGCGAAATCGACCAGCCTGAATCCGTTGTCGGAGGTAGTGTCGTACAGGCTGTATCTCCCGATTATGCCACCAAAGATGTCTTCTCTTCCTAGCTTGGCATTAAAATCTCCTAAGACAATTTTAATGTCATAGCCAGGGCACTGCTCATATGTCTTGTCCAAGAGCTCGAAGAACATATCTTTGGTGTCTTCATCTTTCTCCTCTGTTGGGGCATGCGCGCATATTAGGCTTATGTTGGCGAATTTAGCCTTGATACGGATTGTCGTGATGCGCTCGCTCACACTGTTGAAACTCAAGACTTTTTGCCTGAGCCTAGTTCCAACAACAAATCCACACCCAAATAGACGCTGCCTTTGTTCTCGGTAGCAGTCGCCGTAGTAGATATCGCAGTCTTTTAGTTTGCGTTTGCCCGGTCCATCCCATCGCACTTCTTGGATGGCTGTAATATCTGCCTTGCAGCAGTTTAGGGCTTCCGCTAATTGTTCGACTGCACGTGGTCTGTTAAGGGACTTAACATTCCACGTACATATCCGAAGTTCGTTGTCCTTATTTCGTTTGCGTGGGTTGTCAACAGTGAATTCGTCCGTATCCGAGGCTTGTTGGTGCTTCGAAACTTTAGGTATTTTTACGTAGCCAGGAAGTCACCCCGACGGCACAACCCCCATACTGGAGGGCCAGATCCTTAGTATAACTCCAAGGAAGGAGAGCCGGTTAAACCGCTCCTTACAGGCCTGGGCTCCGAATATGTCGAAGAAGCCCTATAAGATGTTCACTAAGTAGTTCAACCTTACTGGAACTGTAGACGCCACCGTTGATTCTATCTCGAGAATTCGTCCGCTGCCGCCTGGATAAGGAGAGATGCCTTAGTGGAAACACCTCTCCCCCCCTCTCTCGTTTGCTACCCCCAATAACTTAAATGCACTGTGGCGTATACACACTTTTCTCATTCTTAAACAAATATGTTTCTTTTTTTAATTTAAAATTCAAATTGTATAAAATACAGAAGTATATTTATACATTATGTTACTGGTCTATATTAACCATGTTTAGACTTTTTGCAGAATTTAAGAATATAAGTCTCTTGAAGGGTGAACTATCAATACAAATCTAAAAACAAAAACATTTGCGTAATTCGATACATAAAAGTATCTGATATCCAGAAAAAAAAACAACTCAAAGAGAAAATAATCTCATAGTAAGTCAAGCAATTAGTGATGCCATTCATCCTAATTAAGCCATGCACAAAAAGTATAGACTATAAGGAATTTTTTTTTAAATTATTTTGCTAAGATGTAATGCTTGTCGAAAACTATGTGTTTAAAAAACCTTAAACGCCGCCGTTTGCAGTTTGCGTGAGAACATTTGCAAAAACCAATTTCATTTATAAACAAATCTCATAGAGTGATGTATCGAACGACGACCAACTAACTCAATATGCAATTAATCAGAAATATGAAAGTTTATTGAGCGATTTCCTGGCGTGGTGTGGGTCTATAGTGCGAATAGAAGGATAGCATTATGAAATAAAGTACACGATCGGATCACACGAACTTACTACTGTACTTATATTTTCAAATCAAATCAAATGGGGTGGCGCAACAGTCCGTTGTGAACCAGGGCCTAGTGACTTACAACTCTCAACCATTCCTGTGTGCGAGTACTGTTGTCAGGAATGGAAGGGACCTACAATTTTAGGCCGAATCCGAACGGCTAATTTGAGAAAGCACTTTTTCATGACAAGAATTACTCTTGAAGGATTTGTCAATTCCTCGCAAGAGGCAGTACCCGCGAAAATTATTTTTTTTAAATTAAGGTGGCACAGGCAGGGATTGAACCCAAGCCCCTTGCATGACAGCCCAACGCACTAACCATCATGCCACGGGTACTACTTATATTTTAGGGCTTTTAAATTAAGCATTAAAATAAGTTTCCCATCAAGAATTTAAACGCCATTTAAATAAATACAAAAACTCGGAAATCGATAAAGCGTTGTTTTTTTAAATTAATTTTTTTATGTACAACATTTTTCTATTTAAGTTTAAAAATATGTTCAGAATGCATTGTACAATAGCTTATTAATAATATTATCACAATTTTTGGGATATCGAATCTTGAAAAATGAAATTAATATTTTTTCTTAAATCCATAAAGTAAAAATTTGACATTTTTGATAATCAAATATTATTAAGACAGTATAAAATTTGAAATCTGTTCACTGGTTTTTGAGAAAATAACGATTCTATGGGGGGTACCCTTCTGAGGCAATACAAACATTTTTATTTTATTGAAAGAAGTAAAGTTAAGAAAATTGAGAGAATTCGAATTTGACTTTTGACTTTTTGAGTGGAGTGATTGTTTGAAAAAATTGAAATTTATGAAATGAAAATTAACAGCACGAAATTTTTAATCAAAAATATGAATAGAAAAGTTTAAAAAAATGTCATAGTTTAGGTTTGATTTTAAGTTCTGATTTGTTGATTTTTCTAAAAAAGGGGTTAACTTCTAAGCTCCAAAGGCTACTAAGGTTATTTTCTAAGTTTCAACTTGACTTGAACCTGAATTCAAGAAATATACTTTTTGTAATGGAATATATTTTTGTTTTGATTTTTATTGTAATGTATTCTTACAATTTAACGAAAGTTAGGATATATATATATAAAGATAAAGGTTAGCGATTATGTTCTAAAAATTATTTCAGGTAAGTGACCGCCGCGGCTGACTCGAATAACTTCCATTCGAGGTGACTAATTTTCGGCTACTTTTTGCAGACATTGGGGCCGTATATTAGCAATAAGGAGCCGGGTATTCCCTGTCAAGGTGTCAATTGTCTCAGGCTTATCTGCTTAGACAAAAGACTTCACCTTACAACAAATACTCCAAGGGAGTTAATTTTGTCTATTGATTCCATAATTTTTTTTTTAACTATGCCATCTTGGAACGCCATCTTTGTATAGGATCCGCCAATTAACTTTTTTTTGTAAATGTTTTAAAATCATAGAATGTACCTTCAGCTGTGTTGCACGTAGCACCGCCTTATTGAAAGAAAACGTTGCCAATATCCTCCTCCTCCTTTTATGAATAAAAACTAGTTCAACATAGTCCGATAACGATTGCCATTGCCTGTAACCTCCACTCCTTGCTCTCTGGACCAATATCCGCACCAAGCCGTGACTCGTTTGGGTGTATAGGTTTGTCAATATGTTTGCGGGTGGGTTTTCTGTGCCCAAATGCGACAATTTTGCTTGTTTACATACCCGCCAAGATCAAAATAAGCTTCATCTGAAAAGATGTTTTTTTTTTTGGCAAAATCGACATCTTCTATAAGCGTTGATCCCAGCGTTGTTCAAGCGTATACATAACCATATTCGTTCAGCGGAACGACATGAGTTAAGTATTATCATTCACGAAATATCTACTAGTTGCAAAAAAAAACTTTAGATTGCGGACAATTTATATAAAACCTAAGTACAATTAAAGCGAAATTATTGGGAAGTCAATAGTAATAGTTAGGTTAACTAGGAACAATGCAGTTCTTTAGAACACTGTACTATAAATCTCTTAATTTTAAAAGTACTCGTAAAGGGCTTTTATAGCATTTGGACAAGCTTGCAAGATGAATTAGACTAACTTTTTACAAGGCAAGGCAGTTGAAAAGAGAATTAAGTACCCTTTCGCACAAGATTGACACTTGTTAAAGACTTAACATCTCAATTGCAGGTAACCCAGGATTATGCCAAGTTTCGGTTGGGCTCAACTATATTGTTTAAAATAGAATTAAATTAGCTCTTTTGTTTGATTATTTATTATTACATATTATTATTATTATTATAAATTCTTTATTATTCTCGATAAATGTACAATCTTTTAATAACTAAGAATAAAAGCATGGCAAATGTTGTCGTCTGCCTGAATCGACTTATTTCGAGTTTACATTTTAAGTGAAAAAGTTAAAGTTATAAACTATGAGTTGTATATACATTAAAAAATTTAAAAAATAGTAGTTTGTTCATCCATTTTGTTTAATTCCATAGTACAATATTTAAAAAAAAAAATAAAGAAAAAAATTTAATTATATGTATCTTCAAACATTCAAATATAATTACAACCAAAAAATGAGAATTTGGAACACATTATCATATAAGCAGTAGCATCGACATATTTATTAAACCTAAGTATTTGTATTGAGATACTATTTCTAACGGTTCGCGATTTGAAAAACCATTTTTCATTGGGAGCTCTTCCTCGCTGAGTACTTTCAAAAATCATTATTTTTGACTTTGTGGCGTTAATTTTGAGATCCCACAAATCATAAAATCTTATGAGTTTATTAATTTGAAGCTGTAAAGATGTGGGGTTATCAGCCAAAATAACAATATCATCCGCGTATAAAAGCATCTTTATAAGTGTATCACCTACAATGACTCCACCCGGAAAATCTTTAGATACATCGTCAATAAATAGTGAAAACATAATGGGACTCAATCCACATCCTTGAGGAACACCACATGTTGTATTAAAAAAGTCAGACATCGAATTTCCATTCCAGACTGCAGCAGAGGTGCTAGTTATAAGGAGTTTGTACCGATTTAGAAATTTAGTGGATAAACCCAAAGTAGATAAATTATATATTACAGAGTCTCTGTTCACCGTGTCAAATGCCGCCTGAAAATCTACGAAAAGGCGTAGATTTTCTTTTTATTTTCAAAACAATTCTTTACTATGCTTGTAAGAGCAAATGTATGGTCTATTGTAGATAATCCTGCTCGAAAGCCGGCTTGGAAAATACTAAAGAGTTTATTCTCTTCAACCCATTTTGTCAACCTTTGGAAAAGATGGATGAATATTTTCCTAAGACATGGCAGAATCGAAATGGCCCTGTAGTTGCTCGGAAGTTGCAAATCCCCTTTTTTAGCACAGATCAATGCTTTTAAGAAACTCTTTGCAATTTCTTCTTCTTCAACCTTATTCCTATGCAGGCTTTATAATTGATAACTTAAAGTGCTCAAAAATTGTATTCGTTTAAAAGTAAGTACCACAACTTCATATGAATAAATTCTATCTTAAATCAAAAGTGGACTTGTTAGCCCCTGAAAAGATTGATTTCGAAAAGCATTCAAAACTCGAATAACTGGTTGTTTCTATACCCGGAAAATGCCTCCACATGGTTTTCTCTTTGAAGATTTGCATACAAATGTACATATATGTAGCTAAAAATATACAACCACATTAAATTCCGGGAAGGACGAAATAGGAAACGTGAGTTTAAAAAAAAAAATGTTAAGATGTAAATAAAAACAAAATAAAATCATTGTTTGAATAAAAATAATTTTCTTGAAATTAAAATCAACTTTCTGAAAAACTTAAAATTCGAAACCATTTTGTGAGAACTTAATACCAAAGGGGTAATAAAACACAATAATCCAATACTTTTCTTTAAGCTTTCAAGAACTTGGCATAATTGGTCTTTTAATCATGGCTTCCTTGGTGACCAATCGTCACAACCAGGAGAAACTCTTATCAGGCCGTAAACTTACTTTTTGAAGGGCTATGTTGACAATTGGTCTTAAAACTCTTAAGCGGTCAGTAGACGCTCAATATTATTGTACAATATTTGATATTGCACAATATTTGATATTGCACAATATTTGATATTTCACAATATAAAACATTGTATTGTGTGATACATTTCACAATATTTGTTTATTTAAGCTTGAAATTTGAAGTGTAAAGATCTCCGCAAGTGAAACTGAGGTTGAAAGAATACCTTTTTTAAGAATTAATCAATGTGTGTATGACTCCTTTGACTTGTGGAGTATAAGAACAAGTGTTAGACATAGGTGCATATATAGAATTTAGAAAAAAAATTAAATATTTTTTTAAAGATCAAAAATAAAAAAAAATAAATGTTTGATTATCAAATATTATTAAGATAGTATAAAAACTTTTTTCAAAAAAAAGCATTTTTGAAATCGGTTAATCGGTTTTTGAGCAAACTTAAAACGGCAACGAAAAAACGGTTCTATGGAGGTACTATTCTGGAGGAGTACAAAATTATTTGTTTTATATTAAAAGAACCCAAATTAGGAATAAAAATGAAAGTGAATGTAATGACCTATATTTTTCAACAATAAATAATGAACAGAATTACTCCATAGACAAAACAAAAATAAAACTTATTTATTATTTCTTAAATCACAATCTCTCACTATTACTACACAGTATATTTATTTATTAAATGCTTTTGCAACCTTAATCGATATGATATAGTTACATTACCTACTATATTGTTAAGCTTCAGCTTCAACCCCGAATTTCTCGGTTCGGTGATCTCTTCAACATAATTGTTTGTTTGTTGTTTTAATTTCAGTCGGATTCAGCACTGGTATTTTTTCACATGGTTTAAATTTCGCCTTAAAGTTCTGCTTTCATCTCTCAGTTTAACTACAACTACTGTTGTAAGTTAATTTTGGGGGAATAGATTACGGAGTAAGACTTTATCGCCAATAAAAATATCCGCTTCCTTTGCGCCACGAACTCTATCTCCTCTCTCCTTTCCTTTTTGTTTGTTAATCTTGTCTAAATCACTTGCCTCTGAATCTTAAAATGCTTTCACTTACATCTTGTATAGAGGGAATTTTGTCCCTAATAGTCCTATTAAAAAGAAGCCCTGAAGGCGATTTACCTGTTGTGCCATGTGGTGCCACGTTGTACATAAGAGTAAATTTGTGTACTTCTTTTTTGTAGTCCGCCCCTTGGCCATAGGCTATTTGCAGTCGCTTCAAAATAGATTTACTTTTATTTTCAACTTCGCCATTGGCCAGTAAGGAGGTGAAGTTATCAGATCAATGTTGTTCTTGACACAAATGCTCTTAAATTCGCTACTCACAAATTGTCGACCATTATCTGATTTTATAGATTTAGGATATCCCAATCTACAGAAAATTGCTTCCGAAATACCAATTATTTCTGAAGATGTATATTTATTTATTAAATTCTTTGCAACCTTAATCGATATGATACAGTGTATCTTCTACTCACAAGGTCGCCACATTGACAATTTAAAAAACCTATTGGTTTGTTTTTAAGAAGACTAGAATTTTCTGTTTTTCACCAAAAACTTTGTATGGGGAATATTGTTATTGTAGTCTTAAGAAATGAAAAAAAAAGTTAAACGCTAATCGGGTCAAATCCATAATTTCCAAATTTGTAGTCAATGGATAAAATGGTTTGCGCTATAGGGGAGAGGACAGAAAGACAGACGCAGGATTCTGTGGACCCACTTTTTCAACTTCTGTATCATCGTATTGTCATGTTTGAACTAAAACTAAAAGCATATAACACAAAAAATAATACAAACTTAATTCTTTATGATGACTTACCGAAAGATGAGTTAGAAAAGAGTAAAAATTTACTTGAAAAAGCGAATACCTTAAGAAACATGAATGGCAACGCAGAAGTAAAAGTCAAAAACAACAGGCTGATTGTAGATGGTAAAACATTAACAGCAGAAGAAATTATCAATATAAAGACACACCCTAAGCAAAACAAAAGAAAGCTTTCTGATGATGACTTTGAAAAAGATTCAGATATAGCGAGGAGCTCGTCGAAAAAGAACAGTAGACCACAAACAAAAAATAAAACTTTTTCATAGTCATTACCATCGTCGTCATCATCCCCCCTGATGAAATATGTCCTCAAGAAAACCGTCACTATGGGTCAAAGTGCCGACGTTAAAAATGGTAACCAATTTGCTGTAGATAACTTCGAAAAAACAACAAATCAATAATAACTAACGAACAATCCACCACAACAAATGCCAAAAGTCAACCCCAGCGAGATAATTATTAACAACGAAGACAATTTTACAATGGATAAATTGAAGAATAAACCTCCAACCCGGTCGGCCACCGTGGAGGATTTCGGCCAACACCCCCCCCCTTTTATAAATTTGCGGAAAGCATCTCACTAAACAAAAAACATACAAACAAAAACTACTATACTAATAAAAGTAATACAAGAACTCAACAACGGAAATATATTTGCTTACTTCGGAACTAAACAAGGTCTTTATGGCGTCGGTCTCCTTATAAACAAAGAGTTAAATAAGAATATTCAAGAAATTAAAGGATTTAACGATAGGATAATAGGAATGAAAGTCAAAGTAGAGAATTGTAACACATCCATCATACAAGTCTATGCACCAATTGAGAAAGCAACTGATGACGAGATGAATCGCTTTTACAAGACACTGGAAATAGCGACAGCACACTTTAAAACATAGATTTTACTGATAATCGGTGATTTCAATGCTAAATTAGGTTTCAGGAAAAATGGCGAAGAAACCATTATGGGAGAATATGGCTACGGTAATCGAAATGAAAGAGGTAGTCGTCTTTAATCCAATATATTTGGCAACAAAAACTTATAGTTGGAAACTCGTTATTTAAAAAGAAACCGCAAAATCAATGGACCTGGAATTCACCAGGCCAAAAGTACAAAAACCAAATAGATTTTATTCTTTGCAATAAAAGATCAATCCTTAAAGATGTGTCCGTATTTAATAACTTTCAATTCGAATTAGATCATCGGATAGTACGCGCGGAGTTGTTAATCAACCATAAAACTAGACAACTTAATAAAACTACAAGAAAAGTATTAACAAAATCGATAAGTACAGATATCATCAAAAGTTATAATACTGATCTTCAACAACGATATAACATTATATCAAGGTTAAATGAACCTACTCAAATAGCATATAACAAAATGGAAAAAACTATAAAAGAATCTGCGGACAGGTATATTCTCACTGCTGTATCTCAAAAACAGCAAAAACTATCGAGTGAAACTCTAAATATGATAGCACTTCGTGATAGTATTCGAAAAAAGACCAATCTAAATGCCCAAGAAAAACAAGATATGAAAAATATACGGAAGAACATCAAAAAACGTTGTTAGAAGACATTCAAAAATTCAATGACAACCTCTTAAAGACAGTAATCGAAGAAACGAGGTCAATAAAAAAGGCAAAGTATGCAATCCAAGATTACAAAGAGTGGATAACAGCAATGGCGGATAATGATTAAAGAATTCACGAAAGGAAGAATATTAACCAAATAGCTACAAACTTTTACATTGATCTATACAAAACACGCATATTAGACACTGATGATATATTTCTAGAAAGACAAAACCAGGAAGAAGATTTTCCACCAATTCTTAAAAGTAAAATAGAGCGAGCTATAAATAGTTTAAAGAATGAAAAAAGCAAAGGAAACGATGGGATATTAGCTGAATACCTAAAGTTCGGCAACTTTTCACTGGCCAACTGGTTGACTACTATTTTGAAGCAGGTTTTGGTCACCGAGGAAGTCCCAGACCAATGGACGAAATCGGAAATAATTCTCATACATAAAAAAGGGAACAGGGACGATATCAACAATTATCGCCCGATAAGCATAATATCATCGATATACAATGTTTTTGCGAAGTGTTTATTTGAGAGAATGAAAACCACTCTTAATTTAAATCAACCTTTTGAACAAACCGGTTTAGATCAGGTTTTTCAACAATAGATCATCTCATCAAATAATAGAAAAATGCAATTAATAACACCACAATATACTTTGCCTTCATCGATTTTGCAAAAGCGTTTGACCCAATCAAGGTGTAGACGAAAAAATAGTTCAAGTCCTAAAGAAAATGTATGACAGGAGCACATCCCACATAAAAACGGAATGCATCGGATCAGATTTTAAAATATCGCGAGGTGTAAGGCATGGAGATCCAATTTCACCACCACTCTTTTCCGCAGCCTTAGAAGGAGTATTTAGAAAGCTAGACTGAGAAGACAAAGGATTGAAGATAAATGGCAAATGTCTCTCAAACCTCCGATTTGCCGATGACATTATAATTATCGCAAACAGCAGTGAAGAACTTCAAACGATGCTAAACGAACTGTGCTCGGAATGCGGAAATATTGGGTTGTCAACAAATCAACAGAAAACTAAAATTATGACAAGTGGTGCTTATGATCCAGTTAGTGTTAATAACAATATATTAGAATACGTTGAAGACTACACAAACCTTGGTCAGATTATCTCATTCAAAGACAAAGAAAAAAAGGATATAGAGCAGCGAATGACGAACGCTTGGAGGCAGTTCTGGAACGTTAAGCATCTTCTTACATTGAATTGGCAAGTCACGAAAAACACTAAAATAAAACTCCAATCATGTCAGAGAGCAGTGGAGAGAGCTATTTTGAACGTTCATATTGCCCAGCAAATTAACCATCAGAATATAAGAAGTCAAACTAATTTTGAAGACATTAGACACAGGCTTAAGAAACTCAAATGGGAATGGGCAGGACATGTAATACGTACACCTGATAATCGATGGACAAAATTAGTAATCGAATGGATACCCTTAGAAAGCAAAAGAAGCGTAGGTGGACAACATAAACGCTGGAAGGATGACATCCGAAAAATATGCCCACTTTATTGGAGAGAAGCACTAGATAGAAGAAGATGGAGAAGTCTGGGGGAGGCTTATGCTCATATAACCTAAAATTTACCTCTCTTTTCAAATAATGTATATATTTAAATTAGTTTTAAACCTTCATTGAATTATTTGTTTCTTGTAATTTAATTAATTTTACGTTCATATACTTGTTTAAATGTAATGTAAATATATTCAACCAAATGGTAATTATAAAATTATTGTTAATTTTAAAGTATTAATGAGTGAATAAAGCTTGGAATAATAATAATAATAATTGTCATGTTTGACTAATATCTTGAGTTCAAATTTTGTTTACAAATGCAATACTTGCAATATAGTTCCTATATGTGTGTCGCAAGTAAAAAGAGAATTTCTTGCGCACGAATTATAGAAAAGAATTTTAAGTGAAAAAGTGGTGCAGTCATTTTGACGCAATGCAGTTTCCTAGAAACTTGGAGAAACCATTCACGTTGCAATTCAGTATCCATAAGGAAAGCATCACTCAGCATATTGTCTACACGACACAAGTATTAGCTTTCAACTCAATTATTGTATAAAATATTGAACCACTTGGGACCACTTTAATCATTTTATTTTGTCTTACTTTAGGACTTTGGGTTACCAAAGGACATCGTTAAGAAGTTTTATATCTTTATAGTGTAGGATTGAACTAGGATTTTATTTTTGTTTTCCAACTGATAATCTTACAGCACAGTAAATCGTAATCTGAAACCCTTACAAAATGTTGCTTATTAACAATTAATGAAATTCCAACTTTGTAAAGTAAGTTAATAAAAGTTGGATAGCTCAGAGTCGCGAAATAATAATTACATTTTATTAACATTACATGTAATTGAAAATTGTAATGGGTTTGTTCAAGCTCTTGAGGTATAGCACTTTTTAATTACAATTAGGGTAATTTGTTTATTTATTAATTTACCATTTCAGAAAATAAACTTTGTAATGTCGGGTAAAAAGTAATTGACGAACACAATATCCAACCTTTTTTTTAAGCACGCCCTTCAATAATCTACATGTAATGAATTATTAAAATTCTTCAAAGTAATTTTCAATTATAATTGAATCTATTTTGAAATCATTTTTTTTAACTTTAATATAAAAATAAGTGAATATATAGAAACTCCATACAATCCGCTAAAGATGGGAAAATTGTTTTTTTTTTGTCAAGCCTTAAACTTTTTGAATTATTTTAAGATACAGCACACTGATAGCTTCTGTGTAAATTGAAAATCCAAAAAGCATTAATCACTAAAATCGAGGGGGCTTATTTATTGTGACGTGAATTTAGTTAGGGCAACCATTTTAGATTAGCCCACCCAAGATTAAAGGAATACCATTAAGCTTTTCCGACCAAGCTAAATATATATCCCTCATTTTAGACAAAAAACTAAATTGCAAGGCAAATATTGATGAAAGAGTAAAAAAGGCTACTGTAGCGCTTTTTACTTGTAAAAAGGCCATAGGATCAAAATGGGGCTTCCCGTTTAAAATAACCCACTGGCTATAGACTTCGGTAATCAGACCGATAACCATTTATGGAGCTGTTGTATGGTGGAGCGCATTGGGCAAGATGGTAAATCTAAATAAGCTCATCAAAGTCCAGCGGTCAGCAGGTATGTGCATCACAGGAGCACTGGAAGTGTTTTTAAACCTAACACCTCTTGACATCTTCTCCAAAATGGTGGCAGCCAACTCATGTGTGAGGCTTAGAGCCACCTCTCAATGGAACAGTAGCAATACTGGACATACTACTATTCTAGACAATTTCAGATCTATCTCAGTTCGCTTAGCATATACCACTCCACGCTTAGGCTGTCCATCCCTTCAAGATCCTCCTGGGAAGTAGAGAGACCCCTCTAAGACGATGCGGTACACTTCTATATACAGACGGTTCAAGGTATCTATTCGGAACAACTGAATCTCAGTCTTTCATATAGACTTCCCAATCAATATAGTGTATTCCAGGCAGAAGTAATGGCGATTAAAGAAGCACTATCCTGGCTCAAAGAAAACGTTATATCTTGCAAGGATATACGGATCTTCTAAGACAGCAAAGCCGCTCTTAAATCTCTCGCGTCTGTCTCCTCAAACTCTCAAATAGTCCACGATTGTCGATCATCTCTGAATGAGATGACGGAACAGTTTAATATTCAACTCATTTGGGTGCCGGGCCACAGAGACATTCCGGGAAATTGCAAAGCCGATGAGCTCGCCAAGAACGGAACACTTCTGCCTAATGTTAAACAAAAACATAACATAGGACACCACTTGCTACATGCAAATATCTTCTCAAACAGTATGCTCTAGAATCAGCAAATTCTAGATGGTCAAAGAGTACCACCAGCCTAGCAACCAAGCAAATATGGCCAAGCATAGACTTACAACGGTCAAAAGGATTGATATCCCTGAGCAGACAAAGTATAAGCTCTACAATTGGAGTAATAACAGGACACTGCCTCATAGGAAGACATGCTCTGAGGCTAGGGGTCTACACAAATGTCTTTTGTAGAAGCTGCATGGACGAGGAGGAAGAGGAAACAGTCCAACACCTTCTATGTACATTTCCAGCACTCTCCATTAGAAGGAATAACTTTCTCGGGATCCCTTCTTCAATAAAAATGGTACTAAATGGTTTGTTTAAGTTCATTACTCTCCCATGAGTAACCTCATTAGTGGTATCACAATGGACCCTTGAGGTCTACGTGCGTCAATGACATCTGGACAGCCACTTCAACCTAACCATTTATAGTGCAATAAAACATGAATTATTATTTCTTATGGGGGAAATGATAAGAATTTTTTGTCCTGAATTGAAATCTCACCTCATTTTTTTTTCTAATAGTTCACGTTTTTTAAATATACCTTTCTAAAAATGCAAACAAAACATATAATACGTTGTTTTCAAGGGTAAAACGCAACGTAGTTTTTAAAGAATATTACACGATGTCTCCGCAAATCTTACTTAGTTTTAGTAATTTCTGAAGACGTATGGGTCTTCATTTAACTCTCATTGAAGTTTTGAAAACCGATGAATGTAGTTTCTTTCTGTTTTTGAATAATTCCATTTAGAGTACACTTTTGCTGATTCCGAATTTAAACGCTGATTTAAGCTTTATGTGCCTCTAAGCAAATATAGTCGTTTTCAACATTATTTTTCTATGGTTTTCAATATGTTCCAAAAACTGAAGGTTATAACTTTAAGACTGTGAATTCGTAATGAGATTAAAAAGTGCTTGTATTCCGCATGCGTTTTTCTTTTAAGACCAGTTTTAGAATGAATGCTTAAGCGATTTTTTAAGATCAATGACAGGTGAAGGCTAACAACTTATTAGGATTTTTTTTAAACTACTCGTAAGTAGGCATTGACAATTATCAAACGGAATATTAAAGATAGCGATTATTGCTTTGGAAAATAATAACGAAACAAAAAAAAGTATAATATCAGGATTTTTTCGAACTTAAAAGGTTGTATCTCAAAAACATCTTAATATCCTAATAGAACTCTAACAAAATGCCTTGGACAGACTAATACTTTGGGCTGATCGGTGTGGACTGGGTGTTAACCCACACAAAACCGATCTGGTCTTATTTTCGAGGAGATACAAAATTCCATTTGTTAACCCTCCTTATATTAAAGGAATCCAATTAAAATTCTCAGACGAGGCTAAATACCTAGGTCTTGTCGTAGACAAAAAACTAAATTGGAAACGCAACGTACAGGAAAGAGTCAAAAAAGCTACTGTAGCTATCTTTTCTTGCAAAAAAGCTATTGGTAATAAATGGGGTTTACAACCCAGAATCACGCAATGGCTATACACATCGGTAATCAGACCGATTTTAACGTACGGTGTGGCAGTATGGTGGACTGCTTTAGAGAAAGTTATAAACAGGGATAAGTTAAATAAAGTCCAACGTTCAGCCTGCCTATGTATAAGCGGATCGCTTCGCACGACCCCGTCTGTGGCACTGGACACCTTGCTCTACCTAACACCTCTTGACATATTTAGCAAACAAATAGCTGCAAGCTCTGCTATTCACCTCAATGCTTCGTCGCAGTGGACTTACAACAACATTGGCCACTCCGTAATTCTAATTCCAGATTTCTATACCTGACAGATCTTTTTGGGAGGATAGGACATTCTTGGAGGATAAGTCAATCCATTTTTACACAGATGGCTCAAAAACCAAAGAAGGGGTTGGTGGTGGTGTGTACTCTGAACGACTGAAATTAAGTCTCTCATTCCGTCTTCCCAATCATTGTAGCGTGTTCCAGGCGGAACTTTTGGCGATTAAGGAAGTCTTGTCTTGGCTCAAAGAAAACGTGATATCAACATCTGATATCCGTATTTTCTCCGACAGCCAGGCCGCTATCAAATCTCTGGACTATGTCTCTACAAACTCTATAACAGTCCATAACTGTCAATCATCTCTAATGGAGATGGCGCAACAGTTTAATATTCACCTTTGCTGGAGCCATAGAGACATTCCAGGTAACTGTAAGGCAGATGAACTCGCCAGGAACGGTACAATACAGCCTACCACGTTTGGCAAGTACTGGCATACCAATCGCTACTTGTAAACTGTTGCTAATGCAAGACGCTGCGAGAAGGGCAGGCACCAGGTGGAACAACATCACCACGTGTCAAGCCACAAAAAACATCTGGCCAACACTGGATTTAAAACGTTCAAGGTGCTTGTTCTCTCTAAGCAGATCGCATATAAGCTTGATAATAGGTGTCATAACCGGACACTGTCTAATAGGAAAGCACGCCACGAGACTAGGCGTATTCTCAAATGACTTTTGCAGAAGCTGTATGGACGAGGAAGAGGAAGAAACAGTTCTTCATCTTCTCTGCACATGCCCTGCTCTAGCTCGAAAACGCAAGAATTACCTAGGAGAATTCTTCTTTAATGATCTAAACGATCTAAATCATATCGGTATAATCAGCCTCTCACATTTCGTAAGGGACTCAAGCTGGTTCCATTGAGCTTAGGAGGAAGCTTCAAGATTCATGTGGTATCACAATGGGCCATTAAACTGGCCTAAGTGTGTCCGTTTCCATCTTGGACATCCAGTATAACCTAACCATCTCAAAAACCTGATGCAAAAGTTCGAAATCAAATTCGAACTGAGGCCATCAAAATATATTTTCACTGAATATATATATGATTCAACATTTGTCATCATTCAAAAAGAGACAAACATTTTTAATATCGTTTTTAACATCTTTTTAAAAATATTCCTTTATTTACTTTACCACATATTCATACACAAACTTATTTATCGAGATGTAAATGTAAGCTTCCTTATATTATCAGCTTATTATAGCCTAATAGGTCAAACCGGGCCAAGTTTTCTTTTTAGGTAAATAAAGTAAATTGCTTTCATCGATGACCAAAGAGCTTAACTCACGATGATATGAACTTTAATACTTTCTAGCAACGATATCAGAAACAGTAAAAGAACACTTTTATCTTAAGCCATTTATTTGCGATTAAAACTATTATGCGTTTTATAGATTTGCTGTTTCAAATGTTTTCAAGAAAATTGTACTCTTACAAAATATCAAGAGCATATTCTGTATAAAAGTTTAAAGTGAAGATTATAATTTTGTCAAATAATTTAATTGTCAGAAATAAATCAAATCTCCATTTAAAACCTGCGATTTGTTATGTCTCTTTATTCATAATCAATTTTAATATTTACATTTTACATACAATAAAACAGATAAAATACTTCATGATTGTCACATACCCATTTATGTACATTTATATACATATTCGTTATATATGTACTAAAGGAATTCGAATGGAAACGCAAAACGAACATTTATACCGAGGTGAATGCCACATTGGAAGCGAATACGACAAACAACAACTTTGAAGAAAAAGAGCCAAAGAAAACGTAAGTATAAAAATAAAATCAAGAACAAATTAAATGTGAATAAAAAGAATGTATAAAAACATTGGACGATAATGAGCTGATAATGATGATATCATCATCGTCATAAAGGAGTACATTTTTGAAATTACAAAGATGTATGGAAAATAAAGCTAACATTTTGATGAATTAACTTTTATATTAAATATTAAGACTGTTCAAGCATTCAACTTTAAACCTTTTTGATCGGATGGTAAATAACATAATGTAATAGTTAAACTTTTCTGAAATGGTGGAATTCAATGTTTTTCAAATGTTAATTTTGAGTAGAGATGTACCTATGTACATGTATGTATGTAATGTACACTTATTAAGCTGATTTTTTCAACATAAAAGAGAGCTCTCTTCCAATTTTGTGAGTTTCATAATATCTTTCATTTTTAAAAACCGAAAACAATCTTTTATTCATAAAGCGGTAGGTCTTTGCAGAAAAGAATAGTCGCATTATGATTCACTTGCCGCGATTTAGGCAGTTTTAAAAGTTTTTATATTTTATATTATTTTCAAGTATGTTCCTTTTTTATTAACTTTTCAGCCACTTCAGGGATGATGGGGACCTGCAGTTTTTATGCCGAATTCGAACAGCTTATTTGACAAAGCACTTTTTATGACAAGAATTACTCTTGAAGGTTTCGCCAATTCCTCGCAAGAAGCATTTCCAGTGAAATAATCTTTAGGTGGCACCAGCAGCGATTTAAACCCAGACTTTTAATATAACAGTCCTACTCACTGACCATAATGCCACGGGTACTACTAGAAGCATTAAATTATAACCTTAAAAATAAATAATAAACCGGTCAAAAACACAATATTCAAAAATTTATACAATGTTGAGCTTTAAAATATCAAAATAAACCGGAAACACGCTTTCCAAAAAGGATGAAAACTGTTAAGACTCAAAAGAAAACTGTTAAGTTAGCTTAACAGAACCTTTCAATAAGCTTTAGAGAAATCAAAAATGATCTTCAATTGTGCTATCACAGCACGAAGACGTCTTTTGGAAAAATTGTCAGCCCAAAGTGAACAAAAGGTACCATTGTTGACAAAACAAATGTGTCAAAAAGATCAAGATTGGTTAAGAGAGAAATTGTGAAATATTCTGTGGGGCGATAAATAAAGTCGTCCTTTTTGGATTCGGGAACATGTAAAAAGACCCCATAATTTAACAAAAGATCATTCACAATACACTCTGAAGACAGTGAAACATGACGGATTGAAATTAACGATATGAACATGCTTCTCGTAATACGAGGTAAGCCTTTCAAGGGTGTTATGAATACAACTGAGTTATTAAAATTCTTGAGGAGGTTATATTACGCTAGGCTGAAAAAATACACCCCCTAACTAAAAAAAGGACAAAATCATGGTTTGAGTATACAAAGTTATGCGTTATGCCGCTCAATAGTTCGACTTCCAACCCAAAAAATGATATTAACGATCTCCTGTCTGCAAACTTCTAATCCAAAACATTGTTCCGCTGATGATATTACTCTTAGCTCCTCATATTCGTTTCCAGAATCACATCCCTGTGGAACTGCGACAACAATATATGATAAGTTTATTAAATTCTGATCTTAACAGCATTGTACAATGGGGAATAAAAAACAGCGTGGAATTTAATGCTTCAAGAACCCAATGCTGTCTTGTATCGTTAAAGCGATATACCACCCTTGCCATTATCAATAGATGGCTCTTGCATCGAGGAGACTGAACATCCCTATATTCTCGGTATGTGTATAACCAACCACCTTTTGTGGAACGATCACATACGCGATGTCGCCAAAAAAGCCGCAAGATGTTTGGGTTTTCTAAGGCGATGCAAGAAGTTTTTCTCCCCCTCTGATCTGGCTGTTATTTACAAGACTTATATGAGTCCAAAGCTTGAGTATAACTCCCATTTTTGGGCTGGTGCTCCTGCCACTTACTTTCTTCGACAGTATTGAACGTAGAGCATTTAGATTGATTGGTGATAATACCATCGTAGGATCATTTATGTGGCTCGAACGTAAAAGTCGTAAAGTTTCCTGTCTCACCCTCTTTTACCGTTATTTTAACGGTTTATGCTCTCGTGAAA
The DNA here is from genome assembly GCF_945859685.1 of Eupeodes corollae. Taxonomy (NCBI): domain Eukaryota; kingdom Metazoa; phylum Arthropoda; class Insecta; order Diptera; family Syrphidae; genus Eupeodes; species Eupeodes corollae. The sequence continues at coordinate 223,160,749 of NC_079147.1, forward strand.
TAGGCAGCTGGATTCCTCCTCTTAAACAGTTCAACCGTAATACTCGCGCTTCTAGGAATGCTCATCAGTATACCCTCTAGTCCAACTTCGGTCGTACCGTCAATTATAGAGATTCGTTCTTTAGCCGTACTACGCGAATGTGGAATTCCTTACAACAGCCTGTCTTTCCCAGCCATTGCAATATTCAGGAATTCAAAACCAATGTGCACCGACACCTCTTTTCAACCTCTCTTTCCCTTTCCTAGTGCTCATACTGTGTCTGCATAATAAGGGTAGTAATATTCCCTTAAGTTTGTGCTTATTATTAAAAAAATAAATGACAATTTTTGGCGTTGTCAGAAAACGCCACCAAGAAAGTATCTGTTGGTGGCGTTTTCTTCGCAACCAAAGCTTGAAAAAAGGTGCGACTTGCACTGCTTGATTGGAAACGAATGCACCTTTCCAGCGATGTGCAAGAAACCGCAATACTCGACACTTTTTATTTTTTCAATTTTTCGAAAAAATCGTAGGCTAACCCCTTGTCTGAGAAAAATATTTTGTTCGTCATTGTTCCTGACCCCATTGAGATCTACATTAAAAGAAAGGTATTTTTAAGCTCCGTCCAAACCTGCAAACCAAAAGATTCGAAGAGCTCTATCTTCGAAGAAAATTGTCTGTTGTGCCCATGAGAAAGTATCTGTTGGTGGCGTTTTCTCCGCAACGATGCGGCCCTGAAGCAAAACCCAAAAACCGAAAAAAAATTTGGGAAGTAATACGGACCAGCCAAAAAGTAACCAAATTGACTGGAATCGATGTCACGCTGATGCGATGTAGATGACTTGTGAATTAAACAAAAATAATTCAAACCCTATGACTTTAAAAAATTTAATTCATGAGCTAGTTGGTAGTTTGCACATTTTGCTCCTCTACCCAAGTTTTTATACTGGGCGCCAAGCTTATTGTATAGGCGCGTTTTCATGTACATGTGTAGGCCAAGTTTTAGGGGTCCAAAAATGTGAATTTAAGAACATTTATTTCAAACTCCCCGTACTTTAGACATTTGGACCATAATATTTTTAAAAAAAATAATTTGAAATTGATGTTAGCTTTTTAAGTACTGCTTTATTCTTAAGCATTTATTATCTATCAATTTTCATTTAAATTGTAGCTCAAGAATTGAATTTTACTGAAATCAAGAAAATTGTTAATTTAGATTATCTAGCAATTGAAAACGCTCATAAACAAGGACGAAAATGCTGTTCTACCTTTCCAGTTAACTCAGAAAAAACTTCAGATTTGCAGACAATTTGTTGGAATACCAACCATAAGTATTTGGAAGAAGTTGACAAAGCATCTTTAAAAATGTGTGTGCGTATTCAGTTGTGGAGGAATGACGCTATATGAACTCTTTAAAATGCCCCGGACACAAAAACACGAAACGCGTTTGATTATATAATTAGGAGCTAGATAAGGATTTTTTTTAAATTAAAAGCAACAGCAAATTCCTTTAAATATTTTTTATTTTTTCTTCCATTGGTACCTACAAAGTAGTGGAACAATTAATTTCGTAATTCGTTAAATATTTATTGATGCCTACGTTTAATAAATTTACAAGTTATCAATGGGCAACGAATTAAGAGCTTTTAATAAGTTTACAGTAAATCACAATTTATTTCCTCCTTAGTTAAAAATAAATTCATCGAGAATAACGATTTCCAAAATTAAGAGGATCCTTTAAGAATATTAGGGACCAGTTATAGCTATTAGTCTAGAAAAATTGAATACAAAATTGCCTTACTTCGAAGAAAAACGACGAAGCTGAATTATGGTGAAGAGCTTCATTTACACTGCTTAAATACTCATAGTCTTCTTTTTTTGGACTGGAGCAAAGAAATATTTGGATGGGTCACTAAAGGATTTTATTTTAAGTTGTAGATATGTACATATTGTAGTTCATGTAATTCTTCACAAAAAAGATTCAACACTTCGTTTTTTGTACAGCAGGTATATTTGGAGAAAAATGTTGGAAAACATGACAGTTTAGTGCATTTAAGCAAAACAATTTTGTTTTAAATAATAGTAATTAATATTCAGTTTTTTTTTTATCGAAATGGGGGAATGTAGGTCTTTTTTGGATAATAAACTTAACCTTTTTTGAAGGGCTAATAATAACCTTCAAAATACCACTTAAATTAAAGAACTATTGAGTTGAATTGTAAGATTATAATAACGTATTCAATAAACTACAAACTATTTTTAAGGACATTCTTTACATTTAATTTTTTAGAGTTGAGGTTTACGTTCAGTTTTGCTTTAAATGTATTAACATTCAATAGAAAGTTATAATAATCGATCCGATATGTAGAGTTGAAAATGTTTACATTTGTTGACGTTTCAAAATCCTTAAAATCTAAATAAAAGATTTTTTGTAGAGATGCTTGTGTGTGCATTGTATGTTCGTTCCTACGTTCGGGATGACTTTTTTGTAGGCCATATCTCAAAAATCTACAACGATATCGACATAAAATAAATTTAGTTGAGCCTATCATAACATCAAAAGATGCAGAAAGAACTTTTAAATAAAATGTGAGGATTTTTTTAGCTATATATCAATATAAAAAAGAAGTGTAAATTTATGTTATCCATTGTGAAGAAATTTCAAATGTTTTGTTTCTGTCCATAATGAGAGGACGAAATAAGAACACATGGTTTTGTATATTATTTTTCTAAACTACAACATTTAAAAGCCAAGTATTTTTAAGGTTAAGATTATATCCTTGAAAAAGTTATGGTCCTTTTTGAGGTAAATAAATGTATCAACACGTTGAAAGAGAAAATTAATTATCATCGTTACGCTGACCCTGTTATAAAGGGTGATTTTTTTGAGGTTATGATTTTCATGCATTAGTATGTCACAGATCACGCGGGATTTCAGACATGGTGTCAAAAAGAAAGATGCTCAGTATGCTTTGACATTTCATCATGAATAGACTTACTAACGAGCAACGCTTGCAAATTATTGAATTTTATTACCAAAATCAGTGTTCGGTTCGAAATGTGTTTCGCGCTTTACGTCCGATTTATGGTCTACATAATCGACCAATTGAGCAAACAATTAATGCGATTGTGACCAAGTTTCGCACTCAGTTTACTTTATTGGACATTAAACCAACCACACGAATGCGTACAGTGCGTACAGAAGAGAATATTGCGTCTGTTTCTGAGAGTGTTGCTGAAGACCGTGAAATGTCGATTCGTCGCCGTTCGCAGCAATTGGGTTTGTGTTATTCGACCACATGAAAGATTTTACGCAAAGATCTTGGTGTAAAACCGTATAAAATACAGCTCGTGCAAGAACTGAAGCCGAACGATCTGCCACAACGTCGAATTTTCAGTGAATGGGCCCTAGAAAAGTTGGCAGAAAATCCGCTTTTTTATCGACAAATTTTGTTCAGCGATGAGGCTCATTTCTGGTTGAATGGCTACGTAAATAAGCAAAATTGCCGCATTTGGAGTGAAGAGCAACCAGAAGCCGTTCAAAAACTGCCCATGCATCCCGAAAAATGCACTGTTTGGTGTGGTTTGTACGCTGGTGGAATCATTGGACCGTATTTTTTCAAAGATGCTGTTGGACGCAACGTTACGGTGAATGGCGATCGCTATCGTTCAATGGTTACAAATTTTTTGTTGCCAAAAATGTAAGAACTGAACTTGGTTGACATGTGGTTTCAACAAGATGGCGGTACATGCCACACAGCTCGCGATTCTATGGCCATTTTGAGGAAAAACTTCGGAGAACAATTCATCTCAAGGAATGGACCGGTAAGTTGGCCACCAAGATCATGCGATTTGACGCCTTTAGACTATTTTTTGTGAGGCTACGTCAAGTCTAAAGTCTACACAAATAAGCCAGCAACTATTCCAGCTTTGGAAGACAACATTTCCGAAGAAATTCGGGCTATTCCGGCCGAAATGCTCGAAAAAGTTACCCAAAATTGGGCTTTCCGAATGGACCACCTAAGACGCAGCCGCGGTCAACATTTAAATGAAATTATCTTCAAAAAGTAAATGTCATGGACCAATCTAACGTTTCAAATAAAGAATCGATGAGATTTTGCAAATTTTATGCGTTTTTTTTTTTAAAGTTTTCAAGCTCTTAAAAAACACCGTTTAGTAGCTTTCAAATTAATTTTAACAATTGTCCTTAAATTATAATTTAAAATTATAAAGTTATGTCTAGTTTTTCATAATTTTCTTTAGCCTAAAAAATTTGTTAAAATCCAATAATAACTTTAAGAAAATCATATTTGTTTTAGTCCAGTAAATATAACATCACATCATGTTAAACCCGGAAGTTTTGATTTTTGTATTCCTTGGTCATGATGTTAGCCTCATAAATGGTCCAAGTTTGCGACCTCAAGAAAGTTTGCATTGCACGAGATAGGACTCAAAATTGTATCCAATTTTTTTTTAAATTAAATTATATTTTTAGATTTGAATTTTTGATGTTAAATCAATTATTGACTAGGACACTAATTACTGAAAAATGGCACTCATTAACACAAGAAAACGAAAAATTATTTGTTTTGTTAAAATAAATTGTCTGTTTTTTTTTTTAACTTTGAGAAAGGACTCTGAAAAGTTCGGTTTGCCCAAAATATCTCACGAATCAATAATCCTAGCGACTTAAATTAAATTTTATGTTGTATAATTTGACGCGATACCAAACTAATAAAATTAAAAAAAAAATATATTAACGGTTTTTCTTATAAATCAAAAACTGAAAAAAAAAACAATAATTGTCACCTCGAATGTTTTACGAACAAGAAATGATTGTATGTCAGAAATAATTGTATGAAATGAAGAATAGCGTTTTTGACTGTTGGTAAAATTTAGAAAAAATACAAATTGACAGTTTTTTAACAAAACATAAAAAAAAACAAATAAAAATTGATTTTTGACTCAAATATCTTTCCAAAAGTTAAAGACAATAACTTCAAACTAATTTCATCTTATAAAAAAATATTGTTTTTAACATTCAGTATAATTTTGATAAAAAATTTAATTGACAATTTCCTTACATAAAATAAAAAAAAAAAAACGAATTACAAAAAGTCGGTGAAAAATGATTTTCGACTAAAACATCTTCTCGAAAATTTAAGATATTGGTTCGAAACTAATTTTATCTTATAGAAAATGCTGTTTTCGACCTTCAAAATAGTTTTTATAAAAACCGACAGTCAGTTTTTTTCATAAAAATTAAACAAAAACAACTGTATTCTGAAAACCGTTACATCTGCTTTGGCCTTCGAGGTCCAAAACTTGATTTATAAATAAGGGAAAAACCATAAAATAAAAAATCGAAAATACCGGATTAAACGCAAGGTCTCCTTTTATTCAAATAACAAAGTTACTTGGTTTTTTGTCCATAACATTATTTCGTAAAGTCTTAGTAGTTTTAAGCCGGATACCGGCAGGAGTACGATAACTTGGACGTCAAGATTTAATAACGCGATTTTGTAGAGGGGTCAAAAACAAACACTTTAACTATTTCTATCTCTCCCCCTTTAGGAGGTAAGACCACTTTTAGAAAAAATTAATTAAATTGAAACAAGAAATATTAAAAAACAATGGCATTGTACACTTATAAGTTAATTTACAATTTCATCTCACAACTTTAAAAACAATGGTTCCAAACTTTTTGTTCACGTTTTTTATCAAGTTTTGGACTTTGAAATTTTGAATGCACATTTCTCAAAAACAATTAACATGAGTAATTTAATTTAAATGCAGGATTATAAAACAAACTTTTACCTTCCAAATGCAGTAGTCATAGTACTTTATTGTAAGTCTTGCCCTTGTTTTTTAATATTTTACTAAAAATTTTAATGTATCTTTTGTAAAAGCGCCCTTACAGATATGGACATTAAAATAGAAACACCAAACAGAGTTTTTAAAATTATTTCATTTTCTTCATCTTCATTTTCTTATTTTCTTTCTGTCAAACTAAAATTACCCATTATTTATAGTAAAGTTATAACTTAAAATGTTATGAATTCATAAATGTAAAAAATGGAACAAATTTCGTGGACATTAAAATAGATGCATAGATTTAAAAAAAATTAATTAAATGCAAAGCTATTCTGGATTTCAAAATTATTTTAGTATCTGGTAGCCTGGCCCCTAGCTTTAATTACAGCGTGACATCTGTTGGACATTGAGTCAAATAATTGGCGGCGTATGTCAGTTAAAATATTGTAACACTCATGTTGAACAATCCTACACAGTTATCCACATGTTTCTTAACCGCGCATTTTAAAGCTCCCGCAAAATGATCTTTGAGATTTAAGTCAGTTGATTGGGATGTCCACTCTAATTTTTGGTCTTTAATACTTTTGAGCAGATTTGGATGTGTGCTTAGGGTCGTTGTCCTGTTGTAGACAACATTTGAGAGGCATGTTCTCAGCAGCATTGTATCCTTCATGATTTTCACCTTCATATTTTGATCAATTTTACCCTTAATCAAATGTATTGGTCCAACGATATGCCAAGGAAATTAACCCCAAAGTATGGTACTGCCGCCACCATTCTTGACCCTTTTCTGGATATATTTGGGATTTAATTCTTTCAAAGGCAGCCTTCTGACGGTTTGTCTACCATCACTTCCAAACAAACTTATATTTGTTTTGTCCATGCACAAAACATTCCTTCACTTTTTGCCTCCTTTTGGCCCACTCAAATCAAAATTATCGCTGGCGACTTTAAACCGCGTTTTTATATTTTTTTTCCTTCGAAAAGGCACCATTCTTGCGATCCTTCTAAGCAAGTTAGCTTCTACAAGTCTTCTACGAACAGTTCTGGAAGCTGTAGTTTGTTTTTTATTTACCTTGAAGGCTTGTAAGGATCTTTTTTAGCGGCGTAAATTATCTTTCAGTCTTATCTTGGGAATGTTTAGCTTGGTTTTCCCAGCAGTTTTTTGGCTCAGCTGGTCAAATAACATTTGCAATAAACTTGAGACATTTGTTCATTATTCTGGTTATTTCCCTCACTTGTAAAACTAAAATGACATCTTTCTTTTCTAGGGAACAATGCTAACCGCGACCCATGTTTTCCTTAGAATTAACTGTTATATTGTTAAAATAATTTAAATTCACTTACTAAAGTGAAGTTATTGTCTTATAAAAGTAAACAAAAAAATTAAAAGCTGACAATATTTGATACTAGTTAAATATTAAGGTCTGGGTTCCAATGCTTCTATTTTAATGCCCACTAAAAGTACAGGGGTGGAACCGCGTAAAGTGATTGTTGACCATCAAAACTGATATTTTTGCTCCACGTAAGGTGATTATCAAATTGACTATCACTTTTTTGGTATGGTTTGTAAGTGACAGCTAGGTGTCACTTTTATATATTTTGATTCATTTTTTGTGAGAAAGATAATTTGTGTGAACTTCAGCTCCACTATAAATTTAAAATTTAGTGAAAAAAGTGAAAAGATATGAAAGTTAGAAACAAAAATAAGTGAACAGTAATGTAAAGGTACTTAAATGCAAATTTTGCTAAAAATCAACTTAAGGAATAACCCAATGTAACTTTGAAACTTTCTATAAATGTTTATAAATAATTTATTTACAACATATTGTATGTACCTACCTACACATAAATTATTTATTTTTGATTCATGAACAATTTTCTATTGAACAAAGAAACGTTTGTGTATGTTTTGCGGTTGCTCGATTTACCATCAGGAATAAGATCAACGAATATTCCACCTAAGGTGGTGCTTATCAACGAAAAGTTAGGGCTGATTGTGCTGCACCGATGGGCCAAAGATATGTGGCTGAAATAAGTGCTGTAGTTATTAAGAAAATGCAGCACTTTCCAATAAAATTGAGCCCTTCGATTCAACAAGAGATTTTTTTTTGAAAAATATAACAAATATTTGTTTTAATTTATAATTATTATTAATTATAGTTATAGGTATACCTACATTTTCGCAGAAACATAACTGCGAATTGAAAATTCAACAGATCCCCAAACAATCAGCAAGCAACAAAAAAATAAACCCCATGTTATTATTCATAAGAGAGTCTAACTTTTTTTTTCTTCTTGCAAGTTATTGTTTTAAGTTCGTTTTACCCCTAGCTACTATCTCTGTGTTTATTTTAATGTCCATATCAATGGCGGATTTACGGGGGGGGTTCGTAGGGGTCATGAGCCCCCCCCCCACTGGGAGATAATTTGTTTGCTTTTTCATATGAATTCCCTTCAATTTAAAACTAATCGTATTTCGTTAATGGACATGACACCATTATATTGTGAATTATTTATTTTTTGTATATGAAAAAAGCATTTGTATTTTACTTCCTTAAACTTTGTTGCTAAAAGTACTACTTTTGACTAAAGATTGGACCAAGAACATAATATGAACCGGATATTCAGCCCTATTTCAAAAACACAGCACAAATTCATCAACTTTTGACCAATTGACGATCCAGGGGGGGTCATATGAGCCAAAAAGCTTATTCAGTTAAGTTGTATAAGTAAAGATTTCATTTAAAGATTTATTAATAATTTAACGACACTCACCTAAAAAGTGGTTTGCTGTCAAAAACAACTCAAATTGTAAGGAGTTTTTATTATTTTATGTACGGAGTTTTTATCATTTTATGAATAAAAAAATAACAGCAGTCCCCACACAAATTTTTTGGTTCAAACATGCGATTTTTCTAAAACTTTCTCAAAATTGTGTGTTCTCAATTTGGCTTCTTTCTCAGTGTTGCCATAACCTCAAATTTCATAATGCTATATTTCAAATTTTATAATGCTAGATCGTAAGGGAGCTCAAAAAACAAAATGCTAAATTTTAAAATCCATATAAAACGTCCATATCGATAATTAAAAAACAAACATCTCCATTCTTAAGCACATTTTTAACAATCTGAGAATAGGCTTTCTTTTCATCGCTTTTACTTTGAACAGCCTTTTTAGGCGGTTTCTTCTTAGTATTGTTTTCAGCTGTTAAATCGGTATTTACTATCTTTCTGTGTTTTTCTCTAGCAGATGTACAGTACCGAGCAAAAAAAATGCAACCGAAAAAGTATGGTACAATCTTTAGCAAGAACTAAGTTATTTTAAATTATAATACTTTGAAATTTAGAATAAAATGTTCAAATTAATTTTTTTCTTTTAACAGATTTGAATTTTACCCAATCTTACTCCATGAAAATAGTTATTGTAAAAAATGTTCCTAAACTTGGATCTTAAGCCAAGCAAAAAAAATGCAAATTCGTGGAAATTTTTAAAAATAACGTATTTATTCATCTTATTTGAAGGAATTTTGTACTTAAATATTTTAATATTTTGTTGCGAAACCTTTATTGGCAATAACGGCGCGTAACCTTTTAGGCATTGAGTCAATCAACGACACCAAAAAGCTCGCAGGTATTTGTTCCCATTCAGTCCTTATTTGTTCCATCAACTCGGTACAATTTGAATGATTTCGCTTTCTTATCTCCCGATCTACATGATCCCATAAATTCTCTATGGGATTGAGGTCGGGAGATTGTGCTGGCCAGTTCAAAACATGAACCCTCTTCTCTTCTAAGAAGTTTCTTACCAAACGGCTGGTGTGTTTTGGGTCGTTGTCGTGTTGAAATAAGCTGTTTTCAGGCATATTCGTCCGCAAATGTGGAAGCATATGGTCTTCCAAAATGCCCTTATACATTTGCGCATTCGTCCGGCCCCTTACTTGACAAATCGGACCCACGCCTTGACGAGAAAATGAGCCTTTGAAAAAGCCCAACTACAAATTTGATTTCATAAATATTTAAAATTGCTTACCCCACACTATTACTGACCCTCCCCCATGTTTAATTGTCGGAACTTGATATCTAGGGCTGTACCTTTGTCCCGGGGGCCTTCGCACGTACCTAATGCCATCTGACGAGAACAAGTTGAACTTGCTCTCATCACTCCATAAAACTCTTGTCCATTGCTCACTTGTCCAATGCATATGGCGCTTTGCAAAATCTAGCCGTTTCTTCCTATTGATGGAACTGATGCATGGTTTTCTAGCTGGTCGTCTTGCATACAGTTTTGACTCCACTAATCGTCGCCTAACTGTGTGTACCCCTACGTTGACATCAAAATGTTCATTCATGTCCTGAGTAACTTCCACTGCAGTTTTAAAGGGATTGACTTTAACCTGCCTTATGATCTCACGATCTAATCTGGAAGTTGTTTTGCGTGGACGGCCACTTCCCATTTCCCACTTTGCGATTGATGTCCCCTTGTTCCCGATATCGGGATATAATACGCGATATTGTTGATGTTGCAACACAAAACTCCAAAGCGATATCCTGCATCAATCTTCCGTTGTTAGCAGCGTTAATTATTGCTTTTTTGCATCCAATCGATAGTTGCTTCTATTAATTGCATATTCTAATTAATTGAAACCAAAGAATACATTTTATGTACCTACCTTCCTAGTCATATTTGCCATTTGCATTTTTTTTGCTCTCAGTAAAATTATGTTTTTCTAACTAAATGTAAATTTGCAAACACTAGAGAGAGACCAATTACATATTGCTATTATAAACAGAATGCCTACACAATGAGTACACATATCCAAAAGGGAACAACTTAATTTTACCGTTACGAAAGATAAAGCAATAATAATTGATTTTGGTGTGACTGTTTGCATTTTTTTTGCTCGCTACTGTATTTTCGCTTCTGAACTCTCGGAATTTTTTGGCAACTGGGCAGCCTCTAGAGCTTGTCGGGTGATTACCCTGGCGGTTCACACATTTTGCTTGTTGCATGTTTTCCTTCACACTTAACACAAACAAACCTCTCGGTTGCAGTATTTTTGGGTATGACCAAAAGCTTGGCAAACGTTTGCACTGCGGAAGAACTTTAGATTTTCTGAGTGGTTCAATTTTAACAGCTTTGCTCGAGATTGATCTTACTTTATAAATCTCCTCGAGACTTTATTTGCTGTCAAAAGTAAGCATGAGTAAAGGTAGTAACCTCTTACTTGGTCATTGATTCTCCAGAGGAGTTTTTAATTGTCTCATTCTTAAATAGATTGACTGCATCAAGGGCTTGGAAGCCTTTTTGTACAAGATCTTCAACTACTTCTTCAGGAGAGCACGAGGAATGAAGACCTCTGGCTACTACTTTTATTAACCTTGTAGCTTTGTTCTCATATGCGTGCCATTGTATTTGGTGCTTGCACAGTTCTTCAGTGACAGATCTATACTCGTCAGCTTCTTCTACTGTGACTTTATAGTTGCCATTGTTGTACGATGTGTATTTGCAACCTTTTAAGTACATTTTTCTATTATTTTTTTAAGATCTCCAAAAATTGCAAATCCTGAGATCATAATTGGTGGTGGTGTAATTTTTTTGCTGCCTTTAGCGTGAGCTATTAATTTAGCAACAGCTACCACTTAAGTTCCTGTAATCAACTCTTCTTTTTTTTCGGTTTTAGAGCATTTCTGATTTCTTGAACTAGTATCGGGACTTCGTTTACGTTTCTTTGTGGTATGCTTATTTTTCTTTTTCTCAGTTTCAAACAAGAGCTCTTCTTTTTTTTATATATTTTGGACTTAACTGAATCGTGGACTCTGAATCTTTCTTGTCAAGCAAGGAAACTTTCTCTTCGAGTTTTTTCACTTGCAGCTGAAGACTTTGAACTAGAACTTCAAGTTGTTTTCTTGCCGCTATTTCAATTTGCCATTCTTTAAAGTAGTTCTTTGATTTTGATTGGTCTTTCTCTTTGACTTTGTTGGAACTCTGTTGATCTGTGATGTCGATTTCTTCATTGATCTTGGTTCCTTTGTCGCTTATGTTTTTAACATCTATAGTATTGTTTGAGACTGTCGATGATGTAAGCTCTGAAGTAAATTTGTTTGGGAAGTTCTTTGCATCTTTGAACTCCGTCTCTCAATATTTGTAAGCAATAATTGGTCCTCCAAAAATCCTTAGGACCGACCTCGAAAGAGAGTGGATCAACCAGTTTCACTGGAATGTCACCTGGGGTATTTAATCTAGTCGTTTTGTTCATTGCCATAATTTTGTTAACTTAGTGTTCGTACTATAAATAGGTCAGCTACTTCTTTCCATAGTTTATATTCAGCCGCCCCACAGGGTACAGACGCTGATCAATGTGCCGCACAATATGTGTCAGACGCTCTTGGATTTAATCGTGAGCTGGTGCATTCAGAGCGGTATTTCTGTTCTTTTGCTCCTAGTTCCTGAAAAGATAACTCAGGTGACTCAGCTCATGGATCCAATGGATCCAACGCTCGTCGTTAGTTGGGTATCCAGCGGGCACCGCTAGGAGGTGACAATGCGATTTTACCACGCCATTCAAGAATGCAAAACTTAAAAACAATAATGCCAGAAAAGCATTTAGCATTGTTTTAAAATTTCATAATGCTTTTCTCTTCTCTATAATGCTAGATCAAGCATTAATAATGCCGTTATGGGAACACTGTAATCTTTTTACAAGAAAAACATATTTTCGTATTGCTGCAGAAGGGTACCCCTCAAAAAAATCTTTATTTTGTTTTTAAGTATTCTCAAGAACTAATGGAACGATTTTTCTTCTTTTTTTGTGCAAGCTCTTGTCAATGATCAAATTGATGATGATTTTGTATGATCAAAAATTTATTTTTTTTATTTTTAATAAAATACTAATTTTGTTTACAAAACTCGATGTCTCAGAAGGAGGACAACATTTTTTTACGAAATTTAAATGTTCATATATTTATAAGCTCTTTATTAAGTGCTTATACCAAAAATATTTGTAAGACAAAATTTAAAATTATCTTCGAAAAAAATAGGTGAATCTAGATTTTTTGAAAAATAAAATGGCACTTAAATTTTTGAGAACAGCTTATTTTGGAGGTACATTTTTAAATCTTAAAATATAGGCAATATTTTTAAACAGACTTTTTGGAAGAAATTATCAAGTTCTTGCGACCCAGTCGTGCATTTTATTTCTTTTAAAATTTGGTTTTCTGTTGAATACAAAAGATCTTAAAAAATTAAATAGATCTACTTTTGAAATCAATTTGCTTTGGATGCTCTAGAACCGAGATTCAAACACGAATTTCAATAATACAAATGCCCCAAAAAATCAAGCGACACTTTTGTGAAACTACAAACATTTTCTTCCCAAATTATTTGTTTACTTACCTTACTTTGTTTTAATTTAGTTTTTTTTTTTAAGAGAAATTATGTTCTTAAAAACAACTACCTATTTCCTTAAATTCAAGAACCAAACCTTTTTGTCTCTACAATTTTTAAGTTTCGTTGACGCCTTTATAAGATCCAAATAGGAGTAAGCAGATTGATAACGATAGTAATAAGAGACTCCCGGAAATTGAGTTCAAAAAAACTACGTCAAAAAGAGCCCTACATTTTAACATATCAGATCCTCTCTCATTTTCTGGATTTTTAAATTTTTTCAGCGTTCTTCGCATTAATAGAAATTAAAACAAGAAAAGTTTGTTTTGTTTTTGGAAAAAAGCAACGTTTCAAAACAATTTTCTACATTTCTGCGCGAAATGCACCAAAAACCCTCAAAGCTATTGTATTTTACCTCTTGGAAGGCTTTCATATGGGTCATCCAAATTAAATAGTTAGACCATAACTTGCTGGACAACAGTGTTCTAAATAATTTGATAACTAAGCAATTATAAAATTTTGTTAGCATCCTTTACAAAACATTAAAGAACTTTTTTAAGCGTTGAGTAAAAACTCATCTAACCCCCTGATGAAAAGTCTGCATCCGCCCTTGTTCCATATCTGTACTTCCAAAATGGGGGAAGATAGACCCCCATTCCAATAGTAAAAAGTTCTTGTTTTTGACTCCTCCACAAAATCCTGTTATCAAATCTTAACTATACCCTGCTTAAATATCATACATAAAAAAATGATAACCTACAATAAGGATAACTATGAGAAGGATCAATGCCAATCCAAATCTATTGACTAGGTAAATACCTATTCAAGTATAAAACAATCGAATTTTGTCCTAAATTAAAAACCAAAGAAAATAAACTCACCAAAATAATCCTTGCCAAGGAATAGCAATAAAAGAAAAAAGAGTACACAATATAGAAAACACTACTAACAATAAATTTAACCACTCTCGCAATCACAAGGCGAAGGCAAGCAATTAACTAAACTTAAATCAAACAGCACAAGCGAAAGCGAGAAAGGAATATTAAAAATGTAGGCACCTATATTCGCTTTTTAACGTCGTTCGCCTCGTCGTCGTCGTGTCGTTATTCGTTCGTTCGTATATCGTATTCGTATCGTGTGGAGGAAAGATGACGATAAAAATAAATCCAACATACTACACGACCACGACATGGCCTCGTTCCCATTGCCTCTTCTCGTTCGTACCTCAAAACCATCCGTCCACCATCCCTCTATCTAAAACCAAAGTAGGTACATACCTACACCTATCTACATACCTACCTATGTACATCGACTTTGCTCGCAGAAGCAGCTAGAGCTAGAAAACGCGAAAAATCTAGACCCCCAAAGGCATTCTTGGTCTTTGCAGACAAAATACCTAATAACGAATAACCTAAAAATAAATATAAATACCTAGGCATAGAAAGTTTAATCCACCATTTTATGTTGACGCCATTAATCCATATACATACCTTACCTACTTATGATTCAAGTTAAAATAAACTTCCGGTGAACTTACCTTTAACCTTTATGCATCACAAATAACTCAAATAAGCTATGTAGGTACCTAACTACATACTACTTAAAATGGGTATAAGCAAAAGAGAGATAAAGAAATTAAACCAAAAGCCCAAACCTAAGAACCTAATTATGATGTGCCTACCAATTGATCCCCTAATCACAAGGTTTTTCGCTCACCCATCACCCTTCTCGGTGTTTGCTGTAAGTAATTTTCAATATTCACGAACGGGCGAACGCCTCCGCTGCCGCGCCACCGCCACTTACACTTACTGCATCCAAATTCGCAATTGCGTTTTAAAAAACAACAATATTGCCCTCCTTGGCATCCCTACGATAATTCAATGAAAATCAAATGACTTGTTCAAAATCAAGTGGAATAAATTTCCGAGAATTGAAAATAAAATATGGCGGAATAAGAGATTGAAGTAGGAACGTGTGTAATGTAGCTGCAAACGTTATTAAAAGGTAGGAATGTCGTCGCGTCGTACGTGACCGAAATCAGGACGCTTAACAAAAGTGCTTTTTTCAGTTCTTTCTATTTTCTACTGGTAGCCTATAGAAAAGTCCTTCAAATTATCAAGAAATGGAAATAGAAACCCTAAATTAAAACAAAATTGTTTTCCCTTTTAAATGTTGTTTCCATTTTAATCCATTCTGGGAATCATCATCATAAGACTTTATGTACAAAAACCTAACCATAGATATAAAATTACGTATTAGATTTGAGTTTTATTTTTCAATTTCCTTGCACACGCTTCTTCTTAATATGGTGGGCTCGCAACCGCAAACCCACTTACACAAACACACCATCATCACCATCTGCAAATTAAAATCTCTTTCGAATTCGCATTTACAAGCTGTTTCACGTTTTCTCTTTTGAAAAAAAGACTGAATATTTTATAGACTTTTTGATTAAAAAATTCATAAGGAAATACTTTGAATTCGGGACTAAATTTAAGTAAAATAGAATATTTAAATATTTATTTAATTGGTTTTGGAAAATTTCATAAGTTTTTGTCAATTTTTATCTGAGAAATTTCTATTTGAAAATTTTGTTACAATTTTCAAAGTATGAATGACGTGTTTTTTTTTGTTTGACCATATTCTACGAAGAGAATCTAAGTTAGTTATTTTATTAGTCTCTTTAGTTTTAAGGAGAAAGAGAAGAGAGTATTTTATTCAAATTGTTGTTTAAGAACACAAGAATCTATTAAAATAAAATGTCAACTCACAAAGATAAAACAAATAAATTGTTGCTAGATGTTGCCAGTGTGCCCGTCGTTGTTGATAATGAAATAAAAAGCGTTTCAAAGGTTCTTTTTAAGTGGCCCTTATTATTTTGAATGGGCTGATAAAATTATTCATAACACAGTTCAATAAGGTAATGTAGGTAATAATGAAGTTATACTTTTTGCTGGTCTGACTTCAAAATCAATCTTTTTAATCGGTAAAAACTTTAATTAGTTTTTTAGACTGTTTAAATGTATTACATTTTTTTTGTCAAATAAAGCCCCTTACTTCAATATTTTATTCAAAATTTGTCAGTAACTTACTCATTTTTCAAAGAAAAACCGTATTAGTTTTAAGTCTACTCTGAAGCATTTAAGCTAGGATATAAAAGCCATTGTTTGCACTTAACTAAAATCGGAGCTGAGATTGACTCTAAAACAAATTATTTAAAGACATTAAGATATTGCATTCATATTTTTCAAATTTTCAAATAAAATTCAATGAAGACACTTAATTTAAATATTGAAGTCAAATGGGTACATATTTTATATACTATAGTCTTAATTAATAAGAAACTATAAAAACTAAGGGATATGCTACAATGATTTAAACTGTATCTAGAAAATATATTGTTAAGGGATATGTTTAGTCTTAACTTTGCCTTTTTTTGTTTCTTTAGGATTTTTAATGGGGGATATTTTGAAAAATGTGATAGAAAAATTTAAAGGCCAGTTGGAAATTCAGGACCTCTAAAAGTATTGTTTTCTTTGTGCAGCAGAAAAAAAAAAGAAAATTTTGTCGATCAGAGTAATCAATGCACGACTCAAAGTATGAAGTTCTTTATAAAACAAAAAAAACTATTTTACAAGTGCTTTGGGATTCACAAGTTGTAAAAATCATAAATTTTATATGAGCTCTTGAGGCTTTTTTAGTTTATTTGAGAAATAATAAGTCCGTAAATTTTGCTTTATAAGCACTATTTTAAACAGAGATTTACTGGAGCTAAGTTTCTTCATTCTTGAATTACGCACTAGCTTCAGCTTATAGAAAGGTGTATATACTAATAAGATATATGTATCCACAATTGTAGATTTCTTGGTTTTTTTGTAACATATATTTGAAACTTCATTATTTGAAGATATAAAAATTCATATGAATACACGAATAAGTGAAATACATTGATAGTTATTGTGTATGGATACTTTTTACGTAAATTAAAACAATTTTTTTAAGTGGACGCTGCATCACTTTTGTAAAGTGAATTAAAGCCAATTTCCAACAGTAGGTCTTTTCACATTTAAACAAAGTAAAAGAAAGCCAGTTTGTCATTTTATAATTTGAAAAAATCAAATAAGGTAATATTATTTGAAAAATAAGATAGATAAGGTAAAGTGTCAATTCTTTGAAGATAGTCTTATTTTACTTGTCCTTTTTTATGATACCATAATGCCCATTTTTTTGCTGCCATTACTTATTTCTTATTTAATGTCAACATTCAAACTGTGCAAATAGGAACAAAGTTTTGGAAAATCATGATTTGTTCATCGAAAAAAGATAAAACAAACAATTTTATCTATGGAAAATATTACCTACTCTTAAAAAGATTTAAGATTTTGAATCATCATTATTTATTTCTAATTAAATCAAATTTTTGGATCTGATCTTAAATTTAACATGACAAATCTACTGGTATTATCGAGAATATTGATGACTAATGACAAAATATTGTTTATTTAATTTATGATGAAAAGTGACGGTAGTCAAAAATATTTGTAGGAGAAGAAAAACGTACTGGAAACTGAATCACCGTTTTTGTTTTTAAATCTACTCAAAACAGTCAGATTTCCAAAATTTTCAAATTTGATAAATGAATGGGCCCAAAAAATAATGATTTTAGATATTTGGTTTAAGAGTAAAGATGTTAAAATTACGCTTGATTGCAGAAAACGTAGATTATGCAAAATATTTAATATAAAATGTCAAAATTTTATGAACAAAATCTTTTCAATATTCACAGAGAAAAAAATGTTATAATATTTTATAAAAAATTGGCTTATAATTGACAAAACCAAACTTGAGAGCAGTTGGACAAGCAATAAACGTACTAGTGCAGGCCTACACGTTCATAAACAAAGAAAATACCCACAGCCTTTCCTTCAAGGTTCGAAACAGAAAAGAAAAAACATTTACTGGTTTTAATAAGCTGCTAGTGAAGCTTTACAAGAAAAAGCTATTTTCACGTTCTAAAAAAAACGTTAAAAATCGAACAATTTGTAAAAAAAAAAAGAAATTTGAGCAAGTAAAATATTCCATAAATGTAAAATTTTGCAGCTTAACACTCTCACTAAAGTTGGAGTAATTCCTTATGTTCAGAAAAAAAAATACAGACAAATGTATAAATGTAAGTCAGACGACCAAGCACTTTGAATTTATTCCAAAATATCAGAAGGTAGTTGATTAAAGATGTTGGCAGAAACATTTGATTTTGGTTCTAAGTTTTCGAAGATACAAACCCTTATCAAATAATAAGCGTAAAGCTCTAATAAAAAAATATTATAACCACTTTTTGCGTCGCTCTTAAGGGTTAAATAACTCTTCTAGAAATTATTAATAATTACCTATATTTTTGTACCATTACTTTCTTTCATTTTAGTTAACCAAAGTATTTTTAAATACATTTTTTTTTTCAATTTTATTATCAAAATACTTGCTCGGTTAAGAAAGTTCATCGCGCTCTTTTTCCATTTTATGGTTGGTTTAATTGATGGCTATTAGGGCTATTGTGACTATATTTCGCACCAAATTAACATAGTTTGACATTAAACCACCAACACGCTTACGAAGAGTGCGAACTAAAGAATCACAGCTATATGGCCAGCGGTAATAATGACCGTCAATTATCGATTCGTCGCCGTTCGCAACAATTGGTCCTCTGTTAATCAATAACGTGGACAATTTTTCAGAAGGATTTAGTGTGATGCCTTTCAAAATACAGCTGGTGAACGAATTGGAGCCCAACGACCTACCGCAACGTATAATTGTTGGTGAATGGACCCTTAAAAAGTTGGCCGAAGGACCACTTTTTTACCGAAAAATTGTGTTTAGCGACGAAGCTCATTTTTGTCTCAATGCGTACGTAAATAAGCAGAATTGTCGATTTTGGAGTGAATATTAACCAGAACCAACCAGAGCTACCAATGCATCCAGAAAAAGTCACAGTTTGGTACGGTTTATGGGCTGGTGGCATCATTGGACCGTATTGTTCAAAGATGATCGGAATCCAACTTTTGGTTGCCCAAAATGCAAGAGCTTGACATGTGGTTTCAACAAGACGGTGCAACATGCCACATAGCACGAATGTACTTATTGAGAGGTGAGTTCGATAAACATTTTATTTCACGTTCGAAACCGGTCAATTGTCTACCTAGATCGTGTGATTTAACGCCTTTAGACTATTTTTTATGGGGCTATGTTAAAGCTCATTTCTATACAGAAAAGCCCGCTTCAATTGACGCATTGGAAGGCAACATTGAAGCATTTATTCATGAAATACCGGCCGAAATGTTGGAAAAAGTATGCTTAAATTAGACTAAGCGGATGGACCATTCGGTCAAGGTCAGCATTTGCATGAAATAATCTTCAAACATTAAAATTTATGGGCCGTACTATCGATTGCAATAAAGATTTCATGCATTTTTCTGATTGGTATATGTTTTGTGAAAAAACTTTCTCATTTCTTTGATACACTGTAAAGAGTTAATAATGTATATTTTGAATTTAACATAATCTTCCAAACTACATTACAATTCGATTCTGGTTTCCAATGTTTTCTATCACGGCAAATAACACACCCGCCAATACAGATCGTATTTCTGAACATTCTGAACCTAATAATAATTTGTCGGAGTTATCATTGGTAGTTCCATCTAAACGACATTTTTATGTAGACAAGAATATCAAAACATCTAACACCAAAATATGAACAAATTCCAGACTTTGCATTTGATAGACATTGATTGCATTACAAAATGTCGAGATATTCAATTCCTTTAGTTTAAGTTTAATTATGTTTAATTATTTTATCTTTTAGTTTGCATTTCAAAATAAAATTTTATTAGAAATACAAGTAACAGACATTTTGTTTCTATTTCAGTTCTAATTTTCTTTACTTCGGTAACACTGATTAACCCACCAATAGATCATCATGGCACTTCAATTCGAAGAGAAATCTCTTTGTATCAACACATTTCCATAACCCACCAACACTTTGAACTTTACTTTTTGGTAAGAGAGTTATTATTCGTCAATGTGTTGGTTAAAGATTTTTAGATCGATTTTTATTCTAAAGAGAATGATCAAGCGTAGGTTCAAGCATAGTTCACTCGTTTCGTTCGTCGTCATAAGAAATAATATAAATGGCCAGACAAAGAAGGAGAGAATGAAGGAATTGCTAAACTAAAATGTATCGCTTTTTTTCAAACATTGTATTTTTACGTACCTTATGTGATGTCTCCATGTCTGATGCCGCTGTGATAAAAATTATTTGGTTTTGTCTTCTTTCCCATCCTCGCATTCCAATGGGTTTTTGTAACTTAGATTGAGGATCCTTAAAAAAAAAGATTTTTGGTATTTTAGCCCGTTTCATTTTAAATCATCTGAAGATAATGTAAATGTGTTTATAAATGATTTATTAGAAAATTATTATCATCTGCATTCCTTGATTCTTTTTTAAGAATATTCTTCAAAGCAAAGCAAAGGAATTCGAATGCAAGAGCTTTACACCATGTTAGGTTGTTTTATGTAGACCTTAGACAGAGTGGGCTAGGCATAGTAGGTACATAGGTATGTAGGTATAGATACATATTTAGAACTAATTTATGTATCTAAGACAATAATGTTTACTCTTTATACGAATTATATGAGGCAAGAAATATAATTTAGATTTATGCTTTTAATGTATCTAATGAATTCGGTGGATAGAAAACCTAACTACCCATTTTATTTTGTTTTAGGTAGCTACAACGGAAAAACAGTGCTATGGGTGTAGCTACAAAGCTTTTAAAAATAAAAGAGAATTACTTTGACAAGACAAAAGATGCTTTGATGCTTTGCAACTTTTTTTTGAAATGATAAAACAAAAATAAACCTTTTTTGGGCCTGACTGTGGAAAAATGTTAGGCGTCCTCGAGGAAAGGATTTTCATTTCATTTATGTGTGGAATTGCATTTCTTAGTTTAGTGCCTGACCGATCTTCCAAATTCATGATACTCACTACCAAGGATGGAATATTTAGAAAGATAGCGATCTCAAGCACTTTTCAAAATTGGTGAGTGCTTGGCTCCGTGAAAATTGAATGTCTGTGGTACCCTGGCTATCTCAGTCTCTCTACCACAACCTGCTTGAGAATTTGTGAGCGAATTTGAAAATCTCAATCGTTCTCAAAAATAAACACCAACTATGGCTTCAAATACAAAAAACAATATGACAAAAATTATTATTCTGGAGAAGTGCAAGGTTGCAGATAGAAGTTCATCAATGAAAGGTTTGTTTAATATAACAATCAGCCTTATCACAGGCCCCGTCGTAATAGATTCGTAGTACGAACCCCGAATAATTGTATCATTGGTCCCGTCGTACTAAAAAAATTTGCTACGAAATTCGGAGTTCGTGAAAATTGGTATCACTAGCCCCGAATGAATAGAAAGTTTGGCAGTTTTTTCTACGAACAATTATTTTGATCGGAGTTTTTAAAACGAAAAATTAAGCTTTCGAAGATAAATTAAATAAAAATTAAATAAAAGAAAGAATTATGTAAGTTTTACTATAGTTTTAATGTGAAAGTGTTTACCTATGTATGTTTTTTTTTTAATTTTTTTTTTTGAAGGGCAAATAAAGTTATGACAAATAAAATTTAATTCGAAAGGCTTTATGAAATGCTTCAAGAAATACTTGAAATTGCCCAAGAATTTTTCAAAAATCCCTAAGGAGGAAGTGAATTCGTTTTGGAAAGCAGTAAAAATAGAGTTAAATAGCTTAGGCCCACCTTCTAAGGACACCTCTAGCTGGAAAAAAGTAAATTGAATAAATTAGTCCAAACTTTTTTATAATTTAATTTAATTTTTAAGCGTGGTTAAATTGGAAGGCATAAATCAAGAGGAACATGGTTGAGAACAAAAAAGAATGCAAAGCTACAGGTGGCGGAGCAAATAGAATGCATTTTTTTAGCAGCCTCGAAGAAGGTGTCATAAGAATGAATGAACTTTGACCAGCGGAATAAAAGATCCACAATCTTATATATTCGAAAATTCTTCCGAGCCTTTAGAATCAAATGAACCTTGTGAAAAGAACCAACTTGCCGATGTTTCGATGTTATCAGACGTAGTTGATGTGGGAAATGTTCCACGGCGTCTTCCAACCACTTCGCGTCAATCATATGATTCATCCAGTCTTCGTGTATTTTGTTCATTTATTGCAAAGATTGCAACGACAATACTATCAACTTTTAAGATAGGTAAAAATGGCGATCTCAAGGCAACCTAGCCTGAGATCCAATTAGGGCTGTATTGCGCCGTTTTGATACCAAAATCAACTTTTAAAGACAAAAACAAATCAAAATAAGAACAAATCGAAAGATGAAAAACGAACTTTTATTTAATTTTCTTATTTTGACGCATATCAGCTGATTTTAAAACTCCGAAATTAGTATTTCGGTGTGGCAATGCTTTCTTGAATTCGTTCGGGGCTTATGATGTAAATGTATTCGTATTCGTAGCGTAACACAATTTTCGGGGACTCGCTACGAGGGACTCTGTGATAGGGGTGAATAAAATATCTCTATTCGGTGTCGTTTGATTTTCTAAAATGTGTACAAATTATGTGTTCTGTTCTTTCCCTATTGATAATTCAAAGGTAGGTAGGGTAGGTGTTCTAAAACCCGGCCAGTCACTATGATATCCAGACAGTTTGTCAATTGTTCTAAATAGGTAACACTGGTAATCGAATTGTATTTTTAGAACTGTTTCTATGGACTAAAATCCAGTTTCAAAATTACTCTAAAATTAAAAAAAAAAAACGTGCAAAACATTTCCAAGGAAATGTTAATATTTAATTGCCTACCCTTTATTTTTTATAGCGGTTGTATATCTTGTGCCATCGAACCTATGAAGTTATTAATAACCATTTTTGGAATGTCATTTCACTATCTCTGAATTCTAGCAAATAGGTCACTTTTGTGCTCAAAAATGTTGCTTCCAATTCTTCTCTTCACGATTTGCCACAGGTTCTCTATTAGGTTTAGGTCTGGGGAATGGGCTGGCCATGGTAAAACCTCAATCTTTTTTTCTGTAGTGGGTGTATTTTGGAATTAGCCTCTCACCTCTTGGCCTTCTGACATGTTGTTTTCTATCCGATCCGTGCATATTGAACTTTGATTCGTCAGAAAACAAGACTATTTCACATTTTCACATTTTTTAAAAATACATTGCACTTTTAGTATCTGAAACCCAGGCATTTCGGCCTGCAATACGCGGCGTCTGATAGTTGATGGGTCAATGGGTAACCTGAGTTCAATTGTTGCTTCCCTGGATGATTTCGTGTGTTTTCTTTGGAACAAATTTGTTATTTTTCAATCATCTTTTGCGGTGGTGCTTCGAGACCTTCCTCCTCTTTGATGGCATATTTGATTTATGAATGGAATATTTCTTTGACATTTCTTTTTGTGATGCTACTTTTTTGAAATCACTCAAAATTCTGGATTTTACATCCGATGAATGTAAAGCTATTCTGGTTTATAAATTATTTGAATATCTGGTAGCCTGGCTCTTTGATTTAATTATCGTGTGACATCTGTTTTACCTTGAATCAAATAATCGGCGGCATCTGTCAATTGAAATATTGTACCACTTCTGTTGAACCATCCTCCACAGTTCGGTTTTATTTTTTGTTAAAAGTTTCTCAACCGCTCATTTTAAACCTTCCCCAAAATGTTCTATGGGATTTAAGTCAGACAATTGGGATGGCCACTCGAATACGCAGGTTAGTTTTAAGCAGATTTGGATGTGTGCTTAGGGTCGTTGTCCTGCTGTGGACAACATTTGAAAGGCATGTTCTCTTCCGGAAAAGGCAGCATTTTATCCTTCATGATATTCACCTTCATATTTTGTTGTTGTTATATTTTGTTTTCCTTAGAAAGGGCACCATTCTTGCGATCAAGTTAGCTTAAACATTTCTTTTATGAACAGCTTTGGAAGATATTGGAATCTGAAGTTTGTTTTTTATTTCCCTTGAAAACTTGTAAGGATCTTTTTTTGAGACGCCAATAATCTTTTAGTCTTCTTTTGGTGTTGTTTTGCTTGGTTTTCCAAGCTGTTTTTCAATTGTTCAAATTGCTTTTGCAATCAACTTAAGAGATTTGCTCATTATTTTGGCTATTTCTGTCTTTCACTTTGTAATACTAAAATTACCGCTTTCTATTCTAACAATGCTTACCTTACAATTAATTGCAATATTATTAAAATAATTTAATTTTAATTCCTAAAGTGAACTTAGTGTTTTATAAAAGTAAAAAAAAATATTAAAAATTAATATTTTTGATACTAGTTAAATATTAAGGTCTGTGTTCCAATGTGTTTCTATTTTAAATTCCACCAAAAAAAGAGTCTTATCTAAGGACCGGTTCATCTCCAAACAATCAACTAGCAAAAAAAAAAAGACCCATGTTATTTTGCATAAGAAAGTCTAACTTTTTTTGAAAACGGTTAAAACTTCTTCTAATGACTATTATTGTTTTAATTTTGTTTTCCTGTTAGCAACTGCCTATGTTTCTTTTTTAATGTCCATGTCTGTATATGTACGTATGAACATTGCAATGACACGGAAGCATAGAGCGTGGCAAGGCATTCCACATTTGCGTGGTATGTCTAAAAAATGAATGAATGAGTTGGACTCAAGGGTAAACTAATGGCCATTCTGCTTGTATTACGGATAAATTATTTTATTATTTAAAGGAGATTAATACAACTGGCTATTTCACTAGAGCATAGTCTGTTAAAATAACTGTACAAAAGAGTGAGACGAGAAACTTTACGACGACGTTCGAGTGACGTTATCGAGTTGATGATGTTAATGTGACCAATCATTTTAAAAGCTCTTCTTTGAATTTTGTCTAAGAGGCTTAAATAAGTAACTGGAACACCAGCCTAGAGATGAGAGTTATATTCAAGTTTAGAACGTATTAGGCTTTTGTAGATTGTAGCCAGATCAGACGGAGAGAAACATTTCTTGCATCGTCTCAAAAAACCTAGGTATCTGGCAGCATTTTTGGCGCCACCGCGTTCATATACGCTCCATAAGAGATTGTTGGTGATGCACATTCCGAGAATGTCGCGATTTCGTTAATGCAAGTTTCACTCATATAAAGTGGCAAAGAAGCCATATCTCGCTTTAACGATACAAGACAGCATTTTTGGTTCTCGAAGCACTATTAGCTGAAACATAAAAACGCTTCGGCTTCGTCTGACGTTTACGAGTTCAGCCATAGAAAGTAGGCCCAACGTAACGCAGATGAAGCCGAAGCTGAAGCGTGTTTGTGTTTCAGCCATAAATTCTACACTGTTTTATACTGCCCATATTACATTGTATTTTGCCGTTGCAGTTCTGGAAACAAATATGAAAAGCTAAGAGTGTTATCGTCAGCGAAACAATGTATTTATTGTATTGTACATAATTTGAAATAGCAGACAGGAGATCATTTATAAAAAATGAGGAAAAAGGTCGGCGATAAAACGGAGCCCTGGGGCACACCAGCATTTTTTGTATGGGTTTCAGACTTGAATCCGTCCAAAACAATTTGTATTGAACGATTCGAAAGAAAATTTCTAATCCAACGAAGAAGAGATTCGTCAATACCAAAAGCACGCATTTTTGATAAGAGATCAAGATGCCCGAATTTATCATAAGCCTTTGAAACGCTGAGCTATATTTGTGCTAAAATAGCTCTCAATAATATAAAAATAATGTTGAAAATAGGTATTTATTAAAATTTAAGCAGATAGTTAAAATAAAAGTTCGGATTCGAAATCCGTACTTCAAAAGGTGCCATTGTAAGAACTAAGAATTGTTTTAGCTGATACACTAGATCTCAGTAACAACAAATGCTGTGATAAGGTTTTAAATTTTGAAAATTCAAAAATACCAATTTAATTTATTAAATGGCCAAACTATCATCTGTGATAAGAAAGAAAAGCTTCTTAGGAAATCTTTGACAACTTTTGTATGAAGTATAGACAATCAATTTTTACTTCCTTTAAAATTAACAAAATAAACTAATAATATCTCTGTTTCTTGTTGGCTAACATGTCACATAGATTTGATTAAGAGGAAGCAGTTGGAGGCATTTTAATTGATTTGCCAAACTGTGCATGCTTATAAAAAGACCTTGTTGTAAAGATAGAATATCATTATTTCAAGTGGAATTTGCAAAACATAACTTTGCAATATTCTTTTAAAATCTTCAATGAATTATTTTTGTTGGAGCCTCAAATCGTGTTTAAGTACGGTATAGTCCGGTCAATTTAGACAATTCAAATAACAAAAATTCTGACAGAGGCAAATTTTGGTGTAGACCTTGGGTTTACCCTAAGGAATAAAAATTGAAAAGTCCCCATTAATCCCAT
Organism: Eupeodes corollae; assembly: GCF_945859685.1. Taxonomy (NCBI): domain Eukaryota; kingdom Metazoa; phylum Arthropoda; class Insecta; order Diptera; family Syrphidae; genus Eupeodes; species Eupeodes corollae. The sequence goes on from NC_079147.1 coordinate 223,187,367, forward strand.
GCGAGCTTAAAAAGTTATTCGGGGTCAAAGGTCAACATTTTAGGTTTTTTGGATTTTTCTCAAAAACGGTAAGTTTTATGACAAAAATACCTCAGACCGAATTTGTAAATCTCAAAATTCTCTACAAAAATGGTCCTTATGATTTTTTTTCTAAGTATCACCGTTCCGGAGATATCGCGTTTGTAAGAGTTATATTCAAAATAATATGCACATATTTGCCCCATATATAAATATTCGTGTCGTTCTTATACCTGCTTCTTTTATTGTTAAACGTTCTGTTCTAGTGAATACTACGTCAAGTCTAAAGTCTACACAAATAAGCCAGCAACTATTCCAGCTTTGGAAGACAACATTTCCGAAGAAATTCGGGCTATTCCGGCCGAAATGCTCGAAAAAGTTACCCAAAATTGGACTTTCCGAACGGACCACCTAAGACGCAGCCGCGGTCAACATTTAAATGAAATTATCTTCAAAAAGTAAATGTCATGGACCAATCTAACGTTTCAAATAAAGAATCGATGAGATTTTGCAAATTGTATGCGTTTTTTTTTTTTTTAAAGTTCTCAAGCTCTTAAAAAATCACCGTTTATATAATATATTGTAACGTGATATCAAAGAAGTATATTTTTTGAAAAAAAATCCATTTAACGGTTTTTTTATAAATAAAAAAAAACTGAAAAAAATGTGTCACCTCCAAAATTTTACGACTAAAATACGATTTTATCTCTAAAACAATTTTGTGCAACGAAGAATAATGTTTTTGACATCTAATAAAAAAATCAAATTGACAGTTTTCTTACAATAAATAAAAACCTAAAAAAAATTATAAAAGTTGGTAAACATTGATTTTCGGCTCAAATATCTTTTCAAAACTTTGAGATATTGGCTTTAATTTACTTTTATCTTTCAAAAAATATTTTTGTCAACATTCAGTAACATTTTGAAAAAAATCGAATTGACAGTTTTTTTTACAAAAAATTGAAAACCGAAAAAAAATTAACGAAAGTTGGTGAAAAATGATTTTCGACTCAAGACAAATCGACAGACGTGATGGGAAGTTATCAGTGTGGGTCGCATCCCAGGCTCTTTTTTTGTTTTCCTTAAAAAGGGCACCATTCTTGCGATCCTTCTGATCAAGTTAGGATCAACATTTCTTCTAGGAACAATTCTGGAAGTTTTTGGAAGCTAAAGTTTTGTATTTCGTTTGAAGACTTTTTAGGATCTATTTTTGAGGCGCGTCTTCTCTTGGGGTTGTTTTGCTTGGTTTTCCAGCTGTTTTTCCACATTTGCGTAGTACGTCTTAAAAATGAACTAATGAGTTGGGCTCAAGGGTAAACTGATGGGCATTCCTAGAAGGGTATTACGGTAAAACTGTTTAAGGAGAGGAATGTAACCAGCTATTTCACTAAAGCATAGTTCGTTAAAATAAAGGTACGAAACTTTGTGTCGATGTTGGAGTGACGTAATCGAGTTGATGATGTTAATGTCACCAATCATTTTAAAAGCTCTTCTTTTAATACTGTCCAAGAGACTTAAATAAATTACTGGAACACCAGCCCAGAGATAAGTTATGTATTCAAATTTCGAACGTACAATTCTGTTCAAAAAACTAAAAGTGCCTGTTCTTTTTAGATTAAATCGTGACTCAAAAGTTGTAAACTACTCAAAACAAAATAGGGCCCACCCAAGATTCATCTTGTATTTTGCCTAAAAAATACTTATTTGGTAAACATTATCGAAGCGAAGCATTTTTTTTGTAGAGTTTGCATGTGCATGAGTCCATATCAATGCTTTGAACAGTGATTTTACCGTTACCTCCAAGTGAATAGGCAAAAAAGCCCAACGCTCGAAAAACAATCAATACAAAAATTTATTGCATTTCTTTTCTCAGTCCGATTCTAGCGCTGTTGGAAAGTGTTGCTTTGTTTAATTATTGTTCCTTATTTTTTGTGATTAAACGTGATTATCATGCCCGGTTCTAGACGTCATTTGGATACTGAAAACGCAATTAGAGCGGTAAATATGCTGGAGCAAGGAGTGTCCCAAAGGGCTGTTGCAAGTCGTATCGGTGTCTCGCTGCGTGCTATCCGAAATGTGTGGAAACGCTTCCAGGAAACTGGGAGTGTAGCAAGGAGACCTGGATCAGGAAGCATTCGAGCCACAACTCATCAAGAAGACCGGTACATTCGAATAACTGCACGGCGAGAGCGTACTGTAACCGCCCGGACCTTACAAACTCAACTGCGGCAGTCAACTGGTACTCAAGTCAGTGATCAAACCATTCGAAATCGACTCCATGAAGATAATCAACGTTCCAGAGTGCGTGCTATTCGGCCGAAACTTACAACGGCCCATCGGGCAGCGCGATTAAGGTACGCCCGTGAGCATTCAAATTGGACCATGGACAACTGGAGGTCTGTACTCTTTACAGACGAATGCAAGATCAAGTTTTTTAGTGATGATAAACGAGTACGCGTATGGAGAAGGCCAGATGAACGTTTTAGCGAACCGCGTATTCACGGAAGTGACCGATTTGAGGGGCCCAGTGTTATGGTATGGGCTGGAATAAGTTTGCTAGGCAGAACAGAGCTGATAATTTTGGATGAGGGCACCGTTACCGCCGCCAGTTACATTGAAATGGTAATACGACCTGTTGTGATCCCATTTTCACAAAGAGTTGGCGACGGGTTTGTTCTTATGCAAGACAATGCCCGCCCACATACGGCCCGTATCACTCAAGCAGCTCTTTCTGACGCCAATATTTCACTTTTGCCGTGGCCAGCAAAAAGCCCAGATCTCAATCCCATTGAGCATTTATGGGACCAGTTAAAAAGAAGCGTCAAAGAAAACCACAGCAGCGTCAACACTAAACAGGAGCTCATAAACGCGTTAAAAGCCTGTTGGGAGCGCATACCCGAACAAAACGTGAAGCATCTTATCGAGAGCGTACCAGATAGGCTTATACAGTGCATACGGAGTAGAGGAGGCCCTACTCGCTACTAAGCAAAAGAAATCAACGCGAAATCATAACAACAAATAATGAAATGTAAATTTTTCTGTTTCTTTATTTTTTTGTAAGTTTACCAATAAAATGTTTTTTCTGTGTAATTTGAATAAAGAATTTTTTTCAGTGTTAAAAATGTGTACAGTATTATTTAATACGACGCTCAAACATAATTACCAAAAAAAAAAAATATAAACAGTAATATTTTTCAGATTAGGCACAAAAAACCTAGTGGGCCCTATTTTGTTTTGAGTAGTTTATAATGTTTTTTATTAATTTTTTCTTTTGTGCAAAATAGGAAATCCAGCCTATTATTAATTATGCTAAGAGAGTGCCCGTGGCATGATGGTTAGTGCGTTGGGCCGTCATGCAAGGGGTCTTGGGTACAATCCCTGCATGTGCCACCTTAATTTCAAAAAATTAATTTGCGCGGGTACTGCCTTTTGCGAGAAATTGACAAATCCTTCAAGAGTAAATCTTGTCATGAAAAAGTGCTTTCTCAAATTAGCCGTTCAGATTCGGCCTAAAATTGTAGGTCCCTTCCATTCCTGACAACAGTACTCCCACACAGGAATGGTTAAGAGTTGTAAGGCACTAGGCCCTGGTTCACAACGGACTGTTGCGCCACTTAATTTATTTATTTTAAGAGACTACTTTGTTTAAAACAAATAAGGTAGTAAAAACATGAATTTTATCAAAATAAAGCAAAAACGAATTGTTCAAAATAATAGGAGTAAATAAAATAAAGTATAAGAAACTAAAGAAAATATTCAATATTTAGATTTATTTCAGTATTTTGTGGAAAACCCTTTGTTTTTCATAATTGCTGCACATCTGCGTGGCATAGATTTCACAAGGGCCTGACAACTCTCAACTGGACTTTGGTTCAATGTTTCTTCGACTGCGTCACACAACTGCCTCGAATTCAAGGGTCTTCGTCGAGAACCACCCTTTTTCACTTCTACCCATACATTTTCTATGGGATCGAGGTCAGGCGACTGAGCTGGCCAGTGCATTACCTCAAACTTATTGACCCGAGGCTTAAACTCGGAATTTTCTGGACGTCAAACGCATTGCCTATAGCCAGTTTTACCGAATGGAACAATTTTGGTCTAGTCAGTCCACAAACTGTTTTGCCATTTCTCTGCAGGCCTATTAACATAGCTTCTTGAAAATTTCAAACGAGCTGCTACATGTTTTTTTGTGAGCTGCGAGCGGAGAGATCGTGTTCCAACCATCGCCTTCTTATTGTTACGCTACTTACTGCCATTCCTCGATCTTCCAGCATCATCTTAGAGGACGCAAAAGGATCTTTTCGGCTGTAGCGAACAATACGACGAACGTCATTTTCACTTGTTTGTCGTTTCGACTTTTTTTTCATATTTAACAGCATTGAAGATCATTTGGTCAGAGCACCCCAACATCAACTTTATATCCTTATATACGTTTTTCCTTTATGTAGCAACAACGGTTATGAATTGCAAACCAGTTCATTGTTTTATCATTTTTAATGTCAGTTTCGTTAATGCAAGTGCCGCTCATAGATAGTGGCAAAGAGGGTAACGATACAAGACAGTATTGGGTTTACGAAGCTTTAAATTACACGCGCTTTTTTATTCTTCATTGTAAAATGCTGTGTAGGTCGGAATTTAGTGAGCTTATAATATAAATAGCTAGGAGTGCAATCGCCAGCGAAACAATGTATAGGCTTAGAAGTAGCAGACAGGAGATCGTTTATAAAAATGAGGAATAGGGTCGGAGACAAAACGGAGCCCTGTGGCACACCAGCATTTATTTTATGGGTTTCAGACTTGAACTCGCCCAAAACAACTTGAATTGAGCGGTTCGAAAGAAAATTCCTAATCCAACAAAGAAGAGATTCGTCAATACCAAAAGCACCCATTTTCGATAAGAGAGAAAGATAAAGTCTGACTTTATCAGAAGCATTTGAAACGCTAAGATACTTGTGCTAAAACGGCTCTCAACAGAAAAAGGCAAAACGAATTAAAAGTAACTTTTTTTCTTGTAACTAATCACTCGTCTAAACAATTTTAATACTCGTATACCAAGTTTTTGAAATAAATTGAAAATAATGTTGAAAATGGGTATTTTTTAAAATTTAAGCAGATAGTTAAAATAAAAGTTCGGATTCGAAATCAGCACTTCAAAAGGTGCCATTGTAAGAACTTAGAAGTGTCAAAGCTGATACACTAGATCTCAGTAACAACAAATGCTGTCATAAGGCTTTTAACATTGAAAATACACAAATACCAATTTAATTTAATTATCATCTGTGATAAGAAAGAAAAACTTCTAAATAAATCTTTGACAACTTTTGTATAAACAATAGACAATCAATTTGTACTTCATTCAAAATTAACAAAATAAATTAATAATATCTCTGTTTCTTGTTGGTTGACATGTCACATAGATTTGGTTAAGTGGAAGCAGTTGGAGACATTTTATTGAATTGCCAAATTATCATGCTTAAAATAAAGAAAAAATGAGAGTTTGGTATTTGGAAAATCAAGGACAATCCGTGTATATTTTGTTCGCATAAAATCCAAGAAGTGTTATTTACATTCTATAATTCTTAGCTGTCGGTGAATTCTTACGAACATCGTAGTAAAATATAAATTTATTGCACAGAAGAAGATATTAAGATTTTAAAAATAAATAAAAAGTAAAAAGTATAAAGAATAATGATAATATACAGTCCGTAACATTTGAATAACCTCACACGTGCCTGTTTTTAAGATCAGCAGTTTTTTGTTGCTTTTTGATGTGGACATATGAAATTATATGTTGTGTTGAAATTTAGAGATTAGTTCTTCAGATTGAGAGATATTTCAAATAATTTTGAATAGCTAACAGAAAATTTCTGAGACTATTTCGTTTGGATGCACTAAAATGTTATTTTTTTTGTAACATTAGAATAGAATCACTTTGTGTATCTTAGTTAAAATAAAAAGAGTATTATTTTTGTGATAATTAAAATATTTTTCTTTATTTATTAAATTATTTTAATATTTTGTACAACCTCCCTTATTTTGAATAACATCAAAAATGCGGTCTTTTAATGAATCATACAATGATTTTAGAAGGTCAAGGGAAATACTGGCCCAGGCCAGTTTTATAATAACTTGCAGTCATTCTGCAGTTCACAAAAACCAAATCATTGGTTCCATAATATGATATGGCTTCCCACACCATAACGCCTCCCTCTCGGCTGTGGTGACGGTCCAAAAACAGCTTTTCCTTCCTCAAATCATAAAAATAAAAAGAGGCTGGGATGCGACCCACACTGATAACTTCCCATCCCGTCTGTCGATTTGTCTTGCTTCAAAGTTTGTCTATATGTACTCGTACCAATTTTTACCAAATTTGCGTACTATTTTTTGTAGATTTTTTTTAATGAAAAAACGGACTGTTGGATTTTTATATACAAATTACTGAATATTAAAAACAATATTTTCCGTGAAATAAAATAAGTTTGAAGCCAATTTTTTTAATTTTTGAAAAGCTATTTGCGCCGAAAGTAAATTTTTACCAAGTTTTAGTAGGTATTGTTATTTTTTAGAGTTTTATTTTTTGTAAAAAAACTGTCTATTCGAATTTTTTAAAAATTTTACCAAATGTTGAAAACAATATTTCTTATAAGAAAAAATTAGTTAAAACCTATTATTTCAAAGCTTTTAAAAGATATTTGAGTCGAAAATCATTTTTTACGAACTTTTGTTAATTTTTTTTTCGGTTTTTAATTTTTTGTACAAAAACTGTCAAATCGATTTTTTTCAAACCTTAACTGAATGTTGACAACAAGATTTTTTGAAAGATCAAAGTAAATTAAAGTCAATATCTCAAAGTTTTGAAAAGATATTTGAGTTGAAAATCAATTTTTACCAACTTTCATACATTTTTTTCTAGGTTTTTATTTTTTGTAAAAAAAACTGTCAATTAGATTTTTCTCAAAATTTGTCCTAATGTTGAAAACAATATTTCTTATAAGAAAAAATTAGTTAAAACCTATTATTTCAAAGCTTTTAAAAGATATTTGAGTCGAAAATCATTTTTTACGAACTTTTGTTAATTTTTTTTTTCGGTTTTTAATTTTTTGTACAAAAACTGTCAAATCGATTTTTTTCAAACTTTAACTGAATGTTGACTACAAGATGTTTTGAAAGATAAAAGTAAATTAAAGCCAATATCTCAAAGTTTTGAAAAGACATTTGAGTCGAAAATCAATTTATACCAACTTGTATACATTTTTTTTTTAGGTTTTTATTTTTTGTAAAAAAAACTGTCAATTTGATTTTTTTCAAAATTTTATCACATGTCAAAAACATTATTCGTCGTTACACAAAACTGTTTTAGAGATGAAATCATATTTCAGTCGTAAAATTTTGGAGGTTACAAATTTTTTTTTAGTTTTTTTGATTTATAAAAAAAATCGTTATATTGATTTTTTTCAAAAAATATACCTGTTTTGTATCACATTACAATATATTATATAAAATTTAATTCAAGTCTCTAGCGTTTTTGGTTCGTAAGATATTTAGGGTTAACCAAAATTTTCACCTTTTTTTCAAACTGCTATGGTAAAAAAACCACCCACGCAATTTTCTTGAGAGCCCTTTCTGCATCTTTCTGCCTTATTATCTGTATAACAAAATTTATTTAAAGTCGATATCTCTTCTGGTTCTTGAGCTATGGACGACGAAAAAAACGTCGCGAACGTACGGACGTACAAACGTACGTACACACGCACGCACAGACATCTTTCTAAAAATCTTTTATTTCGACTCTAGGAACCTTGAAACGTCGAGAAATGTCAAAATTTTCAATTTGACAAATCGGACCCATTACAATAACTTCCTATGGGAAGTTAATAATTGTACCCGTCGCGTCGGGCCCATCAAGGTTGAATTTATTTTTATCAGAAAATATCACTTTTATCCAATCGTTTGAGTAACTACTTCCATCAGTATTCCAAGCCATGTGCGATCTTGCAAAATTTAGCCGCTACTGTTTTCGCACTTTGTTAAGTGGTGGTTTTTTTTCATTTTTTGGCGCTTAAGGCGTTCGGCACTCTTATTAACTCTACTAATCGTCATTCGGCTCACTTCTACCCCAGCTTTGTACCTGATCTTACTAAAAGAATCGGTTGAATTCGATTCTAACCTTATAATCTTCCGTTTATCACGACTTGAAAAGGTACGGCCTTTGTAATTTTTACCATAAGACAATGGATCTCTAAAATAGCTGTTCACTACTTTTGGACTTCGATTAATTTTCTTGGCTATAGCGCGATCAGAAAGGTTTTGTTCATGATAGACCTGTATTTTAGCAATTTCCGTTGCACTTAAAGATTTTTTTTTTACCCATTTTAAAAGAAAACAATGTTATTTCCACAAAAAATAAACCGATTTTCTTTCCCGATAGTTTTCTGATGATCACGCCACTTGTTTTCGCTTTAAATAACTAAGAATGTAAGATGAGGCTATTCTATTGTTACAAAAAATAAATCCATTTTTAAACGGACGCATACGAAACAAGCATAAAAGGTCCCGTTAGCTTAAAAAATGGCGAACGCTCTCTTGATCTCAGAAACTCTCACTCTCACCATGAAAGCTAATGCATAATTTTTTGGATTAAAATCAAAGAGCTCTCAAAACAGGTTCTCAACAAGAAAAAACAATACATGAGGCTATTCAAATGTTACGGACTGTATGTAGCTGTCTTGATGCCATATGGTACCTTTATATGATTAGAATATCGATCATCAATCTTGAAAACAATAGCTTGGAGACTGAATTTGATTGAACTGTCATGAAGTGCAGTTTCACCTCAATGTTCCTTAAGACATTAATAAGGCTTTTTAAAAAGGAGTATGCAAATATATTTAACATAGCTCTAAAGATATTAAGTTTTTTACATTTTTCTTGTAACATATAGAAACTATGTACGTACGTATGTATATGCCAATTATTGCATTCGTACAACATTTCTAGAAGAGAAGACGATCCCGTCCGTTTATCTGTCTGTCTGGTCACGACCCTACAACCCTAACTATTGGGTCGATTGAGTTCAAACCCGGAAATTAAGGTTTTAAAATATGTATATCGCGTTAGGCGTTTTTTTTTTTTAATATGACAAATAACATTATTCCCCATACAAATTTTTTGGCAAAAAAAAAAATCGAATTTTCTTAAAAACCGATCGATTTGTATTCAACTTTCTCCATTGCTCCAGAAGGGTATCCCTCATAGAAACGTTATTTTGTTTTTCAATTTTCTCAAGAACTAATCAACCGATTTCAATAATTTTATTTTTATTATATATTTCAAAATTGTATTTATTATGGAATATATATAACTTTTTTTCAAAATTCGAAATCTCGAAAATGGCTCATCATTTTCTTACGAACAATGGTTACCCATAATAATAAAAACTCAAATTGAAACATTTTATGTGTACAACTTTTGTTAAAGGATCTTTTTCGTTTTCCGAAAAAATATAAACTTTTGCTCTCATCAGAGAACGTTAATAAAACGACCGTTTTTCAATATTTAATATAGTCTTCATTTAAAGCATCGGACCCCTTGCCACTGGTGACGGGAAAGCTTCCGCTATACGTCTTATCTTTCATCATATTGAACTAAGAATCAAAAGATTCTCGATACATCATTCAGTTTATATATTATTTAATTGCTTACGCAGCATTTCATCTGCGCATACAGTTTATAATTTTGATCCACTTTTTGCAGAGGGCAAAAAGTGCTTATTCACAATTTATTTTTCTTTGTTTATATTTGGTTGAATTAAAAGTCAAGATTTTATGTGGGTATTTTATTACCGATTACAAAAGTCGGCTCAAATAGAAAATTTGAAAAATAATTGTTTTTTTGAAAAATCAAAGTGCATTCAAATTTTTGAAAACAGCAGGTTCTTTTTTAAATCTAAAAATACATATATTAAATAGACTCTTTGGATAGGTTCGTACGATCATAAATCCGTTTCATTTTTGAACACAATAAAAAAGAAAACTAAAGCTTGTTTTTAATTTTTTAAACTTCTACAGGACTGTAACCCTTAAAAGGTAACAATATTTCATAGAGCAGAACAGAAGAGATGCATATTTAAAGGCCAAATGAACGTATGTAGGTTATCTTTCTAGGGTTAAGTAAGTAAGGTCTCTTGTCTGACCCTTTTTTACCGTTATTTTAACGGCTTATGCTCTAGTGAAATAGCCAGTTGCATTCCTCCCCTTAAACAGTTCAACCGTAATACTCGCGCTTCTAGGAATGCTCATCAGTATACCCTCGAGCCCAACTTCGGTCGTACTGTCAAATACAGAGATTTTTTCTTTAGCCGTACTACGCGAATGTGGAATGCCTTACCACACTCTGTCTTTCCTAGTCATTGCAATATTCAGGAATATAAAACCAATGTGCACCGACATCTTCTTTTAAACCCTCTCTCCTCTTCCTAGTGCTCACACTGTGCATCTGCAAAAAAGAGGGTGGGATGCGACCTACACTGATAACTTCTCATCCCGTCTGTGAATTTGTCTTGTTTAAAAGTTTGTCTTTATGTACTCGCATCAATTTTTACCAAATTTGCGTACTATTTATATATATTTTATTTATATAAAAATTACTGAATATCGAAAACAATATTTTCTGTGATATAAAATAATTTTGAAGCCAATATTCTAAATTTTTGAAAAGCTATTTGAGTCAAAAGTAAATTTTTACCAAGTTTTAGTATTGTTTTTTTTTTATACCTTTATTTTTCGTACAAAAACTGTCAATTCGATTTTTTTCAAAATTTTACTGAATGTTGACAAAAATATTTTTTAAAAGATAAAAGTAAATTAAAGCTAATATCTCAAAGTTTTAAAAAGATATTTGGGTCGAAAATCAATTTTTACCAACTTTTATTATTTTTTTTTAGGTTTTTATTTTTTGCAAAAAAACTGTCAATTCGATTTTTCTCAAAATTGTATCAGATGCCAAAAACATTATTTTTTGTTGCACAAAATTGTTTTGGAGATGAAATCATATTTTAGTCTTAAAATTTTGGAACGTCGCGAACGTACGGACGTATTGACGTACGGACGTACGGACGTACAAACGTACGTACACACGCACGCACAGACATCTTCCTAAAATCTTTATTTCGACTCTAGGGACCTTGAAACGTCGAGAAATGTCAAAATTTTCAATTTGACAAATCGGACCCATTACAATAACTTCCTATGAGAAGTTAAAAAAAAAGTAGAAATTTGGAAATAGATTTAAATTAACGTTGTGATGCAAACACAAATGTATGAACATATTCACATTAAAATGTTGTTAACATTGGAACGGTTGGGCCAAGCGGCGAAGTTTTTCACATGAGAGACCACATGACTACAGAACATTTGGGGTAAAAATCTAGCTTAACTTAAACCAAAATAATAGGGTTCCTAATTTTAAAGTAATCAGCAGATTAAAACAAAATAAATGTAAAAAAGTAGTTACTTAATCAAACTTGGCATTACGATAATAGAGAAGTCACAAAAAAAAGTTCATCCCCCATTCCGTGTGTCCGTCTGTCTGTCCTCGCCGCTAAAGCCGAAAGCATTGGGTTTGGTTTTAAGCAACGCGTTAAGGGTTTTTTTTTTAAAGCTTGGTTTTGTATTAGAAATGGCGATCTCAAGGCAACCTAGCCTGAGATCCAATTGGCTGTGTAGTGCACCGTTTTGATACCAAAAACTCGTTTGACCTTTGATTGAAAGGGATAGATTTATAGAGAAGCTTCATAGCAATTATGTTAGAGCCATTTTGTCGCATTGAGAAAAAAGATTAGGTCTCTAATCTTTGTCTCAGATAGCTCATCAAGTTCGTGAAAGAATGCTTTTCCAAAGTATTTCATTCTAGTGTTTGCCAAAGCACGACATTTGCAGAGGAAATGGATTATCGTTTCACTTTCTCTTTGGTCACTACAACTACGGCAAAAGGTGTTGTAAGAGATACCCAACTTCTCTGCATGAACTCCTATAGGCCAATGTCCGGTACAAACCGCAACAATCCTGGCTATGTCTTGCCTTGGCCTGCATAGAAGATCGTTTATACGGGTTTTATTATCGGTGGGCCATATCTTCCTAGATATAATTCAGTTGGGTAAATTGCTCCACCTTTGGTTTGATTTGGTAGATAGAAAAGATTTTACCCTTCATAGCACCAAGAGGAATGTTAACCATATCCGCAAGTGATCTATGAAGGGCCGATCCTTGCCTGGCTAGCTCGTCAGCCCGTTCATTTCCCACGATACCACTATGGCCCGGAACCTAGATCAGGGTGACACCGAGGTTAATATTCAGGCTCGCAAGCTCATCGCGACATTGCTGGACCAATTTAGATGAGGATATGGCCGAGTTAATGGCTTTGACAGCTGCCTGACTGTCTGTAAAGATAGCCGCATATCGGTTTTGGTTTGGATTTTTTTAAGTATCTTACATGCCTCCCTTATTGCTAGCAAAGTCGGGAAGCCTAAAGGATTTGGCTACATTTAGGGACTCAGAAAAGATCCCAGAACCAACTCCGCACTCCATCTTTGAGCCGTCAGTAAAGATGGTTGTGTCGAAACCTATCGACACGATGTCATCCTCCCAATCTTCTCTCGATGGGAAAATAACCTTAAAACCCTTACTAAGGCTCAAAGTAGAAGTGCAGTAGTCAGTGTCTACCGAGATAATATCTGAGGGAATTAATTTCGTTGTTTTGCTGTGACCATAACGTTTTGACAACCAGCTGTTTGATTCCTTCAGACTAATAGCGCTGCAGGAAACTACGTATTTAATAAAAAGGGTCGATTGGTAGAATATCCAAAATAACGTTTAAGGCGTCCGTTGGGCAAGTACGCATGGCCCCTGTGGTGCCCACGCAAGCTGTTCTCTGAACCTTCTGTAGCTTATCAATATTATAGGCTTTACTAAGAGCAGGCCACCACACAATCGACCCATATGTTAAGATTGGACGTACTACGGCTGTGTACGTCCATAAAATCATCTTCGACTTAAGTCCCCACTTTTTGCCGAAAGTTTTGCTGCAGGCGTAGAAGGCAACACAGGCCTTCTTAACCCGTACTTCAATATTTAGTTTCCAGTTTAGTTTAGGGTCGAGTATAACTCCCAAATATTTTGCACTGGAAGACAATGATAGGATTTGACCGTTGAGTCGAGGTAGAGTGAAGGGCGGTACTTTAGTTTTTGTGGTAAAGAGCAACAGTTCAGTTTTACTTTGGTTAACTCCTAGTTCACACCTCGTGGCCCAGTTGCTAACTTTCTTCAAAGCTGACTCCGTGATTTCACTAATCACAGAGGTGTACTTTCCTGACACCAATAGCACCAAATCATCCGCATAGGCTACCGCCTTCACTCCACATCTCTCTAATTTAACGAGATTTGTATCCATGACCAGAAGACATAGAAAAGGCGAAAAGACACCACCCTGTGGTGTTCCCCTACTCACGTGTTTTGTCGCGATTGTATTGCCTAGAGTGCCTCAAATCTTCCTACCACTGAGCATGGAAATAATCCATTCTCGAACGAAGTTTTCTACACCGAACTTAACGAGTGATTCTTCTATGGATTCGGTAAGATCGTTGTTAAAAGCACCTTCTATGTCTAGGAAGGTGGCAAGAGTAAATTCTTTATAATGGATTGTTCTACAGTACGCACTACCTCATAGAGGGCAGTATCCGTAGATTTGCCCTTAGGATAAGCATGCTGAGAGCTTTCGAGAGGTCATCCAACTAGGATTTCTCTAATATGGTAATCAAGAATGCGCTCCAAGGTTTTAAGCACAAAACATGTTAAGCTTATTGGTCTGAAATCCTTCACGGATTCGTGACCTCGCCAACCCACTTTCGGGATAAAAACTACTTTGACCTGTCTCCACGACATGTCGCGACATGGGCACATGTTTGAGTAGGAGACATCCTTTGAAAATTTGTTCCAGCCATGAAAAAAGAATCGGAACTTGTGATCCGAAAACGAATTCAAAGGGGAAACTCTCCAATTCTCCACTAATAAATTACGGTTGTTTACTAAAGTAACATCAAGCACATCCTCCCATCCATCATAATTTTTCGAGCTCGGAAAAACGAAAGTGGGAGTATTGCCTCTGTTACAAATGGTCATATTATTTTCAATAATAAAATCAAAAAGTGACTCACACTCGTTCATCACAGAACTTCCCCAAAGAGCATTTGCGTCGCCTCCTATCAGAAGGTTTGCCTTTTCCTACCCCCTATAGGAACTTTATTTTGTTTTTAAGTTTTCTCAAGAACTAATAATTCAATTTTAATAATTTTTCCATACAAGTTCTTAAACTGTCATAATAATACCTGATGATTAAAAATGGCATTGTTTATTATTTGATTTTTAAAAAACTATAAACATTTCATATCGAAATTCGATATTTCAAAAATGAGTTACCATTTTTTTACGAAAATAAAATGTAAAACGTACACTGCCAACCACTAGGATGAGGCCACAAATTTTGGGATCGATTTTCGCTAGCTGGCGGAAGTTTTGTCCCCGCAAACATTTACACCCTGTGAATAATGAAAAGGTATGTATTTCACCATTACAAATTCATTAAATTTAATGAGCAAATTAGAAACAAACATTGGAATTACTAAAAACAGCTTATAAAAAAATGTTCTGCTTGGATAAGGCCATTGGGGATATGACCGTGCATGGGAGCATCTTAACCTTCAATGCCTGCATCATTTGAGTCGGGTTGTTCCACTGTTGCAGTTGAATTTGTTTTAAATGTATTACAAATTGGATTTACAGCCTGCTGTAAAGTTAGCAAATTGTCAACTGCCTCTTGCAAAGGGGACAAAGACAACTGCGGAAAAGGTATCCCATCTGTTGCGACTACAGCCAAACCTGTAAAATTTTATTTTCTAAAACCGTTTTGTAATATTCTTACGTATTGTTATGCCACTCTTTATCCTTTCGTATAGAAGGTCCCAATGCATTTAGCTCAAGGGCAAACGAGTCCCAATATTGGGCTTGGTTTTTTTTGGATGACCCAAACGTCCCGACACCTTTGGCACTGTTCGGGTTTGCCTCCATTAGCTCTACCAAGTTTGAGAACTGGGCGTTGTTGGTTCTTTTAATTCTATACCAATAAAAGTTGTAAGTATAATTTATTTAATAAATACTTAATTTGTTCTTATCTTTTTCGATTTTCACTAATTTTGTTTTTTATGTCGCAACAAAAAATGTAGACAACTACTTCGAATTAAAAAAAAAAACTGTAATTTTTTCAAAGCCACAAAGAATTACAGTTCGACCGATTATGACAGATAAAGGCGAGCATTCACCAATTTTAATAGATACATTCTCTTATTTTTTTTAGGCGACTAGCGAGTGATAATACGGCCCTAAGTTGCCTTTAATTTCTTGAAAATTGTCATTAATTCCATATTATTTCTTGCGACCTGAAAGAGAAACTGTATGGCAAGTTTTTCATTCCCAAAAAAATTTGGAACGATTTTATTCAAACATGGCATGACGATTGGATTGCATTTTGTCTAAAAATAACAGTAGTCCTTATAAAAATTTGTTAGACAAAAACAAAAATTCGAATTTTCCCAAAAATAAACCGATTATTTTTTTTTAATTTCCGCTAAAATTTTGTTGTTAAATTAGTTTCTTTTAATATAAACAAAATATGTTTGTGTTGTTTCCCAAGAGTATTTTGCATAGAACCATTATTATGGTTTTAAGTTTTTTTCGAACCAATGAAACCGTTTGCAACATTTCGTCTGCACAAGCTCTTACTTATACTGCTTCAATAATATTTGATGTTACAAAATATAATTGTTTTTAAAATGGTATATTGTTTTAATGTTCTCTAAATAACTGCATACCAAAAAAATTTTAAACTAACATTGAAAAAATGTATATAGATATGCAAAATTAATTTTAAAAAAACCGCTCTAACGATTTAGAACTATACAAATCTTGAAAAATTGAGTTTTTTTTTGAGAAATCAAATGACGTCTAAATTTTTGAAAACAAACTTTTTTACATTTTTAATTCTTAAAATAAAGGAATTATTTTTAAACAGACTCTTTGGATACCTAAAGTGCTTTTTTTCTATCAAAATTGATATTGTATTAAAGACAAAGTAATCTACTTTGTTTTGTAAATTTGCTTTGGACGCTGTAGAACTGAGAGTAGAACACGAATTTCAGGAATAAAAATATCCCAAAAATGGCAAAAATGGCACATTATTTAAACATGAAATGAACATTTCATATCTATTCATTTATTATAAAAGCCTGAATCTCTTGAAAACTGAAGTGAAAAGAGATTCTGCACCCTGCAATTTGTGATAGCGACACTAAAAGTTTTCTCAAACTTATTTGTTTGCCTTTATTTGTTATCATTTAATTTTTAGAGAAACTATGTACTATAATGCACTTTTTTCCTTTAATTCGAGATCTAAAAATTTGTCTCTCAACAATTTTTAGATCTATAAGATCAAATTATTTTCAAAGATAGATAGATAGATCTTTATTGTAACTGAAATTCTTATAATTTAAACCTAGATTGCACAATTTACAGAGATATGGTGTCTTACATTCTACCTTACTACTGAAAATATTATAACAAGCATTCAATTTATATCACAGATTTATTACATTTTGAAGGAAAAGTTACTAAAAAAAACCTTCATTAGATATTAGAATTTTTTCATAGGAAGAGAGAAGTGGGGAGCAGAAAACTGTCTTAAGATGTTGTTTAGATTTTATCACAGAAAAAAAGTATATTAATAAATAAGAATGAATAAATTAATAATAAATTAAAGAATAAATATATAAATAAATAAATAAATACATAAATAAGTCTAAAAAATAAATAAATAAATCAACAAGTGAATAACAAATAATTAAATACAAACGAGAAAATAAATAAATTAATGAAAAAATGGACAATAAGTAGTAAATTAATAAATAAATAAATAAATAAATAAATAAATAAAAAAAATAAATAAATAAATAAATAAATGAATAAAATAATTAAACACGAATGAACAATTTTAATAAATAATGAACAAGTGAACAAATAAATACAGAGATTAATAAATAAATATTTTAATAAATTAAAAACCATTAATTAATTTACCTATACAAATAAATAAATAACAAGAAACAAATAGAGAAAACAAAATCAGTATATAAATAAATAATAATTAATTAGATAAATGTAACATTCATTTATTAATAAATAAATCAAAAGAAAACAAAAATTTACTAACACCTTAAGCAGCTAAGTTTGAGATTAAATTGTTATCCGAACAATTACACGATAAAATATAACGGTCTTGTAACTTCGAAATTCTTACAGGAACCTCATCAATATTTGCTATTCTATGAAGCTCTTTTGTAGAAAAGTACCAGGGCAGATTAAGCATAATTTTTAATATTTTATTTTGCATTATTTGTAATTTTTGTATATGAGTTTTGGCACATTTTCCCCAGACAGGGGAACCATAGAAAATTATACTTTGGAAAATGGACTTAAATATCATTAGTTTGTTTTCTGCACTCATCTTAGACTTGCGATTTATAAAAGGATAAAGTGTTTTTATCACAATATTCAGCTTATTTAATGTTTGCTGAATGTGCAAGTTAAACGTCAATGTTTTATCCAGGTGTACCCCAAGATACTTAGCACTTGACTTCCACTCAATTTGCTCTCCGTTCAATTGAAGGTTATTGTATGGCAGTAAACAAGGTTTCCTTTTTTTCGTAAAAAAAAGAGCCTGTGTCTTTGATGCATTTATTTTTATTTTCCAATTATTGAAATAAATCTGAATAGTATTCAGAGCAGATTGCAAGTTGGTTGAATCTGATGAATAAACGCAAGTGTCATCAGCAAATATTGCAGTTTCACAATTTTGAAGTTTAGGGAAATCGTAAGTATATATGTTATATAAAAATGGGCCTAGAACTGACCCTTGGGGTACACCTGTAGTGATATTGTTCTCTTCAGTGTACCAGTTGTTCACACAGACTTTAAATGTTCGGTTTGACAGAAATGACAAAATAATTTTTACAATATACAAGGGAAATCTCAAGGTAACGAGCTTATGAATCAAGCCCTCATGCCAGACAGTGTCAAACGCTTTTTCCACATCAAGAAGTACCATTGCTGTGCTCTTTCCTGAAGACAAGTTAAATTATTTTCAAAGGGTTCACGCAAAATATTAATTTTCTAGACTTTTTCTTAAAGCATCAGCTTCAATCTACGAGTAAGCAGACTGATTCGTTATGAGTTATAATAGACTAACGAAAAATAGTTCCGAAAAAATACAAGTCAAAAAAAGCCTGGGTTTTCGCATCTTTATTTTTGTAGCGTTTTTCGTATATATGGAAATGGCAACAAGATTTTTTGCTACGTTTTAACTTAATTTATAATATATGCACCCAAAACCCTCCTAAACTTTTAAGCGGTGCTCAAAAACTTATCTTTATGTTAAGTGTGTGACACCTCTCCCACCCTGATTAAAAGTCTGGATCCACTCTTGCAAATGGTTTTGGTGTAGGGTCAGGCGGACGGAATCAGGGGTCCCACTTTTTTTGACTTCTCTACTATCGTAAACTCAAGTTTGATTAAAATCTCGAGTGAGAATTTTTTTACAAATGCAATGCCTGCCATATATTTCCTATGTGACGCAAGTAAATAAAATGCACGACTGGGTCGCACGAACTTGCTCCTGTATGCAGAGTCTGTTTCAAAAAGTACCTATTTAAAAATATACAAATAACATTTAAATATATAAGTTTGTCTGATTTGTCAAAAATACCTCAATTTTTTTGTTTGAAAATCGTTGGACCGGTTTTATTTGAATCAATTTCTTTATTTATACAAATTATCCATTTTTCTTAAAAGTATGCAGCTGTTTAGGGATTGTAAATATACGTTCTAGATTTGAAATTCTTAAAAAATGTGGACCCTTTTTCGAGACATAGGATTTTGAAAAAAAAGAGGCTGGAATGCGACCCACACTGATAACTTCCTATCCCGTCTGTAGATTTGTCTTGCCTAAAAGTTTGTCTATATGTACTCGTATCAATTTTTACCAAATTTGTGTACTATTTTTTGTAGATTTTATTTTTTATGAAAAAACGGACTGTTGGATTTTTATATAAAAATTAATGAATATCGAAAACAATATTTTCTGCGAAATAAAATAAGTTTGAAGCCAATATTTTTAATTTTTGAAAAGCTATTTGAGTCGAAAGTAAATTTTTATGAAGTTTTAGTATTGTTTTTTTTTAGAGTTTTATTTTTTGTAAAAAAAAACTGTCAATTCGATTTTTTTCAAAGTTTTATCGAATGTTTAAGACAATATTTCTTATAAGTTAAAATTAGTTATAAGTTATTATCTCAAATTTTTGAAAAGATATTTAAATCGAAAATTATTTTTTACCAACTTTTGTTATTTTTTTTTCGGTTTTTAATTTTTTGTACAAAAACTGTCAATTTTATTTTTTTCAAAATTTTAGTGAATGTTGACAACAATATTTTTAAAAGATAAAAGTAAATTAAAGCCAATATTTCAAAGTTTAGAAAAGATATTGGAGTTGAAAATCAATTTTTACCAACTTTTATTAATTTTTTGTTTAGGTTTTTATTTTTCGTAAAAAAAACTGTGATTTCGATTTTTCTCAACAATTTTCAAAATGTTGAAAACAATATTTCTTATAACATAAAAATAAGTTTGAAGCCCAAATTTCCAGTTTTTGAAAAGATATTTGAATCGATATTCAATTTCTACCAACTTTGAGTAGGTAATTTTTTTTTAGATTTTTATTTTTTATAAAAAAAACTGTCAATTCGATTTTTCTCAAAATTTTATCGGATGTCAAAAACATTATTTTTCGTTCCACAAAATTGTTTTGGAGATAAAATTATATTTAAGTCGTAAAATTTTGTAGGTGACAATTTTTTTTCAGTTTTTTTGGTTTATAAAAAACCGTTAAATGTATTTTTTCAAAAAATATACTGCTTTGATATCAGGTTAAAATTTATTATATAAAATTTAATTCAAGTCTCTATTCAAGTCTCTAGCATTATTGGTTCGTAAGATATTTAGGGTTAACCAAAATGTTGACCTTTTTTCAAACTGCTATGGCAAAAAAAAAACCACCCACGCAATTTTGTTGAGAGCCTTTTCTGCATCTTTCTGCCTTATTATCTGTATAACAAAATTTATTTGAAATCGGTATATCTTCTGGTTCTTGACGTTCGAACGTACGTACTCACGCACGCACAGACATCTTTCTAAAAATCTTTTATTTCGACTCTAGGGACCTTAAAACGTCGAGAAATGTCAAAATTTTCAGTTTGACAAATCGAACCCATTACAATAACTTCCTATGGTAAGTTAAAAATCAAATGTTTTCATAAATCCAAACAAATATATACAATTTTGATCACCAAATATTGAAATCGGTTCATTAGTTCTGAGAATTATCAAAACTAAATTACGGTTCTATGAGCGGTACTCCTCTGGAGCAATACAAAAATACATTTTTTAACTAAAAGAAGCCAAGTTGAGGAAAAATATTTAAGACAAGTTAATGCTTATCAATCGCTTATGCCGGAGAGAACTTTTTTTGTCGGGAATAGAAATTTAGTCTGGACGAATCATCATCACATATATTACATCGTTCGCATGTCTGCCCTTTTCGGCTCTCATACGGAACTAATTTCAACAATTAAGGTATGAAAACAAAAATAATTTTCGGTAGACTATGCGAATCGTATTTTATTAAATATTAATTTATGATTTGTTGAAAAAACGTAACTTCTTATTATAATAAAAATATGAAATACTCGGAAAATATTATATTAAGGGAAATGGTTTGTGTATTTTAATGAACTTATTGAATACAAACCATTTTTTGTCGGTAAGCTAGTTTCATCTGAAGACACAACTCATCCTAGGACAACTCATCCCGGAAATGAAAAATTAATTATCTGAAGTTAAGAAAGAGGCAAAAATTGTATTTTTAAATTGTGTCTAAAACGAATAAGGAATAGTTCATTGGCGTGCTCAGCTTTATGCAGATAGATAGATAAAGACATGTTTATGATGATATTGAAGAAATGTTATAGGTAGATAGATGATACTTACTTCAATCCAATCACATTCCTTCTTTCCTTAAAGTTTTCAGCGCAAACATGGAGTTATTACGTTCAGTTTATATTTTTCGTTAAAGTTTAAAGAAAAACAAGCTTACGAACAGGTACAAGAAATTGCTACTCATGTGTAATTTACAGTCAGGATCTTGTGAGTTTTGGATTTTAGTAATGAAGTAAGGAGTAGTTGTAGAGGTTGTACGTAATACAGTATATAGGTGTACGTTGAAAAAGTGATTCTAATAGAAAATACATATACTCTTTCTGGCCCGTTTCTTAAGCTTGTACTAAGTAGTTATTCTTTTATATAGGTGAAGGCAAGTACATATATACAAAGTTATCAAGATAATACTTCTTGATAGACACTTTAAAATAGACTGTTGATTAAATATATCACATTCGTTAATCCGATGCTGTGACGGCCATCGTTGCTAAAGGGTGATTTTTTTGAGGTTAGGATTTTCATGCATTAGTATTTGACAGATCACGCGGGATTTCAGACATGGTGTCAAAGAGAAAGATGCTCAGTATGCTTTGACATTTCATCATGAATAGACTTACTAACGAGCAACGCTTGCAAATCATTGAATTTTATTACCAAAATCAGTGTTCGGTTCGAAATGTGTTTCGCGCTTTACGTCCGATTTGTGGTCTACATAATCGACCAAGTGAGCAAACAATTAATGCGATTGTGACCAAGTTTCGCACTCAGTTTACTTTATTGGACATTAAACCAACCACATGAATGCGTACAGTGCGTACAGAAGAGAATATTGCGTCTGTTTCTGAGAGTGTTGCTGAAGACCGTGAAATGTCGATTCGTCGCCGTTCGCAGCAATTGGGTTTGTGTTATTCGACCACATGGAAGATTTTACGCAAAGATCTTGGTGTAAAACCGTATAAAATACAGCTCGTGCAAGAACTGAAGCCGAACGATCTGCCACAACGTCGAATTTTCAGTGAATGGGCCCTAGAAAAGTTGGCAGAAAATCCGCTTTTTGATCGACAAATTTTGTTCAGCGATGAGGCTCATTTCTGGTTGAATGGCTACGTAAATAAGCAAAATTGCCGCATTTGGAGTGAAGAGCAACCAGAAGCCGTTCAAGAACTGCCCATGCATCCCGAAAAATGCACTGTTTGGTGTGGTTTGTACGCTGGTGGAATCATTGGACCGTATTTTTTTAAAGATGCTGTTGGACGCAACTTTACGGCGAATGGCGATCGCTATCGTTCAATGCTAACAAACTTTTTGTTGCCAAAAATGGAAGAACTGAACTTGGTTGACATGTGGTTTCAACAAGATGGCGCTACATGCCACACAGCTCGCGATTCTATGGCCATTTTGATGGAAAACTTCGGAGAACAATTCATCTCAAGGAATGGACCGGTAAGTTGGCCACCAAGATCATGCGATTTGAAGCCTTTAGACTATTTTTTGTGGGGCTACGTCAAGTCTAAAGTCTACACAAATAAGCCAGCAACTATTCCAGCTTTGGAAGACAACATTTTCGAAGAAATTTGGGCTATTCCGGCCGAAATGCTCGAAAAAGTTACCCAAAATTGGACTTTCCGAATGGACCTCCTAAGACGCAGCCGCGGTCAACATTTAAATGAAATTATCTTCAAAAAGTAAATGTCTTGGACCAATCTAACGTTTCAAATAAAGAATCGATGAGATTTTGCAAATTTTATGCGTTATTTTTTTAAGTTTTCAAGCTCTTAAAAAATCACCGTTTATTTACAATAGTTATACTATTCATTTGGATAAAAGTTAGGAATGTAATTAAAAGTGTGTCAAAATAATGCGCTCTTTCGGGCTCATGTACAGGATTTTATCTGGTAAGATGGGAGGTTAAATACAAGTTAAATAATTTTTAAAAAACAAATATAATATTAAAAATTTTACCTGTAAAACCTTGGTTTTCAGTTTTTTTAGAAATCTTTAGAGCTGTTTAAAAAATTTATACAATTTTTAAATTTTGTTCTAAAAATATTGTTGGTATTCAGTTGTTTAGCGATGGTAAATATACGTTCTACATTTAAATTTTATACAAAAATGTTAAAGCGTTTTTGAGATACAGAATTTTGATTTTTGAAATCAATTCATAAGTTGCTGAGAAAATTAAAAAACAAAATAACGGTTCTATGAGCGGTACCTTTCTTGAGGTATTGCTCCTTAATAGAAGAAGTCATGTTAAAAAATAAAACTTTTGAGAAAATTTTAAAAAATGATCGGGTTGTTTTTGAAAAAAATCGAATTTTCGTTTTTTGATCAAAAAAATTGTATGGGGGCCATTGTTAGTTTTGATCTTTATATAAATGAAAAAAACCGCCTAACACGAATCTGCTGAAAACCTTAACTTCCAAGTTTGGAAGCAATCGACCCAATGGTTTAGGCTGTAGAGGCGTAGACAGACAGACAGGACAGACAGACATCGTAATATCATGTTTGATTAAAATCTTGAGTACGAAATTTTGAACGAATGCAAAACTTGTCACATAGTTCCTATATGTCGCAAGTAAAAAATGCCACAATACTACAATGCATGATTATTATATTTCTAAACAATAACATATATATTCCTATGTAATTGTAATGGTACGTATAATATATATATTTTCTTAAGTTCAAGAACCAAACATTTTTCTCTCTACAATTCTTAAGTTTTGTTGACTCCTTTAAGATCAAAATATTTTCAAAAAGTTCACATAAAACAGTAATTTTTTAGAATTGGTCTTCTAGCCTCAGCTCCAATCTACAAGCAAGCTGACTGATAACCGTAGTAATAATAGACTTCCGAAAACTAGTCCGAAAAAAATACGTCAAAAACAAAACAAAATCTTCAGAAAAGATTCTGTTTTATTTCCTTACAAAAAAGATTTTACTTTTATGGCAAACGTTTTCTTATTTTCTGGATTTTTGCATCTGCATTTTTGTAGCATCCTTTGCATTTATAAAAATGTCAACAAGAATAGAATATATTATTTTTGAAAAAAAAGCTACATTTCAACAAAATTTCTAACATTTCTGCTTGAAATGCACCAAAAACAAAATTATGGCATATTTAAAACAAGACTGTTCTAAAATAATAAAATAAAATCTACATCTAATTCGAAAATCTAGTGAAGTGTTTTCAGTGGTCTATCATTCGATAGATGTCATGTCTCCAGATACTGTCCGAAATAACTTCAAGTGAAATTAAAGCAGCTGATATACAATGGCGGATCCAGGGAGGGTCGTAGGGGTCATGACCTCCCCTGGGAGATAATTTGTTTGCTTTTTCGTAGGAATTCACTTCAATTCAAAACTAATCGCATTGCGTTAATAGATATGACCCCCAATATATTTTAAATTATTTATTTTTTGTATATCAAAACAACATTAGTATTTTATTTCCTTAAACTCTGTTGCTAAAAGTACTACTTTTAACTGAGGCCAGTCCTCATAACATAATATGAATCGGAAATTCAGCCTTTTCCAAAAACGCAGCACAAATTCATCAACTTTTGACCAACTGACGATCCAGGGGGAGTCATATGAGCTATAAAGCTTATACAGTTAAGTTGTATAAGTAAAGATTTCATCTATAGATTTATTAATAATTTAACGCTTTTCACCAAAAAGTGGTTTGCTGTCAAAAACAACTAAAATTTTTATTTTCACTCAATTTAGAACTTGGAAAAACTTTAGTAATGCTTTAAATTATTTTCATGAAAATTGTTTCTAAGAAAAAAGCAAATATGCAGGTTCTTAAGAAGAAACATTGAATAAGAGATCATCAATTTTATATTAAGTTGCCTTTAAATTCGTTAAACTAGCCTTTAATTTTATTATTAAATTTTTTTGACACACATAAATAGAGAACATTAAAGTGATTTTTACTTGCGACATATAGGAACTATATGGCAAGTTTTGCATTAGTAAACAATTTCGAACTAGAGCTTTTAATCAAATATGACATTCAACAGTAGAGAAGTCGAAAAAAGTGGGTACCCCGATTCCGTCCGTCTGTCTGTCTTTCCTGGCTTCTACAGTCCAAACAATAATTGTGTTCATTGAAATTAAGGTTTTGGTTAAAACATGTGATTTTTCTAAAACTTTCTCTAAATTGTGTGTTCTTAATTTGTCTTCTTTCTACAAGAAAAACATAGTCTGGTATTACTCCAGAAGGGTACCCCTCAAAAACCTTTGTTTTGTTTTTAAATTTTCTCAAGAACTATAATCTTCACTTTCTATGCAAGCTCTTTTTGATGATAAAAATGATGATGACTTTTAATGATGATTTTAAGAAAAATAATAATTTTGTTTGACGAAATTTAAATGTAAAATGTACATGTATTTATAAGCTCTTTATTTAGTGCCTAGCAAAACTATTTTTAAGACAAAATTTTAAATTTAAAATGATTTTCGAATAAAAATTAGTTAATCTAAATTTTTGAGAAAAACTTATTTTGCAGGTACATTTTTAAATCTTAAAATATAGGAAATATTTTTAAACAGAGTTTTTGGAAAAAATTGGCAATTTCTAGCGACCTATTTATTTATTTCAAAATTGGTTTTCTGTTGAATACAAAAGATCTTCAAAGATTTTAAGAAATTAAATGAATCTACTTTTGAAGTGAATTTGCTTTGGATGCTCTAAAACTAATATTTAAACACGAATTTCAATTATAAAAATATCCCAAAAACAGCAAAAGTGACACTTTTGTTAAACTAACGACTAATTGAAAATCATAATAAACGGGTTATATTTATTGATATATAAGCTTTGAATTTCTTGAGATTTGAAATTCTGAAACGTGAAATTTCTTCCCAACTTATTTGTTTACCATAATTTGTTTTAATTCAATTTTTTAGAGAAATTATGTATAGGTACTCAAAAGCACATATTTACTTAAATTCAAGAACCAAATATTTTTCTCTCTAACATTAAAATTTTGTTGACTCCTTTAAGATCAAAATACGAGTAAGAAGACTGATAGCGAAGTAATAATAGACTCCCGAAAATAGAGTTCGAAAAACTTCGTCAAAAAAGCCCGGAATTTCTTCATATCAGATCCTCTCTCACTTTCTGGATTTTTGAATCTTTTAGCGTTCTTAGCATAAATAGAAATGGATACTTATATTTTATTATTGAAAAAAAAGCTTCGTTTCAAAACAATTTTTTACATTTCTGCGTGAAATGCAGCAAAAACCCTCTTAACTATTGTGTTGTAGGTCTTAAATATGGCATATTTAGAAAACTTTTGGAATCTGGGAATGCTTTCATATGTAGGGAGTCATACACATTAAATAGTTAGACCATACTTAGCTGGACAACAGTGTTCTAAAATAATTTGATAACTAAAGTTATCATTTTAGCAGTTAAAATGTGTAAAGGTTAGGTTAATATACTCGTACACATTATGTTATTAACATTTTGTTAGCCACCATTACAAAACATTAAAGAATATTTTTAAGCGGAGAGTAAAAACTCATCTAAGTGTGTGACCCCCCTCCCCCCCTGATGAAAAGTCTGGATCCGCCCTTGCTGATATACGTACAGTTATGGTCGTTAAAATAGAAACAGCAACAACTTTATTATATAAAGTTAAATAAAAACAAAAACAAGAAATTTTCATATTTCTAGCTGTTATTATAAACTCAGAAACACAACTTTATTTTAAATTATGGGATCCTTAGTGTTTTTTTGCTTCTTTGTTATTGTAAATGACGATTTTATTGAGAAAACAAAAATTTTGCTTGTTCATTAAAATAATAATGAAGACGTATTTATCTTTAAGTTAAAAAAAATCAATAATATTTTTAAAATCTTACCATCTGGATTTCTTTTTTATAAATACATACATTTAATATAAGGTTTAAAAGTTTATATTATGGGGCTTGGAAGGCTCTGCAAAAGAAAGGGTTTTCGTTAAGAAAAATAGGTGAGAATCTTGGTAGATCGCTCAAGCTGGTTGTAAACGCAATTATGCCAACGAGGAACAAAAATTGAGCCAGCCAAGAAAAACGACTATCAGAGAAGATACAGTCATGATTCGTGTATCAAAAAATATCCTTTTAAGTCTTCAAAAGACATTAGAGCCGAGTTACAGCTTGGATTTTCTTTCAGAACAGTTCGCAGGAAACTTTCCGAGTATAATTTGAACGGGCGAATTGCAAAGAGATTGCGACAAAAAAAAATATAGCATCTCGCTTAAAATTTGCAAAAGAACATCTTAGTTGGACCGGACGGAAAGGAGTTAAAAAATGGAGAAATGTTTTGTGGACTGACGAAACGAAGATCAACTTGTTCGGAAGTGATGGCAGGCAAGTTGTTCGAAGGCCAAAAAATTGTGAACTTAATTCTAAATATACCATCAAGACTGTGAAGCATGGAGGTGGAAGTATTCTACTTTGAGGATGTTTCTACTGGTGTGGCGTTGGACCTATTCATTTTATTAAAGGCAAAATGTATCAAGTAGCCTTTAAAATGGATCCTACAGCAGAATATTGATCCGAAGCACTCGTCAAAACTCGCAAAAAAAATATTTTAATGACGAAAAAATTAAAGTTATGGATCCCATAGAACACTTGTGGGGCGATTTAAGAAAGGCGGTTGGGAGGCACTCCACTAAAAATAACACGGAATGGTGGCGGGTTATAAAACAAGAATGGGCAAAAATTTCAGTTGAGAGAGCCCGTCACTTAGTTGACGCCATGCCCAATAGGTGTCAATCTGTAATTAAGAGTAAGGGTGGGGCAACAAAATACTAAAAAAAAATATTATGAACTATTAAGTGTTGTAGTTGTTTTAATGTTTAATTTTTGTATCTATTTTAATGACCAAGAAATATTTTAATTTTTTTTGTTCAAATATATGAATATTCTTTTGTTAATGATTTAAAAAAAAAAAATTGTTTATAAAAACTAGTTTTAAAAACAGAAAAAAAAATAAATTGAAGTCCAAATTTTTTTTTTAAAGTTTTTATTGAATAAAATACTTGAATTCTTAAAACCTTGAGTAGTGTTTCTATCTTAATGTCCATGACTGTATATCACATCAGTCAATAAACAATTTTGTTCATTCTCATAATTTGTATAATTTTGTATGTATGTAGGTTTGAATGTATTTGTTCTGTGCTCTTAATAAAATAATTATAAAATAGTACTGTTTTTTTATTTGCACTGTGTTGATGATTTCAAAATGTAGGTTGGGAAAGACTCTGATATCTATGTATACATGTATAGTTTTTAAAAGAACGTTGTTTTTGGTATAGAGAAGAAATTTAAAAGTTGAATAATCATTTTAAATGCTTTATTCCTTCCTTCTTAAAAAGTTAGAAAATGCATTTTCTCGCTAATCAATTGCATTTTATTAAAAAACCTACGGTTTATTTCTTAAGTGAAAATATCACTTTTTTCAACAATTTCCTCTTTTCGAATTCAATCACACCAACAGGTAGAATTTAAATTACTTAGATAGATAGATATTTTATTTTCATAGATACTTAGAAATCGCAAAATATCGAAATATAGAACACAGAAATTCACTACGTTCTTAGTTCGAAAAAAAAAAAATAAAATCGATATCGATAAAAATTAATAATAATTTCAGAACAATAATTTAAATTTTGAATTTTTTTTTACTTTCTTTTCGAGTGAAAGTGAAATGCAAAACCTAGCTGTTAAAGTTGTCACTTTAGCCCTTGAAATATGTAAATTTAAAGATAAGCTACACATTATGTTGTTTAAATTTTGTCAACCTCCTTTACATAACATTCAAGAACATTTTTAAGCGGTTTTTAAAAAATCGTCTTGATGTTAAGTGTGTGACGGCCCTGACTAAAAGTCTGGGTCCGCCCTGTCCTTAAGTCAATCTTCACTTGCGACTTTACACATTCCAACAGAAATGAGTAAAGCGGCGTTAGATATAATAATCGTGGAGACCAATTTACGGGTCCGTACATATTAATATAATCTGCCAATGTATGCAAAAATATTAGCGACAAATATGGGTACATAATGTTAGATTGTAAAAGAAACGGAAAATCATACAAGAAATATACAGCGTTGGCAACTAAAACTACCTCCATCTTTAAGTCATTCAACAATTAGTAACTTAAACAAATCATATTAACTTTTTCCAAAAATTTAATCCGATTTTTTGTTTGTTAACACAAAAGCAACTTTTTATTACTACTCTCTTATTAATAGCTTAAAGTTAATCATTCAAAAAATCCATTGCTCATATTAAAGGTGTTTGCAAACGAGTGCAGTTAAATCTATTTATTAGGTGGTGTTAAATTTACGGCTAAGCGTATCCGGAAACAAATACTTTAACGAAATAAAGGACAAAATTATACAAGAATATAAAAGTGGAATGAGTCAAATTAAAATATCGGAAAAATTCCAAAATCAGTGATTTGCCCATTAGTAAAATTTTACAAAACGAAAAAGTCATTTCAAACGATTCGTCGAGGTGGCAGACCAAGAAAAACAGGAAGACGAGAGGATTATACAACAATAAAATCAATTAAAAAAGAGGCTGGGATGCGACCCACACTGATAACTTCCCATCCCGTCTGTCGATTTGTCTTGCTTAAGAGTTTATCGTATCAATTTTTACCAAATTTTCGTACTATTTTTTGTAGATTTTATTTTTTTTTTATGAAAAAACGGATTGTTGGATTTTTATATAGAAAATACTGAATATCGAAATATTTTTAGGTTTTGAAAAGCTATTTGAGTCGAAAATCAATTTTTACCAACTTTTATAAATTTTTTTAGGTTTTTATTTTTTGTAAAAAAACTGTCAATTCGATTTTTCTCAAACTTTGTCCTAGTGTTGAAAACAATATTTCTTATAAGACAAAATAAGTTTAAAGTCTAAATTTCAAGTTTTTGAAAAGATATATGAATCGATATTCAATTTTTACCAATTTTGAGTAATGTTTTTTTTGGATTTTTATATTTTATAAAAAAAACTGTCAATTTGATTTTTCTTAAAATTTTATCAGATGTCAAAAACATTATTCTTCGTTGCACAAAATTGTTTTGGAGATGAAATCATATTTTAGTCGTAAAATTTTGGAGGTGACAAATTCTTTTTTCAGTTTTTTTAATGTATAAAAAAAACCGTTAAATGGAATTTTTCCAAAAAATATACTTGTTTGGTATCACGTTACAGTTTATTATATAAAATTTAGTTCAAATCTCTAGCGTTTTTGGTTCGTAAGATATTTAGGGTTAACCAAAATTTTCCACTTTTTTCAAACTGCTATGGTAAAAAAAACACCCACGCAATTTTGTTGAGAGCCTTTTCTGCCTCATTATCTGTATAACAAAATTTATTTGAAGTCGATATCTCTTCTGGTTCTGGAGCTATGGAAGACAAAAAAACGTCGCGAACAAACGTACACACCGAGCACAGGCATCTTTCTAAAAATCTTTTATTTCGACTCTAGTGACCTTAAAACGTCGAGAAATGTCAAAATTTTCAATTTGACAAATCGGACCCATTACAATAACTTCCTATGGGAAGTTAAAAATGCCTTTCGAGATAAATTCGAACAAAACTCGACCTGAACGTTAGCGCGGGAACTATTGGCGCTGTTGATGATGAGTTAAAATCTTTCAAAGCTGTAAAAACGCCTTGTATTTCCACCAAAAACAAGCTGGCGAGATTTAAATTTGATCATGCCCACAATAACTGAACCGTTAGAAAATGGAGGAACGTACTCTTTGCGGACGAGTCCAAATTTAATTTCTAGGGTTTCGATAATTTCCGTCGTGTTTTGCAGACCAGCCTAAGAGGCACTAAATTCACGTTACACCAAAGCTACTCTGGAATACGGAGGAGGTGAGGGGATGTTTTTCAAGGCACGGACTGTGACCGATTTACTAAATAGATGGTACAATGGATCGTTTTATGTACGGTGACATTTTGCAAAAAAAATGTAATGCTGTCACACGCTTAGGAACAGTAGCCTCTGAAGTGGATATTTCAGCAGGGCAACGACCCAAAAAACACATTCCAATACGGTTAAGACGTGTTTCAGGAAAACCGGATTGACGTGTTAGAATGCCCAGTACAGTCCCCAGATCTGAACCCCATAGAAAATCTATGGAAATTGTAGATCAGGAAATTGTAAGGACTAATTGCAAAAATATAAACGATCTGTTTGATCAAATTAAATCGGCTTGAAAAAGTATCTCGAACAGCCTTTTAAGCAATTTAATTGACTCCATGGCTCGAAGATTTATTTTTCAAAAGTTGCTTTTGTTTTGACCAGTCTATAAATTGAACTATTTCAAACACAATTTTATTTTATTTTCCATTAGAAACTTTAAATATTTATTTAAAAATATAACAATAATTGAATATTTAGAATACCTATGCTATTTAATTATTTAATAATCGAGCCAATTAAAGTTGCTTTTGTTTTGGCTAACACTGTATATGCATTGAGACTCCATTTTTGGATAATTAAAGACCTAAACTATCTACATACTACATACCTCGAAAAAAATGTTCAGATTTCTAGAATTAGACTATAAGTTCTCATTCCTGCAACACGTTGCCCAATTCTTTACTAATTTTAGCAAGGTGGAAAGTTTTGCATTTCTGTTTTCTTATAAATAGTACCTACCAAAAGACCCTAAAACCGAAATTAAGAATCAACCCGAAAATTATGTTGATATCTCCCATACTAATAGAAAAATATAAATATGTCTACATAACTAGCTACCCCAACTTATATTTTTCTTTTGTGTGTTCTGTGATCCTTAACAGAAAGGATAAATGTATTTACATATGCAAATATGTATGTATGTAGGTTTAAGAAGTTGTTATTCCTCATACCTCAATCGATAACTCATAGTATATATTATGTACATACATGTGTAACTGCATACATCTACTTACCTAGATATGTTAGTACATAACATATGTATGCAAGGAAACATCGATTTTATGAGAAGGTTTTTTTCTTTGTCTTTCATTTTTAATCTTCAAAAAAGTTTGTAAACGAGCACAGGAAATCATAATCCACCATTATGCGCCATTATTGCATCAATTTATATCATTTATCAAAAGAGATAATGTTAGCTGACATAATTTATAGATACCTTCACAACTATAAATATATGTAGGTAGGTCTAGGTACATACATAAATATCTCAAGTAGTGCAAAACAACACATGGTAGTTTCATTATTCATTTCATCTTAAATTAAGTGCATATTTCGCTAAATAATGCAACAGGGCAATTTGTATAACATTTGTTTCTCTTTCAATCAAAATAAGTAAAGCTCTTTATTGTAGTTCTTTTTAAGAGAAACATTTTAAAACAAAAATTAAATTGAAGCTGATGTTAGTGTGAGTGTGCGGTGTGTTTCTGTTTCTCTTATAAATTCACAAGCGATGTGATTTGAGAAGAAAATGAAATTAAAGCAGAATAACAGAAATTTTGACAGCAAGTGTCATATGTTTTTTTTATATTGTGTTGCAACAGACACCTGCCAGCAAAGAGGGATGTGTTCAAAAAAGTAGTACATTAAAGACTCATTCACAATACGAAATCCATGAAACTTATACTGGATGAAATACGTGGGTTTTAATTTTAAATAGTTATCGAGTAAGAATATGAAGAATGTAAAAAAGTGTATAGCTGAGAACTGCTATGATGAAAAATTCTGTGAGATATTTACTAAGAATTTAGTTAAAACGAAAAGTAGTTAGGGAAGTAAAGCAGTGTTCATACAAGAGCGACCAACGAACGACGAATGAATTAAAAAATGTGAGTTTATATACGTTTGACGACATAATTCTTAACAAAACGATAGCAATAGCTTCTATTTGATTTATGATGCATACTTTTACTTTTCAATATTATATATCAATAAATTTAAGAAACCAAATTTACTCGTCGCGAAAAAAATTTTAGTTGATACGAACTCTCAAACTTTATTCGAGTTTCATATAATCCACACTTGCAACGAATAAAATAATCGTGCGTACTTAACCTAAAAAAATCATTCTTGTTTTGGTTTCGATGAAGAAAGGTGTTCGACTGTGTTCTAAAATATGTAAAGAACTTTTCTGGATATTTTTCCAGCAGTCTTATTAAGGAAAAATATTTTCCTTCAATTTTCCGATTTGCATTAAATGGATGCACATGCAATCTTTTTCATGTTTTGTTTATTAACAAGGACACCAATAACTTTTTTTTTAAACAAATATAGCTTCGACCGCATTTTTTCAATCGTTTGTTTTCAAAACAAAACACAATAATGATAAACACAAAAAAAACAATTGTTAAAGTCAAACTTCATTTGCGAAGAATTTGATACTCTCGTGTGAAAGAAATGTCAAAATCGACGAATATTCGTTTATTCGTTGGTCGTGATCATTTGAATACTGCTTAATACCAACGTTTTCAATGTGAATGCACACTGTTAAATATTTTAACATATAAGAGTTTTTCTAACAAAGGGTTTTATTTTGAACATTTGCATTTCGCATTGGGCAATTAAATTAACTACACCATTAGCAAAATGGAACAAAACACACGTCAACAACGCTTGTTAAAATTAACTTAAGAGATGGTGAATGTGTCATCACAGTTTTTGGGTCACCGTAGAGCACAAATAGACGTGTTAGGTTATTAAAATACTAGATTCAACTGCTAGTAGCCAACTTCACGTTAATGTCATTTATTCCTTTACGCTATACTAGTCCTGTTGCAGGTGCTCGGACATTATGGCGAAACTTTTGGGACTTGATTTTTTTCTTTTGTTGATTTTGTAAAATTTGAATATAATAGATCTCCTTAGTTTCTTCCAAAAAAATCTTATTGAAACAGAGAAACGTGAGATGACTTTTTAAAATGTATTATTATTTTTTGCACAAAACCTATAAGACGGGATTAAAGGGGATTTTCTATGGGATTATGAATCCACTAGCAGTCCATATGATATATCTCCCAATGTGTTAGGCATTTGGCGGAATTCGTCTAGATTCTTAAAGGTAACCCTTTTGGTTCACAATGAAATAAACGCCAATACCAAAATAAAACTATCTGATTGGAAAACAATAAAATTCTACTCTCTTTTTCATTTTTTGGGCAAATGAAGCGTACTGGGAGAATTTAGAGTTACTTTTTTTGGTAAAGCTTGTTTAACTAAAGACCAAATAATCAAAACGTTGAACGATGTAAACATGGGTGATTGGAAAAAACTAATCAAATTTCTAACAACAGCTATTTCATACAGAAAGTAAAACATCAAGAAATTCAACTATTAGTAATTTTGAATTCGCTTTGTATGTATCTTCCATTGACTAAATTTGAACTTACAGAAAATTATTCAACGATTTATTTGAATGTCCCCGCGGTTACCTATAATGCCTTGTGACAAAAAGTTAGGAATTGGTTTGAGGTGATCGTCTAGTTTGTGTCAAAACACAAACTAAAAAGTTGCTCGAATAGTCGGCAGAATGGTTTTTGCATGTGCGAGGACATTCATATAAGTCTGTAGTGCTCAGTTTATAAACCAAACAGTTTCGAAACTTAAAGTTGCATGTGCGCGCCTAGCCTTAGAAAATTTTCACTTTAAGAACGCAGTGTTGGAAGGGAGCCATTTTATTCAGATTCCTCTAACTAAACTCTTCTAAAGGACAAATAGTTTAGAAGATTTTTCAAGTTTTAAGTTTATCACTCATTTGATTTAAATATAATTAAAACCAAAATAATGTTTCAATAATAATGATTTTATTGATATCAAATTTGTTTTAAATGTTAAAACTTATAAACCTTTTTAAGTTAGTATTTTTGTAAACTAGTTTATATTAAACTTAATAATATGTCTCTGAGTAATAACATATTTCTTAAAGGTTTTGCATATAGTGAGCACCAAATAGTAAAAAGTGGATACATTTTTTAAGTTAGCGGTCGAAAATGGTTTTTCAAATTTTTAAAAACCTTTTATGAATTTTAAAAAGCAAAATCAATTAAATATTTAAAATGTTAATAATCAAAAGAGAACATGGTTAACAGCCTAGCCACTGATAAAGCTTCGGCTCCCATCGATCACCGAAATCAAGCATCAATGAGCGTGGTTAGTAGACAGATGGAGGACCGTCTCGAAACCTACCGCGTGCTGTTGTCATGCGTTCTTTCTGTCTGTTGTTCTTTCTCTTCTGTCCTTATGTCTTGTATTAATGTCTTGTGTTGTTATCACCTTACATGGTCTTGTCGCTCAAGGTGCTGTGTTCTCTACTTTGTACATTTATGTTCTGAGTAGTGTGTAATGTAAAGTGGACACTTACGCATATGCTTCATGACAGTTCCTATCAATAATTTTTTAAATCACATTTCACATTAACTATGTACGGAATTTTTTAACTGTAAGATCTTTAACATTTTCTAAAGTATTTAATGAAATATGCTTTTCCAAATGCCTTTAAAATTATAATTATCAAAAAAATGGAAAGTACTGTCATCGTCAATTTATTTTTTTTTTTTTTTAATTAACTCTTGTATATCGAAATTCCAACGCCACCTTGAGGCCACGGAGAACATTAAAACTTGTGTATGTATAATGTTGCGTTGCGTTTGTCTATTTAGACAGGCAAAATTTAAAATGACTTGCAAAACCAATTTCTTTAGTTTGATTAAATTAGAATAAACCAGCTTTTTAAAAAAGAATTAAAATACCTGATGGCCATCAGCAATGATAAGTGTTAATTGTCAATATTGAGTTTTGTCGATTCCAGGTATTATGCAATAGGAGCAGAAATAAATCGAATGTAAAATATGTTTTGAATAATTAAGTTTAATTCATATACACCGAACGAAGTTACAAACACAGACGATGGGGGGAAAATAAATGGAATAAAACTGCTTTTATTCACATTTTCAAAGAATACACTAAAAACCTAATAAAAAATAGTTGGATAGGAAACTTTAATACGCCCAGTCATTTATATAGATTGTAAGATCATTTGGCTCAGAGCCAAGTTACTCGTTTGTTTATTGTCTATAACTAAAAGGGAATTAACATGTATTTGCAACTGCATAATGCAGAAGAGGGGTGTAGATATATTGTGTCAAAACACGAAACTGAGGGAATATTCTAGTAATAACTCTTTCTTACCTCCTATAAAATACTATAACATTTTGACTGTACAGTACTGCCGTAAACCTTGACGAAAGTGCAATGAAAAATAAATTAACAGACCTAAAGAAAGTTAAAAAATCAGAAAATATTTTTGGGAAACCAACAAACAGTGTGTATCCGTAGTCTTAAAATGATAGATAAAACGTTCTTTTAATCCTTTATTTAATAAAGACGTATAGAAACTCGAAAAAAATATCTCAATAATATAAACAAAAATATTGCAATAAGTTGAAAGAACCTTAAAATTAAATGGCAATTAAAATGAAACACTTGAAAAGAAGTTTAACAAAACTTTAAAAATATAAATATATAAAAGTAAAGAAGAAATGTTAAGCTTTTGTTTAATTTGTATCATTGTGGTACACGAAGATGCTATAAAGTAGATGAAAACGTTCATCTTCACTATAATCTTGACTTTCTCGAATTTTCTATAAACCAAAAAAACATTGAAATAAAGAACTTAATTAATAAGACCAAGTCACCATTCATAAGGATTGTCTTAATGTGAGATAATTTGGCTAAGAGTCAAGTGGCTCATTCGTTTATTGCCAGTTATAAAAATATAAACAAATTTATAGTAGAAAGAAATTCAACCCAACTTCAACTTTTCAACTCTTTTTGAATGCGCCATTCGAGTTAAGCTATTGTGAATAAAATGTTTTGAATATGTCACTTATCTCCAGAACTGTCAGTCAGTCTCAAGTTAAATAAGAAATAGAAATATGGCTGGAGCAACTTTCAGACTGCCTGCGGTATTTTCCCAATTTATTCGGAATTCCAACATAATTTCAGCATCAAAACAAACACAATCGGTAAGTAAACATTTTATATTCCCTTCCCCACACTATTTCAATAAAATCAATCAAATTTAACTACAAATATATCAAAATTATTCTAACCTATTTCGTGTCCTTCACAGCTAATTGCTCCAGCTAATGCAACGCAAATCCCTCATCGCAACTCTAGTTTTAGGTCGTCCAAACCCGTGGCAGACATCTCTGAGTATCCAGAAGTCGAAGTCATCAAAAATCCCCCCGAATGGAAGTTTGTCGAAAGACTGATCCCAAGCGTAGCTGTACCAAAACCTGTGCCCAAGCCAGAGTATCCATCGGGATGGAGGCCACCGCAGCCATCAAGTATGAAACATGACTATTTCGTTGGTCGTACCAGAAATTACATGCTCCCAGTGTATTTACAAACCAAATACCGTGGACAGCGTCGCATTACAATCGTTCGGTACATTCAGGGTGACATCTGGAAACTTGAACGGGAATTGCATAAGCTTGTCGAGGACTCGAAAGGTGGAAAACTAGTTGCCAGCCGTGTAAATGAGCTCAGTGGTCAAATCCACTTCCATGGTGACTATGTTAAACTCATAGCACAATTTCTTGTTTCAAAAGGATTTTAAAGTCAAAAAATAATAAAAAGTAAAATTAGAAATACAAAAAAAACCGCGTTTTGAGCTTGTTTGAAAAACTATCATTGCATTTTTATTATCTTAGTTTGCACTATCTCATTTGTAACTTTTATTCTTCTTGATAAAACTCTATTATAATCTAAAAATAAACGTTCGAAAAATGAATGCCGAGGTGATTAGCTTAATAAGAATATGCCTGGACTATGTTATGAACCACGAGATCATAATCATCATCACGTTGATGTGGCGGACCTTTTTAGAGATTTCCTAATCGCTTTCCAGTCTTCAATTATGTCCTCGTCCTGAAGCATATACACAATATACGGCCCGGATACGGTGACTGCTTTCTTACGACCCGGCCCTCGGACTTTACTTGTTCTCTTATCTGTGCCCCAATCTGCCCATGATATGTCAACATTGTGCCTGTCCTCCTCAAGTCGACGGATTTTCTCCATTAATTCCTCGTACATTTGATCCATGGCTAGTTGTTTCTCACTCTAAAAGAATTATTTGTTTTTTTTTTTGTTGGTGTTGTTTATGTTTTAATTAAATGAATATTTTAGTTTTGTTTTCGATTCGAATTTAACCCGAACCGAAGTAATAGAGGGGTGAAATAAATTTTAATGTGGAATTCTAACTAAATACATGCGAAAATGTTTTAAACTCTTGGTAGTCTTTCAAAAGTCTAAGTAATTTTGTTCTTAAATTGAACACTTAACCGTCAATTGTCAGATGTTTACAAAAACAATTTAAGACATCATTTGAAAACAAGTTGTATTGTTTACATAAAATCGAAGGCACTTAAATCCAGCAAGCTAAAGCACTATCAAATAAGTTTACTGAGCTAAAAAGAGTTAAGGCCACAACCCTTATTTTAAGAACTTTACTTTTGGGCTTCGAGTCCAAATTAGTAAGCAAGTGGAGGTTGCCTATATGCGATACAAACAACACTATTAAATACGTTTGTGTTTGGTGAATGTGAAGGAACAATAATAGTTAAATCTCTGAAAGAGAAGAATATGTGTATCGTATCTTACTACATAAATTGTAACACATGGGCAAAGGATTTTGAAAAACTATATAGGTAATACAATGCAACTCCTAGCTGACATAGACATAAGCGTTTTACTGGGGCGCTATTATGAAATACGAAACGATAGGCAAAAAAAACGTTACCCAGAAAACGTAACTCATGGCGTAGAGCGATTATACGAGATAAACGAAAATGTTGTCAGCCAAAAATGAAAAATGGTATTTTTTAAACGCAACTAACTTCACACCTATTTACAAATGTCAAAATGTGAATGTTGGAAAAGTTTTAAGTTTAAATTTCATTTGCATTCGGTTCGGTAAAATGTTTTTTTCATTGCGATTACTTTCTTTAAAACGAAGATGAATCTGAATCCAAAGGAGAAATGCGTGTAACAAGGGCACTCTTAAGAGATTCACTTCATGGGACCATTAAGTTAGTTGTAAGTTATGGATAATTAGGCTAGTTTTATGAATTTTTGTCTAGCTTTAAGATAGGTTTAAGAATGAATTAATAAAAATTAATTTAAAAAAAAAAAAAAAAAAAGAGATTCATCCGAGCCAATGAGCCTTTCAAGTTCCACGTAAGTAAATGAAAATCCTTTTCTTCTTGCTGTATTTAAGTAAATTCCTAAAATAGTTTCAACGTTCAAGTAACTTTTTCGTCTCAACAAGGAAGTGGTTAAATATGTATTGGATGGGATTGATCCACAACTTCCAAGTTTTAATTCTACATATATACCAAATGTATTTAAATTTGCTGCCACACTTCGATTTCTGGCAGAGGGTGGATATCAAAGAGGAACCGGACAGGATTTCCTTGTTAGTATGGCACAACCAACTTTATCGGTCACTCTAGCAAAAATATTGCCAATAATGGAAAATATTCTGAGCCCAAAATTTTTATAACTTGCCAAAACAAAAGTTGAACGAGTATCGTTTTTTTACGATTATCGTTTTTCGTAATCGCAATACAATTTTACAAATACGCGCTCCTGCAATCGTTTTCGTAATCGCAATTTCATAAATACTCCGTATTAAAAACGATTATCGTTTTACATACTGTTAACAATGACTGGGTCGAACGAATTAATTAATTTGAAGTTGAGTTTAAAAAGAAAATTGAATTTGAAAATCTTCAAGCAATAGCATTGGGTCAAACAAGAAACTCAAAGGATTTCTGGAAAACCGCGAGGGAGATCAATTGGATGGGATATAAAATAGGAGTAGGCGTATCTGCTGAATATCTTTCCGCTCACTCCAGGCTCCTTCTTTCCAATAATTCTAATTTAATGTTCTCCTAAGAGATTAAGAAGATCCAAACCTCATGAGCTTATGGTCTAAAAAAAAACATGGGAAAGTATTAAAAGTTTAAACTTCCCCCCAAAGTGATTGTACAAAATTAAGAAAGAAAAATCTGTAGTCGATCCTTCAAGATAGGTCCTGATGAAGAGGTGGTTTTAGTGGTTAAGAGTCCCACACTACTTGGTGTCGAATACTGCCAAGTGTCTTTAGAAGATTTCTTCCTGTCAAAAAAAAAATTCTCCTACGCTGAACCATTAACTGTTGATGACACATTAGACACTGATATATCAATTGATGAAATACAAGCTGTGATCCTCAATGGAATGGTAAAGCTCCAGGTGAAGACAGGATTCCATATGAGTTTTTTAAAAATGCTACACCTACATTCTTTAGAAACCTCCAAATTCTGTACAGCAAAGTTTTCTTCACAGCTGAAATCCCCTCTTCTTTTAAAAAGTCTGTAATATTTCCTACCATTAATGTGTTGTTATATGCAGATGACCTTATCATACTCTCTTAATCACCAGGACTTATGACGGTCATAAATTGTCAATCATCTCTTACGGAGATGGCTACACAGTTCAACATTCACCTTTTCTGGGTGCCGGGCCATAGAGACATTCCAGAAAATTGCAAAGCTGACGAACTTGCAAAAAGCGGAACAACTTTACCTCTGCTGGCTCATAATACTAGCGTAGGTATCCCCATTGCTACATGTAAACTCATGCTAAAGCAAGATACCATAGAGAAAACAAACTTCGGGTGGGATAACACCACCACCTGTTTAGCGACTAAACTAATTTGGCCTTATCTTAGCGCCAGGCGCTCAAAACAATCAATCTATCTGAGTAGATTGCACATTAGCTATATTATTGGGATCCTGACTGGGCACTACGTGATAGGAAGGCATGCTATTCGACTTGGAGCCCCTGCAAATGATTTTTGTAGGAGTTGCATGGACGAAGAGGAGGAGGAAACAATCTCTCATCTTCTGTGCACATGTTCTGCCTTATCGCAAAGACGTAGATTCCACCTTGGAGACTACTACTTCAACGATACCAGCGATCTAAAAAATTCTGACATTATTGGTTTGACGAGTTAAGCTGATCAACTGATCCATATGTTATCACAACGGACCATACTTTGGTCTAAGTGTGTTGGACTTCCCAACCAACAGCCACTTTAACCTAACCTAACTTATGACGTCATTTCCTAGAAACAGCTAAAGAGGTCAAATATTTGGGAGCTAAACTAAAACCGTCTTTAAATTTCAACAAACACCTAACCGAAAGTACCCGTGGCATGATGGTTAGTGCGATGGACTGTCATGCCAGAGGTCTTGGGTTCGATCCCTGCAATCTA
This sequence comes from Eupeodes corollae, assembly GCF_945859685.1. NCBI lineage: Eukaryota > Metazoa > Arthropoda > Insecta > Diptera > Syrphidae > Eupeodes > Eupeodes corollae. The sequence continues at coordinate 223,228,863 of NC_079147.1, forward strand.
AAGTCTTCTCACGGGTACTGCCTCTTGCGAGGAATTGACAAATTCTCCAAGAGTAACTCTTGTCATGAAAAAGTGCTTTCTCAAATTTGCCGTTAGGATTCGGCTTAAAACTGTAGGTCTCTTCCATTCCTGACAACAGTACTCGCACACAGGAATGGTTGAGAGTTGTAAGTCACTAGGCCCTAGTTCTCAACGGACTGTTGCGCCACCCAATTTATTTATTTATTTTTACCTAACCAAGCCAATAGCTCTCAAAGCTTGCTTAACATATCATGAAAAATGTGTTTTCCAATAAAAGTATAATTTTATCTGCAAAATATAAGATATTCAACGCAGTAGTTAAATCAACTCTTTGCTATGCTTCTCAAGTTTGAGGGTCATATGAGTACGAGGAAATTGAGAAATTCAATAGGAATAACATACAAAAGCTCTTCAATCTACGCCTTGTTACGGTATATACTTGGAAAGCGGACTACCAAAACTTTTGACAAATACATTCAAGTCAAAAGGCTGATTTCATAATAAAGGTATGCTGTCATAATGAGGAATCAAGGCTTTCAAAAAAACTATTTTTGTATGAGTTACGGAATAAGGACTGGTGGTATGAAAGATAGCAATCTATTGGCAACGCTTGTGGGGAAACCTTACATATTGATGTGAACAACCAACGTAATTTTACAGACCAACTTTACTGCATTATTCAGAAAAACGAAGACTCTATTCGAGATGCCTTCATCGTTAAGGCTCGGAATTCTGAAAGTAGAATCTTATACAGTCAGCTTAATTTTAATCTTAACAAGAAAAACTACTTTCACGACTCACTTACCTATGATGAAATATTCGTGATATTTCTTAAAATGTAACCCTTATAATGGAAGCTTTAATCAATTTTGTACGGTTATATCATATCATAAGTATATGCCCAATATTCAAAGCACAAAGGCAAATTGGAAACAATCATTTACTATGCAGGAAACGAGTGTGACTGGAAAACCCTAAGCAATTTCTTAAAAATAGTTTACAAGTAAAGGATGTTATTAATATCAGAATACGTTTGATACTTTATTTCTTTTTTTTTTGTTGATTTTTAAAAATTTAATTAAATTTTAAAATAATCATTTATAAACTTGCCAACCAAGCTGACGGCTTAATTTTTTCGGTAAAGTAGATCATGAGCACTTTACCTAAGTAGGAGAATTTTTCAGGAGGAAGCCTCAAGATTCATGTGGTATCACAATGGGCCATTAAACTGGCCTAAGTGTGGCCGTTTCCATCATGGACAGCCACTTTAACCTAACCTTACCTACGCAAGTCCAATTGATGCGAGCTACTGAGCGAGCAGCGGGACAAACGTTATGCTGAGTGGGAACTGAGAGGCAATATTCCGAACCAATATAAGCTGATAGGTTTGGAGGTTGAATAGTGCCTGTATAAGTTCAATTCGTTGTTGAACTTTGACTTTGGCAACATATTCGAGAATTGTTATTCCCAAAATAAAATCTCTTTTAAATTTTTCGTCGGTTTTAAATGATTGAAATGCATAGCCTTCAACTCTTAAAACTGAAACCCTTTGAAAGAAGTTTATATTTAAGTTTCATGCCTCAAACACTTGCGCCCTATTCTCTTTGATTGTTGAGCAAGTAAAAAATGAATATGAATACGAAAACAACATAAATTGTTTATCTATAAATTACCTCGAAATTTTGTCGGGCAGCTTGTTCTTCTGAAAGAAACTTGTGTTCTATGTTGTCGATCCTGTAGCGCCGCAGAATATCTGCCACTTCGATCCGGTTGCGGTAGTTTTTGTCTAATTGTTTCAACGGCTGCAGGTACTCGTCGGAGCGATTATTTCGAACTTCGGATAGTTGAAATTCAATTTGGTTGTACCTCTCGCGGTAGTATTGTTCCCGTAGAATGGTAAACTGAGTTTCCAGTTGTGCTGTGGAATGGGATATTATCATTAGCAGGAAATCCTTTATCTAAACTCAAATCAACTTACATAGATTTTCAATATATTCACTGCGTCTTCTATCGATTTCAGCGACATCCATTTCAGATGAATCATCAGATTCAATCTCATCGGCTTCTTCTGCACTTGTCTCATGGCCCTGGCTGGAGTTCGAGTGCTCCGATTCGGCTCCAGAAACGTCACCTTCTGCATCAGTTTCACCATCGTTCTTAACAGGCATTTTGTGAGTAAATGAGAGGTCTTTTTCTTTAACTCACAAGTGCTACGCAGAGAACTTAATGATCTATTTTAAATTTTGGATTTGTTTTTAATTATATTGTGGTTAATTAAACTTTATTTGATTTTTTTAAGTAACTTTCCAAAATTCACATCTCCCCGAAGCCAAATAAACAATTGTATGTTTTTTGATGAATGTCAAAAGTGACAATAGGGTTGTGTGGTTGTCTCTTTCTTTTGCTTCTCGGGATAAGTTTTTATTCAGCAAAATGGCTGCTTGGACTTGTAAGAAGGTTCGTGCCTGAACTTAAATATAAGAGTGTCGAGTAGATGGAGTTAGTCATGGGTGTCAAAACGTATATTTAAAGTTTTTCTTTAAAAGAATGATAAGAGCTAGAAACTATATGTGTTTCTTATAAAAATTAGGATAAAGGTCAACAATCAAACCATGATCCAAGATTAGGATCGTTTGTAACGGACCCCTGAATGGCAGCGATATTTTGTACACCTCGACCAACCCCTTGTATCACTGATACGGCAATTGTACACAACGGGCCTTACTAATAATAAAATTTAGTGACGACTTAAATATCATCACCATCTATGCATATAGGACCAAAAATCACCCGAAGAATTTTTCTCTCGAAGCATCCTAAGACCCCTCATCTTTCTTTGACAGGGTGCAGGCCTCAGCGCCATAAATGAGAAGTTTCTTATAGATGGAGATTTCTTGCGATTTGCAAGAGTTATTCTTCTTTTGATTTCAGCGGTGTCGTTGTCTGTGTTGTCTAGGTAGACAAAGTCCTTACAACCTCAAAGTTCTAGCTGTCCATGATGACGTTTTGTTCAAGACGTCGTTGTTCAGTGTCCTTTTTTGATGACAGCATATACTTGGTCTTGTCCTCATTGACCACTAAACCCATCTTCTTCGCTTCCGTCGCAATGCTCAAAAACGCTTCACTGACATCAAGCTTTCATCTTCCAATTATGTCAATATCATCTGCGTATCCGAGTAATTGGATGGACCTTTGGAAGATTGTGTCTCTAGTGTTGACGGTTGAGTTTTGCACAATTCTTTACAGAACGACATTGAAGAAGCCGCATGACAGTGCATCGCCTTGTCTAAAATCTTTTTTGACATCAAATGCATCGGTGAGATCTTTTCCGACCTTGATAGAGCAGCGCTCATTCTCCATCGTCATTCTGCACAAACTGATAAGTTTGACAGTGATGTTCCCTGATCGTCAGCCTGAATCCATTGTCGGAGGTGGTGTCGTGCAGACTATATCTCCCGATTGTGCCACCAATCCTAGCTTGGCGTTAAGATCTTCTAAGATAATTTTAATGTCATAGCCAGGGCACTGCTCATTGGGGCATGCGCCCATATTAGGCTTATGTTGTCGAATTTAGCCTTGATGCAGATTGTCGTGATGCGCTCGCTCATCTCTTCCTAGCTTGGCGTTAAAATCTCCTAAGATAATTTTAATGTCATAACCAGGGCATTGCTCATAAGTCTTGTCCAAGAGCTCAACTGTTGAAACTCAAGACTTTTTGCCTGAGCCTAGTTCCAACAACAAATCCACACCCAAATAGACGCTGTCTTTGTTCTTGGTAGCAGTCGCCGTAGTAGATATCGCAGTCTTTTAGTTTGCGTTTGCCCGGTCCATCCTATTGCACTTCTTGGATGGCGGTAATATCTGCCTTGCAGCAGTTTAGGGCTTCCGCTAATTGTTCGGCTTCACGTGGTCTGTTAAGGGACTTAACATTCCACGTACATATCCAAAGTTCGTTGTCCTTATTTCGTTTGCGTGGGTTGTCAACAGTGAATCCGTCCGTATCCGAGGCTTGTTGGTGTTTCGCAACTAAAGGTATTTTTTACGTGGCCAGGAAGTCACCCCGACGGCACAACCCCCAACCTGGAGGGCCAGATCCTTAGTATAACTCCAAGGAAGGGGAGCCGGATAAGCCGCTCCTTACAGGCCTGGGCTCCGAATATGTCGAAGAAGAACTATAAGGCTAGGCGCGCACATGCAACTTTTAGTTTCGAAACTGTTTGGTTTCTAATCTGAGCACTATAGACTTATACGAGAGTCCGCGCACATGCAGAAACCATTCGGTCGCCCATTCGAGCAACTTTTTAGTTTGTGTTTTGACACAAACTAAACGATCACCCCAAACCAATTCCTTAGTTTGTGTCTCAAGGAATTTTAGGTAACTGCGCGCACTTTCAACTAAATCGTTGAACAATTTTCTTTAAGTGCAAGAGAGAAAAAAAATTAGGCAATGTTTTCCTTTCACAAAAAATTCTGAGGGAAGAGTACCACCTTACATCTCAATTTCACTAGTTTTCTCTTTCATACATTGATTGCGAAAATTTATTAGTTGCTTAAACCCATAAAAAATGTCTGTATCCTACTATGATACACGTAACTGCGCGCACATGCAACTAAATAGTTTCTTTCGTATGTTTGTATTAGTGCATTTCAGTGGAATGATTTTTTAAAGTGTGACGAGGTTAGTAGGATACTTCCAGACGCGCAGAATAATATATCCTTCTCGTATGTTTGATTTCATAATTCAATTTGCTACTTTTTAAACGTCAAATGTATTTATGTACTGAAAGGAGGTGGTTATTATTATTTGTAACTCAAAACAAAATATATTTTTTAATTTTTTTTTTATTTTCAGATTATTATGTACTTCAGTCGTATCAAAGTGCGTCATCGTTTAAAAAATGGAATAAAGCACAATTATTTCAAATGATGTTTCGCCTCTCACAAATGGGAATGGCAAGAGTAAAACAACGCTGTCGCCGTCGAATGCTATGAACCAGACTGCAAATGGAATTGTATACAATAAAGAGTAACATAAACAACACTGAAACGGAAAAGCACCCACGGGAGCAGCAGTATCAGGAAGAGGAGAATTCTATGATGATCCTAATCGGAGCAAATCTTCATTCGAAAAGGTTCCTCTACACACAGCCTTCTAGTATATTTTGGCTTTTACCTGCTTATGATATTGGGCTACATCAATCAATTTATGTGTGCCCCAAAAGTAGCTAAAGAAAATAATCGAGAGGTAAGATGACGATTTGAATCGATTTGAAATTCACGAACTGACAGACTGAGTCTGAAATTCCATTTGTTTCCAGGGCTATGTTACGCTATACGATACCTTCGAGAATTCTATTCACGGTATGTCTATCGGAAGGTCCGAGATTGCTGGGATTCCCCTTTTTGCAGTGTCCCTGGGGGGGGAGGTAACTCTCAAAGATCGCATAACCAAGGATTACGGTTGGACATTTGAGTTCACTGGAAAAGAAACAAGATGCTTGAACAGCGTTGCAGAACAGACGGCTAGGCTTTAGGCAGTCCCCGTTGTGAAGTGTGTTGGAGTATTCTATTGTCCGAAGTTATTGCATTGATGAAGAAATACAAACCTTATTTGTATTTGTATGAGACGCATAGTGTGGTAGTGATGAGAGCAAATGGTCGCGGTATTGTCGACTATTATGGCGCCGATCCGAAAGATGTTGATATTCTAATGGGAATATTTAAAAAGAGCTTTGGCAGTGCTGGTGGTTATATTGCTGGAACAAAGGTAAAAATTAATGAATAGGTGTCAATCGTATTCAAAACAATTTCCTTGTTTTTAAATATTTTTTTTTCTTGGCGGTCTGTTAAATATTTGGTTTTATAATAAACAAATAAAATTCAATAATACAATTCTTTAACAAAAACATTTCTCTTTTTGCAGAAACTAATTGATTGAAACAACTGGCTCGGAATACACCATATTTCCGACGACGATTGGCCCAATTAGGTGCCATTACCTATGACCATGAAGATTCTTCTGTTGTGCCGATGCTCGTCTATCTTTTATCCAAAATTGGGTAAGTAATTGTTAAACATTTTGTATAAATAGCTATTAGAATGTTCAACTCAAAGATACTTTGCTTCAAACGGAAAAAGTGTGCAAACGGAAAAGTTTCTCTTTTAAAAAAAATTAGTTATCCCAAGCGTTCACTTTGAGTCGAATATTATTTGATTATTTATTTGTAAAATGTGAATTATTTAATTGTATTATTTTATTTTACAGAGCTGTAGGCCGTACACAAACTTTCCGTAAGGTAGCGGTTGTTGGAGTTGGGTTTCCTGCCACTCCAATTATGGAAGGACGTACATATGTATACGCTTAATAGCAGTTTGATTATGCCTTACAAGTGATTGATAAAACAAGTGATTCAGTAATCAGTTTGCCTAGAGTATTCATGTAAAGTAAGAGATTCTAATCCGATTATTTATTAAGTTAAAAGGAATAAATAAATAATAATAAATAAATGAATAAGGTCATTTTATAATTCTTTTAATACGAATTTCATTTATTTGATGTATTTTCCCATATACATACATATATATAAGTATAAAGTTAGTTACTAAAGATCTATTATAATATTTCTATCACTAAAAATAAATAAGTAAAGCAAACTTGAAAGATGTTTTATTTTCATCGCAGTGTTAAAAAGCGTTTTGGCAACCGAAAGGAAACCAAAAAAAAGGAGTAATCGCAGTCGTCTAGTAGGCGTTATATTGGGGGTGCATTTTGGTTTCGATATTCGCTTAATATGGTTTTAGAAATAACCAATGATATTGTGGGTGTGTTTTGGTTTCGATATTTGCTTAATATGGTTTTATAAATAACCAATGATTCCTTCCCCAGCCCACAATTTTACACTAGTATGTGTTTCAACACATATTGTTATGCAGTAACTGTTTCTTGGCAAGGGGATTTCAAAATAAATACATTTGTTGTCCTTGCTTTTGCATTCATTTTGAATATTTGTTTCAAAGTTAGAACTTGAAGACGGACTTAATTTCAGCGAAAATTATCTTAAGAAAATGAATATGGACTCACAAGGTAAGACTTTTTTGTGTTATTGAAAATTAAAATTAGGTAATTATGTGTCTAGGTAACTTAATATGTATTTTACTTCCAGATTTCCAAGAGGATGCTAGCTGGACCGAAAATTTTATAAATAATGTTCAAAGTCGTCAAGCGATTTATGATGCTTCAATGGCGGAGCACGCAGACAGAAACTTTGTTTCCGGCCTGTGGGAAGAAATTTCAGAAAAGATGGTACCTACTTGGCACAACATGTCAACAATGGAAAAAAATGAAAAAGGTGAGCACACTTAAATGAAAATATAGGAGGTTTACGACATGACTGCTGGGTTGTTACCCTTTTTGTGAAACTTTTTTATTATTCGAAGAATAGGTACTGATGTTAAGGAGAATTAAGTTGTGAAAAAAAAGCAGTTTAAAAGTGTTGGTATATTTATTGAATGGTTTTAATGATTAATACACTTCATACAGGAGCTTGAGATACGTTTATTTTTAAGTAAAATCGAATACAAAAATAATTTCTTTTTTGAGTCATAGCATTTTGATTTTATATAAATTTATATTTTTTCATATTGCCATGGTACTGAACCTTGAGGTGAATTAAAATATTTTACAAAATAATCCCTTGCTGTTGAACCATCATGAGATCCACGTACATTTGTTATATTAGGTTTTGTCAACGAACACTCATACAAAGTGTCTTCATACCTTATCCCATCTCTTTTGCGAACAAAATTGTGAAGGATGCAACAGGCTTTAATAATATTATCGCAAAATGAGAGATGCACGTCAAGTGGTCTATGTAGTATCCTCCATTTATTACTTAAGATTCCAAAGGAGCATTCCACCATTCTTCGGGCTCTAGTAAGACGATAATTATATATTTTCTTGTCCGTGGACAAATTTCTTCGTCCAAATGGACGCTGTATGTGGTCTGATAAGGCAAAAGCTTCATCGGCTACAAACACAAATGGCACGCATTTTCCCCCTTTGTCATTTGGGAGCAATTGATCTGGTGGTAGATTCAGTTATTCTTATTAGCCATAAGAACCAATGAAAAATAATTCTTGTAATTCATATACTTCGATCCAGATTAAGATGGCTTTTGGACCCTTATATGTTTGCCGTCAATTGCTCCTACACAATTGGGGAAATTTGTACTTGTTAAAAATTTGTCTGCAACTTCTTTCCAAGTATCTTCTGTTTGTTCCGGCATGTAATTTTCTTTTAGGCATATCCATATTTTGTCGCATGTATCCTTAATAATTTCTCGTAGGGTTGTTTCACCTATGAGAAATTCGTAATGAAGAGACCGGAAACTGTTTCCTGTTGCAAGGTGCCTATAGAAAATAATATTTTTGATCAAGGAAATACAAATTAAGAAAGTATCTGGTCTTAAAAATCAATTTTAGAGAAGAAATTAATGTCAAATTATTTTAAACTACAATATTTTCTTTTATATTTTTAGTCAAAGAACTTCAAAATAAATGGAAAAATTTGAAGACATGCTTTCGCCGAGAGCTCAGTAAAAAAAAAAATGTAAAATCAGGCCAAGCAGCTACTAAGCGGCGCAAATATGTTTACTTCGACCAATTATCTTTCCTTTTGTCCTCGATGGAAGACCGCCCAACCGTCAGCAATTGCGAAATTGAAGAATTTGATGAAAATTTGGAGGTATTCTTAACAGAAGAACAGAATACACCCGAAATAACCACACAAATCTAAGCGACTGGATCCAAAAAAAAAAGAAAACGACATATGAGCAGGATTTGTTGGAGATTTTAGGGGAGAAAAAAGATGAAAATTTAGATGAAGACAAAACATTTTTACTCTCCTTGTTGCCATCATTTAAAAAACTCAACGACAGCGAAAAATTTGATGTCAAAATTGAATTTTTGCGCATTTTAAAACGAAAGGGCCAAAACAAAGAGAGCTTCAAAAAGAAAGAATAACACAAACGATATCATTCGTATTCAAAGAACGATTCGGACTCCGAATCAAATTAGTCAGTTTGCACTTGTAACCATATATTTTTTTTCCCTAAACTATGAACTACATTTTATTTTAATTTAATGAATTAATAAATAATTATTTTTTATTAAAACATAATCTTTATTTGTTTACCTCAGTGTAACCGCCAGTCTTTCTTCTGGAGATATTGCTTTCCTCCACCTGGTATTTTTGAAAGTTATTAAAGGCCTTATCAAAAACAGAAGTTCATCAAAACTTCTGTTGCTCATTCGGAAGTAATTGAAGAACTTGCTTGGGTGGGATCGGAGGTCTAGATACATTTTTTGGAATTGCCCTTTTACAAGGCGTTGTGAGTTCAACGGGTGAACCCAATATTGCCTTTTGATCGCAGGTTTATTCCTTCTTTTTAATTCAAACGCACATATCAGTGCCATTTCGTAAAAATCCATGTCTTGAAAATTTCATTGACTTTCAAAAAACAAAAAATATATTTTATATAATTTTGTATTGCAACAATATATCTACTCTTTTCTTTCATAAGCAAAAGAGTAGGACAAATTTGAACTATTTTGTTTCGTGTATATGAGATAGAAATAGTGAATAAATGTTTTCTGTGTATTGGTTTATTTCGTTGATTACTTTTGGAGTTGCTTATGTGCGCGATGTTTGGGCAACTGACGATCAAACTATTTGGTTTCGAAAAAGTTGCATGTGCGCGCCTAGCCTAAGGTGTTCATTAAGTAGTTCAACCTTACTGGAACTGTAGATGCTACCGTTGATTCCATCTTGAGGATTCGTCCGCTGCCGCCTGGATAAGGAGAGGTGCCTTAGTGGAAACACCTCCCCCCCTTTCTCGTTTGCTGCCCCCAACATCTTTCCACTGGGGTTGGAACCCAATCTCCAGTTGAGGTGCTAGGCACCCGATGTTCACCGCGGGGAGGTGAGAGTAGGAGTTCATAGACAGAGGTGGGTTTTGAGAAAAACCTGTGGACGCTTGTGTCCTCTTGAATGCACAGTCATGTCTACCATTTGAACATGTAATACATTTATGACTTTATTTATAATTTTAATATTTTGGAATTGAAATTGAAAACCAATGTACTATGTAAATAAATCGAAATCTTAATTGAAAATCGAGTGAAGGATTTCATAACTCCGAATACTTTATGACATCACATTAAAAGGGACTAAAGCAGTATTCACATGAGCACGACCAACTAACGACGATTGAATTACAAAATGCGAGTTTATATACGTTTGAAGACATATTTTACTTTTCAATATCATATATTAATAAATTTAAGAAAACAAATTTATTCGTCGCAAAAAAAAATTGTAGTTGATACGAACTGTCAAACTTTATTCGCGTTCCACAGTATCCACACTCGCAACTAATAAAATAATAGCGCGTACTTAACCTAAAAAAATCATTCTTGCTTTGGTATCGGTGGTGAATGGTGTTCGGCTGTGGCTCCTTGTCAAACTTCATTCGCGACGAATTAAAAACTCTCATGTGAAAGAAATGTCAAAATCGACGAATATTTGTTCATTCGTTGGTTGAGCTCATGTGAATAATGCTTAAAGCAGTGTTTTTTATTTGTATTGCTTTGATGCATATGACAGCTAGCTGAAGATTTTCCGATCTTTCCAAATACCGGCTACCAATTTTTTGAAAGAATATTGTTATCGCAAAAATAGTAATATAAAACAACGAAATTGATTTTGTTTTAAGTTTGAAAAAAAAAAAAAAAATTAAACATATAGCTGTGGACAACTAATTAGAAACACAAATTGAATTCACTTTTAAAGCAGTAGGTATCTGTGTTTTTTTTTTTGTGCAAAAATATTTTTGTTCTAAATATATTTTTTAAACTTAAAACAATGTTTCCCAAACATAAAATTTATTTCATATAGCAGTTTCTGCGAAAAACACCGCGTTTATTGGTGGACAATTCATTAGAAACAAAGCGAAAAATCATATCTTATTATAAAATTTATAACTTTATAATATCATTTACCTTGTATTTATCTTTAATACCTTGTTGCGAAACCTTTTTGCTTCAAAACTTCCCGACATCTTCGTTCCATTGATGAAATAAGCCGTCTGCACTGCTCTACGGGTACAGCCTTCCAAGCAGCTTATTATTATTTTTAATACCTTCAAAAGAACATCATTGTTGGAGTTATTTTTGAGAGCAATAGCTCTTTTAACATCTGCCCCAAGATGCTCTAGTGGATTTAGGTCTGCACTTAATGATGCCCATTCCAGAACTGTTATCGATTGGTCCCTAAAGAACTGTTTCGTTGTTCCAGCAGTGTGCTTGGGGTCGTTGTCTTGCTGAAACTTCCATATCACAGGCATGTTTTCATCGGCCCAATCCACTAATCGTTCCTTAAGAATGTCAATGTATTTAACGGTTGTCAGCGATTCGATGGATTGAACAAACTCCACACTTCGAGAAACAACCCCAAACGTTAAGCGAGCCGCCTCCATACTTAATTATTGGCAAGACGTATTTAGGGTGGAACGCTGTTCCTTTTGGCCTTCCTATTTATTTTAGTTTCGTCACTCCACACTATGTACTTTCATTCGTTTGTTGTCCAGTTGTCGTGTGATCTTGCGAACTTTCCGGGAAACACGACCATGCAACCCAACTTCTACCAATATTCTTCTGATAGTGCGTGGCCCTATCGGGACGGGACATCAATTACAACCGAGAGTTGGCGTTGTATCTCTGTGGAACTTATTTTAGGGTCTTTTTTGGCCAGCCTACTAATTGCTCGATCTATTTGGCAGCTTGTCTTACGGGCCCGTCTTTTACGAGGTACATTTTCAGCAGTCCCGAAGTTTTGAAAATGCTTAATTGCATTGAAAACTTTCTTTACAGAGCAGTTCATTTGGGATGCAATTGCACTATAGGACATTTTAAGCTTCCAAAGCTCAAGAATCACTATCCTTGTAGGAGGATCACAGCTCTTTAATTTTCCCATTGCAATTACCTCTTTAAAAACGTTTGCAGACAATTCAGAATTTTCTACTTACAAATGCAAAATAAAAAGATTATTTTTATTCACCCAAATCAAATGTAATTTAACTGTTTCTAATTAGTTGACCAGTTGAAACGAATACTTTTTACACTCTACCTTGATTTTATTGTGTACTTTGCAAAGACTTATGCAGAAATGATGCTTTTTCAAACAATTACCTAATAACGCTGGCATTACACCGTTTTGGATACCGCTATTCTAGTCACATTTGATAAAGTGAGCGTGGAAATGAGAAGCAAGTAATGTTTCTAATTAGTTTTATAGTATCTATAAAACAAAAAATTCAGAACTTCAATTTATAAGTCAAAAGATCAATTGAATTTGATTTTTTGGTAGAGCAATTAAAAAAAACTTGATTTCGAATAGTTACATCTTATAGAATTTAATATTATATGTTTCTTCCAATGGTGCTAAACGGTTGATCTACCTGCCCACTTTTTATTTTAGTTTCTGTTTTTCTCCTAATAGAAAATAACTTACTTATTATATTGCAATTATTACAAGACCGCCTTTTTGCAACAACCTTTCAATCAAAAGCACCTAATAATACGTTGTGTCTGCTCCCTTCTCATCAAAAAAATGTCAATAGATTTTTTACATATAAATATAAAAGAATCATGCAAAGATATTTCAAAACATTTCAAGTTGTTTTGATAAGCTGAATGTCTTAGCGGGTTATATTTACTTAAGTGAATCAAAGTGAAAGTAGCAACATAAAATGTCGTGTCTTCTAAAATTTATTTTGAAAATTGGCATTTTTGCATGCTTTGTGGATTACTCGATGGCAGGAGTGAGTGCTTAATACATAATTTTTTCAAAACGCATTTAAAATCAATGTCTCACACAAATAAGTCCTGTTTTATGTTTGAATAAAGCAAAGACGTCCGAAAAATTGTCGTTTCTATAAGTGCTTAGTGGATTTGCTTTAATATTTTGAAAACCAATAATTCTCCTTTAAGTAGACTTACACAAAAATAATACAATTTTAACAATGAATTTGATGGGAAACAAATTTTAGTTCAAAAAATCCTTGAGTTGATTATTGCCAAAAAAACCGATAACATATTTATATTTGCACAGCTTTAATTGAAACTAATGGGTGTTAAAAAAATAAAGGATTCAAGACTTCAAGACCCAATTCATGTACCGCTTGAAAATAATTCGCATCTTTAAAATTTTATAAAAAAAAGCAAAGTTGTCATTTTTTTGTTTTCGGAAACATTAAATCTTTTAAGTGGTAGTTCCAAAACACTTCAAGGTAGAATTGATGAGGATGTTTTATTTGATGGCGATCTAATAGGTGCCGATAAACTAAGTTTGATTATAAACATATATATTTCGATTCAGTCAAAAACGTTCATACATTTTTGAAATATGTAATTATTAACTTCCCATAGGAAGTTATTGTAATGGGTCCGATTTGTCAAATAGAAAATTTTGACATTTCTCGACGTTTTAAGGTCCCTAGAGTCGAAATAAAAGATTTTTAGAAAGATGTCTGTGCGTGCTTGTGTACGTACGTTTGTACGTCCGTACGTTCGCAACGTTTTTTCGTCCTCCATAGCTCAAGAACCAGAAGAGATATCGACTTCAAATAAATTTTGTTATACAGATAATAAGGCAGAAAGATGCAGAAAGGGCTCTGAAGAAAATTGAGTGGGTGGTTTTTTTACCATAGCAGTTTAAAAAAAAGGTGAACATTTTGGTTAACCCTAAATATTTTACGAACCAAAAACGATAGAGACTTGAATTAAATTTTATATAATATATTGTAACGTGATATCAAAGATGTATATTTTTTGAAAAAAATCCATTTGACGCTTTTTTTTATAAACCAAATAAACCAACAAAAAAATTTGTCACCTCCAATATTTTACGACTAAAATATTTTTTCATCTCCAAAACAATTTTGTGCAACGAAGAATAATGTTTTTGATATCTCATAAAATTTTAAGAAAAATCGAATTGACAGTTTTTTTTATAGAAAATAAAAATCTAAGAAAAACATTACTCAAAGTTAGTAAAAATTGAATATCGATTCAAATATCTTTTCAATAACTTGAAATTTAAGCTTCAAACTTATTTTAACTTATAAGAAATATTGTTTTCAACATTTTTAAAAATCTTGAGAAAAATCGAATAGACAGTTTTTTTTACAACAAATAAAAAAACTAAAAAAAAAATTAATAAAAGTTGGTAAAAATTGATTTTCGACTCAAATATCTTTTTAAAACTTTGAGATATTGGCTTTAATTTACTTTTATCTTTCAAAAAATATTGTTGTCAACATTCAGTCAAATTTTGAAAAAAATCTAATTGACAGTTTTAAAAAAAAAAAATAAAAACCTCCTAAACCTAAACTCAAATATCTTTTCAAAAATTTGAAATATTGGCTTCAAACTTATTTTTTTTTCATAGAAAATATTGTTTTTGATATTCAGTAATTTTTATATAAAAATCCAACAGTCCGTTTTTTCATAAAAAATTAAATCTACATAAAATAGTACTCAAATTTGGTAAAATTTGATACGAGTACATATAGAGAAACTTTTAAGCAAGACAAATCGACAGACGGGATGGGAAGTTATTAGTGTGGGTCGCATCCCAGCCTCTTTTTTCATTTAAATTTCAATTATGAAAAATATGTACGTTCCAAATATATATATATTTTTTTAAAAATTTCTTTAATTTTCGATCATTCTCAGGCCACAGAAGATCAAATGATGTCAGCAGGAAAGCTAATGAGAGATGTTTGTTTACCGAAGTTTTCAAAAGTTTCCCCTGGTAAGTAGTATGTACATATATAAGGTGTCGCATAGTCCTTGCCAAAGAAGGCAACCATGGAACTACCTATTCAAGAATTGTTTAAAGCTTAGCTATGCAGAACCCAATAATACTTACCAAAAACGTAAAAACCTCTTTAACTCAAAATGGAAGCGAAAACGACAAAATTACTCCATACTTTTTTTGACTTAAAACAATAAAACGTTCCTGAAAAAATGGTTTTCTTCTGCGGCGAGGACAGTGGGACTTCCTGTTATCTTACATTAATATTAGGTCACAGCTTAAACGATTATTCCAATTCTTTGGAATAAAAAGGCATGTTTTCATTTTATAAGGTAAATTGAAATAGATTATTTTTGACTTAAATCATATTTTACCAGTAGAATAAGAAGAAATTATTTTGTTTTAAAATTCTGCAAATGCTGCAAATGCGAAGTGTGATTTCAATAAATACTATACTTAAAAAATAGAGATTCAATTTGGCATTAAAAAACCAGTGTTTTCCAAGAGAAATCAATGAAATCATCCATCATTGTAAAAACAACAGGTGTTTTATTAATAATAATTTTAAACGATATCCTCCAAATACAGCGCCGATATCCTCTGTCAAATTTCATATTATTACAGCACCAAAAGGGACAGCTGCTCAAATAGCGTGTTATTTGGCCAATTTATGTTTCGAATATCTCCGAGATTTCTGTATTGTCATAAAATTAAACAAAATTTTCCATACAAAATTTCTTAATTTTGGTGTCAGAAATCTGAGAATTGAATTTAATGATGCAATATCTCGAGAATAAATTAGAAATCTTAGAAATATAAACTGGCCAATTCAAAATGAAACCACTTACTTATTAGAAGCCCCCTTTAACAAAAGAAAATTGGTATTATTTTTGTGTGAGGACCAATTAAAGATTATTAAGGTCTCAGTTCTTCAGCTTTTTATTATCTTCCGAAAAAACAAACCAAGTTCATAATTTTCTAAGGTTTACCTTTGATCTAGCCAAAGTTCGAAGTTTTGCAACCAAAAATTCCTGACATTTTTTTTTTTGAAGAGGTGTTCAAAATTAGTCTTGTGATTAAACAACTTTCGAGTTTTTTTTAGGAAATATAGGGTCTATTCCAGCTGCATATTAGATTTAAAATCTTAAAAATGGGCAAGTTTTGGCGACATAAGGAACTTGAAAGTAAGGCAAGTTTCTAGAATTCAATTGGCTAGCTGCCAAAAATTTGCCTTCCAATTAAGGCAGCTTTATTGGAAAGTTGACTGGAAAGTTAGTCAAGAACAATCGCCCTAACTATCAAGTCAAATCTACTTGTGTCAAAATGACAATTGATCATGTGTATTCATTCAACTGAAAGCTGAACTTTATTGCTCTATAATTCATGTACTTTTTGCACAACTTCATTTAATGTTTTCTGTAAAAGGGTTCCTTGTCAATTTACAAAAGAAACAAGTCATATTTCTTTACAGTACAAAATACAAATCTTGATAGACCCCGATGTAATGGTTGGGCTCTTCAGAAGATGACCATTACACCTTGTCTTGACGCATATTTTCTCGGATAAATCGAGATTCCATATAATATGAACTACATAGAGCTACTGTCATGTTCTGATGACCGATTACATCGGTGCTAAACGCATATATGAACACCATGCTGGTTTATTTTTATATTAATTTTCATAATTTTAAATCATATTTATTAAATTAAAGTAGAGGTTTAGGAAGTAAATTTCTGAATTTGAAACTCATGACACTTGACTAAGTAACTAGTTGCATTTGTCAAAAATGATATTCAAAGAATGAAGTTGACTGCAAATGAAGTCTCTTATGTTGTCTGAACCTGCCCAATGGAATTCTTGAAGTTATCGACGACATACAGGCGCAAATGTGCGAATTGGTCATGGAAAGGATATAACGATGCTGTACCCGTGGTCCATTTGGTTGATATCGTTTTCCATTGGTATTCTCTCTATTTAGAAACAAAATTGTTGATATTAAAATAAAACCTCTTATTGGAAAATTATATTTATATACATGTTCGACTTATTTTTAAATTTTACAAAATAATGTGTTCATTTTTAACTTTCATTTGAATTTGCAGAAGTAGCTGACAACATTGGAAAAGGAATAATGCCTGATGAGAAGGATGTCAAATGCTATATAAATTGCATTTTAGAAATGATGCAAACGGTAATAATTATATGAAAGTATTAATATCATTTTAAATAATACAATTTTTATGAAAATTATAATGATGACAAATTAATAATGGGGAATGTTAAATTTAGTCTACAGCATTTAGTTTATATTATGTTTTTATCGACCTAAATATGTAATTTTATAAATTTTGTTTAACTACATAGATCATTATTATAACATTATAATGTTTTTTTTTGTATTCTATTTTAGTTGTTGAAGCAAGCAAAATATAATTCAAAATACGAGTATATACCTCCAAACCTTAAATAGGTTTTCAATAAGGACTTGGCACCTTTTTTTTTAGATAATTTTAAAACTATATAGCAGTCGATTTATTGAACCTATAAATGACACAACGTAGTTCCAAAGAAAATATTTTATAGGCCTTAAATCACTGGAATTTGCCGGCCGATCGTCTGGTCTATCTCTTGAGATAACTCGCTGATCAAACTTACTCATAAATATATCTAGGGTGCGCTGTGTGGCTTCTGGAACCGCCTTGTTGAAATCATAATGTCACCCAAGTCCATATCGTCCATATATTTCCATTAATGTGACGATCGTTTAAGTCCAATAAAAGATATTGTCCATTAACGCCGCAGACATTAAGTAAATGTGGATTTTCACCGGACCAATAAATCATATTTTGATTATTGACGAACTCATTAAAACAAAATTAATCTGTGTCACTTAAAAAAACGCTCTTATGATTGCCAGTGACAATTCAAATATTTGTGGAAGGGTGCGTTCACAAATTAAAATCAAAGTTGTCAAATCCTGATTCCTGAGAATGTTAAGTAAGGGAACTAGAAAAACTAGTTTATAGTACAATGAAATTTTATGATTCGATTAAGATGACAATGATGATTGGCTTTTATATTCATTGTTTACTTCCAAGCCAAAAAACATTTTAATCAATTAGGTCGCGCAACCGTCCGCAGAGAACTAGGGCCTAGTGATTTACAACTCACAGCCATTTCTGTGTGCGAGTAATCTGTGAAGGGGACCTACAGATTTAAGTCGAATTCAAACGGCTAATTTGAAAAAAAAAACACTTTTCATGACAAGAATTGCTCTTGGAGTATAAACGTCAGATGGCACATGAAGGGATTGAAATCAAGACCTTTGGCATGACAGTCCTATGCCCTTTATTTTTTTAATTCATTTTTATTCATTCATTCTTAAAACTATTTTAAAGCTAGACAAAAACTCATAAAACTAGCCTAATTAACCATAACTTACAACTAACTTACTGGTCCCATACGGACACTAAGTTAAACAATAATAATTAATTCTAATGCTTTTCGGCCCTAAGATCTATTTAACTTCAATTCCATTTTATTTATTTTTTGTATTTATTAGAAAACTTGAGAGAAAAAACTAGTATCAAGATCCTTTTCTTCCATGTTTCTTTTAATTTTTTTTATATATTTGTTTGTGCCACCATGCCTATTCTACTTAAAACTAAACCCTTAAACTATGAAACAAGTATGTAAGCCAGCCAAGGCTTAAAACCCCATTCCGACTACCCACTAATAAGTGCCAATTGAAGCCACCAAAACTGGTTCTCCTGCTTCACCCCATCAGTTCGTTTCCGTTCGACACAGCCCTACTGAACCGAAGGAGCTCTGCTCCGCCTTGTGCCATGACGTCCCGATTGTACAGGAGTGGTCTATCCACAATGCTTCGTCTGACTTGGTAGATTAGCGGAACTGCCAATCTATCCTGTATCAGACCGCATCTATCTAAAAAGAGGAATGCCTCTGGTGGAATGAAGCCTCTCAAGCGTGTACTCTCAAAATACTCGTCGTTCGGATAGAACGCCCCGAAAATTAAATTGGTCGAAGTAATAGCTCTTACAATGTGACCTTGAACGAGTTTTTATCACGAAATTGTCAATTCTGTTGATTCGAGTCCCGTTGTATAGGACCTCGTTGGAATAGTAATGCACGTAAGAAGATTCGGCTAATCTATATAAGCCAGTACAGCGTCTTAAACACTGCCGCTCGAACACCTGAAACTTCTACATCTGGGAAGAGGCAAAGTTGAACCAAACAGAACAACCATAACCGATCATCGGCCGTATGAGGGCCATGTAGCAATAATCTTCACTCTGGGGTCAAGTCCACTGCTGTAAAATAGCCGTTTCAACTGAGCGACCCTATTCAGAGCAGCATTTATATGTCTGTCGAAATATAAATATTGATCTAACCAGATACCGAGGTACTTCACTACACATTTGCTCGTTAATGACTGCCCGTGAGGATGAACGATGACCATCTTACGTCAATCCTTGCACGTATCCCTCGTGGCCCTAGCCAACGAAGTCCGGAACAGAATTGTCTCCGACTTCTGGAAATTTATTTTCAGTTTCCAGTCGCCGCAATATCGCTGAATCTTGTCGAAATCACTCTGCAAGAGAATTCTAATATCCTCAACCTTTTGGGCCGTTCTGTAAGCAATTAGTTCGTAGGCGTACACCGTCCTATCATGCCGTACTATCACGCCACGGCCCACATTCATTCATTCATGCATTCATTCATTCATTCATTCATTCATTCATTCATTCATTCATTCATTCATTCATTCATTCATTCATTCATTCATTCATTCATTCATTCATTCATTCATTCATTCATTCATTCATTCATTCATTCATTTTGACAGTTCAACACTTTCAACGAAGTTTCCGAGCTAAGTTGTAGTATGTTACAAATTGTAAATACTTGATACTTCAATCATGAGCTTAGAAGCGATGAGATGACATCATATAGTTATAAAGCGTAACAATCTAAACTTTTAGCTATGATAATATTAACCCATTTTCAACAATAGTTAGAAAAACAACAGTTCTCAAGAATGTTTAACAAAACCTCTAAATTCAAAAATGTCTTCCGGCATTCTTTAATTTCTCCTTCATTTCAGTTTCTATCCCTTATTCTTAACTTTAATGAATAGCTGTCAAGGAAGAGAATACAGTGGTTGCCGAACTGTGTACCATGTATGAAGTTTTTGGTGAAGTAATCAAAAATTACGAGTTTAGAAATAGAGCGTTTTTGACACAAATCAAGATTTTACTTTCTCGTATGATCAATCAAAATAGTTTTCACTGATCCTATGATATTCTAACAAGATCAGTAAGGTCGTGTTGCTCATCAGTCTTTAAAGCTTTTTTGATCTTCTTTCATCATTTAGTCGATAATATCTTTCTTATAATTCACAGATAAAGAAGGGCAAATTCCTATATGAGTCATCCCTTAAACAAGTCGACATTTTAATGCCCGATCATTACAAAGAAGAGTATTTTAACGGTTTAGCGCAATGCAAAGATGCTGGTAAATAAATGTATTCTTCTTTACTAGTTTTTTAATTGTAAAATAATATTTTTTTTTTATTCTAGCAAATGGAATCAAAAATAATTGTGATTCAGCCTACGCATTGTTAAAGTGTTTGCATGCAGCAATCCCTAGATTTATGTTTCCTTAATACAAAAGGCGAAATATTATACATTTCCATCTTATACTTAAGGATGGACAAAGCAATTAAAATAAATTGTTGTGTAATATAAAAAGGAAATAAACAATTTTAGAATTCAACAATAATCGAAATAATCACTTACTATTCTTAATAGAAGAACTTATTGTCAACAAATTGCACTTTTTGAATCTTTAATATGTGTAATTATAAGATTTCTTAATGATATAATCAAATAGCTTAAGGAAAGCACGTCAAGAATTAAGTAGTAATGAAATGTTTAGTTTTATTAAAGGGGGAGTGACCAATATGCATTGCATGCATTTATTGATGTTGATAGTTCATTAAATGGATGGGAGTTGATACAACATTTTAGCGATATTACTCTGAGCTTGTTTAAAAGGCATAAATGTAAGCACATGCATTTCTATCATTAAATACGAATAACCAGATCTTTAAAAGCTGATTTTTAACTTAAAAAATATACAAGGACCATTGTTGAATCCGAGCCTATGATTTGATTAGGTACTATAATAATTGGATTGTCTTATCAGATCCACTAAAGTTCAAAACATTCATCGCCAAAAGGCATACTAAAAAAAGTATATTGTTTAATAACCATGCAACTTGTTAGAATGTTTTCGAATTGTACTATTGACTGAAAATTTAAACAAAAAACCCAGTCAAATGTTTATCAACGTTGTTATAATTTTTGATAAAATGCAAAGAGTGTTTATTCATTGTGACTTTCAAGCTTAGGAAGTGTATCTCCATATTTTTATTTTTCTGACGAACTTATCATAACTTTATCATCTCAAAATGACAATTGCACTTGTTCTTGTTAATCGCATGTAGCTTGTTTTTATTTGCGTGCATAAAGTCTGGATGGGCAATTATTTGACACTCGGGAAATGGGATACTGTGTCAACTATTGTTAATTTCTATATTTTAGATTTTTATCAAAATGGATAATTGAATTGAATTAATTATAAAATGCAATTGAGTAGGTTTCTAGGTATAAATAGAAAGTGTTTCACTGTTTAGTTGACTAGTTGATTAAAAAGTGTTTTAATTATGAAGAAGATATTTTTTTCACTATTAATCGCTACTGCAAGTTGGCAGGTTATAGAGGTGAGGGATAATTTTGACTCGATAAGTTGCTCGAAGAAGTGTTTCTTAAATGTGCTTTTAGGGGATGACAGAAAGTGATGCTATCGGGGCACTGGAAAGTTTTGGTGATAAATGTGACCCCAAGCCAAATGAAGGTAAGCTAAAAGAATTTTCTTTAACTGGTAGTTACTAATCTAAAATACCAATTTTTGTATCTTACATAATTTTTAATGTCGCTACATTCATGGATGAAATGCCTTCGTGCAATTACAAAAAAGTCAATGAGTATTTTAGACAAGTTCTTAGCTTTTAAAGACTCCTTTATATCACACTTAATAACATCTAATATATAAAATTTTCCTGTCACAGTGTTAGCTGCCATACTCCTCCGAAACGGCTTAACCAATTTCAATGAAATTTTGCATATACATTCGTTAAGTCTGAGAATAGGTTTTCACCTATTTTTTATATTGCTAAGTGTTATTGTATACAAAATATTGTTAATTTAATAATTTTAAACTCGGCCAATAACTGCGCAAGTAATAATTGATCAGTTATCAGGGGCTGTAATTGTTTATTATTCATATTTGTGTTATTCATAATTTTTAAGTTAAAACCCCAAGGATGTGTTGTTCTCAGAAAAGGTGCAATTACCTGCAATTCAGACACCACCGGACCCATTGAGCAGTTTAATTATCGGTACAGATCCGGATTATAATCTGTTCTTAAAGTCAATTTCAACACTTAATTCGTGTTTCCAAATTACATCGTTCTGAGCACCAGAAATAGTTAAGAATAATGCAATCAACAATTGCCAAAACTTCATTTCAATGTTCAAAATCGAAGCCCAAATTTATCACAAAATGGGCTTATTGCTGCCAATGCCGAATGAGGCACTTAAATTTTTACAAATTTACTTTATGGGCGTTGAAGATAGTCGTGTGGATGCACGTTATGGCTCTAATAACATCGACTCACTTTTTGCCAGACGCATCGTCAGCGACCTGGATGGTCTATTGAATGAGCACAATGAATTGTTGAAAATATTCAAATCACACATGCAAAAATTACTTACTTACTTAAGGTGGCGCTACAGTCCGGGGCGGACCTGGACCTCAACCAACATGCGTCTCCAGCCAGCTCGGTCCCTAGCTAGCTGTCTCCAGTTTCGCACGCCAAGTTGGTTGAGGTCCTCTCCCACCTGGGTGCGCCACCTGAGTCGCGGTCTTCCTCTACTGCGCCGTCCCTCGGGATTGGATTCGAAGACCTTCCGGGCTGGAACGTTGTTGTCCATCCGCTCTACATGACCTAGCCATCTAAGCCGTTGGACTTTAATTCTGCTAAATAGGTCAGTGTCGCTGTACAGCCCATACAGTTCGTCGTTATATCTTCTACTCCATTCTCCATCTATGCGTACGGGACCAAAAATCACCCGAAGAATTTTTCTCTCGAAGCATCCTAAGACGCTCTCATCCTTCTTTGACAGTCCAAAGAAGCAGCGATTTACAGGAGTTATTCTTCGTTTGATTTCAGCGGTGGTGTCGTTGTCTGTATTAATAGCGGTGCCTAGGTAGACAAAGTCCTTAAATACCTCAAAGTTATAGCTGTCCATGGTGACGTTTTGTCCAATACGTCATCGTTCAGTGTCCTTTTTTGATGACAGCATATACTTGGACTTGCCCTCATTGACCACTTAACCCATCTTTTTTCGCTTCCGTCGCAATACTTAAAAACGCTCCACTGACATCACGCTTTGATCTTCCAATTATGTCAATATCATCTGCGTATCCGAGTAATTGGATGGATCTTTGGAAGATTGTGCCTCTAGTGTTGACGGTTGAGTTTTGCACAATTCTTTCCAGAACGATATTGAAGAAGTCGCATGACAGTGCATCGCCTTGTCTAAAACCTTTTTTGACATCAACTGAATCGGTAAGACCTTTTCCGACCTTGATAGAGCAGCATGCATTCTCCATCGTCATTTTGCACAAACGGATAAGTTTGACAGGGATGCCAAAACTAGACATTGCTCGGTAGAGCTCTTCCCTATAGATGCTGTCATACGCGGCTTTAAAATCCATAAAGAGATGGTGGGTATCGATTTGAAGCTCCTGGGTTTTTTCCAAGATCTGCCGTAGTGTGAATATTTGGTCGATAGTGGACTTTTCTGGTCTGAAGCCACACCGATAAGGACCAATCTGGTTGTTGACGAATGGCTTCAGACGTTCACATAATACGGCAGAGAGGATCTTATACGCAATGTTAAGGAGACTGATGCCTCTGTAGTTGGCGCAGTTTAGAGGGTCTCCTTTCTTATGCATCGGGCACACTATGATGAGATTCCACTCATCGGGCATGCTTTCTTCCGACCATATTTTGCAGATGAGTTGGTGCATGCTCCGTACCAAGTCATCGCCTGCTGCTTTAAATAGTTGAGTAGCGATGCCGTCAGCTCCAGCAGCTTTGTTTGACTTAAGTTTAGATATAGGTATCTTCACTTCTTCGAGGTCGGGTAGGCGGAATTGTTGATCTGTGTCGCCGAGGTTGAGTGGTTCTATCTCCCTTACAGCGGAATTCGGTTCGTCATCGCCGTTATATAATTTGGAGAAGTGATCTTTCCATATTCTCAGCATCGACTGCGGTTCTACTACGATGTTCCCCTGATCGTCTTTACAGGCTTCGGTTCGTGGCTGGTACCCTTGGGAGGTTTTTTTTTACCTTTTGGTAAAATTTACGAACCTCATTTCTGTTGTGACATTTCTCTATCTCCTCGATCGCGCGCTTCTCATGCTCTCTTTTTTTCCATCTAAGAAGCCGGTGTTCCTCTCTCCTCTTCTGCTCGTAGAGCTCGCGAGCAGCTCTAGCACTTCAGAGGCGGCATCTCTGATGGCTGCAAGGCAATGTTGCCACTGGTTTTCAATGCTTAATGCAGGAAGCATAGGACTCCTTAAGAGGTTATTAGAGACTCGATCGGAAAAGGACATGGCAGTCTCTTGCGATTGTAGCCGTCTAACGTCGAATCTTCTCACAGTACTTCCTTGTTTTGGCTTGGATCGGGATATCCGTAGCCGTACCTTGGCTACAACGAGGTAGTGGTCCGAGTCAATGTTGGCCTCCCTATATGTTCGGATAACCTGGATACTGGAGAAGTGTCGTGCGTCGATCGCAATGTGGTCAAACTGGTTGATGGTTGATTGATCAGGAGATTTCCATGTCCCCTTGTGGATATTAAGATGCGTGAACTGCGTACTAGCTACCAGAACGTCTCGCCCCGCAGCGAAATCGATCACCCTGAATCCGTTGTCGGAGGTGCTGTCGTTCAGGCTGTATCTTCCGATTATGCCACCAAAGATGTCTTCTCTTCCTAGCTTGGCATTAAAATCTCCTAAGACAATTTTAATGTCATAGCCAGGGCACTGCTCATATGTCTTGTCCAAGAGCTCGAAGAATATGTCTTTGGTGTCTTCATCTTTCCCCTCTGTTGGGGCATGCGCGCATATTAGGCTTATGTTGGTGAATTTAGCCTTGATGCGGATATGCACAAATTACAAATCACGATAATCACGCTATTGTCATCAATCCTGATAAAACACCTTCTGGAGAGCATATTCGTATAGATTAATTGCACCTGTTCCTGACGATGTTGCTGAAATCCTGATGGTTGGCGATCTAACGCGAGAAATCGAGATTCGTAGAAATAATAATAATCTACAGTTTATTGCTGATACACACCGATCATATGACGCTCTCCAATATCGCTAATGTTTTGGAAGGGACAAGTGGGGTATTGAATGAAAATTATACAACGAGATCCCGCAACAGGTGCCGAAACAAGAATTTCAGCTCGAAGGATTTTTATGCGTATCGGTTGATGATTAGACACGATCAAAACAAAGTTATTCTACAATTTAGTGAGCTTTGTCAGCAAATCATGTATACAGACAAAAATTGAAGACTTTGATAAATTTAATTACAAAATTACATGCATTCGGTGCTACACGTTGCTAAATGTATAGCGTTGAATGGCAAAAGCGCGGATTATCTCATGCTTACATTTTGGTTTGGTTAGTCGATAAAATACGTCCTGCGCGAATCTATATTTTGTGCGGAAATTCTAGATCCCTCTACTGATCAAATGATATTGATGTTGATATTGTTACAACAAACATGATTCATAGCAGATGCGGCAATATGAATCGTTCATCGCCTTGCAAGCCAGATGGAAAGTTTTCCGAAAAATTTCACTAACGATACGATCACACATGTTGATGGATATCCAACATATAATAGAAGAAATCTCGATAATTACGGAAAATCATTTCTTAACAATATAAACAGCGCAGACAAGTACATTGATAATCGTTGGGTGCTCCCATATTCCTCTCTGCCTCTGCTGAGTAAAACATTCAATTCTTATGTTAATTTTGAGTTCTGCAGTTTAGTGAACAGCATCCGGTAATTTTGCGTCGTAATTTGAATCTACTACGGCTGCGCAACGGCTCGCGATTAGTTGTTAAAAAATTAATAAAAAATGTTACCGAATCCATAATTCTAAATGGCAAATTCCGAGGCGAACACAGATGTGCCAATTCAACTCAAACGTCTTCAATTTGCAATTAGATTGGCAATTTGCAATCAAAAAGTCTCAAGGCCAAACGATATCTGTCTGCGGCTTAGATTTGAGCACTTTATTTTTTTCACACAGATATGTTATACGTGGTATGCTCTCGAGTAGGCAAACCATCCAGTTTGTTAGTATTGGCGAAAGATGGGATCACAAAAATGATTGTACATTGTGTTGCCTTACCTCTCCCACTTATATATTACATCCTTACACACTTACTTTAAGTTAGTTATTTAATTCAAGCAAAATATTTTCTAGAAATTATTTATAAGAAAAAACAACGTTTGTCGGGTCAGCTAGTTTTATAATATAAATTTCTTAAGCTTAAATGATTTGCCTATGTGGCCTCCTACCAGTATTCAAGAGAACATAGACAAATTAGTTCAAAGCTATTATATTCCTTAAGAACCTTGCATGGTAGTTAGTGCGTATGATTATCATGCCAGAAGTGTAGGGTAGAATCCTTAAATGTGCCGACTAAAGTTTTTTTTCTTGGGTCCTTTCTCTTGCGAGGAAAAGACAAATCTTCCAAGAATCATTTTTAAAGTGAAAAGTGCAATAAACCGTTCTGATTTTGCATAAAAACTGTAGGTCTCCTTCTTACTTGTCCCTTCATTACTCACACACAAACATGGTTGACAGTTTTAAGTCACTTGGCCCTGATTCTCTACGAGCTGCTCCGCCACCTAATCTATTTATTTATTTAAAACCCTGATTGACAGATTTTTAAGTTTAAAAGTAGATTAAAGTTTAGGACACAATATTACTCTCAGGACGTAGTGAACAAGACAATTTAATTCCAGAGTTGTATTATATTTCTTTTCTTTTTTTCACAGATGATTACAAAAATATTATACGAAATTCTGAGGATGTTCCACAGAGTACAAAATGCTTCCGACACTGTCTTATGGACCAAATGAATATGGTAAAGTTTTACAGCTTTTACAACTTATATTCAACATTAGCCACTATTTTATTCTTTTTCAACTTAAATGTGTATCAGCTTCAAGATGATTGTAAATTAGATGCTGAAAAACTTGCCGATCTTACATCAATGGCTTTTGATGGAAAAGAGGACGAAACTATTGAAATAGCACATCTATGCAATGGTAAAGTGGTATGCAAAGACAAGTAAGTAATTAAAAACTAAATGTTTTCAATAAAATAATAAATATTTAACAATAATATAAATACTTGTATGTTTTAGATGTGAAGCTGCACATGATTATGCTATGTGTATAATTAGTGAACTTAAAACTCGAGGATGGCCATTGCCTGAGTTAGATAAAGAAGAATAAAAAGGACTTAAGTATATGAACAAAATCCAAACGCAAGAACACTGGCATATTTTTTGACTACAATTTACTGTTTTATTCATAAAGTATTTTATATATTCTTGTATATATATATATATTTTTGTAAATGACCCTAGTGCAAAATAAATGGATCATCAAGTTCCTTAAAGGATTAATTTCTATTGTGATAATTTTGTATTTACATTGAGAGAATAAAAATTACCTATCCATAACAATAAGGAAAGCGGCAATCTACTACCAAGGCTCATCATAAGGACAAATATAGTACAATAAACCCCATGCACAAAATTAAAAAACATAGTTTTAATATTAACATGAACTAATAAAATATACACAAAAGATGTTTATAATAGTGGAGCACCGGTTCTAAACAATGATTTTGATTGCACCTTTATTTAGATTCAATTCGATCAATGGTTAGGTTCAGGCAACATGCCTTCTCAAAAAAAATCCAACAATTTTGAAACTTGCCACACTTATTCTAAGGGGTTTCTGGTGATGACCCAAACAAAATTCCTTAAGCATCCGACGTGAGCTCTAGCGGCAGTTAAGAGAAACATGGTGTTTGAGTCAGTGGTGGAATGAAGAACTGTCGAGTCTTTGGAAAATGACGAGGACAATTTTCAATATCTGCCACAAACATAAGTTTAACCAACCGTATAAAGACTCTCTTAAAATTTACAAACAAGCCCTGTCATCAGCCAAAAGACAAGGCTGGAGAGGATACTGTCAATCAATCGAAGACATAAAGGACTCCGCAAGGCTCAGCAAAGTTTTATCGAAGGAATATTGTAATCCTTCATTTCTAAAAAAGCCTGATGGAACCTGGACAGCCTCTCCAGCCGAATCTCTTGAGCTACTGATGAAGACGCACTTTCCGGGTTGCGAGAGTGATAACCCCGAATCGCTTGAAACAACAGAGCTAAACGTAGCTCATATGGAGCAAGTCAATTCCGTTATAACCAGAGAAAATATTTTGTGGGCCATCAATACTTTTTCTCCATATAAATCCCCAGGCATGGATGGCATACTGCCAGTTATGCTTCAAAAGTTACATGATGTGGCAGCTCCATGGCTGGAACAAATTTTCAAAGGATGTCTCCTTCTCAAACATGTACCCATGTCGTGGAGACAGGTCAAAGTAGTTTTTTTTCCCGAAAGTGGGTAGGCGAGGTCACAAATCCGCGAAGATTTCAGACCAATAAGCTTAACATCTTCTGTGCTTAAAACCTTGGAGCGCATTCTTGATTACCATATTAGAGAAATCCTAGTTGGACGACCTTTCGAAAGCTCTCAGCATGCTTATCTTAAGGGCAAATCTACGGAGACTGCCCTCCATGAGGTAGTGCGTACTGTAGAACAAACAATCCATTATAAAGAATTTACTCTTGCCACCTTCCTAGACATAGAAGGTGCTTTTAACAACGTCCTTACCGAATCCATAGAAGAATCGCTCGTTAAGTTCGGTGTAGAACACTTCATTCGAGAATGGATTATTTCCATGCTCAGTGGTAGGAAGATTCAAGCCTCTCTAGGCAATACAATCGCAACAAAACACGTAAGTAGGGGAACACCCCAGGGTGGTGTTCTTTCGCCTCTTCTATGTCTTCTGGTCATGGATACAATTCTCGTTAAATTAGAGAGATGTGGAGTGAAGGCGGTAGCCTACGCAGATGATTTGGTACTATTGGTGTCAGGAAAGTACACCTCTGTGATTAGTGAAATCACGGAGTCAGCTTTGAAGAAAGTTAGCAACTGGGCCACGAGTTGTGGACTATTAGTTAACCAAAGTAAAACTGAACTGTTGCTCTTTACCACCAAAACTAAAGTACCGCCCTTCACGCTACCTCGACTCAATGGTCACACCCCAGGGTGGTGTTCTTTCGCCTCTTCTATGTCTTCTGGTCATGGATACAATTCTCGTTAAATTAGAGAGATGTGGAGTGAAGGCGGTAGCCTACGCAGATGATTTGGTACTATTGGTGTCAGGAAAGTACACCTCTGTGATTAGTGAAATCACGGAGTCAGCTTTGAAGAAAGTTAGCAACTGGGCCACGAGTTGTGGACTATTAGTTAACCAAAGTAAAACTGAACTGTTGCTCTTTACCACCAAAACTAAAGTACCGCCCTTCACGCTACCTCGACTCAATGGTCAAATCCTATCATTGTCTTCCAGTGCAAAATATTTGGGAGTTATACTCGACCCTAAACTAAACTGGAAACTAAATATTGAAGTACGGGTTAAGAAGGCCTGTGTTGCCTTCTACGCCTGCAACAAAACTTTCGGCAAAAAGTGGGGACTTCAGTCGAAGATGAGTTTATGGACGTACACAGCCGTAGTACGCCCTATCTTAACATATGGTTCGATTGTGTGGTGGCCTGTTCTTAGCAAAGCCTATAACATTAATAAGCTAAAGAAGGTTCAGAGAACAGCTTGCGTGGGCACCACATGCGTACTTGCCCAACGGACGCCTTAAACGTTATTTTGGATCTTCTACCAATCGACCTTTTTATTAAATACATAGTTTCCTGCAGCGCTATTAGGCTGAAGGAATCAAATAGCTGGTTGTCAAAACCTTATGGTCACAGCAACACTACGAAATTGATTCCCTCAGACATTATCTCGGTAGACACTGACTACTGCACTCCTACTTTGAACCTTGGTAAGGGTTTTAAGGTTATTTTCCCATCGAAAGAAGATTGACTGACGGCTTAAAGATGGAGTGCGGAGTTGGTTCTGGGATCTTTTCTGAGTCCCTAAATGTACCAAAATCCTTTAGACTTCCTGACTTTGCTAGCGTTTTTCAGGCTAAACTGCTGGCAATAAGGGAGGCATGTAAGATACTTAAACAAATCCCAAACCAAAACCGAAATGTGGCTATCTTTACAGACAGTCAGGCAGCTGTCAAAGCCATTAACTCGGCCATATCCTCATCTAAATTGGTCCAGCAATGTCGCGATGAGCTTGCGAACCTGAATATTAACCTCGGTGTCACCCTGATCTGGGTTCCGGGCCATAGTGGTATCGTGGGAAATGAACGGGCTGACGAGCTAGCCAGGCAAGGATCGGCCCTTCATAGCTCACTTGCGGAAATGGTTAACATTCCTCTTGAAGTAAAATCTTTTCTATAATGTATTCATACACTGTATTTCTAAAATACCATCTTGCTAACTATTATGCTAAGTACGTATCCTGTATTCATTCAATTCTTGCTATGACATTCTGTTATACACTTTACACATACACATAAATCTATGAAAATCTGTTATATAAATTACACATACGACGTACACTCATTATTGCTAGTTTTTCAGTTCATCGTCGTCTGTGAAAGAGGTTGGCCGTTTTTTCAATTAGAATATTTTCCATAAAGAATTTTCTCGAATATTGAATAATAATATGTATTTTCTTTCAATTTAAATTGTATGCATTATAAATAAAACATAACATTTTGGCGACGAGATAAAAGCCGAATTATGGACGCTGCACAATTTAGCCAGTTTCTCCAGGCTATGAGAGATATGATGAGCTTACAAAACAACGTTGGTGCTGCTGCACATGATTCCAGTTCAATTTCAACGACGATTATCGCTTCGAATTTTGAGGTTTTCAATCCAGATAATGAAAATTTTCTACAATATATAGAGAGATTCGAGAACTTTTGTGCTTTGAAGAATTTAACCGACCCAGTTATTCAGAAGAGGACATTCTTGAATTCAATCGGACCTAATCTCTACGACAAATGTAAGCATTTTCTAGCACCAAGAACCATTGAAGAATCCAGCTATACAGACATTGTCAAAGTTCTCAAAGTGAAGCTCGCACCTTCTGTTAATGTTCTCGTGGGTCAGCATCGCCTCTTGATGAGAGTTCAACAACCTAACGAAAGTTGTTCTGAGTACGTGGCTGCATTGCAAAAACTAGCCATCGATTGTCAATTGAACTGCTCATGTGGGTTATCCGTCACTGACTTGTTTTTGAGAGGACATTTTATTCGAGGACTTAGAGACAATAGCATTCGAGAGAAACTTTTAGAGACCGATTTGGATTTCAGTGCAGTGGTAACAAAAACTTTAGCTTATGAGACAGCTAAGATTAATGCCAACGAGGTTGCTCAATCTTATACTTCAATCAATTCAGCACAGACGAACATCAACTTAATTTCAAAATCCAGACGTGAATCCTCAAAGAAAGCCGGGTCACGAACACATTCCAGAAGAAGAAACACTTCCAGCAAAAGAAATGCCAATTACAGAGTTAATTTTAGAGAAATCGGAATTGATGATCTGTGTATCAGATGTGGTAGGAACAATCACATGTAAACAGATTGTAGGGTAGCGCCTGACAAACTGAGATGTGGTTCCTGTCACAAAAAAGGGCACGTGTCAAAAGTGTGCATATCTACGCTTGTCAAGAATAAAAATCACCAGTCAACATCCAGAACTGTATCAAACATCACAGATTACGCTGATTTCCAATCAAATTTTGATCAGAGCGATCTAAATCTCAACCATATGGAAGTCGTTGATTTGTTTTCCACAAATTTAACAACACAGAAATATGAAGTTGAAGTATTTATAGCCAACAAAGCCGTGAAGTTTGAAGTTGACTCGGGTTCCGGATATACCCTGATTCCCATTAATAAATTCGAACAGCTGAAGTTGAATATCAAACTCCAGCCATGCTCTTTGAAGTTCAGAACGTACGACGCCGGTATTGTGTCACCTCTAGGAGTCATCGACGTTCCAGTGAAATTCAACAACATCGAATCTGTTGAACAACTGTTCATTGTACCGGAGGGGTTTTCATCATTGATTGGTCGAACGTGGATTCAGCGTCTGCATATAAGCCTTCAAGAAATAGACAAAGTCATCAATCAGTCAATCAAAAATAATATTCAAGATGTTTTCCAGGTAAAATCAGTTGACCAATTTGTGAAATTATTTCCAAAAATTTTCGAGCAGTCAGTAGTCAAGATTCCAGGTGTCAAGTGCTCTTTACAGCTAAGAATTAATGCAAGGCCAGTTTTCATCAAAGCAACAACCATACCGTTTGCTATTCGTGACAAAGTCGAACGTGAGCTTTCCATGCTGGAGAAAGACAACATAATCACAGCCATCGACAAAAGTGATTGGGGATCACCCATAGTAGCTGTGCCAAAACCAGATGGAAACGTTAGGTTATGCTTTGACTATAAAGTTGCTGTCAACAAACAGCTCACACACGCGCACTACCCGATTCCCCGAATTGACGAAATAGTGAACAACCTCAGGAATTCAAGATACTTCTGTAAATTAGATCTATACAAAGCATACCTTCATATTGAAGTAGATGAAGTAAGTGCGATGGTTCAAACAATTTCGACGCACAAAGGCACATTCAAAATGAACCGCTTAAGCTTTGGCATCAAATCAGCTCCGAGTGAATTTCATCGAATCTTGGACCAAATTTTAAACGGCCTAACCGGAGTTGTTTCATACTTCGACGATATCATCGTACATGGCGAATCCCTAAGAGAATGCGAAGATAATCTATTGAAATGCTTCCAGAGACTTCAAGACAATGACTTGCATATAAATAGATCAAAATGTAAATTTTTTGCAACCAAGATATCGTACCTTGGTTACCTTATATTGTTCAAGACAATTGCTAAAGATCCAAAGAAAGTTGAAGCTATTCTCGATGCACGAAGACCAACTAATGAGAAGGAAGTAAAACAATTTCTTGGACTAGTGACTTACTATAGTAAATTCATCCCCAACCATTCAACTATCACAGCCCCGATTCGCGAGCTACTCTGTAAGGATTCCGGTTTTTTCTGGTCAGCGAAATGTGAAGCAGCATTCATCAAGCTTAAACATTTGATCGGATGCGAACAGACGCTTGTTCCATATGACCCTTCACTGCCAGTCACTGTTGCTTGCGATGCCAGCCCTGTGGGAGTAGCCGCTGTTCTTTCTCATATCATCGATGGAGTCGAGAAACCGATCTGTTTCGTATCAAGGTCCCTTTCAAAGTCTGAGATGAATTATAGCCAAATTGATCGCGAGGCCTTGGCTATTGTATTTGCACTTGACCGACTTTTTACTTATTTATATGGTAGAAAGTTTACGCTCATCACGGACAACAAACCTCTGGCAAGAATATTCCATCATCATAGTAATTTGCCACCCATGACAGCCGCTAGATTGCTCAGGTACGCAAGTTATTTGTCTAATTTTAACTATGAAATAATTCATCGAAACGGCGACCGAAATGTCAATGCCGATTATTTCTCAAGAAATCCGGTCAGTAAAACTTCCAAAGAACATTCTACAATCGATGATGAAATCTTTCAGCTCCAAAACAATTCATTCAGCTACATATCTTCAACCAACGTCACTAGTCAAATGATAGCACAAGAAACATCTAAGGACCCTGATCTGACAAAAATAATAAAAGAAATCAACGCCGGAACAAGCTATTTACAGGAATATACACTGCAAGGTAACATTTTAATCCGAGATTCACGAGTATACATCCCAAAAATTTTTCAAAAGACAATATTGGACGAACTTCATGTAACACATCCAGGCATAGTTCGCATGAAACAGCTAGCGAGAAGATACTGTTACTGGCACAATATTGATCGAGATATTTAACGAGTAGTACGGTCATGTCAAGCCTGCGCCCTGAACCAAAAATCTCCAGCAAAAGCACCAACACATCATTGGGAAGAACCACAGGAAAATTTTCAAAGAGTTCACATTGACTACGCTGGACCCAAAAATGGTAATTTCTACTTTATATTAATTGACGCGAAGTCTAAATGGCCCGAGGTCAGAGCAATTAAGAAAGCACCGGACACGTCCACAACAATGTCTCTTCTAGAGGACATATTTTCCTTTCACGGTTATCCAAATTTCTTGGTATCCGACAATGCAACGATTTTCAAAAATCAGATATTCGATAAATACTGCAAGGACCGAGGCATCACTCAGATATTCATTGCGCCAGGACATCCTGCAACCAATGGACTTGCAGAAAGCTTGAAAAGATGGAGAATAACTCGGATCATCTAAATCAAATACTACAATTATTCCGAGCCACACCGTTGTCTTCTGGGAAAAGTCCAGCAGAGCTGTACCTGTACCATCGTCAGCTACGTATTCGTTTAGATGCGATAAGACCTACTAAAGAGTTACCATCAACTGTTCCACAAAATGGTACGATACGTAGTCTCAAAACTGGTGACCGAGTAACTGTTCGAGTTTACAGAAACAATAAACCAGCATGGGAACTAGGATTCATCACGCAAAAGTTGGGCTCATTACATTACATTGTTAAATTAGACAGTGGTTATATATTTAAAAGACATATTGACCAACTCAGACTCGTGAATGTCCCAGCTCCGAAGCCAACAATCCAGAAGACTCCAACTCAACAACCTATCGTACAAGATCGTCGGACAGTTTCATTTTCAGATCATGATGTGATAGTGTGCCATCATCCGGTATCTCAAGCACCATCATCAACACAGGCTGCAACTGAAACTCCAACTTCACGTCCTCAAGCATCAGCAGAAGCTGTAACTAGAACTGTACCTCCACATCCATAGGTCCACACTCCACGACGTTCAGGAAGACAAACCAAACGCCCTATTAGATTCCAATATTAAGTTTTTTTTTTAATAATTAAGTTAAGTTTTTTTTTTCGGCGGAGAGTCTAATGTATTCATACACTGTATTTCTAAAATACCATCTTGCTAACTATTATGCTAAGTACGTATCCTGTATTCATTCAATTCTTGCTATGACATTCTGTTATACACTTTACACATACACATAAATCTATGAAAATCTGTTATATAAATTACACATACGACGTACACTCATTATTGCTAGTTTTTCAGTTCATCGTCGTCTGTGAAAGAGGTTGGCCGTTTTTTCAATTAGAATATTTTCCATAAAAAATTTTCTCGAATATTGAATAATAATATGTATTTTCTTTCAATTTAAATTGTATGCATTATAAATAAAACATAACATTTTCTATCTACCAAACTGAATCAAACCGAAGGTGGACCAATTTACCCAACTGCATTATATCTAGGAAGATATGGCCCACCTATAACAAAGCCCGTACAAACGATCTTCTTTGCAGGCCAAGGCAAGACATAGCCAGGATTGTTGCGGTTTGTACCGGACATTGGCCTATAGGAGTTCATGCAGAGAAGTTGGGTATCTCTTACAACACCTTTTGCCGTAGTTGTAGTGACCAAAGAGAAAGTGAAATCATAATCCATTTCCTCTGCAAATGTCCTGCTTTGGAAAAGCATTCTTTCAAGAACTCGATGAGCTATCTGAGACAAATATTAGAGACCTAATCTTTTTTCTCAATGCGACAAAATGGCTCTAACATAATCGCTATGAAGATTCTCTATCAATCTATCCCTTTCAATCAAAGGCCATTTCTACCTACCTACCTAAGACCCTATAAACGTTTCTGAAAAGGAACATTGAAAATAGAAAAAGAGAGGGCATAGCATTATATCAGTTGTGCGTTCCAGATCATGCATGTCTCCAATTCTAAGCAGCCTTTACTTATATTTATATACAGAAAGCTTGGTTCTAAGAAGTTGGTAAGCCATATATCAAGCTTATAATTTTTTTTATTCATGCTCAGTTGTTGGAGATGTATTGCCACACACGACCAGATTCCAGCGGTTCATTTAACCAATTTGAGTTTAATAACGCGAACTTTAATGTCAGAACGTTAGATGGACTAAATACATTACATTCTTTGGGTGGAATAAGATGTATCGCCACATCTTCTTCCATAGGAAAAGAAACCGACACACGAAGGCAAAAGCTGAAAAAAATACCTTGTGCTATATCAACTGGATAACTTGGAGTACTTCCTTTGGAAGTATTTCAGAAAACAGATGGCGGATTAAAAAATTTAGTTTTTGAGAATGTGAATGCGTGTTCCGAAGAAATGTTACAGCCAAAACCATATGACACTCTTTGACATCAAAGTTTATTGGCATTTTCGATGTTCCAGGATTGAAAGGCTACATGCACGCAATAACAACAGGCTTGTTTAATGCAAAAACTAAAATCATTCATAAAACCGTTCATAAACTCTCCACCGTCCGAATATAATACACTTTACACTGCATTGCATTAAGATGGCAGTTTGTGTTGCAAATTTGACCAAAAATGCCTGGTGATTAAATTTGACCAGCCCCTTTATATACAAAATAAAGAAACCGTTGCCGCAGCTTCAGCAGAGTCCCGTCTATCAAAATGCGAATTCAGATTGGGTGGATTTCACCGGTTATCTCCTATATTCTTCCAATAAGTTTTCTGATAAGTGGAAGTGGCCTGCAAGAGTTAATGAGTACTATATACGCCCCGTTTTATGTTGAAAAGATGCTGCAAGGAAAAGCTTTCCCTAAAGCAGTTTGGTTTAAATAATAATAATGGAACAAGTTAGAGGAAATCCAAAATCCTCATCAACCCTCATTTGATCCAGAGAAATTACAACTCAAAGAATTCACTGGCGTTAATTTTTCTGCTAGTGAGCAACATAACGATTTGGGGAGGCACGTAAAACTACAATAATAACTACCTATGTACGAGTATATATTTCTTATCTTTTACAATTAAAGACTTAACTTCCCTAGTAGATAGCCCTGGCAGCTAATTTCTTGTTTAAATAATTATTAAATTTGTAACTTATTTACCATTTAATAAAATTAATAATAATAATAGTAATTTAAAAAAAAAAACTATCCAACGATTTTTAAAAATTAAGGTTTTTTGAAAAACAAGCTTTTTTAGGTACATTTTTAAATATTAAAATACAGGAAATAGTGATGGTAATATCACAAATCAATCTAAATGCACCACGTTCAATACTGTCCAAGGGGCTTAAGTAAGTTGCAGGAGCACCAGCCCAGATATGGGAGTTGTACTCAAGCTTCGGACGTATATAAGTCTTGTAGACAACAGCCAGATCAGAGGGGGAGAAACACTTTTTGCATCGCCATAGACAACCCAAACATCTTGCGACATTTTTGGCGACATCTTGTATGTAATGGGACCACAAAAGGTGGTTGTTGATACACATACCGAGAATATTGAGATGTTCAGTCTCCTCGATACAAGTGCCATCGATTTATAATGGTAAAGGGGGTATACCTCGCTTTAACGATAGAAGACAGCATTGGGTTTTCGAAGCATTAAGTTCCACGCGGTTTCTTATTCCCCATTCTACAATGCTGTTTAAGTCGGAATTTAATGAGCTTATCATACTTTGTCGTTGCAGTTCCACGAATATGAAACGAATCTGAAAACGAATATGAAAAGCTAAGAGTACTATAGTACAAGAGATCATTAATAAAAATGAGAAAGATTGTTGGAGATAGAACAGAGCCCTGGGGCACTCCAGCATTTATTTTGTGGTTTTCAGACTTGAATCCTTCCAATACCACTTGTATTAAACGATTCGAAAGGTAATTACTAATCCAATGAAGGAAGGATTCATAAAAACCGAAAGCACGCATTTTCGATAAGAGAGCCTGATTCCAAACCCTATCAAATGCTTTTGAAATATCAAGTGCAATAATCTTATTTTCTCCAAAGCGATGTAAAGATTTGCTCCACTGTTCGGAGAGATGAACCATAAGATCACCAGTGAACCTATTGCTACGAAAGCCGTATTGTCGGTCATTAAGAAGCTTTCGATCTTCGAGATATTTCTTGAGCTGACAATTAATCAGCGTTTCCATGACCTTGGAAAGAAAGGACGTAAGTGCAATCGGTCAGTAATTTTAATATTTTGTAGGGCCGCCTTTAGGCGTAATCAAATCTTATAGTCGCCGTGGAATTGATTTAATAACTTTTTAGTAAAAGACGGGGTATAATTTCCCAAAATTCCGTAACAAATGCTCGATGGGATTGAGGTCCGGTGACTGAGGTGGGGTCTTGTGCTGTTTTCTGGCATTATACAGCAACCATTCCTTCACAACAAATGATGTGTGTTTTGAATCGTTATCATGTTAGAAGTGAAAGGTTACTGATAGATTCAGTTTTTCTGCAGACTGACGCATATTTCTTTTAAGAACGTCCAAAAATGTCCACTTGTTTAAGACGTTTTCGCTCATTAATTTTGGAAGTAAGAGGTTTTTTCCGATCAGCCGTTAAAATTATTCTTTCGAAGAACGCGATGAACAGTTTTGGTTGAAACTGGTCTTTCAAGAAGTGTGAATTGACTTTGGATTCAAAAACAAGTTAATATAGAAGTACATTTTTTTTAATACTTAATTTAGAAGCCAAAAATACAAAGTGTACGCTTAATTTTGTGCGATGAAATGTTGAGATAATGAGGTTTTTTTTTTAAATATTACTTTTTGTTTATTGTTTAAGTAATGTTTTTTTTTATGTATTCGTAAAAAGAAAAAATAATAAAACATAGAAATTAAAAAGAATTTTTCAAAAATATTGCATCTTAAATAGGAAAAGTAACAAATAACTAATTCTCAATTTTGGGAGCAACTGTAGTTATTGAAACAGTTTCAAATAAAGTAAATCAACAACTCATTATGATGTTGCAGTTTAATGAAGAATTTTACATCATACAATTTGCTAAAATGTTTAAATAAATTATTCATACTCTTAATAGTTTCAGGTTTAGAGGGCAGAAAGTACGCAACACTCAGCATTTTTCAAACTAAAAAAATAAAACTCTAACGTTGTGACTTAAAACTTTTATCTATTTTTGTTTTCGAGGTAAAAAGAAAAGTATCTAAAATTTTCGAATGATGTACTTTTTCATCAAGAGAGTAAATTAGGGATTATTGTTTGCAAGAGCCACTGGACGTTAAAAAACCACTTGGAACGTTTATGTACATTACAATATACCTTAATTAAGAACGCAATTATTTTAAATTATTTTGTTTAAAATAGTTTAGAGAGTAAAACCACTTTTATTTTTATTTAAAAGTATAAGAA
Organism: Eupeodes corollae; assembly: GCF_945859685.1. NCBI lineage: Eukaryota > Metazoa > Arthropoda > Insecta > Diptera > Syrphidae > Eupeodes > Eupeodes corollae. The sequence continues at coordinate 223,268,483 of NC_079147.1, forward strand.
TTATAATTTTATTTATAACAAATCAACATTTTATCGAGTTAAACTACTTCTTAGCATTACCTTGCTGTTGTAGTTTTCTTTTTAAACTCTTTACCAGCAAACTATTCTCTATCAATTTTTTGGGCCGTTTCGATTGCGTTTCATCTTCGACCTCAGCTGCAGCATTCTTTTTATCTTCATTTCCATGTCTCCTCTTCAATTTTTCGTGAATAATTTGTTCCATACCTTTTGTCTTCTTAAAGTGTGAATCAGTTGGATCTATGTTGAAGTGATGCGATGAGAATATAGCCTTGAAACGATCATCTTCCACATTGACTTCGAAATTATCATCCACTTCTTTCTTGGCTGAATTAATTTCACCCTTAGACTTCTTCAATTGTTTTCTCCGTTTTTTCTTTGATTTGGTTTCATTTTCGGTCTCGATTATTTTCTCTAAACTAAAGTGTTGTTTCTTATCGTCCTCATCGTCATCATCCATAAGCAATTCCAATTCCTTGGCTTGACGTTCTTCTTCCTCGTCAACGGAATCGGTTTGTTTGGATTTTTTCTTATTTTTGTCCTTCTTCTTTGATTTCGGTGGTTCGAACTCTCCATTGGCAAACTCCTCAGCAAAGTAGGGATCATTCATATCTATGTCATCGGGATGGTCATCAGATTCGTCACTATCGAGAGCAGCATCATCAACATCGCTTCCATTCATTTGCTTCTTTTTCTTCTTGCGCTCTTCCTTGCGTCGTTTGTTCTTTTCACTTCGTTTCTGAAGAACTTTTTCGATAACCGTCAATGGTTTGGCTTTCTCTTCGGATTTCTCTGTAGACTTTTCTTCGGCTGCAACATCCCAGGAAAATTCCATTTCAAACTTACTTTTCTTAGCTTTTTCTTCCTTTTCAGTTATTTCTTGAAGGAGTGCTTTGTATTTTGAAATTGGGTCCTCTTTCTTTGTCTTCTTTTTTTTGTCCTTTGTTGGTTGAGCTTCTTCTTTTTTTGATGGTTTTTCTTTCTTTTGATCAACTTTTTCAACATTCTCGAGTTCTTCATTAGCATTATCGGCATCATCCTCTTCCTCTTCCCCCTCTTCCTCTTCCTCCTCTTCACTGCTGTAGGCTACAAATTTTCTCAGTTCAGCGTCACTGACTTCACTTATTTTGCCCGACAAAAGCTTATCTCCAACTTCCCTTCTTTCCAGGCTGGTCTCGTCCCAGGTTAGATCTACGGTAGCCTGTTGCAATGCAGTTGTTGTGAAGTTACGAGGTTTATATTGGCCTACTTCGGGTAATTCTGTACAAACATCGTGAGGCTCATCGTCATCGAAAGATGTATCATCAGGTATGAAGCGGAGATCCACTTTTGTGGCGGAACTCTCATACTCAATACCATCGCACTCCTGATAAATCTTGTCTGCTGTTTCGACACTATCACAAACAATAACCGCGTAATAGTACTTGAGTCGATTCAATTGGTATTGCCGAAGCTTTTCCATGTGATAGTCGTCACCTTCCTCAGCATCACTGTCCTGTTCTTTTACCAGTTCCTCCTCAGAATCTGAATTATCCTCATCATTATTCTTTTTTGTCAATTCTGGAGGCCCGTGCTTTTCCTCTTCGGCCATTCGTTGTTTTCCAAACTCAGAAGGATAAATTGTAACGCTGAGGATACTCCCACCCGGTGGTAAGAATGAGCTACACACCACCATGATGTCTGATGCTCGAATTCTGTCCCAATCCATGTTGCAAACAGCCAGACGCTTGGTTGATTCTTCAGTTGTTTCAGCGTCACGATCTAGCTCACCCCAGACATGCTCGATGAATAGCTCGTCGTCTTCGTCTTCAGACGATTCATCATCAGACGAACTGTCCGATATGAGCCGACCTTCTCCTCGGGCATAATCGATGTTTGGATCTAGCAAACGCTCCTTCAGTGTGGTCGGAACAACTTCTCCATCACTTTGCAAGGCATCGTTTTCGTCAACATCCAGTTCGTTGTCATCTTTTATGATTTGTTTCTCTTCTTCCTGCTTTTCTTTTGCTTCTTCTTCCTCGTCGTCTGAGGAACCGATGTCGTAGTATTTTTTCAAATCCTCTGATGATGATTTATTGACTTTCCTTCCGTATTTATCCACCGTATATTTTACTTTAAACTTTTTATCATTGAACATCGACTCAAAACGTTTGTCGATCTTGACTTTGCGCTCCGATTTTGGAAGGTTTTTAAACCTTGGGTCACTGACAAGATGAGAAAATCTTGGATCGGACCAGATTTCGTTTTTTTCTTCCTGTTCGGAAGGGTTTTCTTTGGGTTTTCCCATTTTTAGATTCTTTAATTCAAAGCACAAAAATAAACTATGAAAACAATTTCGCAAATGCAATTTGTTTTTCCGAGTTATGTCTTAAGTGACAGAAGTCGGGTTGACACACGTGCATGGATGGGAATTGTAATAGAATTATTAGAATTGGTGAACTAGTACATTTGTTGTTAGGCTACGACTGCAACGAGAGAGTCTGTTAAAGGTCTAAAACTATTGTTGATTTCGACGCAATATTTAACGAGTCAGAAAAACTAAGGATATTTCGTGATCCTCAGACAAAATGGTCAAATGATAGCTAGGGACCGAGCTAGATGAAGAAGTTTGTTGGGTGAGGCCCAAGTTCACACAGGGTTGTAACGCCACCTTAAGCAAATAAGATTCTAATGCCTACGTTGTTTCTAGCAACGTCTTTAAAGAATAAAACTAATGGTCCATGACTCAAAAAACTGTCACTCTCTGTAGAAGCATTGGCTTTAGGACAACAACGGGCAGGTTTTCCGAGCCTGAGATATGTTTGTTTCTCAAAGGAGCCACTAAGACAAAAATGCACCTCGTTAAGAGGAGTTTTTCACTCGAGCTCGATGTCCATTTGAAGTTGCTCTAAAACCCGAACTACGAATAACTTAGGGCATGGTCGTTTGCCTTCAATTGGTCAATATCTTTTACTTTGCAAACATATAATTCGGGATTATATTGTCGTGTTAAATCTTGTGTTACATTCCCAGGTAGACACACCTTTTTAAGGCAAGGTGTATGCTTAATTTTGGACAAAATTTCTTTTCAAAAAAAGTACTGTTTGGAAATAGGTTTTCAATTTTGGAATGTTAATTTAACTACAGATTTTAAAAGAAGTCACCTGATAATCCGCCTGTTTATAGAGTAATTTATTTGAGATGTTTATATTTTTTAAAAATTGATTTCATGTTTTGTAAAAATTGGTTAATATTTATTTAAAAAAACAAGAAGTGATCTCGTCACTTAAAGCGAAGTGTGTTTTTGTAGACTTGTGGCTTTCACTTAATTTATGATCAGTTTGTTTGTCATTTTATAATAAAGAGATTTACAACTTTTGCAAGTTGTGCAAATTTATTTCCAAAATAAAGTGTTCAGCCGACATAATCACACGAAATATTTGGTAATCGGAGCAACCATGAACCAGTCTTGCACCACATTAACTTAACGAACTATTCACACTCAGTAGATGGTTTTACTGCTGTTGAGTAGAATATCGAAGACGTCTCGAAAGAGACCTTAAAGAACATTTTGCGAAAGGATCTTTGTTTACGAGCTTAAAAATCAAACTTTTATAAGAATATGGAAGCCGATAGACCATCAAGCGTTTCGTAACGTAGATGAATGGATCCAAAACAAGATAGGTCCCGATTCCGATTTTTACACGAACATTCAGTTCAGCGATAAATCTCATTTTTGGTTAAATGGGTACGTTAATAAACAAAATTATTGTATTTGGAACGATCATCACTTCACGACACCCTCAACAAGTCAATGTTTGGTGTGCTACTGTGCTCTATAGGAAGAGGGAATCATCATTAGTTCATATTTGTTCAAAAAAGAAGCCGGCCATAATGTTACAGTCAATAGGGAACACCATAACTACTCGTAGTAGCTTTTTACTGCCTAAATTAAAGGATGGTAACCAAAGCGATCTTTAGTTCAGATAAGATGGAGCTACATGATATACAGCCAACGAAGAAATCAATGTATTTGAGGAAGCTTTTCGTCAGAGCATTATCTCGCGTAGTGGGCCTGTTTTTGTTTGAATTTCAGCTTGATAAAGAGAAAAGTGTAGAATTTTCTAATTCACATTTGCGGCTGAACAATAATTTGAGAATTCCTGTTAAAACAAAACTTCAGGCGCTCTACTAAAGTAAACCAAGAGACTACTGACCAGGACTTCAATGATAGTTTTTCTTCAAAAAAAATGCTTTTGGATTTTTCCATAAACTTGAAATCAAAAAAATTACCAATCAACAACGCCGTTATAAGAACTTATGCAATGCAATCTAAGCTTAATTGTAAAGGTGGTTTATTACAATTTCTGAAACAGCTGGTTTTTGACATCTAACCCAAATAAAAAAAATATGTGTCGTAACCTCACAAACTCATGATATGAGGGGGAAAACATTCGGAACGAAATTAAATTTGTAAATAAATTTAGCAACAAAACCAGAGTAATTATGAACAACTTCCTGCGGCAAGGATTTCAAAATGTTGCCCTAAACTATTTAAATAATATCACACTTCGCACTGGCAGCCTTACTCGGCGAATGTCACTTGGAAGTATACATTTGCAGCAACAGAAAGGTACATTATCACTTATAGACTCACAATATTTTGAATTGTTATGTTTTGCTTAAAACCTTTCTTTCTTTTAGAAAAAGTTTTAACTTTTGATCAATTTGTCAATGGAAAACGTTCCCAGGCTGCACGCAGTATTGTTGTTCAGGTTAGTTCGGACAAATCCTTCCCAGAACTCTACACATACTGTTCGGATTTTGGTACCATAGTCGATGCACAACATTACCGAATGTACCATGAAGAAGTCCATTACATCTTGATAGAGTTCTCGAATGAACAAGAAGCGATGCATGCCATCGATGCGTCAGCATATAACGAGGATTTGTCTGGTGTTCCGGTGCGGTCACCATTTCTCTGGTTTAAGGCATCTTCGAGGAAGAACAAAACTCAACAGTGTGACAGACCATTAGTTGTTGTGGAAGGCACGAAGCAATTTCAAAATCAGGAACTAAGTGATCTCCTGCGCGTGGCCGATAGCTTAGACGATCAAATTGAGATCTTACATCAAGCAACGAAGCTAAATGACTTGGGTGTTCGTTTGAGATTTTTGGCAGCACTACAAATTGAGTCGTCGATATCTGGCATGTTTCCAGCTGCAAATGCTCAACCATTCGGATCGACAGTTAACGGGTTCGGAAAGACGGGTTGCGATTTGGATTTGATCTTAAGATTGGACTTCGATGAGCGAGGAAAGACTAAAGATTCACGGCTGGTTTATCATACCAAAGAGAACTTAACCAATGGACGATCACAAATACAACGTCAGATGGAAAGTATTGGCGATATGATGCATCTCTTCTTGCCGGGAGTGTGTCACGTGAGGAAGATTCTACAAGCTAGGGTGCCCATATTGAAATATCACCATGAACACTTGAATTTGGAGGTAGACTTGTCCATGAATAATCTGTGAGTATAATATTTTACTATTATTTAAAGGGTTAGTTAAACAAAACCACTTTAAAAAAAGCTTCTTACTGAATTAATTTGTACCGCCGAAGGAAATATCATTGTTTGGTTTCTTTGTTTAACATGTATTATCTGCTGACTTTAATACAGGTCTAATGATTTGAATGGCAGTTAACCTATTGTATCTTCAATTCTGTTAGTAAATGATAGCCAAGTAAAGTTCCCAGTTTAAAATTAATGCGACTTGAAGAATTAACTGCCCATTTTTCTTGACTAATTTTTCAATCAACTTTCTAATAATAAATACAAAATACTTAAGATTTCATACAGTAGAACGTACAACCACAAAACCATGTTAAAATTCAGATATCCTTTCGAAAGCAACTATAAACTCCTGAAATTTTCGCAACAAGTCCTAATTTAAAGATTGGAATCACCAAAATTGTCTTCCAATCACTTAGCATTAATCCAGAGTCCTAAATTTATTAAATTTGTGTCGCGAAAATTGTATGAAACTTTCAGTTCCTGGTTGCCTACAAATTCTTGTAATTTTAATTGAAGAAAACAAATTGCTTTTTGATTATTAAATAGGATAAGACTCAAAATCTAAGATCACGAAACTCGAAATAATATTTTGAAAATAAAGTAGTGGGATCCGACCCACACTTATAACTTCCCATCCCGTCCGTCGATTTGTCTTGCTTAAAAGTTTGTCCATTTGTACTCGTATCAATTTTTACCAAATTTGCGTACTATTTTTTGTAGATTTTATTTTTTATGAAAAAACGGACTGTTGGATTTTTATATAAAAATTACTGAATATCGAAAACAATATTTTCTGCGAAATAAGATAAGTTTGAAGCCAATATTTTAAATTTTTAAAAAGCTATTTGAGTCGAAAGTAAATTTTTACCAAGTTTTAGTATTGTTTTTTTTTTTTTGAGTTTTATTTTTTGTAAAAAAATTGTCAATTCGATTTTTTTCAAAATTTTATCGAATGTTGAAAACAATATTTCTTATAAGATAAAATTAGTTTGAAACCAATTTTTCAAATTTTTGAAAAGATATTTGAGTCGAAAATCAATTTTGCCAACTTTTGTTAAATTTGTTTAGGTTTTTAATTTTTTGTACAAAAACTGTCAATTCGATTTTTGTCAAAATTTTACTGAATGTTAACATTAGTAGTTTTTGAAATATAAAAGTAGTTTAAAGCCAATATCTACAATTTTTTAAAAGATATTTGAGTCGAAAATCAATTTTTACCAACTTTTATACATTTTTTTTAGGTTTTTATTTTTTGTAAAAAAAACTGTTAATTCGATTTTTTTCAAAATGTTACTGAATGTTGACAACAATATTTTTTGAAAGATTAAAGTTAATTAAAGCCGATATCTTAAAGTTTTGAAAAGACATTTGAGTCGAAAATCAATGTTTACCAACTTTTATTAATTTCAAGTTTTTGAAAAGATATTTGAATCGATATTCAATTTTTACCAACTTTGAGTAATGTTTTTTTTTTTAGATTTTTATTTTTTATAAAAAAAACTGTCAATTCGATTTTTCTCAAAATTTTATCAGATGTCAAAAACATAATTCTTCGTTGCACAAAACTGTTTTGGAGATGAAATCATATTTAAGTCGTAAAATTTTGGATGTGACACATTTTTTTTTTGATTTATAAAAAACCGTTTAATGGATTTTTTTCAAAAAAATATATTTCTTTGATATCGCGTTACAATTTATAATATAAAATTTAATTTAAGTCTCTAGCGTTTTTGGTTCGTAACATATTTAGGGTTAACCAACATTTTCACCTTTTTTTCAAACTGCTATGGTAAAAAAAACCACCCACGCAATTTTCTTGAGAGCCCTTTTTGCCTTATTATCTGTATGACAAAATTTATTTGAAATCGATATCTCTTCTGGTTCTTGAGCTATGGACGACGAAAAATACGTCGCGAACGTACGGACGTGCAAACGTACGTACACACGCACGCACAGACATCATTCTAAAAATCTTTTATTTAGACTCTAGGGACCTTGAAACGTCGAGAAATGTCAAAATTTTTAATTTGACAAATCGGACCCATTACAATAACTTCCTATGGGAAGTTAACAAGTTAATTTTCGTTTAGAAGAAGCACAATGATTTAACTGCATAAAAAAACAATATATTAATCCTAACAAAATCACAGTCAATTGCAGACAAATTCCTTAAAATATCAAATCTTGGCCAAGTCCCTGTTACGGTTACACTTCATTCCAGTCTCAATTCATCGAAAGGCATTGTGTATGCACCTTGCCTAATCAACATAAAAGAAGAAGAAATTGTGAATGAACTGAAACAGCAAGGTGTAACAGATGTGTATAAATTCCAAAAGAAAACCGATAACGGAATGCGTCCTTCGGGGCTAATGCTGTTCACTTTTGATCGATATAACTACCCTCCCACAATCGATATTGCTTGGTATAAAACTAAAGTGCAAGAGTACATCCCAAATCCGATGAGATGCAAAAATTGCCAGATTTTGGGACATACAGCAAAAAGGTGCACAAATAAAAAAATATGCGAAATTTGCAGTCTCTTAGCTCATGAAAACCTAGAATGCACACAAATCAAGTGTGCCAATTGCAGCAATGACCACGCATCTTCATCCAAAACCTGTCCTAAATACCTTCAAAGTAAAGAGATCCTAACAATAAAAACTAGAAATAAGTGCAGCATGGGAGAAGCCAAGCGCATTTATGGACAGCAAAACTTAATTCAATCAAATTTAAATTCCCAAACCTATGCATCCAGAGCTAGAGAAGCTCAAAATATCCAGGAGAAAAATATCCCTAGCAAAAATCTATCCAACTCAACAAAAAACAAAAACATGGAAAAAGATATTCAAATAACATCCACATCAACAAACAATAGCAAAACAACCCCCATTACAACCAACTCAATCACAAAACCTAAAATAACTTCCGAATTTCAACCCAACTCAGAAAATGCCACAAAGGCAACAACAGACTCTATCATTCCAAAAATTCCACATCGTCCACTTCCTCCTAGACCAGACACTCACAACAAAAACCCACAACATACTTCACACAACCAATCATCTCAACTTTCAACAACCACATATAATTCCCCGATATCAAAAATTACAAATACCGAAATAGAAAACAAAACATACTTCATGTCCACATCTGATAATGATGACAATGAATAAAAACACAAGTAACATTCCTTACACAAGGTCGTGGGTGCCCCTGGAGGGAGAGGGAACGAGGAATTCAGGTGCAGAGCCTCCTTGTCCTCGCTCCAGCCAGAGAAATTCACGGCCGACAACATTTGATCAACAACAAACCTCATCATCAACAAACCAATATCAAATTCATAATAACTCCACAGTAAACAGTAGCAAAAAAATTAATATAAAAATTCTCCAATGGAACATCCAAGGTTACTTCAACAATCTCCCAAGCTTGGATATCCTTGTAAAAAAATACAATCCTGAAATAATCGCTCTACAAGAAACTAAAATTCCCACAGACAAAGCACCCGCAAAATACAAAAATTATACAGCTTATTTTAATAATAAACTCCACGATAGAAACAAAGATGGTACTGCCATTCTAATTAAATCTAATATACCGCATACATACACAAGCTGTCCAAACGGAATACTAACCCAGACTCTAAAAATCCTCTTAACCCAACCACTTACAATTCAAAATATTTACAGGCAATCAGATCATAACTTAACTCAGCAAGACTACTCAGATCTGGCTGTAAATCACTTGTCACATGGAATCCTGCTTGGCGACTTTAATGCCAATAACACAATGTGGGGATCCCCGCATACTAATAGTGCAGGAACAGTGATAGCCGAATGGTTACAAAATTCTAACCTTGTGTTGTTGAACGATGGTTCCCCGACCCATTTTTCAACAAGAAACACCTTCACTGCTATAGATTTGACACTTGTGTCACCGTCAATAGCAGCAAACACCTCATGGAAAACCCAAGATTCCTTGGAAGGAAGTGACCACTTCCCCATAATAATAGAAACAGGCTCAACATATTCCTTAGCCCGCAAATTTGAACCTAGATTTTTGGAAAGAAAAGCCAATTGGCTAAAATTTTCCAGGGACGCAGTTCAAATTTCGACCAACATTCCCATGTCACTTAATGTCAACAAAGAAGCGGCAAATGTAAGAAAAATCATAAGGCGGGCTGCAGCCACCACAATTCCCACTTCTCATCCTCCCTGCAATGTTAACCAACCCATCTGGTTCAACAAAAACATAAAAAATCTAATCCTTGAGAAAAAAACAGCTTGGTTTAATCTGAAAAGGCATCCCTCTACCACTAACATCATTACCTACAGACGTTTGGCAGCAAAGGTCAAAAGAATCGTTCGAGAAGCAAAAAAAGACACGTGGAAAACATTTTTGGACTCAATCAATCCAACAATGGACTCCAAAACACTTTGGAACAAAGTGAAAACCATAAACGGTAATCACACACGTTGTTCCATCACTGCTATTCGACACAACATGGCTTCCATATCCGATCAAACCGATATTGCACAACTTTTCGCAGCTAAATGGGCTGGGTACAGCGCTGATGCAAACTTTTCGGATCAGATCCTGCAACAAAACAACTCACTTTCATTTTACTCCTCCTTAACATCTTCAAGTGCTGCTTTAATTACTATCCCCGAGTTGAGGAAATCATTAAGTCTCACAAAAGGGTCAAGTCCTGGTCCAGACAAAATAACTTTTACCATGCTTAAAAAATTGCCATTAGAGGTCTTGTGCAGACTAGCCAACCTCTATAACAACATCTTAAAAAATGGAACATTCCCTCATGAGTGGAAAAAAGCCTACTTAATCCCAATACCTAAACCTAATATGGATTCCCAATCGTTAGATAGTTACCGCCCAATCTCTCTGCTCACTGTTCTATCCAAATTATTTGAAAAAATAATTGGAAATAGAATAAAATGGACAATAGAAGAACGCATTAATAGTGGACAACACGGCTTTAGGCCTGATAGAGGAACGCACACTCTGATGCACATGCTTGATCAAGCAGTACATTCAGAGTTGGCTGCACAAAAACATACAGTACTCCTGTCCATAGATCTGGAAAAGGCATTTGAAAGAGTAACTGTTTCAGGCGTAACAAAACAACTTAATGACTGGGGTCTAGACTCAAACCTATTGAACGTCATCATTTCATTCATGTCGAATCGAATAATAAAAGTAAGAGTCAACGGATACTATTCATCAGATCACAAAATCGATAACGGAGTTCCCCAAGGGTCACCAATTTCAACAATTTTGTACAATGCCTACGTAAATTCGCTATTAAATGAGCTAAATACTAAGGCAAGCCAAATTAAAGCAACCTTAGCTTTTGCTGATAACTTTTTTATTTTAGGCTCTGGTAAACCAGAAGAAGTTAATAACGCTCTCAACCAATGCATACAAAAGGCTCAAACATGGTGTCAAAAATATGGTGCAAAATTACCCATGCAAAAAATGGAAGCCCTACACGTATGCAGGAAAAGATCTTGCCCAGGAAGTCCAATAACACTTAATAACTCAACCCTTGCACTTAGCCAAAAAATGAGAGTCCTTGGTCTTGTCTGCACAAAGACATGGAAATGGCAAGCTCACGCCAAGTTCGTAGCTGATAAAATGAATAAATCTCTAAACCTACTCAAAATTATTTGCCAGAAAAACAAAGGTCCTCACATGAATACGGCTGTGAATATAGCACAAGCTCTTATTAGAGGAGCAACACAACACAATATATCCATATATTCACACTGGACAAAAAACAACGACAACCTTATTCAAATAAAAATCAATGCCTTAATAAGAAAAGCTTGTGGAGCCTTGCCATCAACACCAATAGATGCACTATTGGCAGAAACCAACACGCCTTTCTTTTTTAACATGAAAAAAGTTGCACAGTCAAGAATTGTCATTAAAAGCATAACAGACCACAAACATCCTCTGCACGATATTTGCAAAACAGGCTGGGAAACCTCGAACAAATCAAAAATTAAAAGCTCTCTCTTCAACTCCATCCGACACCTTAAATCCATCAATATCCCCCTTCCAAAAACCCCCTATTACGACACAGATGTCACTCCTTGGTTATTTCCAAGAAGCACTATCAACACATCGTTAGCCCAATCACAAAAAGAACAAACCTCACCCGAAATCTATCGACAAAAATTTACTGAAATAATATCGATAGGAAACTTCGACTGCATACTCTACACAGACGCTTCTAGAAAAGATGATAATACTGGTTATAGTGTATATAGACATGACAACAATTGCAAAAAAATACTATTGCAAAAACTCACGACTCCAAACCAAAGCGCCTTTGTTGGAGAAATGATGGCATTGGTAGAAGCGTTTGAGTTTGCTAACAAAACTCACGAAAAAACAGCTATATGCAGTGACTCCCTAAGTGCTATTCGAAGTGTGGCCAACAATAACAACAACAAACCGATCATTCATTTACTACGTTCCATCATCCGGTCCAACTATCCTAGAATACACCTTATATGGTCCCCTGGCCACGTCGGAATCTTGGGTAATGAAAAAGCAGACGCCGCAGCTCGTGAAGCTATCAAAATGCCTTTGGAATTCAGCATACCACCTTTCCCATCATCTATGCTCAATTTAGTCCTAAAGGATATTAATCAAGCAAATGAAACCCAATGGAATAACTCTACTTCGTTTTTGAGAAAGCACAAGACTACATTAGGGCGAGTCACTTATCATGAATCGTTCAACCGAATACAATCCGTACAACTTTCTCGAATGAGGCTCGGACATGCATTGTTCAACAAAATGTATCTATTCAAAAAAGAAAATCCTCCTACTTGCACATTTTGCCAGGAAACTCTTAACATCCAACATGTACTGCAATCCTGCCCTTTAACTAGAAGTCACTTCAATCACAACATTCCACCTTTACAAACTCTATTCGATACAACCAAACCTCCAGACGCATCACATCTTTTCCCACTTTTAAACAAACACAAAATAAACCAAATATAAAATTAAAACAATTCCTAATACTAATTAATACTAATTCCTAAATTACATCAACCATAACCCTATAACATAATAATACTCTATTATACAAGTTCCTATTATTGTAATTACTTTAAATCAGCCACTTATGGGCTTAGATCCCCGGCTTTATGTGTTCCGGACGATGTAAATTTATTTGCATTGTACCTGTGATAATAAATAAATAAATAAATAAATAAAAAAACAATGTCAATGAATTGAAAATTTTGACAATTTTCGACTTTTCAAAGTCTCTGGAATATACAGATCAAAGGATTTTTAAAAGCGTAAAAATTGTAAAATCTCGAGAACAATAAAGCTAGCGAATAATAATAATAAATTTGAAAGAATCATAAATTTGAAAAATAAACAATTGACAAAGATCACAAAATTAAATTTACAAAATACTAAAGTCTACAAAAGCAACTAAAAACTGATAAATGGTTTTCGACTCAAGTGTCTCAAGAACAAAGGAAGATATTGACTTCAAACTTATTTGACCTCAAACAAAATATTGTTATTAATATTTTGTGAAACGTTTAGAAATTATAACTGGCGGTCAAAAATGGAAAGTTATAAATGTGGGTCGCACCCTAGCAGTGGCGAAGGCACCATATAAGTCGATTCCTATCGACTTACCTTTTGTAAATCTCAATATCAACAAGAAAAACTTCATGCATCATGTATATAAACAAATCATACAACAGCAACCCTTGTGACATCGACATTACTTACAATAATTTAATCAACATGTATTTTCTTCTTCAAAGGTATGCCGGGTTATTATTTTTTCGCTGAATAGAGCAAAATTTGTTTTCTATCCCGTTTCCTCTTTTACTTCTCCCTAGGCGAGTGCTTCTTTATTCAACCAACGCTTTCTTAAGCATAGAAATAACCCGATGTTCACCGCCTTTCCTTCGATGAATTTCTATGTATCTGAAAATTCACTTGCTTGTGCAAAAACAAACAAGATTGTTGGAAATGGAGAAATACGCATTGCGCATGCGCATGTCAGGTTGAGCCTAAGCAAAGCAGTGCGTTGACGCACTACACTTGTTATTCATAGAGCAAACAAAAATTCATCCATTCTGTATAGAAAACAAGCCAAACGTAACCCGTCTTCTATCGACTTATTCGATATTTTCCTTCATTCTCGGCGGATGAAGTTTAAGAAGTAGGGGTTGCCACTTAAGCAAAATTACGTAGTGGAATTATTTTTGGCAGAAAGTTACTGTAATTTTAATTAAGTGGCACAAGTAGCCAACATTAATGAGGCAGATTTGCAGTGCAAGGTGTATAAATAAAAGTGTGAACAAAATTTGAATTGGAAGTAATTTGGGAAATGTGGTTGCATTTTGTTTAAATTTTAGTAACTTAAAAGTCACAATGGCTCTTATAGGAAGAGATTGCTGTTTGAGAGATTTTTTGTTAGATGAAAATAATGACTTTAAGAAATTTAATTTCTTAAAGAAAAAAAAGTTGTAGAAATAGGACACTTTACCCCTCCTTTGAGCTTATTCATTAAATTATAAAGCAAATATTTCTGGTGTTCTTTTCAATTTGATTCCAAATAAACAAACGGATGTTAAAATCGCAAAGAGAGAAACAGAATGTTTTGAACCTTGGCTTGGCTTGGCTCTGATTTCATAGAGAAATTTGAATCAATTTTCGAAAGTCTAAACGCTAACGGTTGCGGAGAACCGGCATTGAAAAGGATAATGTTTGAAACGGATTCAAAAACGCGCTATAAACGCTTTTTTGTACAGAAATTAAAGATAATATTATAGGTCAACTTAATGCAAGATATAAATCTTTTACTAATTTAGTATTCTTAGATTAACATTCTTAATAAATCGAAATAGGATTCTTTTGTAGCAACAATGCCGTATGAAAAAATATCTTGTTTAATAAATATTTTTCCTGGAATATTCGATTTTGCGGCTTTAAAAAATGAACTTAAAGTTTTTGCATACAACTCCATCCCTTCGTCACCTTGAAGATTTAGCACTCATGTTAGACATGTTACGCGACACATTTCCTCAAATTTTTAATTTGAGTAGATTGTTTTAAACACTTCCGAATATTGTTACTTCAGTTGGGAGATCTTTTTCAGCAAGTACATTTCTGATATATTTTCTAGTCCCTCATTTTTCTCCGACTTAACTTTATAAATAAGTCACGCCTCGCCACTGCACCCTAGACTCTTATTCGAGTTTTTAAATTATCATTTTAAAAAAACTCTGGAAACAAACTTTTGTAATTATGCCAGAGTAGATTTCTAGCTTTAAGAAATGTTGAATAATAAAGTTTTGCCATTGTTTTCCAAACGTCGATTTTTTTGTCAACTAGAAGAAGAACTAATCCAAAGGCAATAGTATTTTTGTTATGTATTTATAAAATTCACATTATTTTTTTAAAAAAGTTTTTTTTTTTTCTGTAAAAACAACTTGGGACCCTTAGAACAAACACAATCTTAGGTTCAAACCACCGAATACACTGGCCAACAAAGCTTTTATCTATTTCACAAACAAAACAATACCTTTTTAAAATATTACGATTTTCGATGTTCGAATATCTCATCTAAAAATGTTTTTTTTTTTTGAAATTAAAATACAACATCACTTAACACTAAATTCCATCTCCTCCTCCACTCCACTTCGATTCATACGGGACCGTAGATCACACCAAGAACTTATCTTTTGAAACGACCCAAGGTGCTTTCATCCGCTTTTGTCATAGATGCTTCTGCACCGTATAGCAGGACGGGGATGATAAGGGTCTTATATAGCTACACTTTGGTCCCTCGAGAGAGTACTTTACCACTCAATTGCTTTCTTAGTCCAAAGAAACAGCGGTTAGCAAGAGTTATTCTTCGTTTGATATCAGCGCTGGTGTTGTTTTCTGCGTTTACAGCGGAGCCTAGGTAGACGAAGTCCTTGACTACCTCAAAGTTACGTCTATCGGTGGTAACGTTTTGACCAAGACTTCGGGATTGTAGGCCCTTTCTTGACGACAGCATGTACTTTGTTTTGCCCTCATTAACCGTTAAACCCATTTTTCTTGTCTCTGCCTCAATACTCACAAAAGTACCATTGATATCACGCTTGGTTCTTCCGATTATGTCAATGTCATCAGCATATGCTAGTAATTGGACAGACTTTTGAAAGGTAATGCCTTTAGTGTTGAAGTGAGCGCTCTGCACTATTATTTTAAGTACGATGTTAAAGAAATCGCATGACAGTGCATCACTTTGTCTAAAACCTTTTTGACATCGAAAGGTTCTGTTAAGTTGTTTCCAAACTTTATGGAGCAGCGTGAATCTTCCATGGTCATCCTGCACAAACGGACGAGTTTGGCAGCAGGGATGCCAAAACTAGACATGGCTCTATGCAGCTCGTCTCTGTAGATGTTGTCATATGCGATTTGGTGTTCTTGGGGTTTTTTCCAGGATCTGCCGTAATGTGAATATTTGATCGGCTGTGGACTTTCCTGGTCTAAAACCACATTGATAAGGAGCTATCAGGTTGTTGACGATGGGCTTTAGACGTTCACATATTACGGCAGAGAAGATTTTATAGGCGATGTTATTATTATTCTACTTATTCTACTATAGTTGGTGCAGTTTAGAGGGTCTCCTTTTTTCAAAATCGGGCAAACAATACTGAGGTTCCATTCATCGGGCATGCTTTCTTCCGACCATATCTTACAGATAAGTTGGTGCATGCTCCTAACCAACTTATCTCCAGCTGCTTTAAGGAGCTCGGCATTCAAGCCATCCGCTCCAGCGGCTTTATTAGACTTCAACTTAGATATGGCAATCTTTACTTCGTCTAAGTCGGGAGGACAGGATTGTTGGCTTTCGTCGTCTATATTGAATGGATCATCCTGCCTGACAGCGGAATTCAGTTCTTCGTCGCCGTTATACAGTCTGCAGAAGTGGTCCTTCCATATCCTTAGTATTGACTGCGTTTCCACTATGATGTTTCCTCTTTCGTCTTTGCAGCATTCAGTTCTATGTTTATGTACCTGTGAATATCATTTCACCAGTTCATAAAACTTTCGAACTTCATTCCTGCTTTTAAACCTCTCAACATCTTCGACCACATGCTTCTCATGCCCTCACTTTTTTGCAATTAGCTTTTGTAATTTCTCTTAGTTATGAGATGACTTATGCGTTTAATTTTCAACATAAGGTTTATATTTTTTTTCAATATTACATTACATTTCACACTACTCTGCACATAAATGTATAGAGTAGAGAACACAGCACCTTGAGCAACTAGACTATGTAAGGTGATAACAACACAAGACAGAAGGACAGAAGAAAAAGAACAACAGAAAGAAAGAACACATGACAACAGCTCGCGGTAGGTTTCGAGACGATCCTCCATCTTTCTGCTAACCACGCTCACTGATGCATGATTTCGGTGATCGATGGGAACCTAAGCTGTATCAGTGACTAGGCCGTTGCCTTTTTTCAATATATTCCAAAAACTTCATGTTATATCCTTAAGACTAAGAATTCGTTATGAAAAAAAAAAATGGCTTAAGCATTCTTTTAAAGTTAATAAATTGAAGATAAAAACTAATAAGGTTTTTTTTTTAAATAGTACTTATTTATTACTTAATTAATTGATACTTAACATTTTCGAACGCAATAATGAAGTTAGGGATTGTAAATTTGGAATACCGTCATGAATTTTATCAAAATTTTAGCGAAAAATAAAACTATAACACATTAAAATAGAAGCACCATAAAGTTTTCTAAATATTTAATATTATATTGATTTTTTTTTTCAAATTTGCACTGACTTTGTAGCCGAAATTTATGCACTACGTCGGAGAGGAAATTTTAACTTCTTTTGTAGTTAGATTAAGCCAATCAGAATCCCTTGACTACGTAGCAACTATCTTTGTGAATGCGCCCATTGTCTGAGGATACTGGTTACTTAAACAACAACTTAATGATGAATTCTCACTTATGTCTCCCTAACATATATCTTAAAAAGTGTTCTGCTTCCCTATCTTCCCCGTTCTCAATAGTTTTTATTTTTTTTTTTAATCAAAGGGGTATTTCCACGTGTGTGAAAAACCTCTTTCATAACCTTAGCTCACAGAAAATCCCCTAAAAAACAGTATTACAAACTATCCTCCAATTGCCAAAAACCATCTTGTAAGATATTTTAAATTTTCACTGCAAACCTTTTATTTCGTCTAGACAACATGGTTTTCAGAAATTTAAGTCTATAACTACCCAACTTGTGTTCCTTGCAGTCTTGCAGAGAAAAGAAACGAAGTTGACGTAATCGAAACGGACTTTAGCAAAGCTTTAGGTAATATATCAATCCTACAGACTTATACTCCTTACGCTTTCTACTAATGGCTTTGAACCAATTTTGTTGCAATGTTTACATTTCTTACCACGAAGAACGCGTGTACAATGGGGGCATTCAAAATTCAACTAGCTTTGTGAATGAAAAATTGCACTACAAAGCTAGCCAATTCGGAACTGTCATATTAATGACAAATACAAATATATAAAATAAGAAACATTTGTGTTTTCAGAACTTTAAGTAGTTTGTTTTCTTTTTAAATTGAATAAAACCAAATAGATTATGATAATAAATATGATTGATATAATATATTTGTATTTAAATTCCGAAAGATTTATTTCATTTTGAATTCTTGTGTCCTTACCGAGTAGCTGATTGTGAAACGTCAAAACCAGTGTGCACTACCTTTGTAGCCGAAATTTTTACACTACGTCGGAGGGGAAATTTCAACTACTTTTGTAGTAAGATTTAGCCAATCAGAATCCCTTGACTACGTACCCACTAGCTTTGTGAATGCGACCAATGTTTGCTTCAGACAAACTTTCTCCTACCCTTTTTTTGTTACATCTGGTGTACCACAAAGTAGTCGTTTAGGTCCTTTCCTTTTTATTCTCACCATTTATGATATGAGGTTAATTTTTAAATATTCTCATATCTCAATTTACGCTGATGATACAAGATTTTTCAAGTCCATTACGTCGCTTTTAATAGAAAGACCTCATCAAATTCTCATTCTAAATATAAACAAATGTCAGTCAGATAGCGAGTAAGGAGCTTATTCCTTCTGTTGAAATTATTTGCGACTTTGGGCTCTTTGTTTTGGATCATTGAAAGGAAAATAGACAGGTGGGAACGGCTTGAGTGGAACGATTACGTCCTTAAATGTAAAGAAAACATTCATTGAAAACGATTTCAATCATTGAAAAATTAAAAATGAACTAATAGAAACGTTTTTGGCTAAATAGTGAATTGTTTGAAATTCTGATTTATTTAGTGCAATATTTCAGATAAGCAAAAGTAAGTTTGGAATTTTTAATACTTTTCTGATGGGTATACCTATCATATGTGCATCAATCGAAAGACAAAAATCTGATCTTTCCTAAGTTAGTAATTTTATTCGAATAAAATAGTTTTTATTGTAGTTTTCAAGGTTTTATTGAGGGTGTTACCCTACAGTCACGCTGCCACAGCGAGGGTACGAATTATAAAAATACGTGGTATAAAAATACGTACGTACGGGTATAAAAATTATAAAATGGGTTGACAACTCTATTGTTTGCATTGCCTCGACATGTTATGGGCCTATTCGAACTTCAACAGCATCTCGCTATTCGAAAGAAGCTGGACAAAATCAGGAATAGTTCGGCGTACAAGTGTATAGTTGATCGCCTAGATCAAATTGTAAATAACTATCGCATATCTTACCGTGGAAAAAAATGGTGGAGCTCTATTTTCACATGGCTAATAGATTTGCAGTAAACAATGCCTGCCAGTTGCAAACGGGAACTAAACCCTTATAGCAATTGCGTTTTACTACTGCGCGCACTACGGCGAGCACCCAAACCAACCTGGCCCAAAAAGAAAACGAAGATGGCATAATGGTGAATATTAGGTTTGATAGAACCGATCATTTTGTACGTCCACTTGAGAAGTGAAAACGCTGTGCAGGAGACAACTGCAAAACATATTGTAAAAAATGAAATGTTAGCCTTGAAGTAAGGTGTTTTGCCGAGTACCACACTCGATCCTAAATGTTTCCTTTTATGTCTAATACATAATAATAACAAAAAATCAACTAAAACTAAATATATGGACCCTACTGGTGCTAGCGTGACCATGTGATTACACTTCAAAGATGGCCCTAACTTTGTTACCTAACAGGTTCAATTCAAAAATTGTTATGTTTAGGCTCTAAAAACCCCATTGAACAATCCCTGAAAGTTGCATTACAACACTTGAAAGAAATAATTGCAGCACTGCTCATGTTAAGACATCTTCTCCAAAACTGTCCCTTTCACCAGTCACATCCTTAGCTATAAGTTTCTTAATTTTTAAGTTAGATTGAGTTTATACTTCGAATTAAGCTAAATAAATTAAATGTTTCCCCGGACAAATTAGAATTAGATTAAAATAAATTTAATCCGCCACTGTAAGAGCTTTTCTTTCAACATAATCTCAACTATTTTTTGTCTTTTCTTTTGTTTCTCAATGTTTAACAAAGTTCTATCTATTCTATTCTATGCTGTAATATTTGTATAAAATAGAGTTGAAGATTTTGACCATATTTCTTTTATACTTTTTTAAGTTAATTTAATTCAAAATTCCGCAATACAATTCTGGTTTCTTATATTTAGACTTTAAAAAAGCATCTTTTCCTGGAGCAAAATTTTAATTTTCACAGCCTTATGTTTTTGTTTTCCCCTGGGCTTGGATGTTTTTACCAACATTTGTTTTTGAATTTTTAACACGGCACTGTAAAGACTGAGGGAAACGTATGAAATTCAGTGCCACACTCTCTTTGAATACTTGTTGAATATGAGATTTCTAAAGAACTTACAAATCCGGTAAACTAAAATTAAATTCTGTCCATTGTAGTTTAAACGAAGTTTTTTCTAAATCCAAACAATTTTTATAATTTACAAATAAAGGCAACATTTAAAAAATTCGACTATATTATTTTAAATTAGTCTCCAAATACCAAAGTGTTATTATGTTTATGACGAATTGCACTGTTTTTAATGAAATCACGTTTTCCGAAGAAATACAAAATAAAACTGAGTCATTCATTTTAAGATCTCGCACAAAGAAAAATATTTATTTTATTGCAATATATCTTAAAAAAGGGCTATTTTATTTTATAAACAAAAAAAAACACTATTCGCTATAAACGCTTAAAAAAATATGTATGTTATGTCCTTATATCTGCATGTTTTATGTAAAAACTTTATGAATTGAAAAAGAAAACGCTTTTATCGGAGGAAAAGTTGTCGCTTAAGTCGTAAAACTAAGTAAAAGAATTTAAACTGTGAAATTTATCAGCTTAACGGCGATACGCTCTGGCTTCTTCCTCTTCCTTCTTAACTGCTTGAATTAAAATCAAACTCATAACTCCACAGACCACATTAAGCATTCCCAAAGCCATTGCCAGTCCAACGATCCACGAAGATTTTCCTCCAAGGAACCAAGTTAGAGAGTCCACACAACCAGAGAAAAATGCATTTCCTGTAACTGTGTCGCGACAAGATGATGGCAAAGGTTGTCTTAGGTCCAAGTAATCCCATGGCCCATCAGCTCCACAGCAGCCAATGTTCTCTTGTATCATTGTAAGCACATACGATGAATAGGAGTACTCCGAGGTCATAACGAATCGCTTCAAACTCACACGCAGCAGTGGTTGCAAACTAGAATGCATTGTACTGTAGGTGAGAAGGAACGCTGATCCCAATATTGTGAGCAGGAATCCGAAGATTTGCGTCCCAATGAAAACCATCAGCGCCAGGATATTCTCCATAAGGGCACTGAGACATCCTAAGAACGCAACGGCCATCATAACCACACCCAATGCTATCAACATGTAGATCCCGATGTAGAAATTTTCTGCCTCCAGAATACTCAGCCATTCACTAAATCCAGGTTCGGCCCTGATCCAGATTGTAAGGGCAAACAGTGAAGTCGCAATAAGCCAAGCCACAACGTTGAAACAGAATAGAGTGTACTTTACACATCCTATTTGTTTTTCCAATTTATTTTCCTGCCGCCCGTATCCCATTTTATATTTTTTATTTCAAGGATTTTTCGTTTTCGTTTCGTTGTTCGTTTAAAATTAAATTATTCTTTCTTTGCCGCGAGGTAAAACTTTTGAAAGTGTAAAAGTAAACCACACCTGTCGTAGAATTTCTCAAATTTCATAGCACAAATTTGTTAGATAAGATAAAGAGAGCTCCGCTTGATAACGTGAGCTATAGTCACCTTAATCATGTTGTTATCTTTAGTGTGATATGTTTGTATATTAATGTTTGTGGTTTAATCATTGTTACACTTACTGGGCAAAACAATCAGGTGCGTATCCACAAATAATATTTGGAAGGGAGGTTGTCGATCAAGACTTAGAGTAATAAATATTAAAATAAATAATAAAAAATAATTGCGTTCAGCTGTTGCTACAATCTGTCTGAAAGTTTCGTGGATAGCCAAAAAGCCAAGTTGATAGAATTAATCAACTCTATCATGAGATTTGCGGGGGAGGGGTACCCGAATAAGATCTTCTCTATTATAAAGCGACTTCTGAATGGGGAGGTAGGTTATTAGAAGAGTTTGAAGTCCGAAGTGGAGTCAGATGACAGATAGGGCTGCATATTGCCACCAATTTTGTTCTTATTGGTGATCAGTGGTGTGCTGTGGGCAGCCTTGACAGAAGGCAGAGGAATAAGAGGAATAAGGCTCTGACAACATAACTGAAACATCTAGACTAGTATTGAAAGTATTGTTTCTGCCTGAAGGCGAAACCGAACAAGAACAACTTTCTTAGCTTGAAGACAAAAAGCTACGACCTCTCAAACGTCGAATCATTATTGGTTTACGGTCCACCACCTGGGAAATAACAGAAACGGTTATCAGGAAACTGCAGCCCTGTACTGATAGGTGTCTACAAAACATCTTAAGGGTTTTATGGCCCAATCGTAAATCAAATTTAAAACTGATCAGGAGCCAATTGTCAATATTATAAAAATGCAAATGTGGCAGTGGATTGGACAAGATAGAAGAGTCGGGAGACCGAAAGGCAAGTGAAGAAAAACAGTCGAGGCGGAATCGTCGAGATTAAAGAATAGCTATATGGAGCTCAGACACATCGAGCGTAAGAGTAGAGTAGAGATCACCCCCGGTCTTTATAGGTCTGACGACCTAAGGAAGTATAATGAACTTCACCCAGCATAAATGAGTTAGGTAAAAACCTCTATGCGCTTTTATTTCTTCAGAAATTTTATTCTGTTAAAGACTGAAATGTTTGGTTAGTTTTTTTTTAATGTGTTCAAAATATCCTCTACTCATAAAAGTTTTTAAAATTTCGGTACAATAAAATGTTTAGAAAAATTTGTGCATCCTTCAGAGAGCCCCCAACTAGTTCCGCACTTGGGCTTTGTAATTTTTGATAGATAATAAGCGATAGTTGTAAGATACATACATTCATAGGGATTGCCAAATTGAATTGTGACTCACGAGAGTATGAGTATGTGTGTTTTGATAAGAGTTCCTTCAGCAAACAAACGCTTGCTTTTTCAAAACTTAAGTTAAGCAAGGTGTTTTTTCTCCGAAAACGGGAATGAGTGTGTTTGTTTTGGGCTACTATCATAAAGAAAGCTTTTTCTGAGATTGTTTTCATTTATTTGACTATAAAAAGCTTTTACTAAAATTCAACAGTTGAAACCTAGTAACTGTAATTTCGAAATGTTTGAGCATATAATCTGACTTAAAAATGTTAGTGCTAAAAATATTAAACTAAGCTTTTTCCGACGTTGCCAATTTTTGACTTGACTCATTGAATAATACAATTTTAAACTTTTTATATTTTAAAATTATTTGAATATCGATTAAATTTTGTTTTGCTTTTATTTTCAGGTCCGGTTTCTACATGTCCGAATTACTATACATGTTTGGGGAAATGGATAACCGTGTAAGGCCATTGACGTTTTGCATTCGAAAATGGGCGCAATCATGTGGACTAACAAATCCCTCGCCAGGCCGATGGATAAGTAATTTTTCCTTGACCTGCCTTGTAATATTTTTCCTACAACAAATGAAAACCCCACTCCTACCACCAATAAACCTCCTCATTAAATCTGCCAAGCCAGAAGATATACGAGTGACAGAAGACGGCATCAATTGTACGTTCCGACGTGACTGGAGGGACCTTCCCTTTAAGACGAAAAATACCTCGTCAGTGAGTGATTTGCTTCTGCAATTCTTTGAATTTTACTCCCAGTTCGATTTTTCGAATAAAGGGATCTCGCTAAATGAAGGCAAGGCCGTCACGAAACCAGATCATGCGGCATTGTACATAGTCAATCCATTGGAACAATTACTAAATGTAAGTAAGAATGTCAGTCTTGAAGAGTGCGAGCGAATACGAATAGAAGTTCGTAATGCTGCTTGGGCACTCGAATCCGAAATAGAAAACCAATCACTGCCTGAGAATGATGAACTCAAAAGAGACTGGGGTATATTGAATTTGTTTAAGACACCAGAACATGCCATAATAAGGCCGAATATGTTCTTCAAACAGAGAATGGTTGAAGTAAGGGAGTTATTCAATGATTCCGAAGCACGAACTGCGCCGATGCCAAGTGAAGAATTCAAAAATAGATCCGTAAAACAACAAGTACAAAGTGTGAAGGTTCAGGCGAAAGGTGATATAAAACAAATGCGGATGAATTTAGATGGTGACAATTCGAAGAGAAGAAGAAGGTGAAAATAGTGACAAGTTTTGTTGTTAAGGAGATCGTTTGAAATAAATATTTATTTCGAAGAAAACAAAATTGTGTTTTCTTTGAGTAAGACCAGATTTTAGGCAGGTGAGAACTAAGTGTGCATGATTTCATTCAAGCTTCTGCTACCTTTAGGGATTATAAAGGAGACTAATATTTGTATTTCGTATACTTTTTCGTTAATTTTTCCATGGCCAAAGGAAATCGATAAATGTCGACTTCTTTAGCTGTTCTTACTTTACAAATTAAAAGACATTATAATAATAACAATAATACAATTTTTGCATAGTCTTTGTCTGTTTTGGTTTTTGCTATTTTTTTTATTTGCAATGGGAATGAGAGTTTTTATCCCGAATAGGGTTAAAAGCATCAGGACTAAGGAAAACGCATGGTTCGATGGGAGCTGTTAAGAGGTTATTAGGGTCAAGAAGCCAATCCAACTGAGAAAAGCCGGATTAAGTACAAGCACGCCAGGAAGGCCTGCAACGCCCATATTTGTATATGACCAAAAATGACGGCAAAAAATCGGTTTCTGCGCTCGCTGTCAATGACACTCCATTTGTTAGCTCTTTAGAGAAAGCTAATCTCTTTGTTAGGCAGTTCGCCGCCAATTCAACGCTGCCCGTGAGTATAATGACTCTGCCTGTCATCGAGCGCGTTAGTGATTCTATGGGGCCAATCTTTTTTCGCACTCGTACTGAAGCGAGAGTCCTAAACGATTTTAACACACATTAATCCGCTGGTCTGGATGGTATCCCCACTATTGTTCTGAAGAGGTGTTCTTCAACGCTGGCAAACCACTGCGTAAGCTTTTTCATCTGTCCTACTACTCAGGTCTCGTTCCGAGCGGATGGAAAACTGCATTTGTCCAGCCTATTCCCAAAAACGGCGAATCTTCCTCACCCTCTTATTATCGACCGATTGCACGTACGTCTCTTTTTTCCAAGGTCATGGAAACGCTGATTAATTATCAGCTCAGGAAATATCTCGAAGATCGAAAGCTTCTCAACGACCGACAGTACGGCCTTCGTAGCAATAGGTCCACTGGTGATCTCATGGTTCATCTCACCGAACAGTGGAGAAAATCTTCACATCGCTTTGGAGAAAGTAAGATTATTGCACTTGATATTTTCAAAAGCATTTCATAGGGTTTGAAATCTGGCTCTCTTATCGAAAATGCATGCTTTCGGTTTTCATGAATCCCTGCTTTATTAGATTAGTAATTTCCTTTCGGATCGTTTAATACAAGTTGTATTGGATGGATTTAAGTATGAAAACCACAAATTAATTGCTGGTATGGCCCATGGCTCTGTCTCATGTCTGCAACTTTTATTCCAATTTTTAGCTGACGATAGTAGCTTTTCATATTCGTTCCCTTTTTTAAATGCGATTGTCGGTTGTCAACCAGTTTGTCTTATTCAAGAAACCAAAATAAACGTTTGGCTATTATTTTTTCTAAAAATTTTCCCATAAATGGAAGGCGCGATATAGGGCGATACCCTGAAATTATATGGGATTATTCCTGTGTCGAAGTTGTTGTTGTATAGTGCCAGTAGACGATTTTTTAAAGTCAGAGGTGAGTTTTTTAACATGACATATGAAATGCGGTCAAAACCAGGGGTTTTGCCTTTCGCTGAGTGAACGCAAAAAATAAGTTCAGACATGTTTATTTGCGATTCAATAGAGATAACTGAAGTGCAGGGGTGGAAAGATATATTTGCGTTGTTCAGGCATTTTCAGTTTTAGTTAACAAATTCTTTGAGTATGCAGTTGTTTAGGACTAATTATTATACGTTTAAAATTTTAATTTAGTTTTTGAGATATAGAATTTCGAAAACAAATATTCAATAATTTTTTAAAAATCAAAATAAATAATAATAATAATTAGGACCTTTTAAAAAAATCGGCTATCCATAAATTTTGAAAAGTTTAAAGCTACTACACCCAACCTGCAGGTGCGAGACTGAAATGTTTTCTGAATCCACGATAGGTTGTGATAATCGAACAATTGAAAGAAAAGTATGCCTTCATGGCGGATGCCAATGCACGTTCTTGATTTTTTGTACTGCATTGTTGACACTGAATTAATAACAAAAACCTTAGATAATGTGATTTCGAACGTGACCTAAACCAACATTCTACTATTTCCATTTTTTTTTGAATATATAAATAGTTTTGATTATTTTTTTCTATGTGAAACGCATGTAATGCAGGACAGTTATGGGGATTTTGAAAAAAATTGTATAGGGTTTAAATATACTGAATCCTAGCGACACGGGGTTACACACGTGGTCGAGCGATTGGAGGCTATATTTTTGGGTTTAAATCTATTTTTTCAATTTCTTGTAGTTTTGTTAATATTGAAAACTTTACGGTTCTTAAAGTAAACTCTGAGGATGAATATTACTATATTCTCCCTATCTATATTTAAATTGTAATAATTGGGAGCAGGATTTTTGTAGTTTAGAACACTTTCTTAATTTTTCAAATATTAGCAATTTAATGGTTATTGGTGACTTCAATGCTCGAGTGGTGGAACATCAGATAGAAAGTGAGACAATACCTTTCGGCGAGCAATTCAAATCGCTTAGATTTTCAAAAGATAAATTTTTGAACGGAAACGGTAAAAAACTATTAGAACTTTTACTCTTTTTACTTAATGGGTCAACTAGCGGGGATTTTTTCCGGAGAAATGACTTTTGTCGGAGGTCCAGGTGCATCAGTTGCTGATTATTGTGGCATCAGTGGTAAATGGTTTGAGAAAATAGATAGTTGTAATGTTGGTGCTTTGACTTCTCGGACCATATGCCAATCTCAGTAGACCTGACCATTAAAAAACCTCTGTCCCAAAAAGCATTGCTCTTCTGCCAAGCGTATTTTGGAACGATAGGGAAAAAGAAAGGTATGAAGCCAAACTTAGTTATTTTACTGTACAAACTGATTTAAGTCAAGCAAGCACGAGCCAACAGATTGCTTCTTTTATCCAAGCTATAAAAAACTCGATCACCTTTGCAGACAGGAGAGATGTAGCTAAAGGAAAACAAAAGTGGTTTGACAAAAACTGCGAATGAGAAATGGAAGTTTTTTACGTGAGGCTTATGTTCAGGCAAAAAAAGAATATAAAAAACTCTGCCAAATAAAGGGAAATGAATATTATTTAGGAATAGCGAATAATTTAAATAATGCCAATGATTCTTTTGAATTAGTAACAATTTGGATGCTCATATTTTGGCAAATCATTTTAAAAATCCACTTAATTCATTAGAGATTGAAGAACCAATACAATCCGCTGAAAATGTCATAATCGTTGACTCTTTAGATGAGAATATCACCTTAAAGAAATTCACGGTGTTTTACATAAAGCTAAGAATAGCAAAGCCCTGTATGATAGAGTTCCTTATGAATTTTTCAAAAACGCTCCAAACTTTTTTTTGGAAAATTAGGCAAGGACCTATTCAAATATATTGCAAACGGCTGAAGTACCTGAAACTTTTAGAAAGTCAATTGTATTTCCAATACACAAAAAAGGAGACATTTATAATGTGGAAAATTATAGGGGCATATCTTTCCTAAATGTGATTTCGAAGATATTAACAGGAATTATACTGAAAAGGCTCGAGTCTTGGGTTAATGAAAACTAATTGTTGAACAAATTTCAAGCAGGTTTCAGAGCAGGTTATTCAACAACGGATCACATTTTCTCCATCAAAAATATCGTAGATTATCACGCAGAAAATAGGAAATAGCTGTATTCAATATTTATTGATTTCAAAGCTGCTTTCGATAGCAATGATCGACGAGCATTGTTTTATAAATTAAATCTACTGAGGTTATCCTCTAAGATTTCTAAAGTACTAAGAAAACTACACGAGAACACTACATCAGCTGTATGGGACGGTGAACAAATATCAGAATGGTTTGAAACCAAAAGTAGAGTACATCAAGGTTGTCTTTTATCCCCCGTGTTGTTTGCTCTTTTTATCAACGACATAGTTGACGCTTTGCCAAACGGTATTAAAATTGCAGGACTGGTTATAAAATGCCTCCTATATGCTGATGATGTCGTTTTGTTTGCAGACTCACCAGAAAGTCTTCAGCTCATGATAAATAGGCTAGATAAGTAGGGTAGTACCCGTGGCATGATGGTTAGTGCGTTGGACTGTCATGCAAGGGGTCTTCCAATCCCTGCCTGTGCAACCTTAATTAAAAAAAAAAAAATAATTTGCGCGGGTACTGCCTCTTGCGAGGAATTGACAAATCCTTCAATAGTAAATATTGTCATGAAAAAGTGCTTTCTCAAATTAGCCGTTCGGATTCGGCCTTAAATTGTAGGTCCCTTCCCTTCCTGACAACAGAACTTGCACACAGGAATGGTTGAGAGTTGTAAGTCACTAGGCCCTGGTTCACAACGGACTGTTGCACCACCCAATTTAATTTAAGTATTGTAAAATGTGGAAATTGTTAATAAATATATCAAAATCGAAAGTTATGATATTTAAAACAGGTCGAGGACGACACAGTAGAAATGAACATTGAAGTTGTGAATGAATTTACTTACTTAGGAATGATTCTCACACCCCATCTCAACCCTAAGAAACATTTTCAAAGTAAACTGAAGAAATCGACATATGAATGTTAGGTATGGAGATATCAGCAGTATGATGAGGTTGAAAAACTGCAACGGCTCTTCTTAACAAAACTATTTAGATTAGCAAAATCAACACCTAATTACATCCTCCTATTTTTATTTTCACCTTGAAAATGCACTTTTATTATGTAGCCAAAATACTTTCTTAAGATGATAATCGATTACCAAAATTATTAGCAAAACACAGTGTACAAAAAAATATAACTTGGTTCAGGAAATGGGAGGATATAACCATATTGAGCGTATTTCGGTGCATCCTTGGGAGATGGAAGATGGGAGTATGAGAAAAAAGATCAATTTTATTCTCGAAAAGCAAGATGCCAAAATAAGACTAAATCTAATTGAGGAAACAAAAGGCTCCTCATGTAAATCTCTATATCCAAAAAGCTCAATTATAATCTGAATGAGCTCAATTATTTTAAAGACAAAATGAGCTTATTTGAAATTTCCATCATTTGTCGCACTAGGGGAGAGCTTCTGGACTTAAATTAAAAACCTTATTTTAACGACCAATCAACTTTTTGCTCTCTCAGTAATTTGCAAGAACAAGAAAACTCTTATCACTTTTTATCAGTCTTCCCTATTCTAAAAGAAATAATTTGTATACTTATACTGATTTGTATACTTTAAAAAGTCAATAATAAGCGAATCAGACTCTATAAGAATCTTAAATGGAAGCAACTGGAAACTTCTTGCCCAATTTTGCATTGAAGCCCTAAATTACAGAGAAGATTTTATAAATTACTAAAAGCTTTGAACCCAAAAATTCATCTATTAAGTATTTTGGCGTACATATTGTACAAAATAAAAATTTTTGTATTGCAATTTATTTAATTGTATGTTTATATCGTTTTTCTTTTATAAATAAAAAAACAAAAATTACTAATTTTTAAATGAACAATGTAAAAATAATAGCAAAACACACCAAAAACCTTAATTGAATTATTAATATTAAAAATATATTTTGTAATTTTTAAGAGTAAAAATAGAGATGGCATCTGGCAGACGGTTTCAAAACCAAGGCCACAATTTTATTTATCATTATATTATTATGTTGAATTGTAAAAATTTGTTTAAGGTTCAATAAATAAAGCTATTTTTATTATTATTATTATTATTATTATTATTATTACTATTAATACTCGCTCATAGAGATTCAGATAAGAAAGTAACCAAGCCCCTACCTTCATTTAAAAACAAATCTATTTTTGCCGCAGAACAGCTTCACATTGTGGTTACATTAAGTAAATAAGAACACTTCTCAACACGATTCACAATACCAGCTCGCTTAAACCTTGGCTTAGAGGTCCAATTTTGAGATGAGAATAGTGATGGAATTGTCCTGGAATCAATGGTAAGTGAAGATGCATCTAATGCAATTGATTTGCAGGATGCACTCGTTAAAGGACATTTATCCTTGTTCCAGGGTATAATCTAGGTGTAGTTACCTAGATTATACCTTGGCACGAATGCATAATTTTTCTTCTTTAATTTAATTTAAACAAAAATTAGTAACTTTTTTTTCTCATTTTATTGTTGTTCAATTGTTTCTTGTTTTTGTGTTCATTTTTGTTTGTTATATTTTACAGAAAATACGCTTACGAATAATGAAATTTTATTTAATTTATGATTTATGTTTTTATTATTTATTTATTTATTTAGGTTTTCTCCCTCCTCTCAACCCGAACACGAACTTATTTAATTAACACAAAATAATTAAGAGAACCAAAATGTGAATATATTTTTATAATATTTTGTTTATATAAAAACGAAATTACTCTATTTGCGTATAAATAAAAGTTTTCTTTTCTTTTTTTATTAATATAGTTTATGTATAAATATAATTAATGTATGTGTAGTGTATTCATAATTCAAAAATGATTATGTATTATTTTTAAATCATTTTCTTTTTAGTTTTTAATTCGCTTTAGATTTGTTTTTCGCATTTTTTTTTTCTTAAGTTTTGTTTGCTTTGCTTCTTTTTGTTTATTTAATTTTAGCTTTTAATTAAATTTTATTGTTTTACATAATAATTTTATTAAGAAAATTCATTTGGAACTAGAAGACAGAAACAAATTTAAAAAAAAAAGAAAAGTTTGCTAATTTACAGAAAAATAATAAAACAGAGTTCTGGCAAAGATTCACAATCTTCATACCATAACAATCGTACGTATATAAAACTTTGGTAGAGAAGATATACAGAGTTGGAAACTTAAATTATTTAAAATAAAATAAGGTATTTTTTAGAGGAAAGCATAATAATTATGTTAGAAGTCCATTTAACAGTAGAATTTGTTTTATTTTTATTACACAAAAAATTATTTACGAACAGTTTTTAGTTTTTTTTGTTTTCATTTTCTTGTTCAGTGGCATTTTTATTACTCTCGAGTTATAATATTTTATTTATATTTATTTCAAATATACAAGCAAATTGAAAAATAGCATTTTTTTAAACCTCCTCACTCTTTCTCTGCATTCTTTTTAGATTTTTTTTTTGAAACACTTTTAAAACGAGAGATTATTGAGTGTTTTGTTAAGCTTTTGTTATATTTAAAGTATTGAACAATTAAAACCAATTGCCATAATATGGTAAAGGAAGCAACGGACCATGTTTAATTTTAAGTGTTAACTTAAAAAAGAAAAATATTTGAACACATATCAATAAAATGTAAATATGGGTGATTTTGTTTTATCCTCTCGCACATTATTAGATTTCCTTCCTTTATTTCCAAAGAAAAAATTATGTTTCCTTGTTCATGTATTTATTTATTGCTCGTCTAGGATTTTGAATTTGATGATTTTATTTAAGACTAAATAAAATCTCATCTGAACCAGAGCTTAAGTCGAAGAGCATCAACACCGTTCAAGTAATATCGAAACAGTCTTTTGTCACGGACAAATCCTAGATTTTCGTAAAGACGCAGTGCGGGTATGTTGCGCATCTCGGTTTCGAGAACAACCTCATCAGCGTTATCAGCTAACATCGCCTGAAATAAAAATTAAACAAATACGTTCGTCCATAAAAAAATACCTTAAGGAAAGCAAGGTTAACAATATTTAGATGTTTTTGAATGAAAAATGAATTATGAATAATGGTGATGAAATTTTTACAACCTATTAATCAGAATTTGTTATTTTTTAAAAATCAAGTGTAATAAAGTTATTTTTTAGGAAAGTTTATACAAGATCTTGAGCATTACAGTTTAGCAGAAGCTTTGTTCAAGTCGAAATCAGATGAAATGCGCTTGAACACTGAAAGGTAAAGATCTTTTTGTGTTCTTGGTCGTACGGAGTCTGGAGGTGAAAATTTAATAATTTTACGAATTATACCACTGTAGATTACTTTAAAAGATTGGGTCGAACTACCAGTTTTTGCAGCTGCTCTATTTTTCTGACCTGGAAAACAGTTATGACTGATTTTATGTTAAAAATGGGTTTGTTGGTTGATGCCAACAAGGGCGTGAACGACAACCTAAGGAATGTTTGCACTTATGATGTTATGAACACCCTTATAATGATTAAACACAGTGCGAGAAATTTAAATGGAGTAGGGAATTAGATCCCTGCCTGTGCCACCTAAAGTTTTATTCACGGGTACTGCCTCTTGCAAGAAATTGTCAAATTGTTCAAGAGTAATTCTTGTCATGAAAAAGTGCTTTCTCAAATAAGCCGTTCGGATTCGGCATATAAACTATAGGTCCCCTAAATCCCTGCATTTACTCGCACACAGGAATGGTTGAGAGTTGTAAGTCACTAGGCCCTGGTTTTCTATGGACTGTTGCGCCACCTAATTTATTTTATTTAGGGGATTAGAAGTGAGTAACTGATGCACATTGGTTTTAAATGTCTGCATATTGTAATGAGTGGGAAATATTGAGTCTGGTAAAGCATTCCACATTCGTGAAGTGGGGCTTAATAAATAATCATTGTACTTACGAGTACGTTCGAAATTGGGCACAAGGTAACTGATGAGCAATCCTAGAAGTACGGGTATTACTGTTAAATTTTTTGAGGTCAGGATGCAGCTGGCTATTTCGTTAGATCTTTTGTTATGAAAATAGCGATAGCCGTGATGCCTTGACGCGTTGTTCAAAAGGTGCAAGTGGCTCATTTTTAGAACTCTCATTATAATTCTATCCAAAAAGCTCACGATCATAATGGGGAACAAAACTTCTTGCATTGCATTGGGGGAGGATTACGCATTTGCGACAGTAGACAGCATTGAATTTTTGAATCATTACATTCGATACGGTTTTTGATAGGTTTCATTGAAAAACGAATTTAATGAAAAAAGAATTTAATGAACTTACCATTGGTAATCTACATCGGAAGGAAAGGGACGAGAGCCTAAATACGAATATGAAAAGTTGGACTACCGTCATCAGCGAAGCAATTAAGTCAGTTAGAAGTTTGAGACAGAAAATCATTTATGAAATTAAGGACGATTGTCGGAGACAAAGCGGAGACCTGGCATCCCAGCATTTACTTCTTTTATTTCATTTTAGGAATAATCCAATACTATTTGTATTGAACGGTCAGAAAGGTTATTTCGAATCGACCGAATAAAGGTTTTATTTTTAACCAAAAGCTCGCAGTTTCAACAAGATGTCAAACCCTCTCAAATGCTTTTCAAATATCAAGGCAGTTATCTCTAAATCGATGTAAAGATTTGTTTAACTGCTCGATAAGATAAACCACGAGATGGCCAATAGACCAATTGCCATACTGGTGGTCATTAAAAATCTTCTGTCTTCGAGAAATGTTTGAGCTGAAAATTAATCAATGATTCCAAAAGTATAGACGTGAGTGCAATTGGACAATAGTTAAAGGGGAGAAGGATTTGCTTTTTTATAGAGCCAGGCTGACCAAATGCCCACCATCTGCTCGGAAAGAGACTTGTAGAATAAAACCACATCTTCAGAACAAAAGCTTTAATACTATTTGGATCAGCGGATTTTTGAATGTTGATAAGTACTCTAGCAACTATACAACTGAGAAAGAAGATTTGTCCTATAGAATCGTTAACGCTTTCAAGTACAGAAAGAATCAAGTCAATTATAAGGAGCATCGAATTAACAGCAAATTTGTGATGCAATTAAAATGTTTTTTTTTTCTTCAATCGAACTTACAAAAGGCGTGTCTTTGGACTTGAAAAAAAGCGAAGGAACCAACGATATTTACGCACATTTTGTTTAAAAAGTGTAATCTAGGTAAATGGTAAGAAATTGTAAATATCAAAATGTACCTATCAATAAAGTATTTTAAATTAAAAGTAATGTAACGAAATATTATTTTCTTGAAAGTTTCATTTAATACCAAATTTGACTCAAAATTACACAAATTATATTATTGTTATGTAATACAATTTTAGTTATACAATAAGAACCTCTGTTTAGCTGCCACAAAAGGAAAATAGGACCCGAATTTGAAATAAGTCAACGACCAACCTTATCTGAGAGAAAAATTGCAGTAGAAATAATATTCGAATATTTTTGGAATTTAGCCAAAGAATGAAATGGATCCAACTTTGTAATTAGTTCAAATATGTTTGCAGATCACCTTTCATACTACTTTAAAAACCTGTTCTCAAATCAATCTGATTTGTCCTTTGCTTATGCAAAACCACTGATTATTGAGGAAACTGGACTGTGAAATAAAACAGAAGATGGAAAAGCACAAAGCGAAGACGGAATTCCATATGAATGCATTAAAAATGCAACACCAGCTTTCATTGATAAGCTTTTCAACAACATTCTTTCAACCGGCTTTCCTTATTCATAAGAAAGGTGATCCAAACAACATCGAAAATTATCGGGGAATATCATTTATGAACATTATGGCCAAAATATTTTGCGTTGTTTTAGTGAACAGAATAGAAAAGTGGGTTTATAATAACAGCCTTTTAACTGACTTCCAATCGGGTTTCAGGAAAAACTATTCTACTGTGGATCAGATATTCGGATTGCTGGCACTACAATCAATGTTTTACTGTATGCAGCAGATGATCTAGTGATCCTTTCAGAGTCACCATAAAATTTGAAGCTCGTGATAAATCGGTTGTCAACATACTGCAACACATAGGACTTGCAATAAATATTGAAAAATCCAAAATCATGGTATTCATGGTTGGTTCTTCAATGGCCATCGCCTTGAAATCACTAAATATTACAATTATTTAGGCATGAAGTTGAACAAAACGATGGATTTCAAAAATCATTTAATTGAAAAGGCGAAGACTTCGCAAAGCTTGCTGAATATGACATGAAGGAATATTTTCTTAAACCAAAATGTATTGCTGTCAGCTAAATACAAAATATTCGAACGTGTTGTTAAAACTTCTCTTTGGTACGCGGCACAAATTTGGGGATCGGATGAATTTGAAGCAGTAAAAAAGCTCCAAAGAAGTTTTATAAACAAAAATGTTTAATCTGCGAAATTTAACACCTAACTACGTAATTTATTTAGAAACGGGGGTTGAAAACTGTTTAACACCCTTAAGATGCAGGGCGACTATATCTATAAAGTTGCTTCACATTCAGATGCTCGTTTGACAAATGCGGAATTGAATAACTTGGCTCCACTTAAGGAGCAGCTTCACAAGATAATTCAAAAATACGAAGACTTTGTTGGAGAACAATTAGTAGCAGAGGTTGAGCAGTCTGACAGCACAATAATTTACTCACAACTAAATCATAACCTTTTAAACAATAATTATTTTGAAAACACATTCAGCTATAAAGAAATATCGTTAATACTCAAATCCAGATGTGAGCTTCTAACCTTAAATAGCAGTCCATACATAAAATTCGACTATCTACATATGATTTTACAATTCTTAAGAGGAAGATGAATCATAAACATTACATAGAGAAGAAGATGGGCTGTATATAATTATTTAGTTGCATCGCTCCGTTATTAAATATAAGAATCTTTTTATGTTTTTCAACAATTACGACATACACTAAGCCTAATTGTAAAATATTTACTGCAATAAAAGTAGATTTAAAATAAACAAATTTTATTCGCAGGTTAGACAATAATAGAAATATTGAAGTCGACAGCTTTAGATAATGCGACATTGAAAAAAACCCTAGAAAATGCAAAGTTAAAAATATATTAAGCCATATTCTAGTGAGAGAAACATCTAATAAATAAGACTGTACGTTTTAACTCTAAATTTAAATGATTGCATAATATTTTTGAGAATTATAATAAGCTTCTTCAAACCGAGTCTTTTTGTGGTGAAGTTTTTTATTTATATGTTTGAGAATCATCATCTTGAGTAAGAAATTAATTTAAAAAAAGTTCTTCATGTGTTTTTTTTTTTACTTTAAATGGTTCATAATGTTTAAAATGTCTTTAATATGATTTTAATGTAATAATAAAAATTATGAAAAACTTACCTCAATGGCCTTTTGCACAAGTGTTGTACCAATTTTTAATTTCCTATATTCCCGTCGTACTGCCAACATTGCTATGTATCCCCTTTTTACATTCATGTGCATATCTAGTTTGCAAACAATAGCTCCAACGTATTCGTTGCCGTGAGCGGCCAAGAAGCACAGCTTCGGCCAATTATATATGAAGTACCGATAAGTGTAAATCGAATAAGGCTCCGACAGTTCAGCTTGAATAAGACGCATTATATCCTGAAAAAAAGTAGAAGATTAGTCGGACAGAAAATAATAAATTTTAATATTCAATGTAACTATAACCGCAGTATGTTAAAGGAATGAATTATGGTATCAAACAAAAGTTTATGATTTAAGTTTAGATAAATGAGAAGATAGTAGATGAATTGAATTTATAATGAATACTTTTGGTAGTTGACATTTCAGAAAGAAACAAAATTGATAATAGTTCTTGCGTAATTTAGAAATAGAAAATATTTGACTGTAGGACACCCCGTTTATACCGAATTCGATTTTAAACATGACAAGGTCGGTGAATAAAACTTTTAAGTGGTACAAGCAAAGACATTTTGGCAGTCTTTCGCACTAACTATCTCATTTGAGAACTGGTCATAACCATTATAATAACAGTCTTTTCAAACAAATTGCGCCGTCTGAAAGTTATCCTACAGCCAATTTATTTAAATTGTTGTATACTTTTTTTTAAGCTTTGGAGTGGTTATTATTGGTATTTTGTTATGATTATCTAAATTTTTATTTCGTATCGTGAATGAAGTTTGAAATTTTATTTGATCGTAAACTTGGTAAATTTAATGCCATTTCTCAATCAAATATCAAGACAAGACGAAGCAACGAAAGTTCAATTGAAATTTGTTTAATAATTAAACACAATTAGTTTACTTTAATAGAATGGACTGAAATACCGTATAAAATAGAGCTGTAGGTCAGTATTGTTGTAAAAAAAAAACAGGATTTACCACCTACGAAGAAAAAGAAGATTCGGCAACATTTTGGTAGAAATCGGAGACCAAATTCAATCCCGTCCTATCAGATTGGAAAACATTGATATTTGTTTACAAAATTGTAATACAAACAGCTATGACTTAATAATAAAAAAATATATTCGAAACAAAACGTAAGAAAACATAAAAAATAAAAAAGCTACCGGAGGGGGTAAATTTACTTTACAATTTTCCAATATTGGATTTCGCAATTACCAATTTTCTATCAAGTGAAAATTGTCTGGGTTGATTTTATCTACATATTAGACAATTTAAGACATGTGCATTCAAAAGGACATAAGGTTTTTCTCAAAACCCACCTCTCCAAAAAAAGAAAAGAATCCTGAGGCTGAATATTATATATCTGAGGAGACAGACCAAAAAAAATCAAATAAACATAAATTAAATCATCGCCACACAAGACTCAAAGAAAACACACAAAAATTGAACTTTTCAAGGCTAAGAAAAATCACAGTAATAAAAATTGAGATTATTTATATGAAAGAAAGTATAGGGTGCCTAGTACATCAACTGGAGATTGGGTTTTAACCAGAAAGAAAAATTGTTGGGTTCTTATCCAGACTGCAGCAGATGAATTCTCGAGATGGAATCAACGGTGGCGTCTACAGTTCCAGTAAGGTTGAACTACTTAGTGAACATCTTATAGGGCTTTTACGACTTATTCGGAGCCCAGGCTTATAAGGAACGGTTTATCCGGCTCCCCATCCTTGGAGTTATACTAAGGATCTGACCCTCCAGATCGGGGGTTGTGCCGTCGGGGTGACTTCCTGACCACGTACACGATACGGACGGATTTACTGTTGATAACCCACGCAAACGAATTAAGGACAACCAGCTTCGGATATGCACGTGGATTATTAAGTCCCTTAACAGACCACGTGCGGCCGAAGAATTGGCGGAGGCCCTAGACTGCTATAAAGCAGACATCACCGCCATCCAGCAAATACAATGGGATGGTCCTGGCAAAAAGAGGATGAAAAACTGTGATATTTACTATGGTGACTGCTATCACGAAAACCAATAGCGTTTATTTGGATGCGACTTTGTCATTGGAACCAGACTTAGGCAACAAGTATTGAGCCATAGGTGCATCAAGAGCGCCTCATGATCATACGAATCAAGTCTAAATTCGGCAACATTAGCATGATATGCACGCACGCCCCCACAGAAGAGAAAGACGACAACACCAAAGATATGTTCTTCGAGCTCTTAGACAAAACATATGAGCAGTGTCCTAGCTGCGATATTAAAATTTCCTGGGTGATTTTAATGCCAAGCTAGGAAGTGAAGACACCTTTGGTGGAATAATCGGGAAGAACAGCCTGCACGACAAAATTTCCGATAACGGATTCAGGCTCATCGACTTTGCTGCGGGTAGAAACGTTTTGGTAGCCAGCACGCGTTTTCCACAACTCAACATCCACAAAGGAACTTGGACTTCTTCAGATCAATCTACCGTCAACAAAATTGATCATATTGCGATCGACGCCAGACACTCTGCCAGCATCATGGATGTACGAACTTTCCGAGGAGCTAACATCGACTCGGACCACTACCTCGTTGCAGCCAAGGTAGCACTTCGGATTTCCAGACCCAAGGCAAAACAGGGAGGTGCTGGGAGAAGGTACAACGTCGAACGGCTACAATCGCCAGAGATCGCCAAATCCTTTTCCAACCGAGTTACAAGTAACCTCTCTCGAAGTTCTCTGCCGCCAGCACAATGTATCGAAAACCAGTGGCAACATTGCCAAGATGCATTCAGAGAAGCCGCCTGTCATGTGCTGGGTTTCAAACAGCCATTAACAAGGAACCCCTGGTTTGATGAGGAACGTCGGCAGGCAAATGCAGCCAAACAACAGGAACGCAAAGCGGTGCTGCATAAAAGGTCGAGACTTGCTCATGAGCTCTATAAGCAGAAGAGGCGAGAGGAACGCCGACTTCTCAGAAGGAAAAAGGGAGGGCAGGAGAAGCGTGCGGTCGAAGATGTTGAGAGGTTTAAGAGCAGGAATGAAGTTCGAAAGTTTTATGAACAGGTGAAACGAAATTCACAGGTACATAAACCTAGAACCGAAGGCTGCAAAGACTAAAGTGGAAACATCATAGTGGAACCGCAGTCAATGCTGAGGATATGGAAGGACCACTTCTGCAGACTGTATAGCGGCGACGACAAACCGAATTCCGATGTCATTCAGGATGATCCATTCAACATAGACTACGAAAGCCAACAATCCCGTCATCCCGACATAGACGAAGTAAAGACTGCCATATCTAAGTTGAAGTCTAATAAAGCCGCTGGAGGGGATGGCTTGAATGCCGATCTCTTTTAAGCAGCTGGAGATAAGTTGTTTAGGAGCATGCACCAACTTATCTGTAAGATATGGTCGGAAGAAAGCATGCCCGATGAATGGAACCTCTGTATTGTTTGCCCGAAAAAAGGAGACCCTCTTAACTGCACCAACTATAGAGGAATCAGTCTACTTAACATCGCCTATAAAATCTTCTCTGCCGCAATATGTGAACGTCTAAAGTCCATCGTCAACAACCTGATAGGTCCTTATCAGTTTGGTTTTAGACCAGGAAAGTGAACAGTTGATCAAATATTCACATTACGGCAGATCCTGGAAAAAACCCAAATCGACACCCACCATCTTTTCATCGATTTCAAGGCCGCATATGACAGGGACGAGCTGTAAAGAGTAGTGTCTAGTTTTTCACGCTGCTCCATAAAGGTTGGAAACAGTTTAACAGAACCTTTCGATGTCAAAAAAGGCTTTAGACAACGTAATGCGCTGTCATGCGATTTTCTTAACATCTTATTTGAAAGAATAGTGCAGAGCTCTCACGGCAACACTATCCTTCAAAAGTCAGACTAATTACTAGCATATGCTGATGACATTGACATAATCGGAAGAACTCAGCGTGATGTCAATGGGGCTTTTGTGAGTATTAAGGCAGAGGCGGCAAAAATTGGTTAAACGGTTAATGAGGGCAAAACAAAGCACATGCTGTCGTCAAGAAAGGACATACAACACCGACGTTTTGGTCAAAACGTCACCATCAACAGACGTAACTTTGAGGTGGTCAAGGACTTCGTCTACCTAGGCTACTCTTTAAACGCAGAAAACAACACCAGCGCTGAGATCAAACGAAGAATAATTCTTGCTTACCGCTGTTTCTTTGGGCTAAGAAGGCAATTGAGTGGTAAAATCCTTTCTCGAGGGACCAAAGTGTCACTATATAAGACCCTCATCATCCCCGTCCTGTTATGCGGTACAGAAGCATGGATTATGACAAAAGCGGATGAAAGCACCGCGGATCGTTTCAAAAGAAAAGTTCTTCGTGTGATCTACGGTCCCGTATGCATCGAAGGGGTGTGGAAGAAAAGAGCAACATAGACTTAGACAGAAAGGTAAAAGTCCAACGACTAAGATGGCTGGGTCACGTAGAGCGCATGGAACCCAATGCTCCAGCCCGGAAAGTCTTCGAATCCACACCCACAGGGCAGCGGATCAGGTGGCGCACACAAGTGGAAAGTAACCTCACCCAACTTGCAGCCAGAAACTGGAGAGTTTGTTGGGAGAGGCCTTAGTGCACACAGAACTGTAGTGCCACCTTAAGTAGGAAGGATATTTAATTAAATACAAAAATAATTTAAGGGAAAGAAAATGAAGTGAAGAGCTCAGGTACTTCCATAACCACAGATGCCATCAGAGCGAAACTATTCCAATGTGTTAAACTGAGTAAGTCCGATTCTGCAGTGTTCTGAGGGGTGCCACAACTACGCAACAAAAATTAGAGCGAGCAATGATTCTAAGTTCAAACTTCATTGACACATGGTTTGTACACTGCTCTTACAGGGGCTTCGAAAAACAAGACAAACTGTAAAGTTTGTGCGAAGAGCAAACAAATTAGAATACATTTCAAGGAAAAGGGGCAACAGTAATTCTGGAAACAATCCATTCTGAACTTTGTGCTTCCATTAGTGTTGTTTCATGTGGCGGTGCAGGTTTTATGATTTAATTAGAAAAATCTTTGTTTACTTTTTCAAAGCAAATTCAAAAGCTTTTTGAATTTAAAACAAAAATATCAACATTTTTTTACGCATCGATAACGGCGCCTATTTTTGCAACCGCGTCGAAGTAACTACTGAAAGAAAATGGAATTCAAAACCAGACAACACTGTATAGGCTGTAACATAACCTTTAGAGAGAAGCAATAGAACGAGTATCGAGAAGACACGCAGCATGTTATTGGATGTTGGACTCGACGTTAAGTTTTGAGCTGAGACATTCTCTCGTGCTGTTTTCATCGTCAATAGATCTCCTAGCAAATAAACAACTGGTGTGTTACTCTTGAATAAATTCCAAAACATAGTCACTTTTGAGTCTTTGGGTGTAAGGCGATGTTCCAAGAAAGATAAAATGGTTACTAGTCGAGATGTTGTGTTTTTATAGAATTCTCAATAGAAGCTAGCGAAGCCAAAAAATCATAATTATTTTCATATATTTTTAGATGAGTCGAATTCAGTGGGGGATGTTGGTGACAGTGATACTGACAGAACCATAAAAAAATCACACAGTAAACGACTGAAGCGTTTTTACTCAGAAGAGGAAGGTTTACAAAAATTGAGACTGATGTTAGTTACGTCTTAAATGAGTATATTGATACACAAAATGAGATCAAAATTGTGCATGGTAAGCCTTCTGCACAAAACAAGCATAGGTTCATATTACACACACTGTCCTTTCCTATTTATCTTTCATATGTTGCTCATTGGCAACTGCTTCATTCACCACTCCAGGAATTCTATTTCAAGTATTTAATTAATTATTAATTCTAAGTGAGACATTAATTAACAGTGTTATTCATTTTTATAATACGATACACTTCTTATGCAGAAGGTAAGAGCATGATGGATCGATATTGGACAAATATTTGTCACGTCTTGATAACCAAAATGACTCTTCTGAAAATTCCTTAATAAAACTGGATAGAAACTTAAAATAAAAGGACTAATTTCACATCAAAATCATGGAGATAGTGTTTTCATCAAATTGGATGAAGAATTATGGTTTTTCTAATTAGATTTGAAGATTAAGTCTATTGGAAATAAAATACTACTCACATGCATCTGCAACTCGGACTCGTACTCTTTATATTCGATCTGGATATTTTCTAAGTTGATGGCAGGTTGTGCGATGACTGGTGATAGTTCTAGTTGTTGTTGTTGTTGGTCAATTTTCTCCTTGGAATCACCCTCATCCTTAGTTGCTTGTGGCTGTGATGGTGGTGGTGGCGATGGAGTTCTTCTACTGCTAGGATGGGTGCAGCCGTTGCTTAAGCCACTAGTGCTGCTTTTTGCTTTTCCATCTTTCTCCTCCTCCTGCTCTTCATCTTCCTCCCTTACCTTAGCTACTATATCATGATCATTAAGAATCTTTACCTGGCCATTGCTAGAGCCATGACAACTATTGCGTTCCTTAGGATTTCTACTACTTTTACTAATATTGCAATCCCCGTTTAATCTGGGTTCAACATGGCCATTCTGTGAGGATGGTCCTCCATTAGTTAGGGACTCTTCTCGTTCACATTGCTCCTGCTCCTGCTGGTTGTGGTGACTGTCAGTGCCGTTGTGTTCCTGTTTTGCGTTGTTGCTGACCTTCCCAGAAGAGCTGATATGAAGAGCTTGCTTTAATTTCTCGTTTAGTCTGTCTGTCTGTTGGGTTTGAGATTGGGATTGGGTTTGGGGAGCAGGGCCATTGCCAGTTCCATTCTCTGCGCATTGCTTTCTTTTGTTTTTCGTCTTTTTCTTTGATGGCTTTGTTGAGCAATTCTCTTGAACAGAATTCATGTCTTCCTTTTGCTTTTTTCTTGTGAAATTTGGACTTCTCGCTGCTCACTGATCACCTCGACCTCGTCGTCTGCTTCTTCTGCTGCAGCTCCTCCTCCTGCTGCCTGCTGTTTGTCGTCGTCGTCTTCGTCGTCACACAAAGTTATCGTATCGTTGCTGCTGAAGCTGAATGGAAATGAAAATGAAAAATTGAAGGAAAGGAAAAGAATTTTTTTTTCTTCAGCAATATGTCAAAAATTTATGTGCACATACACAAAATTCTGTCTGCATATATATTTTCGTTTTCGTCGTACTTTGTATTTTGGTGAGTACGAGTGTGCTCAAGGAAATCGCTCTGTCGTAAGAGAATTTCTTTGTATTTATTTTTCTGTTGAAGTTTTTCACTTTCTCTATTTGCTGATGAGTAGTTGAGGGGTTTTTGTTGGAAATATTTGATAATTCGTAAATATCGTGAGATAATTTTAGAATTTATTTATTAAAAAATATAATTGAAAAAGAAATAATTCCTGTCCTCTGTCTCTGCCTCTGTTTCCTTCTAATCTGTTTTTTTTTTTTATGTTTCGAGCTCGTTTTGTTTGTCAGTGTCAAGTGACAAATGACAGGAGTTGTTTTTGATGAATTTTGGCATCATTGTTCAGTTTGTGGTGCATGGCCAGAGTTACCAGTTAAGCTGGACAAAAAATATGGACCATCAACAAAAACTTATAAAAGTGTTGTGGCTAATGAATTACTTATTTTCTAATAAAAGATATTTTTTTAGACATGTGTCTTTTTAAAAAGATATAAAATGCATATAATTTGATGCTATGACCAAGAATTTATCTTCATTATAAAGATAAGGGTTTGCCATTATGTTTTAAGAATGATGAATGTCATTTGGCCGACGAAGTTGGCTCGAATAAATTCTATCGCCCGAGAGGTACAATTTTTGTACCACTTTTTGATGTAATTTGTGCAATTCGTCAGCTATAACACACCAACTATTTTCTGTAAAGGCAATTTGAGAAAGCCAACTGAGACGGTCTCAATGAATTCTTCAGGAACTTTACTTGGTCACTATGCTTCCTCGATAGTGACGTTGATTCCAGCGCAGATATAATTACAAATTTAATTCTTTGTGGAATGAATGAACATTTTTATCCCGAATAGGGCAAAATCTATCAAACCCAAAGAGAACTCATGGTTTGATTCGCGAACTGTAAAGAGGTTATTAGGATCAGAGATATAAGTTTCCGTTGTTGTAAAGCCAACCCGACTGAGGAAAACCGGAATAAGTTCAAACAACATAATACTACAATGTCCCAAAGGTAGTAAAAATGTCTGGTCATTTGTAAAAAACGTACGAAACAATACGTCATCCTCGGTTCCAACGCTCGTC
Source organism: Eupeodes corollae (assembly GCF_945859685.1). Taxonomy (NCBI): domain Eukaryota; kingdom Metazoa; phylum Arthropoda; class Insecta; order Diptera; family Syrphidae; genus Eupeodes; species Eupeodes corollae. The sequence continues at coordinate 223,313,234 of NC_079147.1, forward strand.
CACAATGACATTTTCAATGTTAGCTCGATTGATAAAGCCAATTTGCTTGCAGCACAGTTTGCTGTTTATTCGACGCTACCGGAGAGTGTCATGATTGAGTTCTCCTGTTCTTGAGAGCGTAAACGGTTTTATGGCACTAGTACAGTTGCAAGAGTACTGAAAGACTTTAACATACAGAAATCAGCTGGCCCGGATAGCATTAATCCTATTGTTCTGAAGAGGTGTTCTTCATCGCTGGCAGAACCACTGCGTAAACTTTTCGATCTTTCCTGTACTACAGGTCTCTTTCCGAGCGGATGGTAGACAGATTTTGTCCAGCCTGTCCCTAGAAAAGGCGAATCCTCCTCTCCCTCTAACTATCGTCCAATAGCACTCACGTCCCTTCTTTCCAAGGTCATGGAAACGCTGATTAATTATCAGCTTAAGAAATATCTCGAAGAACGGAAGCTTCTTAATGATGGACAGTATGGTTTTCGTTGCAATAGGTCCACTGGTGATCTTATGGTTTATCTCACCGAACAGTGGAGCAAATCTTTACATCATTTTGGAGAAAGTAAGATTATTGCACTTGATATTTCAAAGCATTTGATAGAGTTTGGCACCAAGCTCTCTTATCGAAAATGCGTGCTTTTGGTATTGACGAATTCCTTCTTCATTGGATTAGAAATTACCTTTTTAATCGTTTGATACAAGTTGTATTCGATGATTTCAAGTCTGAAATTCATAAAATAAATGCTGGAGTTCCCCAGGGCTCCGTTTTGTCTCCGGCTCTCTTCTTCATATTCATAAACGATCACTTGTCTGCCACTTCTAATCCATTAAATTGTTTCGCTGACTACAGTACACTCAGCTTTTTATATTCGATTCTAGATTCACATCCTTGTCCCTCGGAGGTGGAACTTCAGCGTATGATGAGCTTATTAAATTCTGATCTCGACAACGTTGTCCCATGGGGAATCGAAAACCGTGTAGAATTTAATACTTCTAAAACCCAATTCTGTCTCCTGTCGTTAAAGCGTAACGCTTTAAGCCCCCTCATAGGAGGGGGTATATCGCTGAATGGAATGGAATTTGATTGCTAATGTATGCGGAAGACATTGTGCTAATAGCTGCTAAGCCAGACATACTACAAGGCATGATAAGTAAGATGGCAGAATACTGTCAACGGTAGAATCTTGTTATAAACCTGAAGAAATCGAAAGTGATGGTATTTAGAAAAAGAGGTGGTAGACTTAGCCAACTAGAAAATTGGAAGCTCAACGAAGTTGTTAGCAAATACAAGTACCTTGGTATATGGCTAACTTTGACTAAGCCTAACGGAGCACTTCAAAGAACGATCTAAACAAGCTATACAGAGCTTAAATTTTACGTGGAATCGGGTTATCACTAATAAAGATGTCAAATTAACTTTTAAGATCGATATGTTCAACGCGGTTATCAGGGCTATACTCGGTTATGGAGCACAAGTATGGATGGCGTAGCAGTTAAAATAATCGAGCGCGAGCACTTAGAGTCTTTGCAAAGAGCACAACAAATGAAAACACTCAGCTTATACCATTGGCTCGATTATACTGCTGGTGAAGTTTACGTCTCGGATGACTGGGATGTCTCTGAAATTCGCTGGATACTGAAAGCAAGGGCAGGGCTCATTATGCTCAATGGAACACTTAGGACAGAAACTGAAAATCTAAACTCTCTGGAATTCAAACGAAGAAGAGACCCTAGCTTCTGTTTTTCTGTATTTTAATTTTTTTTGGGAACACTAGGTCTTATAGTAGGTGTTTGCTTTAAGATACGGTCTTTTAAAGAGTTCATCGCTTGAGCGACGATAAGCTCTTAACCATCCAAATGTTAATTTTCTGGCCTTTTTACACTCTAGATCAAACCAAGGCGCTATAAAGCTATCTTGTGTTTTCCTAATGCTGCACAACGTTCTCGGATAAGATGCTTTCATGACCTCTTCTAACTGACTCAACTTATATTGCTGACAACTTTGAAGGGAAGTGTTAAGATTTATTTGGTATCGAACTTTTTTTTTTTTGGTAGGAGTCTCATACAGTTTGATTCCTCAGTTGCTATTGAAAGTCTGCAAGTCACGACTAATGGAAAGTGATCCGAAAAGGGCACATTTTCAACTTTGAACTCAATTATTTAGTGGTTCCAATTACCACTAATAAGGCCGTAATAAAATATAGAACTGCCCTGATTGCCGACAAAAGTAAATTCGACTTCCTTATCCAACCAACTGGTTCCGTTCGTAATTCGAGTTACAAACATCCAATAATTTTGCTCCCTCAACGTTGAAGACTGTATGTTTGGACTTTCGTAATAATAGGAAATAAGCAGTTTAATATTTTATTCAATTTTGACCTTTCAAAAAAGTCAAAAGCCATATGTTAAAAATCAGAATACCAATAAGATTGGCCGTGACTGCGCTACTGCGAAGCCAGCCAAAACATTCACTTGCTTCAATGTTAATATTTTCTGTTTCTCATAAAGCATATTTGTGTTGGCAGTATTTTGATCTGCTCCATTAGAATTCATTGTTTAATATGAAAAGTGTTTACGAACGATCATAATCATTATTTATAATTTAAGTTGAAATTAACATTCCATTAGTTGGAAAGGACAGTTCTTGGTTATTTTGTTTTCAACTGTCATTTCGTGATTGATTTGTCAGTTTTGTGCATTATTTGGCAGCCATCTTAGTTTCAATTTTTGTTCTTCATTTTTTGTGGTTTTATAATTGTAAACAAAATTAAAGTATACAAATAAGCAGGTTCTGATAACCTGCAGTCAACTGCAGTGTTTGAACGTACATTTTGGTCAAAGGCAACTTATTAGCTTTTTAATTATCATAAACTCGGAACTCTACTTAACTAACCTCTAACTTCAGCTGATCGTGCAAAAACTACCAAAAACAACCAATTATCTACAAAACACTTCTTAGACAAATTGCAAGCCCATGCCACAGAGTAATAAAGTTCAGCTCTCAGTTGAAGGAAAAATTATAATTAGCTGTCATTTTGACACAAGAGCAATTGACTTGATAGTTAGGTTAGGTTAGGTTAATGTGGCTGCTGATTTAGAATCCACACATGAATCTAGAGAATTACTTCCTACTAGTCGAACCATTTTGAGCTTTTTATAAAGCGAAGAAGATATTTGATATCCTTTTTAGCTAGTTAACTGGAATTATCAAAAGAGTAGTCTCCCAGATGAAGTTTGCGTCTTAGTGAAAGAGCAGGGCAAGTGCAGAGAAGGTGAGAGTTTGTTTCCTCTTCTTCTTCGTCCATACATCTCTTGCAGAAGTCATTTGAAGGTGCACCAAGCCTTGATAGTTAGCGAGTCAACTTTAGAATAAACTTGCCTGAATTGGCAATTTTTTGGTAAACTTACCTTATATTTACATCCCTTACGTCGTTTTTTATTTCTGATTCATTTTTGTTCTTCCTGTTTCGAGCTTCCGTCTTCTACTGGGCAAAAGAGTTTTTGGAGCAGATACCCGAATTTTATCTTAAACAACTTTTACATTTGATATATTTTAAGAACTTTATTATAGGATTGAAGTACAAGCAAAGTGTTCATTAATGAAACTATACATTGTTTTTTTTTTAATTCATTTTTATTAATTCAATCTTAAAGCTAGACAAAAATTCATAAAACTATAACACTTAATACTAATGCCTTTCATCCCTAAGATCTTTTTTACATCAATTTAAATTTAATTTTTTGAAAAAAAAAACTAATATCAAGATCCTTTTTTGGTTTTACTTAAAACTACTTAAAATAAGGTCCTTAACATAAAACTTAAAGCTAACATAAACTACCTATCCTACCTATAAACTACTTTAAACTAGAACAACTACAGCAGTAAATCTAACTATCTAACAATTTTGTTGTTCATATTTTTTAAAATAATTTTTTGTTTCCATGTTTTTAAAACTTTTTTTTATGTATTTTTTTGTATTTCTTTTTTCTTAAACTATAAAATAACTGGTTCTCCTGCTTCACCCTATTAGTTCGGTCCCGTTCGGACACAGCCCTACTGCTCTGCCTTGTGCCATGACGTCCTGATTGTACGGGAGTCGCCTATCCACGGTTCGTCGTCTGACGTGGTAGATTAACGGAACTGCCAATCTGTCCTGTATCAGACGGCATCTATCTAAAAAGAGGAATGTCTCTGGTAGAATGAAGCCGCTCAAGCGTGCACTCTCAAAATACTAGTGGTTCGGATAGAACGCCCCGAAAATTAAATTGTTGGTCGAAGACATAGCTCTTGCAATGTGACCTCGAACGAGTTTTATCACGAAATTGTCGATTCAGTTGATTCGAGCCCCGTTGCATAGAACCTCGTTGGAATAGTAATGCACATAAGAAGATTCGGCTGTTCGATATAAGTCAATACAGCGTCGTAAACACTGCCGCTCGAACACCCGAAACTTCTCCATCTGGGAAGGGGCAACGTTGAACCACACAAGACAACCATAAACGATCATCGGCCGTATGAGGGCCATGGACTGCTGTAAAACATCCGTTTCATCAGAGCAAAGGGTCCTCAGGCCCTGATCAGAGCAGCATTTATATTTCTGTCGAAATATAAATACTGATCTAACCAGACACCGAGGTACTTCACTACATTTTTGCTCACTAATGGCTGCCCGTGAAGATCAACGATGACCATCTTGCGCCAATTCTTAGACGTATCCCTCGTGGCCCCCCAACGGAGTCCGGAACAGAATTTTCTCCGACTTCTGGAAATTTGTTTTCATTTTCCAGTCATCGCAATATCGCTGAATCTTGTCGATCAGATCGCTGGTGAAAATGCTGAAGAAAATCGGCTAATTAACCGCTCCCTGTTGAAGACCATTTTTAATTGAGAATGTTGTGGTAGAAGTTACATTGACACTTTTGACAACAAACTTTCTACCGTTAAGCATATCATACAGTATATACAACAATGGCTCGCTTATGCCAAGCCTGCTCAGTTTTAGGTAAAGACCCTATAACCATACGGTGTCAAAGGCCTTTTCGAAATCAACCAGAACAGCACCTGAGCATTGTTGTTTGGTTTACTCCATTGGATATTAGAAACGAGTTTAGATGCAGCAAGAATTGTGTCTTGTCCTGCCTTGAACCCGAACTGTTTATCCGGAATTATTTTTATTTTTATACACTTAGTCAGAGCCCTATTAACGATTTTTTCGAAAACTTTGCTGATGCTCGGAAGAAAACTTATCGACCGAAGATTTGACAGGTTGGAGTTGTCCTTTCCCTTTTCGGGAGAAGATGAAGGTCTTCTAATGCACTGGATAATATGCATTATTCAGTGCATTATTGAAGAGTGTGGTGTAAATGTCAATTGCCTCCATCGGTAAATGTCTTAGTACAACGTTGAATATACCATCGACACCTGCTGACATAATGGCATAAGAACTCGACATCGTTCTTATGCCATTATGGGAAAGTTTGCAGCAGTAGATTCGTTGGACCCAATTTTCAATCACTCGGCCACACATTTCGCCTTATATTTTGGCTCTGACCTCCACCAACGTCGTTGGTTTGTTGGCATAAATCTAAGTCTAGAAGCTTTTAGTCATACGAACGAGTCGGCCAATTTACTGGACCATTTATAGAGATAACACGCTCATCAAACTTACTCTTCAATAAATTCATTGTTAGGTGAACTGTGTGGCACCATCTTGTTGAAACTACAGATCCATATTTTCCAATTCGATTACGCATGCCAACAGTAACGTAAAATGTGGATTATTCCCTGGCCAATAACACCTATTTTGGATAATGATGAACATATTGAGCCATTAGGATTGGGAGAGAATTACTGCAGAAAATTGGAGATAACGCTCTTAAAGTTACGTTCACCGACTCGAAATTTCGCTTGATATTATTTTATAATTTGAAGACTTTGGTCGTCCATTTTCCATAAGGAAAATATTTATCTTACTTAACAAATTGACAGTTACTTAACGATTGTAAGTGAAAGGCTGCGTTCACAAACTAAATTCAAAGTTGGCAAGTTCCTATTGGAAAACCCTTTACATGGATATGCTATTTCTTCTAATTTCACCATTCAACAAATAATACTTTTTTTTGTAGTTATAACTATCGCCAAAATGTATTATTTCGATCTTTTAAAGATTAAGTTCATCTTCAAATAAATATTATAAATGAAAACAAAATAGACATAAATCTTAATCCAGCTTCAGGGCTTCTGCTTCTAAAACATTCGCTAAAGGTATTAAGTTTCTTTTATTTAATTATTTTTTTTCTCTATTACTTTCAATTTTACATCAGGGGTCACATAGAGAGTCATAGGCATACATTTTACTATGAAGTGCCAATTAAGAATCCCACGAGCTTACTACTTTTTCCATATTTATTCAAAGTCCATTATAATGTTTCATAACATTTCCCATAAAAGGGTCAATTTTTATAAAAATTTTCACTTGTAACTCTTATTGATTGGATCGAATGATTCAGGGCCGGATTTGAAATATTCCACAGACTCCACAATCATAAACTGTATTCAATTTACATACGTGGAAGCAGATATAGTGAAAAACTAAGCTCGCTGAACTCCGGTGGAAGCAGCTCGAAAAGTTCTTTTATGTTACATTTTATGGTAGCCGACATGCTTATGTATACACTGACACTGGAGAGATAACGCAGAACAGGACGTTCAAAGCTTTGGTGAGCGCAACTGAATGCCGTGCGTCGTCTTGCAGTTGGATAAATAGATAGACTTGTTGAATGAGGTCAGGACTAGATCCCAATTCTGGAGGCGATTATAATGATGATGATAGGCTTAAGATATGTTGACTGTTTTAAGAAATAAAACAAAGGATATTTGAAGCCTTTGAATAAGACTATGTACTTCTCCAAAGTGATTTCATTCCCTGAATTCAAATGCAATTCCCAATATTTTGTTATATTTTCAGCTGAATTTTGTAATTTGTTTAAAGTCTTGAGAACTATAAAATCTTGCATCTGGGCCAGAGTTTGACTCTATTCCTTCTATGCAACAGATTCTCGAAAACAACGCACTCCAATGCAGAAGATAACATGGTTTCGTGATACTCCAGCTTTTTTAATGGTTTCATATCTATCACAAACCATCAGCAGCTGTCCGCTCCACAGCATGACCAGTAACCAATCTTCGTCTTCCGTTTGTAGCTTACCATCTATAAGTATAATGTACATACGTAATTTCCCCAAATCGGTTTCACTTTGGTTTGGGAGCAAGAGAGTGTATAGTTAAGTATTAGATAACCAACAAACATCAGCTTCGTGCGGTTGTCCATCGATCGTATGCAGTCCATACCTTGCAGGAAGGATCACCATTTATTTCTTTTTGCTAATTTTTATATATTCAGTGAATCTAAATCAATAGGTTAGTGGTAGCAGTAGCATACACCAGTAGTCAGCTGTTTAGTTGTTGCTGCTGTCAAGCGACTTCCGTCATTTTTCAAGTTATAAAGTATTACATCCTTAATGTTGTTGTTGCTTGTTGTCTCACGAATTTAAATCACCACCGCGACGCCGTTCAAGCGCTCACATATGCGGATAAAAACAATTTAATTATGTATATTGAAATTATCCTATACAGCCTACAGAAATTATCGATAAAGCTAACCGAGCGCTACTGCACTGCGCAGTACTGGGGAACACACCCGCCGATACCGCGCGCCACTGGATCAACGCTTCGGCTGACTGCAATTACCAGCCGTTAAGTTCGATGTGCGATTTAATCATTCAAAAAATATACTATTATTATTATTATTACAACACAACACACTTTTAATAACACTCAGTTCACATCAAATTGAAAGCATTCCACCAAAGTCGGTACATTAAAACCATTAGATAACTTTATTTACGGATAAGCTGTTTTCTATTTTCCAAAGAAATTATGATTTCAAGATTTAAGCTATTAGGTGATTATGATGAAGTAAGGGCTTTCGTATTATTTGGCCATAAAAGGATTAGTAATTCAGGTTAGAGTACTTAGCGTGAAATACAACTTTCCCTGAGGAAAACCAGAAAAAGAGCAACCACAACAGCTTCACCTCACCTTGTCCAGACCTTGAACTCCAACGAGTATAAGCTCTCATATATCTCCTATGGATATGGATCATAAACACGATGCCATAGACCAAAATTGAAGATAATATTATGGCGAAACAACATTTTTACGCACATAACACGCATTGAAAGCGATTCGTTCGTATTCTTCAACAGCACAACATTATTATTTAATTGATGCGAATACATCAACTTAATCGAGGAAAAAGAAAAGATACAAAATAAGTTTCAGTTTCATTTTCATTTTCTTTGCATTTTATTTTCAAAGTCAAGTCTTTGAAAACGAGTTGGAATTGTTGCAAAGTGACGATGATATAGGTATTAAAAGTTTTTCATATACTTACATGCATAGATTAAGCTGTTTATGAGTTGTAAAGAAGATGAACGGTTAATAATTTTGAGTTTATTGAACTTAGGTGCGATATGTTATTGTTAATTTATGAGAGAGTCTTCTGGTGAACAAAGTTACTAACTTAAAATTGTTTTAAAAGTTTTGTGTACGTTTGACAATGAACAGAATTTGAACCTATCGACGTCGAGTACAAGAGTGTAGGATCTGTCAGTAAACATTTTTCCCAGACGTCTATTATGGTTGCGTTCAATCTCAGACAGATAAAAGAAAAGTAAAAGAACTGATTCAAAACAGTTTAGATGTCAAAAAAAAATCTAAAGGTATTCAAGAATTTCTGGTATATGATGATATCTCATAAAACACCTAATGCTACATACGGTTTTATTTGAAGGAATCCGAAAGTTTTATTTTTTGACAGCTATCTCAATTAACTTATCCAATTCGTTCAATAAGTTATCTTAAAATCCACAGAATGCAGGATATCCTATCCAACACGAGATTTAAGGCAACCAATGACTGCGTACATGGGTCTTTTGATGTAACTCATTTTGACATCTATTTTAGTTTTATTTAAAAATGGCTGTCTTACTTTTCTGTCATATTTAGACTATCAATATCAAGCTGAAGGAGAAGAGTCAAAATAACTATCGATTTTGTTTGACAATATTTTCGTATACCGAACTTGAACGGTTTATTTGATGAATCACTTTTCATGAAAAGAATTATTCTTGGATCATTTATTTATTTCTGGCAAGAGGCAGTACCCGTAAAAAACTTTGGATGCCACAGGCAGGGATCTAACGCAAGAACTCTGGCATGACAGTCAAACGCACTAACTATCGTGCCACGGGTACTACTGATCCAAAACAGTTAAGGTATCAAAAAAGAGCTCCAAAGGTATCCAAGAATTTCTGGCACATGAGGATATCTGACGGGACAGCTGATGCAACAGATGGTTGAATTTGAATTTTTTTTTTAACTCCGGTAAATAATTGAAATTATCCATTGAACATTTTTCTTTACAATGAGTTTGGATATCCAAATCTAATTGTTTTTCTCATTTCTGTGAACGGCTGAAAGTAGTTTATCCAACTCATTCAATTAGGTATCTAAAAATCCACATAATTCAGGAAAGCTTATTCAACACGAGATTGAACGCAGCCAATGACTGTATTAGGCGTTTTTAACTTATTTATTATTTTTTAATTAGAATAGAGCTCTGAATATAGCTTGAACATATCGAGCATGCTCTGAACACCCTCTAAACAAAGCGTGTTCTGAGCATTCTGAATTATTTTTGAAAAGCACCTAAACACTTTAGCTGTCACTATTTGTCATTTCAATTTATTTGTCATTTTCTTTAGAAACAAGAAATAAGATTCATTTCATTTGTTTTTTGAAAAAAGTGAGGATGAAGATTCTGAAATTGTACATATTGTTAAAAAATAAAAAGATGCGGAAGATGTTGTTCCATGTTCAAAACACTGTCAGATAGAAAAAAGAAACACAATTTTTTGTTTGACAGTCTGCTCTGAACTAAAAAAGAAAAACGATTATTCATGATTTTTTTGAAGCCACTCATTTTGACATTTAACTTTTTATATTGCTTCCACTACTTTTTTTTTAAATTTAAAAATGTGTGCCTCACTTTTCGGTCACATTTCAACTAACAATTGGCGTTTTTCTTTCTTAGTTCAGAGCTGAGCTCTGAGCAGAGTAGAGTAGAGTAGAGTTCTGAGCAGAGTATGTTCAGAGCTCTCCGATTTAATTATGAAACTACTTAAGCACTAAACTGTCATGATTTTAAATGTTGTCTGCTTGAAGGCGTTCAAAATTTTCTTTAATCAAATTAATTAATAAAACAGTCATAGAGTTAGTCTAAACTAAATTTGATTCATAAAAATGCTATATGCAATTATTTTTTTCTAAATTATCTTTCCTTCTACACTAAAGCGACTAGCCACTTCCGCAATTTTTTTTTTACGATCATTTTTTTAATTTCAAGGCTTTCAAATATCAATTTTTTTGTGTTCAGCATGTTACTCCGTTGACTCTGTTATTTTATTCTGAGCTCACAGAGCGTGCTCTGAACATGTTCAGAACTAAAAAAGAAACACGAATTCGAAGCTCTGAACGATCAGAGCTCTAAAAGAAACACAATTATTTTTTTGTGACAGTTCGAGCTCTGCTCTGACTAAAAAAGAAAAACGCCAAATACAATAAACGTCAAAATAACCATCGATGTTTGACAATATTGCCAAAAAAGTCATTGTATACAATTTATAAACCAAAATTGAAAATTTCAAATTTCATTGTTTAAGACATCTGACACTTGCTGATAATTTCCTCATTGTACTAAAAAGTTTCTGTTTCAAAATTTAATGAAATGAAAAATGTTAATTAATATTATGTTTTAAAACAGTTCATAGAGAACTAAAGCATAGTGAATTTGTGGAATGAAGTGGACCAACAGTTTTATGCCGATTTCTTTCGGTTTATTTTAGGAAGCACTTATCATGGCAAGAATTACTCTTGGATCATTTGTCAATTCTTCGCAATGTACCAATGAAAAAAACTCTAGGTGGCACAGGCAGTGATTGAACCCAAGGCCTTAAGCTTGACAGTTCTACACATTTCCGTGAAATAACTCCTAAAGAAATAAGCCCCCCAATAATTGTATTGAAATGAGAAATTTTAACAAAGAATTCAGAATTTAATTTATGTTTTTTTGGGGATTAATTGCATTTTTAATTTGAGGAGTAATTTCATGATGAAATATTTTACTTTGGATTATATCTCCAAATTTGGGAAATACAATAAGGTCAATTTTTAAGGAATTGGTCTTATTTCACAAGGAAAAATTTATACTCCCTTAGTCTTATTTCTATAAACAATTTGGCCTTATCTCACTTTGTTAAAACGCGTACTAAGATCCCTCCCCACTCCTGCTGAGAAGCGCTTTGGAGAATAATGAAATAATGAAAAGCGCTTTAATAATTTTTGGGGACTTACAGCATTATTTTTATGGGGACTTATTTCACGACTTTTTGGGAATTTTTTTTTTTTTGAATTTGGGAATTAATATCATAATGTAATAAAGACCCAATTTTAAACGTTATTATTTGCGGTTATTTCTTAGAGGGCTCTTTCACGGAGTCATCCTATGCACTAACTACTACACCACGAATTCTATCATTTGGGGATCAGCCAATGCATACACAGAGATTGACAGTTTGATGAGGATAGGGGAGTGGTAGCATCATTGCTTTATTTATTATCAGAAATGAGATGAAAGTAAGGAAAACTTTTCATGCCACACAGACCATAATCTATATTCTGTACACTAAATTCCCAAATCTTGTTATCAGCCTTCTTGGTGATGTCAATTGGAAGTCTCTAAGCTGCAATTGGACTTGTTTTTTGTGGGAAACCGAGAACTGCTGATGTTATGGCAACGTTCCGAATATAATTCATGCACTTAGAATATAAATTAATTTGTTTATTTATATATACAATTCAGTTATACAGTAAATATTTACAAGTCTTTTAAGACCTTGTTTCAAAACCGTCGGTCAGATTGACAGAAAAAGAGTTCTAATAACGAAAACAAACAAAATATTGTTTTGTTGATCAAAAGTGAAATTAAATGAATTAATTAAATTAAATTACTGGAAATTAATTTTTAACAAATTTATATAAAACAATTTTTTAATTTCAATGAAAAGATACAGAAAAAAAAACAAAAAAAATTAAATGCAGTGCAAAAATTAAAACTCTCTGTAAGAATTCTTTTTCTGGAAGCCATTCGAGAAATTTGTAAAGTTTATCCCAACCTTTTGCTCCATTAAGGGTTTGAATTGCATCTTCAGCTTCAAATTGGTTCTTCCCAAAAATGCCTCGACGAATTTCTTGGATAATTGAACAAAATCCTAAAAAGTGTCCGATACTCTCTTTTTCATGGGTGTTGCAGAGTCGGCACTTGATGGTCTGTGAGGTATGTAGTCAGAAAAAGTATCTCACCTTTGGGTCGTAGAATTAAAGAAATCATATCCATTGAGTTTTTGTCGTCGAAGTAGTTTGATTCTTCAATATCAAACTCAAACTTACTATAGAAGTCTCTATACTGCTATGCTATTGCCTGGTTGATGAAATTGTTTCGATATTTCTCATCCGATTAAGCAACAAGGGAGTAAAGACTTCCTTTAAAATTCGTTAGATTGTCCAAACCAAATTCGATCGATTCACCCGTCAAGATTGATCCAAGTTTGTGCAAAATCCAATCGGAGTATTTTTATAATGAAATCGAAATGAATTCTGAGCGTGTCGATGAACAACAGCGGCACACCTGTTTCGATATAAAGCAAATAATTAGGCGCTTCAAAAAGAAACTTAATAATTTGTCCACATCCTCATATTCTTTGTAGCCCCACACTTGTGAGGAGTAAAACATAATACATTTTGCCACAGCTTGAAACAGTTTATATTTTGCACATTCTTGTTTTAGGCTTATTGAACAACTTAAATCTTCGGAAAGGCATTTTCCATCCCAAACGGCTGTTGAATCTTTATCATAAAGAGCTCTTAAGATACTGATAATTTTGAATGATAAGCCGATGTTCAAAAGTTTTAGAAAAAGTGACTCTCGATCAGTGCTGTCAAATACTATCTTAAAATCTATAAAAAAGGCTTATAGCTTTTGGCCCCGATTAAAGTAAACATTTGCAATATTAAGTAGCAGAAACACCTGATCTATAGTTGAATGTTCAGAGCGAAATCAAACTTGCAGCTCACTGAGCTTGGAGTTCGCGTTCACCCACAAAGTAAGTCTACTGAATATCATACTCGCAAATATCTTCATAGACGCGTTTAAAAACGATATCCTTCGACAATTCTCTGGAACAGATGCATCTCCTTTATTAAATAATGGGAAAATCACCGAAGACAGAAAACTAGGAGGAATGACTTGACGATTTCATTATAACAGCAAAGAAGTTGGGCTATTAAATATCGAGAGATATACTTGAAAAATTCAACTGGAATTCGGTCTGTTCCAGCTGCCCCAAATAGTAAGCTTAGCCCCACTTACTATTTTCATTCCTTTCATTCAATCAAGCACTTAAGGCCGATATAATACAAGTAATACAAGTGAGCTACAGCCCTAAGCCACTAACAAGGTCTTGAAAAAATGAGTGACAGAATGCATTCCAAAGCCAGTGGAAATTAACATTTTTTATTAAAAGGTGTTTGGTAAAATTATTCTTTTAGAAGTCATTATTGTTTTTTATTATGACATAATTATGAAAAATAAATGTTTTATATTTCCTATAAATTGGTTGATCTAACATTTATATTAAAACTTCATCTAAACAAATGTGTTTGACTTGGTCGGGTTATTTAACTTTGATGTAAGATATATGTACATTCATAATATAATGAAATTTCGCTAAAGATACAAATCATAGCTTCAAAATTAGTTTATCATTGAAATTGGAATATCTTTTGCAACTATCAACTATCATTTACAGTTGTTTTATAACTTTGAGCTAATTAAAAAAATATGTATCTTATCTTGACAACTTGAATATAAGCTTAACTTCCCATGTTTAAATGTTAACAGTGTCAGTTTGGATTAAAAAGTATCAAATAATAGTTTTATGAGTAAGCTGGATGTATGCATTTTGCTGATATACATTTATAGCTTTTTGTGAATAAGTAATAAATTAGACACTGACAAAAAAAGAAAACAATATTAAAAGATTATAGTCAATAGTTGGAACAGAAAGTTGCAATAACTCTTAAATAATATTGATCATATTATCTCTACAACGATGTAATAAAAAAAAACACTGAATACATAACCGATGAAAATAATACTAATTTCCAATAAAAAATGACATAAGTTGGAACTTTCAGAATATTTAATGATGGCTTTAAATTGAAAGAGTGAAAAATGAAATAACGTTGTGTGATTTTTATTTTTGAATATAAGAAAAAAATTACAATTTCTTTTAATACTTTTTTCCTTTTTAATTGACTCCACGGGCCTTTTCAATTAAAGAAAAGCCCATACATTTTTGGATTAAGATTCAGATAAAGCTAGCTAGCCAAAGCGATTACTAAGGCGCTGATTATAAAGCTATCAATTAAATTCAATAGTAACATTTTAGTTTTATATTTTTGAACATGTTTTATTGATGAAATTAAATTTTTACTGAACAGCTGACTGCAAAATGTCAACAAAATTCCATTTAGTTTTACGGGCCAGTTAAAGTTATCATTGAAATCAATCCGAAAATTTTGTTTCATGGATATTTGAATGCGTTTTTATTTTTCGCTAAAAACGTGTTTTTCTATTTTCCGAACGGAAAATCATTTTCTTGAACAGCTGATACTTTTATGTTCAAAAGTTCAAGGAACTTTTCGACTGATATGTGTCCCAATATAACAGAATTCCAAGGATAGATTTATGTCAGTTATAATTTGTCGGTGTCAATTTTAATGGCCGAAACACAAACACGCTTCAGCTTCCGCTTCGCCTTACGAGTTCAGCCAATGCATTGTATCACAATAAAACTTCGACGTTTCATTTGACAATCGTAAGGAAAAGAAAGAAATGTGACTCCAACCGGAAGCTCTAGTTCAAATTTGCTGAACATTTGCTTTGTCTGACAGCTCAACAGCTGTAAAAAGTCAACAAACAAAGTACATCTGGTTTTGGAGGGATTCCCATTGGTAATTATAGGCTGTGTAAGTTGATTCCGCGATAAATTTAATTTTTTCGATTTCAAAACTCGTTTTCTTTTTTATTTTGAGAAAAAATAACAGCTGCTAATGACAGAAGTGCCATTTTTGAAATGTCATATTGGTTACGTTCAATCTCTTGGATAATTGGATTTTTGGATACCTTGTTGAACGAGTTGGATAGCTGTACATATTGTTTCAGCTGTTCACAAAAAGCAGAGAAACATTTAAGCTTCGAAGTCAAAATGTTTGTTAGATAAAACATTTAATGGATAATTCAACTGATTCGCCGGACGGTGATGAATTGATAGTTGCGTAATAATTTACTAAAGAGCAACCTTCTAAAATTCAGAAGCAAATCACTTCTTCATCGTCTTTTGTGTGCAGAACATCCTCAACATCCTCTTTTTGTTTACCGACAAATACAAAAAGCTGAAATCAATTTTCAAGTTTCTTGAAATTCAACCATGTGTTCAATCAGCTGTCCTGTTAGATACCTACATACCCCAGTAATTCTTGGATACCTTTGGATTCCTTTTTTGACATCTCAGTTGTTTTTAATCAGCTGTTATTTTACAAGTAAAACACTAACAAAAAGATATCCGGATACCCTATCTGTCTGAGATTGAACGCAACCATTAGAAGTGTCATTCAAAGCAACCTCGAAGCAGGCCCAACGTAACGCAGCCGAAGCCGAAGCTGAAGCGTGATTGTGTTTCAGCCATAATGTAAACGATCTGCCAAATAAAATCCAACGATTGATTTCAATGATAAAAACCGATGATAGATATAATTGGCCCTCTACTGATAGTGTTCTGAATGTCTTCGTTATTTCATAACTCTAATTTAATGACGTAAATTTACTAATTACGATAAGCATTCATCAGTAAAACATTTCTGATACCTTTTGTTTAAGTTTTTAATGAAAGATTTTAACGATAGCTATAACCGGCCTCTCATAAAACTAGGCAGTTCCAACTTAAAATTTGTTTCATGTGAATAAAAAAAAGATTACGCTAAAAAGCTTTAGTCAGAAAATTTAAGCTTAAGCTAATTATTATTGCCATAGCCTTTGTTTGTTTATTCACATGTTTTTGCTTGGGCCCTGAAGTTTTCCGAAAAGTAAAACAAGCCAATTTTATTTAACCGATGATTGATGAAGTCCAAGAAATTTCTTGTTATACTGTCATTCAGCCAAGAACGAGGATGGAGGTAGCGACTATAAGACGGAGTGTTAAGCTTCAAATTTGGTACGGATACGGTCGGATTAATGTGGTTCCCTTGGACTTGCACTGTTGTGCTAGCTTTTCTCAATACTGGCTATATTTTGTTTTTAAAGAAATTCTTCAGCTGTATTGAATGTTGCTTGCTTATTAAGGCTGAAGCAATCCTTCCGGTTGATGCGTTCACCAGGAAATCTTAAAGATTTGGAGATAGCAATATGGTTACAATAAATAGCTCCAAAAACTCCAGGGAAAGTGTATTTCCATTTTGCCTTTTTGCTTCAATTTCTCTAAGATTCGATGGAAATTTTATTTATGTACATCCTCTCAAAGAGACTGAGGAAAAATATAGAATTAAGAACTATTCAAAGCATTCTAGTTAGGGATCCAGTTATCAAGGAATTTTGAAATTTTGTTTTGGAGCTTAAATTCTAATGTTCTATCTTAATCTTTCATAATTCACAAAAATCAGTCGGGAAAACAATTTAAAGCTACATAAATTTAGCTTTACCTATTTAAAAAAATATTAAGACATCTTAAGTAGTATCCGTGGCATGATAGATTGATAGCTAGTATCATGCTAGAGGTTTTGGGTTTAATCCCTGCTTGTGCGACATTAATTTTGTTTTTGTACGGGTATTGCTTCATGCGAGGAATTGACAACTCCTCCAAGAGTAATTGTAGGTCCCCTCGATTCCTGAAATCACAAAACACAGGAATGGTTGAGAGTTGTAAGATCTCTAAGGACTGTTACACCACCTTATTTATTTATTTGTTTAAGACATTTTTTAGTTTCCGGTAAAGCTTGTTTTCAATCACTTAAAATCAAGGTTTGATTTAGCTTTCGCTTTTTTATTCCGTGGTCAAAATTCTGCATTACAAAATTCTACATGGTCAAAGTTCTGTGGGACAAAATTCTGTATTTAAAATTTCAGGTTGATCAAAATTAGTTACGGAATCTGTAAAACGAAATATTTTTGAAGGACAAGGTATCACTTGTTTAGTAAAACTACTTTGAACAAATGTAAATATTTCCTATTATTAAAAAGTTGTTACTTTTAAAATTTTTAAGGTTTAAGTTCAAGACTATTCTATGAACTGAAGTTTGATTGAGTTGTGATAAAATATTTGTTCTTATTTAAAAAAAAAATCAGTACTGCCAAAACAGAGCTATTAAAAACACACTTGGTTAGGATACAGTATTTTGTGATGATGATAAGAAATTTGAAGATACAGTGTTTTGTTCATACAGCCTTCTTTTGGTATATAGTGTTCTAAGTTTGCAGTGTTTTTCAACACGGAACAGAGTTTTGATCATACAAACAGTATCCCAATAAAAAACACAATCTTTTCTTCAAATTTAAGTCTGCGTAATGCAGCCTTTAGAAATGTTGTTAAACTTCAAAAGCCCTGGAATAGTTGACTGTTGTATCTTAACGCAATAGATGAAGATGCACCTGTTAGAAAAGAAATATGAAAAATTAACTTCCGCAAACAGTTACTTACATAGTAAATTACCTATATAAATATAAAGCAAAGCATAATTATAATAAACTTCCTCCATAAACGATACCGTAACACACTAATTTCTTAGATATTCCAAATTCGCTAAGAAAAATGTATCTTCTCCAAAATATATGCAAATTGTCTTTCTTTTGCTCATCGTATAATTTATATTTCCTCACCTGTCATAAATATTTTGAATTATGTCTCTCTCTCCTCAGTGTCGGCCATAGTATTGATTAGGTCTAATCGAACACCTATTTAACTTCAACTTCCACTTCCAACATCATCTTTCCAATCTATCAATAGCATCGGAACAACAATTTTACCTACCGACCAAACGGACGGACGACTTTCTTCCTTTTGTCTTTGGGAAGATCTCATATCACACTCTTAAAAAATGACGACTGCACCATTTATTGCGTCTGTGCCAAAATGACAGATACAATAGATCAATTCAACTCCGCATAGTCATCATCATCATCACATAATAGCTCAGTGCGCTAGACACTGTTCAATGCGCGTTGCACTTCAAAGTCTCTAAGCCCCAGAAAAAACGAGGAATCTCGCTTTGGCTTTTCTTTCCACCTGCAAAATTACCTTGTACTTCATCGATATCTCCTTCTATCTCTTGGATATCTGCCGAAAGCCATACAAGACATCTATTTCTATAGATACATACTCGTACATGTATCTAATATCTTTTTATTTTATTGTTCCACCGGTTTTAAGTCTACGTAACCAAAACTTCAAGAGAAGCACACACCACCAACCGTCTCCGTCTCCGTCTGCGTCCGTCCTCCTATGATGGTCTGGCTTTCATAAAAAAGTAACCAACGAAGACGATGGAAACATGGTATCTATCAGGAGTTAGTCAAACAACCTCATAGTGAGCCAAAAGTGGGGCTCGTTGGTATAAATCGAATCTAGTATCCTAATTCAAATACATTCGGTGGCAAATCGTATTCAAGAGTGCACGAACCGTCGAGCTCAAGAAGTGTCAGTTTAAAAAACAAAAAAACCAAGAAAAGAGAAATCTCCCGTGACGTCACGCATAATTATGTTTAAATTAATCGTAAGTCAAGGAAGTGTCTCATTAATCACTCTGGATTTTCTTTTTTTCAAAATTTAACTCCTATTTTATGGATACATTTATTATTTGCAGCTCCTTTTCTCTGTGATCAGTTTAGCTGTGGGCCTTAAGATTCATGAACACGAATACGAGCATCAGGAATATGAACACGCCCATTATAATGAGCCAGCGATTGAGGAAACTGAGCACCATCAAGAGGTCGAACACAAGCACTCGGCGACATCACACCAAAGTGTGAAATTCCATCATTTCCATGCTGTTCCGGTCTACATTAAGAAAGAAGATCAGCATTTGCTGAAGAATCCCATCGAAATCGGAGGTTCGAAGCAAAAATTGAAGATTCTTCATCCAGAAACCGAAAAGAACCACAACCATGGATTAGTTTTGGAAAATCACAGTGAATCACATGTGGAAGAACATGGACATGGACATGAACATGAGCCTATTATACACGAGCATGCTGGTCATTACGAAGAAGAGCCACATTTGGAACACTACGAACATTATAGCCATGAGTAAAATGCTTCGATGAGGAGATAAAGGAGGTATACATAGAAGATACAGAAAGCTAAAGTGACAAGGAACCAAATTTTGTATAAGAATTAAGAACCTATAGAATTAAGAGTGTGGCCGAATGCTGTTTTCTCCAACTATAGCGATTAAGTGATTTTAAGATTATAATATGTATATTTTTTTTTAATAAATACACGATTATTGGTATCGATGAAAATAAAGAATGTTCGTAGGAGATTTGTGGAAAAATTGAAAATCATTTCTGAAGAATAAAGGGAATTCAAATAAATAAATCTCATTTGGTAGATTGAGACAGAAGTCGAAATGCGGAACAGCGATGAACATGTTGACATAAACTACAAGAAAAATCTTAATACAACAAGTAGGAAAAATTACATTAGAAGACTTTTTTTTAACGGATTAAGATGTCATGATTTCGAATCCCACTTTTCACATCAGATTTTCGAAAATTTGCCTTTAAAAATGCTAAAGACAACCAAAAATGGTGTTTTTAAGGCCAAGTGAAAACAAGTTGTATGGTGATTTTCGAAAATACAAGGCCTTCTCTTCGAGGTACAGTTTAAATAATTTTAGTATCTAACTTAGTTTCTGCAAATTCTTAAAAGTCATGAGTCTTTATTAAACTCTATTTGAATTTTGTAGGGAACTATGAATTTAATGCTTTTATAGTTTTGAATAATACGTTTTAGAGTTAATTTTTGGTGATGATTTTAATTTCAAACTTTGATTCTAACTATCTGTTCAAGTTTTTAAATCTAAACCCGTTCTTAACATAATTTTTTAATATACATATTTTGAAAATAAGATATGATAGAAGTTTTTATACGAAGAACATACATTCTTGTCAATCCGTTTGTTCTGTTAAAAACCGTTTAAACACAAATGGTTCAGCGTTTCTTTAAGATTATTTTGGGGCTCGTGAAATCTAACAACTTTCGAAGATTTTACAAAAATATTTTATAAGATACTACATACTAATTTAATATATATCTCGAAAACCTTATGTGCTAAAGTAAATTTTAATTCGGATTTGAATTAAAGCTATCAAAATCGATTGTAAGAGTGCAAGTTGATTACTTACTTACTTAAGGTGGCGATACAGTCCTGTGTGAGCTAGGGCCTCACCTAACAAACTTCTTCATCTAGCTGGGTCTCTAACTAGATGTCTCCAGTTTTGCGCTCCAAGTTGGATAAGGTCACTTTCCACTTGTGCGCGCCACCTGATTCGCGGTCTTCCTCTACTGCGCTGCCCTGTGGGTGTGTATTCTAAGACCTTCCGGGCAGGAGCATTGGTTTCCACGCCCTCTACGTGACCCAGCCATCTCAGTCGTTGGACTTTTACCCTTCTGGCTAAGTCTACGTTGCTCTTCTCTTTTACTTCCCTTCGATGCATACGAAGAATTTTTCTTTCGAAACGACCCAAGTGCTTTCATCCGCTTTTGTCATAGTCATAGTTTTGTTGGAAAATCTATCCATAGTATAGTAGGATTTTACACGAATAACAAAACCAAAATCCATAGCATGAATAACACCGATAAAAGTTAGAGTAGAATCTTACTATGGATGGTATTTTGACATTTATACGAGTCTCGAATGGATTTTATGTGATTTGGTTCTGGTTCGATGGCTTTGTTGGTTGAGTAGTTGTGGATTTTAAATCATGTGTTTTCTTTTGGGAAAAAATATCAATCTGTTAGTGTTGATATTTTTTAGTCTTGGCTTATTTTGCAAGAAAAAACAATAGAAAAGATAATTAAGTTTCGCTATGTTTCCACCAATGGTTTATTTCAATTTAGATCAAATAAATCTTTTTTGTGTTTCCACCGCATGTTTAAGTTTGATAGCACTTTCTAAAATGCAAATGGTGTTTCGATAAGATAGTTAATTTCGTGTTAAACAATGAAAAACTGAATAGTTCAGCACCATATAGGAATATGCCCCATGATCACTTTTTTGTTGTGATTTCATTAAAACAAAAACATATTTTTTGTACACAAACATACAAATAAACAGACCATATTTCAATACCTGTTAAACCAACTCCTCCACACAGGTTTTTCTTCTCAAATTTTTACGATCTCCGACGGGAATCCAGTCAAATCAAACTCGATTCAGTTATATAAAGAATTGAGGCGATCTGCAAGCTCGCTTCAACACCACATGTTAATGTTATAGTCTACGAACAAACTCCCTCCTTGAAGCAATTGTTAAATGAACTTTTTATTATAGAATCTTAATTTCCAAATGTTTTCTCACCATTTCTTCTTGAAAACCGTCCGTTTTATTAGTTTTAGTTAGTTTTTTTTTGCTAACATAATTTTAACATTTGATTTGCACAAAACTTTCTTCTATTTGTATGTTTTTTTTATTATATAATTCTGACAGATCTTCTTTCAGTTGTACCAATTATTAAATACAAAAATCTGGCTACTGCGGATCGTTTTGTTGGCAATTCCTCTATGCACTATATATGGAATACCAAAAAAACCAACTTCGTGCTTCTGCACCGTATAGCAGGATGGGGATGATAAGGGTCTTATATAGCGACATTTTGGTCTTTCGAGAGAGGACTTTACTTTCTTAGCCAAACGAAACAGCGGTTAGCAAGAGTTATTCTTCGTTTGATCTCAGGGCTGGTGTTGTTTCTGCGTTTACAGTGGAGCCTAGGAAGTTCTTGACTACCTGAAAGTCACGTCTGTCGATGGTGACGTTTTGACCAAGGCGTCGGTGTTTTGATTTTCCTTGATTATCTCTACTTCTGCAGGTAAAAAGGCGTTATCACTTTTGTCAAAACTTTCTAAAATGTTTTGTCTGAATCATTTATTAATATCAATTGTTTTCGCATTATTTACTGGATTATATTGAAATTTTATGAACTAAGAGTTCAAATAAAATATTAAAAGAAAGAGACTGGGATGCGACCAACACTGATAACTTCTTCAAAAAAAATTGATTGCTGAAATGCTGCCCTTTTTTTGTAATGAGGCAAATTCGAAAACTATGCAGCCAAAATATGAGTTAAAGTCGGTTTTTGTTGAGGTATTCTAATCGTTAAATCAAGTTAAAGGATTTTTTTTAGGTGTTTATTTCTTGCAAACAAACTGACAGTTACCTTTTTCTAAAAAGAAATATCATAATGGTAACATTAAAATTGTAAAATAAGTCTGAAGTCAATATTTCTTTTTTCATAAGATATTTGTGTCGAAAATCAATTTTTATTAATGGTTAGTGTTGCGTTTTGAATGATTCCAATATCAAAACAAATTTCAACTGGATTACTCTTAAAATGTTACCAAATTTCAAAAAATATAATTCTTCGTTGTAAAAAAAAGTGTAATATGAGTTTTGTTCATGAATATTCGAGCTTTCAATTATTAATTTCAGTTTGTTTTGATTTATGACACAAACAAGAGGCAAACTAAAAACTGTCAGTCGAAAAATAATAAATGATATTTTGGTAGTCACGGTTCAAAAATTACATACAAAAGATTCCCAAACTGGCTTAAGAAGAAATACCAACATCAAGAAACTAAAGAAGGTTCAGAGAAAAGCTATTGTCTGCACTACATCCTGCCATATAGATGCCTTAAATGTTATTCTGAACCTCCTAACAGCTAAATATTTAGTATCGTGCAGCGCACTTAGGCTCAAAGAATAAAACTGTTGGCTTCTTAGACAGCGAATATTTGTGATACAGGCACCGATTATTGCACCCCTGCTTTGAACCTCTCTAAAGATTTTAAAGTCACCTTTTCTGCCAGAAAGAATTGGGGGGATGGCATGATTATGAAAGACTTCGATACCACTATCTTTACTGACGGGTCAAAGATGTACTGTACACTTGGGCCGAAAGTCCTTAAATGTCTCTAAGTCTTTTCGGCTACTTGAATGCAAACACTCAAATTTGGGTTAAAGGTCATAGTGGCATTGATGGAAATGAAAGGGCTGATAAGTTGGTCCCACAAGGATCGGCCCTTCAGAGAAAGGGTAAATATTTCTCTTAAAGCTATAAAACGCAAAATTTTCCCAATTTTTGTTGGGAACATTCGAACGGGCTGTATATTATCCACGAAGATATGACCTACCTATAACTAAATCAGTCATAAAATTATCTTTTTTCAATGCATAAGTCGAACAAATTTAAGATATCAAGACATCGATTTCCAGCGCTTATTGTGTCACGCTGCCATAAATACCTACCTACTTTCCCAAACTCTGGGAAAATTGGATTTTGTGTAGCGTTTTTAATGATCAATGTCAATAAAAACAGTAAATTTAGATACAAGTTTTTCTCTGTACATTGGGATGTTTTGAATAGTGAAACGATGAATCTTTAAACTTAATTTTCTATAGAAGTGATGGTCAGTGAGTAGGATTGTCATACTAGAGGTCTTGGGTTCAATCCCTGCCGTTGCCACCTCAATATTTTTTTTCGCGGGCGCCTCTTGCAAGGAATTGACAAATCTTCCAAGAGTAATTCCTATTATCCATACGGATTTGTCTTAAAGCTGTAGGTCGTCTCCATCCCTGACAACACTACTCGCACACAGGAATGGTTTAGAGTTGTAAGTCACTGGGTTCTAGTGGAAGAAATAGTAGAGCATAAAGTCCTTAAGTTGCACTTATGAAATTTAAAAGGTTAAGTCCTTTGATGACATTTCAACAAATTTTTATCATAAAACTTATTTTTGATTGATGTTAAAGTAAAACTTAAAAATATGAATTTAGATTGAAGTTAAAGGTTTTCGTCAAATTTACGATATGAATTAAGATATTTTTGCCTTCGATCAACTTGCCCTTTACCAAAGATTTCGCCTAACCAAAAATATGACAAAAGGATAACGAGTTATAATGGCCATATAACAGGTTTGATACAACATTCTTGCAACAGAAATCAACAGAGTTTGAATATTTTTTTGAACAGCTTTATCTTTTTGGGTCCCGTATTGAAGCTTGCTGATAGCTGCAAAAACTGATCCGTAATTTTAGAGCTAAGCAACCAGTCTGCACAGTCTAAAAGCGTCTCTTTTCATTTGATGTAAGATTTGGTTTTACTTCCTCTTTTTTTGTCAGCCATATCGTTAATTAATATTTGAAAGTTATTTTGTAATCTTTCATCAAAATTTCAAATTCAATTTCCTGTTTTTTAATTTCATGTTGACGTCTGTTTGGCATTTGTAAGGAAACGAAGTTGGATGCGTTTTAATATATGTGGAACTTAGTGTAGTTAAGTGTATCTTAAATATTTTCTGATAACCAAAAGTAAATTATGTTGCACTTACAATCTAAGATGTACATAGTTGCGACACACATTTAAGAACACTTTCAGCAAATGGGCCTCAATGTAAAAAATTGAACGAGAATCATTGCAAAAAATTAAAACACAAGCAATTATTTCGTTTGATTCTATCAGTTTCCATTCGAGAACCTCCAAAAGAAGAATGTTGGAGATCTGTAGAATCTAGAATCTCTAGAATCACTTTTCTGATGGTACAGCAGAATTACAAACCATTTAAAAAGGAAACATCAATGTTTTGAGTTTTAAGACACGTTTTATTATCGTCTATGATACGATCTTGGTTTTTTAAATAGAGCTTCTTGTGCGATTTAATACCCATATGGTTTGATAGTAAGCGCAAAGAACTGCAATGTCAGAGGTTTTAAGTCCAATCTTTCTGTGCTTAAGAGTAATTCTTGTCATGAAAAGTGATTTCTCACAAGTTGTTGTGGTTCGGCTACAAGTTGTTGCTTAAGTTATTTATTTTTTCTTGCGAAGTATTAATGTTCAAAAAGTGTGCCCTTTAAATATGCAATATTTGTTGTCAAATTTGTTTAAAAATTAAGGCTGGAATGGAATTTAACAGAAATCACTAGCGCTTTGAAATTTGTAATTGTTTCAGTTAAAACAACAGAGTAATTTGTTGGCATTCAATTTTTGAATGTGAATTTCTTGATTAAATTGTTTCAATATATCAATTCCTTGAATAATGGGATCGATTAACCTTTTTATATTTTTTTGTTCGAACCTAATCACTCAGCATTAAAAAGAAATTGATGCTGCCGATGAAAGATTGATCTACAGTTATTGACATTCTGAGAATTGACAGCTGTTTGTCAATAGTTTTTGCACTTTTCCATTTAAACATAATTCCTTATTTGTATTCTACTGATTATTTCAAGAGAGACAGAGGAATATTTTACAAAGTTAGGGACCAATTATAGCTATCTTTGGTTTTCATCATTGAAACCAATCATTGGAAGGTCGTTCGTTTACAGTGATTATTAAAGAGCCTTGCACATGAGTGCCAACAACGAATGAACAAATGGACTAACAAACGTAATTTTATACATTTCAAAAAGTCAATTTCAAACAAAAACACATTTTAATTATAAGAAACTAATTCAAACTTATGTTAGGATAATAAAATTTTCATTTACATTTCCATAATAAAAGAATTTTGTAAAAACAATTTGGTAGTAACGAATTGCAGTGTGGTTGCTACGAACTGTCAAACTCTATTCGCGTTCCACATACCATCCACACTGCAACGAATAAATTGTTCGGTTCAACTTAACCTCAAAATTACATCACTCTTGTTTTGTTTGTTAAAAAGGGTAATTATAAATTGACAGTTCGTCGGTATCTGCGAATAGATATAAAGCTCATGTGAAAGGAAAGTCGAAATATGCGAACATCCACAGTTCGCAGTTCGTAGCTCATGTGCAAGATGCTTAAGGGACCACTTATGTATAGCTATCATTGAAATCGATCCCGACAAATGTTTAAATAAACATTTGATGGTGTTTCCCTTGGATTAGAAATGAAAATTGTATACTGATCGATCGCAAATCATACATAGAATTTTTTTGAGGAAAAAAAATGCAATTGCTCGTTTATTTTTCTCTAAGAACGAATTTTTCTATTCTTCTACGTTCGAAAAAATAAAACGAATCGAACCACTGATTTGTGTTCCAATTTCACACAATTCCAATGACAGATATGATATAAAAATTTTGTAGGTGGATTTCAATCAGGACATTTTTTTCTATGACAAAAATTTTTAATCATTGCTATAAACGACCATCAAAAAATTCCAATGTTTGTTTTCAATGATGAAAACAAATGATAGTTATAACTGGAGCCTAGATACTGACAGAAATCTGTCATTGGAAATGCGTGAAGTTAAACACAAATCAGTGGAACGATTCGTTTCACTTTTGGACAAAAAAGTATCAGCTGTCAGCAGGAAAATGAATTTCCGTCCGAAATAAAAAAATACGTTTTTAGAAAAAAAAAAAAAAATACGGAACTTAACATTTTTTCTCAAAAAATTCTTCGTGTGATTTCCGATCGATCAGTATATGTACATTTTTGAATTTTAAAGAAAATAACTTGGCCTTGTGATGGATAGACATGAACCTGTACACTTGGGCCGAAAGTCCTTAAATGTCTCTAAGTCTTTTCGGCTACTTGAATGCAAACACTCAAATTTGGGTTAAAGGTCATAGTGGCATTGATGGAAATGAAAGGGCTGATAAGTTGGTCCCACAAGGATCGGCCCTTCAGAGAAAGGGTAAATATTTCTCTTAAAGCTATAAAACGCAAAATTTTCCCAATTTTTGTTGGGAACATTCGAACGGGCTGTATATTATCCACGAAGATATGACCTACCTATAACTAAATCAGTCATAAAATTATCTTTTTTCAATGCATAAGTCGAACAAATTTAAGATATCAAGACATCGATTTCCAGCGCTTATTGTGTCACGCTGCCATAAATACCTACCTACTTTCCCAAACTCTGGGAAAATTGGATTTTGTGTAGCGTTTTTAATGATCAATGTCAATAAAAACAGTAAATTTAGATACAAGTTTTTCTCTGTACATTGGGATGTTTTGAATAGTGAAACGATGAATCTTTAAACTTAATTTTCTATAGAAGTGATGGTCAGTGAGTAGGATTGTCATACTAGAGGTCTTGGGTTCAATCCCTGCCGTTGCCACCTCAATATTTTTTTTCGCGGGCGCCTCTTGCAAGGAATTGACAAATCTTCCAAGAGTAATTCCTATTATCCATACGGATTTGTCTTAAAGCTGTAGGTCGTCTCCATCCCTGACAACACTACTCGCACACAGGAATGGTTTAGAGTTGTAAGTCACTGGGTTCTAGTGGAAGAAATAGTAGAGCATAAAGTCCTTAAGTTGCACTTATGAAATTTAAAAGGTTAAGTCCTTTGATGACATTTCAACAAATTTTTATCATAAAACTTATTTTTGATTGATGTTAAAGTAAAACTTAAAAATATGAATTTAGATTGAAGTTAAAGGTTTTCGTCAAATTTACGATATGAATTAAGATATTTTTGCCTTCGATCAACTTGCCCTTTACCAAAGATTTCGCCTAACCAAAAATATGACAAAAGGATAACGAGTTATAATGGCCATATAACAGGTTTGATACAACATTCTTGCAACAGAAATCAACAGAGTTTGAATATTTTTTTGAACAGCTTTATCTTTTTGGGTCCCGTATTGAAGCTTGCTGATAGCTGCAAAAACTGATCCGTAATTTTAGAGCTAAGCAACCAGTCTGCACAGTCTAAAAGCGTCTCTTTTCATTTGATGTAAGATTTGGTTTTACTTCCTCTTTTTTTGTCAGCCATATCGTTAATTAATATTTGAAAGTTATTTTGTAATCTTTCATCAAAATTTCAAATTCAATTTCCTGTTTTTTAATTTCATGTTGACGTCTGTTTGGCATTTGTAAGGAAACGAAGTTGGATGCGTTTTAATATATGTGGAACTTAGTGTAGTTAAGTGTATCTTAAATATTTTCTGATAACCAAAAGTAAATTATGTTGCACTTACAATCTAAGATGTACATAGTTGCGACACACATTTAAGAACACTTTCAGCAAATGGGCCTCAATGTAAAAAATTGAACGAGAATCATTGCAAAAAATTAAAACACAAGCAATTATTTCGTTTGATTCTATCAGTTTCCATTCGAGAACCTCCAAAAGAAGAATGTTGGAGATCTGTAGAATCTAGAATCTCTAGAATCACTTTTCTGATGGTACAGCAGAATTACAAACCATTTAAAAAGGAAACATCAATGTTTTGAGTTTTAAGACACGTTTTATTATCGTCTATGATACGATCTTGGTTTTTTAAATAGAGCTTCTTGTGCGATTTAATACCCATATGGTTTGATAGTAAGCGCAAAGAACTGCAATGTCAGAGGTTTTAAGTCCAATCTTTCTGTGCTTAAGAGTAATTCTTGTCATGAAAAGTGATTTCTCACAAGTTGTTGTGGTTCGGCTACAAGTTGTTGCTTAAGTTATTTATTTTTTCTTGCGAAGTATTAATGTTCAAAAAGTGTGCCCTTTAAATATGCAATATTTGTTGTCAAATTTGTTTAAAAATTAAGGCTGGAATGGAATTTAACAGAAATCACTAGCGCTTTGAAATTTGTAATTGTTTCAGTTAAAACAACAGAGTAATTTGTTGGCATTCAATTTTTGAATGTGAATTTCTTGATTAAATTGTTTCAATATATCAATTCCTTGAATAATGGGATCGATTAACCTTTTTATATTTTTTTGTTCGAACCTAATCACTCAGCATTAAAAAGAAATTGATGCTGCCGATGAAAGATTGATCTACAGTTATTGACATTCTGAGAATTGACAGCTGTTTGTCAATAGTTTTTGCACTTTTCCATTTAAACATAATTCCTTATTTGTATTCTACTGATTATTTCAAGAGAGACAGAGGAATATTTTACAAAGTTAGGGACCAATTATAGCTATCTTTGGTTTTCATCATTGAAACCAATCATTGGAAGGTCGTTCGTTTACAGTGATTATTAAAGAGCCTTGCACATGAGTGCCAACAACGAATGAACAAATGGACTAACAAACGTAATTTTATACATTTCAAAAAGTCAATTTCAAACAAAAACACATTTTAATTATAAGAAACTAATTCAAACTTATGTTAGGATAATAAAATTTTCATTTACATTTCCATAATAAAAGAATTTTGTAAAAACAATTTGGTAGT
This sequence comes from Eupeodes corollae, assembly GCF_945859685.1. NCBI lineage: Eukaryota > Metazoa > Arthropoda > Insecta > Diptera > Syrphidae > Eupeodes > Eupeodes corollae. The sequence continues at coordinate 223,342,849 of NC_079147.1, forward strand.
AACGAATTGCAGTGTGGTTGCTACGAACTGTCAAACTCTATTCGCGTTCCACATACCATCCACACTGCAACGAATAAATTGTTCGGTTCAACTTAACCTCAAAATTACATCACTCTTGTTTTGTTTGTTAAAAAGGGTAATTATAAATTGACAGTTCGTCGGTATCTGCGAATAGATATAAAGCTCATGTGAAAGGAAAGTCGAAATATGCGAACATCCACAGTTCGCAGTTCGTAGCTCATGTGCAAGATGCTTAAGGGACCACTTATGTATAGCTATCATTGAAATCGATCCCGACAAATGTTTAAATAAACATTTGATGGTGTTTCCCTTGGATTAGAAATGAAAATTGTATACTGATCGATCGCAAATCATACATAGAATTTTTTTGAGGAAAAAAAATGCAATTGCTCGTTTATTTTTCTCTAAGAACGAATTTTTCTATTCTTCTACGTTCGAAAAAATAAAACGAATCGAACCACTGATTTGTGTTCCAATTTCACACAATTCCAATGACAGATATGATATAAAAATTTTGTAGGTGGATTTCAATCAGGACATTTTTTTCTATGACAAAAATTTTTAATCATTGCTATAAACGACCATCAAAAAATTCCAATGTTTGTTTTCAATGATGAAAACAAATGATAGTTATAACTGGAGCCTAGCCTGAAGTTAAACACAAATCAGTGGAACGATTCGTTTCACTTTTGGACAAAAAAGTATCAGCTGTCAGCAGGAAAATGAATTTCCGTCCGAAATAAAAAAATACGTTTTTAGAAAAAAAAAAAAAAATACGGAACTTAACATTTTTTCTCAAAAAATTCTTCGTGTGATTTCCGATCGATCAGTATATGTACATTTTTGAATTTTAAAGAAAATAACTTGGCCTTGTGATGGATAGACATGAACCATTGTTCCAAAGGAATATTCGATTTGGACTGATTTCTCGAAATTTATTCCTTTAATTTTTCAACAAATGCTATACATATTCTATTTTTTAAACTGAATCCCAAATTTCAGCTTTCAAAAACTTTTTTATAAGCAAAAACTGTATTTGCTAATAATACACAAAGGTTGTTATTTTTTTTGACGAGTGGTTTTCAATAAGAAATAAAACGTTAAAATTAAATGCTATGGCCAATAGCTTAGCTTAATTTTAAATATAAGAGTTTTAAATTGTTTGTTATAATTTATTTAGGGAAAGTGGCCACCGTGGCTGGCTCGAATTAAGTCCATCCCAAAGCCGACTATTCGGGGTTATCTGCGACTTCGTATAATCCCACAAAAATAGACCCACGATGTTAAATAGCACGATACTGGAGGCCCTTCAATAAATTGAGCGTTTTGTTGCAAATGGCAAATCAAACAAGTCAAAAAGACCAATTCCGAAAAAAGTATTGCTAAGAGATTGAAAACCACACGCATAAAAATAGCCTTTAAGAGCATATTTCTAAAATTAATGTCTAAGATTCAAAAAAGGATTTTGACATATTTTGATGACAACCTTTTCTAATCAATGGTACATTTTTGTTTCCTTGTTTTCCTAAGCACTTTAAAGTGAACCCTGTACTAGAAATACAAAAAGCGAAGGTCGAAAAATGTTTAGGTAAGAAATTGAAAAAAGGTCAGCATAATAGTTTTGCGATCATAGAAAGAGATTTAAAAATATTTGAGTTGTTTTTGTATGAAATAAATAATGCTTTATTTTTTGATAAGGCATCCAAACGGTATCTACATTACAAGTCAAATTTATTCAAACCTTGAAGAACGTAGCTAAAACTGTTAAGCAAATAAATACAAAAATATAGTTCCTAATGTACAAAAGCTTAAATAACAAATAAATAAATATTGCAAAAAAAACTTAGAATAAAACCACAACAATAAGTTAAACATTAATATTGTGTGTTTGATAATGAGTATTATAATATTACACCTTTGGTGGTGGTCTAAGAGCTACATTAGCTTCTGGGTCCTTTGTTCCACGAGTGCCTTTCTTGCCATGGGGATGAGGTCCGCCACGCTTGCCTCGCTTAGTTGGATGACGTCCCTGATATTTGTGGCTTTGACTATGCTGATGCTGGTAGCCATAACCTTCGGGATTGTTGTTGTATTTTGGAGAATAAGTATCGTATTCCAATTGAGGCTTCTGGTTTTGGGGTGCTGATGAATATGGCCTATTATGGGAGCTTTCCCAGTTTGATGATTGGGCAACGAGGGAAGGCGATGATGGCTCCTTCTTAAAGACAAATTGATAGGGATTCATTATTGGATATCCCGAGTCTTCAGAGTCATCTTCGGCTTTGGCTTCCGTGTAGAGTGAATATCCCTTATAATCCGGATGCTCCTTAGTCTTGTGGGGTCGAGTGATGACAAGTTTTTCCGGCTTGTATGGCAACGAGTTGATGTCCTGATAAATGTCGGAGTTGAAGAACAGTTTGGGTTTAGTTGCAACTCGTTCTTCTTGAACAACATGAGACAAGTCAAATTCTTCCATATTTTTCAGAGCCGCTGAATGGTCGAAGGATTCTACTGGTACTTTGTTCGAATATGGCCTCGAAGTTTGCATAGACTGTAAGGGAGCTCTTGCTTTTATTTTATAAATAAATTCTACATTAGGAGCCAAACTTTCTGAAAGCTCTTGATGTAGAGAAGAACTCGAATAAGTCTCTTCGTTGGATTGACTTTGTTGCTTGGGAGCGGGTTTTTGATTTTGATTGCGCATAGTTGTCGAGTATTGGAAACTGGATTGTTTTGGCTTTGGAGTTGCTTGAGTTCGTTGAGTGTTTTCGGCTTGTTGAATTTTATAGTAGTTTGTCTTTGGTTCAGAAGGGGGAATAATTTTTCCATCAGCTTCCATTTCCTTCATGTACTTGATGACCGATTTTTCAATTTGCTTGAGGATTTCTTCTTTAGGGATTTCACTAGAAGCTGCAGCCTTAATACGGTCCTCTTCGGAATTGGATTGCCCCCTCATTGATGGAGCTACATAGGCGTTTTCAGAATTGCTATTTGGTTGATAACGGTATTTGGTTTCAAACTTTGGTTCATATTGCTGTTCGGACACAGTTTCATAAGTTGAGTAATCATAAACGTCATAAGACCGAGTAACGGGGTCCTTTTCAAAAACTGGCGCTGATGCTTGTACAGGAGCAGGGGTTTGTGTCTCAGGTTCGGGTGCTTCGAAGACATCATACTTGTTTTGGGTTGGTGTATTTTCCGCAGTGATTCTTATAGGTTCCTGGAGACGACTTCCATACATTTGCATGGCTTTAGCAACATATTCTTCTGCGGTTTCAACATCTTCAACCTGACGTTCTTCATTGCCGAAACTGTATTGAGAAACACCAGATGGGTTGGTCGGAAACTGGCTTTCGGGACGGATCAAATTTAGCTCATATGGATAGTTTTCTTAAAAATATACCGATGAATTGACATTCAAAGATGATTTAGTTATTAAAGTTAAACCAACCTGTTTCTTGATTAGTTGAGGAATAGGATGGCTGCATTCCAAATCGGGAAGATTCAGTTCGACTAGCCATAGCTATTTGATCAGGTCCAGCTGCTTTTTCTGTTACTTCTTCGACTGCTGTTGCCTCAGTCCGAGCACCTGGTCGACGCCTTCCACGAGCATTACTTGCAGTTACAAGCAATGGCAAGAGCTTGAGAAAAAAATACAAAATAAATTAGGAAATATATTTTTCAAAGGTTATACGTGTGATGTAAATTATAATTTATTTAACACAGCCATTCATTTATTTAACAAAGAAATACTGGAGAATTCGAATTTTTATCATCGTTTTTGAAAAACAAATGATTGTTTTTATTTCAATGTTTGAAATCTTTATTGTTTTCACTAAAAAGGATAAATTATCCGACGGCACTGACAATCTACAGACATTTTATTTTCAGTATCTAAACATAGCCTTAACTGTCAAATTAAAAACTGTGTTTTTGTTTATTTTAAGTGTGTTCAGAGCTTTAAAGTTTAAATACTTTTATGGTTTAGCGGATGATTTCTAGTGGGGTTTTTCATGGGTAAAATAAATCAATTTATTTTTGATCTACATCTGTCAAAAAACAAAATCTCAACACTTTCAGCATTCCATAGGGCAGAATAAAATGATTTATTTTTGACTTAAGATAAAATCTGCAAAATCTGGATTTTTCGTCAGATTTACCCTTTTTGACTTAGTCTGATACAATTTGTGATTTGTTTTAAGTTTAACAAAATTGGAAGGATTTTTAAGATTTCTATTTCAAAGGGAGACAAACATCGGGTTCAAGACTTTGCAACGGAGGTTATAAATAAATATTTCGAGAAAAAGGTAAGCGATGAACGATTAACCTGCCTTAATATTAACTAATTTTGTATTGAATTATTTTTTTAGTTTCGACAAAACTGTATAATTTCTTTTAAAAACGTCAAGAAATTAATAAACAGGTACACAATTTCAAGACATTTAAGGCAAAAAATGGACGTGTATAGGATTCTTTTTGTAAACATGTTTTAATACAAATAAAAATTGTAATATTTGTACAGGTACGCTAATATAAAAGGTTATATTATTTTCAGGATGTTTAACTGGTAATTTGACAGCTCTACCGCACTTGTTAACACGTACACAAAGTTACGCTAATGCAATGGCACAAAAAAATAATGTCAATCGTATTTCTTTGCCACTAAAAAAATCAATTTTTGACGGAAATCTGAATTAACTCCTATAAGTATTCAGAGAGAAATTAACAAGATGTGATGTTAAGGAAAATTAATACAAATTCTTAAAACAAATCTTTTACATTTCGATTATTATTAATTTCCAACTTTCCTAAAATGTTCTTTGGAATTTTTAACTCTCAAAAATTTTTTAAGGTTATTTCTTAATTTTCATGTTTTTAAGCATTTTAAAACGAAATTTCAGTGTTCAAAAAATATTTGAATTGTCTATAGAATATGAAACTATATAAACTGTTGAAGAAAATGTTAAAGTTCAACATCAAATTTCTTTAATAACCAAAGTTAATTGAATTTAAATCCTTAGTTATTTAAAACACACTCAAAAAGAGTCATTGTTTCGAACATTTGTTTTCAATTGATCTCCGGACACTTTAAAGTTTGAATACAACTAAAATTGGAAGTTTGAAGAAACAAAACTTTATATTCCGTATTAAAAGTTTCAAGAAGGACTTAATCCAGAATTTAGTACGAAAAGAAGAAATATGTTGGTAACAGAGGCAACGTTTCAATTATTATTTTTGGAAACAAATCGTTAACACTGTTTTGAGTTGAATTTTGGCCAAGAAATTGAAATCCATTCTCTTTGTTTAGACAATTTTAGTGTTCCTTAAGAATTGTTAAATATTTTAAAATATTGAAAAACTATTTTCGAAAATTCAAATCACACTTGTCGAAATATCATTAAGAATTTCAAGGGAATAAAATTCAATCTATCAACGGAAAGTCTATTTTTCATGGTTGGAAAAAACACAGTTGGTAATCAATGCACTCTTTTATGCGCCCACGACCGATCCGGACGCCACAAATTTCCATAACTTTAAATTCACTATATTATAATCCTTAGGCTATGTGGTCAGCATTATAAATTACAAGAAGTCCATTCCAAATGACTTTCACTCTCTCTCTCGTCGTGTGTGACGAGATCGTTACACTATCACTAGATATGTTTTTTATAGACTTTTGCACTTGCACTTGCATTTGTTTTGTTAAACACACAAAATTTCTTTATTTTTATTTCGATTTTGAATTTTTAATCCACTTGATAACGAAAAACTTACAATTAATTGTAGAATAAGAAAATATTTGATATTGATGATCATGGCTTAGCAGTATCCAAACATGAATTGTTATCGAATCGTGTCCATGATCAACCTTTTATAAGAAAGTACAAAAAACGACCACCAGGGTGAGAAAATTAACGGATAACACAACAAACAACAAACAACAGAAAACCAGCAGCATGCAATAATTGCATCTCCCTTCTTCTTTCATAGCATTTATGCGAGTACGTGCAGTTATGGTTGTTGCATTGGTGCCAGCAAAAGCCAAAAGATAGAAAACCGATGACGATGACGTTGATGAGATACAATGTTAAAATGCGAAAATGAGATTTTCCACCTTGATTGTTGTAGTTGTTGTATTTGGTTTTTTTGTTTTTGTTGTTTTTGTATAGTGCGGATGATTCCGTTTTGAGTTGTCTTGACGTGTGTCCAGTTTTAAAAGAAGATATAGAAAAGCTTATTTGCACCACAAACAACAACAAAAAGAAAATTTCCTCTTGAAAAAACGTCGGCATAATACTAAGAAGATTGTGTTAAAATGTTTTGAAAACAAAAAAGATACAATACTGTTTGGCAGTCTTCACAGAGCCATAGAGTTTAGTTTGGTTGGATGGTTTGGGGTAATGACTTGAGTGCAAGTGCAGTACACGACCACCGAAGGTAGATATTAGATGCAATGATGTACCGGCTACTGCTTTGAGATGGCAGAGGAAGAGGAAGAGGCAGATGAAGAGCTATAGCTAAATGGGATAAGCTCTATTAAATAATACTCATAATTCGTGCGACAATAATAAATGGCGAAGTTATTATACCTAAATAATAGGAACATCAGCTGCACATATTTCGGAGTGGGTCATTCACAATTGTAAATATTTTCTGACATTTCTGACGTTTAAAATTGTATACGCCTTTTATTTTATTGCTTAAAATTGTGCGTATGTTCATAGAAAAGATCTGGCTTGAATCGACGACGATAGATTTAGATGAAATTTAATTCTATTAGTTCACTACGTAGTCTGGCCATCATAGAAATCGAACGGACATTTTTGGAATCCTCTGCAAGGTTATAATTTAATCTACTGTAAGTTGTTCTGTACAAGGATTTATACGCATCAGCAATATATTCAGTTCTACATTTCTCATAAACCTTTAAAATGACTTTATACAAGTTGTTTTTAGCGCTTGTTAAATCATCGATGGGTAAATCAAAATTAATTTGACATTCCTCAGCAAGATCTTGCCACTCTCGATACCAACTGCTTTGATCTTGAATGGATTTTATGGCCACTTTTTTCACGATCAGTAAATCATTCATTTTAAAACGTTATAAGCAAGAAGTTCGCTTGCAACTTAAATTTTTTTTATAAACAAAGGAGAGAGACCCGTTTCCAGCATTATTACGTAGTTAAGCGTATTTTTCAGAATTGTAGATTCTTTTTACATCCCAATACCTGCGATCCATATAAAAGTATACTCTCAGCTACTGCTTAAAATACTTTAAACTTGCTACTATGTGCTATACACTTTATCAAGCATTGTTTCCAGGTCATATTAATAGCAGTTTTCACCTTCCTCCTTCAAGTGTTAATCCATATTTAAATTATTTGTGACAGTAATGCCAAGGTATTTGTATTCTCGCACACATTCAATATTTTCGCGATTATAGCTCCATTTTTCATTTGTTGCATTATGTCCACCAACACTTTTAACAACCATAAGCGTGGATTTATATATATTTACTATTAAATTTCATAGCTAAAATACTGGTTAACTCTGTTAATCATGAGCTGCAGAGTTTCCGGTGATTGCGTAAACATGACTATATCATCTGGGAACAGAATTGCCTTAATCCGCATCCCTGCGAAATCCACTACACCCGGGCAGGTAGTCTAAAAGGTCATCAATGAATAATGCAAACAAGGTAGGACTCCCGATGAGATTTCAAACGAGTCTAAGAGTTCTTCACCGATGTGTTTCAATAAATGAATTCTGAACGCACAGAACACACTTTATGAATGTACAGAACAAGTTGATAGCATGGTCGATATACAAGGATTCTGTTCAGAATTGAAACACTAGAAAAGAATAACGCCTTATAAAGCTCAAAACTTTCAGCAACTTGATATTTTGAAAGGTAAGGCTGGGTAGAATACAATGTATACAAGCAAAATTTAATAAATTGAACTTAATTAATTTTGTTCATAATAATACCTGGATTAGTAAGAACAAAAATTACTACCAAATATGGAACTTTTTATAACAGGATTTTCGCTTTGTGAGCCAATAATCTGATATCTTTATACATCCGAATTCTCTTCAGGTTATTACTGGATTTGGATGACGAGTTAATGTCCGTAAATTAAGTTTAACACTACAGTAGTTACAGTTGTCACATTCTCATATTGTGCACAGCCACCCCACAGCGGGCACCATGAGTGTTGTCGACTAGAATAAAACTCTCACGAGCTTGTCCAAAAATGCATGCAGCAGGCGTGATAAAGTCTTGATTATCGCATAAACCTCATTTTAATTAGGATTATAAAAAAATATTACTAACCGGTTTTTATCGGATGTAAAGGGAAGTTATCGGTGTAAAGCTAAGATCTTCCAATATTGGAAGATTTTTCGCAAAACATTTTAACCAATTCTCTATCAACCGTGTAAACACCCAATTTTATCTGTCAATTTTGTCAGTCAATCGTAGGAATATTTCTATCAAACAATTTGACCGACTTTTAGCAATCGTTTGTACACGTCTAATCGGACGGTTGTCCACTATTTGGATATTGGATGTTATTTCCAAACAATATCATCCAATTTTTAATTGGGAGAAAGTTTTTGAGCAGGAAACAACAAAAAGAGTTTGCAGGTTTTTTATAGAATTTGAAAACTACTTAATTCGAAAGTATTAAGATTTCACCGTTTGGCAATATTAACTAAAAAGACGTTACACAAAAAAAGAAAAGAACAAATTTTACAAAATAGTTGTTACTGCCTGCATAATTTTTGTTTCACTTATGAAATCAATTTTGTCCATTGATTGAAAATTCACAATTGTTACAAATTGGATGCTATTGAAAGACTTTTGACAGTTTGGCTAATATGGGAAGAAATTCCAATTGTGTATATTTAGGTTAAGTCGCATTCAATCCTTTTTTCGTGTGAATCTCTTTTCCTTTTTCTGCAAGAGATTCATGAGTAACTCTTGGTTTTCTATTTGTTTTAACATTTTCACGAACTTAATGTTTTATTATTAAACAAAAAACCAATATTCACACGGCCGGTTTTTATATTTGACAGTTGATACAGTTGAACATTTGCAAGAGAAATTAAACCAAAATTGAAAAAAAGGTCCGAAATTCAGACCAGATTTATGCTTTTAATTTTCTAAATTGACACAATCAAATAAGAACTGAAGGAAAGGATTTCATTCGTAGATTATGGTCTGACTATGTGTAAGCGTTCGTGGGCTACTTTGTATGGTATATCCTGAGAGGTAAGGTTAAATTTGTTGTCTTAAGATAGCGTTACAAAAAAGCACTCTTAGTGGTCTTTACTCACAAACTCTCATTTTCCAGCTTTCTTAGCTTTAAGTATTTAAACTCATCGTCATCAGTGAACCCTTTATATAAGTAGTTATGTACTTTTTAATAGCACTACGCCCGACTTAACCGTTACACAACAACCCACTCTTTTTTTCATATTATCCTCGAGAAAGGCTTAAATAAAGAAAAGAAAGACTTACTTTAGATTTATATGTCATGTATGTACAGTGGCTCACAGCTAATTTGACCCACCCCTTATTATAATATATTCAACTGAGTATATGTACTTCCTAAACAATAAAAGTTTTAAAAAAAGTACAAACGCAGCAACTTTAATTAAGATTTAATCTTTAAACCAACAATTTAACCAACTTGTTTTATTTTGAAATCTTAAATTTTATCTAAGAAAACCAAAATAATTAGATTTTTCAATGCCACAGCTCATTTGACTTACTGTGTTTGCAACTGCTCAATCAAAAACTGGGGAACAACGGTGTATATTATGTCAGCTTCTAAAATATTATATTTCCAAATAAAATTATTAGTTTCAAATATTTTTCATAAAGGCAGCACATTTTTTAAACATGAGAAAGCGAACAACAACTGAACAACTTGAAATTTTCCTCTTTCATCACTGGAATAGATTTTCTCGGAAGAAAATAGGTGAAGGCCATAACCCACTGTTTTCTTTTTAAAAACCTAGTGGAAAATAAGGGAAGAAATGCTCCGGACAAAATATATACTGTATCAGATAGAAGATACATTGAGCGCAAAGTGAAGCTAAACCACAAGTTATCGGCACCAAAACTGGTGGAAAACAAGCGCGAAAAGTCTTGTTCTCCCGAAAACAAAAGACACAGTTTGAGAACTAACAACTTTAATAAAAGAGTTGCTCGAAAAAAACACTTTTATTAACAAGAAAAACCGAGATAGTCATTTAAGATTCGCAAAAGAAGTTATATTTGCGGACGATTCAAAGTTTAACATTTTCGGATCCGACGGCCGATCTTATGTTTGCCGCAAACCATAATACAGAGCTCCAGGATAAAAAATTTCAGAGCAACTGTGAAGCATGGAGGTGGTCATGTAATGGTTTGGGCCTGCATGTCAGCAGCAGGAGTTAGGCATAAGACTCTCGTTTTGGTTTTATCAAGACAACGACCGAAACATACTCCAGTAATGGTCCAAACAAGGCTGATTTATAACTGTCCCTAGGTCATAAAACCCTAGCGCTGTCTCCGGATTTGAATGTTATAGAAAACTAGTGGCCCATTCGAAAACGCCACATTTCAAACAAAAATGACCTCAAAACTCCGTTTACTGAGGGCTTAAGGCAGTGTTAAAAGGAAAGGGTGGACATACAAAATATTAAAATTAACAATAATTTGCTTAATCTTTTTTTATTAAGTGTTTATTTTAAATGGGTCAAATAAGCTGTAACACTGAAGAATTGACTTCATTTTTTTTTGTATCTTGTTATGCAGCTTTAATCTTAGTAAAATAAAGTAAGAGCTTTTGTTTACGTTATAAACCTACTGGACCTTTCTGCGTTTTCATATTTTCGATACATTCCTTCGCTTAAGAACTATTCTCTCATAAACTTGTAAATATACAATGGGTCAAATAAGCTGTGAGTCACTGTATATATGCATTTTTTTATAAGAAATACTCATAATCATAATCAAGTAATTACCGATTAATAATTTTCCTTCCTAATGATTCACAAAATAGAAATGCCTTCCGAATTACATATGAATACTCAGACCAATAAAGGAACATCGCTGCAAACAACATTCGTGTTTCCTTATTGTTGTTAAACTACTAAGCAAAAAAAATGGAAACAAAAACTGGGTTACATAATACTAAACTGAACCTAAGAGTTATAGGGAGTTTCCTATAATTTATTCAAACGGCCTGCATTTATAATAGTACGTCATCCGATAATTATTATAACAAGAAAGAAGGAAGAAGCTATACAAAGTCGTTTCCTGCATTTCATCGGACATTAACCAACATTTAGTCGATGTGCATATAAAAAAAATGAAATAGAATAAAAGGCATTAAATATATGATCAAAATGAAGTTTATATTAGCCTTCTTCCAAATGTCACAATGCTATAATTTTGACAACATAATTTATTGACAAAAATCATGATGTAAACTGGAATACCAAACACCTTCAGAAGAAATGATCATTCAAATAGTATTTTTTAAACACTTGTTGCAAAAGTATTTTCTCCTATGTCTTGAAGTGCAGATTGCGGTTGTGAGTCGCTACGGTTCTATGGGTTCAACACAAAGCCACGAAGTAATTTTTTTAGTTTTAATTCGATGTGAATTTTCTTCTATTAATTTCCCTAAACGAAAGAAAGTGATTATGGTATTTTTTAGTTTTTGTTCGCAATTTTTCGCATTTTTTGCTCTTTTAAAAGTGTTAATTAGGTTCATTAAACAGAATTAAAATATAATACAGTAAAATGATAAATGAGTGAAAATTAAAAAAATAAAACCATAAGTTGAATATAATGAGATTTTCCATTTCAATATAGAAATGAGTTTTAACATTCATGCGTTTATTTATTTATTTATTTATTAACTTCAGAGTATATGAAATAGCCCTAAAAATGTATTTATTTTTTCATTAAACTTAGTACAAGCTTTAACTTAACCTTGAGAGAGAGCTGGACATAAGCTTAAAATGACCGTAACTAGTTCTATGAGAAGAAAAGTAGACAAAGGGAAAGGAACGCCGGTTACCGGGATTTGCCTTAAAGTTAATTGGACTTAGCAGGGTTGAAGAATCAATGTTGCCTACTATAGCAATTGGGGTGCGAACAAATTAAATCGGTTGAGAAGTGTGAATGGTAAACTGATAATGTTGGAAAAGTCATTTCTGGTTTATGAATGTACCTTACAAAAGTATTAACCAAAGAAAAAACCTTTAAATTTTGGGTTGCATGGTGCACTTAAGAACATGCACCTGATGTTTTTATAAAAGACAATTCATATAAATAGCGGAAACCAATCTGTCATTCTGGTTTGCCTACAAGCTGAAACGTCAATTTTTACGCTAACATTATTCTAATATCAATTCCTCACTTTTAAAGTCAATTCACCACTTAGTGATGAGAAATTATTGGGGAGGCACCTGGTGGCTACAGCGACATTAGTTTGCATTTTTTGGGAAGAGTACGATAACTCACGCTACAAAGTTTAATGACGGATTTGTATAGAAGGGCGTCTATTGCCCCTCGTTTAGGCGTTAGGGGCTATTTAAAAAAATATGTACGTTAAATGAAGCTAAGTTTTATACATTTTTTTAAAGCCAACACTTTTGTCTATTAGCTTGTTTTTAAATCAAGTTAAAACTATGCAAATTAAAATAGTTCTTTGAGATATTATATTTTTAAAAAATATTTATTAATCCGATCATTTCAGATGCCATCTTATGACTAACATCGACAAACATTTTTGCTGTAAACGGTCATAAAATATGATTAAACAAAGAACGTATGGTTTTTAAAAACTTTGAGATTATCTACTATTGTTTTAGCATTCATTGCTCATATTTGTTTTTGATCAAAAACTGAAAACTAAATGATTTTATAGCTTCTAGTTCTTGAGACAACTATCATTTTCTTTATTATTTTTCAACGTAGTCTTATTTTGATAGTAATAATCGAATACTCGGGATAAATAATTTTTTCTTTAATCCATACCTTAAGTGCAAAAGAAACTTTGGCTAGAATCCTCTGTGATTGAAAGTGGCAAGATATTGTTAATTTTTAACTTCACAATATTTAAAAGTGTGTACTATGTATAATACACTTTTTAATTCAATAAAAAAACTATAACAACTGAACAAGACCTTTGTTGTGTTTTGTAAAGAAAACTTGAAATAAATTAGTAAAAATGTGAAACATTGTTTTTATTTTTGTAAATTTAAATGTAATATAAAGAGTTCTGATTCAGGTATACGTTCCAAAAACTATATTGTTTGAATGTTAATTCTTTATTTTCGAATTTAAATACGATGACTATTTCATAAAAATATTTTGATAATTACAAAACATTTACCAAATTTAAACAAAAAAATAAATAATAAAAGTGTGACATCACCTCAACATCACACATAACAGAACTGTTTATTTCTTCGAGGAGAGTTTGAAAACGTCAAGAAAATTCGGATTTTTTAAATCTCTTAAATAGGAAAGATTCGTTTTTGAATTTGTTAATTAAATAAAATGATAACACCCTTAACGACAGTAATTTGTTTAAACTAGGAACGAATCTCGTCCAAAACGTCAAATTGAAATGTATAAGGAAATACTACTTATAAGTACCTATAGCCCGCGTATCATCCTTAAATAAATACCTCTTAAATTTGAACTAAGATATACATATAGATCTAAGTTTTTTAAGAAATTATTATTTGTAATAACTTAATTTCATTTCATTTGTTTTATTGCTACGCGATACACCTCGTCCTTTAAAAGATCTTAAAATTGTTTTTTTTTTTGAAAACATAGCATACATTTATTAACATTTACATTTTATTCGTTTTTTTTATTTACTGCCCAAAGCAATTCTAATATTAAATTTTAATGAAAATCGACTAAAGGAAAGTTCACGCCTTTTGTGTTGTGTTTTTTATTTTTCAGATAAATTTTATTTCAGAAAGTGTGGACAAGAAAAGCTCTGCGCGCTGTGTAATGGGCCGTTCTAAATTCAGCCACACGTTCCGCGTTTCAATTGAAAAGTAAGTAGACACAAAATGGTATATTTTCCTCATTTTAATTTTTTTGATTTTTACTAAAAAGTGTAAAAGTTCTTACTTCAAGGATTCCAGGAACGTATAAACATGAACCATTCCTGTAGGTACATTATTGTACCAAGGACACGACCAATTGAATTAAAATGTTTGTATTTTCCTATCAAAAATGTTTAAGCAATTTTTCATTAATTTTTTTTTCAATTCATAGTTTGTTTTAAGTTTTTTATAAATAGCAGGGAAATATGGCGGCAATGTCTGGGTGTCTCTGATTTGTTAAAAGAGCATAGACTTTGCGATCATCACTTTTCAGATGTGATGTTTTCTAACTGGACAAAAAAAATCGGCTGACTCAAAGTGCACTTCCGGACATCATGTATTTCCAAGAAGATACCGATATGGAACACGAAATTCAAAAACCAGGTATGTAAAAAATTAAAGCATAGTTATAATTTGAAAAACGGTTATATTAGATTATATAATATCCTAAAAAGATGAAGAAATAGGTATTGAAGAAAATGTGGTAGTGGAAGAAGAGAATATGGAAGAAGAAGTAAGAAACGAAGAATTAGAAGAAAAAAAGTAGAAGAAGAACAATTAGAACAAGAAAAAGTAGGCAAACCGAAGAATGCATATTTATTTCGCGGGTAAGTGATGCATGCACCGAAATACCTCATTTTTTAAGAAACGGAACTCCCAAAAAAAGAGTCTTTAATACTCAAATTGAAAATTGCTCAAAGCAATATTATAGCTGAACAGAACAGAAATTTAAAATTAGTTCATCAGGATTAAAAAAAAAATTAAGATGAATTAAACGAAAGTTTGTCAGATGGTTGTGCAACATAGTTTTGTAATTGTAGGAAAAATTAAAAAACTTCGCCAAAAGGCTTTAGATATTCCAATGAAATGAAACAATTAGCCCTCTCAATTAAATTTATTTCCTTAGTAACATATATGTAGGTTGATGAGGAAAACGTTAGGATTGCCGTCTCATTGGCCTAATCAACCAAGCAACATTGATTTCAATACTATTGTTACTGCCAATTAAAACTCAAATTGGCAACACTTGTTCATCGCTCAGATACATTCGTATCTTTGTATCTCTTTCTATTTGCTATATTTCTATCCTCTTTTTCTATTTTCTCTTCTTCCAATCGAATTTTAATTAACCGACTTTTACTTCTCAATAAAGTTTCTTGAACAGCAGACGCCTTGAAACGAAGTCTTTTTATTTATATAGATTTATTACATATTTTCATTGTTAATGTGCAACAGGTTATGGACACAAACCCAAACTGCGAAAAATTAAATATTTACGCTTTCTAAAAATAATCCAGTTTAGTTTATTTCGCAAGAAAATCAGACAGATATTTGGTCGCATATTATTCTAGATATAAACCATGTCAGAACACACTATTCACATCGATAAACTCCGTAAACCGTTGGAAACTACAAATATGTGCAACAATTATAAAGAGCCTAGAAGTTAAAATGAGCCAGGTTACTAATGACTTGTTTTGGTATTGGATTTGGATTTGAGGATTATGGATCTGAACTACACAGAACAAATTGGCCTGCGAACAACTTCTTAGTTATTATGGCCCAGGTCATTGCAAAAAAGTGGACGCACCCGATTGCATATTATTTTGTAAGATCCACTTGTCCGTCAGTAATACTAAAATACTTTTGTTCAAATCCATATACGCCCTTCAAAAGATTAGCTTTGTACCAATTCAAATTTTCGCTGACTTCGCCGCGAGCATAGTGTTACTACAAAAAAGGCGTAATTTGAAGTTGAACAAGAAGGGAAAGTGAATCAAAAAACTGTTTGCTTCTACGATGTCCCACATTTGGTTTAAAGTGCAAGAAATTGCCTGTAAAAAAATGAAATATCGTTCTACGATTCAGGCACATCGTCAACAACCTCTTGGAATTATATTATTACATTATATAATTCTTAGCCATACTTTAAGTTCAGCACTTTATAAAGTTTAGGAACAGACTCTGATAGTATGAAAGTGACTGCAGAATTGTCTTCGTTTCATTCGATTCGAATTTAATCACACCATTACAACTTATCATAAAACTTGTCCCTAATAACAGGTTAAGGAAAGCTTGGTAATCTCTATATCTGTCGTCGTCGATAAATGCCTCATACGAAATGCTCATTGGAGATTTAAATGCGAGAGTTGGAACGCAGGTAGGAATGATGAATGATTAAAGAGGGTGCAGCAGAAAATCAAAAGAATCTTGCTCTAACGAACGATGAAAGAAACTATTAGGGTTCTGTAATACGTTTGATTTGCGCATACTAAATGGAAACAGTGCCAGCGATTCGTCAGGACATTTAATGTTTGTGGGCGGCCAAAGAACATCAGTGGTCGATTATGCTATCATAGGAGAAGATTGGGAACCGTTCGAGAATGATTTTGAGATTAGTGAAGTATAATATTCCTGCATGTTGTGGCAATACAACTTCAAACTAAGCCTGATGAGGAAATAACATTTATGCGGCTCCTGCCCAAACTGAAATGGAAAGAGGCTGAGGCTTAGGAGTATCGACGATCTCTAGACTTGCAACTCCAATCACTTCAAATCGAGGACTTTTCCCTCTTAGAACGGATTGTGAAAGCATCATATCCACAAAAAGGACTCAACTAAAAGAAAGAAAATAAAAAAACCTGGTTTGACGAAGAATGTCTAAAAGCTCGTAAAAGATCATTTGCGTGGTTGAGGATCTTCCGTATTTCCACCCAAGGATTATTTAAGGATTTTTATACAGAGGCCAATAAGAAGTTTAAAGAGATTTGTAAGACTAAAAAAGTTATACGCTGAAAAGCAAGCAGACCGATTAGTACCTTGTAAGAGCTCCGCTGAAGCTAGGGAGCACAAAACTGTCTTCAAATGTAATGCTTTCTCATTTCAACGATCTTTTAAATCCTGTAATAACGCCGACAAAGTGGCAATTCACAGCACCTGGATTCGTAGTCGACTCTTTGGACTGAGAACTTACATTTAGCGAGTTGGAAGAAACGTTGAAGACGCTTAAAGATGGAAAAACAGCCGGATCGAATGGTATTCCAGTGGAATATTTTAAATATGGGACTATCATGCTCAAACAACAACTTATAAAACATTTTAACACATTTTCGGAGGGAGAATTGTCGCCAGATAAATTACTAGATGCTATTATATTTCCAATCCACAAAAAAGGATCGTTGTTTGATGCAGCTAACTACAGAGGGATTTCCTTTTTAAATGCATCTTACAAGATATTTACAACGATGATGCATAAGCATGTTGTTAGTTGGATTGATACCGGAAACTTGCTGAGGGAGTTCCAAGCTGGATTTAGAACAGGAACACCTATATAGCGGAAGAAGGGCGGCTGTATAGACAGGACCTGAACACTATCAATTTTACCTGTCAAATGTTTCTGCATTCGACTAGATCTGTTCAAATATTTTATTCTGAGATCATACAGCGCGCTCTGAACAAGCTCAGAACACGCTCAGAACGAAAATAGAAAATAAAAGAACAGCTTAATAAATGTTTATTTTCGATTAAATTAATCAATTTAAATTAACCTTAGCCAAATTCAAAACAATTCATAATTACAATTCTGATATGCATGTTCATAATATATGCATATTTGGAAACAGAAACAGCTCTCCTAACCAAATTGAAATCTCATGACAAACGTCAAAGCCCACTCCTTTGACCAGCTGTTTGACAAGCCCACAAATTAAAGAAAAACAAAAATAAAATCATCTAATTCCACTCACATCGCGTTCGATTCACTTCAAAAACAAATTGCGGCGCTCATTTTATAAATCAAAAGCGATCAATCCAAATCACAAGTATTTTCAATTAATTTTTGGCTCATTTCATACAAAAAATATGTAAAATGTTTTTAAATTGAACGCAGAGCTATAATATACAGATCCCGTTAATTGTTTAAATTATTTTTATTGCCAACAATTAACCAACACCCACTCATGAATCCCGATCGTAAACTTTCAGATATCAATCCATTCGCTCTGGATGATTTTATTTGAGCGATACGTTGTCAGTCGTGCAATTATTTGTTTTCGCGATTAATGCCAAAACTATAATAATAATTGTCATGGTAAGTTGCAGATGGACTTAATGAACTGACAACTGCCAAAGCACATAATGTACGAGTATTTTTTTTTCAAAACGAAAAGACACCTCCAATTGTTATGGAGCGGAATAAAAATGTGATATGAGTGATTTATGTATAAATAACAATTTATTTATGAATTGCCAACAAAGTCCGATAAAATTGACTTAAGAAAACTATTTTATTTGAAGTCTCTTTATTTTCAACTCAATGAAACTCAGTAGTGGACCAAGGATTACTTTGGGAAGACCGAAAATTAATAGAGTCAAAGACACATTTGCTGCGTTCAATTTCAGTCAGATAGGGTATCCGGATACCTTTTTGTGTAAAATAACAGCTGATTCTGATCAAAAACAGCTGAGATGTCAAAAAAGCTATCCAAGAATTTTTGGGGTATGTACATAGGTATCTGACAGAACAGCTGACACATGGTTGAATTTCAAGAAACTTGAAAGTTAATTTCAGCTTTTTGTATTTGTTGGTAAACAAAAAGATACAAAATGTAAAGATTGTTTTACTTGTATTTCGCAACCGTCAATATCAATTGCACCAACAACTCCTGGAATATAGCCTCCAGATTTTTCTCGGAATGCCTATTTTGAAAAATAATATTTTCAGACTTAACAATTTGATGAAGTGATATTGATAATTGGATTTTACTTGAGAAATATTGTTGAAATGTTGAACAGTTGGCTATTCAATATACTCTCCGAGCAATGAACATACCACTTGGAGAATTTCGCTGAATGCGAAATGAGCAGAACTCTTAGCTCCAAGTTAAAATTTCTTTTATTTTGCTGCACTTTGTGCAAGAGATCCTAATAATTTGAAATCGTTAATAACCGCAATTATTTATAGATATCAAGACTAGTTTGTTCAAATTTAATTGGCTATTCTAGTTGATGGTGCCCCTTGAATGCTTTTTAAAGAAGCGTTGAATGACCAAACGGATATATAATAACAAAAAAGCTCTTGCGTTGGTCCCACCGTTAAGCTAAACTGTATCTACTGTAAACAAACCAACTCAAAATCTTACCGCAAAGTAACTTCTGCTCATTGGGAAATGAGATCGAAATTCTTCCAAACTATATCTAGGTATTGTCACTTCATAATAGTCCTCGTTTCTGTTAGGATAATTTTCTGTTAACCGTAAATCGTTTCAAACCGTAGATTTCGCAAGTAAATTATTAATCGTATAGAATTCCAATGGAGCTAAGAGGAAATTTAACATAGATTACAGATTAAGGTTACCTCTTATTTATTTAATTGTTACGCCCCTATCAATTCATCATCGTCGACGAATCAGTTGAATTATCCATTAAATGTTTCTTCTTACAACAATTTTGACTTCGAAGCTTAAATGTTCCTCCATTTTGTGAACAGCTGAAAGTTGTTTTTTATTTTTTGACAGCTATCTCAATACACTCGTTTAACAAGGTATCTAAAAATCCACCTATCCAAGATACCCTGTCCAACACGTGATTGTATGAACTAGGGCACATCGTTGGTAGAGAACAAACTTCTCCATCTAGCTCGGTCCCTAGCTAGATGTCTCCAATTTCGCGCTCCAAGTTCGGTGAGGTCACTTTCCACTTGTGTGCGCCATCTGATCCGCGGTCTTCCTCTACTGCGCTGTCCTGTGGGTGTAGATTAGAAGACTTTCCGGGGCGGAGCATCTCAACTTTTCCCAGCCATCTTAGTCGTTGGACTTTTACCCTTCTGGCTAAGTCTACGTCGCTGATATGTACAGCCCGTACAGCTCGTTGTTCCATCTCCTCCTCCACTTTCCTTCGATGCATATGGGACCGTAGATCACATGAAGAACTTTTCTCTCAAACCAACCCAAGGCGCTTTGATCCGCTTTTGTCATAGTCCATGCTTCTTCACCTTATAGAAGGACGGGGATGATAAGGGTCTTATATAGCAACACTTTGGTCCCTCGAGAGAGGACTTTACCACCAAAGAAACAGCGGTTAGCAAGAGCTATTCTTCGTTTGATCTCAGCGCTGGTGTTGTTTTCTGCGTTTTAAGAACTTAAGGGATATTTAATTTTAAGTCCTATATTGATGATAATCTTGGTATGGTTTAATTATGTGTGGAACGAAATGGCCGCCGCGACTTCGCCGAAACACACATTCAACCGAATGGTCCAAATTTTCGATAGCTGAGGCATAATTGAGGTTCTATACAGTTAGTGTGCCGAATCATCTCATCCTTGAGTACTTGAATTGTTGCTGGCTTATAGACGTACTCGTTTTCATTCAAATAACCTTAAAGAAAGAAGTCGAACGGTGCCACATTACCTGATTTTGGCGGCCAATTGACATCGTCACGACGACGTGAGATAACACAACCATTGAGTTATTGCGCAAAAGAGCCATCGTTTCACGATAGCGGAAATCATTCACAATAGCTGCCTGACCGGCTTTATTTTGGAAAAAGTACGGCTTGATGGTGCCAATAGCCCATAAACCGCACCAAACAGTCATTCTTTATGGGGGCATTGATTTTTTGACAGTCACATGATGTTCATCAACGACGAGAGAGATGCAATTGTTGGGCACGACGGTGAGTTATGGTAGACGGTTCTTCAATCACACTATGGCGAACAGCAGCAACATTTTCCGCAGTACGAACTATATGAGCAAAATCTCCTACAGACCCGGTTTGCTCAAATTCGTGCTTTTTCCTATTGAACGCATATTTGGACGATTTAATTAACCGAAAAAATAATCAAGTGCACAATTTGCATTTTGATCTAAAAGCTTATTTTCATAATAAGCCTGAATAACTTTAATGCGTCAGCTCAACATGCTCAACCTAACCTAACCTAACTTTAATGCGTTGGTTGCTCTACGAAAAAAGCCATCCGAATGTACGGCCGTATAAACGCAAACACTTAAACCTTTTATTTAGATTCCTGACTTTTCTTTTGAAACGTCGAGAAATGTCAAAATTTTAAATTTGACAAATCGGACGGTTGCATTGAAATACAAAAACATATTTTTTTAAGAGAAATCAAAGGATGTTTTTATCACGTGTCCTCAAAGAAAAATGTATAAAGATTTGGAATCTCAAGATCTTGGAGGCCAATTGTCATCACCTCTTCTCTTCGAGAAATAATAACACGGATAACTAATTTATCGTAAGTAGTGTGGCATATACCACCACCGTTTGTTGAAAAAAAATTGAATTCCGTAAAACGCAAAAAACATATAGAGGCTTGTAGGCTATTGTCATGTCTTAACCTAAGAATAATTAAAAATTTCCAATACTGATTATGGGTACAAGCATCCAGCAGTAAGCTTTTGATTTGTCGTTTACGATACAATTTATTTTGGCGTTTACAATAAATTGTCTAGAAGGGCTCGACATATTTCATTATTGCCGCCTAATTGGGTCTCAAGAACGACCCAAAAATGCTGCAAAATGTTCGCCATATTTCTAATCACAATGAGTTTAAACAATTTGTATGCAATGTTGAAGAATGAACCGTCACATTTTTAGTAGTATTAGTTTTTAAATGTCAAAAGATGACAGCTTCTAGTGACAGCTGCTCAAATCGCTGGCTTCTTTAAAATGAAACACCTTGGACAACCCCGACTTAAGGTCCTACCACTTTTTTGGTCCTCCCGATTGTATGTTAAAATTTGAATAAATGAAATAAAAACTAGATTTCGGATGTGGGGAACTATTCTGAGGGGTTCAATATACATGGCGTTTGAAAATTGAAAAATAACCTTGTTTGACTCAGTCTACTACAAATATATTTTTACATATGTATGTAGGTGTATTTTTTTCCTTATCAGATCATGAGGTCTTGTGATAAAAACAAGATCAAGAGAACAGAGGTCTAAAAAGAACGTTTGTGAAGTTCCAAAATAATCAATAAAATCCTTTTACAGTGCGAGGAATTAGGAAAGTAGGAAAGGTTTAAAAAAGAGATACTGCTGCTAATTGCTTTTGAATGTTTGCACATTGAACATTCGTGCAGTGTGGCTAAATAAGAATCTCCGTCATCAATAGTACATTCGGAATTAATCCCAAGGGGTAAACTGATGAGCACTTCTATAAATTTGGGTATCACGGTTAAATTCCTTAAAGAGGGAAATTTCAAGTAAAGCTTTTATTGTAGCATTCTGCTAAGGACTGATTAGTTCACATTGTCAGTTTGATACAGTCTAAATTCCAAGATAAAATTCCAATTCTCATAATTAACAATAAAAAACCATTTAATGTCATTTAATATCATAGCAAACAAGAGCTGAAACATCCACAACGTATAATCAAGTCAAGTCCATAGTTAATAGTATTCAAAACCTCTTAAGTAAGTATCTCATTTCTCGTAAATCTTTTCCTCATCATATACTATGTATATCTCTGCAACAATGCAGCAATTAAACTAGCCTATCAATTGTTTTTACAGTCTTTATACTTGATGGCATGCGACTCAATCCCAATTCTCAGAATACGTACCATAAGACAGGACGACTATACCGTTGTTGTCTAACAACACTTAATCATACTCACCAGAGTATAAACCAGATCAACAACCTTAAAGTGGTTTTTCTTATAACCACTGCCATTACCACCATTATTAGACTAAAAACTATTTTTGCAGCTTTATGTACCTCTACATTTCTACAACCTGCTACCGCCGCCGCTGACTTTGAGAGAGATGGTTTAAGAAGAAAAAAAAAACTCAACAAAGCACTCACATGGAAAATGAAAGTAATTCGATCGCGGGTCGCGGAAAGTATATTATGCCAGTGCTAGCCATTTAGCGTTTACTTCTGCGTTAGGTTTTAATAGATAAGTTAGCTGACCCTGGCCGTGTTCACAATGTCTCCTTAGGGTTAAAAGTTCTATCATCATAATATAGGTTTAAATAAATAAAAAGATAATTGGAAAGATTGCACTTGGCCCGTTTTCATATACGACTAGTTTTTCACGTGACAGCTGTCAAAAACTCCCAATCAACACCTTTAAATCAACACCAGCCGTCACATCAAAAATACTTTATGGTTTTCAAGTCTGGCTTTGAAACATGTCTATTTGAAAATAGAAAAAACACTATTTTTATGAAAAGAGGGACATGAAAATAATTTTTGTTCCTATGGAAATTGTGCAAACAACACGAGTTCAAGGCTTAGATTTTAGCACGCAGTATGAATGTTACCTAAGCCTTAAGAGAATACTATGAAAATATAAGTATTATACAAATACATTAAACAGATATTTTTTTAAGGAAAAATGAAAAAAGTCCGATCGGCGTTAAGACTCTTATGGGGTGTTACTTGGGTAAATTCAGCTTTCCTAGAAAAATTGATTTTTTTTTTAAATAGTGTTGATGCAAAGAGGGATCAACCTGCCGACAAATCCAGATCTGCAATATTTGATCTTGAATCAAAAATAAATCAATAAATGCAAAACGAGAAGAAATTTGTGTTTTGACAGATCAAGATCAAGAATAAATTGATTTATTTCGCCCATGGAAAACCCCATTTATTTAGCTAAGAGTAGTATAGTTACTTTTCACTGTTAGCTCGTCGTGAAGACCCAAGAACTGACAATAGTATAACTGGCAAAAAAATTTGCTGTAGGGACAAGTTAGTGATGTAAAGATTTAAAAAAGGGTACGTCGTTCAAGAACAACTTGGAATATGGGTTTTGTAGACCTTAGTTTTGACTAAAACCCCGGGTTTGTCGATTTTTCGCGTTTTTTTTGGATAAGGCTTTCTACAAACGACATTACATCTTGTTTTCAATTTTTAACCTCCCATAAGAAATAATTGTAAACGGCACGATTTTTCAAATTAAAAATGTTGACATTTCTTGACGTTTCAAGGTCTTTATATAAGGTATGGACTTCAATATAATTTTATTATAAGAAAAATATTGTTGTTAACATAAGGAAAAAAAAAGGAATACAAATTTCAAAAAATGCTACTTAAATTGGTACAATTAGTTTTCGATCATATATATATATCAGAAACTGTTGATCAAATGCTTTTACTGAGGCCAAGCGATTTTTTTGACATAAAACTGCATTCGACGCAGTTAATAGTCAATCTTTGATCTACAAGCTTTTAGTAATAGATTTATCAACGAATCATAAAATTCCATGCGAAATTCCAAACGAATCGAGAGAATTCAAATGTCAAAAAGATGTACCTCAAGGCTGCGTCTTAAGTCATTTATTGTTTTCCTTATTTATAAATGATGTTGAAAATCACATCTCAGGATGTATAACGAAAGATGATATTGTTATTAAGGTCGTCCTTTATGCAGACAATTTCGTTATTATATCAGATAACCCGTTTACCCTACAACTTTAAATTACGAGTTGAGATCTCAAAATCAATACCTTGAAGTATATAATTATCGTTTTTAGATCATGCAACAGATTTATAGGTTATCATCGCAACTGGACTTTAAGCGACGATATTATTGAAGTTGTGGATACTTACATAATGGATTAGCCATTTTGCGTTTTACAAGTATAGGGCTGTAAATCATCATCTGTCAAATTATGTCATCTGTCAAGAATGTTTCGATTCTTCGTCTGAAATTAGGACCGTCTTACGGCACATTATAGGCGTATTTTGCATTTGGATCTACACCTGCATCCAGATAAAGTCCAGCCCACACAACAACTGAAGCCAGGTGAGGTTGATTTTCTAACAAAAATGTTTTTAAGCGATAAAGCACATTTATCACCCGGTGGGTAAGTTAATAAACAAAATTGTCTTATTTGGGGTTTTGAGAATTCGCAAGTAAGAGGCCATTACATCCACAAATAGTCACTGTTTGGTGCGTTCTTTGGTCTGGAAGTGTGATTGGACCTTATTTCTTCCAAAAACGACGATGGAACGACTGTCATCGTCAATTCGAAGCGTCTTGCCTGCTATTGAAGAATACGACTTGGTGAATATGTGGTTCTAACAAGACGGTGTTATTGCAAGAGACATTTCCTGGCCGCGTAATTTCTCGTCGTAGCGATATCAACTGGCCACCAAAATCATTTGATTTTACACCTCTTAATTTGTTGTGTATTGCTACAAGAAGGACCGTGTTTATGTTGATAAATAACTTTAACTTTTGAGCACTTAGAAACCAACATTCATGAAGTTATGGCTGAGTTACAGCCCAATATGTGTCAAAAAGTGGTCGAAAATTATCTCAAAACAATCGATACTTGCAAAAATTCGCGTGGTAGTTATTTAAAATTTGTAGTATTTCACACATAATGTCAACGTTCAAACTTTATAATAAAACATCATGAACAAAATATTGTGCATGCATATTAAATCCTAACACTTTTTGAAAATCAATTCACGTAGAAATTGTATTTGATTTAAGGAACCAACTTAAAACTTTTCTTTACTTGAGTTTTCAAGGTGTCCATGTTATCGACAACTTGTCATACGAAGCCTCACAGCTGTGTGTTTTAATTGAAGAATGATTTATAAGAGACAGTAAATAGGCACTCTAAACTTTTAAAACTTCAAGATTGAAATTTAACCCAAAACTATAAATTGTCAATTGAGCTCATATTTTGTTGCTTCTTTTGAACTGACTTAAAATAAACGGAAGTAAGAAATAAATTGCATACATTTAGGCACTCACATAAATTCGCCATTTCTCATATCGTTTAGCAAATGCAGCAACCATCGACTGCGAACCAACCAAATCATTGTTCTGAGCTTTTTTCTGTTGGATATTCAGTTCAATTTCATCGTTCATACGCTTCGGTCGTGTCGGTCGCTCGCGGTGTGTGTGGTGATAAATATATTTATTTTAGTGCTAAAATTTTAATATTTAGTGTAAAATTAGTGCAATAATTAGTTATTAAATAAGCGTAGGCAATGAATTAAGAAGGAAATGTGGTTTTTAATTCCTTAAAGGTTTTTACTTGTGTTTTGCTTTTGGGTTTCGAGTACCGTTGCTTCTTTCGTTGTGTTCGTTTCGTTCGTTTCGGTCATTGAGAAAAAGTGTCGTTTAGTTGGAATTTGAAATTTGAATTTGAATTGGAGCGTTAAAAGTGTTTCATCAATCAGCCAGTAAGTGAAATTATTGTTCTTATATATTTTGTTGTCATTTAATTTTTAGTAATTATTTTTGAAATGTTTAGTTATACAGAAAATTAGAGTTGGGCCGTTCATCTTTGTTCGATTGATATGTAAGAATAAATAGTGAATTATTGTGTTTTTAGCTGATGTGTTCGGAAAAGTTGTCCATTCTCCTTTAAATTTTCAAATTAAATTTGTGTGTTATAATACAGGACAGGATATGAAAGTACGTTGGTGATGCATTTAAAAAAGCGATACATTTTATTTATTTATTTACTTATCAAAACCTAATTTATACAATTATTTACATGGAAGACATCACAAGACCATCGATATCGTGTAAAAATTATTGATTGGTCTTTGATTTGATTAATAAAAAGTTATTATTATATTATGTACATGTTCTTAAATTGAAAATTGAACATGAATTATAGTACAGGGTTATCCATTTTGCGGTTCCAAAAGTAAACGTAAATAAAACACATACAATATTTTGTTTCATGATATTTCTTTTTTATTATAAAGTTTGAACGTTGACAATATGTGTGAAACACTTTATAATTTATCACCACGCTAATTGTTGCGGTATCTTATCCATAACTTCATGAATGCTTGTTTCTAAGTGCTCAGGAGTTAATGGTTCATCTGCATAAACAAGGTCTTTAGAGTAGCCCCACAAAAAATTTCAGTTTTGTCAAATCGCATGATCGTGGTGGCCAGTTGATATTGCCACGACGAGAAATTACGCGGCCAGGAAATGTCTCCTGCAATAAAGCCATAATTGCTCCAGTAGTGTGGCATGTGACACCGTCTTGTTGAATGTCGTATTTTTCAATAGCAGCCAAAAAAGTAGGTTATCATATGACCATTACGCCCCGAATTGACGATGGCAGTCGTTCTATCGGCGCTGTGTTTTCATTGAAGGTCAAATCACACTTCTGGACCAAAGAGCGCACCAAACAGTGATTTTTTGTGGATGTTATGGCCTCTCTTCAACTACTTGAGTATGCCGTAACCCCGAATACGACAATTTTATTTATTAAGAAGATTATGTTCGAAAAATCGCCGTCCCCCGGCTCTTCAAGCACCCATTTGACGGATCTACTACGTTGTGAATAGTCAACTGGCTTCAATTGTTATGTGAGCTGGACTTTATTTGGATGTAGGTTTTTTTCTATGATGTACAGGCACTCAAGGGGATATTAATACCTTTAAAGCACTATTCATATGAACGAATACTCGTCGATTTTGACATTTCTTTCACATGAGAGTTTTTAATTCGTCGCGAATGAAGTTTCACAAGGATCCACAGCCAACACCATTCACCACCGAAACCAAAATTGGTTAAGTACACGCTATTATTTTATTCGTTGCGGATAATGTAGAATGCGAATAAAACTTAACAATTCGTATCAACTAAATTTTTTTATTTATAAAATGATATTGAAAAGTAAAAGTATGCATCATGAATCAAATAGAAACTATGCATGTTGCTATCGTTTTGTTAAGAATTTGTGTGGAAATATGTCTTCAAACACATAAACTCACATTTTGTAGTTCATTCGTCGGCCGTTCGTAGCGCTCATGTGAATACCACTCAACACGTTTACGGTTAAACAAAGTGCGAGTATTAGGAAAATAGGGAAGGATGAAAGATGAGATACCAGTGCACATTGGTCTTAAAATTTTGAATATTGAAATGGGAAGGGAAAACAGAGTTGGGTAAAGCATTACACATTCTCGATGAGTGGTTAAAAAAGAATCTCTATACTTAACAATACGTGCGAAATTGAGCTCGAGAGTAAACTGATGAGCATTCCTGGAAGTGCGAGTATTACGGCTGAATTGGTTGAGGGGAGGAAATGCAACTGGCTAATTCGACAGAATATTGTTTGTAAAATTATCTGTTAAACAACAAAAGGCATTAAACATTGCGCCGGTGTTCGAGAGATGTAAATGTTTCGGTTATAGTTCTAGTTTTGGACGAATGAAGGCTTTGTAAATTACAGCCAGATCAGAAGGGGTGAAAAATTTCTTACACCGTCGGAGGAATCCTAAGCACCTGGCAGCATTTTTGGCAATATCAAATATGTGATCATTCCATAAAATGTGATCTATGATACACATACCGATTACTGACAGTTTATTAGTTTCCTATATGCAAGTGCCACTCATAGATAGCGGCATCAGGGGTGTGTTACGCTTTAACGGCAGGAGACAGCATTGAACAATGCTGTCAAGACAAGAATTTAATGAGCTTATCATATGGTGCCGTTGAAGTTCCACATCCGAAGGACAAGGATATGAATTTAGAAACATTTATTTTTTGATTTTCAGGCTTGAAACCATCGAATACAACTTGTATTGAACGGTTAGAAAGGTAATTTCTAATCCAACGAAGAAGAGATTAATCAATACCAAAAGTACGCATTTTCGATAAGAGAGCTTGGTGCCAAATTCTATCAAATACTTTTGAAATATCAAGTGCAATAATCTTACTTTCTCCAACATGATGAAGATAAAGATTTGATCCACTGTTCGGTGAGATAGACCATGAGATCACCATATGTCATGAATGCCATACTGTCGGTCATTAAGAAGCTTCCGTTCTTCGAGACATTTCTTGAGCTGATAATTAATCAGCGTTTCCATTACCTTGGAAAGAAGGGACGTGAGTGCTATTAGACGATAGTAAGAAGGAGAGGAGGATTCGCCTTTTTTAGCGACAGGCTGGACAAATGCTATATATTATCCGCTCGGAAAGAGACCTGTAGAGTAGGAAAGATGGAAAAGCTTACGCACTGGTTTTGCCAGCGATGAAGAACACCTCTTCAGAACAATAGTGGTAATACTATCCAGGCCAGTGGATTTGTGTGTGTCAAGGTCTTTCAGTACTCTTGCAAATGCACGAGTGCGAAATAAGATTCGTCCTATATAATCATTTACGCTCTCAAGAACAGAAGGACTCGTGACACTGTCCGAAAGTGTCGAATTAACAGCAAATTGTGCTGCAAGCAAATTGGCTTTATCAATCAAGCATACATAGTGAGTATCATTGTGGCCAAGCGTTGGAACCAAGGAAGTTTTTACTACCTTTGGGACATTTTAGTTTTTTTTTGCCTTAATTTCTGATCATGTAAAAATTTGGTTCGTCGAATATGACCATTACAGGTCTTTCTAGCTTGTTTGAACTTGTTCCGGTTTTCTTCAGTCAAATTGGCTTTATAACAACGGAAACTAACATTTCTGAACCTAATAACCTTTTTACAGCTCGAATCAAACCATGAGATCTCTTTGGGTTTGATAGATTTCACCATATTCGGGATAGAATTTCTCCCAATATCCAAATGCTTAATATCTCTTCTGGTTCTTGAGCTATGGACGACGATGGTACGGACGTACAGACGTACAGACATACGGACGTACGCACAGACATCTTTCTAAAAATCTTTTATTTCGACTCTAGGTATCTTGAAACGTGGAGAAATGTCAAAATGTTCAATTCGAAAAATCGGACCGATGTCTCACCTCGAAAATTTTACGAATTAAAAATTTTCTACAACCAAGAACAATGTTTTTAACATGTGATAACATTTTCAGAAAAATCGAGTTGACAGTTTTACAGTTTATTTTTACAAAAAATTAAAAACCTGAACAAAATTAACAGAAGTTGGTAAAATTTGATTTTCGGCTCCAATATCTTTTCAAAAATTTCAGATATACGCTTCGAATTAATTTAATTTTATAAAAAATTTTGTTTTCCACATATAGGAATTTTTTTTTATAAAAATGTAACTGTGGTTTTTTTAACAAAAAATTAAAATCTACAAGAAAAGTACGCAAAATTGGTAAACATTGGTGTTCGGTTCTCGATATCTCTCAATTTAATTTCATTCATCCAATTTGTATTTGTTTATGTAAGAAATAAAAACTTTGAAGAAATTGTTTAACAACTTAAAACCTAAATAGATGTTGAAATCAAACTATTACATCATATGCAAAATATTGTTGGTCATTTAAATTTTTTTAGAATAGTTTAATTTATAACTTTTTTTTACACACCACGAAAACCTACAAACCTTTAAAGCAAGATAAATCGACAGACGGGATGGGAAGTTATCAGCGTGGGTCGATTCCAGCCTCTTTTTTTTTAAATTTAAATTGAAGAATACAATTGAAATCAAAAGCACTCTTATAAAGATATATATCCTCGCTAGCCATCTTGGTTTGCCTACAAGTTAAGCCGGAAATCAGATATTTTTCCTTTATATTAAGACATTTCCCCTAAAACTCAGTAATTAATTCTATGTTTATGAAGTATTTCTATTTGATTTGAGGAACCAAATCGAAATTTTCCTTTACTTCAGTTTTCAAAGTTACCTTGTGACCGACGACGTGCAGAACGAAGCCTCCCAGCTACATATTCACAAGATTCACGCTTGAATCACAACTATCAATCGTCTATAAACCTGATATTTTTCGTTGCTTCTCAACTGAACTTAAATAAATGAAAGTACGAAATAAATTGCATACATTGAGGTACTCCCATAAATTCGCCTTTTCTCATACCGTTTAGCAAATGCAGCAACCATCTTCTGCGAACCAACCAAATCATCGTTCTGAGCTTTTTTTTGTTTAATATTCAGTTCAATTTCTTCGTTCATACGTTTCGGTCGTGTCGGTCGATCGCGGTGTCTCCGTATCGTGGTTCGTGATAGTTCGGTGATAAATATAATTTTTTTTAGTGTTAAAATTTTAATATTTAGTGTAAAATTAGTGCAATAATTAGTTATTAAATAAGTGAAGACAATTTTTTAAGAAGAAAATGCGTTTTTTTAGTTCTGTAAAGCTTTGTTCTTGTGTTTTGTTTTTTTGGGTTTCGAGTACCGTTGCTTCTTTCGTTGTGTTCGTTTCGTTCGTTTCGGTCATTGAAAAAAGTGTCGTTTAGTTGGAATTTGAAATTTGAATTTAAATTGGTGCTGTAAATGTCTCATCAATCAGTCAGTAAGTGAAATTATTGTTTTTATATATTTTTTTGTGTCATTTAATTTTTAGTAATGTTTTTTTTTTTATTTTTGAAATGTTTGGTTATACAGAAAATTAGAGTTGGGCCGTTCATCTTTGTTTTTAGTGCGGATTCGTGTTGAATTGATTTTAGATTTGGCCCTTTTATATTTGTATATTTCTGTTTTCGAATTTCTCATACAAATTTCGTTCCTTTAGTGTTAGAAATCTGAAAAAAGACAATTTGTGATTCGATTTGTCAAGAATTGTCTCCATTGCACAATTAAAAGATGATGAAAAGAATTGTAGGGCTATCATGATAAGAATGAATAGTGAATAATTGTGTTATGGGTTAATGTGTTCGGGAAATGTGTCCATTCTCCTTTAAATTTTAAAATTAATTTTGTATGTTATGTATGTTATAAAAATAACAGGATATGAAAGTACCTACATTGGTGATGCATTTATAAAATCCATACATTTTATTAATTTATTTATTTATTAAAATTTGATTTATACAATTATTTACATGGAAGACACACAAGACCATAGATATCGTGTAAAGATTATTGATTGGTCTTTGATTGGTGTTGCATATGTTCTTAAATTGAAAATTGAAGATAAATTATAGTACAGGGTTATCCATTTTTCGGTTACAAAAGTAAACGTAAATAAAATGCATACAATATTTTGTTTCATGATATTTCTTTGTTATTATAAAGTTTGTTCGTTGACATTGTGTTTGAAACACTTTATCATTTATCAGCACGCAAATTGTTGCAAGCATTGATTGTTATGAGGTAATTTTCGACCATTTTTTTGAAACTATTGGGCGGTATCTCAGCCATATCTTGACGAATGTTCGTTTTTAAGTGCTCAAGAGTGAAAGGTTAATCTATATAAACACGGTCTTTCTTGTAGCAATACACAAAACATTTAGAGGTGTGAAATCACATGATCTTGGTGGCTAGTTGATATCGCCACGACGAGAAATTACGCTGCCAGGAAATGTTTCTTGCAATAAAGTCATATTCGCTTGAGTTGAGTGGCATGGGGCACCGTCTTGTTGAAAGTTGTATTCTTCAATAGCACGTAAAAAAAGTCGGTAATCATTATGACCATAACGCCCCGCATTGACAATGACAGTCGTTCCATCGATGTTTTCGAAGAAATAAGGTCCAATCACACCTCCAGACCAAAGAACGAACCAAAAAGTGACTTTTTTTTTTAAAATTTAATGGCCTCTCTTCAATAACTAAGGTATCTCAAAACCCCAACTACGACAATTTTGGTTATAAAGGGTGATCTTAGTTTAAAAAGCTGACGCATGTTTCGTGTTTGGTTTCACTGTCAAACATCTGCAGTTTCGTCCATAATTTAACCATGAATCGTCTTGCAAACGAACAACGCTTGAAAATTATTGAATTTTATTATCGAAATGCATGCTCTGTTAAGAAAGTTCATCGCACGCTCCTTCCATTTTATGGTCAGTTTAAACGAGCCACTGAAGCGGCTATTCGGCCTTACTTACTTACTTAAGGTGGCGCTACAGTCCGGGGCGGACCTGGGCCTCAACCAACAAGCCTCTCCAGCCAGCTCGGTCCTAAGCTAGCTGTCTCCAGTTTCGCACGCCAAGTTGGTTGAGGTCCTCTCCCACCTGGGTGCGCCACCTGAGTCGCGGTCTTCCTCTACTGCGCCGTCCCTCGGGATTGGATTCGAAGACCTTCCGGGCTGGAGCGTTGATGTCCATCCGCTCTACATGACCTAGCCATCTAAGCCGTTGGACTTTGATTCTACTAACTAGGTCAGTGTCGCTGTACAGCCCGTACAGCTCGTCGTTATATCTTCTCCTTCATTCTCCATCTATGCGTACGGGACCAAAAATCGCCCGAAGAATTTTTCTCTCAAAGCATCCTAAGACGCTCTCATCTTTCTTTGACAGGGTCCAGGCCTCAGCGCCATAAATGAGAACCGGGATGATGAGTGTCTTATAGATGGTGATTTTACATGCTCGAGAGAGGACTTTACTTCTCAATTGCCTTCTAAGTCCAAAGAAGCAGCGATTTGCAAGAGTTATTCTTCGTTTGATTTCAGCGCTGGTGTCGTTGTCTGCATTAATAGCGGTACCTAGGTAGACAAAGTCCTTAACTACCTCAAAGTTATAGCTGTCCATGGTGACGTTTTGTCCAAGACGTCGTTGTTCAGTGTCCTTTTTTGATGACAGCATATACTTGGTCTTGCCCTCATTGACCACTAAACCCATCTTCTTCGCTTCCGTCGCAATGCTCAAAAACGCTCCACTGACATCACGCTTTGATCTTCCAATTATGTCAATATCATCTGCGTATCCGAGTAATTGGATGGATCTTTGGAAGATTGTGCCTCTAGTGTTGACGGTTGAGTTTTGCACAATTCTTTCCAGAACGATGTTGAAGAAGTCGCATGACAATGCATCGCCTTGTCTAAAACCTTTTTTGACATCAAATGCATCGGTAAGATCTTTTCCGACCTTGATAGAGCAGCGTGCATTCTCCATCGTCATTCTGCACAAACGGATAAGTTTGACAGGGATGCCAAAACTAGACATTGCTCGGTAGAGCTCTTCCCTATAGATGCTGTCATACGCGGCTTTAAAATCGATAAAGAGATGGTGGGTATCGATTTGAAGCTCCTGGGTTTTTTCCAAGATCTGCCGTAGTGTGAATATTTGGTCGATAGTGGACTTTCCTGGTCTGAAGCCACACTGATAAGGACCAATCAGGTTGTTGACGAATGGCTTCAGACGTTCACATAATACGGCAGAGAGGATCTTATACGCAATGTTAAGAAGACTGATGCCTCTGTAGTTGGCGCAGCTTAGAGGGTCTCCTTTCTTATGTATCGGGCACACTATGCTGAGATTCCACTCATCGGGCATGCTTTCTTCCGACCAAATTTTGCAGATGAGTTGGTGCATGCTCCGTACCAAGTCATCGCCTGCTGCTTTGAATAGTTCGGCAGCGATGCCGTCAGCTCCAGCAGCTTTGTTTGACTTAAGTTTAGATATAGCTATCTTCACTTCGTCAAGGTCGGGTAGGCGGAATTGTTGATCTGCGTCGCCGAGGTTGAGTGGTTCTATCTCCCTTACAGCGGAATTCGGTTCGTCATCGCCGTTATATAATTTGGAGAAGTGATCTTTCCATATTCTCAGCATCGACTGTGGTTCTACTACGATGTTCCCTTGATCGTCTTTACAGGCTTCGGTTCGTGGCTGGTACCCTTGGGAGGTTTTTTTTACCTTTTGGTAAAATTTACGAACCTCATTCCTGTTGTGACATCCCTCTATCTCCTCGATCGCGCGCTTCTCATGCTCCCTTTTTTTCCGTCTAAGAAGCCGGTGTTCCTCTCTCCTCTTCTGCTCGTAGAGCTCGCGAGCAGCTCTCGTCCTTTTGTGCAGCGCCGTTTTGTATGCCTCTTGTTTCGCTGCGTGAGCTTGCTGGCATTCGTCGTCAAACCAGGGGTTTCGCTGTGGTGGCCGTGTGAAACCTAGCACTTCAGAGGCGGCATCTCTGATGGCTGCAAGGCAATGTTGCCACTGGTTTTCAATGCTTAATGCAGGAAGCATAGGACTCCTTAGGAGGTTATTAGAGACTCGATCGGAAAAGGACATGGCAGTCTCTTGCGATTGTAGCCGTCTAACGTCGAATCTTCTCACAGTACTTCCTTGTTTTGGCTTGGATCGGGATATCCGTAGCCGTACCTTGGCTACAACGAGGTAGTGGTCCGAGTCAATGTTGGCCTCTCGGAATGTTCGGATATCCTGGATACTGGAGAAGTGTCGTGCGTCGATCGCAATGTGGTCAATCTGGTTGACGGTTGATTGATCAGGAGATTTCCATGTCCCCTTGTGGATATTAAGATGCGTGAACTGCGTACTAGCTACCAGAACGTCTCGCCCCGCAGCGAAATCGACCAGCCTGAATCCGTTGTCGGAGGTAGTGTCGTGCAGGCTGTATCTCCCGATTATGCCACCAAAGATGTCTTCTCTTCCTAGCTTGGCATTAAAATCTCCTAAGACAATTTTAATGTCATAGCCAGGGCACTGCTCATATGTCTTGTCCAAGAGCTCGAAGAACATATCTTTGGTGTCTTCATCTTTCTCCTCTGTTGGGGCATGCGCGCATATTAGGCTTATGTTGGCGAATTTAGCCTTGATGCGGATTGTCGTGATGCGCTCGCTCACACTGTTGAAACTCAAGACTTTTTGCCTGAGCCTAGTTCCAACAACAAATCCACACCCAAATAGACGCTGTCTTTGTTCTCGGTAGCAGTCGCCGTAGTAGATATCGCAGTCTTTTAGTTTGCGTTTACCCGGTCCATCTCATCGCACTTCTTGGATGGCTGTAATATCTGCCTTGCAGCAGTTTAGGGCTTCCGCTAATTGTTCGGCTGCACGTGGTCTGTTAAGGGACCTAACATTCCACGTACATATCCGAAGTTCGTTGTCCTTATTTCGTTTGCGTGGGTTGTCAACAGTGAATCCGTCCGTATCCGAGGCTTGTTGTTGCTTCGAGACTATGATGTTTTTACGTGGCCAGGAAGTCACCCCGACGGCACAACCCCCAACCTGGAGGGCCAGATCCTTAGTATAACTCCAAGGAAGGGGAGCCGGATGAACCGCTCCTTATAGGCCTGGGCTCCGAATATGTCGAAGAAGCCCTATAAGGTGTTCACTAAGTAGTTCGACCTTACTGGAACTGTAGACGCCACCGTTGATTCTATCTCGAGAATTCGTCCGCTGCCGCCTGGATAAGGAGAGGTGCCTTAGTGGAAACACCTCTCCCCCCCTCTCTCGTTTGCTGCCCCCAACAACTTTCCACTGGGGTTGGAACCCAATCTCCAGTTGAGGTACTAGGCACCCGATGTTCACCGCGGGGAGGTGAGAGTAGGAGTTGATAGACAGAGGTGGGTTTTGAGAAAAACCTATATAGGTTATTCGGCCTATTGTGACTAATTTCGCATCAAATTTACATTGTTGGACATTAAACCACCAACAAGCTTACGTAGAGTGCGAACTGAAGAAAATATCGTAGCCGTATCGGCCAGTGTTAATGATGACCATCAATTATCGATTCGCAGCAATTGTTATAGCTGCCTCAGTTACTCAACAACGTGAAAAATTTTGCTGAAGGATTTAGGTATGATGCCTTTCAAAATACAGCTGGTGCAAGAATTAAAGCCGAACGACCTACTGCAACGTAAAATTTTTGGGTAATGGGCCGAAGATCCACTTTTTTATGAAAAATTGTGTTCAGCGACGAAGCTCATTTTTGGCTCAATGGGTACGTAAATAACCAGAATTGTCGATTTTAAAGTGAATATCAGCCAAAAGCATTGCAAGAAAAAGTCATAGCTTGGTGCGGTTTATGTGCTAATGGCATCATTGGACCGTACTTTTTCAAAAATGATGCGATTCGTAACGTAACTGTCAATGGTGAGCCCAGCGTGAGATGATATCGAACTTTTTGTTTGCCCAAAATCCAAGAGCCTGACTTGCATGACATGTGGTTTCAACAGGACGGTGTCACATGCCACACAGCACGCGCAAAAAAAGAAAATATTGAGAGGCGAGTTCGGTGACCATTTTATTTTACGTTCCAGACCGATTAATTGGCCGCCTATAGACTATTTTTCGTGGGGCTATGTTAAAATTCATGTCTATACAGACAAGTAAGCTTCAATTGGCTCATTGAAAGACAACATTGAAGTATTTATTCCAGAGATACCAGCCGAAATGTTGGAAAGAGTATTCCAAAATTGGACTAAGCGGATGGACCATTTAAGACGCAGTCAAGGTCAACATTTGCATGAAATAATAAGTAAGTGTCAGACTTTAAAATAAAAAGAAAATGTTTTAACTCTAAGACCTCTACTTTTGAAAGCTCAAAATGTATAACCCGTTATTGATACAATTTATTTCTTCCC
Organism: Eupeodes corollae; assembly: GCF_945859685.1. Taxonomy (NCBI): domain Eukaryota; kingdom Metazoa; phylum Arthropoda; class Insecta; order Diptera; family Syrphidae; genus Eupeodes; species Eupeodes corollae. The sequence goes on from NC_079147.1 coordinate 223,380,148, forward strand.
TTGAAGCACGATATGTGGCTGTTGCAGAATCACCATTTTGTAGTAGGTTTTAACAATTTTTATGCGTTTTGCTATAGTTATCCATTTTCGCAAATGTCAGGCTTTAAATTGAAAAAAATTGATTTAGCAACTTAGTTTGACAGATGTCGAATACCTGCCTTCTATTTTTGAAACCACAAAATGTATAACAAGCTGTGAATACAATTTATTTCAAGTCGCTAGCAGTATTGAGTCGTGACATATTTTGGGTTAGCCAACATTTTTTTTCATTGCTAAAAAAGCACACACTTAATTTTATTGAGAATATTTTCTGCATTATTAACAACATTTATTTGAAGTCGATATCTCTTCTGGTTCTATTAATATGGAAGACGAAAAAAGCTTCCCGAACCTACGAACGTACGTATACACGCAAATACAGACATCTCCCTTAAGATCTTTTATTATTTGAATTCGTTATCTCTTCTGTACGGACGTACAGACGTACGGACATACGCAAAGCCATCTTTCTAAAAATCTTTTATTTCGACTCTAGGGATCTTGAAACGTGGAGAAGTGTCAAAATGTTCAAATTGACAAATCGGACCGATGTCTCACCTTGAAAATTTTACGAATAAAAAATGATTTTATATCCAAAACAATTTTCTGCAACCAAGAACAATGTTTTCAATATCTGGTAAAATTTTGAGAAAAATCGAATTGACAGTTTTTTTCTATAAAAAAAACTAAAACTTAAAAAAAACATAACTTCAAGTTGGTAAAAATTGACTTTCGACTTAAATAACTTTTCAAAACTTTAAAACATTGGCTTAAAACTAATTTCATTAAAAAAAATATGTTGTCAACCTTCAGTAACATTTGCAGAAAAATCGAGTTGACAGTTTTTTTTACAAAAAATTAAAAACCTAACAAAATTAACAGAAGTTGGTAAAATTTGATTTTCATCTCAAATATCTTTTCAAAAATTTAAGATATATGCTTTGAATTAATTTCATTTTATAAAAAAATTTGTTTTCAACATTTAGTTATTTTTTTTATAAAAATCTAACTGTCGGTTTTTTCACAAAAAATTAAAATCTACAAGAAAAGTACGAACAATTGGTAAAAATTTGTATTCGGTTCTCGATATCTCTCAATTTAATTTCATTCATCCAATTTGTATTTGCTTATGTAAGAAATAAAAACTTTGAAGAAATTGGTAAAAATTGTTTAACAACTTAAAATCTCGTTAACAAAAATAGATTTTGAAATCAAACTATTTCATCATATGCAAATTATTGTTGGTTATTTAAAATTTTTTAGAATAGTTTAACTTATAACTTTTTTTTACACATTACGAAAACTGACAAACCTTTAAAGCAAGATAAATCGACAGACGGGGTGGGAAGTTATCAGCGTGGGTCGATTTCAGCCTCTTTTTTTTAATTTAAATTGAAGAATACAATTAAAATCAAAAGCCCTCTTATAAAGATAAAGGGTGTCCCAAAATTAACGCAAGATTTGAATTTGCCGCCATTTGTGCAGTGAAGTGTTGGCAACCCTGAAAAAAAGCAATTTGACAGCTAACAGTATAGGGTTATTAAAAATGGAGCGTTACACGATAGAACAACGTTTCTTCATTATTAAAGAATATTTCAAAAATAGTGAAAGCTTGGCGGCTGCAGTAGAAAATTTCATACAAAATATGGTCGGAATAGTGTTTTAACTTCGTCAACTGTGAAGAGATTAATTGAAAAATTCATGGAGACTGGATCCGTTAGAGACGCCAAACACACTGGTCGTCCAAAAACAAGCCGTTCAAATGTGAATGTCGAAGCAGTGCGTGAGAGTGTTGCTGACAATCTAGGAACCTCAATTCGACGTCGTGGACAATAATTGCAAATTTCAAGAACCTCTCTACAGCGTATACTCACCAAAGATCTGTGTCTTCATGCTTACAAAATTCAATTAACACAACAATTGAAGCCTAATGACCATGGACAGAGAAGAGAGTTCGTTGACTGGATTATTGAACATCAACAAATGGACCCTGATTTTTCGAGCAAAATCATCCTAAGCGATGAAGCACATTTTCATCTTGATGGCTTTGTCAATCGCCAAAATTGCTGCATTTGGGGTTCGGAGAACCCACATGTGATTGTCGAAAAACAAATGCATCCACAACGCGTGACTGTATGGTGTGGATTTTGGGCTGGAGGCATAATTGGGCCATATTTTTTTGAAAATGATGCTGGTCAAGCAGTGACTATTACTGGTGCTCGATATCGCGACATGATTCCACAGTTCTTTCTGCCAAAATTGGATGATATTGATGTGTCCAATATGTGGTTTCAACAAGACGGTGCCACATGTCATACAGCCCGTGAAACAATTCAATTACTGCATGAGACATTTCCAGGTCGTGTACTCTCTCGTTTCGGTGATCAAAATTGGCCTCCTAGATCGTGCGATTTAACACCATTAGACTTCTTTTTATGGAGTTATTTGAAATCACAAGTCTATGTCAACAAGCTCACAACCACCCGTGCATTAAAGGAGGAGATTCAACGATGCATCAACGAAATTCAGCCACATTTATACAGAATGGTCATGGAAAATTTCAACAAAAGAGTGCGCATTTGCATGCAAAGCCGTGGAGGCCATTTGTCCGATGAGTTATTCCATACATAACCCTATCCTATGTACTTTACGAGTCAATAAAATATAACTATCAAAAGACTAAAAACGGCGTTTTCTATTTAATTCAAATCTTGCGTTAATTTTGGTACACCCTTTATATATCCCCGCTAGCCATCTTGGTTTGCTTACAAGTTTAGCCGGAAATCAGATATTTTTCCCCTAAATTATGACATTTCCCCTAAAACTCAGTAATTAATTCTATGTTTATGAAGTATTTCTATTTGATTTGAGGAACCAAATCGAAATTTTCCTTTTATTCAGTTCTCAAAGTTACGAAGCCTCCCAGCTACATTTTCGCAAGATTCACGCTTGAACTTAAACCACAACTATCAATCGTCTTTAAACCTCATTTTTTTGTTGCTTCTTAACTGAACTAAAATATATGAGAGTACGAAATAAACTGCATACATTTAGGTACTCCTATAAATTCGCCATTTCTCATATTATTTAGCAAATGCAGCAACCATCGGCAGCGAACCAACCGAATCATCGTCATAATTTATTCTGAGCTTTTTTTCGCTGAGTATTCAGTTCAATTTCATCGTTCATACGTTTCGGTCGTGTCGGTAGCTCGCGGTGTCTCCGTATCGTGGCTCGCGGTGTCTGTCGTGATAAAAATATTTATTTTAGTGTTCAAATTTTAATATTCAGTGTTAAATTAATGCAATTATAAGTTGTTAAATAAGTGTAGACAATTAATTAATAAGAAAATGTGTTTTTTAATTACCTAAAGCTTTGTTCTTGTGTTTTGTTTTTTGGTTTTGTAGTACCGTTGCTTCTTTCGTTGTGTTCGTTTCGTTCGTTTCGGTCGTTGAGAAAAGGTGTCGTTAAGTTGAAATTTGAATTTAAATTGGTGCGTTAAAAGTGTTTAATCAATCAGTCAGTAAGTGAAATTGTTTTTATAAATGTGTGTTACCTTTAATATTTGGTAATTGTTTTTTTTTTTACGGTAAAAAGAATTGTAAATTGTTGAGAATGTGTTATTAATAGATGTGTTCAGTAAATTTCTCCTTTCACCTTTAAATTTTAAGATTAAATTTGAATGTAATAATAATGAACGGGTATGAAAGTACATTGATGATGCATTTAAAAAAACGGCAAGTTTTATTTTTTTATTTATCAAAAATAACTTATAAAAATTAATTTATTTATTTATATACATAGAAGGCATCAGAACAACACGACCATGATGTTGTGTGAATATTATTGATTGGTCTTAGATTTAATTATTAAAAAGTTATAATTATACTTGGTGCCGAACCTGGGACTTTTGCCGCGCAAGTCAAATTCAATTTTGGTGCCCAAACTTAAAAAAACGAAAATCTTACAAATTATTATTTAAACGTTTTACTTAATACATTTCAAGGACATTCAATAAAATAATTTTTCAAAATATTGACATTAAAGTGGTGCTCTTCGCGATTTAATTTTTGCAAATCTTGTAGCAATTTCTTCTTCTTCAATACGATTCAGCATGTTTTTCAATGGAAATTGTTACCAAGGCTGTTAACCGCTCTTCAGTCATAGTTGAGCGTAAATATAATTTTCTTACTTTAAGTTTTCAATAACTAGCTTTCTCTGTTGCAACATTTACAGGAAACGTATGGAAACGCAGTTGGTACAGTCGATACAATTCAAGAAAATAGTTTGAAGCTAAATAATTTTAAAATGACAGCGGTTTAAAATCAGATTATGAAGGGTTTTTCAAGAAGGGCGGTAGATGTTGAAATGGAATAAAACAAGCTGTCTGTGAGATAATACACCCCTGAGACTGAGAGAGATAACCTTAGCCTCAAATCGTTCATGCAAAATGTCAAACGTGGTGTTTGCTGTCTGGCACGTAGCGTCTACCGTCCTGCTGGAACGACAAGTCGTCTAGGTCCACATGGTTCAATTTTGGCCATAATAAATTAGGCGCATGTATGCCATTAAGTGTGGAATATGACATTATTCAAAAGCCCGCCTCTGCTTCTTACGGTGGCACGGATCCGAGTGGATCAATTTTCAACAACTCTTCCTCATAGATCCGACTGAATTTGATCGATGGCCTGTGTTATGTTCAGGTCAAATCGCATTACCTTCGTGGCTAATTCACATCTTACCTGGTATAGATAACCTTACCTAAATCGTTCATGCAAAATGTCAATCGTGGCGTTTGCTGTGTGGCACGCTCGTAGCTCCGTCCTGCCCGAACCACATGTCGTCTAGGTTAATATGGTTCAATTTGGGCCATAAGAAATTAGTTATCATCTTTGTGTAGCGCGCTGTTGACGCCTTACTAACGACGTTTTGAAAAAAGTGGGGACCGATTACACCGCCGGCCCAAAATCCATACTAAACGGTAACTTTTTAAGGATGCATTATCACCTGGTGAAGCTCCCTTCGGTTGGTGTCGTCCCATTTTACTTGTTAACACAGCCATTCATCCCTCATCAGTTGGATTTTGTACGGCTATAGGCCTAAGTCCCGAAGCAAAATTTGTCAAGTTGAAGTCTGCGGCCGAGTTCTTGTGCACAGTGATTAATAGACTGCCTCGGGTTCTGGTGTTTACTTTCATGGACCGCGGCGATGTTCTCGGCCGATTTTGAGTTCATTGAATTTTACTGAACCAGTAGCCAAATAAAGATTTCTCGGAACGGTTTCCTGAAAGTATTGCAGCAAATTATTCAAATGTTCTAAGCATGTTAAAAAGTCCATTGATTTTGACTGAAGCATTCCTAAAAACTCATTCTAAATAAGCGTTGATAAAAGAAATTAAAATATTTGTATGCGTTTACCTAGTTGAGTTGCTTTGAAGCTTCTGTGTTGAAGTATTGTTTTAGATATTGCTTTAGATCCAAGAAGACGCATTTATGTTAGGCTTTTCAGTTCTGAATTTGTTCCACCAAAATTGCCGCCCTAGCTGATTGGCGCCCAGGCAACTACCTGTTTTGCCTTAAGGCAGGTTCGGCACCGTTTATACTTATTTCTTCTCAAATTGAAATTGAAGATAAATTAGACCATTTCTGAAAATGTTTGAAATGTCTTTTAAACTCGTTGTGTAACTTCATTGCGCTAGAAGGATCGGACATCGGATGGATCAAGTATTTCGGTTATCTGTTTCTTCTTAAGTTCTATGCAATCGGTGTGTTTAGTTTGACGAGAAATCGGACAATAGGCAAGTATAATATTCACATTCTTCTAATGGGTCGTTAAAAAAATAGTGAAGACTTAAAAATAGAGTTTTTCGTACTCTAATAGCGAATAAAGTTATGCATTTTTCTCCGGTTAGAGTTTTGTTGTAAGAAACTCGAAGATGTGTTGCTTGATTTTTTCGAAGAAAGTTTTATTCTCTAAGCCAGAATTTTCAAGCTCTTCATTTTCATTTGTATTGAAAACTTTTCCGATGATTTAAGCGATATAAGGCAGTTCTTTCAAATAGGGATAACGAGTCGTTAATTTTCCTGCAGTATCGGCCGCCTGGTTTGATTTAATAGCAACATGACCTGGGACCGATGCTATTGTTATGTTTTCGTTATTTTGAATAATGCTTCGGATGTAGTTGAGAGTGGAAGAGTTATTTGTTGCATTTTTATTCCTGTAAAAATACTTAAACTGTCGGTGAGGATCATTTTAGTCCACGTTTGTCAATGACGTGACCTCTGCTAGGTAACAACCCCCAGCGTCTGCAAGAATGCATTGAAAAGGATGGTTTCTTCGTGCTGTCAGTTCGATGACTGCATAAGTAGAATTATTATTCCTATAGGATCCGTCGCTTCTTTTCTAAAGGCTTGGATTGGTATTATCCTTACCGCTCTTGTGGATTTTCGGAAGTTGTATCGCTCATTGCTGTATAGATGGTCTCTAAGTTTTTCTGCGAAGATTTTGCACAAGTAATTAACTGTGTACAGTTATTTAATTTTGAGTGCAATGTGTGCAAAGGTGGCTCTATTGGTCATCTCCTCGCCGGCACAAGACCAATGGACCCATTTTCCGCGGGCTTGGCAGGACACCTATTCTTCTCTTGATTGTGAATATAAATCTCCAAAATAAAGGCATTCTTCGTCATCATCTTCGCTTTAAAAAAATGCAATTTTTTCTTATTTTTGGTCTTTTCTTTTATGTTTCTATTTCCTGCATCAGTCTCAGTTAAGCCTTGTACTGCGAATGAGATATAACAACTGCGTTTAGAAACTTTTTTTTGTTTTTATAAGGCCATACTCCAGTTTTTTTTTAAACCGATTATAGCCATTGAAATTGTAGCCGCTTTCAGACAGACTTGACCAAACAATTTCCCAACTTGATAGTGAGTTACTGTCTTTTCAGGACGTTGTCTAAACCATTTTTTACTTCATCACCGTAATATGAGCTCAAGGGCTTCATAAAGCTTAGTCAAAGGTTACAGGCGATAATCAAAGGTTGCAGGCGATCAGCACAATGTGGTGGAAAAAAGTATATTCCTTTGCTATGTCAATAACTTCGATGCTTTCAACGTAGGAGCAACAAACGGGACACTCTTTCACTGCGCTTGACCACTAAATAAACTTTTAAATCTATTTCCAAAAATAAGTCCATTCTTATCCGAAGCTTCACATTACAATCAGCACCTTAATAATGTGGGGCTCTATTCTCATTCCCTTACGAGGAAAAATAATCATTAGTGGCCTGTACGAGATATCAGCGCTCATGCATATTTCCACTGTGAGAAGCAGTTCTCGTTCTGCTTATGACAGAGATTCAACTTGTTTTCGCCGTTTAGTCTATAAAATTTAGTAAGACTTTGTGACAGTTGTGATCCCAGTCTCATCTACATTGAATACCTATTCTAGCAGATGAAAATCCGTCACTTTTTAAAACCGTGAGAAGGTTAAAACCTTGAGATGCAGACGTTGCTTTTGATTTTCTCAATGCAACAGTTAGTGTTTCTTTTTAAGAAATTATCAGCCCTATATTTTCAAGCCATTTGTGTATCTATTTTATTTTGGTTCTGCAGGCTCAAATTCAAGTTGTCGAAATTCCTTCATGGAAAACCCAAAAACATACGACCCTTAATATCCTTGAGATAGCTGCGTAACTCTTGCTCTTGGGAGACTGAAAATACGGATTTGAAACCCTTTAGTTTTTCTATTACAAGTGGAACTCCATTAATTCGTCTTTTTTTAAAAATCCTTTGCAGATTGCTGCAGGGAATTTCATACTTTTCCAAAGCTGTCTTCTTGTTTTGTTTGTTTTTCCAGCTTCAACAGCTTGTCGTAAATTACTTCATGGCATTGTTGATTATTCGTTATAACATAAAAGCGGACTTCCCAGTATTAACAGAGATCATTTCAAATACGAGGGGTGCCCATTATACCCCGGGAGCCGTATATGCCTCACTTTCCCCAAAACGTACCTAAACAAAATGTATTATACACATTTTTAACTTTTGCTGTCAGAAATTGATCTGATTTCTCAAAAATTCTCCTTATTGTACTTTGTGAGATGTCTTTAGGAAATGTTTCCTATCTGCTTTAAATTTTAAGATAACATTTTTATGTTACCATATTTAAGTAAGATTAATTTTACAAACAATTATGTGGAGAAATTCCCCTTCAAACGTAAAATTCAAATATCTTCGTAAACATGCGTTCTACAAGGCCAAAAGTTGGTAAGCTTTAAAATCGAATGTTTTGTGACCTAGACCACCTAAAAAGCTGAAACTTCAGAATCTAGGAATCATTTCCTTTCTATTATTAGTATAACCATCTTTGAAATAAAGTTTTTTTTACAAAAAATTTATGAGAAGAATGAAACCTCAGTATTTTTTGCCCGATACTAAAAAAAGGAGTCTCTCTAAACTGCACCAACTATAGAGGAATCAGTCTACTTAACATCGGTTACAAAATCTTCTGTGCCGTAATATGTGAACGTCTAAAGGCCATCGTCAAAAACCTGATAGGTCCTTATCAATGTGGTTTTAGACCAGGAAAGTCCAAGAACACCAAATCGGCACCCACCATCTTTTCAACGATTTCAAGGTCGCATATGACAGCATCTACAGGGACGAGCTTTATAGAGTCAACAATAGAGGCACTATCTTTAAAAAGTCTGTCCAATTACTAGCATATGCTGATGACATTGACATAATGGGAAGAACTCAGCGTAATGTCAATGAAGCTTTTGTGAGTATTGAGGCAGAGGCGGCAAAATTGGGTTTAACGGTTATTGAGGGCAAAACAAAGTAAATGCTGTCGCCAAGAAAGGACCTGCAACACCGACTTCTAGGTCAAAACGTCACCGAGACGACCGACGTAATTTTGAGGTAGTCAAGTACTTCGTCAGCCTCGCCTCCGCTGTAAACGCAGAAAACGACATCAGCCCTGAGATCAAAAGAAGAAGAACTCTTGCTAACCGCTGTTTCTTTGGGCTTAGAAAGCAATTAAGTGGTAAAGTCCTCTTTCGAGGGATCAAAGTGTCGCTATATAAGACCCTTATCTTCCCCATCCTGCTATACGGTGCAGAAGCATGGACTTTGACAAAAGCGGATGAAAGAACCTTGGGTCGTTTCGAGAGAAAAGTTTTGTGTGTGATCTACGGCCCCGGATGCTTATGCATCGACGGGGAGTGGAGGAGAAGATAAAACGACGTTCTATATGGGCTGTACAGCGACGTAAACTTAGCCAGAAGGGTAAAAGTCCAACGACTAAGATGGCTTGGTAACGTAGAGCGCATGGAAACCAATGCTCCGGCACGGATAGTCTTTGAATCCACACCCACAGGACAATGCAGTATAGAGGAAGACCGCGAATCAGGTGGCGAGCACAAGTGGAAAGTGGCCTTACCGAACTCGGAGCGGGAAAATGGAGACATCTAGCTAGGGACCTAGCTAGATAGAGAAGTTTGTTGGGTAAGGCCCTAGTTCACACAGGACTGTAGCGCTACCTTAAGTAAGTAAGTATGAGGAGAAGTTGAAGTTCAAACTTAAAATACAAATATCTCCGTAAGCACTGTTCCTACAGGTCCCAGAGTCGGTATACTTGAATATTGGCGACTTATAGCCTATAAAAAAATCTGAAATTTCAGAATTGTGACCTGCTGTAAACAGTTAGCTTGGGACCAAGCTAAAAAAGCAGATAAACGTTGGTAAAGTGCATTTATATAAAAGCAAAACACAGAAGTGATTTCTTTTATTTAAAAATCTTACAGAGTTATTTACATATTGCACTGATTTATTTCTAAAATAAAATAGAAACGTATAAAAATATTTTAAAATAAAGCCTGGGTGTTCTACAAGTATTTAATACAATCATAATTATGTGCTGTTTTCATAGTTTTCCTTAAAAACTAAAGTCTTACGTCTAAATCAAGGAGTAGTGAGATTTCTAGGCAGCTTCTTTTTTGGTTCGTTTCGAAATGTTACTATCGGAATTCTTTTGCCGAGTTATTTGAGCGTGTGTTCTTCTGCGGCTGTGGACAGGTGATCCTGTGGGTGAAGAATTGCGCTTGGAATTTTTACTCCGCACCGAGTGAGCATGATAGTTGAAAGGTCTCTGAGTTATGGAGACTACTTGTGATGGTGTAGAGCTGGGTGATGGTTGGTGTTGATAGTACTGTTGGTCTGTTTGTTGTTGTTGATAGTCGTCAGCGTCGGTTTGGCCGTCTTCTGTTTGGTAGTTCTCATGGATGGGAATAGCGGTTGGAGGTGGTGCATGGCGCTCAAAAGGTTTAATCGAAGGCAGAGGATATTGGGTTGAGTGGTCCCTATTGTCTAATTCGGAGAAATGGACCTTGGTGTGGGTGCTTCTTGGATTGTTTTCAGTAATTGGGAGTGGTGTATCATCGTATCCCTGGGGTACAACATATACATTTTGATGCCCGTAGTCTGGCGTTTCCATGGCGTAGAAGTACATTGTTTGATAGGCTTGTCCCGCTCCAGGAGCATGAGCTGATTGATGGCCCGGGTCAACTGGCATATAGTAATACTGCTGAGGTTGTTCGCCATGAGCTTCTTCAGTGGCATACTGCTGCTCAACAACTTGGTGGGTCTCTTGTTGCCTGCCCTTGAAGCTTTGATACACATCATCAATGGCTGGGTAATGCTGTTCTGCATACCCATAGTTAGGTTGTTCTACCGCTGGCGCTGGTTGTTGGTGCTGTTGTGGTTGTTGTTCGTAGTGGACTTCTTGAGGTTGCTCCTGAACTTGTTCATAAGAATGATATTGCTGTTCTTGTTGCTGTTGATGTTGCTGTTGTTGCTGCTGTTGTTTCTGATGCTCTGCTTCTTCTAGAATTTTAAGGTATTGGGCAGCACGTATTTCCAAATATTGCTGCAGAAGACTCTGTAAGTGGGTTGCGTATTTGGTGGGTCCAGGAATTCGAAGAACAATAACAGGCTCATTGTATTGATGATAACCATGACCTTGGTCACCACCTTGTATTTGACCAATTGCCTGCTCTTGTCCATGGCCATTGGCTTGAACATCTTCCTGTTGGTGATAATCATGTGGTCCGAGGTCAGCTTGTGACCCAACAAATGGAGCTTTGGTGTCATAACCCCCATTTCCATTCTGCTTTAATTCATACGAATAAGATGGAATGATAGATATAGTGGATTGTTCTTCTTCTTTGATGTGATATCCTGGCGCCGAAGCTGGAATGTCATGCTGTGAGTATGGATAGAACCTAAACGTAGGTTTGGGGTATTCATAGCCACTGCCACCTGATTCTTGACCATTGTAGTATCCATAACTAAAGAAGTAAACATTAGTAACAAATGAAAATATTTAAAAAAATATTAGTCATACCCCAAATCACCTTCTACGGTGCGCTTGGAATTCTTGGCAGTTGAATTGTCTCGTTCGACTTTAATTTTGATCTTATCCCCATGCAACTTAAACTGTTTATCTAGTTCTTTGATAAACTCTAAATCATCAACTGGTAGATCTTTGAAAGACTCTATTGGAGATTTGATGATCGGTGACTTTGTTGGTTTCTTCTTCAGGGATGTAACTTTTTTTGGATATATTTTTTCGGGAGACTTTTCAAGTAATTTTTCTGTGTCCTTATCTAATGATTTCAGAGCTCCTGAAACTAAACTTATCAGAAGTAAAGTATTTATCTGAAAGTGAAAAAATAAAACTGTTATAAATAAAGAATCAGTGAAATTAAAAAATTGGATTTATTTGTAAAGTTTTAATTTCAATAGCTGGGTATTTGAGAAGGTTTCACTTTTGAAGCTGTCACCTTTTGACATTTGACAGGTTAAATTTAAACTTTTACTAAGTCCCAAGTCAAAACAATTGTTTGTCGACTTCGTAAAGCATCGCTTGGAGAAATTTAAAACTGTTGGAATAAGTTTTGAACAAAAAACACAAGCCTGTTGATCATCAGTTCGCTAATTGAGTAATGAGACGCCTTTTCAGCTTAGCTAAGTTTCATTAACCTAGTTGCACTTTCAATCATACTTGCCTGTTTGCATACTTTTGATATATATACAGCTTACTAAAGAAGTTGAGGGTCCTTCACTTCAAGTAGAAGCTCATATTCTACCAAATTTAGGTGAGGTCGGCTGTAAAAAATACTAAGACCCTGGGAGCCGAAGGCATATCAACCAAGCTATTTCAACTAGGCTGATGGACACCTTTACAACCAACAATTCAAAAAATAATAGTGAACGTATGGGAGGATTGGGAGCTAGACAATTCCCGGAAAGGTATCATCTGCCCGTGCACAATATAGGAGATATCACAATATCCAGGAACTATAGAGGTATCACGTTCCTGCGTTCCGCCTATATCTTACAAGAACAGATAGCTTTACTTACTAAAGGTAGAGTCTGGGACAGACCTGGGTCTCAACCAACATGCGTCTCGAGCCCGCTCGGTCCCCAGCTAGATGTCTCCAGTTTTACACTCCAAGTGGGTTGAGGTCCTCTCCCATCTGCGTGCACAACCTGAGTTTCGGTCTTCCTAAACTGCGCCGTCCCTCGCAATTGGATTCCAATTTCTTCCCTGATGAAGCGTTGATTATCATTCGCTCTACATGACCCGGCTATCTGTACAGCCTGTACAGTTCGTCGTTGTGTCTTCTCCTCCACTTTCCATCTATGCAGACGGGACCAAAAATCACCCGAAGAATTTCACTCTCGAAGCATTCTAAGTAACTCATCTTTCTCTGTCATTGTCAAGGCATATTCGCACAGGGATGATAAGCTTCTTATAGATGGTGACTTAAGATGCTGAAGGGAGGACTTTACTAGTCAATTGCCTTCTAAGTCTAAAGAAGTAGCGATTTGCAAGAGTTGTTCTTCGTTTCGCTGGTGTCGTTGTCTGTGTTTATGACGGTGCCTAGAAAGACAAAGTCCTTAACAACCTCGAAGTTATAGCTGTCCATGGTGACGTCCAAGACGTTGTTGTTCAATGTCCTTTTTTGATGACAACATATACTTTGTCTTTCCCTCATTGAACACTAAACCCATCTTGTTCGCTTCCGTCGCAATGCTCAAAAACGCTCCACTGACATCACGCTTTGATCTTCCAATTATGTCAATCTGCGTATCCGAGTAATTGGATGGACCTTTGGAAGATTGTGCCTCTAGTGTTGACGCTTGAGTTTTGCACAATTCTTTCCGAAACGATATTGAAGAAGTCGCATGACAGTGCATCACCTTGTCTAAAACGTTTTTTGACATCAAATGCATCGGTGAGATCTTTTCCGACCTTGATAGAGCAGCGTGCATTCTCCATCGACATTCTGCACAAACGGATAAGTTTGACAGGGATGCCAAAACTAGACATAGAGGTCTTCCCTAAGGATGCTGTCATACGCGGCTTTAAAATCGATAAAGAGATGGTGGGTATCGATTTGAAGCTCCTGGGTTTTTTTCAAGATCTCCCGTAATGTAAATATTTGGTGTATAGTGGACTTTCCTGGCCTGAAGCTACACTGATAAGGACTTATCAGGTTTTTGACGAATGGCTTCAGACGTTCAAACAATGCGGCAGAAGCGAGCATGCTACTCTACTACTACCCCTTACCAAGTTATCGTCTGCTGCTTTGAATAATTCAGCGGCGATGCCGTCAGCTCCAACAGCTTGTCTGGACTTCAGTTACTATATATGTATGTACCTTCATTCGTCGAGGTCAGGTGGGCGGAATTCCTGTTTGACGTGTCACCTAAATTGAGTGGTTATAAATTCCTTACATCGGAACTCGATTCGTCATAGCCGTTACTTAATTTCGAAATGTGGGTTTTCCATATTCTCAACATAGACTTAGAACCGTTGTCTAAGATGTTCCGGTGATCGTCTTTACAGGCTTCGGTTCGTGGCTGATACCCTTGGGAGGTTTTTTCTTACCTTTTGATAAAATTTACGAATCCATTCCTGTGGTGTCATCGCTCTATCTCCTCGATCGCGCGCTTCTTATGCTCCATTTTTTCTATCTAAGAAGCCGGTGTTGCTCTTTCCTCTTCTGCTTTTAGAGCTAGCGAGCAGCGCCGTTTTGCATGCCTGTTGCTTTGTTGCGTGCGCTTGCCAGCATTCCAAACCAAGGGTTTTGCTGTGGTAGCAGTATGAAGGCTAGCAATTCACAGGCGGCATCTCTGATGGCTGCAAGGCAATGTTTTTCAATGCCTAATGCAGGCAGCAGGACTTCTAAAGAGGTTATTAGAGAACTCGATCGGAAAAGGACATGGCAGCCTGTTGTGATTGTAGCCGTCTAACGTCGACACTTCTCACAGTACTTAATGGTTTTGGCTTGGATTGGGATATCCGTAGCCTTACCTTGGCTACAACGAGGTAGTGGTCCGAGTCAATGTTGGCCCCTCGGAATGTTCGGACATCCTGTTTACTGGAGAATTGTCGTGCGTTGATCGCAATGTGGTCAATCTGGTAGACAGTTGATAGTTCCGGAGGTTTCCATGTCCACTTGAGGATATTGAGATGTGTGAACTGCGTAATAACTACCAGAACGTCTCGTTCCGCAGAGTAAGCGATCAGTCTGAATCCGTTGTCGAAATTGGTATCGTGCCGGCTCTATTTCCCGTTTAAACCACCAAAGATGTCTTTTCTTCCTAGCTTGGCGTTAAAATCTCCTATAACAGTTATTTTGGCCTTGCAGCAGCTTAAGGCTTCCTACAACTGTTCAGCTGCACGTGGTTTGTTAAGGTATTTAACATTTTAGGTTCAGATCCGAAGTTCGTTCTTCTCATTTCGTTTGCTTGGTTCGTCATCAGTAAATCCGTCCGTATCAGAGGCTTGTTGATGCTTTGCAACTAGGATATTATGTTTTTACTTGGTCGGGAAGTCACCCCGACGACACAACCACTAACCAGGAGGCCCAGATTCCCAGTATAACTAAATACACGGGGAGCCGGATAATCCGCTTCTTATGCCTGGACTCCGAATATGTTGTAGAAAAACCTATTGAGGCTTTTTTTCTTTGAATGAACATGAACACCATCAATTACCCTTGGCCAGACTATGTCATAGTGTCTCAAATAAATTAGCTGGACTTTGTAGGTTGACCATGACCAATACAACAGACGCGGGATAGTTAAGCCTGTCTCCTCTTCAACCTGGCGTTGTTGAAACAAATTCTGACTCCTATAACAGGGACTTTGTCACAAGGGGAAGTTAGATACTGGCTTACGCAGATGACATCGACAATATCGATCAGGCAAATCACGAAATCTTTGGTTGCAAAATGAAAGTTTGGTCAAAAAATCTAAGTAGCGGAGCATGAACTTAAAGTAATGCAATCCTTTAATTACCTTGGGTCAGCAATTGCAGACGATCACAACATAGAAGAAGAAATATGCGGGCGACTGCTCAAGCCAACAGACCCTAGTTTGCTTTTTAAATTTTGAAATCTTACCATAACTTCTAAGCTTCTGCTGTACAGGGCCATGATTTTGCCATCACTCACATATACATTCGAGACCGGTGCTTAGAAAAAGACGATGAAAGGAATGATTATTCTGAAGACGCTGCAATCATGAACGTTACGCAATCTACCTCGAACGTCGATGAGCAAAGAGGAACCAGCCCGCAAAAGGCAATGCTTATTCTGGAAAGATGCAGGATAGACCAGGAAGTCCGAAGACTTGGAATGCAGGTTTGTTGAATAAGGCCAGAATGATGATGAAAATTTTCACTGTATATCGTATTTGTATCCAAAAGTCTGAACCACTTTGGAGAAAATTGGCTTAAAAATTTAATTAAGTTATTAAGTCCAGCCTAAGACCATACTTAGTGTTTTTGTACATTGAAAGATATAACAACCTACAGAAATCTATAAAACCCATTACACCTGTGAAAATAGTATCTGGGCCAATCCAATTATTCTCTCATTTACTAATAAAAATATAAAAAGCCAAGTCATGGTTGAAATTACTCGAAGGTACCGTAAAAACCTAAAGATGTAAAAAATCAAAGCAAAGACAATTTCACATGATATTCAGAAGCAGAGGTAAATCTTTCTGCGCAGATGCAAATCCACACCAATAAATCAATGAATCTAATTATGCGACGATTTTTTCCTCAAGACTTGTCATTTTTTATTGAAAACTAAACGATCACTCGATCGTTTATTTTATTTGCTCATAGAGATAGCAGCTTCGTTTCGAGGCTTGAGTAATACAAAAATTCCATCTTCGATTGTGTATAAATGCTGCTGAGTTGCTGCATTTTTTCCCACTGCACAGCACACATGATGCAAACAAATGCAATGCAACGCCATCCACCATGATGGTTTTGGTGACGACCGACGCGACTTCGAAACACAGCGGCGGTGGCGGCGATGGCAGATGCAGATACAAAAATGTATGTAAATTTAATATTTCTACTATTTGTATGTGTTTCCACAATGACAGCAAACAAAACATAAATTAAATTGGAAAGTCTCACAAAAGCTCGATTAGTCTTCTAAAACGAGGGGACGCTGAGATGCAGATGCTGACGATGATGTTGATGCAACTCTTCAAATGCACAAGACAATTATTATTGTGAATCATTTGTTCGATAGATACATTAATTAATTCCAATTTAATTCCAATCTTAATAAGATACAGTCGCTGCGCTGCACGATAGTATTATGGCATACAGGTAATCCATGACACCAAAGATCCAAATGAACTGCATTGATAGACGCCACCGCTGGACAGACCAAATACAAAAACCATCATCGTTCCAACACAAAAGATCGTCCGTCGTCGTCGAACACTCGTATGCAGTGAACATTAACTTTGAAATTTCAAAGTCGCAGTGAGAAAAATTACGAGTAGATACTCCAAAAGACAGTCTCAATTTAGTCTGACATGGCCATACAATTGCCAGGCCAGCTATAGCCAGCAATGAAGCTCTGTAAACGTAAAGCTCTTGATGGAAGCCGAAGTCGAAGCAGAGAACAAGTTACCATTTTTTAAAAACAAAAGTTAAATAACCCCTCGTTAGTGTTTTGGTTGCGTCATTATGTAAGAGCCTTGTATAGCACAGAGACACACAAAGACCGTTATAGCTTGTGGGCTTGTAAGCAAGGAAGGCTTTCAAACATTTAAGAGCCTTTTTCTTTAACTTCCTATATACAATTAAAGTCCGGTTAGTTAGGGTGCTTCTTCGTGGAGCCAGTTGAGTCGAGTCAAGTCGATTTTGCCTTAAATATGTTAATAGTTTTGAAGGTTTTTTTTTTAAATGTTTTCCTCCAGTTATGTGTGATTTTGGTCAAGCCTTCAAATTACAGAGGAAATATGTTGCTATAGGTAAGTTTTTGAGACTTGTTAATGATTAGCACAACACTTTTATACGAGTATTTTTGTATACAGTGTGTGGGTCGTTAAAGTTAATAGACAAATAATTGAATCTGTGTTTTGGAGAAAAAAGTTAAAATAAAACTAAGCTTTTAATTAAAAGAGACGTTTTTGTTTCCTTAGCTTCGGGATCTTAACCTCTCAGTATATTTAGAAATCTTAGCATAGTAAAATATATATGGGTCACTTGTGTCTTATTACTTTTTCTATGAAAGTTGTACAAGTTATATAAACGACACATTTCTCTTGGTTGATTGCACAGTAGCTTTGTTAGAGGTGTTATTATACATTTTAACTTGGATCTTCTGAATATGATTTTTGCAGGAGCTACATTAATGAAGGAGAGGAAGTGACAGTTTCTACCTTAAAATACTTTTACTGTAAAGATCCCAATTATTTAAAAATTTCAGACATTAATTTTCTCAAGCACTTCGTAGTGTCAAAGTGTTCAAAGTCAAATATCGCCTACTTTTAAAAAATGTCCTTATTGCATTTTAGAATTATGAAATGAGGCTAATTTTTAGCTGTTGGTCTTAACGCACTTTACTTACTTAATTAAGGTGGTGCTACAGTTCTGTGTGAACTAAGGTCGCACCTAACAAACTTCTTTGTCTAGCTCGGTCCCTAGCTATATGGCTACAATTGCGTCCTTCACCTTATCCGCGGCCTTCCTCTTCTGCTTTGACTTGTGAGAGCGAATTCGAAGACTTTCCCGGCCGGCACATTAGTTTTCATGCGTTCTACTTGACCCAGCCCCGGCCTTCTCAGGCGTAGTACTTTTATTCTTGCATACAGTTCGTCGTCCCATCTTCCCATCCACTCACCTTCTATGCCGGGATCGTTGACTACGGGAAGATTTTTCTTTGCAACGACCCAAGGTGATTTCGTCCGCTTTTGTCATATTCCAAGCCTCTTTACCGTATTTCAGGATGGGGATTATGAGGGTTTTATATAGCGGTTCTTTGGTTGCACGAGAGAGGGCTTTGCTACTTATTTGCTTTCATAGCCCAAAGTAACAGCGGTTAGAAACAGTTATTCTTCGTTTGATCTCAGCGCTGGCGCTGGTGTTGTTTTCCGAATTTATTACGGACGACAGGTAGACAAAGTCCTTTACTACATCAAAGTTACGTCTGTCGATGGTGAATTTTGATAGAGATGTTGAAAGTCCTTTCTTGATAGGATTATGTTCTTTGCTTTGCCTTCAATAACCACTAAGACCATTTTTGCCGCGTGTGTCATGAATACTCACAAAAGCCCCATTGACAGCGTAGTGGTTTTTTTTCGATTGTAAATTTTATCAGCAAATGCGAGGAATATGGAAAGACTTTTGAATTGTAGTGGCTCTAGCGTTGACGTGGGAGCTCTGCAGTATTCTTTCAAGGACAATATGAAAGAAATCACATGACATTCCATTCTTTACAAAATTCTACCGATTTGCGGTTTGTGATAAAGTGATTTCATACGCGTGTTCGGTGTTAAGGAAGTTCCCTATTCCGAAATCCTAATGTTATCGAGCCCAACACTGTGAATGTAAATAGACCGACGACAATATAGAATGGACACACCTGGTGAGTTTTCGGAAAGTGTGGGAATATCTAATGAAATTCTGGGTATGGAGAAGGTTGCCCCTCTTTCACTATTTCGGCTATTTTGGACAGAAAATTACCAGAACAGTTTATATTTTCAAACTAACCTTTACGCAACTCAATCTGGAAAGACTTATACAAAACCCACTATAACTGAAGAGCTTAACGTTTTCATTCCGTTGAACTTGGTGATGATGATATACAAAAAAATGCCAAACTAGGATTACTGATATCCAGCACCTGATTTTCATGACAGCTATGTCTCGAAGTTAATGAGCTTGAATATATTTATTTGGCTTCTGAATTATTTGCACGTGAATGATAGTAGCGTAATGGCTGACAGAAACTACCCAGATTTTAACAAGCTGTATAAAATGAGACCTCTACTGGACATTTTATGAAATAATTTTCGAAACAATTACAAGCTATTAGAAAGAATTGATATTGATGAGAGTATGATAATGATATAGTTTAAGCGAAGGATCTTTTTGAAAACATTACATGCCAACAAAAACCAACAAAACGACGGTACAAGGTATGCTGTATGAAGTTATGATGTTGACAGAAAATCACACAAGTGGTGGCACAGGATTTTTTTCATTTCCTTAATTGTTGTGTGTTCAATGCCCTTTTAAATTATAAGGAACTGCAGGCCTTTTGCACGGACCTAAACCCATTGACTCTCAGACGAAACGTATACCAGGGTCTTCTGGCGCCAACATATGATAGACACAATCAAATGCCTGATTGGACATGCGTTTATTAAACGCCACAAGCTTACAGTCGCAGAGGATATTCGTCTAGAATGCAGTCGCCACAACCACTAAGAAGCATTTCGAGAAGAAGCAGATGTAGCAGAAAAGTTCCTTCTTAAAGGAAAAACTTGTTTTGCAGATTTTCATAACAAGTAATTATTAACTTAATTTCATCTAAGAAATATTTTTTAATAATAAAAAGTATAAACAATCCCTCATAGTTTTTTTTTCATCAATACTCATGGTGGTTAGTGTTGTTTATACTTTCTCTTATATTTTAGTCGATTTTAATCGTAGAGGTAAAACAGTCATGATGAAATATGCTAAGTATACAATCGGGATTGAAAGAGTTAACTATTTTCCTTACTTTCTTGACCAGCGCGTATTTTCCATGGTGATCCTGCACAAACGGGCGAGTTGGGCAGGATTGCCAAAATTACACTACTAGTTCGTCGGAGTATATGCGGTCATTTATGCGGCCTTAAAATCGATGAAAAGATGGTGATTGTGATATTCCCATTGATGCGTTTCTCTGTTATAACTCCGTAATAATGAATGTTTACTTTTGTCAAAAAATGCCCTGTTTTCCATTATTATTAACCTTATATTTCTTTGTAGTACCCGTGGCATGATGGTTAGTGCGTTGAACTGTTATGTCAGAGGTCTAGGTTTCGATTCCTGCCTATGCCATCTAAAGTTTTTTTCACGGGGCCCTAGTTTTCAACGGACTGTTGCGCCACCAAATTTATTTCTTCAAAAAGGATTCGAATCCCAATCCCGGTTAAATGGCTGGTCTTATCTAAAGTCTCCCAACATCCCCCATTTTGCTTTTTATCCACATTTTAAATGGATGAGAATAAGGGAAGGTGCAAGTATGATCACATTGGAATATTTACATTACTAACTTTCATATGTCGATCTAGCTATCTTTTCCAGTTTCAATCGCAAAGTTGGTTAAGATCCTCCTATGCGTCTTTCCTCAAGGTTCCATTGAAAGATTTATCGGGATGTAGTGTTGATGATCATTCGCTGTACATGACCCTTTCATCTAAGTCATTGGACTTTTGTTCTGTTTTCCCCAGATCAGTGTCGCTTTACAGTCCACAAAGTTCGTCGTTGTATCTGTTCCTTAACTCTCCTTCTATGAAGACGGGACCAAACTCATCCGAAGAATTTTTCCCTCGAAGCATGCTGAGTCGTTCTCATCTTGCCTTGACAGGGCCGTGATTATGAGTTTCTTACAGAAGGTGACTGTATTTGATCGAGAGAGAACTTTACTATAACTACTCAATTACCTTCTAAGTCCAATGGAAGTAGCGATTTGCAAGAGTTATTCTTCGTTTGATTTCTGCGTTGTTGGTGTCGTTGTCTTAATTAAAAGCAGTGCCTAGCTCGATAAAGTCATCAACTAGCTCAAAGTTATGGCTGTCCTTTGTCATATTTTGTCCATGACGTCGTCATTTAGTGTCCTGTCTTGATGACAGCATATAATTGGTCTTGTCCTTATTGACCACTACGCTCATATTCTCCGCTTCCTTCGGAGTGCTCAAAAAACTACCACGTATCACTCACATCACGCTTTGATCCTCCAATTATGTAAATACCATCGGCGGCGTACCCTAGTAATTGGACACACGTTTGGAAGACTGTGCCTCAAGTGTTGACGATTAGGTTTTGAACAATTCTTTTCAGAACTATGTTGAAGAAGTCGCCTGACATTTTCCATCGTCATTCTGCAAAAACAGTCAAGTTTGAAAGGAATGCCAAAATTAGACATTGCAATGTAAAGTTCTTCCCTATAGATACTGTTACAAGCGGCCTTCAATGAATAAATGGTGGGAATGGTTATCGATTTGAAGTTCGTAGGTTTTTTCCAAGATGTGCCGTAATGTGAACATTAGTTCCATCATGGACTTTCCTGGTTTAAAGCCACACTGATATGTAACTATCGGGTTGTTGACGAGGGACTTCAGACGTTCACATAATACGTGAGAACAGACCGTAAAATCAATTTTGAGGAGACTGTAGTTGGCACAGCTAAAAATGTCTTTTTTCTTGAATATTTTGGAAGATTTATTCATGTATGCAATATAAGCACGTGACACACTATTTAAGGATAATTTTTAATTGTATGTCTAATAATATACCACAGTTGGAAAATTGTAAGAAAAGTGATATAGTCTTTAATAATGTTTTTTCAGTATAGCTGTCAAAAGACCCTTTAAGTTTATATAATTCAGGCTAGTGGTTAAATTTGTCGTATAATATACACTGCCGGTCATAAGGCTGGAACCAAGCATTTTTGAGAAGTAAAACGATATTTTTACCATTTCATGATGGGTTATAAAAACAACTATGGTTAATGAGAGACTATTTTGTTAACAACAAAATATAAAATATACTAATAGGAAATATTAAGTTAAAAGAACTTTTATGACAAATTGTTAATTGAGTGAAAAATATTAATATAAAAATGAATAAATCAACGTTGTTTTGTGAGTGCATACATTTTTTTGCCGGAAAAACGGTACACTTTATAAATTAATTGTTCTTGATTGAATGTTTATTAAAATGTGCACGAAAACATTTTTGACAATGGAGGAAAGGGCAGGAATAGATGTGTATTGCTCTAAAGGTTTTTCATGCCTTGCTATGACCCGAAAAAAAAGGGAAGTTATCATTGTATAAGCAATTATTTCTAAAACCATCATCTTACTCAAAAAATTATAAAGGAGACACTTCCTCTGCCTTAAAACTTCGCGAAACGAGAAGTATCCTTAGAATTATCTTTATCGGCAGCTAAAACTAGGGAGGAAGATAATGTTAAGGCCAGCTTATCCAACCCCAAATGCACGATGTGCCATGCTGAACACTTAAAGGGCCTGAAGCTTAGGGGTTCGCGGAAGAAAACATGAGCTTGGGTGTACAAAATGGAATGATAACAAATGATCTGCGGAAAGTAATTTTTTCCGACGAAAGAGGAGCGGTTTTTAAACTGCAAACATAGCAGTGATGGAGGCGGTATAGTCTAGGGCTGAATTTCAATTTATATTGCTATAGACTTGGTAGTCCGAAATACCAAATGACTACAAAGCATCGCTGGAAACAGTATTCCCCAAAATTACCGAGATTTTTGAACCAATTCTATGGATTTTTCAGCAAGCGACCACTTGCTTCCTTAAACACCATATTCCCCGGACCTTAACATAATTGAAAATGTGTAGGGCTAACTTACACGTAAGAATTTGCGTGAGTGAAGCAATACGATGACAAGGAAGCGCTAATTTATGGTATCAAATTGGCCTGGAGTGAGGTTTCTCTGCACTACTTTAAATCTTTTTTATAAATCCTTAAAAGATAGAATTTTTGAAGTTATTTTGAAATCTGTTGGAAGCACACATTATTAAAAACCTAATAAAAGTTTAAAAAATATAACAAACTGATGTGCTTCTAATCTAATGATCTGATTTATTTTCGCATATTCTTGACTCAATCAAAAATTTGTCATTAAAGTTTTGTTAGCTAAATATCTCCTGTACCCAAATTTGTAATTTTGTAGACTTAACTTAATAACTAATTATTCGACTTATGTTTTCAAGTAGTTAAATAGCCCGCGAAAAATGTTCTCATTAATTAAAAAAGAAAATCAAAGATAGTTTATTTTTAAATTAAATTCATATGAGAAGGTTTAGTTGTTGAGCAAATGAAGGCAATTATGAATATTTTAACTACACGACACAGGAAATGTAAAAATATATACCTAACCAATTCCATTTTTTCGATCATCGATAGTTAAAATACCTTTATGGAGCCCATAAGGGTAAAGTAACCTCTTGTAATTGGTAAAGTAATGTTGGCCAATTTAAAATGCAGCAGCTCAAATTAATGAGACACATTTTTCTTGCAAAATTACAAGTAAAATTATGTATCTATGCTTCAGTACAGATATAATATACATTGCATTGCAATTCATTGAATTAATTCATCACACGAGAGAGAATTGAGATTGAAGTTGTTGATGATACAGATGAATGTTATCGTGATATTATTTATTTCTCATTGTGGGTTTGGCTTTGCATTGAAATTCGAAAACAATTTTGTATAAAATATTTGGATATGCACGCGTTTTTAATTCGTGAGAAAACTTTTCTTAAAAAAAATGCAATTGTTTTACGAAAGATATTTAACTATAATATGCGATCTATGTTACCTTAAGTTTAGTTATGATTTCTTCATCTTGAATAATTTTGTTTATGATTTAAAACTTGGCAGCTTGGTATACAGTATCACTCTTTTGTCTTTTGGAAAACAAAAATTACACATTTTGACAGGTTAACATACATATAGTTAGGTACTCCTGAAATCAAGCACATATCAAATAAATGTAACTTTATGGTGCAATGAAATAAACCCAAGTGAAATAAGACCAATTTTTAACACTTTGACAAAGTAAGAAGAGTTCAAATATTGTTTAGAAATAGGGTCAAGTATAGGCCTTTTTTGCCAAATTGAATCCAATCTTGCTCCAACACTAAATTACATATAGTGTGGCCAAGAAGGTGAATTGCAGAGCCAGCATATCCTCCCATAAATTGTATAAATAAATAAATTGGATGGTGGAACCATCCGTTGAGAACTAGGGGACCTACAGTTTTAAAGCTGAATCCGAACGGCTAATTTGAGAAAGTACTTTTCATGACAAGAATTACTCTTGGAAAATATTTCAATTCCTCGCAAGAGGCAGTACTCGTGAAAAAAAACTTTAGATGGTATAGGCAGGGATCCAACCCAAGACCTCTGGCATGACAGTCGAACGCACTAACCATCATGCTACGGCTAAAGAAGAAATACTCACCAATAATTCCGCTACGTCGTAATGCAAATCTTTTAGCTGTTCTTCACTCCAAATACTGCAGTTTTCCTTGTTCACGTGCTTATTCACTCAAAAATGACCTTTGTCACTGAAAATAATTTTTTGTTACAAAAAAGTGAATCTTTTGTCGACTTTTCAAGGACACATTCGCCAAAAGTTCAGAGTTAAGATAGGTCGATCGGTTTCGATTCTTGCACCTTTAAGCGCCTTTACACCTAAATTCTTCCCCAAAAATTTTCTACGAAGTAACAGAGGCCTGATTGCTGGAAACGGTGCCGAATCGATCATTACTATCATCACGGTCGTTACTAACACTATCAGCTATATTTTCTCGCATTCTACATTAGCGTGTTGGTTATTTAATGTCCAATAATCTAAATCTTGTGCGAATTATGCCGAATAACCGCCTCAGTAGGTCAGTTAAACTGACCATAAAATGAAATAAGCTATCGGTGAACTTTCTTAACGTAACATGCATTGTTCGTTATGAAGACAATTCATGGTTAAATTATACTTTTATAGAGTAAACTGAAGATTTATGACACAGAACATGGAACATGCGCTACGTAAACAAGAGTATTACAACTAACTTAAATATTCGGTATCCCAAGTCAGGTTCAATATATTCTTCAACAAGCTGAATTGTCAATGTCAAGGTGGTCCGAAAAAACTGGTCCAATTATACCAACCTCAAAAAATGAGACACTTCATCTGTGCAGAAAAAATAAATGTTTACAAAGAACTTGAAATGGGATAAACATGTCGACAAGGTGATAAGCGGATTAAAATCAAGGAACAACGCAATAAAATTGATCTGTTCAAAGAAAAAAGGACCACATATGTATAGAAACAGCTCTTCAAATTGCTAAGGCTCTGATGGAAGTGACACTTCGACACAGCTTAACCCTCCTTATGTGGACTACAAAAAAGAAAATCGACGCAGCTATAAACTGCAACAGGTGCGGTTAGATCGTCAAACGTTGAAGCACTTTATAGAGTTGAAGGAGGTTATGTATCTTTGAAACATCTCATTGAAAAAAGGGCAAACAATCTTTTAAGCAAAGTAATAATAAGTCCAGATATTTCTTCAAACACAAATAGGAAAAGTAACTTAGTATCTGCTTTGATTCCGAATTCCCCCGAATCGCTCTAGAACAGGATGTGATAACAGTGTCTGACAACGCTTCACCATGGAAACAAAACACTCTACAGCAGAGACTGGTGGCGCCTAGCCAAGGAGATAAAAAACCAAGACCAACATGTGATGGCTGACATAACAGCTTTGGAATTTCAAGCATATAGAAATGAGCAGCACACTTAATGTAGCGAACTACGTCGAGGACTCAACATTAGATATGCCATTTTGTGTTGGTGAATTAAGAAATATGCTTTTTTCGTGGACTTAAAGGCAGCTTTTGATAAAATCTCCAGACAATTATTAATGCTCAAATTACATGAAATGTTAGTCTCAACTAAATTTGTAAACCTGCTAGAGTGCATATACTCTGATACTAAATCAGCAGTCTGGACAGGAAGGGAGTTATCGGAGTACTTCGAAACACTATATGGGTTGAAACAAGGATGCCTTTTATCACCTTTACTTTTTGCTTTAAATATAAATTATTTACATGCGATTATTGAAAGTCTTAATATCGACAGCTTAAATATAAGGTTGTTGCTGTTGAAGAGTACTGCGCCAATTGGAATCTCGAAGTGAATCTCCCAAAATCGGAAATTATGGTCTTCCGAAGGGTGGCAAGCTATGCAATAGGGAAAAGTGGATTATCAACGGAGAAGAAATCTGGATTGTACTTCAGTATCTTGAACTTTTTTAAGCATGTAGAGAAAAGAAATGCAGCAGCAAAGAACAGTATTAACGCGACAAGGCATTGTTTTTTGAGTAAGCAGAATATCAACTTCAGTTCAAAATGGAAACTTTTTTTGGCAGTATGCAGAGCTATTTAAACTTATAGTGCACAAGTCTGGAGTTTTGGATCTTTTCATAAAGTGGATAAGCTACAACGATACTCTCTGAAAAGAGTTTTAAAGTTACCATCATGCACTCCAAACTATGCATTACCTATTTAAACCGCTGAAGACGGGGACTACTACACACTGGACCTTACAAAATATCATTTTTAAAAGCTAGATGCGATCTTATCTCACTCAACGGAAATAGGCGTGGACAGAATCTTTTACACCAACGCGACGGTTTGCAAAAAGTAAATCATTGGCGCGCTTATAATGTTGTTCACCAGGCTCAACTTCCAGAACAACTTTAGCTTGGATACCCGGCCACTGCGGAATAGAAGGTAATGATCCCGCTCATCTTGCAGCAAAACAAACTATTCGCAACCCTTAGATAGTTGAGTATCCTAAACTACACCAGCTTTTGAAAACAACTTTTACACATTTTCAAAAGTCAGAGCTTTCAGAAAAGTGGCCAAGCGCTCAAACCTTTCTTCGAAAACATCAACCCTGCAACACACATGTCCAATATAACCAATCTTTTAGCAGAGAAGAATGTATAAAAGTATTAAGAGTTAGAATAGGAAAAACACTGTTTTCTACAGTAGTCGTGAAGCTCCAGAGGAATGCTCAAATATTGTGAAACACCTCCTACAATCTGGCATATTTTTGTGGAGTTTCCTGTGACGTAGTTGAGACACTGTCTAAAACCTTAGATCCATCAAATGTCAACACTATCCATCGAATTAAAGCTGCCATATCCGTCCACCAGAAGTTTGAGGAAATTTAATTAGTTAAGTTGATTTAACTGTTATCTTTTCAATGCTAAATAATGTACACATATGGTTACCCTGATGCCTAAAATAAGTAATTTATATATTTAGTTTGTAAGTTACTTCAAAAAAAAAATTCCCTGAATTCAAAACCGGACGCTACTAGTTTTTTAATTGATATGAGATTTGAATGCATCCCAAAATTGACTCTTTAACGAAGAAATTATGTAAATGGTGATGTTATAAAAAGTGCATAATTTTATAAATGTTTCCATTCAAATGAAAGGTGTGGTAACTTAAATGAACTAATACAATTTACATGATATTATATTCCCATAAATTCCCTTTGCGCGATCGCGAAGCTTGCAAAGTCGGTGGCGACAACCGACAACCGACAAGTTCCACCATGACAGACTATTGACTATTTAAACTTTATTGGCTGCCATTTGAAACTTAGAATTACAAATCACGACCAACAAGACCAGAGATCTCTTTTATCTCATCCGCTTTTATAAGTAGCTTTAGACCTCCAGCTCCAACTCCAACTGTCATGTTATTTAAGTGTTGTCCATGCATCGTCTGTGGCTATCCGCAAAATGTGTAACAAAACTTTATGTTCGATTGTGTACGAGTATTTTGGTCGCTTGGTCAGAAATGTTGCAATTAAATGTTATGCTAATAAGTGATATACATTCTATTCATGTGGCTTTCAAAGATCGGCACTGTGATCACTGATCACCTTGCACAATGAATTCCAATATAAACTCCAAATGGCATTAAACAAGCAAGAGATAGAGATGACTTACATAATTATGGCTTATAGGAAAATAGCTCCTTTATACGTTTACCCACTGTCTGAATGGGACATGGCTCTTAAATGCTGCTCCAAGCACCTGCTTGCATATGCAACCTGCATAGACATACCCGAGCATAGAGGAGTGGAATTGTATTGTATCTGACAATATGATGACTTCTGTGGCCCAAGGCTACTGTTGGGGTCTGATGATGGGGAAGCTAGGAAGTGAAAGGTGGCTTATTGTTCAGGAGTGCTACCATCATAAAAATTCAAACAACAACAAAAAAAACCATTATGAATCATGATAAGATGAGAGAATGAGGTACATTGAACTGGAAACATGTTCGTTAACATGCTGAAAAACAGGTGACTTGATCTTGTAAGTAAATAAATAAAAATGTTGATTCTCCTTGTCTTGCGAGTTGTGCTGAAAATTTCTTTCTTGTTTGTTTGTTCAAATTACCTATAATAACACTTGAACCAATCTGACTATATTTGGAAAATTCGTGTAAATGGATTTTTATAACGGTGATAGTTTCTTGATTGGAAGGTATATATCACATCTTGTTTGTGAGGCATTGAAATTGAAAACTGTCACACAACCTCTAAAAATGACATTTACATGTGCATGAAGTGCAAAATAAGCCAAGGGTTGTTGCACTCACAAAAAAAAAAATTAAAAATATAGAAAGAGGATGTTCCCTTGTTAAGATAAAAGTTTAGAGAAAGTCTACGTCCAAGGCTTGAGGAACAAAATGATTCCTATCTCGTAGTTGGTGCTGCCGTAACTTATTGAAGTCTCTTCGAAAGTAAGAGGTCCCGTCAAAAATTCATATATCGATGATGACATAGACATTAAAAAAACATTATAAACAAATATAGATAAATGGTTTTTAATGTGGCAACACCTTTTTGGGAGTTGGTCTTTTTGACAGCTATCACTTGGTTTATGTTAATTTTGGTTTACTATTTCATTATTAGCACAGACTTACTGTTGAATAACGTTTGGAAATTCGTTATCAAAATAATGGTTCGTCGTGAGCCTGTGGCGCGGTTTCCAGGATCGACCTATTTAACACAGCTGTACTCTTTTTTGTGGGGCCATGTGAAGTCGCTTGTTTTCGAAAGTAAGCCCTAGACAATTGTCGCCTTGGAAGGGGATATTATAGGCGATTTATTGCTGACATACTGCTCCAATTCTTCCAAAAAGTGGTTAAAGATAGTGTAATTTATTCAAGCCCGCCAAGGCAGCCACTTCACCCAAATTATTTTCAAAACATAATTGCAAACCAATATCTTGATAACAAAGTTAAATTCTTGACTATAACATTAAATTTTATAAGTTCTATTTCTTCTTGAAAACCACACGTCTAAAAAAAAAAAAACATTTTTTTCAAAAATGTCTTCTAGGTAGCTTTCCTAACTTTATTTATGCGGGCAAGGGTTTTAGGAGCGACAGCTGTTTCAAACAAAAAATAAAATAGTGAAAACATCGATGTTTTAAATATTTTGCTTCAACCGTACTTTTTATCTAAAACTACTCAAATCAAAATCAAATGGGGTGGCGCAACAGTCCGTTGTGAACCAGGGCCTAGTGACTTACAACTCTCAACCATTCCTGTGTGCGAGTACTGTTGTCAGGAATGGAAGGGACCTACAATTTAAGGCCGAATCCGAACGGCTAGTTTGAGAAAGCACTTTTTCATGAAATTAAGGTGGCACAGGCAGGGATTGAACCCAAGACCCCTTGCATGACAGTCCAACGCACTAACCATCATGCCACGGGTACTCTAAAACTACTACAAGTTCTTTTATTGAAAAACATCAATATTTTAAGACGTTTATATTTTGTTGGTAATAATGGAAGACTTCAAAATACGATATTATAATTATAGGTCTAAAATGGTAATGCTCTTAAAAAATATTGTATTATATACAAACGATGTATCCAACTCACAATGATTTGTAAAAATAACGTCACTTGATCACCGTGATAATGTCCCTTGTTTCCGTCATATCGTTTTGACGGATTATGGTCTGGTAAACTAAATCTTAAATCAATTCAACTTTCGCCAATAGAAAGGCTTAAAAGTATACCCGAGTCCAACTGGGCCTTACTTTCAACGCTACGTGACTAAGAGATTTGTTCTTTAGCCGTACTGACCGAATGTGGAATGCATTACAACACTTTGTCTTTTCCTGTCATTGTTAACATTTTTTTTTTCGATGGATATATTTGAATAAAATAAAGATTTTAATTAAGGATCCATCATTTATCGAAGATTTAAGAAAACTTTTACTTTTTTGTACATTTTTCAATACTATTTCAAATTTTTTGAAAACTTATACCTCAATCCTTATAAAATTGAATATTTAACCTACCTTAGAAAATCGATAAAATCTCGATAAGTTGTTAGATTTCTCTTTGAACGAACTATGCTAAAAGTGTTTTTAACAGAAAAATGCAAAACTAACTAATACTCGTACATCGTCTTAATAGTTCTATTTTATGAAGTTTTTGGAATGTTTATTAAAAAATGTTACACACGGGATATTTTTAAAATCTGAGCAGATGGTTGAAATCAAAGTTTGGATTTGTTTTCAGCACTCAAAATTTTCAAAACTATGAAAGTTTTGAATTTAATGTTTGGTCAAATCTTCACATCAAATAAAGACTCCTTACCTCTGAGAATTTCCAGAAACTGAGAAAGGTACCGAAATGATTTAAACTGTACCTTTGAAGGCTTTGGTCTATATTTTGAAAAATCATCATGAAATGTATTTTTTTTAACTTAGCCTTAGAAACACCGTTTTTAGTTGTGTAGCATTTTTAAGAGGACATATTTTAAAAACCTAGGGCCCATTTACCTTATCAGTGCGCAGTTGAGTGAGTGAGTCTTACAAGCGATCAAATCAAATGTAACTACTTCGGGATGATGGCACCCGGAGATAATAACGAAAAAGTGGTTTTCGTAACTTTTGACGCTCTATAACTACGGCACGGACACAAGATTTTATAGGACTTTTTATTCATTTTTTTTTTGTTTGGTTTTGTATACCTGTAATATGCCAAAGACACAGTGTGAGCATTAGGAAAAGAGGGAAGGGTTGGATAGGAGGTTTCAGGGAAAGATAGAGTGTGTCAAAGCGTTCCACATTCGCGAAGTACGGCTAAAAAATTAATCTCTGTACTTCATAGTACGGTCGAAGTTGGGCTCTAGGGTTAACTGATGGGCATTACTAGAAGACGGGTATAACGGATAAATTGTTTAAGGGTAGAAATGCAACTGGCTATTTCACTAGAGCATAGTTCGTTAACATAATGGCAAAAAAGGGTGAGGCAAAAAATCGATATTCGAGTGACGTAAACGAGTTGATGATGTTAATCACCAATCATTTTAAAAGCTCTTTTTTAAATACTCTCCAAGAGGCTTAAATAAGTTACTGGAGCACCAACCCAGAGATCAGAGTTATATTCAACTTTCGGACGTACATATATAGGTTTTGAAGATTGAGCCAGATCAGACAGAGAGAAACATTTCTTGCAACGTCTCAAAAAACCTAGACATCTTGCGGCATTTTTGGCAACATCGCGTATGTGATCACTCCCCAAAAGATGGTTGCTGATGCACACTCCGAGGATGTCAAGATTTTCCGTTTCGTTGATGCAAGTGCCACTCATAGATAGTGGAAAAGAGGGTTTATCTCGCTTTAACGATACAAGACAGCATTGCGTTTTCGAAGCGTTGAATTCTACACGATTTTTTATTTCCCATTGTACAATGCTGTGTAGGTCGGAATTTAATGAGCTAATCATATTTTGCCGTTGCAGTTCCACATCCGAAGAGGAGGGTTATGAGTCTGAAAACGAATATGAAAAGCTTAGAGTACTGTAATCAGCGAAACAATGTATTGGATTAGAAGTAGCAGACAGGATATCATTTATAAAATGAGGAAGAGGGTCGGAGAAAAAGGGAGCCTTGGGGCACACCAGCATTTATTTTATAAGTTTCAGACTTGAATCCCTCCAAAACAACTTGTATTGAACAGTTCGAAAATAAATTTCTAATCCAACGAAGGAAAGATTCTTCGATACCGAAAGCACGCAATTTCGATAAGAGAGCTTGATACCAAACTCTTTCAAATACTTTTGAAATATCAAGTGCAATAACCTTACTTTCTCCAAAACGATGTAAAGATTTATTCCGCTGTTCGATAAGATAAACCATGAGGTCACCAGTGGAGCTATTGCAACGAAAGCCATACTGCCGGTCATTAAGAAGCTTTCGTTCCTCAAGATATTTCTTAAGCTGATAATAAATCAGCGTTTCCATGACCTTAGAAAGAAGGTACGTTAGTGCTATCGATCTGTAATTTGTGGGAGAAGAAGATTCGCCTTTTTTGGGATTGGCTGAACAAATGCAGTTTTCCAACTACTCCGAACGAGCCCAGAAGAATAGAAAAGATCGAAAAGCTTACGCAGTGGGTTTGCTAGCGTGGAAGAACACATCTTCAGAATAATAGCTGGGATACCATCTGGGCCAGCGGATTTATGAATGTTGAGATCTTTAAGAACTCTCGTCACGAGTTCGAGTACAAAAAAAATTGGTCCCATAGAAACATTTACGCGTTCAAGAACTGGGGGAGTGATGACACTATCTGGTAAGGTGGAATTTTCAGCAAACTGCCTTGCAAATAAGTTGGCTTTATCAATAGAGCTAACTAAAGGGGTGTCATTGACAACAAGCGTAAGAACCGAGGAAGAGGAAGAATTTCTCATGTTTATAATCGAAAGTAAATTTTTACCAAGTTGTAGTATTAAGTTTTTATTTTTTGTAAAAAAAACTGTCAATTCGATTTTTCTCAAAATTTTACTAAATATTGACAACAATATTTCTTAAAAGATAAAAGTAGTGTAAAGCCAATATCTAAAGGTTTTGAAAAGATATTCGTGTCTAAAATAAATTTTTACCAACTTTGAATAATTTTTTTTACGTTTTTAGTTTTTTGTAAAAAAAACTGTCAATTTGATTTTTCTCAAAATTTGTCCGAATATTGAAAACAATATATCTTATAAATAAAAATTAATTAGAAGCCATAATCTGAAATATTTAGAAAGATATTTGTGTCGAAAATCAATTTTTTACGAACTATTGTTAGATTTTTTTTTAAAGTTTTTATTTTTTGTAAAAAAAACTGTCAATTCGATTTTTACCAGATGTTAAAAACGTTATTTTTCGTTGCACAACATTGTTTTGGAGATAAAATCTTTTTGTTTTCGTAAAATTTTCTAGGAGACAAATTTCTTTTTTCATTTTTTTTTTGATTTATAAAAAAAAACATTTATTTGATTTTTTTCAAAAAATGTGCTTAGTTAATTCAAGTCTCTAGGGTTTTTGATTCATGAGATGTTTAGGGTTAAGCAATTTGTTCATAATATAATATTCTGGTCCGTTGTGAACCAGGGCCTAGTGACTTACAACTCTCAACCATTCCTGTGTGCAAGGAATGGAGGGGACCTACAATTTTTATGTCGAATCCGAACGGCTAGTTTGAGAAAGCACTTTTTCATGACATATTTTTAAATTGCTATGGTAAAAAACACCCACTAAATTTTCTTGAGAGCCCTTTCTGCATCTTCCTGTTTTATTATCTGTGTAAAAAAATGTATTTGAAGTCGATATCTTATCTGGTTCTTGAGCTATGGACGACGGACAAACGTACGCAAAGACATCTTTCAAAAAATCTTTTAATTTGACTCTAGGGACCTTGAAACGTCGAAAAATGTCAAAATTTTCAATTTGACTAATCGGACCCATCACAATAACTCCTATAAGAAGTTAATTATTTAAGACATCACTAACAGGAAGTTATCAGTGTGGGCCACATCCGACCCTCTTTTATAATTTATTTTTCAAATAATTTTGATGTAGAAGTACATTTTGATTATTAAAAGAGGTTTGAGCTGATTCCCAGTATTAAGTTATTTTGTAATAAGAGAATCCGACATGTTTTTAAAAAATAAGTCTTGTCTTTAGACAGAGTTCCACAACACAATTTAAACACCATTCTAGTCATTTTATATATTTTACAAAAGGATTATAAAAAAAAGGATAATTGAACCTTGAAATGCAAGTAATATCTTTTCTAGAAGAAAATACTCGACCTTGGTGCTCGGTTTCATATTCTACTTTTGGCCGCGAGGCGAACTTTCACACATAATCAAAATGTGGACTTATATCCTCTTATAACATTTAAACATGCTCTTTAAGTATTGTTACATAAATCGCCTTTTTATTATAAATCTCCTTTTATCTGTTTTTTGGCCCAAATCTAACAAGAAACAAATTACGAAATATTTCAAATGGGATGCTCTTAATCATTCGAAGATAAAAGTACAAAAATCTCTTAATGAAACAAAGTCAGGTAATAAGTAGATTTTATTTTAATAAATGAAACTCATTCATCAAGTAATTTTTTACAGCCTTGAACGGCTCCACACAACGTTTTTCACTTTTTTAATTAATTAACCATCAAAAGCAGCACAATAATTACCCTCAATTTGTAATTTTAAAATTTACTAAAAAGAAAAAAAAAGAAACATCAATTCATTCCTTTTCACTACTGGTCAGCGTTTTCGTATGAAAACTAATCAAATCATTACCATCATCATTACACGACTTCTAACAATGCAACTTATTTAACGATCAGGTTTCACTTTGCCATTCAGCAAATGATTGTAATCTTAATCTTCCCCACACCAACCGACACACTCCTAATGATAATGAATATATCTGCAAAAAACACAATTCACCTTAACAAGATGTTCATCTCAATCTCAATCTCATCACCATAAACTCAATTAAATGAAAATAAGAAATAAAAAACACAATCAACGCGCAGAAACAAACGCAACTGAACCATAAAGCAGAGGCGTCGAATAAGAAGACGTCCAGTTTGCAGTTTTACGTTTCCGGCAGTCTTAATAGTTTTTGGTGAAAATTGGATTCACGGAATTTGTGTGAATTATGTAAGTAAAAGTTTTATCCAAATTCTGATGGCTTCCAAAAAGAAATAGTATTTGAAATATTCACGTACCACAAATATCCACTGCTTCATATTGTATCCGCAAAATGTTTCACTTTCTTGTTAGAAAAATCTTTTTTCTTTATTTCTTCAAATAATGGTTTTATGTCCTTTGCATAAGAGAATGTTATATAAACACTGAGTCCATAAAATCACACACACACACTCCAATATAAGTTTAGATGCAAGATGCACGCTATCTGAGATCGCGCGTAAAATAGAAATCACGAATGTGTAAAATGTTAACGGTAACAGGTCTCACGATCAACTATTGGCTCTGCAGAAGTTGTAATTTGCTTTTATATGCCCCATGCCCCATCCACTTGTGAGTCTTGAGTTTGTTTGTAATAAATTGTAGTATCTTTCAGTGGCGAGGCGTGACTTATTTCAAAACGTAAGTCGGAGAAAAATGAGCGACTAGAAAAAAATATCAGAAATGTACTTACTGAAACGTACTGCTGAAAAAGATGTTTTTGTAATGGGTCCGATTAGTCAAATTGAAAATGCTGAAATTTTTCGACGTTTCAAGTCGAAATAAAAGATTTTTAGAAAGATGTCTGTGCGTTCGTACGTCCGCGACGTTTTTTCGTCGTCAATAGCTCATGAAAAAGTAGAGATATCGAATTCAAATAAATTTTGTTATGCAGATAATAATGCAGAAAGATGCAGAAAGGGCACTCAAGAAAATTGCGTGGGCGGTTTTTTTTACCTTAGCAGTTTAAAAAAAGGTGAACACTTTGGTTAACCTTAAATATCTCACGAATCAATGACGTTACAGGCTTGAATTATATTTTATATAATATTTTGTAACATGATACCAAACAAATATATTTTTGAAAAAATCCAATCAACGGTTTTGTTATAAATCAAAAACATTTGACACCGCTAAAATTCTACGAATAAAAAATAATTAATCTCCAAAACAATTTTGTGGAACGAAAAAATAAACGTTCTTAACATGTGGTAAAATTTTGAGAAAAAATGAAATTGGCAGTATATTTTTTATTAAAAAAAAATTTAAAAGATACATCAGTCAAAGTATGACTTTTAACTTATTTTTTGTTATAAGAAATATTGTTTTGACCCTTCGAACAAATTTTGAGAACAATCGAATTGACAGTGTTTTACAAAAAATAAAAACCTAAAAAAAAACAGTACTGAAACTTGGTAAAAATTTACTTTCGATTCAAATAGCTTTTCAAAAATTAAAAATATTGTCTTCAAACCTTTTTTTATTTCATAGAAAATATTGTTTTCGATATTCAGTAATTTGTTTATAAAAATCCAACAGTCCTTTTTTCATAAAAAAATAAAATCTACAAGAAATAAAACGCAAATTGGGTAAAAAATGATGTTCGGTTCTTGATATCTCTCATAACAATTTCATTCATACAATTTGTAAAAATTTAAGAAATGCTATTAAAATTGGTAAAAATTTGTTTTTGAATACAAATCTATTTAACAAAACTAGATATTAAAACTAAACTATTTCTTCATATGAAAAAATATTGTTGTTAATTCAACTGACAATTTATTCAACCCAACACAGAACGATAAGCTTAAATTTTTGAATAAAATTGAAAAGAACACTAGTTTTCACAAAAATTCTGAGAAAAAAACAAAAATCTTTGCTTTCTAATTGAATAGATAAGCTCAAAGGAGGGGTAGAGCTCCTTAATCCTATCACTATTTTTCTTTAATAAATTACGTTTTTCAAAGTTATTATTTTCATCTAATAGAAAATCTGTCAAACAGCAATCTATTCCTATAAGAGCCATTGTCACTTTTGAGTAACTAAAATTTAAACAAAATGCAACCACTTTTCTCAAATCACTTCCAATTCAAACTTTAATTAGCTTTTTATCTTTAATTAATACTTTTTTTGTTCACACTTTTATTAATGCAATCTACAATCTTAGAATCGGCTTGTAATAATTTAGAACAAAATCTCATTTGTCTAGCTAATTTTATCTATTTCTGTCAATTAACTAAAATTACAGTAACTTTCTGCCAAAAATCATCCACTACGCAATTTTCTTTAAGTGGCAACCCCTACTTCTTAAACTTCATCCGCCGAAAATGAAGAAAAATATGGAATAAGTCCATAAAAGACGGGTTACGTTTGTCTTTTTTCCTATATAGAATAGTTCAATATTTGTTTACTCTATGAAAATGAATAACAAAGTGTAGTGCGTCAACGTACTGCTTTGCTTAGGCTCAACCTGACATGCGAAATGCGTATTTCTTCATTTCCAACACACTTGTTTGTTTTTTGCACAAGCAAGTGAATTTTCAGATACATACAAATTCATCGGATGAAAGCCGGTGAACATCGGGTTATTTCTATGCTTAAGAAAGCGTTGGTTGAATAAAGAAGCACGCGCCCAGCGAGAAGTAGAAGAGAAAACGGGAGAGAAAACAAATTTTGTTCTATTGAGCGATAAAATAATAACCCGGCATACCTTTAAAGAGAAAAATACAAGTTGATTGAATTATTGTAAAGTAATGTAGATGCTGTTGCATGATTTGTTTATATACATGTTGCATGAAGTTTTTTTGTTGATATTGAGATTTACAAAAGGTAAGTCGATAGGAATCGGCTTATATGGTGCCTTCGCCACTGGTATCTTTGCAGACAGACGGATCTTTAGCAGACTTTTTGGTGAATCATAATGTTATAGGGTAGAGTTGCGTTAGTTTGAACATGATACTGTAAAACATGTAGTTAAAATTTTTCAAGTATCAAGAACCACTCATTGAGTTTTAAGTCTGCATTTGAATGCTAAAAATCTTCTTTGTGTGCCCTGAATATAACAATTTTGCAACCGAAATTTGGATGAAACTAAGTTTTTTATTTAATTATGCTTAACCCCTCAAAATTTAAGCTTGTTTTTAGAAAAAATTGAAACTAAGCAGATATCAGCAACAGTTAGTATTAAAGATTTTGTTCAGAGTTTTAATATCAGATTTTCAATTACATACAAAATATTTAATGTACAAACAATGGAAAACAAAATAAAAGGACAACTGGACTAAACATAATCTAAGACTAAATAGGAAATGACTAGAAGTCGAAAAAACTAAAAGACTTAAAGTCTACAAGACGAAACGTGAGATTCGTAATTCTTGTGTTTTCGAGCCAGAGCAGGGCATGTCAAAGAAGATGAAGAACAAAAGTCATTTGAGCATACGCCTAATAGTCTTGTGGCGTGCTATTCTATAAGGCAGCGTCCGGTTATGACACCTATTATCGAGCTTATATGCGATCTGCTCTGAGAGAGCAAGCACCTTGAACGTTTTAATTCTAGTGTTGGCCAGATGTTTTTTTGTGACCTGACACGTGATGATGTTGTTCCACCTAGTGCCTGCCCTCCTCACAGCATCTTGCATTAGCAAAAGTTTACAAGTAGCGATTGGTATGCCAGTACTTGCCAAACTTGGTAGAATGGGTTGTACTGTACCGTTTCTGGCAAGTTCATCTGCCTTACAGTTATCTGGAATGTCTCTATGGCCCGGCACATAGCAAAGGTGAGCATTAAACTGTTGCGCCATCTCCATTAGACATGATCGACAGGTATGGACTGTTATAGAGTTTGTAGAGACAAAATCCAGAGATTCGATAGCAGCCTGGCTATCTGAGTAAATACGGATATCAGATGTTGATATCACGTGTTCTTTGAGCCAAGACAAGACTTCCTTAATCGCCAAAAGTTCCACCTGGAACACTCTACAATGATTGGGAAGGCGGAATGAGAGACAATTTCAGTCGTTCAGAGTACACACCACCACCAACCCCTTCTTTTGTTTTTGACCCATCTGTGTAAAAACGGATTGACTCATCCTCCAAGAATGTCCTATCCTCCCAAAAAGATCTGCGAGGTATAGAAATCTGGAAATTTCTGTCGAATTGCAGTTGGGGGATGGTGCAGTCAGTGTGCTTTGGAATTGATTCTAAAAACCTAAGAATTACGGAGTGGCCAATGTTGTTGTTAATCCAGTGCAACGAAGCTTCGAGGCGAATAGCAGAGCTTGCAGCTATTTGTTTGCTAAATATGTCAAGAGGTGTTAGGTAGAGTAAGGTGTCCAGTGCCGCAGATGGGGACGTGCGAAGCGATCCGCTTATACATAGGCAAGTTGAACATTGGACTTTATTTAGCTCATCTCTGTTTATACCTTCCTCTAAAGCAGTATACCATACATACACATTACCTATGTATATAGGCAATGCGTGATTCGGGGTTGTAAACCCCATTTACTACTTAGGATTTAATTCACCACTAGGTTCCAGAGGAGAGGGGATAGAACACCACCTTGCGGTATCCCTCTTCTAACGAATCGTCTACCAGAAGAGTTGCCCAGTTTCGAGTTAATTATTCTGCTAGTAACCATTCAATGAATTAACTCCCGCAGCAAACTCTCTGCATTTAGAGATGTTAGTGCAGATGTGATTGCAGTTGTTAAAGGCACCTTCGATGTTAAAGAAAGCAACCATAGTGAACTCTTTATGATGGAGGGAATATTCGATAGTGCATCCTAAGGTGTGTAACGCTGTTTCCACCGATTTACCTTTCCAGAAGGCATGTTGAGACGGAGACAGATGTCTTGTATCGATACTTACCCTTAAATGGATATCAATCAATCTTTCCAAGGTCTTAAGAAGGAATGATGATAGACTTATAGGTCGTAGATCTTTAGGAATGACTTGCGAGCATTTACCTGCTTTGGGTATAAAAACAACTTTAACTTCTCTCCATGCCGAGGGAACATGGATCAGGTAAAGAAAGCTGGAAAAAATTGCCTCATAGATTGGTGCAATTATGTCAGAAGTGTTTTGTAGCCCGCCTGGTAATATTGCATCTGGTCCTGCAGATTTAAATGGTTTGAAGCTGTTGAGAGCCCATTGTAGCTTGTCCCTTGTGATCAGACCTTCTGGAAATGTTGTATTTGAACTTGAACGTATATAATTGTTGCAAGTTTCGGTAAGAGCACATCCAATAAAGTGAGTGTCCAATAGTAAGTTTAGCGATTCGTTATACTTGAATTTGTCCAGGAGCCGTCTGTATTTTTCAAGAAGCTTGTCATCGCTGGACTTGTTGAAAGAATTTTCCGTAACCTAGAGGCTTCAGAAGTTACTTCTATCGTGCCACAGAAGGATCGCTTAGATTTCCTTAGTGCCTTCTTGTAGATTTTTAGGGATTCTTTGTAAGAGTCCCAATGAGAGGCTAATCTTGCGGCTTTGGCTCGGTTGAAAAGTTTCCTTCATTCTTTCCTGAACGAGTCAAGCTCTGACGCCCACCATTCTGGTTTCCTCTTTCCTCTTATGTGTATAAGTGGACAAGCCATTTCTACCGATCTGTTCATAGCTGAGGTACTTGAGTTTGTTGTCAAGTTCATAAGCGTTAGAGGAAGGACTAGATAGTCCAGGTTCTAGTAAACTCTGTATACATGAAGCCCAGTTAGTTTTCCGATATAGTTCAAAAAGTCAATGGACTCGGGTTTTCATCCACATTTATATTGAACTGGATATATCTATGATCAGAGAACGAGTGTTCTTTGGATACTTTCCAGTCCAAGATCATATGGTGCATAGTATCTGAGACAAGAGTTATGTCTTAGACTTGTTGTCGAGTTTTAGTTATGAAGGTTGGTTCATTTCCAACATTAGTTAGTACCAAGAATATAATCAAAAAGAGAATCACCTCTGTCGTTGATATTCGTGCTACCCCATACAGTATGATGAGCGTTAACATCACTTCCAATAATTAGGCGGATCCTTTGCCTTTCCGCTTCAGCGACGACTTTCTCCAGGGTATTTCCAGGAGAGAAGAAACTTCCTTTGGTTGTTTCCAGCCTAGCTAAGGTAGTATCTTTGTCACTGAAATGATGGGGTTTACCCCATCTACGTTTCACTAGTATGCAAGATCTAGGCTCACCTTTATCTGTAATACCCAGGAGTCCTGAGTCCTCGAACAACATATCCCACAATCCATTGCTCTTGGATCAGAACAATGTCTTGCCCGTTTCTTGCCAGACGGAGAAGAAGTGAGGCCGAGGCCTTTATGGAGTTTTGGAGATTAATTTGTACTAACTGCAGCATTTTTACTACAATTAGGCAGATCAACCTCCACCACGGTTTTGTTTTGATCCTCTGAGTCTGAGGATGAACCCAAGAGTTGGTCCTCGCTCTTTTCAAAGAAAAAAATCAATCAGTTGAGTTTTTGTGAAATAATTTTACAAGATGTTAAATATTTGTATGTATGTATTTTCTAGAAAAGTGATAGTTATTCAATATTGAATTTTAGTTAAAAATTCGGTTTTCCAATAAGAGGTTTAATTTTGAATAACTCGCAGGTGTCGCTTTTGAATCTGTCATATTAAGACATTTGACAAGTAAAAAATATGTCATTACTAAAAATAGAATGATACACTATTCCTTAACGTATTGCAATTGTTCAACTTCACAGTAACCTTTCAGAAAACTAAATCACTTTTGGTTCGTCCTGAAGTATTGGTTTAAAATTTTGACATTTTCGTCACTTACTCGTCCGAAATGAAAAATAACGTGACCAACTGATCTGTTTTTGAGCTAGAGGTGGTGGTATCAATGGATTTTGACCTTATTTCATCGTAAATGAGTGCTGTGTAACTGTTACGGGGGTCAATCGATTGAGCTCCTGTGCCTTATGGTAAATGATTTTTTACTAGCAGGAATTGAAAGAAATTTATTTTAACAAGATATCAAGAAGAAATCATCGTAACTTCGCAAACAAAGTTTTCTGACCTTATTATTTTTGTAGAAGGCCCCATATCACGCACCAATTTAAACTGTGCCCATTCATTTCTTGCAAGATTTTGCGGAAGGATCTTTTTTGCCGACAAAAAAAACCAATTAGTGTAAGAATTGAAACCGAATGATCATCAAGCGCGTCGCACAGTCGGTGTTCGGTGAATGGGCCCAAAACCAAGATGGCTTCCCTTCCCAGATTTCAAAAGAAATCACATTTGGTTGAATGGGTACTTGGCGTGGCCTCCAAGCACTGCTGACCTATTTGCTGTAAAGTCATGTGTCGCTTGTCTACGAAGATAAGCTCAAGACGATTGATC
Source organism: Eupeodes corollae (assembly GCF_945859685.1). Classification (NCBI taxonomy): domain Eukaryota; kingdom Metazoa; phylum Arthropoda; class Insecta; order Diptera; family Syrphidae; genus Eupeodes; species Eupeodes corollae. Next base: position 223,422,532 of record NC_079147.1, read on the forward strand.
ACTTGGACAAAAATGTTCGGCGCGATATTGCTGCAAAAACTGGTGGAAAATTGGGTGCCTGAGCCCAACATTAAATTATATGCGTTTTACTTCTTTTTCAAACCCAGAAGTCTTAAAAAAACACTTACATACACAACTTTTTTCCATGATATTTTCAATATTTCATCTCTCCATACAATGTAGGTTAAAGTCTAGCCGCAAACAGAGCTCTATATTATATTCAGGTATTTCGGCGTAAGTACCTACTGCCGATTCAAACCTGTGGATAGTTTGTCGAAAAAATGGTGCTAAAGTAGCTTTACCCGCCCAAAACAGTAAATTTTTTGAGTTTATTAATCTTATTTGAATTTCCTAACTTATATACCTTCATATGAAGTGTTGCTTGTAACAAGTCAATTTACCAGTTTGACGTTAATAACCTGCTATAAGTCTTAAGCAATAATTTATTTCTTTTATTTTGTTTACAAATTAATAATTTGTCTCTGATTTTGTTTGTATTTTTATTTTATTGACATAATGATCCATAAATCTGAATTCATCATCTTGTCCTCAGCTATAAATTTCCAATAAAATAATATAATTATTTTCCATTGATTTCAAACGTATGCTGATGGCTCGGTTGTTATATGCTTAAACTTTAAAGTCCAAAAGAAAAGAAGCTGCAACGAATTTGATTGCATCACCATCAATTCATCGTTATTGGTTTAAAGTTGATTCGTCGTTGTCGTCGTCGCTAGCGCATGGGATTGTCGACTTGGTCGTATAGGACGATATGTGAAATAAAATATTGTAAACAGAGTATTTGAAGATGATCTCTCTTCCGGATCGTTTTCTTGGATTCACAAATTGCTTCACGTTGAATCGTCGAAGTCTTCGGTCGGCAGATGAAATGATATGTGAAAAAAGATACATAGATATATCTAAAGGCAAGGAACCAGTTATCTTTTAACTGAAAACAAAATGAAGAAAACTTCCTAGTTCGATAATATGGATTTTTATTTCTATTTGATGGTAAACCAAAATATAAAAAAAAGGTGAAGACGCAACATCCAAGCTAGGTTTCTGTGCCATTTTTGGACAAACAAGTTAAACACCAAATTGTTATCAAATCAACTCGTGACTTTACGTATGGGCGATTAATTTCAGGAGTTTGTTCTTAGAAGCAGTTATCTTGACTTTTCTTGGGGAATTTTTCATTTGTAGCCGTATAATAGTAGACTGTTAATTTTTGTAACACTTTATCAGCCATTTCCGAGAGTTATACTTTCTTAGTTCAGAGAGGTTTTTCGTCGATTGGAGATAGAAAAAAGTCATTACATCAAGACTAATAGGAGAAATACTTGAATCCTATGACTCTCGAATTCTTTCAGACTCTACGAAAGTCTTAAAACGCTTCACGACACCAAACAAACCATAAGCCCCCTAAATAACTTTAATGTTTGCGAAAAAAATCGAGTGTAACCCCCCTTGGCTATATCCGAATGATTCCATTACTGCACTAGCTCTATTAAGGAAAGATTCAACTCCGAAAGAGATATTTGTATCTTCAGCATTGTCACGAATTAATGAATGCTTTCATCTGTAACAATTGGAATATCCTCTTTACCGATGGTTCTAAGTGTGAGGAAGGTACTTCTTTTGCAATCGTTGAATCAAACAACAATCTAATTTCTTCAGAAAAACTACCGCCATTTTTCTCTGTATTCTCAGCCAAAGCCTTAGCGGAGTAAGCAGGCCATGAAGCCAAAATAACCGCTAAGAACAGCGACTTAACAATAGCAAAATATTAACCGACCAAAAACGATATTTTAAAATTGACTTGCTCACAAAATAATAGTTTGGTTTCAATATTATCATCACTATTCTTCTATCAACCAAAATCGCAGCCTAGTTATGTACCCCAACTCTACGCCTGCAATCATGGACAAAAACTTCACCATGTTGAGGATTGGACACACCCAGCTCACCCACAGTCACCTACTTAATAAAGTCTCGCTTCCCATTTGCCACCACTGCCAACTCAATATCCAGCTCACCATGAAACATTTAACTACAGACTGCCCGAAAATCAATGAAATTTGTATTAAACTTTTGGTTCTTTCCAAAAACCTCTGCTGGGGCGGTCTTGCTTACTAAGTCTGACCTATTACTCTTACTTACTACGATCGGCCCCTTGCAGTTGGTAACCTAAAACATCATAACTTTCAAAATACTACTTTTATCATTTCAAGTATTGTTTGGTACATTTATGTATAGTTCAATAATTAATAACAATAGAACAGAAATAGTTGATGAAGTATATTTTTATAATTTAAACTTCTTTTTGCAAATTAACTGGTGTCATATTCCTGAGCTACAGAGTATGGTCCTTCATCTTCTTACCATCTTGAATGATTACTGTTCGGTATTCAAAAAGTGTATAAATGCTTAAGTTGAACCCCTTAAGATCATAGGATCATAGGTAGGCTCAAGGGTAAACTGATGGGCATACCTTGGAGTACGGGTCTATTTCACTAGTGCATTGTTTATAATAATAGCTATAAAATAATGACATACCTGAAACCTTGCGACGGTGCTCAAGAGATACAAACGTTTCAGTAAGACAACGGTAACCTATCATTTTGAAAGCTCTCTTTCTAAGAGTCTGAAGTGAATTCAAGATCAGAAGCGGTAAAAAATTCTAACATCGGCGGCGGAGAAAACCTTAACAATTAGAGCGTTTTTACTTACTTAAGATGGCGCTACAGTCCAGGTGGTCCTGGGCCTGGACCAACATGCGCATTTAGTCAGCTCGGTTCCTAGCTAGCTGACTCCAGTTTCGCACGCCAAGTTGGTAGGGGTCTTCACCCACCTTCGTGCTCCACCTGAGTCGCGGTAATCCTCTACTTCCGGACTGGAACGTTGATGTCCATTCGCCCTGCATAACACAGCCATCTAAGTCGTTGCACTTTAATTCGGTTAACTAGGTCAGCATCGCTGTACAGCCCGTACAGTTCGTCGTTATATCTCTCCTCCATTCTATATCTATGCTTACGGGACCAAAAATCTCCCGCAGAATTTTTCTCTCCAAGCATCCTAAGACGCTCTCATCTTTATTTGACAGGGTCAAGGCCTCAGCGCCATAAATGAGAACCGGTATGATGAGTGTCTTATAGAAGGTGATTTTAGATGCTCGAGAGAGGACTTTACTACTCAATTGCCTTCCAAGTCCAAGCAGTAATTTGCAAAAGTTATTCTTGGTTTGATTTCAGCGCTGGTGTCGTTGTTTGTGTTTATAGCGGCGCCTTGGTAGACAAAGTCCTTTACACTGACATCACGCCTTAATCTTACAATTATGTCAACATCATCTGCTTATCCGAGTAATTAGATGAACCTTTGGAAGATTGTGCCTCTAGTGTTGACGGTTAAGTTTTGCACAATTCTTTCCAAAACGATATTGAAGAAATCGCATGACAGTGCATCGCCTTGTCTAAAACCTTTTTTTCACATCAAATGCATAGATAGAACAGCGTGTTCTCCAACGTCATTCTGCACAAACGGATAAATTTCACGGGGATGCCAAAACTAGACAATGCTCTGTAGAGCTGTAGAGCTCTTCCCTACAGATGCTGTCATACGCGGCTTTGAAATCGATAAAGAGATGGTGCGTATCGATTTGAAGCTCCTGGGTTGTTTCCAAGATCTGCCGTATTGTGAAAATTTGGTCGATAGTGGACTTTCCTGGTCAGAAGCCACACTGATAAGGACTTATGAGGGTGCAGAGAGGATCTTATATGCAATGTTAAGGAGACTGATACATCAGTAGTTAGTGCTATTAAAAGGGTCTCCTTTCTTATAAATCGGGCAAACTATGCTGAGATGCAACTCAATGGGCATGCTTTCTTCCGACCATATTTTGCAGATGGGTTGGTGCATGCTCTCTTCCAAGTCTTCGCCTGCTGCTTTAAATAGTTCGGCAGCACTGCCGTCAGCTGACAGACGCGTCTTTAGCGACTTGAAATGTCAGCTCACTCTACAAGAGATGCACATACCTAAAACCTAAAGCTGTTTAGTGAGTATCATATTTTAACCCGTTCAATACTACCTGGCTTAAACGGTCCGAAAGGTCTTAAATCATAAACTATAAACTATCACATTCTATCCAAACTTTTCTTGTAAAAACGTCACCATGTTACAGAATGGTATCATTAAATAGTACAACTTAGCCACCCTTTTTCTTAGTTTAGAAAAATCCTACCATGAATTACGATCTAGGTAAAATTAAGAAATTGCCTTTCAGAACCTTTTGTTGCTCAATCTTGTGTCCTGAAGGAAAGTCATCTTTGCCTTTTCAGTCCAGTCTATTAATGACATTTCCGGCTCAAGTGAGATTCTCATTTTTGCTGTTGACTTATATATTTTTGATATGATGAAGGAGCGTCTTCTGTTACAGGCTGATATTGGCAGTTTAATATTTTTGTGTGAGGAAAAGAACCTTTAAAACCCCAGACGATAACTTTTACTAAAAAGAACAATCGTAAATCTTTTTCACTATCGTATTTCTGCTCAAAAACTTTCTCGCATACTTGCTTTTAAATATTTCTATTCCAACTTAAAATTAATTAATTAATTTTACTGGACTTATAAAACGCTGGTCAATAGAATTTAATAATTCCTGTTCCTTTTTTTTTGTACAATTGTCATTTAGTCCTCATCTTGAATATGCTTCAGAAGTATGAATTCTCTTTTACGAAATTCATAAAAATCGTATTGAATCAATTCAACACATTTTAATTCGCTTTGCCCTTAAGGGTCTTCCTTGGGAGGATCCTTATGATATCCCTTATTATAAACATCGTATTCAGCTTCTTTAAATGCAATATATCAAAGGCCTTATATTTCTTTATCAACTCATTAATGATGAAATTGATTCACCTTTTTAAATATATTTGATTAGTGCGTTGGACTATCATGCCAGAGGTCTTGGGTTCAAACCCATCATGTTCTATCTAAAGTCTTTTCACGGCTACTGCCTCTTGCGAAGAATTGACAAATCCTCCAAGATTAATTCTAATCATGAAAAATGCTTTCTCAAATCAGCCGTTCGGAATCGGCTTAAGACTGTAGGTCCCTCCATCCCTGACAACAGTACAAGAACACAAAAATGGTCGAGGGTTGTAAGACACTAGGCTCTAGTTGTTAACGAATTGTTGCACCACCTAATTTATTGTTATTAAATATTTTGTATTCACTTGAGTTACCAAGGCGGAGCTAACACATCATCTACGAATTGAAAAGTCTCTGCTAAACATTGCCAAGTTTTTGCCTCTAATTCGGACTAATTCGTATCTATTTTGATATATCAACTCGTAATATTTTATGACAATTATTAATGTTTATTTATGAAATATTGATTTCCTTTGAATGTAACAGTAACATGCATATTCATAGCACATTTACACTAAAAGTGTTACCTAATCCAAATTTAGGTTGGAAGTAAACATTTTTTGCAAAAAAAAAATAAGCCATAAACTTCGGAAACAACAGTGTCACTGATTAAGTGGCTTATAAAGATAAAAAAATAGCAATAAAATCTTTAAGAAAAGCATTCATTATGAAATACGCATTTTTATTTAAATCTAAAATTTTAATCAAAGGCACGATTTTTCTTTTGTTTAATAACTTGATTCATTGTGGTATAAATTTTATGTTATGAATAAAAGAGCTAAAGATTATTTGAAATTTTTTTATTTCTGACTAATCGTATGTCATCAAGTCAAATACATTTTTATGTTTGTATATGTATAGTTTATATAAAATATATACATATTTGTATATACAACGTAACATTCAATTATGCGATATTATGTGTTGCTCTATAAAATTGGGGGAGTATGGATTTCGTGTTTACCAACGCAACGTAACAAGTCCATGATCAAATTTATTTTCGTCAGGTCTTTTATCATCTGGACTGATATTTGTTTCAGTCTCTAAACTTATGCAGATGACTTTATTATATTTTATAAAGATTTAAGACCATTCCTTTTTCATCAAACATTTTTTGAAGATGAACACAATGACTGTAATTTTAATACCGCTTACAGTTTTCATTCCCAAATATATGGCTACAGATTGCTTAGGCTTTGATGATACGAACGACGATTGTTAAATTCCTTTTGTCACGTTCAAAGAAATAAGATGCATGTGTCAACACAAAATATCTAAACAAAACCTTACCAGGGAATGATCTTATCCATATCCACAATAGCCTTCAAAAAGCTGCAATTTATAACAAACCCGTACATTAATCTAAAAAAAAGCCTAAAAGTCTTTGCTATACTTAAACAAGGTAAGCCATCAACAGAAGTCACATCTTATGAACCAAAGTCGCTTATTAAAATTATATCAAATATTTCAAAAGATTGCTACTGGAAAGGCTTACTAAAATAAAAATGCTAGTAGAAAGAAGACTAATTCCGAAGAATCAGTTTAGATTTAGAAATGAACATTCCACAAATTACGGGTGGGGTAGAAAAGGTGCTTGAAGAAAAACGATTATGCTCGGCTATATTCATAGATGTTCCTCACTCCTTTGACAAGGTTAGGCACTTGGGACTTGAATACAAACTGCATATGAACCTTTCGAAACAGTTCTTGGAAATATTGAAATCTTTTAATACGAACTGACTCTTTAGAGCACAATACGACCAACACTATTTTGAAGTAAAGAAAATTGAAGCCGGGGTACCGCAAGGCAGTGTCCTAAGACCAAATTTGTATCTATTTTTTAAAAAGGATATTCTAAGTCAATACCAATGATTAAAAAACCAGCTTTGCTGATGATATTGAAATATTATTGGAAGATAGACCCTTTGCAAATGTTATAAACAAACATAAAACAAAATTATCTTACAATACTGGAACTTTTTTTTAAATGGCTTTAGATACACATCTAAAATGGAAAGTGATCATCAAAAAGAAAAGAGAAGGGTTTAACTTGAAGTAAAGAAAAACGTCCTGTTTAATTCAAAGATCTCTTAGGAATTTATCCTTACTTACTTACTTAAGGTGGCGCTACAGTCCGGGCGGACCTGGGCCTCAACTAACATGCGTCTCCAGCCAGCTCGGTCAATAGCTAGCTGTCTCCAGTTTCGCACGCCAAGTTGGTTCAGTTCCTCACCCATCTGAGTCGCGGTCTTCCTCTACTGCGCCGTCCCACGGAATTGGATTCGAAGACCTTCCGGGCTGTAGCGTTGATGTCCATTCACTCTACATGACCCAGCCATCTAGGCCGTTGGACTTTAATTCTGCTAACGAGGTGAGTGTCGCTGTAATGTTCGGCGTTATATCCTTTCATCCATTCTCCATCTATGCATACGGGACCAAAAATCAGCCGATGAATTTTTTTCTCGAAGCATCCTAAGACGGTCTCATCTTTCTTTGACAGGGTCGAGGCCTCAGTGCCATAAATGAGAACCGGGATGATGAGTGTCTTAAAGATGGTGATTTTAGATGCTCGAGAGAGGACTTTTCTTCTCAATTGCCCTTAAATCCAAAGAAGCAGCGATTTGCAAGAGTTATTCCTAGTTTGATTTCAGCGCTGGTGTCATTGACTGTGTTAATAGCGGTGCCTAGGTAGACAAAGTCCTTAACTACCTCGAAGTTATAGCTGTCCATGGTGACGTTTTGTCCAAGATGTCGTTGTTCAATGTCCTTTTTCGATGACAGCATATACTTGGTCTTGCCCTCATTGACCACTAAACCCATCTTCTTTGCTTCCGTCGCGATGCTCAAAAACGCTCCACTGACATAACGCTTTGATCTTCCAATTATGTCAATATCATCTGCGTATCCGAGTTATTGGATGGACTTTTGGAAGATTGTGCCTATAGTGTTGACGGTCAAGTTTTGCACAATTCTTTTGAGAACGATATTGAAGAAGTCGCATAATAGTGCATCGCCTTGACTAAAACCTTTTTTGACATCAAATTCATCGATGAGATCTTTTTCGACCTTGATAGAGCAGCGTGCATTCTCCATTGTCATTCTGCACAAACGGATAAGTTTGACATGGATGCCAAAACTAGACATTGCTCTGTAGAGCTCTTAGCTATAGATGCTGTCATACGCGATAAAGAGATGGTGGGTATTGATTTGAAGCTCCTGGGTTTTTTCCAAGATCAGCCGTAGTGTGAATATTTGGTCGATACTGGACTTTCCTGGTCTGAAGCCACACTGATAAGGACATATCAGGTTGTTGACGAACGGCTTCAAACGTTCACATGATACTGCAGAGAGGATCTTATATGCAATGTTAAGGAGACTGATGCCTCTGTAGTTGGCGCAATTTAAAGGGTCTCCATTTTTATGTATCGGGCAAACTATGCTGGGATTCCATTCATCGGGCATGCTTTGTTCCCACCTTATTTTGCACTTGAGTTGGTGCATGCTCCCTACCAAGTCATCGCCTGCTGCTTTAAATAGTTGGGCAGCGATGCTGTCAGCTCCAGCAGCTTTGTTTGACGTCAGTTTAGATATAGCTATCTTCACTTCGTCAAGGTCGGGTAAGCGGAATTGTTGATCTGCGTCGCCTAGGTTGAGTGGTTCTATCTCCCTTACGAAATTTGGTTTGTCATCGCCGTTTTATAATTTGGAGAAGTGGTCTTTCAAAATTCTCAACATAGACTGCGGTTCTACTACAATGTTTCCCTGATCGTCTTTACAGGCTTTGGTTCGTGGCTGGTACCCTTGGAAGGTTTTTTTACCTTTTGGTAAAATTTACGAACTTCATTCCTGTTGTGACACCCCTCTATCTCCTCCATCCCGCGCTTCTCGTGCTATCTTTTTTTCCATCTAAGAAGCCGGTGTTCCTCTCTCCTCTTCTACGCGTACATCACGCGAGAAGCTCCGTTTGTATGCCTCTTGTTTCGCTGCGTGCGCTTGCCGGCATTCGTCGTCAAACCAGAAGTTTCGCTGTTGTGGCCGTGTGAAACCTAGCTCTTCAGAGGCGGCATCTCTGATCGGTGCAAGGCAATGTTACCACTGGTTTTCAATGCTTAATGCAGGCAGGTTAAGACTCCTTAAGAGGTTACTAGAGACTCTATCGGAAACGGACATGGCAGTCTTTTGCGATTGTAGCCGTCTAACGTCGAATTTTCTCACAGTACTTCCTTGTTTTGGCTTGGATCAGGATATCCGTAGCCGTTCCTTGGCTACAACGAGGTAGTGGTCCGAGTCAATGTTGGCCTCTCGGAATGTTCGGATATCCTGGATACTGGAGAAGTGTCGTGCGTCGATAGCAATGTGGTCAATCTGGTTGACAGTTGATTGATCAGGAGATATCCATGCCCCCTTGTGGATATTAAGATGTGTGAAGCCGCAGCGAAATCGATCAGCCTCCCTCCGTTGTCGGAGGTGGTGTCGTGCAGGCTGTATCTCCCGATTGTGCCAGAACAATTAAATGTTATATAAGCAAGTATTTCCTTCGTGGAATACAAAATGCCCCTTGTTATATAAGAAATGGCGATCTTTATCGTGACTTCAAATCGAAATTGTTACAGAAGTGGTTACAAAACACTCTTTACTTTATTACATAATTAGCAGTTTAAATGCAAAGCCTCACCAATTGCTAAAAGGAGACTGTTTAAAATGTACAAGACAATGTTTGAAGATTATTCAGTACCAAGCCTTATGAGCTGATGGTTTAAATGCTATGGGAAAGTATTAGAACTATATAATTCTACTAAATGTGAATAATAAATTAAGAAAGAATCTTGGTCCTGATTAACCGGTGACTTTAGTGCGGTAAGAATCTTACACGACCCGGGGCAGATTCTTACCGAGTGTTTTTCGAAGATTTCCATCGCATACAGAAAAAAAAATCCTAAAGTTTGTCAAGATTGAAGTAGAGGTATAAATCTGACTTTCTATCAAAAGTGAAACGGCTGTCAATGTCAAATTAAACTATTATTAAAAAAAACTACTAGTTTATACTATTAAACCTTATAATATAATCATCACAAAAGACAATAGAGAAGTCACTTTCTCAAAGAAGCGTTCTTTCCGCCAAAGTTTCAAGCGATATTAATACCATAGAAATAAATCATTTGCATCAGAAAAGCCTATATTTAATCGTATCGCATCGTTACTGACAGCTCCCATAAATAAATTAATGGTGATAATTTGAATTACTGTATGTTACTATCAATTCCATTGATAAAATAAAGCTTGACGCTGATGATGATCATCAAATATCAATAGCTTTAAATGATTACTACCTTGAAAAAAAACAACTTAAGCTACAACAGTCTAGAGAGATGAGATTTATAGCTTGATAACATGCCAAGGTAAAAAGTTATGAATAAAAGACAAATGCTTTGAAATCATTAAAACAAACAATATAAGTTTGAACTTGTGAACAAGTTAAACATGTGTGTTTGCTACCAGGTACATGGCTTAAATGTCTACTTAACATTTTCGGTATTTCTGGTGTGATTTCGAAATATAAATGCATTTTTTAATAGTTTAATAGTAGATCAAAAAATAAAATAGTTATGGTGTTAAGAAACTCTAATAGGTACTTAAGATTATGGTATTTTTTTCGAAGTGACGCTATCACGTTGTACTGATTTTTTGGTCGAATGCGAAGCAATGGCAATGTAGCCAAACGGTCCAAATAAAAGATTTGAAATTTCTTGAAAACTTAAAAGCGGTTTAACTTAAGTATTTGTTTTACATTATGTGTATGTGATGTTATAAAGCATATCTTTAATTAACACAGAAACTCTTTTTGACATACTGTTTACAAGATTTTTTCGACATGGACTCAATTAAGCTCCATGCATCTACACTTTTCTATAGCAGCTTAGCAACACCCAATTGTTAATGTCAATGAACTATTTTAAATCACACAAAACCAGTGTTAAAAAATTAGGAAGGAAGTAAGAGGAGTTGCACATTGCATGTTTTTAAAATGGGAAAGAAAAACAGAGGTGGGTAAAACATTCCACATTCTTGATGTGCGCCTGAAAAGAGAGTATATTTTTTTTTTCATTCTGCCCAAAAAACTTAAATTTGTGAAAGAAGCCCCTTGAATGTGAGTTATATTTAAACTTTGGAGGAATAAAGGCTTTGTGTTCTAGAGATAGATCAAAAGAGAAGAAGGGGGGGGGGGGGGTGGTTGAAAAGGTTACTCAGTGCCTAGAGTAAATAACGCACGGATCGAATATTGATTAGGATCAGACGTTAGCAACCGTAGTACCCGCTGTGTGATTGTTAGTGCACGTAGGACTGTCATGCCCGATATTGGGTTCAATCCCTACTTATGCCACTTACGGTTTTTTGGACACGATAGCGGATACCAAATCCACTGGAATATCATTTGTAAATCAAAAAGAGGCTGGGATGCGACCCACTCTGATAGCTTCCCATCCCATCTGTCGATTTTTCTTGCTTTAAACTTTGTAGGTTTTCGTGTTGAGTTGAAAAAGTTGTCAGTTGAATTATTCTTAAAAATTTTAGAATTACCAACAATATTTTTCATATTAAGAAATAGTTAAGTTTGAAAATCTATTTTTTTAATGAAAAAAACGGACTGTTGGATTTTTGAAAACAAAATGTCTGCATATCAAAAACAATATTTTATGTGAAATAAAAAGAGTTTGAAGACAATATTTGTAAATTTTGAAAAGCTTTCTGAGTCGAAAGTAAATTTTTACCAAGTTTTTTATTGTTTTTTTTTAGGTTTTTAGTTTTTTGTAAGAAAACTGTCGATTCGATTTTTTCTCAAAATGTTACTGAATGTTGACAACAATATTTTTTATAGATAAAAGTAGCTTAAAGCCAATATCTAAAAAGTTTTGAAAATATATTTGAGTCGAAAATGAAATTTTATCAACTTTTATTAATTTTTTGTTTAGCTTTTTACTTTTTGTAAAAAAAACTGCTAATTCAAATTTTCTAAAAAATTTTCGAAATTTTGAAAACAATATTTCTTATAAGATTAAATAAAATGAAAGCCATAGTCTCAAATTAATGAAAAGATATTTGAGCCGAAATTCAATTTAAACTAACTTTGAGTAATGTTTTTTTAGGTTTTTATTTTTTATAAAAAAAACTGTCAATTCGATTTTTCTCAACTTTTTAACAGATGTTAAAAACGTTATTTTTGGTTGTATAAAATTGTTTTGGAGATAAAATCAATTTGTATTCTCAAAATTTTCGAGGTCACAATTTTTTAGTCAGTCTTTCGATTTATTAAAAAACCGTTTATTGGATTTTTGTCAAAAAATATATTTGTTTGGTATCACGTTACAATATATTATATGAAATTTAATTCAAGTCTCTAGCGTTTTTGGTTCGTAAGATATTTAGGGTTAAACAAAATGTTCACCTTATTTTAAACTGCTATGGTAAACAACCGCCCACGAAATTTTCTTGAAAGCCCTTTTTGCATCTTTCTGCCTTTTTATCTGTATAACAAAATTGATTTGGTTCTTGAGCTATGGTTGACGAAGAAAACGTCGCGAGCGTATGGACGCGTACGGACGTACGAATGTACGTACACACGCATGAACAGACATCTATCTAAAAATCTTGTATTTCGACTCTAGAGACCTTGAAACTTCGAGAAATGTCAACATTTTCAATTCGACAAATCGTATAATTACAGGAAGTTATCCTATGGGAAGTTAAGAATACAAGGTGGGTCTTACGACACTTCTTTGCGGCTTTCGAATTATTCCGAATAATTGTCGTCGTACCGTTCATGATTGTTTTTCTTCAAGTGTCTTTTCTACCAGATTCGATTTACTTGGACTATAAGAAAATATTTGTATTCCAATATTCAAATTGATGGATCGGAATTATTACTCGGAATAAGTATTCGGAATTGTCACAACACAGACATTTTTCAGTGCAGTATAAGCAGACAGAAATATTTGCTGGTAGCCACAGAAGTTCCAGAGAACCCGGACCTAGACACACTCCTCACTTTCATAAAAAATGCAGCTTGTCAAAAAACGTTTAAAGGAAAGGTCATTACAAATAAGCAAAAGTGGTTCAATAGAAAGTGTGTGGCAGCAAGAAATCTTTCTTTTGCGTACTTAAAGTTACTCAGAACGTTAGACAACATAAACTTTAAAGTCCTCTATGCATCTGCAAATAAAAAATACAAAGAGCTTTGTAAGCTTTAAAAACGAAATTTCGACTTCAGAAAAATTGAAACAATAAACAATTCTAAAAACTGATTTCTGGAGAGCAGTGAAGCTTTTGAGTGGAAAGACGACTTCAATGCTTGCAGCTCTGCACATAGACCTTCTTAAAACACAATTTTCAAGTCTTGCTAACACAACTGAAATATCGCCTCCAATTTAATATGCAACCCCTTTAAAAGTCGATGAAATTCTTGATGCTCCATTTGCTCTATTCAAAGTTGGAGTATAGCTTTACAAACCTCTAAAAATGGCAAAGCTCCTGGTTAGGACAGAATACCTTTTGAATTTTATAAACATCTTACCCGCAAAATTTGTACATAAACCTTACTGTCGAGTTCAAAAAAATGTTTGAGACGACCAACACTCCCTTGAGTTTTCGATCAGCAATCATTGCAAAAAAAGGCCACTATTACAGGGTCATTTCATTTTTAAACACTGCGACAAAGCTTTTTATTTCTGTATTGATACTAGATTAACCAATTAGATTGAAACCAAAGACATTTTGACTGAGTTTCAAGCAGGGTTCAGAAAAAATCATTCAACAATCGATCAAATATTTGTTTTAATAAATATAACCGAAATCTACAAGAAGAATGGCAAAAAGCTGTTTGCCTTTTTCGTCAACTTTCGGGCAGCATTCTACTCTATTCCTAGGGAAGCTCTCTTCTACAAATAATAGCAGTAAAAGCAATGTATACAAAAAACGTGGCACGAGTGTGGGATAAAAACAACTTCAACAACTTCTTCAGTCTATACCTAAACCATGTAACAAACTCAGAGAGAGGCGGTTCATTGGTTAGTAGAAAATCTATTCCTGGTCTAATGTATGCTGACGATATAGTCTTCCTGGCCGATTCTAAAGACGGAATGCAGCTGATGATGAATATGCTTCAGTGCTATTGCAAAATCTGGAATCTACCAGTTTATTTATCAAAGTTCAAAATAATGATCTTAAAAATAGTTGGAGGAAGTTACTCTTGATCGGGAAAAATGGACTCTTCAAGAAGAAGTCGTAGAAATAGTTACCTCGAACCAGAATCTCGATAGACACCTCCGAGCAAAAGTAGCAGAAGCTAAGCGTGCAATGCGTAATGTTTGGAGAAGCTGTTCTTTGAGAAATGTCGTTTCACATATTGCTTAATACAAAGTTTTTCAAGCAACCGCAACTGCAATTCTTTTTTACGGAGCGAAAGTGTGGGGAAGCATGTCATTTGATGCAATGAAAAAGTTCCACTTAAGGTTGCTGAGTACGACACCCAAGTAATATGCTGTACTCAGAAACAGGAACAGCCCCTTTTTCTTGGATACTCTCAAATTACACTTTAATTATGTATGTGGCAAGAATTATGGAGATGGGAGAAATCAGGATTCCGTCACATTATTAATTCCAAAGGAGCATGCGTAGGTGAGAATGGCGAACGATTGCTCAACAACTTTTTCAAGATCAACTGAAGATAACCTTTCTTCGCTTAGATCGAAATTTGATGCTTTGTTGATGAAAATTTGGAAACAAAATGTACGATCAGTTTACTGAGGAAGCGGAATCATTATAATAAAGAGCTTACCACAGTAAACGTAACCACTTTTTGGAAAAAAGACCTATTTCCTGGTCGATCACAGTATATCAAATCAGTGCAATATTAAAATTCAGAGGGGAACTCCATAGCCTAAACTTGATTTCTCACCGTCCAGATCTTCCTCGAATTCGAATTTCGAATTTCGTCGTTTCCTATCAACAAATGTTAAGTGAGTGATCTGTAGACGTATTTATGGGAATGGCGAAATGTTCAGCAAAAAATATAAGCCTTTTGTTTCGGCCTTTCGATACATTTGTAATCTTGAAATTTTACTGGCGGGTTTGGTGCGTTTCATTAAATGTATTCGATAGGAGCACCCGTCGCGTCGTCGTCAGACTTCAGACATTTCATAAATCTACTAAGTGAATCATTTTTGATTCACTGATTCATTTTTAGTTCTTTGTTTAGACAGTTAAGGACTGTGTTATAATCTGAAAATGTAGTAGCTTGATATTTTCTTCGAGAAACAACGTTTCGGTCTACGGTGGGCGCTATTTAATCTTAAATCTTTTTATTTTCGGGATTCGTGAAAAACCGATGTTATGTCAACAATCCAAAAACGCTTACAGCACTTTAGGCCAATATCATTCGTCCAATATACTCGTATGATCTACAGACTGAAACCATCAACAAGATCTTGAAAATTGGAGTGACAACGAAACCAGCTGGGACAGTAACTTGAACCACATTTTGTTCCATTATTAATAAGAATGTTTGCTCTTTCTTAGAAGGCTGTAATTGTTGCAAAATTTAAAGGGTTGCAGCTTTAAAAAAATGTATGTGGCCCACCCGTTTTTTTTTAGTTCCGAAACAAAAGTGGTACAAGCGGCATACTTGAATATTTTACATTTTTGAATTCATTCATAATATGGCTTTATAAACAGTAAAAACATGTTCCGAAGTTTATAAAGGGTGTTCATTTCTAGACTTGTAGCTTTCAAGAAAAATAAAACGCATATGATTTAATATATGTCCAAAAATTTAGATTTTGGTTTATATATATATAAAATTATTTCGATAAAATGGCTGCCGCGAATATCTCAAATAAATTCCAGCCGAGAGCCCTAATCTTTCACCACTTTTTGCAGGAATCGGAACCGTATGTCAGCTTTAACGCGCGGCAAAGTTTCTTACTCTTCCAAATGGTCAATTGTCTCGGGCTTATCTGAGTAGACAAGTGATTTCACATAGATCTACAAAAAATAGTCCATCGGTGTTAAATCGCACGATCTTCGAGGCCACTCCCCAGGTCCTCCATGATGACAGATAATGGGCTTATCAAAACTTTCCTTTAATAAGTTTATTATTTCGTAGCGCAGCGCAAACCCGAACTATAATTTTTTAACAAATTTGGAACGAGTTGCTAAAGTTGTTAACGAGTAAATCTATTTATTATGAAATAGCAAACCAAACTAAGCATAAATCAAGTGACAGCTGCCAAAAAGGTCAACTCCGAAAAAAGTATTGCCAGATTGAAATCCACACGTTAAAAAAAAAATCAATACCTTTCAATGAATATGCCTCTAAAATTCAATAATAAAAAAGCTACATAAAGTCAACCCTAAGGATTAATTCGACGCTACAAAATTATGTATAAAAAAGTATAAAACATTTATTTACCTTAAAACTATTTACATGTTAACTTAAAAAATATCAAAACATTAAAATAAAAAATGAAAAATCAATGTTATCTCTAGCACTGGTGTAGGAAAAAAATAATAAATATTAAACATTTTTGTATAAAATATAATCAAAAGCTTAGTCTTAAAAATTGAACTTGTCAGACACCAAAAGTTAATCCTCAAGAGGATTGTAAACATAAATCTCTGCTGCTTATTCCATGGCAGTCATTTCTTCATTCGAAGCTTGAACTTTCTTCTTTTGATGATCCTTTTTCTTTGGGATAGATCGCTTAAAATGATTACCATTGACATTTTCCTGTGAAGAATATGAAATTGTGTTGTAGGCGTCTTCGGCTTGAGTAGACGGACTTTCTAGACCTTGACGTGCATGTTGTTCTTGCATTCGGGCTACCAACCAGCTTGGAATATATGAATCAAGAAGACTTTTAGCTCTGCGAGTGTGGAAGAAGTCGGGAATAGGTTGATGACTATCAGTGGATTCTGATATTTGTCCAAATGAACGGTATTGGGTTTTCGGTAAAGGGCTCACAATTGGTCGCCATGGGTTAACGTCATTATTTGCTGAAGAATCGAAATCCTTTAATGACTTCCCAGTAGCAACAGCAGAAGACTTTTCTGTAGTGAAGCTGACAAACGATGGAGGATAGGGGAAGCTGACAGCAAAAGACTTTCCATAAGATCGACCTGCAGATGAAGGTCGTCGAGGGGCATAGACGTCTTGGTTCGATTGGGCTACTGGTCGACGGAATGGAGCATCGGGTGCGCCATATTCAATCTGAGGTTCCTTGCCAATTGTGTCCGGAGGGCCATAGATAATGGCAGGCTTGCTCACGCTTTCGGCATGATGAACGGCCTTGATTGCCTTGAGATGGTTCAAATAATACGTTTGGGTTTCGGAGGGGGCTGATGGTGCTGGAAAATCTTGGTAGCCATCGCTTATGGCTGGAATTTTATTCTCTTCAGCCGACGATGCTTGGTTGTATTTGAAATCGGTTTGTTGCTTTGAAAAGTAGGTTTTTGGTTCAGTTGTGCTTTTACTAAGTTGGTCAACCTGATTGTCATATCCATAGCTTAAAGCGGACTCATGTGCTTTGACTTTTTGACGATATGACGTTTGTGAATTCGATGAACTTGAATCAAGTTGATGTGAGGGACCACTCTGATAGTCGATAGATTTTATTTGATCAGAATAACTGGTCTCCCCTTGATAGCTTGACTCTGGGGTTGTTCTTGTTTTTGGAGCTGTGTTATCTTGAGAAAAATCTCTTTGGGAGTATGGCTCCTTCTTGAAGTACTCCAATGGTGGTGGTCCGTAGTTTTCCGCTGGCTTTGCATACTCAATGTCTTTTTGAGACTGGAAGAGCACATCCGGAGGAAGTCCATACACGTGTTGCTGAGCATTTGACTCACGAATTCCATTGTTAATTTGGTACTGCGCTGGTTCCTGTTGTTGTTGTTGTTCATGTTGATGTTGATGATTGTATGATGGATGTGGATGCATTTCTGGTTGAAGAACTCCATCATAAGTCATGTCATGGGAGTATGAAACAGGCTCTACTGGTGCAGCTGTTGACGGAACGATCACTGGTGATGGACCATGGTAAGAGTGTTGGAGTTGATGGTGATGTTGATGTTGCTGTTGTTGTTGTTGTTCAGCAGACCTGAAATAAAAATACATAATTGAAATTATTTCGTCTCATCTTCAGTTAAGTTATTAAGAAGAAATAATCAAATAATGCAAAAATTTAACCAACAAAAAATGCACTGAAACGTGTTTCGCTTTCTAAATGCAAACATCATACCGCATCGAGTATACGAGTGAATCAATTTGATTAGATAACTATAAATGACTTAACGCTGAATGTGGATGATGAAGCTATATGACAGGCATCTTGGAATGTATATAGAAAAGTATGTTGCATGATGGGTATCAATTGAATGGAATGAAAGAAATAATACGATTGGGTGCAATTATGACTTGATCTCGGAAGTTGCCACCTTTTTAATACCACACGTTCGTTTGAGTTAGTCTTTGGCAAATTTAATTTGCAGGGTCATGGATGGAGGAAGGTAAATATTTGCTTTGCTTGTTGACGTTGGGTTTGGATGCTAAAAAAAAGACTTGAAGTTTTTTGTTTTTCTTGCAAATATTCAGATAGAAACGTCAAGCTTCACTTTTGTTTATATTTCATAAAGTTTTCGGTATAAGATAGTCAAAGTGCATAAAGGGATAAGAATTTGTCTCTTATAAGCATATTTAGAAGCCTGTGCATCGGTGAACTACAACCATCGTAATTAAACTAACAATTATAATGATTTCGATCTTAAATCAAAACACAGCTATTAAGATTTAAAATAAAATTAATCTGTTTAAAATTTATTTTTAATTTAATTTTGTATCACCTTAACTTTTGGATGCGTTAAAATAATTTCCAATTCTTTACTTTCAGATATAGTCAGCATTTTCCCAAACACAATTTTTAAAAAAAAAACCATATTAACGGTAAGTACCTCACATAGAATAATAGATAGATTCATTTTTAATCTTATACAAAATTTTATAATTTAATAACTATTACATTTTTGGATTGTTAAATGATGTTTTGGTGATTCAATTATTTGAAAATAGGTGGACCATTTTTTTTTTAGATTAAGGTTATGAATTTTCAGGACATATAAAATATTAGCAGATATATTCTAACAATGTGCATACAGGTTTTCCCATTAATAGAACTCATTTAGGCTATTTAAGCAGCCGTATTTTTGAAGCTGTCATAGTTTAAACCTAGATAAGGTAAAACTATACTATTTTAATAGATAGTTAAAAAGATTCTTTTCTGTACAATATTTTTTGTTAATAATAATAATAATTCTTACTTCAAAACGTGCTCTAAAAATTAAGCTAATAGCTTTCACAGAGAATTCGTTGTTGAAATAGGTTTTGAAAGACAGCTGGTGACATCTGAAAACATGCCCTGCCATTCATTAAAGTTTGACTCCTTAAGTCATAGATCAACTTCATGGGAATTGGCTATTTCATTCCATTCCTTGAATGAAGAACCGTTTCCTTGCAAAATTCTTAACATGATTCTCTTGTGAAGACTTATTCCACTTTGTTCATCAATCTTATCAAATAATCATATAGTTCGCTTTTAGATTTTCTATGTATAGAAGAATTATTGGAGACTTCATAAAAATGGTATAGTTTGGCGTTGAATAAGGCTGTCTGGACAAGCGGTTGGAGAAATATCTCCAAACCGTTTCAAACACCACAAAAAACACAAAACCAAAGATTTGGCACCAAAGTATATATGTACATACCTTGATAGTTGCATACAAAACACGACATTTTGACGTGAGATCGATATCCTGGTTAATAATAATCCTGGTTACTCTAAATTATGGGCCAGTTTGGCCTCCCAGCTTTTTTGTTTAGAGTTCTTTGAAAAAATTAGGTTATGAGTACCTAATTAAAACTAAAACACCCAGGTACTACAATTCTTGGGCGTTTTCAAAATTTATATTATTCAATGACCAATATTGTTTGGGCTGCCTTCTCTTTGTTTGCTCTTCAAAGATCATCACCTTAGTCTTATTTGTAATGACTAACTTCTATTTCTCGGAAAAGGTATTCAGCCTGTTTATTTGCAACTGCAAAGTGAAATTGTTGTCAGCCAATAATACCAAGCCATCAGCGTAAAGAAAGACTTTCACTTGTAAAACACAATTTTCATCAATAAATAAAGCAAAAAGTAATGGACCTAAAGTGCCGCCTTAGGGAACACCTATCAATGTTTCACACTAAAGTTAAAAGTTGAAAAAGTTTGTGTAATATTTAAAACTTAAAAATATATGTACATACAAAGAACTATCTGCATGTTTTTCAAAAAACATTTCTAAACATTTAAGATTTTCATAAATTTTGGAAATATGACGTGCTTTTTTGTAATCAATCTTGATTTGGTCAAGTTAAACAATTACTGCAACAATACATTTCAAAATGGATTTATATAGTTGTTTCTACATGTCAAAAACAGCTCACGTAACTATTACCGATTTATGCATTAGACAATATAAATGTTCCCTGTTTCACCGGATCCTTTTTAAAGATCTTTAAAACATGAGCCAAAAACAAAATATTCGGAGTTATAATACTACCTTACAGCAACGGAAGAAATCGAATATTTAGACTAATGATAAATATTTATTTTGCTAAAATTATAATTATTTATTGATAATTTATTAACATTTCTAGTTAAGGGCCACCTTAGAATTTTGGAAAAACTGATTTTTTGTATCTTAAAGTGTTCAGAAATCTCAATAATGTTGTGTGAAAATATTATGGCTTGGAAAAACTTTCTAGTGCTCGGTTTTCAAATTTTTGTATAAAGGTATCACAAAGAACTTAAAACGTGCTTATTTCAAAACTGCCTTATTTAAGTTTGCCCATCTTATACTTCAGAAATGTTTGCAACTGATTCACTTGAAATTTGGAACGGTTTTGCATTTTTTTTCTTTTAACTGATTTCGCCAAATTTCTAGCAATTTCAACTGGAATCATGTGTCTGGTACCTTTAAATCGTAAATAATTACAAATATCTTGGGATAACCATCAATCAATACCTATGATTCAATAAACACTTAGACTTGAAACTAGTGATGTCCAAAAGCACAATTATCTCATTTTGGTCGATATATGTATTTTCATAATCCTAATATCAGTTTCTCGAATAATCGATATTTTTCAATACCGAAGCCGCTAGGTTAATTATGCTAAGCGTTAAACTAATTTGGTGATCAACAAATTTGATCGGGTAGAAAAATTGTTCAGGTTATTTATGAAGCGGATTTTAACCCTACCCAGAGACACCCACAATTAAAATACAATGAAAGAATCGTAAAAAAAACGTTTTGAGTTTTGGAATGGATGGACTTAATATTGAAATTAACCTGTCTTACTTACTTACTTACTTAAGGTGGCGCTACAGTCCGGAGCGGACCAGGGCCTCAACCAACATGCGTCTCCAGCCACCTTGGTCCCTTAGCTAGCTGTCTCCAGTTTCACACGCCAAGTTGGTTGAGGTTTTCACCCACCTGAGTAAGCCACCTGAGTCGCGGTCCTCCTCTACTGTGCCGTCCCTCGGGATTGGATTCGAAGACCTACCGGGCTGGAGCGCCCGCTGTACAGCCCGTACAGTTCGTCGTTATATTTTCTCCTCTATTCTTCACCAATGCTTACGGGACCAAAAATGACCCGAAAAATTTTTCTCTCGTAGCATCCTAAGACGTTCTCATCTTTCTTTGACAGGGTCCAGGCCTCAGCGCCATAAATGAGAACCGGGATGATGAGTGTCTTGTCTTAAAAATGGTGATTTTAGATGATGTCGTTGTCCGTGTTAAGACAACTCCTCGAAGTTATAGCTGTCCATGGTGACGTTTTGTCCAAGACGTCGTTGTGCAATGTCTTTTTTTGATGACAGCATATACTTGGTCTTGACCTCATTGATCACTAAACCCATCTTCTTCGCTTCCGTCGCAATGCTCAAAAACGCTCCACTGACATGACGCTTTGATTTTCCAATTATGTTAATATTATCTGCGTATCCGAGTGGTTGGATGGACCTTTGGAAGATTGTGCCTCTAGTGTTGAGGGTCGATTTTTGCACAATTATTTCCAGAACGATATTGAAGAAGTCGCATGACACTGCCTCACTTTGTCTAAAACCTTTTTTGACATCAAATGCATTGGTAAGATCTATTCCCACCAAAATAGTGAGGCATGCATACTTCAATCTTCATTTGCCAAAACTAGACATTGCTCTGTAGAGCTCTTCCTTATAGATGCTGTCATACGCGGCTTTAAAATCGATAAAGAGGTGGTGGGTATCGATCTTAAGTTCCTGGGTTTTTTTCCAAGATCTGCCGTAGTGTGAATATTTGGTCGATAGTTTAATTTCCTGGTCTGAAGCCACACTGATAAGGACCTATCAGGTTGTTGACGAACAGCTTCAGACGTTCACATAATACGGCGGAAAGGATCTTATGTGCTAAGATTCCACTCATCGGGCATGCTTTCTTCCAATCATATTTTTCAGATGAGTTGTTGCGTGCTTCCTACCAAGTCATAGCCTGCTGCTTTGAATAATTTACCTTTTGATACAATTAACGAATCCATTCCTGTTGTGTCATCGTTTTATGTCCTCAACCGCGCGCTTCTCATGCTCCCTTTTTTCCATCGAAGAAGCCGGTGCTGCTCTTTCCTCTTCTGCTCCTAGTGATCGCTAGCAGCGCCGTTTTGTATGCCTGTTGTTTAGGTGCTTGCGCTTGCCAGCATTAGTCATCCAACCAGGCGGCACCTTTGATGGCTGCAAGGCAATGTTGCCACTGGTTTTAGCATAGGACTCCTTAAGAGGTTATTAGAGACTCATTTGGAAAAGGACATGGCAATCTCTTGCGATTGTAGCCGTCTAACGTAGAAATTGCTTACAGTACTTCCTTGTTTTGGCTTGGACCGCGATATCCGTAGCCGCACCTTGGCTACAACGAGGTAGTGGTCCGAGTCAATGTTGGCCTCTCGGAATGTTCGGATATCCTGGATACTGGAGAAGTGTCGTGCGTCGATCGCAATGTGGTCAATCTTTTTGATGGTTGATTGATCAGGAGATTTCCATGTTCCCTTGTGGATATTGAGTTGTGTGAACTGAGTACTAGCTACCAGAACGTCGCGCCCCGCAGCGAAATCGATCAATCTGAATCCGTTGTCGGAGGTGGTGTCCTGCAGTCTATATCTCACGTTTGTGCTACCAAAGATGTCTTCACTTCCTAGCTTGGCGTTAAAATCTTCTAAGACAATTTCAAAGTCATAGCCAGTTCACTGCTCATAAGTCTTGTCCAAGAGCTCGACGAATAAGTCTTTGGCGTCTTCATCTTTCTCCTCTGTTACGGCATGCGCTCATATTAGGCTTATGTGCGAATTTAGCCTTGATGCGGATTGTAGTGATGCGCTCGATCACACTGTTGAAACTCAAGACTTTTTGCCTGAGTCTAGTTCCAACAACAAATCCACACCCAAATAGACGCTGTCTTTGTTCTCGGTAGCAGTCGCCGTAGTATACATCGCAGTCTTTTAGTTTGCGTTTACCCGGTCCATCCTATCGCATTTCTTGGATGGCGGTAATACATATCTGCCTTGCAGCAATTTAGACCTTCCGCTAATTGTTCGGCTGCATGTGGTCTGTTGTGGGACCTAACATTTACAGATCCGAAGTTCCTTGTCCTTATTTCGTTTGCTCGGGTTGTCTACAGTAAATCCGTCCGTATTTTAGGGCTTGTTGGTGCTTTGCACCAAGGAAGTCACCCCGATTGCAGAACCCCCAACCTGGAGGGCCAGAACCTTAGTATAACTCCAAGGATCTGGAGCCCGCTGAACCGCTACTTATAGGATAATAAGTCGTAAAAGCCCTATAAGGTGTTCACTAAGTAATTCAACCTTACTGGACTGTAGACTCCACCGATCATTCCATCTTGAGAATTCGTCCACTGCCGTCTGGATAAGGAGAGGTGCCTTAGTGGAAACACCTCTCCCCCCCCCCCCGTCTCTCGCGTTTGCTGCGCCCAACAATTTTCCACTGGGGTTAGAACCCAATCTCCAGTTGAGGTACTAGCCTTCATAAAACTTTGTTGATAGAAGTAGAAGACAAAGAATAATCGTATTGCGAATTCTAAAAGCTTTTTTCATGACTCTCCCCACCTTGTCAGCTTAATCTTAAAATCTAGAGGCTGTTTATTAAATATTATTGGGCATCTGTTCAATATGCAACTTGATTAAAGTAAAATCCAGAGTATTAGTCCAAAAATATTTTGTTTTGTAAAAAAAACCTACCTTAAAGTGGACGTGACAAAAAAATGTGTACTAAAGAATAATATGACATTACGTCGTCTATAACTTTTTAACTTTTTCAATGAACGCATCGTTCATGTACCTGGACTATGATACTTAAAAGATCTTTTCCTAATTTAACAGTTTGAACATCGATGTTTCTTGGAAATGGATTTTTATTTCCATGAAATACTTTTAATCTGAGTTCCATTACTTAAATTGCATCAATTTTTTAACGTATTCTAAATTATAAATAATTATGTATACAAAAAAAAACATAAATTAAAAATAAAAAACAATCATAAAAACAAAAAACATATTATATTTGGTATTTAAAACCTTAAATATATTAACCAATCAACATAATGTGCACACTTAAAATAGGTTTCATTCACATGTATGTAAGTTCATATCTATAATTATTATATATTAACAGAGCATAAAATTATGACACTTACAAAAATAATTACAGTATAACGTGTGTAACCAAAGTGTGCCAAAAGTACACATACTTAAAAATTATGTAGTATCATAATATTTTTCATTATACATTAGATGACGGAAGAGTTGCATTGTAATTAAGTAAGTGTGACTGTGGAATTTAGTGCACCTCTTGCACTTAACTCTGTATAAGCTATAAACTTACAACGAGTCTAAAAATGTTGGTATTTATTATATGATACTTATTTTGGATACATTTTAACCCTGTTTTGTGAAAAGTCTGTCTATGATTTAGATTTAACAAATATATGTAAATCCAGTTCTTTTTTATCTAAATGTTGAAACCTACTTTAATTTGAATTTATCGATTGGCTAATGCACATCTCACACCACACAAACCAGACTACTTTAAGTTAATTAAAAAATATAAACAGGTCAACCTGAATTTTTCATATCATTTGGTAATTTTAAGGTAGCTGAATATGAATATATTATATTGACATCTATATTGAGCTTTAATAGAGGGCTTATTTATAAATACCAGTGCATTATTGGCTTTTTTAATTATATAACCATGATACTCTGTAAAAGTTAATTTTGAGTCAAAAATAATGACTAGGTCAGAGAAAATACAGAGTTTAGTCTACTAAAAGAAGACTTATTCATAATTGACGACAAAACACCATGTTTTCTTTTTAAATGTTTATTTAAACTGCACCATCGGGAAAAGTATTCCGATCATCTTATAGACATAAGTAGTCGTCAAAATAGAGGTTGTACATTACAAACATTTGTCTAACATGAGCGTAGATTAAAGCAGACGAGTGTTTCAAAATCGAAGGTAAATCGTTAACATATAAAATTAAAAGTAAAGGCCCTAAGTGGCTTCCTTGAGGCACGCCAGTGTGATGTTACATTGTGATGACCTCAAATCCCTAAATATGAAGCCATACGATCTGTTACATAAGTAAAAACCAACATAACATATTTGTCGTTAAAACTTGGGGGCTTCATTTTGGTAAATAATGTCTTATGGCACAATTTATCAAAAGCCTTAGTAAGAGAAGATATAGTCAATTTTTTCAGTTATGTAAGATTTTTTCCAAAGTTCTATAAGAATTAAGGATCGCAGCGATTTATTAAAAAGAATATAAATGTATGTATATATTTTTTTTTTAATATAAGAACGATCAGGGCTATAACGAACATTAAGCCCTGAAAATTTTGTAAGCGATTTCATCTTCATAAACCAAAAGATTGATTGTATTTTTATGTGAAAAGGTTTTTGTATGAATCAATATTTCTGCCGGTGGATTTCCAAAAGTTTTTCGGATTCGTTCTTAGCTCGGTTTTAATATTGAAAATAAAGAAATGATACAAAATATCAGAGAACTTAATCAACATATTTTTTTAACTCCTTATAGATTGGTAAGTCACCATCGGCTTTTATTTTATTATTATTTGAAAAATATCGGTTTCTTTTATTGTCCAGTAATTTAAGTCCGAGATTAATGAATATTAATTGTTTCTTACCGGTCTTGTACTTGTGTACTTCAAGGGCGTTTTCGATTACCTAGAATCGGCTTCCGTTAGGTCGAGGTTAGCCGAAGTTGGTTACCAAGAGGAGGCGTTTCGGTGGAGTTGTTTCTCTGCCAGAGCCGCTCGAATTGTTAGAGCAATTGATAAGGTATCCATAAGGATGAAAAGGGGCTGTCTGCAGAGGTCCATAGTAGGTCCATTTAATGGGAACTTTATGATGCATCCTCTGTTGAAAGCTTGTTCCTCCCAGTTTCAGGGAGTTGAGTGCAATGCTTTCGCAAATGATCTTCTTGTCCTTATTGAAGTCCGGGCTACAAAATAAATAATAAATTGGGTGGCGCAACAGTCCGTTTGTGAACAAATGCCAAGTGCGAGTACTGTTGTCAGGGATGGAGGGGACGTACTGTTTTAAGCCGAATCCGAACGGCTAATTTGAGAAAGCACTTTTCATTAAAAGAATCACTCTTGGAGAATTTGTCAATTCCTCGGAAGAGGCAGTACCCGTGAAAAAAACTTTAGTTGGCATAGACAGGGATCGAACCCAAGACCTCTCGCATGACAGCCAATCGCACTAACTATCATGCCACCGGTACTACAGTCCGGGCTACAGCCGATGTAATAATCAGGGGCATCTTGACCTGGTGGTAATACGACTTGGTATTGCCTTCAGGTTAAAGAGACGGATGAGGTTGTCCCCATCTGACTGAGAGGTATTCGGAGTAGCGACCTTAAAAGTTTGTTGGATAGGTGTGTGTCCACTTCAATCTAGATGGACTAGCAGTGAAGTGGAAAAGGTGACTTTTGCTATTGCCTTCAGGTTAAAGAGACGGATGAGCTTGTTCACAATTGACGGAGAGGTATTAGGAGTAGGGACCTTAATAGTTTTTTTGGATAGGTGCGTGTCCACTTAATGGCAATCTAGATAGACTAGTAGTGAAGTGAAAAGGGTGATTTTTAAGTTCCTTCCCGTTTTAGTGCAGGTGGTTGCTTAGGGTGCTCGCTCATCATGGGCTTTTTGCTAACAGGGCATTACTTACTTATTTAAGGTGGCGCTACAGTCCGGGGTGGAACTGGTCAACAACCAACATGCGTCTCCAGCCAGCTCGGTTCCTAGCTAGCTGTCTCCAGTTTCACAAGCCAAGTTGGTTGAGGTCTTCACCCACCTGCGTGCGCCACCTTAGCTGCGGTTTTCCTCTACTGCGCCGCCGTCCCTCGTGATTGGATTCGAAGACCTTCCGGGCTAGAGCGTTGATATCTATTCGTTCTACATGACATAGCCACCTAAACCGTTGGGCTTTAATGCTGTTAACTAGGTCAGTGTCGCTGTACAGCCCTTACAGCTCGTTATTATATCTCCTCCTCCATTTTCCATCTATGCATACAGGACCAAAATATACCGAAAAATGTGTCTCCCGGTCTCATCTTTCTTTGACAGTGTCCAGGCCTCAGCGCCATAAATGAGAACCGGAATAATGAGTGTCTAATAGATGGTGATTTTAGATGGTTGAGAGAATGGTTGAGTTTTGCACAATTCTTTCCAGAACGATATTGAAGAAGTTGCATAACAGTGCATCGCCTTGTCTATAAACTTTTTGACATCAAATGCATTGGTGAGATCTTTTCAGACCTTGATAGACCAGCGTACATTCTATATCGTCATTCTGCACAAACGTATAAGTTTGACAGGGATGCCAAAACTAGTCATTGCTCTGTAGAGTTCTTCCCTATGAATGCTGTCGTACGCGGCTTTCAAATCGATAAAGAGATGGTGGGTATCCATTTGAAGTTCCTGTTTTTTTTCAAGATCTGCTGTAGTGTGAATACTTGGTCGATACTGGACTTTTCTAATCTGAAGCCACACTGATAAGGACCTATCAGGTTGTTGACAAACGGCTTCAGACGTTCACATAATACGGCAGAGAGGATCTTATATGTAATGTTAAGGAGACTGATGGCTCTGTAGTTGGCGCAGTTTAGAAGGTCTCCTTTTTTATGTATTGGGAAAACTATGCTGAGATTCCATTCATCGGGCATGCTTTCTTCCGACCATATTTTGCATACCATATTGGTGCATGCTCCCTACCAAGTCATCGCCGGTGCTTTAAATAGTTCGGCAGCGATGTCGTCAACTTAAGCAGCTTTGTTTGACTTCACTTCGTCAATGTCGGGTAGGTGTTGATCTGCGTCGCCTAGGTTGAGTAGATCTATCTGCCTTACAGCGGAATTCGGTTTGTCATCGCCGTTATATATTTTTTTAGTAGGGTTACCGCTGCAAATTTTTCAGTGTTTGCCAATAATGCATTTAGCAGGAGAATATTGTTAGCTTAGTTTAAAGCTTGAGATTGTGAATGTATCAGAAGTGTCTGGTCACTTCTGGTGACCTATTTCAACTAGTGGACACTAGACACGTTCTCTATAGTTATTTGTATAACATTGGTTGTTTTGTTGTGCCCGCAGTACTACCGGTTTTACTTCAACTGGTAGTCATTTAGGCCCACAAAGAAGTTGCCAAGACCCCGGCTGTAAGGGGCTTATCTCGAAGTTACCAAGGGACACAAGCGTCCCAGGGCCTTGCCGGTTCTGGTTTTTCCATTGACACTGGGTGGCTAGCTCAGCCTGTCTAAGAGATAGGGAGTATTCTCGTAGCTGGGGATGCCGTATCCGTAGCCAAACGTTCCTCTTAGGGTTCTGTTTCTAACCTTTGACCCTTAGAATACATTAAGGGCAAATATATGTACCACACTCCTAAACAAAGGGTCCAGTTCATGCCTTACACATGACTGAAAAATGGTAGTGGGGTACTGCTTGCACTGGCTTGGGGTGTTGACTAGCACTTTTCTCTGGTCCTGATATTGTGGGTAGGCTCACAGTGAAATTTGTTATAAACGGAAGATATTCACGTATAGAAATAAATTAGATGATGCAAGTCTGTTGAAAACCACGGGCTAGTGAGTTATGTTTTTAGGAATGAAAGAGACCTGCATTTTTATTTTTATTTTATCTGAACGCCTTATTTTAGAAAGCGCTTTTCATAACAACAATTTCTCTTGGACTTGGAATTGTCATTTCCTGACAAGAAGCAGTACCTGGGGAAAAAACTGTAGCTTGACAGTCCTATGCACTTACCATCACATCAAGACTACGACAAGTCTTGTCAACAATAACTGTTCTTGTACAATAAGAATTTGTCGAATTTAAAAAACAAAAATTTGAACCATGAACTTGTTCTAAGGTGTTCTAAGGTAGATTTGAAATAGTTTTTATTAATGTATTAATTTTAATTTTTTCTTAGGCAAGAATCAAACAATTGCCGAAATTTATGACTATCGCGATTTTTTTTTTGAACGCGTATGGACTTATAAGAAAAGTTAAAGAGAATATTAAAAAATTCAGAGCACATATCAATCAAAAATGATTTTAGTGTACATCATATAAAAGACTTAGAAGTTTATTTAGTCAGAATATTTAAAAATCGAAGTCTCCTGAATGTTCGTTTTGTGTTTTCTTATCTTGGAAAATACACCTTTGCTCTCTAAACTATCTGATCTTAAACTTTCATTTATCAAGGTAATATTTTCTATTTCTTATATCTCTATACTACAGTCTAAAATTTCGTGACAATGAGTGTTAAATCCTCCTCAGATACACCACATTCCATTAAGTTGACGTGACGTCTCACTATCTAACAAGACATTCCTGATGCTTTCACTTTACAGAAGCTACATAAATGTTTCACCTACCTAGTGCACTCAATTTGTCAAATTAAAAATTAAAAAAAAAAAAAACAAAAACTAACAATTTGCATTATAATTGATGCGTAAAATGAATGAAATTTTCATCAACTCGTTTTGTTAAAAATAAAGTTGCTATTAAGAAATCCACAAAAAATCGAAAACACTTCCTGATGGGTTAGTTTTAGTTTAACGTCTTAGTTTCTTCATCAGGAGAAAGCCAAGGAAAACTACTGTCGAGATGGTTGTTTAACGACAGACGCTAACCAAAAAGACAGCTATATGCTTCCCACTTGTTTAACAACTTATCAAAGGATTTTTGTTTGTATTTTCCTCCGAAATTGTATTTTTCCACCTAAGACGCACCCATATTATATCGATTTATTTAAATTGAATATTATTTGGTTTATTTGTTTAAACCAGACAAGATTTACCTGTCCCCATTACCTGACTTATTCACAATAACCTCGAGCTTTGAAAAAGCTACTACGTTTCCTAGCAAGCCAATGCACAATCCATTTTGAAATTCATACATTTAGTCAATACACAAACCAAAAACTTACCCGCCATGTTGTTCAATCGGAATAAACTGTAACTGATATTCGTTTTCGTGTGCATTTCCGCTTCCGGCTGTTGGATGCTGGTGTGGTGGCAAATCGTGACTGTAATAGAAATGTGGTGACGGCTGTTGCTGCTCGACGCTCCCAACACCTCCGACGTCATACAACTGTTGCGGATTATGAGGTGACTGGTGTTGGCCTTCGGCGGGTATATAGACAATTTCTTCACCACGGTAAGCCGATGGTAATTGTTGATGGTGGTAGCCTAAACATGGTAAGATCAATTAACAATCAAGACTCAGTCACATTATTATCCATAAATTTATTGAATGTAAACAAACCGGCTTCTGATGGAGTTGGTGCTGGTGCAGTCGGTTGATCGGTTAGTGGTTGGACATGGGCAGAATGGTGATGTGCCCTTGTTGAATAGTGATGAACGTTGAAAAGACTTGGTATTGGATAAGCTTCGTTGGAAAGAGGCGGATACAGTTGAACTGGCTGACCTTTGGCCGGCTGCTTACTGAGCGGTGGGGGCATTGATTGTGATTGTCTTTCGTTTTTGATATGATCATCTTCGATGTCTTCAAGATTGATCTTTCTAGTTGAAGATTCATCATATTCGGCTATTGTTGCAAAAGGAAGGAGACAAAAGAACAAAACTGACGGTATTCTCTGTAAGGATAGAAGAGAAAGAAAATTAAGAATATAACACTTAGTATGTAGAAAGAAAAAATATTATTAAGAAGTTGAAAAAGGAAATGTAGGTCTACATTGGTTTTGAATTCTTGAACATTGGAATGACAGATAAAGCCAGAGTGTGGTAAGACATTCAATTCCACATTCGTGTAGTACGGCTAAACAAACGAGTTCTTCATTCATAGAAGCTGTTATAAATAACAGCCAGATCCAAAGGGTGATAAGCACTTCTTGAAGTGCCTTATTAAACGTGCCATTTAACATTTCTGAAACTATGGGAGGAAGAATTCTTCTTATTGCCTTCAAAGGTCTGCATACATGATTGCTGATTTTCGATTTATCGATATCAAAGTTGTTTGTATTAAAATTAAGCTGGTATCCGGGCATTTATTTATTATATCGACTAACATACCTCTAAGTTGCCTTAACGAAAAATTTAATGATTGTATTGAAAGTCTAAATGCTCATTTGCCGGGTGGTGAAATTTTGATTTTAGGTGACTTGAACCTGCTTTTAATAAATTGGATTGATGATAAACGTTTTTATGACACATGAGTATATGTACATATATATGCTATGCATACAATTAAAAAATTCAGATAATTTCTGGAAGTTGTTCAACTCTAAGAAAAAAGCTTGATACTATTCTAAACATCATCTAGTCATGATCCAATTATGACATTATTTTATGCAAGAAATGAAAACTTAAGCGATTGTTTTGTTGATAAATCATAGAACAAATTTTATTTAATATTCATCATCATCGGTTTTTATTCTTTTCAGCTTCTGACTCCATACAAAGAATTGTCTCAGTGTATCCTCACACTGAAATCGTTATTACGGACGATTTCAATGTTCACAATTATTTGTGACTTCGCTATTCAACGCCAGACAACACCCGAAGGAATGTGTGCTGAGATTTTAAATGAGTTTAAACATCTTACTCAGTTTGTCAATGAGCCTACTTGTATATCAGACTTTAATGGCC
Organism: Eupeodes corollae; assembly: GCF_945859685.1. Lineage (NCBI taxonomy): Eukaryota > Metazoa > Arthropoda > Insecta > Diptera > Syrphidae > Eupeodes > Eupeodes corollae. The sequence goes on from NC_079147.1 coordinate 223,454,779, forward strand.
GAGCAGAAAATCCATTTGACTTGTTTCTCACTTCTGATCCTGATAAATACACAATCAGTGTATTGATGCCTCTAGGCACATCAGACCACAGTGTCATATCTGCTAATTTCTCTTGTCAAACAAATCTAGGTAAAGAAAGAGCTCCAAAGAGAACCGTTTGGTAGTACGGAGAAAGCCAACTGGAATGGTCTCAATAATTTCTACATGATGTTTCACTGGTCGCTATGCTTAATCGGTAGCGACGTAGACTCCAGTGCAGGTATGATTTCTAGTATGATTCATCTGGGAATGAAAACCTTTATCCAGAATAGGGCCAAAAGAATTAAACCCAAGGTGAAATCATGGTTCGATTCGAGCTGCAAAAAATTATCAAGGAGAAAGGGTCGAGCTTCCGATGTTTTAAAGCCAACCCAACTGAGGAAAAACGGAAAAGGTTTAAGCAAGCCAAACAAGAGAGGGGGGAGGGGAGGTGTTTCCACTAAGTCACCTCTCCTTATCCAGAAGGCAGCGGACGAATTCTCGAGATGGAATCAACAGTGGCGTCTACAGTTCCAGTTAGGTTGAACTACTTAATGAACACCCTATAGGGCTTCTTTGACATATCCTGCCCTTGAAGTTATACTAAGGATCTGGCCCTCCAGGTTGGGGGTTGTGCCGTCGGGCTGACTTCCTGACCACGTAAAAAGTACCTTTAGTTGTGAAGAACCAACAAGCCTCGGATACGGAGAGATTCACTGTTGAGAACCCAAGCAAACGAAATAAGGGCAACGAGCTTCGGATCTGTACGTGGAATGTTAGGTCCCTTAACAGACCACGTGCAGCAGAACAATTAGCTGAAGCCCTAAACTGCTGCAAGGCAGATATTACCGCCATCCAAGAAGTGCGATGGGATGGACCGGGAAAACGCAAACTAAAAGACTGCGATGTATACTTGAGTTTCAACAGTGTGACCGAGCGCATCACGAAAATCCGCATTAAGGCTTTATTCGCCAACATAAGCCTAATATGCGCGCATGCCCCAACAGAGGAGAAAAATGAAGACACCAAAGACATATTCTTCGAGCTCTTGGACAAGACATATGAGCAGTGCCCTGGCTATGACATTAAAATTGTCTTAGGAGATTTGAATGCCAAGCTAGGAAGAGAAGACATCTTTGGTGGCATAATCGGGAGATACAGCCTGAACGACACCACCTCCTACAACGGATTCAGGGTGATCGATTTTGCTGTGGGGTGAGACGTTCTGGTAGCTAGTACTCAGTTCACACAACTCAATATCCACAAGGGGACATGGAAATCTCGTGATCAATGAACTTGCAACCAGATTGACTATATTGCGATCGACGCACGACACTTCTCCAGTATACAGGATATCCGAACATTCCGAGGGGCCAACATTGACTCGGACCACTGCCTCGTTGTAGCCAAGGTACGGCTACGGATATCCCGTACTGTGAGAAGATTCGACGTTAGACGGCTACAATCGCAAGAGACTGCCATGTCCTTTTCCGATCGAGTCTCTAATAACCTCTTAAGCAGTCCTATGCTGCCTTCATTAAGCATTGAAAACCAGAGGCACCATTGCCTTGCAGCCATCAGAGATGCCGCCTCTGAAGTGCTAGGTTTAACACGGCCACCACAGCGAAACCCCTGGTTTGACGACGAATGCCGGCGCTACACAGAAGGACCTCTCAAGGGTACAAGCCACAAACCGAAGCCTGAAAGGACGATCAGGTTAACATCGTAGTAGAACCGTAGTCGATGTTGAGAATATGGAAAGACCACTTCTCCAAATTATATAACGGCGATGATGAACCGAATATCGCTGTAAGGGAGATAGAACCACTCAACCTAGGCGACGCAGATCAACAATTCCGCCTACCCGACCTCGACGAAGTGAAGATAACTACAATATCTAAACTGAGGTCAAATAAAGGTGCTGGAGCTGACGGCATCGCTGCCGAATTATTTAAAGCAGCAGGCGATGACTTGGTACGGAGCATGCACTAACTCATCTGCAAAATATGGTCGGAAGAAACCATGCCCGATGAGTGGAATCTCAGCATAGTGTGCCCGATACATAAGAAAGGAGATCCTCTGAACTGCGCCAACTACAGAGGCATCAGTCTTCTTAACATTGCGTATAAGATCCTCTCTGCCGTATTATCTGTGGCTTCAGACCAGGACCAAGACCAGACTATAGACCAAATGTTCACACTACTGTAGATCTTGGAAAAAACATAGGAACTTCCAATCGATACCCACCATCTCTTTATCGATTTTAAAGCCGCGTATGACAGCATCTATAGGGAAGAGCTCTACCGAGCAATGTCTAGTTTTGGCATCCCTGTCAAACTTATCCGTTTGTGCAGAATGGCGATATAGAATGCACGCTGCTCTTTCAAGGTCAGAAAAGATCTCACTGATGCATTTGATGTGAAATAAGGTTTAAGACAAGGTGATGCACTGTCATGCAATTTCTTCAATATCGTTCTGGAAAAAATTTTGCATAAATCAACCGTCAACACTAGGGGCACAGTCTTCCAAAGGTCCATCCAATTACTCGGATACGCAGATGATATTGACATAATTGGAAGATCAAAGCGTGATGTCAGTGAAGCGTTTTTGAGCATTGCGACGGAAGCGAAGAAGATAGGTTTAGTACATGCTGTCATCAAAAACGGACATTTAACCGTTTTTAATGTCCGTCACCATGAACAGCTATAACTTCTAAGTAGTAGTAGTGGGCACCGCTATAAACACAGACAACAACCAGCGCTGAAATCAAACGAAGAATAACTCTTGCGAATCTAGAGAATCTAAAATCACCATATATAAGGCACTCATCATCCCGGTTCTCATTTATGGCGCTGAGGCCTGGACCCTGTCAAAGAAAGATGAGACCGTCTTAGGATGCTTCGAAAAAAAAATTCATTGGCTAATTTTTGGTTTCGGATAGCTGGAGAGGATATAACTACAAACTGAACGGGCTGTACAGCGACACTAACCTAGTTAACAGAATTAAAGTCTAACGGCTTAGATGGATAGAGCGAGTGGACATCAACGCTCCAGCCCGGAATATCTTCGAATCCAATCCCGAGGGACGGCTCGCGCAGAATAGGAAGACCGCGACATAGGTGGCACACGCAGGTGTGTGAAGACCTCAACCGACTTGGCGTGAGAAACTGTGCAAACTAGCTAGAGACCGAGCTGGCTGGAGACGCATGTTGATTGAGGCCCAGGTCCGCCCGGACTGTAGCGCCGCCTGAAATAAGTAAATAAATAACAGATGTAGCTGAAAAATTGACCCTTACCAAAGACTGAACATCTCAAATCCAAGCAATCTTGGGTTTGGTCAAGTTTTGATTAAGCAACCTTTTGCTATTAGACGGATATATTAATGTGCTTTCATTTAAAACAAAAATCGATTAAATAACAAACTCGATCAATTTTCTAAGCTTGCTAAAGACTTAACATTTTAAATGTAGGTATTCCTAGGTTATGCCAGGATTTGGTCAGGCAACCGTTTGTTGTTCAAAAGAGAGTTAAATTAGCTTTCATTTGACATCAAAATCAATTAAAAAACGGATGAGGGTATATTTACTTCACAACACCCACCTCATTAAGCCAGGCAACCTCCCATGAGGTTTAGAATATAAGTGGGCAACCTTATTTCTTGTTTATCTTTATGTCAAGGTATATGTTTAAATATCCAGTTTTTGAGAATTGAACCCAAAAATGCACTCTTATTTAGCAATATTACCTTTGACGAAATATTGGTCAGTCATTATCAAATAGGTAACAGATGGGGGTAGATATTTCTTCTATACGTATCTTAGATCAATAAGAAGTTGATGATTATAAATTAGTGCCATAAATTGAATGTTAATCAAAATACATTTTGTATTAATACAAATGTAAATGTTTACATTTTAAATTAATATAGTTTTTTAACATTTTCGAACGTACATAAACATCTCCACCATGTTTACTTTTTTTTTATCTTCGAATGTAAGTTTTTATATTGAGCTCAAAACAATTATTATAAAAAAGGAATGTTGTGATTACGAACATTAACTCCTCTATTAATCTTTGTAAATAACACAAAAAGAATGTTGATGATAAATTATTTTATATAACACGCTTCAATTTTCAAACTTTGCAAAAAACCTATCTCACTCATCATCGGTTATGACCATCAGAGTGGATAGCACACCTGCTCTGGTAAAACAAATCAAAAACTTGTTCAACATTATTGACCTTTTTGAGCTATAGGCTAAGCAAAAGCCAAAGCCAACCGCAAGCCAAGTCTTTTTTCAGAGCGCACCCGATCTATTATTGTCCAATGGCTTAAGCTAAGCTTAATTGGATGCTATGTCATTAATCATTCATCTCCATCATCATAACAACTTACTGAACTACTTCAGTTAGACCATAAGTTGTTGGCTTATAGCTTATAGCCTATCGTCTATCGCCTATCCTTCCGTCATCTGCAGCATATAAACCTTTAAGGAAAAATGTGTCTACCACAAGTATGTCCGATTTGAGTGTTGCACTAAATCGCCCACCGTCAACATCATATATTCATACACCATCGCTATCGTCTAGTTTTCAGACCTTGCAGTTGTTATGTTGTTGCTCTCGAATAAACAAAGTGAAAGTTTAATCATAATATCACCTAAAAATATGTATCTTTATGTTCCGCATGTTATGTATCTAGGACCAAACCTAAACCATAGCTAAAAGCCACAAGCCGCTCTAGCGCCTAATGATTTCAAATGGCTATGCGGATATACATATACGTAATCTTTTCCGAATAGTCCAGTTTTAATTGAAATGCGGGTTGGTAACGTGTTTAACGAATGTTTTCTCTACGCAACTTGAGCGATCTAAAAATCCAATGCGTCATTTATGTCATGCAATAAAATCAAATCCAAATAAGAAACAATTATTTATCTCGCATTACCTAAAATACGACTTTCCATTCCACTGTCAAAGGCGGTGGCGCGTCGCGTCGCGGTCGTCGTGTTGTCGTCGCCATGTCGCCGCATCGGCTAGTCATGGCGTGGCACATGCTCAGGTACCTGTACCTACTTTCAAATGAAAGTGAGAGTCCTCTCGCTTCTCTTTACCATCATCACCTATCACCTAGAAATGTTGCGGTCCAGTTTAGGTTTGAGGTGAGGCGGCTCCGAGGCTTCGGTATTGATTTCAGCTTAAAATGAAAGGACTTTCTATAAGAGTTAAGAGTGCGTTGCTCACTTCAATTACTCAGCATATACAACTTCAATGATGCGTTGCATTTCGTTAAGAGGTACATTAGAAACTTGTATTTTATAAAAATTGAATTACCTGACCGCTCGCTACTTACGATCTTCAATCAATAAGACTTTGAGAAAGGATATTTATTTTTAAACGTTAAAATAGATAAATATAATTTCATGGTGCTTATATGTTGACTTCAATTTACAGCGACAGAAAGAGTCATATTTAAATGAATGTTGCAGTAGATTATGTTACAGTCGGTTCTCTCGTAATGATAAATTCCTTATATTTTTAAAGGTTACCTCGGTGGGAGTGAAAATATGTTTGTTACCTCAGAAAATATATCTTGCTTCTAATCTTTTTCACTAAAAAACACCCTTTAGCCTTAAGTGTCTATATTGATTCTTTTGGTTCTTAGCTGTCATGAATAATGAAACGCACCATTTTTGTAAAGGTGTTTCTGAAAGTAGTTTAATATGTTTCTAGACTGCAAAAACACCCGTTTTTATTAATTTATTTCAAAAATCGCTCACAAGGTAGGACACGAGTCTTATAAAGTGTTTGAAAATAATTATAGAGAGAAATAAAAGACACTTCTCAATTCTTCTTATTTGTAAGGGCGATAATTTGTGATCTGGAATGTCGTGAATTTGTGTTATAATAGAATCGATTCCTTCGCTAGTTGAAACCTCTGATTTGATAGTGTTATGCCTTCATACCTAGCATGTACATTTTGCTTTAAGAGAAAAATACCTTGCGACGGTATTTCCAAAGCCTCCATTTCAAAATTATGGCAGAGATATCACGTTGTAACTTTAGTTCTATTTGTATCAATCTATTGGAAATCGTGTCACTTGTTGAATTAGTTGAAGTGTCGGAAATTACACGAAGATTTGCAGTTGGACTTTGTTTCCGTATAACTGGTGTAGAAGATTATATTCTTTGCATGAGGTGCCTTTTCTTTTGTTCGTGTCTTCAAAATTGATATTTATGTGATCTGTGTGCTGACTCTCATTATAATTCGAATATTTCTGCATCAATATCGAACTAGAGTCTGCAGTCTAGTTAAGTGTAGAAAAATTACTTCCTCGTTTTCTTCAAAATTGATGGATACATTAGTGTAGCCTTTGATAAGAATTCGAATAACGACTTTTCATTATTAACTGCGTTCGTATTCTGGTACTGGGCAGAGAGATGCAGTAAATTGATCTTAGTTTTTTCTCTCTGGTACTGGGGTTTAAGGGTATCCTCGTCTACAGTCTGAACTTTGTTAGGCTTTTTTTTGGATTGTGCATTAACTTTGAGACCATCTATGTTTGATTCTGTTGAACTGTGCGCAATTTTTAACCCTTCATTCTTCAAACCATATTTTAGTTTGGGAAGTTCTTCGAAATACTCTTCTAACATTTCGTAGTATAAATCTTCCACTTCTATACTGTTATATTTGAAGAGTTTTTTGGTATACATATTTTCAATTTCTTCAAACGAAATCTCCAAATTTTGTGTGTACCAACTGCTTCCAGTACTCGAAAGTCGCCGATTTTTTTTTTGTCTAAGGGATAATTATTGTCCTTTTAAATCGGTTTATATCAGGGTCCAGAGTTGCAGCGGCAATATTTTCTAAACCCATGTTGATTTTGTTTTAATCCAAAGAATATTTAAATATTTGCGATCGAGGTATCTTTGTTTTGGTCGCCAGGTTGACCTAGCTGTGCCTCGCGACTTGTTAAACTTGTTCACCAACGTAAGTGATTTTTATTCTTACAGCTGCACTTTTTCGATATCACTGAATTAATTTTAATGGGCCCATCCTTTTTTTCACAAACGTTGTTAAGCCACGTTTACGCTTATCAGTATTTATTTCTGACAACACAGTTTTAATTAATGATTATTTCGTTTCTTAGTCTCTTACCACTGGTGGGGGAAAACTTAAGAACAATCGAAAATCATTTTGTATTGCTTAGAATTTTCTAAGTCTTAATTTTATGTTGGCTGAGCTCAATCTCTGTGCTCAAAATACCAACCATGCTTTTTATTTTAGTTTGAAATTGAAAATACAAACTATTTTTTCTTGTTGGTTCAATTGCTAACTAGTAATCCGGCTCGAAGGACCAATGAAAATAATTATGGAGTTGAAATTAACATTCACAAGAATTGAGACGTGTCTTTTATTTCTCACCACAATTATTTTCAGTGTTACAAACCTTTACATTAATTTCTATTCTTTCCCAAACAGCACAATTGGTAGTATAAGGGCCTTTGCAAGTAGCAGTTTAATGTTTAGCGCGGAGATCGTTCATCCTAGTTCATTAAAGCTACGGCATCATTTTAAGCCCCAAGAGTTCGACTTGTCAGGAGCTGGCCATTATTAGCAAAAAGTTGAATTAAAGAATGTTTAGCACCTTGTGGTAACTCATTTATGTAAAGTGAGAAGAGGATTAGTCCAAGGATAGATCCCTGTGGCACTCCACTCAAAACATTGAGACATGTGGAAGAGTATCCATTGACTATAACGCATTGTTGCCTTTCGCTGAGATACGAAAAAACAAACTTACAGGATTCTAAGTAAAACCCAAAGTTAATTCGAAGCTTTGTACAAAGTATTGAGTTGTTAGCAGTATCAAAGACCTTTGAATAATCTAACAGTGTTAGCAAAGTAACATGATCACTGTTCATTGCCATTCTTATTCCATCTGTTATAAAAAGTAAGCGGATTTGTAGCTGCGCTTAGGTCGAAACAGTGCTTAACAGGTTTATTTTTCAAACAGATACGAAAGAAAGGGAAGAATGGAAATCGGCCGAAATTCTATACCGGAACCTGTTTGCTTTTTGGGTCTAGGGATAATCTTAGCGTTCTTTCATTCTAAAGGAAACTCGGAAGTAGTCAATATTTTGTTAAATATGTTTGTTATAAAGCTCAGTATATATGGAAGCAGTAGTCTCAAGAACTTAGGGCCCATTTGGTCCAGGCCAGTAGCATTAGATTTAATCGATATTATTGCCTCTACAATGTCTTCCTCTTGTTTTCTTATAAAACTCAGTGAGCTTTTGATAGCAGTTGGTTCCTCCTCAGTAAGGAAATGAACAGGAGAAGCAACGGGCATGGACTTAAACTTTTTGTTGAGAGCATCACAATCGTCGTCACCAACAGGCTTTTTAGATTGTTTGTCAATACCGATCACGCAGGTTTTTTCATTATTTCTTGCCAGAGGTTAAAGAACCAAGTTTATTATCATCATAACTGTATAGACCCTTTTAATTCTTATTACATGCAACAAATTTCAGCAATGAATATTCTTCTATAACCTTTAAAAAAAATTCACAACATATTTAAGCAAAGAGAGGTTTTACTGTAAACCTTGTTTTGGAATCATCATAGGCTTTCGTAGCTAAATTAATGGACCACCAGTGTACAAAGGTTGTAGATTATCACTTTTGTTGTGATTATGTGATATGTTTCTCTAAAATGATTGATGTTATTCATTCACACGAATCCGTTAATGAATTGTTCATCTTTTGATTTAACCACAACGAAGTTGAATGAAGTTGAGTGCGCATATTTGTTGAGGTATTTTGAATTTGTTGTTAACAACTTTAAGTCTTGTGGTGTATATAAATTGATAGTTGAGTGGTGATTTTGCTCCATGGAAACATAAGCTGGCTTGTCGTATTCAAATTAATGCGTGTAAAGTAGATAAATGATACCAAACCAAGGACTTTCACAGAATTGAGAGAAGTATTGCATATGTGAAGCTTGTTTTGAGAATGAATTATTATTAGACATAATAGTCGAGAAACAAAGAAGCCTATTCATGAACATGCAGATCATCAGAATAGTGCTAACTTTTTTCCAGTAAAACAGTGAAAATCAAAAAGCACGATAGTGTGCTTTAAAATTTGAGGATTATTTCCCATATTTCAAGCTTCAGCAAACATTAAGCAAACAGCACACTTCAATAATGGATAAAATCTGGTTTCAGGTGAAAAGTATTGAAGTTATAAAATGGCCACACTAGTCTTATGCTCTGATTTGAAAAACGTGCCGAATCTGTTGAAGATTCTATACCGAAAAGACAATCTCAAAAAAGTGCATAAAACCACGTGATTTGTTGCCCCAATCAATACAAATTACAATAAAAGACCTGATGTTGTATCTTTTTTCATATATATCAAAAATTTGAGTACAAAATATTTAACATTTAACCTTTACTACAATATGATTTTCCTTAAAAGTTGCTTTAGTTTTGGACGCACAAAAGACGATATAAGGTACGGAGTCGAAGTGTATACAAAGACAAATATGAGGCTGTTAAATAAGGGGCGTGATAACCGCCTACTTCATAGAATAGTAAAGTTTATATTAAATACTTCTGATTCTTGCAAAATAGAACAATTTAGTTGATTGAAAATGGTTGATTTTTACTTAAAGATGGAATTTAAAAAATGAGATTACACACTCAGGGGCGTAGTAGCTACCTCCATTTTATAAATATGTTATCATTTACAAGTAACACTTCCGATTCTTATCTTATTGTCTTATTCTTAAGAAATTCAGTACAGTAAAAAAGATCATTAAGTGATAAAAGACAAACAATTATTTAACGAAGAAAAGAACACTGGTTTTGAAAGCTCAAACACGTTTAATGTTCTAAGTCCCCTTTAAACATCTTCAGTTTGTTTTATAACTTAACAATGAATTTTCTTACAAACGATCAACGCTTGTAAATAGTTAAATTTTATTGACGAAATTTGCACTCTGTTCAGAAATTTCGTAGCCCGCTCCTTCCATTTTATGGTCAGTTTATTCGCCGGTTATTCGGGCTATTTTGACTTAATTTCGCATTAAATTTACATTGCTAGACATAAAACCACTAACAACCTCACCTAAAGTCCGAACTTAGGTGATTAGTTTATCAATATACAATTCAAAATTGCAATCAATAAAAAGAGAGAACAAATTGCAGGAAAAATTAATGTCGGCAAAACAAAAGTGATCAGCCCCGGAACATCTACAATAATTATTTCCTCGCAACCGGTGGAAAAAGTGGAGAGTTCTCAATACCTTCCAAGTAACGGCTGAACCGAACAAGACGTCATCTACCGCATCGGCAAAGCAAAAGCGGCGTTCGGTATGGCTGTCGAAAATTTGGAGGAATTACTCTTATCAGCTTAAGAACAAAGCTACGACTGTTTCGCACAAATGTCGAATCTGTGCTTCTTTATGAGTTCAGCACTTGGAAGGTTACTTTGTAAATAGATGTAACGTAACATCCTAATGATTTTGTGGTCAAGCCGTATATCAAATGAATCAAGAACCCATAGACTCTATAATACGAAGGTGTAAGTGCCAATGGATTCGAAAAGGTAACGACTGCATTGCTAAGAATTGCAGTGGAATCTGCTCTCACAAGAAGGAATAAGAGCTGTACGACCGAGAAGCACATGGCGCGGGACAGTCAAAGCGGAATCAGCGGCACTATGCAAGAGTTAGAGGGAGCTGAAACAGATCTCCGGAAACCGTACACGATGGCGCGTAGGAGTAGTAGAGGCCCTGTGCCGCTTTAGGGGTTCCCAACGGACTTAACAGGTCTGAGTAAAATAAGGAAATTACAGCAAGGCTGTCGTCGGCTCTATTAATGAAATAAATTAGTTAAATAGTTATTTTTAGGACTTTCTATAACTTTCAAAATATTCCTTTTGTTTGGTTCTTTCAGTAGATCCACGAGACAACAGTTGATAGTTAGCGCTTGGAGTTGTGTCCAGAAGATGCACGGGCTTATAATATGAGTTACATTAATGGGATTTATGCAATTCTCACAGGAAGGTTCTTTTTTGAGTACGTGTTGGTAGGTAAGTGTGGTATGGTCAAGGCGTAGTCGAATAAAAGTTCTGAGGTCAGTTTTTACGATGTCGTTGGATATTTAGGCTGATTTTTTAAGCGGTTAATAGAACTGTTTTGGTGTTTATAGTGTTCTCAGTTGAGTAAAGAATTGTTGTGACACTCCAGATTGGTGTGTCTCTTTAAGTCAATATGAGAGAAAGAGTTGAAAGTAAAGGTGGGGGCTTTAAGTGTTGCGTTTTCGGCTGCTTCATCTAGTGCATTGCCTTTTATTCCTAGATGTCCCAGTCCAAATCAGCTTGATTGTTGTCTTAACTTTTATTTGGTTAAGACAACAATCAAGCTGTGGTATTTGAGTTATTTCTTGGATTAACAAAACCTTGGGTACTGACAGTCTATCTGAGCATATGACCCATTTCTCTTTATTTAGATTACATTTCGCCTTTGAGGCTTCGAAGATAGCTAATGCTTTAGTTGTGTAGATGGAGGCAATGTTTGGTAGGATGCTTTGCGAGACGATTAAACAAGCAGTATTCCTCTCCGTTTTAGATCCGTCTGTGTACATAAAATTCCAACCTTTTTTTTTAGGCTTTTGTTACTCTAGAGCCTTCTGTGTACATACAGTTTCAACCTCTATTTTAGGCTTTTGATACTCCACTAAGTGGAAAAAGAATTTATGTGTAAAGCCTCTCAAAATACCAGCACCTTCAAGAATTGAAGCCAAACGTTGGGCGAAGATCTACTTTTTTTACCGACAAATTGTATTCTGATTGAATGGTAATGTTAACAAACGAGACGCCCGTGTTTGGAGTAATGATAAGCTAGGAGTATTGTAAGACCTATCAATGACTCCAGAAAAAGTCAAAGTTTGCTGGGGATTAGACGATCATAAAAAAAAACGTTTTTTTGCGTAAAAAAAACAGCTTGACTTGCTCTTAAAATATCACTCTTTAGGTTTTAAAGAAAAAGCTAAAAAAGAAGCTGGAATGCGACCCACACTGAAAACTTCCCATTGTGGATTTGTCTTTCTTAAAACTTTGTAGGTTTTCGTGTTGGGTTAAAAAATTTTTTAAAATTACCAACAATATTTTTCATATAAAGAAGTTTGAAAATCAAATTTTGTTTAATTGATTTTTAGTCGAAAACAGATTTTTACCAATTTTAGTAGCAATCTTAAATTTTTACAAATTGGATGAATAAAATTAGTTTGAGAGATATCAAGAACCGAATATCAGTTTTTACCAAAATTGATTACAATTTCTTGTAGATTTTATTTTTATGAAAAAACGGACTGTTGGATTTTTATAAAAAAAACTACTGAATATCGAAAACAAGATTTTCTGTGAAATGAAAAAAAGTTTAAAGACAATACTTTTAATTTTTGAAAAGCTATTTGAGTCAAAAGTAAATTTTTACCAAGTTTTAGTATTAGGTTTTTGTTTTTTGTAAAAAAATTGTTAATTAGATTTTTTCCAAAATTGTACTGAATGTTGACAACAATATATTTAAAAAGATGAAAGTAGTTAAAGTCCAATTTCTCAAAGTCTTGAAAAGATATTTGGGTCCAAAATCAATTTTTACCAACTTTTAATAATGTTTTTATTTTTTGTAAAAAAAACTTTCCATTCGTTTTTTCTCAAATTTTTTCGGGATGTTGAAAACAATATTTTCGTTAAGATAAAATTAGTTTAAAGCCAATATCTCAAAGTTTTGAAAAAAAATTTGAGTTGAAAATCATTTTTTACCAATTGTTGTTAAATTTTTTTTAACGTTTTTAGGTCTTTTGGAAGATAACTGTCATTTCGATTTTTATCAAAATTTAACCGAATGTTGAAACAAATATTTCTTCTTATATAACAGAAAAACAAAATCAACCGTTTTTTGTGTTGCATGACATTGTTTTACCGTTGTTTACTAATTTGGGTGCGCTGATTTCAAATCTACTCTCAGATTTTTTGTAAGAGCTCTCGTTAGTAAGATACGGCTACCGTTAAGTAGTCGATAGTTTCTATTTATAGCGGTGTAACTTAAGTCGTTCCTTTAAAAATTTCATTATATCTTCCTCAAGATGGACGTATTTAAATAACCCTGATTGTTGATATTGGAGGATATGGTCCTAAAATTGTATTTAAATGTGTCGGACTTTGTGAAAAAGGCATACTTCGACTACTTTGGGTTTCCGTTGCCATCAAATGCTAAACCTTAGATACCAAGTCTGGTACGTTAAAGTTGTGTTGAATCTTTGCGACCGTGGGCAAACAAAAAAAGACCCACTTTTAAGTACAAAGCTCCTATGATTTGGCGTAAACCATCCAACTATCCAGCTCTAAGTAAGACCAGTCTTGAGTATTAGTGATACATCAACCCCACATCAACCATGTACATCTTCGGAAAATTCAGACCAGTCAGTGCAGCGAACAAAGCGAAAACGACGGCAATGGAAGCAACAGTGATTTCGATTGCTACGGTAGTCCCCGACCACTAAATCAAGATGATCTAAATGAGTTGAGCAGGGACCTTGGACTGTCTAAAACGGCATCAGAAATTTAAGCTTCCCGATTGCAAATAAAACTGGGGTTGATAAAACAGTTCGTAAAAGCTCTAAACAAAGATGGCGAATGTTTCAACTGCATTGTAAAAGTGTTTCCAAAATTGAGTAGTGAGAAAATCAAGAGTGGTATTTTCGATAACCAACAAATTAGGAAGTTGATAGATGATGCAAATTTCATCAACCATACGACAGCTGTCGAGAAATGTGCATGGGAAGAGTTTGTTTGGGTAGTGAGGAAGTTTTTGGGTAATAAGAAGTCTGACGACGAGCGGCTGCTATGAGTATCAAGCTTCACTACCTTCACATCCATCTAGACCATTTTCCTAAAAATCTCGGCGACCTAAGCGAATAACAGGGAAAGCGCTTTCACCACGATATTCGCACTATGGAGGAAAGGTATCAGGGGTACTGGAATGAACATATAATGGCTGATTATTGTTGAAGCATTCAAAATAGTTCTCCTAATACATTTCACTCAAGAAAATCCAAAAAACGAACATTTTATTCGGTAAAAATATGTTTAGTAAATTTCTTAAACTTAAATTATGTGCATTTTCAATGAAAAATCCTGTCCCTTCATAACTCCAAAACTAAAGCTGCCACATAAAAACAGCATATATTTTTGAAATCAGCGTGGAAAAACTATTCAGATTCATTTAAGAACTTTCATGTAACAAACATGCTGTTTTTCAGTGTAAAATAAGTTTGAAGCCATAATATCAAGTATTTGAAAAGATATTTGACTCGAAATTCAATTTTTACCAACTTTGATCAATGTTTTTTTTATGTTTTTATTTTTTATAAAAAAACTGTCAATTTGATTTTTCTCAAAATTTTACCACATTTTAAAAACGTTATTTTCGTTGCACAAAATTGTTTTAGAGATGAAATCATTTTTAATTCGTAAAATTTTCGAGGTGAAACATTTTTTTTTCTTCAGTTTTTTCGATGTATAAAAAAAACCATTAGTTGATTTTTTTCCAAAAATATACTGGTTTGGTATCACGTTTCAATATATAACATTAAATTTAATTAAAGGCTCTAGCATCATTAATTCGTGAGATATTTATTACACTTCAGAATTTTCAGAAAGTAGTAAGCTTATAGCAAGCGTCAAACTACGATCAGAGGCTCATCATAAGTGCATGTGTTAGTTGTTAGTAAAAAATAATACAAATATAGCCTTACACACGCACAAAATACAAAACAAAATTAGCATTTAACTATTACAGAACAAAAAATTACGATAGTGGAGCACTGGTTCTGAACAATGATTTTAATCCCACCTTATTTAAATTTAAATCTATCGATGAACAGTTTAAGTTATATAAAATGCTCATTCGACTTAAAGCTTCATTCTTGCCATAGTTAGTTCTATGGAAGTCAATATGTATGTATAAAATCAAATGTGCGCAGGTGATGAGTTCCGCCCCGGTAATTCAAATGTACACAAGATAGCAAATAAGGTCCATCAATTTCACCATTAATGAGTTGATGAAAAAATACTAAGTTATTATTAACACGCCTTTGATGGAGAGATTGCATTAGAAGAAGTAGAATACGATGTTCATAGTGAGGCAGATCATAGGGATCTTCCCAAGGAAGACCTTTTAGGGCAAAGCGAATGAAATTATGTTGAATTGATTCAATACGTTTTCTATGAATTTCGTAATAGGGGGTCCATACCTGCGAAGCATATTCAAGATGAGGACGAACATGGCAATTATACAAAGAAAGGGTAACATAGAGGGATCATTGAACTCCTTTGCCCAGCGTTTTATAAAACCAAGCATAAAACTTGTCTCATTAACAATAAAATTAATTTGATGTGTAAACTCTAAGTTTGAACAGAAATGTACACCTAAATCTTTAAATGTGGAGACACGACAGAGTTTTTGCTGTGATATACAGTAGTCAAATATGTTACTGATTAGTTTTTTAGTGAAAGTTATAGTCTGGCATTTTAAAGGTTTTAGTAAAAGGCTATTTTTCCCACACCAAAATGTGAAACTATCAATGTCGGCTTGTAAAAGAATACGATCATGGTTGGACTTTATTATTTTAAAAATCTTCATATTGTCAGCAAAAATGAGAAGTCCACTTGAGCGTAGACATGACGATACATCGTTAATAGACAGGATGAACAGAAAAGTGCCAAGATGGCTTCCCTGTGGAACACCAGATTGAGCAACAAAAGGTTCAGAATGACAATTTCTAAATTTTACCTCGTAGGATCTGTTTTCAAGGTATGACTTAATCCAAGCTAAGAAAAATGGTGGAAAACCAAGAGCCTTTATTTTAAATGATATAATTCCGTGGCTTAGTTGGTCAAAAGCTTTAGAAAAGTCAGTGTATACACAGTCAACTTCATAACCTTGTTCTAAAGCGTTTGAACATATGTATGAGAATGTGAGGAGATTAGTAAAGGTTGATCTTTTTTTCACAAAACCATCTTGCTGTTCGCAAATGATATTTTTACTAAAATATGCTACGCTTTCACAAACAACTTGTTCAAACAATTTAGGAATGCAAGAAAGCTTTGCAATGGGCCTGTAGTTACATATATCTGACTTGTTACCTTTCTTGAAAATTGGTGTAAGAAACTCTGTAGCACAGGTATGCGACTACAGCTAGTAGAAAAAATGTGAAGATCATGAAAATATACTTCATCAACTTCTTGAGGGCTATTAACAAATGACTTACGGAAATTCGTTGCGAAAGCGTTGCAGATATCAAAATTTTTATCTAACGAAAGGTTCTTGTAAGTGAAGTTAACTGCAAAGCCATCTGATTTTTTCTTTGAGTTTATAAAATTCCAACATTTTTTAGGATTCTCTTTTAAAGAGGTGGCCATATCATTACATAACAAGCATATAAAAAATTAGAAAGAGACTTAAATTGGTTAAAGAGTTCAACATAAAAAGAGAATTTGACTGGAGACAGAGTTTTGAGATACGTTTTCCATGCCTTATTTCTTTTGTTACGCAGTAAACGCAATTCTCTCGTGTACCAAGGATAGCTAAATTTTGTATTTCTTGATTTCTTTATCGGTACATTTTTTCAAAACAATAATTAAGGATCCTATAAAAAGTTGAAACTGCTTCGTCAATGTTAGAAAATGCTAGTGTATCAGCAATTCCAGAAATGGTTAAATCTTCAGACAACTGCTGGAAATTGGCTCTTCTGAAATCAAAATTATATAAGCAATCAAAGGAATTACTGTGATCAGTAAGTTGATTACTTAAGTGAAAAAAAAATGTCCAAAGGGGGATGATATTTGTCAATATTAGTAATTCCTGATATAGATTCTAGAACAAGAGTACTAATAGCGTCAGAAGAAAAGACTAAATCGAGAATTTGATTTTTTGAGTTATTAATACAGCTTGTTTGCTGTAAGTCCGTAAGAAGGA
This sequence comes from Eupeodes corollae, assembly GCF_945859685.1. Taxonomy (NCBI): domain Eukaryota; kingdom Metazoa; phylum Arthropoda; class Insecta; order Diptera; family Syrphidae; genus Eupeodes; species Eupeodes corollae. Next base: position 223,471,844 of record NC_079147.1, read on the forward strand.
CTTTATCGAGAAGAGATAGTTCCATTTGTGAAGAAGAAGGAAATGCTTCAAGGCAGGATTCGTCTTCGGATAGAATCCAGTCAATGTGTGGTAAATTAAAATCACTTAAAAGTAAGATATTGGTGTCAGAGCTGGACAAATTTATAAGATAGTCTAATGCCAAGGAGAGATCGTTATAAACAGACTTCAAACTTTTTGGAGGAATGTAAACGTTTAAAATGAAAAAAGTCTTAGTCTGTACCATTATTTTTACACATACCAGTTCAATAGATAATACAACTGGAAAAGATACAGAAGAAGAGAAATATGTATTTTTTACCGCTATGAGAACACCTCCACCTAAATCCTTTGCATTACCAACATGACGATCGTTTCTGTAAGCTTCGAACTCTTGACTAAATAGTTCTGTGTCGGAAAAGCTTGAATTAAGCCACGTTTCTGTCAAAACGAATGCGTCGTGTGGAAATGATTGGGAGTTAAGAAAAATGTCAGTAGTCTTTTGGTAGAAGAGCGCAAGCCTGTTAAGTTTTTTGATTTTTTTTTTCAAAGAATCACCCTGTTTTTGACTTTGAGTAAATTCTTTGACTAAAGTCTCCGCGGGCCATATATTTGGATTGCAAATAGGGTTAACCAAAATGTTCAACTTTTTTTAAACTGCTATGGTAAAAAACCACTCACGCAATTTTCTTGAGAGCCCTTTCTGCATCTTTTTGCGTTATTATCTGTGTACCAAAATGTATTTGAAGTCGATACCTCTTTTGGTTCTTGAGCTATAGACGACGAAAAAACGTTGAAAACGTACGAACGTATGTACGTACACACTTGAAACTTCGAAAAATGTCAAAATTTTCAATTCGAAGTTAAAAATAGTAAAAATTTATTCAAAGAAACTTTATTCATACTTAATAATTGTTCATCAGGTAAATAAATCTTTGTACATGTGGCGGAATGGTTAGTACTTGTGCCACCTTATGGTTTTTACCTTGCGAGAAATTGACAAATCCTCCAAGAGTAATTGTCATGAAGAGTGCTCGCTGAAACTAGTCGTTCGATTATGTCATACAAACTGTTTCACTGTGTAATGGTTGAGAGTTGGAAGTCACTAGGTGCTACTTTCCTACGAGCTTTTTCGTCAATTCAATTTGATTTTAAATAAGGAGCTGTATACAAAAAAAAAAACTGAGAAAGAAGTCTACAGCGAAAAGTAATAAGTTCTAAAAATATTCCAATTTCGTAAAATACCAGATTTTAATATCAATTTATTTGCTGGCCATTTAGCTCATATATTTTTCAAATTTATTGATCTTCAATATTAAAATGAATCCTGGAATCCTGAATGTTGGAAAAGCCTGTATTTTGACTTAAATCAAAGGCCACGGATCAGCACGTAAAAACAAGTACCTGATGCCTGTAGTATGCAAATAAACTCAACTTCTGAAGCCTATGTTTTAAGGAACTTATTATGCTTATTTTTTCAAACATTTTCCCACTTAAAACAAAGATACAGAAAATCATGAAAATTTCTTCATTCATATTTTGAAGATGTTTTATCTTGATTTAAATCTCACATTTTTCTATATTTTAATTAATTTAAAAGCAAAAAAAATCAAGATTTACATCAAAAAATACTTGTGAACTTTTGTTTACATTTAATAAACAAAATACTAACCTCTCTCTTTGGTCTTTAGGTACAGTTAAAGAAATAGTCTTTTTCTTTAAACTCTCACACAAATGCCTATTTAAAGTGATTGATTGATGCTTCGCAAATGCCTTTCTCAAAAACTTAAAATTAGAAATAATAAAACAAAAACAACTCCCACTGTAAAATAATAAAAAAAACATAATTTTATTGGATTTAAATCATCCATGTAAATTAGGTCAGCAAAAGAATAGAAACATTAGATGCGCATTTTATTCAAAAAAAAAAAAAAAATACGCCACTCACTAAACACGTAATGTAATATTTGAAAGTTTATTTATTATACCTATAAAGCTATCAAAAGATATCACTTAGCGTGATACCTTCTATTTTTGGAATCATAAATTCGTAGTGGTTAACAATTCACTTAGCACCTTGTTCCGTATTATTTAATATATTTATGTATGTTTCCGATTATATCTGCAAAACTAACTTTTTTTTCTTCTGCTCGTATACCTACGGATATAATATATGATCCCTTTTCCCTTGAAGCTTTTATGCTGACCCACATTAAAAAAGCGCAAAAAATCAAAGAGGCATACGTATACTATAATTAAATTATAAATTTTAATAGAAAGGAAAAATTAATCTCTAATTAGCCCCTCAAACCAAAAAGCACATATATCATCTATCATCTCCATCTCATCATCTCCATCAAGAAGGCGACAAACTTATTTATGTAGGCAGAGCAGAAGCTAAAAAACCCATGATGCGGATATTTTTAAAAAGAAAATTGTGCGAATATTCATAGACCCTGCCATTGTGTTCCAGTTCCAGAAAGATTGGGTTTCCTCTTGGTTCGTAGTCGAAAATGGAAATTTATACACAAAACGAAAATAAAATTCATGAAGAATAAATTTACCATTCTTTTCGATGGAAAGATCATGGAAAATACACCACCAACAAAAAGTGAATGTACGCATCTGCGAGGAATTACCTAGACTTTGGGAACTTCAAAACCAGCCACAGCCATGTTCAAACCGGCAGGTTGGAAGATTTGCTAATCGAAAAGAAAAAAATTATTCCAAATCGCGCGCCAGATTGTAAATTAGTTGAATTAACTTTGACAAAAACGATGGTGACCCGACTGTAAATACAGAGGGACAAAATTGTCCTTATACTGACAGGAATTCCAAATAAAAGTTTTGTGGAAATATTTGACAACTTTGATTAACTAAGAAATTTAAAAATTGGTTTTCCACAAATAATTAGGCTTGTCTTACAAATTTCATTTGGTTATGTAAGCGGATTTCATTGGTTTTTCAATATGATCTTTTTCTAATTATGCCACCTAACCTGTCCCACTGTGAAAGGCTACAGAAACATTATACTATTACTTAACCCCTCACTGCGCTTTTACATGAAAATGAAAAGTCAATGGCAGTAGGTACGCGATGGTCAGAAGAAAATCTAAGAAGACAAAAAAATTCGATTAAATCATCGCATCATCATCGGGGGGATAGAGACTACTCCGAACGGCTTACTACAGCGGCGGCGCGGTCAGCGATACAGATGTTGAGATATTAATTATTGCCTTCAGGTGCAAAGCTGTGTTGTGTGTTTGTTGAGCTTGGAGTATTAGAATGTTATTTTATACTATGGCCTTTTTCTAAGATTTAATATTTGGTAACTCGAAGTATAATGATGATGATCATATAGCATTCCAGTTTTCTGTCATAATGTGTTGATTTGGTATAGAAGACTTACATTAAAATACATTATTCGGTATACCGTTATCGAAGTTCTCTTGTTAGATACAATTATAAGGTGATAAAGATTTTATTATTTTGGATGATGGTTTTTTTTTTATAAAGAGGAAAGGAAGAAGAAGAAGCTTTAATGGCATAATTTTTATATAAGTGTGTGTAGTTTGGCTAATGGTTACTTACTTACATAGTTGTTAAAAGTGGGCCAAGTGAGAGGCGTCAAAAAGAAGTGAAGGAGCTATATATTTGGTCTACGAGAGAGGTTTGATTTAATGGTATTATAGTAAATTTTATCGCTGAGCTCAATAACTTCCGGCGGCGTAATACTTCGATGGATAAAATATGTAATTTTCTCAAAGCCTATTATGGAAATGATATTGCAAAAGCTTCGAGTTTTTATTGGTGCCTAAATAAAAACTGAAAGCAAGGACTCTACTGTGCAAGAGCTACCGAAATAGCTCCATACATAATATTAGTCCTTTCGAAAAACTAAAGAGTGTTGGAAACATAAGTTCACTTAACATGAACTATTTATTCTAAAGGGTTTTCCACTTTGCGGTTTCAAAAGTATAGTGCTGTAATTCGACATCTGTCAAACTAAGTTTTTAAACATATTTTTTTTTTCAGTTAAAATTCTGACATTTAAGAAAATGGATTGATTAACCATTGCACAACGCATATAAATTGTTAAAACCTACTACTACTAAAATTGGTGATTCTGCCACAGTCATAAAAATCGTGCTTTAATAGGTTTATAAAATCGTCTAACTACGCAAGCAATTGCCAAAATTGTGAAGAAATTTTAAGAGACTGTATTAGGTACAGATATTGCAAGGCCACTGAAAATATCGCTGCTGTAAATGAAACTATTTCCGAAGACCCGAATATGTCGATTCCTCGTCGTTCTCAGGAATTAGGACTGTCTTACGGTACATTATTTGGGTCTGCACCTACATCCATATAAAGTCCATCGCTAACAATAACTGAAGGGAGCTGACCATTCACAACGTCGTAGATACTTCGAATGGGTGCTTGAACAAAGAGCGGTGGAAAGTGATTTTTTCTTCAGTGAAGAAGCACGTTTCTCCCTCAGTGTAAATTAACAAAATTGTGGTATTTGGTGTTCTGAGAATCCTCAAGTTATTTAAGAGGGGCCATAACATCCAAAAAAAGGTATTGTTGGTGCGCTCTTTGGTCCGGAGGTGTGAACGACTGTCACCAACAATCGGTCGATTCAAGAGAGCTGTACTTGAGGCCTTCACAGCGATTGAAGAACAGGCGAAACTAGTTGGTCAGCAAAGTGAATGAGGACAAAACAAAGTACATGTTATCAACAAACAAAGCAACATCTGTCCACTGCCTAGGACAAAACGTCACTGTTGGCAGCAGCAATTTTGAGGTAATAATTAATCCCACGACACCTTAGTGGAGATCCGAAGAAGAATAACCCTAGCGAACCGCTGCTGCTTCGGTTTGGCCAAACAAGTGGGTTCAAAACTCTTCACTCGAAAGATAAAGTGCCTGCTATACAAAACTTTGATTTTATCAGTCCTACTCTACGGCGCCGAGTGCTGGACGATAAGTAAAAAAGGGGAATTGATACTGGTCACTTTCGAAAGAAAAATTCTTCGACGGATTTTTGGTCTCGTATGCGACGATGGCGAATGGAGAAGAAGATGCAACCGAGAACTGTATGAGCTTCACCAAGATGTGGATGTAGTCCAAAAAGCCAAGAAAAGACGACTACATTGGCTCGGCCACATCGAGCGAATGGACGACAACGCTCCGACCGAACCTACGGTACAAGGACCAAGTGACTGCAAATGACAGAGCGCTTGGTCTCGATGACTGGAGAGTGCATGCGAGGGATCGTTCACGATGAAAGACTGCAGTATCTCAGGATTCATGGATTGTGAGCCGGATAAGTAAGTAAGTATTAAAGAATTCGACTTGGAGAATATGTGGTTTCAACAAGACGGTTCCACATGCCATAGAACCCGATCGAATATGGCTTTATACCAAGATCATGCAATTTGATACCGCTGGACTTTTTGTGGGCCTGCGCAAATACCCGGTTTTCGTAAATAAACCTTTAATTCTTGAGCTCTTAAAACCAATATTTGTCAAGTTATAGCTAATATATGTCAAAAAGTGGTCAAAAATTAATTTTTTGTCTTATTAATTTGTCCAGAAAAGTAAAGCTCCTGGAAATTGCATCAACAGAAATTACCATTGAAATGTTTTTTTGAAAAATCGTCAGGAAAAATAAGTCAAAAATGTTGGAAACTGTGGTAACCAACAAAAATTTGTCCGGCCTTTTAAAGATACAAAAAAATAACAGGAAATAAGAAAATTTAACAAATTAGTTTGTATTTCTCTAGGAAAACGACAGAATTTGTTATTAATAATTTTGTAGATCCAATTTTCAAAAACAATTTCCTGAAGTAATTTTCGGGACCCAATAATTATTGATAGAGAATCTAAGGTAAAAGTAATTCTTTCTATTTCTCCAAACAGCCTTACTTTGTTATCAATATTTGTATTTTGTTAGAAAATCTATCAAAATAATATCCGCAGTATGAATACTACCGATAAAAGTTAAAGTAGAATCTTACTACGGATAGGTTTTTGACATTTATACGAGTCTCGAATGGATCTTATATGTGATTTCGTTCTCAAATGTTGGTACGATTGATATTGCATTTGTATCTCGACGGCTGTGTTCGTTGAGTAGTTGTGCATTTGTAATCATGTGTTTTCCATTAGGGAAAAAAATCAGTCGTTACTGTTGATATTATTTAGTTTTGTTAATGAAAATTGACTAACTGGGCTTCTTTTGCAAGAGAAAAAAAAGAAAAGATAGTTAAGTTTTGCTATGTTTCCACCAAAGTCTTATCTTAGTTTAGATTAAATAATTTTGTTGGTGTTTCCACCGCGCAAGAAGATTTAAAAATGATACAATTTGACAGCACTTTCTAAAATGTAAATGGTGTTTCGATGTTTCTTATGAAGTTCAAGTGAGATAGTTTGATTCGTTGTTAAACAATGAAGAATTAAATAGTTCAGCACCATATAAGAATATGCTAAATTTCCATTGTAATTGTTAAATGAACTTTTTTTTATAGAATCTCAATTTCTGGATGTTTTCTTACAATTTCTTTTTAAAAATTGTCCATTTTATTAGTTTTAGTTAGTTTTTTTTTGCTGACTTTAACTTTTGATTTTCACAAAACTTTCTTTTAGTTATGTTTTTTTTTTAATTAAAATTTTGACAGGAGTTCTTTCAGTTGCACCAATTTTTAAATACAAAAATTTGGATACTTCCGATGGGTTATCTTGGCAATTTTCAACTATACTATTTATAGAATGCCAAAAAAACACGGGTATTATCAATATTAATTGATTTTAAAATTTAAAAATCTTTGATGTAGAACTTGACTTTATATCTTTAAAAAACAACCATCTTAAATCTGTGTTCATTTTATAAAAAGGTTTATTTAAAGATTTGAAAATATTGAAATATTCGGTGAAGTCGTTAAACCAAAAATTTAAAGTGGTGAAATCTGAATCCGATCAAGTTGTTTTCGCATCTCAAGAATTATTACAATCTCATTTTTTAGAATTAGGTTTAAAGGGCTTAAGTTAAAAAAAAAATGTATTTTAGGTATTATGGCCTTTTTTTACTCTTATTGTTTAATACTAACAACTTGAGTCTAGAACAAATGTAAAGTATTGTATTAATTAAGTCTTTAGACAATAAGACTGAAAATTCGTATTTGTATTGATATAAAGCCGTAAGTTCATTGAGTCTGAGCGACCAGTTTTGACTCAAGTCCTTTTTGCCTAATGTTGAAGCATTAATGCGAAAAATTTGGAAAGAAAAGTAGCAACAAATTACTAATATTATATTTTTTTTTCAAAGCCTGAAAATTCAGCTGTTTTTGTGCAATACTCGTATTTTAAAACAACTGAAAAATTGTTCCAAGAAGCCTTGTTTTTCTTTATTTAAAAACAAGACTAAAACATTCATCTAGAAAAAAGATAATGGACTTAAAAGACTTTTGAATCCCATGAAAACTAAAAAGTTAGCCGAATTTATGTCTTTCTAGCCTATTTCTAATCAATTAAGGAGTTTATTTTAGGAAGTGTAAATATAGCTTATAGCTTTTACCTGGAACTTCGTCCGCATAAGATAGTTTTTTGGATAGTAGTATAAAAAAACCTGAGCTGTAGTTTTGTGTACGTATGTATGTTTGAATTGTGCCGAGATGGGACGAGGCAATACTAAGCGTGATTGTCATAGGTTAGGTTAGGTTAATACATTTTAAGAAGAAGATAGGTTACTGGAATACATTTTTATATACGACGTTTTTTGTTTTTCCTTCCTTGGCCAGAACGTAAAGATTTCAAGGGGTTGAGACTCGTGAGCACTCTACATAAAATTGTCCATTGGAAAAATAGTTTTCTTCCAAATTTACACCTGCAATTTTCAGCGTTTGCCCCTGAGACTTATTTATTGTTATTCCAAATACTGCTTTCAAGAAAACGACACTCTTTTAAGCTAAAACGTTGAATCGGTTGGAATTTTGTACTTTTGCTATTCCAGTCATGATTATAGTTTTTATAATATTTCGTCCTAGGTGAGTAGTCTGTATCCGTGTCCCATTACATAACTTTAATGCATCAAGATTTCTCATTAACAGGACTGAAACACCAACCTTACATCTCAACTTATGAGAAGGCACTCGTGATAATTCCAAAGAATTAAGAAACTCTTTGGGGTATGATGTTACATGCTCCGTATCCATAACGTTGTCTACTGAGAGGTACTCGACGATATCTCTCATTACGTCCGACATAATTAGATATTTTTGTTTGGATAGTAGTATGAAAAAACCTGAGCTGTACTTTATTATACAAATCTTTGGTAAATTAGGAGTGAAAGCGATCAGATTCCCCGGACAGTAATTTTTCCCATTAGAATGCGTTATTTTCCCAAAGTCACAACTAACTCATGTCCTTTCTTAAATCTCAAACTATTTCCTTAGCAAATTTCATTTAAATCTGTTCTGTAGCTTAGCCGTAAAACCGATCGGCCCAACTGAATTTTTCGATGGGAATGCGCCGTTTTCCCTATGTCCTTTCTCAGGTATAAAAATATCTCCATACCAAATTTCATGCAAATTGGTTCAGGAGTTTAGGCGTGATTGAGTAACGGACAGACAAAGTTACCTTTACATTTATAATATTAAAGTAAAGATTTTAATATCTGATATTCAAAAATTATCACTTTATAAAGTGTTTTAAGACTTAAAGTGTTCCTATTCTTATTTATAATTAACCTTTTCTAAAACTAAGGACACAATTTTTGTTTGTATCCAAGCCGTTTATCCTTTTTGAAATATTAATATTTTTGAAAGTATATCAGCTAAACGGCTTTTCCAATTGAAAAAAGAAATTTAACATGCTTCTTCACCTGATTACTATTTAAAAGGTCTGAAAATATCTTCATGAAAAAGGAAATCCCAATAAATAAAATTCGTTATTCTCTTATATATTTTTAAAGTTTAAATTAGTTCATCAAAAACGACTTAACTTCTCAGCAAAGATTTAATGGCTGTGCTGAAAATAGTGAGTAAAATATTTGTACTTATGTTTCAGTCTAAAGACACTAACTGAAAACTTTTAAATGTTCTTTCTGAATGAAAGATTAAATGCAGACATGGAAGGCTTTATTTTATCATAAATATTAATCTTAATAACCACCATTCTATTTGTATTTGTATTTTAATTATATAACTTAATATATCGAACATAAAACAAAAGAGCTGAGTTACGAACTCGAATATAAAAATCAAAAGTTTTTTACAAACCATTTTATCGATATCCAATAATCCTCTTTTTTATAGTTTTATTTATATAATTCACTGAAGAAAATTAAGTAATATCCACCAACTAAGTAACTTAAGCCTCTCTTTCACTTTGAAAGAAAGATAAAAGTCAATCACTGCGCGCGTTTATTACTCGTAATATGTTCAAAAACACAATTTACCCGCCACACGATCTTTCAAAACAAAAAAAACACAACAAAATAAATAGAATCCGATTATCCTTGAAAGCAATTACTATGTCTCTCTTTCTTATTTTGTGATTTTGATATTTGAACGTGCCAAATTATCGTTTGAACGTTTCAACTTCAACTGCAACAGGAGGATGGTGGGGCCATTTATTTTATACCCACTTCCAAAGAAGACAGTCAGCTGAGCCAGCTAAGAGTTGAAGTAAAAGAAGAACTTCTTCTCACCACTTTGCCTTTTGCCACACAGCCATACACCATGCATACTCTGACTATGACTGTGACTGTGACTATGTGAGTTGAGATACGAGGTGTGTAAATAAGATGCTGTGGTGGGTTGAATGATGAAGTACTCTGCTTTCAATTAGATCGAAATCGTCGAAATCGAATTGATGGACAAGAAAGTTTGCCAAAATTAACACTAAGTGCAAAGTTGTTACGAGTGTTATGTATTTTGACTAAAATGTTGTCTTCATTTGCTACAAGGAATTTTCACATCAGTATTTATTTTAATCTTTTCACCAAAAATTTCTATTGTACGATTGATTAGTCAATGTGATGACGAACTCGAAGTGTTTGCACACGAGTAGCAATTTGTCATGTAAAATTGTTCCGAGTTCCGACTACGATGAGAGTTGTTATCGATTTACTAATTGCTTGGGTAAGTAAAACAGTGGCACTCGATGGTATTTTCGTTATTCCGTGCACCTGGAGAATGTGATTCAGAGGGTTTTGAGACGAGATTCGACAGAGTAGATAGCAATGTGGTATTACATGATCATCATGACGATGATGATGGTATCCACTTATCAGAGCAAGCTATTGTCTTTCAGTATGTCAAGATTCATTACTCCTGTGGTTCGTGATTTGAGAGAATGTTGTATGACAGGCATCAGGCACAGGCTAGACCGCATCAAATAAAGAGTTATCTGTGGGAAATATTTGATGGCTTTTTGATGCGAAATTAGATTTCGATGCGAGTAGGCGAGTTGTTCTGTGTACTAAGTTGATGAAGTTGTTGATTACCATGTATAAAGCTGTACAATAAATATATATAAACAGTAGGAATGTGATTGATGCTGTAAGAGGTGTGATGAGTGATGTAAATAAGGTTGCAAATTTATTTGCTTTGAGTCAAGTTATGCTCGTAGATCCAATTTCTATTTGATTATAGTTATATGTCAATTTGATTTTTCTCAAAATTTAACCAGATGTTAAAAACGTTATTTTTCGTTCCTTAAAAATTGTTTTGGATATAAAATCATTTTGTATTCGTAAAATTTTCGAGGTGATAAATAAACTTGTTTGGTATCGCGTTACAATATACTTACTAACTTACTTAAGGTGGCACTACAGTCCGGGACGGACCTGGGCCTCAACCAGCATGCATCTCCAGCCAGCTTGGTTCCTAGATAGCTGTCTCCAGTTTCACACTCCAAGTTGGTTGTGGTCTTCACCCACCTAAATGCGCCACCTGAGTCGCGGTCTTCCTCTATATTCCGGGCTGGAGCGTTGATGTCTCTCTGCATGACCCAGCCATCTAAGCCGTTGGACTTTTATTCTGCTTACTAGGTCAGAGTCGCTGTACAGCCCGTACAGCTCGTTGTTATATCTTCTCCTCCATTCTCCATTTATCTTCCCAGGCAGTACTTTGAAATATTAAAATCGTACCTCTCAGACCGATTTTTCAGAGTAAGGTACGATCAAGAATACTCGGAATTGAAGAAAATAGAAGCCGGTGTACCACAAGGAAGTGTCCTAGGACCTACCCTTTTTTTACTATACACAATGGATATTCCAGTTGGTAATCACACCATAATGGCTACTTTTGCAGATGATAACGCAATTTTGGTACCCGACAAATGTGTCTCTAAGGCAGCAGTAAAACTGATATTTTGGACCGAAAAATGGCGTATCAAACTCAATGAAATAAAATCTTCACCTGTAAACTTTACAAATTAAAATATAAACAATATTCCAATATTCATTAATAATCAAGCTGTACTTTACGCCAATACTGCCAAATACCTTGAATGGCTTTGGATGCAAAGCTTAAGTGGAAAGAGCTGGTGAAATATAGAAAAAAGTACTGCTTACTTGCTATTAACTCTAATTTATCAATGCAAAACAAAATAATGCTGTATAATCAAGTTCTAAAGTTTGGACCTATTGAATCCAATCATGGGGCTGTACAAAGAAAGCAAATACCGAAATCGTCCAAAAATTCCAAAACAAAGTCCATCGTGGAATAGTTAATGCACCTTGTTACATAAGAAATACCGATCTACATCGTGACTTATAAATAGAAATGGTTACAGAAGTTGTTAAAAAATACACTGTATCGCACAACCAGAGACTGCAAAGTCATTCAAATTCTGAAATGGAGTCCGTCTTGAATATAAGAAACCATGTTCGGAGATCAAGAAGAACCAAGCCTCATGAGCTTATGGTCTAAAAAACATGAGAAAGTATTAAAAGCTTAAATTTCCCCCAAAGTGATTGTACAAAGTTAAGAAAGAAAAATCTAAAGTCGAACCTTCGAGATTGGTCCTGATGAAGAAGTGGTTTTAGTGGTTAAGAGTCCCACACTTCTTGGTGTCGAATACTGCCAAGTGTCTTTTGGAGATTTCCTTCTGTCAAAAACAAAAAAACATCTATGCGTACGGGACCAAAAATCACCCGAAGAATTTTTCTCTCGAAGCATCCTAACACGTTCTCATCTTTCTTTGACAGGGTCCAGGCCTCAGCGCCATAAATGAGAACCGGGATGATAAGTGTCTTATAGATGGTGATTTTAGATGCTCGAGAGAGGACTTTACTTCTCAATTTCCTTCTAAGTCCAAAGAAGCAGCTATTTACAAGAGTTTATTCGTTTGATTTCAGCGCTGGTGTCGTTGTTTGTGTATATAGCCGCGCCTCGGTAGACAAAGCCCCTAACTACCTCGAAGTTATAGCTGTCCATTGTGACGTTTTGTCCAAGACGTCGTTGTTCAATGTCCTTTTTTGATGACAGCATATACTTGGTCTTGCCCTAAACTAACCCTAAACTACTAAACCCTTTTTTTTTCACTTCATTCGCAATGCTCAAAAACGCTCCACTGACATCACGCTTTGGTCTTCCAATTATGTCAATATCATTTGCGTATCCAAGTAATTGGATGGACCTTTGGTAGATTGTGCCTCTAGTGTTGACGGTTGAGTATTGCACAACTCTTTCCAGAATGATATTGAAGAAGTCGCATGACAGTGCATCGCCTTGTCTTAAACCTTTTTTGACATCAAATGCATCGGTGAGATCTTTTCCAACCTTGATAGAGCAGCGTGCATTCTCCATCGTCATTCTGCACAAACGGATAAGTTTGACGGGATGCAAAAACTAGACATTGCTCTGTAGAGCTCTTCCCTTTTGGATGCTGTCATTCGCGGCTTTAAAATCGATAAAGAGATGGTGGGTATCGATTTGAAGCTCCTGGGATTTTTCCAAGATCTGCCGTAGTGTGAATATTTGATCGATAGTGGACTTTACTGGTCTGTTGCCACACTGATAAGGACCTATCAGGTTGTTGACGAACGGCTTCAGACGTTCACATAAAACGGCAGAGAGGATCTTATACGCAATGTTAAGGAGACTGATGCCTCTGTAGTTGGCGCAGTTTAGAGGGTCTCCTTTTTTATGTATCGGGCACACTAGGCTGAGATTCCACTCATCGGGCATGCTTTCTTCCGACTATATTTTGCAAATAAGTTGGTGCATGGTCCCTATCAAGTCATCGCCTGCTGCTTTAAATAGTTCGGCAGCGATGCCGTCAGCTCTAGCAGCTTTGTTTGACTTCAGTTTAGATATAGCTATCTTCACTTCGTCAACGTCGGGTAGGCGGAATTGTTGTTCGGTGTCGCCTAGGTTGACTGGTTATAACTCCCTTACATCAGAATTCGTTTCGTTAACGTGTGGAGAAGTGGTCTTTCCATATTCTCAACATAGACTAATTAAACTATACAATATACTATATAAAATTTAATTCAAGTCTCTAGCGTTTTTGGTTCGTAAGATATTTAGGTTCAACCAAAATGTTCACATTTTTAAACAAAAGTTTCAAACATTTCTTTAAAAATGAAAGTTTATGTATAGTCCAATGTTAACATCCCACTCCTAAAATTAACTACACCATTCCTTTGTAAATATGAACTTGCTTTAAAGACCAAACCTTCTATTATTGAAGAAAATTGCCCAATTTCGATCTATGATAAAACGTTCAGATTCATGCTTTCTTTTAAGGATTGTCAATCATACAACGGTAAAATACAAAAATATGTCACATCTTCTATTATATCACAATTTTCTCTTTTCCTAGTTTAAATTTAAACAAATATATTTAAAGGCTTAAGGCATAGTACTTAATTTGAAAATGTTCATAAAGACAACTATGATGATCTGACCTGACGAACGTTCGTCTTTAGTTGTGTTGTTAATTGTTTTCCACTCCTCTATGCAATTTGTTATTTCCTTAAATGTTCCTTTAGGCTTCTTTATGAAAATTAATCAACGAAAGGTAAAGGTATTATGATGTGCAAAGGCTTTAAACAATTTAAAGCTATTAACAAATTGAAACTGAGGGAATGTATAATATGCAAATTTTTAAGTAAGTTTTGCCATTAAACAAAAATATAATACTTATACATATATGTGAATACTTGACTTCATAATATTGAGACTTTAATGTGTTATCTATGCATAGGTAAACAGGAAGGGAAATCAAATCATACATTTTGAATCAGAGGACAAGCTTTTCTGGTTTAACTATTTTCTTTCACTTACTTTGAAACCTAAACTGTGTATGAACCAAATAGTTGGTCTGTTTAATAACTAAATCAATGTTTAAATTAAATAATTACTATATAAATTATGTACTTTACATTTCTGTTTTGGGCATGCGACCCGATATAGTTGTATTTTGAAAGACAATCCCAAACGTGACTTTTGGTTCATACCTAAGTTATAAATGTCAATGAGCTTATCCTACATTAGTCGTTTTTATTGCGGTATACTTAAGAAACTAATTTTTAAATTATTCCTTATTTATTGATTAATTAAATTTTGTTAAGACATATTTTTCTTACTTCTCTTAATTCCGAAAATCACAAAAATAAATGTTTAGAAACAATTTTTACCTTTCGACTATTTGGCTATAGAAAGAATCCCTGTATTTGATAGTACGTTGGAAATTAAACTCAGAACTGAACTGATGATCATTCCTAAAAGTACGGTGTTACGGTTTAATTGCTTGAGGGAAGGAATGCAACTGGTTATTTTACTAGAGCATTGTTTTTAAAAATAACGATGAAACAATGAAAGGCGTAAAACATTGCGGTGGTGTTCAAGAAAAGAAAGTGGTTCGGCAAGACAACGATCTCCTATCATTTTAAGAGCTCTCTTTTTAATTTTATCCAAAGGACTAAAGTACGTTATTGGGACACCAGACCAAATATGAGAATTATACTCAAATTTTGAACAAATAAAAGGTAGATAAATAATAGCAAGAGGGGGTACAAAACTTCTTGTATCGTCGGAGAAAACCTAAACACTTAGTATCATTTTTGGTTATGTTAAAATTTGTGATTACTTGGTTTGTAATACCCAATATGGTGAGATTGCGAAATGGCATTGAGTTTTCAAAGCATTAAATTCGGCACGGTTTTTGATTTCCTATTGGGCAAAGAATTCAAGGAGCTTATCATAAGCTGCCGTTGATAGTCCATATCCAAAGAACAAGGTTGAAAATCGAAACACGAATATAAAAAGCTGATGGTACTGTCACCATCGAAACAATTAAGTGGGTTGAAAGTTTATTTTCTTTTGGAGATATCAAATTTGAACCTACTTAAATTGAACGGTCCAAAAGCTAATTTCAAACCCAATAAAGAAGAGATGATTTATCAATACACGCATTTTCGATAAGAGAGCTTGATGCCAAACTTTATCAAATGCCTTTGAAATTTTAAGTGCGATAAACGTACTTTAACCAAAACAGGAGGGAGAAAGAAGACCTGTAAATTAAGACAGTTAGAATTGCTTAAACATTGATTTTGACAGCGTTAAAAAACACCTATTCAAGAGAATAGAGTTGGATACTTTCCAGGTCAGAGGATTTGCTTTTGTCAGGAGTGCTCTAGCAACTATACGATTGCGAAAGAAGATTCTTTCATTAAAATCGTTTACTCTTTCAAGTACAGGTGGATTCGTGTCACTCAAATTAACCTTATCAATTGAGCTTACAAAAAGAGTGTCGTTAAAAATGAGCGTAGGAACCGACGATATCGTAGTGTTGCACACATTTTTTTTACAAATGACCAGATATTTCTACAACGTTTGGAAATTGTAGCATGTCTAGTTTTACATTTTCATCCATCAACAGAAAAGATTCAGGTTCCACATTTAGTCTGCATTTATGAAGGAGCTTGAAAATTTATCTTAACTTTTTTCATTGCGAGTCATCTTATAAGTAAAAATAAATTAGATGCCGTAAAAGTCCGTTTAGAACAAGGCTTACAACCCTCAACCATTCCTGTGTGCAAATGATGTTGTCAAGGATATAGAGGACCTATAGTTTTTCTGACGAATCCGAATGGCTAATTTGAGAAAGCAGTTTCCATGGCAAGAATTACCCGTAAAAATTAACTTTTAGCTCCAGGCAGGAGCTTAGCCCAAGCCCTCTGGCATGACAGTCCAAGTCATCTCTTTGAACCAGCATGTATATGAAAATTGGTTCATGTTATTGCTGTTACAAGCTTCCAATACATCAAATACATTTCTTGTTAATGCACGTTGTGAGTGAGTGATAGTTTAGTTTAAAATTCCTTACTACTTCTTAATCTTAATGCTGACAAATAAATGTGGTGTTAAAGGAAGATAAAGAACTTTTATATTTTGCAGCTTCATGTTTTTTTAATGGGAAGCAGTATTCTCAAGAAAAAGCTAAATGTTAGAAGTCTCAAGCTTCATATTTTTGTCGATTAAATGAAGCCACTCTATCAAAATTTCTAGCTTGTTCAATGCTTTCTTACGTCAAAAAATATTTTATCGTAAAATATCCATCCGTGTTCGTCCAAAGGAATGTCTGTCCAAGATAAACTTTACAAAAATTGAAAACTTGAAAAAAATGTCTAAAAATTGGTAAAGAATTCTTTTCCAAATCGAACATGACGCATGCTGTTAACTTTTCATCCATGCGCGTCTGTGAAATTTTGTATGGCTGAATCACACACACGCTTCAGCTTCAGCTTCACATGACGTTTTCGAGTTCAGCCATAGGAATTCAATGCATACTATCACAATGGAGCTTCGACCTCACGTTTAGTTTGATAATCGTTAGGAAAAGAACGTAATGTAACGTAATGTGACTTCAAACGGAAGCTCAAGTTCAATTATCTGAACATTTGCTTTGTCTGATAGCTCAACAGCTGTAAACAAAATGTCAACAAACAAAATATTTGCTCTTTGGAGGGAAGGAATAATAGAAATGTCATTCAAAGCAACCTCTAAGCAGGCCCACCGTAACGCAGACGAAGCCGAAGCTGAAGCGTGTTTGTGATTCAGCCATTAACAGTTTACAAAATATTAATAACAACATTTTGTGTGGGATGAAAAAATTGTAAGTCAATATTTGTCTTTATTCTTTTAATACTTGAGTCTCAAATCATTTCTTATATGTTTTTAATTTTGTTTACTTTTTCGAGTTTTGTAAAAAATAATATCGAATGAATTTTCTAAAATAAATAACTAAAAGTTAACAACAATACTATGTTCATATATGTTAAAATAAGTTTGATTTCATGATTTTTAGTCCAAAAAAAAAAAATAATTTTTACCAATACTAGCAGTAGTTTTTGAAAGTTTTAGATTTTTATAAAAATTTTACAGGATGTTAAAATCGAAAATCAATGCTTTTTATTTTTTGTTGATTTTTCCAAAAATTGCCAAAAACGTTTAAATAATTTTTGGGTCGTAAAATATTCGAGGTGACACATATTTGTCATCACACAAACATCACTTTGATTCTAGGGACCTTGAAATTTCGAGAATTGTTATCATTTTCAATTCGACAAAACGGACCGCTTGCTTCTAACTTTCAACGGAACGTTAAAAACACAATAAAATAGGTTTAGGATCTCGAACTGACTGAACATCTCAATTATCAAAACACCAATACCTCGATTTGCTTTGTTTCGTTTTGCGTTTTTTCGAAGCTGTGTCGATTCTGAATTAGAACTAATTTTGACTGTGCGTCGTTAGATTTTCGAAGTTGCGTTGTTTGTTGCAGTCTTAGTTTTTGTTTGAGTGCATTTTTTTTTAAACTTTTTTTAAAAGATGGCCATGACTTTTGATTTTAATAACACGCCATGTCCCATGCCATCAAAACTTAGGGACTCCTATTCTAAGCCGTTCAGCAAACATTAGACCGGTATTTTGATAAAGAAAGTAGATTAACGACAGTAAATAATTGATTGACTATTTTATTTTGTTTTAATTTGTTTTAATTTGATTTATTGTTTTTTGTTTTTATAAATGTAATAAAATTTAATATTATTTTCGCTTTTAAAATGTTTCCTTTGTTGAATTTTCTTCTTAAAAATAAGTATTTTCGTAACTCTGGAACCTATCTTCAATCTTTATATGGCTTCCTACACAACATCATAATTCACTTTGTGTTTTTTAATTTGAGTCGTGTTTTTTGAAACGTAACCACGATGCAAAGTGAGGTATTACCAACTATGGAAAAAGTTTGTCTCTGAGACAAACATTATTCGATCGGCCGGTACAAAAGTACATCTGAAGCAGTGTGGAGGATATTTGAGTTGAACTTATTTATGTTTACCCGTGCGAAACCGGGACGGGCCACTATTACTAAATATAGCCTTTGAAACTCAGTGATAATGTAGCTTTCTAATGAAAAAAGAATTATTAAAATCGGTCCAGTACTTTTTGAGTTTATTCGTTACATACAAAAATACAAATCTTTCCTCTTTAAAATATTAGTGTAGATTGTAAACTCTTCGAACTTATTTAAATGACAATTTGGAAGACAGACAAAATTCCGAAATTCAAAATTATAGTAAACACAATTTTAATTGAAACGTTTTGGGCACTCGGTCTTTAAGGTCATTGTTTGATATTATTTTATAAAAGACATAGCTCAATGAATCAATCTAGAATCACAATCTTTGTGTCTTGTAAAAATGTGTTCAAATTTTGCTGGAAATTTTAAAAAATATAAATTTTGGTTGTTATAAATTATTTTTTAAAAACATTAAATGCAACTTCATTATTAAAAATAACACGCATTTAAAAAAATGTTTTCTTTGTTGCACAAAAAAGAATACTTTTTTTGAAATATGAAGATGTCTTGAATTAAAATCTCACCTTTAAATTTTTCTATCAAAACTAGCTTTGAAATATGGTTTTAACCATTATAATAGTATTATTATGTCACTTGACTCTACCTGAAGTTTTGAAAAAGATGGAATGCAGTTAATTTGCTTTTTAAAATTAATTTTTAGTGGTGAACCCGATGCCCAACTAAGACATTGGCTATAATTTTATCAATGTATTTGAAAAACTTGATTGCTAAGCAGAATATTGAAGTAAGGAATTTTGTTTGTGGAAAATCATCACAAGTTTTATTGAAAAAAAATGACTTCATGAATTTATAAACCCGCAAATAGTCTAACCCCAAGTTTTTCGAATTATAAAAGGCTGCTCGTGTACCTGAGAAGATAGATTGATTTTGAAGTCGGATTCTATGTAAAGAATACAAAAACCTCAGAAAAAGTATGTTTCGATTGTACATTGTGAAATTCTTATAAGAATGATCTTTATTGATTGACCTATTGTACCCTGAAGATGAACCGACAAGTTATTATATACTTTTTTAAGATATTTTTATTTTTTAACCATTTCTTATAGATCTAAAATTAAAACTTTTTATCCACTATTAATTATTATATTAATTTGTATGCCTTTTAGAAATAGAAAAATTAAAAAAGTATATTCTAAAACTAGTGTACAGTTAAAAGCAAACGCTTTTACAGATTATGATTTTACACAGAAGTTTAAAACTAATTTTTAAAGTAGATCTAAAGTCTAGCAAATGAAGGCAAATTATTTGTTATGAGAAATTAAACAATAAATTAAAAATATAAAATTTAGTCATATAAAACTATAATTAAATTTTAAGTCTATTCTGGCAATACACTGAATTGAATTTCCTTACTTAAGGCCTCCCCTTGACTGCTTTCGTCTTTGGGGCATCATTAGGCGAGGGCATATATTCCTGCATGTTGAGAATCATTCCCACTGGCGTAACGTCTCTGTTAAATCTGTAGCTGCGATAATTCTGCAAGGTATTAGCATAGGCTTGAAGACCATAAGGTATGTTACTAGCGGCATCTGGTTCATTTGGAGAGATTTGTGATCGCCCTGCCACGAAGTCGTTGAGTTGATGTGGTGGCGGGATAATTTGAGGAGCGTGATAGGCCTGTTGCGCCATAGGTGACATATATGGACTGATTGGAACAATAAGTGGACGAGTTGGAATCAACTGCAGATACTGTACTCCATCGTTTACTTGAGACTGCGGCAGGTATTGCATCAGCACCGGAGTCGGAGGACTCTGTTGATGGGCCTGAATGTGCGGCTGTGGCTGTGGCTGAAGCTGAAGCTGTTGATGCTGATGCTGGTGTTGATGATGATGATGTGGATGCTGATGCTGAGGTGCTGGTGGCATTGGTTGGAAATTTGTTTCAAGTGCTGGAGATGACGGGAGATGTTGTGGAAGGGCTTGAGGCACTCTAAAACTGGTCTGCGGTTGGTATTGTTGTGGTTGTTGAATTGCGTACGGTTGAGAGTAGAGCTGTGTAGTGAGCCCATAGGACTTGCCGGGAACTGAGCTGCTTTCAAATTGTTGCGCATACGCATTGATCGAGTTAAGAAGAGGGTCATCGTGCTGGGATACGGACTTTTGATTTGATGACGCCGCCGCCGATAGCTGTGATTTTCCACTTTTTGTTGCAATCTCTGGATTAGATGCAGCATAGACATAAGTGCTCATCATCAGGCATAGTACAAACAAACGAATCATCTATAAAAAAAAGAAAATGAAATAAAGATGAAGTAGCATTAGAGAATGTATCTTCAATACTTATATCAAGGATTGTAAAAGGAAAATGCATTCTCACAATGAAGAAAGAAATATGTGAATGATGCGTTTAAGAGAGGTGCATTAGAGAACTGATTAGGTTAAATGAAAGCCGACAAAAGAACTGCTTGATTATTTTTACTATGATTACATTTTTAAAATGATTATTTTCCATTTAAATCTTCAAGTTTTGATTATGCTCAATGTCTCATTATATTGTGAGAAACTGTTTAATTTTAAAGTTTTTGAAAAATACTTGAATGTAGGAACAATATAGGGCGATAATATGGTGTTGTTTTTACATTGAAAATAATGAATATTAATAAATACAAATACTCGTATAAGGATTAAGATTGAATCAGCAGTACTTCTACTTTCATCCAAAGTCATATAGTTACTGTAGTATATTCGAAGCTAATAGACTTTAAAATCGTTTAAGCAATTACTACAAAAACAGACACCGATGGTAAAATATTTCAGGATTCTAAAAAAATCTAAGAGATTACTAAAACCTAGAAGTAAAGGGGGTCATATTATATTCTCTAGAGCCTTTTTTGTCAAGTTTTGTTTTACTTTTTTTATAAGAATTACCACTTTCTAAGAATACATCGAGGTATCTCGCTCTTATTTCAAACAATTGATATTTTTTAAACAAGGTTTTGAAAAATTCAAAACAGCTACGTTATTGATTTACGAAGTGGATTGTTTCATAAAAGTAAAAATGCAATCATTAAATTATTTTAATGTTGCGTTTCAAATAAATTACAAGTTACTAAAATATTTCATCAATTTTTCGTGAAACTGAAACATTCAACTTCAAGCAGGTGATAATTCCAGATTTACAAAAAATTGACGCTTAGATGTCGTGCAATTAAATCGTAGACTTTTAATAAACGATTAGACTTCAAAAATTGTTTTCACCGTAAAGGAGGGTTATGAGTATATCAGAGAGCTATATTTCAAAAAAGTTTGGAATGGTCATATTCAGAAGTTGCGAGTTTCTATAAAAACAATAAAATCCTTTAAGCGACATGAAGACACAACGTGTTAACTGAAAAATTCATAACTTTCACTGGTATGATTTGTTGAACAAGTCAATGCATTCCTAGAACGCAGTAAGCTTTCGCAACCGTGTGTTTTAGAACAAAGTATGATATATCGACTTAATATTTAAAAAGAGCAATAGAGTTCAAGTGATGAAGGTTTTTTAACAGACTATCGATCAAACCTTTCGAAGTATTTATTCAAGAATGCTTCCGAAAGTAAGATTAGCCCTGAGGACAGCTTAAGCATAACTGAGTATCTTTGGCAAACGTGTGAACCAAACAATGTATACCTAGCTGCAGGAAATTCGTTTATGTACATTGAAAAAGTAAATGACCAAGGATAGACCCTTGTGTTACACCAATATTTACCGTCAGTATAACTGAAATTTTTGTGTTCTCAAATTTTTTGGTACGAAGGCAATAGTTTAAGCCTTTAATATTAGTTAGAGATTTATCGTCTTATCCTAAAGATAAGTTATTTGAATATCAAAAAAGAGGTTTGGATGCGACCGACACTGATAACTTCTCATTCCGTCTGTCGATTTGTCTTGCTCAAAAGTTTGTAAGTTTTCGTGTTGGATTACAAAAATTGTCTGTGGAATTATTCTTAAAATTACCAACAATAGTTCAGTTTAAAAATCTAGTTTTGTTAAATAAGTTTTCAGTCGAAAACAAATTTTTATAAATCTTAGTAGCATTTCTTAGTTTTGTATAAATTGGATGAATGCAATTAATTTGAGAGATATCAAGAACCGAATATCAATTTTTACCAAATGTGCGTACTATTTTTTGTAGATTTTATTTCTGTATGAAAAACGGACTGTTGGATTTTTATAAAAAAAAAACTACTGAATATCGAAACAATATTTTTTGTGAAATAAAAAAAAGTTTTTGGACAATATTTTCAATTTCTGAAAAGCTATTTAAGTATGTGAGAATATTTCTTATAAGACAAAATTAGTTTTGAAGCCATAGTCTCAAGTTTTTGAAAAGATATTTGAGTCGAAAATCAATTTTTATCAAGTTTTAGTATTAGATTTTTATTTTTTGTAAAAAAAACTGTCAATTAGATTTTTCTCAAAATTTTACTGAATATTGACAACAATTGTATTAGTTTTTTTGTTTAGGCTTTTATTTTTTTGTAAACAAAACTGTCAATTCGATTTTTCTCAAAATTTTACCAGATATTGAAAACAATATTTCTTATAAGATAAAATAAGTTTAAACCCATAATCTCAAGTTTTAGGAAAGATATTTGTGTCGAAAATCAATTTTTACCAACTTTTGCTAAAGTTTCTCTTAAGTTTTTATTTTTTGTAAACAAAACTGTCGATTCAATTTTGCTCAAAATTTAACCAGATGTTGAAAACAATATTTTTTATAAAATAAAATAAGTTTGAAGCCATAATCTCAATTTTTTGCAAAGATATTTGAGTCGAAATTCAATTTTGGCCAACTTTTTTTTAAGGTTTTTATTTTTTATAAAAATTACTATCAATTTGATTTTTCTCAAAATTTTACCAGATGTTAAAAACGTTATTTTCCGTTGTAAAAAATTGTTTTCAAGATAAAATCATTTTGTATTCGTATACTCACACGCAGATTCTAAAAATCTTTTATTTCGACTCTAGGGAGCTTGAAACGTCGAGAAATCGGACCCATTACAATTACTTTCTACAGGAAAATAATAAAGATTGAAGGAAAGACCCTTGTGGTACACCAATATGTACCCTCAGAAATTCTGACATTTTATTTTTGAACTGAACTGTTTGTTCTCGATTTGTAAGGTATGAGGGCAATAGTTTTAGATTTCAATAGTAGTTAGAGATTTATCCACTTATTCTAAGCTAAGTTATTTTAAGATCAAAAAATGGTGCATGGCTCATATCAGAGTCAGGAATTAATCTTAGCGGGTTTGTCAATTCCTTAAAAAAAGGAAGTACAATTTAAAAAACTCAATCTGGGACTAAACTCAAGACCTCTGGCTTAACAGCCCTAAGCACAAACCATCTCCCCACGGGTACAACTTTTTTGTGTTTAAAATCTTGAAAACATTAGGTTTGCATACCCTTTAAGCTTCTTCAAAATGTACGTTTGGAATAATATTCAAAAATGTATCTGCTCGACAAAATAACGTTATTGTTTCTGTTGCACAAACAAAAGAAACCTTTTTTCAAAGGACCAAGATGTCCTGAATTTTAATCTTGCTTTATTCAATCTTGTTTTTAAAATATGCCCCTTACAAAAATATGACTTTTAAAAAATATAACTAAAAACGGGATTTTTAATATTAAGTTAAAAAAAAAACCAACACATCCCTTGAAAATAAATTGTATGACGATTTTGAAAAACGTACAAATCTTTGCTTTCTAGATACAATTTGAATCATTTTAAATTCTAACTTAGTTTTCGAAATTGTTCATTGGTTACGAAATTTTTTACGGGGTTTCCTTTGAATCTATCTAAGGATTTGAAAACCCTTGAAGGTAATTTCTTTGTACTTTTGAATAATTCTTTAAGCGTTAAAGTGATTATTCCAAATCAAAACTCCGATTTTAGCTATACTCGTATTTGCTCATTAAAAATAAAAATAGTTCATCGATTTAGCCTTAAAAAGCATAATGGAAGGATTGTGGTATTATAAAGGAGTGAATCTCAAAAACCTGACGTGGTAGATTGATTTTGAAGCTAGAAAAAGTATAATTTGATCGCTAAAATTGTGTTCGTATATCAAATATTTTTTTAATAAGTTAAGACGTTTATCTTAAAAAAGATTAAATAAAAAAAAAGTGTAATTTTCATTAAAATTTAAAGCAATTAAGTTTCACTCTCTTATTAACATTGCGATGTGATATTATTTCCTTCTTGCAAGCTTCAAAGAAAAATATCAAAAATTTATTTTCGAATCTCGAAATTTATTTTTTGTTTTTGCATGAATTAATTTTCAAATATTTGTCCGGTTAATTACTTAAAACAAAAAAAAGAAACTAGTAACTTATCCACCTCTTATTCAATTTAATTAAAATCATGTTTATGTTTTTATATAAAACGAAAGAACTGAACTTTGAATGTATGTAAACGGCACCAGGTACGAATATATCTCAAATATATGTAAATGTTACATAAAATTGACAAAATGATTTACATATATTCGAATTTAATTTAAATATAAACCGTTACCTTTATGTATTTGTTTGATTAACTTGATTTAATTGCAAACAAAAATAAACAAAACTAATTCACAATAACACTGTATCTATCTGCAGGAGCTTGATTAAAGTATAACATTGGTCTACCAACTCTTCCGAAACTTATATACTATCTGTCCAAAGATCATTCGTTCGTATTAACTCCCCAATGCATGCGGTAGCACTTAAACCACTAGTGGCAAAGTGGGGGAAAATGGGAAAATATTTAATCAATAAAACTTGCAAAGTATGCGGTAATCGTTCAATTGCACCAACAGCATTCAACCAAAACTGCAGCGAGCGGTACGAAAAAAAATATGCAGAAAATGAAGGAACAAATTAGCAAAGAAAAACTTGTTCATGGTCAAGGTGACACGCTCTACCACTACCACCGTCGACTGTCTTGAAGCCGACGACTTCGTTGTCGTAATCAAAGCATTGGATAGTGGGTGGGGGAATTTCTTCATAAACTCTTATCGCCACCCCACTTGATGCAAGTGCAACAGACATGTACTGTAAAGGTGGGAATCGTATGTGCGCGAGATTGTGTAAAACCAACACTTGTTTTGCCGGTAGTTCAATGACCAATGATTATTAAATGGCTGCTTTAAACCTGTCAAATGACCGGTTAGATGCTGAAGGCAGAGTCCGGAATTGAATTGACAGACGACAACGACTCCCAAATGGTTCATCTGGAAATAAACATCTGAGATAGTTTGTTGTGAACACAACTTTAACATGGCAAAGCAGGTGAAATTGAGAGTTTCAATAAAGTTGTTTTAGCAGAAAGTCTAGTTTTGAAAAGCCACTTTTGGCAAACAAAAAATACTTCAGGTATGTTGTGTCCTTTTAGTGTTTCAATTTCCTGTCTGTGTTAAAAAGTTAAGGGCTTTGGATAGGACTGGACTTTTGTTTTGTTTTAGAAATCAAGAGTATGCAACAATACAACAAGTAAAAATCGAAAAGCTCCTAAAAGTATGGTACCCTGAAGTTTGAGAAGAAAACAAATGCTGTTAAAAGCTTACAAAACTATGACGTTAACTGGCTTATGCTTATGTTTATTGTTTTAAAAATAAATTCATTCTGATTTTTTGAAACTTTTTGTTTGGTTTGTTTTTAAAAAATTACTTGAATGATGTTATTATTTATGCACCCAGTCGCACACATTTTACTGATTAGCTGTGGACTGGAGTGGACATTTTAATCTTTTGCTTACCTGTTTTAACTGCACATATTTCATAGTAATCTTCTGTATGCCTTTGCATATTTATGATAATCAAACCCATTTGCATACTTAAGTTATTACTGTCTATCTACATATGTGTTTTACATTACATTGTGTGGTGGAAAATGTGAAATGTTTTCTTCAATATTTAAATTGTTTTCGAAACAAAATATAAAAAGCATTAATTGATAGCTTATATGTAGTTATAAACTGGCTCTTTGAGTTTAAGGGAATATTGCTTTGGGACAATTTTCTGATTGTACAAGATTTTCCAATAAGAGGTTTCATTGTAATGTTGATCAAAAAGAGGTTGCAATAAGACCCATACTGATGACTTCCATTCAAGTGTGTTTGTTGAAATTTCTCACAAAATATTAATAACAAAATGTAAAATGTGTAAAATAAAACAATGTTTGGAGTCAATATATTTCTTTGTGCTCAAGATAATTTAGTCCAAAACGCTGTTTTCGTTCTTGTAAGAAAAAGTTTTTTTTTCGTCGTACATAGCTCAAGAACGAGTTGATATCGACTTTAAATAAATTTTGTTATAACACATAATAAGGGTTGTGTTCGATATCCCGGTTTTCATATTCCCGTTTCTTAAAATCAAATTTCAAAAAATCCGTATTTTAAAAGACGGGATTTTAAAATTTTTTTCGGTTTTTTTTTTTTTAAAGCGGGATTTCGATGAGTTCCCAGATAATAATGCAGAAAGGGCTATCATGAATTTCTTGGCCGGTTTTTTTACCATAGCAGTTTGAAAAAAGGTGACAATTTTGATTTGTTCCCTAAACCCTAAATATTTTACGAACCAAAAACGCTAGAGACTTGAATTAAATTTAATATTATATATTGTAACGTGATACCAAACAATTTTTTGAAAAAAAATCCAATTAACGTTTTTTTTTTATAAAATCAAAAAACTGAAAAATAATCTGTCACCTCGAAAATTTTATTTTTTATTTAACATTCTGAAAAAATTTGAGAAAAATCAAATTGACAGTTTTCTTACAAACATTAAAAACCTTTACAAAAAAATTAATAATATTTGGTGAAAATTGATTTTTCGACTCAAATATCTTTCTAAAACTTTGAGACATTGCCTTCTAACTACTTTTATCTTTTAAAAAATATTGTTGTCAATATTCATTAAAATTTTGAGAAAAATCTCATTGAGAGTATTTTTTACAAAAAATAAAATAAAATAAAAAACAATATTAAAACTTTATAAGGATGTTCAAATACTAGACATGTGCATTGAAGAGAACACAAGCGTCCGGCTCCCCATCCTTGGAGTTATACTTAGGATCTGGCCCTCCAGGTAGGCGGTTGTGCCGTCGGGGTGGATTCCTGGCCACGGTTGCGAAGCACCAACAAGCCTCGGATACGGACGGAGAAAACATATGAGCAGTGTCCTACCTACGATATTAAAACTGTCGTGGGTAATTTTAATAATTTTTAATAAAGGAAGGGTAGACATCTTTGGTAGAATAATCAGGAAAAACAGCTTACACGACAAAACTTCCGACAACGGATTCAGGCTCATAGATTTTGCTGCGGGGTGAAACATCATGGTAGCCAGTACGCGTTTTCCACACCTCAACATCCACAAAGGAGCTTTGAGTTCTCCAGATCAATCTATCGCAAACCAGATTGACCATATTGCGATTGACGCCAGACTAACAGGAGCTAACATTGACTCGGACCACTACCTAGTTGTAGCCAGGGTAGCACTTCGGATTTTCAGACCCAAGGCAAAACAGGGAGGTGCTGGGAGAAGGTACAACGTCGAACGGCTACAATCGCCAGAGATCGCCAAATCATTCTCTGACCGAGTTACAAGAAACCTTTCTCGAAGTTCTCTGCCACCAACACAATGTATCGAAAACCAGTGGCCTCTGATATGCTGGCCTTCAAACAGCCACCAACAAGGAACCCCTTGTTTGATGAGGAATGTCGGCAGGCAAATGCAGCCAAACAACAGGCACGCAAAGGGCGCTGCATAAAAGGACGAGAGCTGCTCATGAGGTCTATGAGCAGAAGAGGCGAGAGCAACGCCGACTTCTCAGAAGGAAAAAGAGAGGGCATGAGAAAAGTGTGGTCGAAAATGTTGAGACGTTTAAAAGCAGGAATGAAGTTCGAAAGTTTTATACACACGTAAAACGAAATTCACAGGTACAAAAACCTGGAACCGAAGGCTGCAAAGACGAAATCGGAAACAAAATACTGGAACCGCAGTCAATGCTGAGGATATGGAAGGACCACTTCTGCAGACTGTATAACGGCGACGACGAACCGAATTCCGCTGTCAGGCAGGATGATGACGAAAGCCAACAATCCTGTCATCCCGACTTGGACGAAATAAATATTGCCATATCTAAGCTGAAGTCTAATAAAGCCGCTGGAGCGGATGGCTTGAATGCCAAGATCTTTAAAGTAGCTGAAGAAAAGTTGGTTAGGAGCATGCACCAACTTATTTGTAAGATATGGTACGGAAGAAAGCATGTCCGATGAATGGAATGGAATTAACGCTGCTCAAAAAAGGTTTTAGACAAGGTTATGCGCTGTCATGTGTTTTTTTTAACATCGTGCTTGAAAGAATAGTGCAAAGCTCACACGTCACCACTAGAGGCACTATCGTTCAAAAGTCTGTCCAATTACTAGAATATGCTGATGACATTGACATAATCGGAAGAACTCAGCGTGATGTCAATGGGGCTTTTTTGAGTATTGCGGCAGGGGTGGCAAATTTCGGTTTAGCGGTTATTGAAGGCAAAATAAAGTACACGCTAAGAAAGGACCTGCAACACTGACGTCTCGGTCAACGCAGAATAACTCTTGCTAACCGCTGTTTCTTTGTACTAAGAAAGTAAATGAGTAGTAAAGTCCTCTCTCGAGGGACCAAAGTGTTGCTATATAAGACCCTTATCATCCCCGCCCTGCTATACGCTGCAGAAACATTTACTATGACAAAAGCGGATAAAAGCACCTTGGGTCGGTTCGAGAGAAAAGTTCTTCGTGTGATCTTTGGCCCCGTATGCATCGAAGGAGAGTGAAGGAGAAGATGGAACGACGAGCTGTACGGGCTGTACATCGACGTAGACTTAGCCAGAAGGGTAAAAGTCTAACGACTAATATTGCTGGGTCACGTAAAGCGCATGGAAACCAATACTCTGGCCCGGAGGAACACCGCGGATCAGGTGGCGCGCACAAGTGATAAGGGACCCTACCCAACTTGGAGCGTGAAACTGGAGACATTTTACTAGGGACCGAGCTAGATGGGGAAGTTTGTTGGGTGAGGCCCTTGTTCACACAGGACTGTAGCGCCAACTTAATTAAGTAAGTATATAATTCTTCAACATTTCTCATGGCTTTAGTTATGGTTAGTTAAATTCGTTCTAATAACTAATCGTAAAAGCCAAAATTCTGGCTGGAAAAATCTGAACTTCATTTTTTTGCAATATAAAAGGCTAAAGTTTCGAGGAATTCTGCACAATATAAACGACACTATAAATTATTAAACTGTTGTTTTTTTGCGTTTATTTATTTATAAAAAACTAATTTACAAAATTAATATGTACATTATTTTTATAGAAGGCATCAGAGTAACAAGGCCATTGGAGGCCATTTAGGAAAAATATATATAGGTATTTAAGTTTATACATTTTTGTACATACAATAATGAGAATAATTAATTTTTGAGTATTTACATCATTTAAATCAAATTGTGGCTTCTTTTAAAAGATTCACGGATCTTGTGTTTGTGGGATCAAGATATTGGACAATGTGTAGATTTTTGTCTTTCGAAGAAACTATTTCCATTATTTGGTGTGAAATTGAGCAATCCGCTAGAATGTGACAGACAGGATTTCTTTACAGTTTTCGCATTGTTCGGGAGGTTTATGTTTGAAGTAGTGTCGACTTGAGAATAAAGTTTTTCCTACTCTAATTCAGGAAAGTGTTACTCGTATACAATCTGCTCTAAAAAAATATTTGTTATAGGGAACTCGGAGGTAGGTAAGGTAATGCTTCCAAAAGAAGTTATCTTGCCTTAGCTATGAGGTAATAAGTTCATCCGTTTCAATGTTGTTGAAAATTGTTCGCATTAGAAGGGAAATGTTAGGCAAATCTTTGATGAATGGAAAACGATTCGCTTCCTTCCTTTATGCCGACCGACATGTCTTCGAACCCAGGCTAGAACGATGTTGAAGCTGTTGCATAAAACACTCCGCATATAGTTAAGAATTGAACAGTTGTTGTTGGCATTTTTAATTCCCGTTAAAATGTTTTGGTTGTCT
This sequence comes from Eupeodes corollae, assembly GCF_945859685.1. Classification (NCBI taxonomy): domain Eukaryota; kingdom Metazoa; phylum Arthropoda; class Insecta; order Diptera; family Syrphidae; genus Eupeodes; species Eupeodes corollae. The sequence continues at coordinate 223,502,274 of NC_079147.1, forward strand.
GTAAGGATCAACATTTCAACTGCCCCCGATTAAGCCAAAGAAAGTGCTCCTGTTATTGCCACCATTTCAGCCATAGAACTACCAAGTAAGTTTGGGAGTATGACTTGGTAGAGGGTTATATCTTCGTTTGAACTTGAAGGTTATATTACTGAAAAGAAGAAGTTGTTTTGCTTATAAAACAAATCCTTCAATAACGTTCTTTAAGCCTTGATGGTTTCGACTAGTTCTCTGTGAAGTAAAATGAATTGTTGGTGTTGGTGTGTTTTTCTTTTTGTAATTAAATAGACTGATGTTGATGGGCAGTGAATTTATATTACAAGGAGGAGGTGTAGAGTTACTGGGGTCGGATGAGAATATCCGTAGGTAGGGATATAACGCAATATTTTGCTTAGATGATATTGTTTTCGTCATCTTGCGTTGTGATTTTGATAACATTTCGAGAGAAACAACGTGGAAGGGGTGAGTGGTATCTGCTAGTGATTTGCTTACCAGATTAATTGCTTTATTTTGTCCTAATCTACTAATTGACCTAGAACCGGCATTTGCTTTTAAGGCCTCAATTGGTAATGTTTTGAGGGCTTCTGTTGCTTTTTGAAAGTATTGGTTAATAAGCTTTTCAATATTTATAATAAAAATGTTTTAATATCTCCATGACAAATTAACAAGAAAAAATAGATAATAAATATTTCTTAACCAACACAGTCCATATATAAAGAGAAGCTATATGTTGCTAGCCAACAAGATTGCATTAAGATAAGTCAAACCCATACCAAGACCATTTTGTTTTTCTTTCCTGTATTTGAGAGGAAAGTTATATTTTTGGTGGTGGAAAACTTTGTTTTAGGAGAATTCTTCAACGTCAGAAACAATTTGAAACGATTACTCTTTATTGTGGTTAGCAAAAGGATGGTGTTTAACCAATTGTCCCACATCACTGAGCGATTGGTGTCGCATATTGGAGTCGTTACGGCTTGATAGAAGTACTCTCCGTTAGGTAATTTCTGAGGACATTCAATATTTTCGCTTTTATCCAAATATGGGTACGCAGTCAAAACGTCCTTGAGAGTTAACAGATTTTCTTTATACTCGTGCGGTTTTGATTTGATAACCATCCGAAATACATAGCCCAGAATCTAGTCCATTGTTCATCAACAGTAGGTACATTTACTGCATTGTTTATAAAATTTCTGTAATTTTGATGAAAATGTACCAACATTTCTGATAGGCGAAAATCGGTCATCAAACTCAACACTCAAACCTCAATCTAGGAAAAACACATTTGTAGAAGAAAATTTAATTTCTTTTATGCCATAGTTTTTAGTTATCTATATTGAAAGATTTTTTTGTTTAGGATAGCATAATATAAAAACCTATGTAAGCTCTAGTTTCAAGAATTTCTTACCTTGTTTTGTTTTTCATATAAGATTGTTTTTCACAATCAATTAAATTGACAACAATTTCATCCAGTAACTCCTTCTTTTGTTTTCTTGTTTAAAAAATGTAAATCTAAGTTACCTTTATTTCCTCGACTGACACCTCAATAAGTTGATACAAAAAGAAATGCAAGTTTGTATTGAACAACGGTTGCGGCCATACTGGGGTAGTAATTCTATTCTGCTATTCACTTAAACCCTCAGAAATTTAACCTCTAACTTTAAAAACTAAATAAAAGTTTTCAAGAGCAGACCTTATACGTATTCTATAAACATACACTTAAATCACAACTACCAATCTTATTTCTTTCAAACAATTCAATTCAAACGAAATCATACTTTGATCTTATCCTGAACAGCACGTCCGTATATTAAGTTTATCCGAGTATCGTTGGCATACTAGGCATATGTACATAATGAACTCTTTTCCACATTTCAACACAAGAAAATCACATAATTGATTGCACTTTCCTCAACGCAACCATAAAATATACATTTTACGGGTAATCGTATCGTCAATAAAATTGATATTCACCAGAAGCATTACTTGCATTGATGATGATGATGATGATCTTCAAATGTTTGACATAAATATGTTGTTAGATTTTTTATTTTGTTCGACAGAAGTCATGCATTTGGCACCTTATATCAGATCACCGTGGATTGTGTGCTTATTTCTATTGTTTGCCAAATAATAATAAACTATAATTGATTTTACATTGTACCATTAAAGAATAAGTGGTGTTTTTTTTTCTAAAATTGTTATTTTCGGTTAAGGTATCACATTTTGATCTACTAGTCCGTCTGATTCATTGTGTAACAAATAAAAGTAGAAAGTGCAAATCCTTTCACTATTAAAATGTATTATAAAATTATTATGTACACAATGTAGTACACAACACAACAATCTACAATATTATTCATCATCTCTCCCCGTTTGAACGTTACAATGCATCTATCGCCACTATATCGAAAAGATGCAATTAAGTCATCAATTGGCCGAGTAATTGTCTAATTTGTTCAATGACGACGCTCACCTACACTTAATGTTTCATTTTCTATCCTTTCGGGCGATCTCCGTGCTCCATGGTCTTATTTTGTTAAACTACACTTCTCCTGTTGGCGGCACCCAGGCACGATCTACGAGTATATCTGAAGATCAAGTTCGATGCTCAGCTCTTTCGTTTTAATTTATTTGTTTCGATTTTAAATAAAAACCATTGAAGCATGCAAAGCTATTGCTTCCAGTCGTTGCACTCCCTTTTTAAAATTTTCTTTGTTTTGTTATTGTTTTGATCTGCGCCACTCACTGCTGCAGCCAGCGGTGTGCTGTGGTGCATCATCTATGTGGTATGAAGAAAATTATGGAATTTAATATTAAATCTTTGTCTTCCTTATATTCTTTGACAAAGTGCAAGCGGTAGTATTCCGTGTGTTTCAGTGCAGTCTCGGATACAAATGAAAGTAAGTAGCACTTTGGCGGCGTTGTCGCTCGGTGAGGAAAGTATGTTAAAATGTGGTTGCGCATAGTCTTATAACTTATATGGTTAAGATGCATGAGATAATATTTGAATAACACGTGTATTGTCGGTGGTATTAATTAACGATGTAACACTTAGAGTTGAACACTTGAGTTAATGGGGTTAGACAAATGAGTATGAACGCATTCATAACAACTGTTGATGATTCATTTGAATATGATTTATTGTTTGGTTAATAGATTAGTGAGCTGAATTGAGTTATGACCTTCTCATGAAGATTATGTTTATTTACATAGACACAAAACAAATGTATAATCAAAACAAACATGCATTGTTTTGAGCCAAGCCTGGAGTTGCGGATGAATGTTTTGTCTCCTTGAGTGTTGATCTTTTTATTGATAAGTGAAAAATATGTTAAACATGAGCTTGCACCCAGAAGAAATTTGATAGCAATTGTCTGTCAAATCGGACACAATATTGTTCAAATGAATTGATGCCTTTTACTTATAATGGGTTTTCCAATAGGAACGGGTTAATTTCTACAACTTGTGGTGGTCAACTTGTTTTTTTTAGTTTCTGTCAAAACACTTCTTTTAATTGATCACTAAAGACAAATCATCATGGCAAAGTACAGCATAAGCAAATGATTGGTGTTGTCTATAGTAGGAACGATGCGCGCGTTTTGCCCATTTGTATGGGATACATGGTCGTATTTCCAAGTCGACCATTCAAAGTTTGATGGCCAATTTCGAGTCTACAGTGAACAATCAGCAAACACCCGGACGTCAATGAAACGCGAGCAAAGGCAGTCACTTCCGCGTCGTCAAAGGGCTGATCCAGACTTTTAATCAGGAGGGGTCAAACACTTAGCATAAGACGAGTTTTTAGTCACCAATTAAACATGTTCTTTAATGTTCTGTAAAGGAGGCACATTTCAAGGGCTAAAGTGACAACTTTAATTATAAATTATTTATAGAACGCTGTTTCCCAGCAATGTATAGTCTAACTATTTAATTTGGATGACTCTTTACAGATGAAAGCTTTGCAAGATTCCAATAGTTTTCTGAATAGGACACATTTAGAGCTAAAAGACAATAGTTTAGAGCAGCGGTTCCCAATATTTTTTACTTCTTGCGTGAGAAATTTCACACATTTCGTTGCCGATATGCCATTTTTTGCAGTTAAATTAATTATATTAGTTAAATAATTATATTATATGCATTATAATTATATGGAGTTTCTTTTTAGGGGGAATAATGTGCCTGCTTATTTTTACATAAGGCTGAAATTTGGGACAACTGCAACCGAATATCAGGTTCTTCATAGAGACGGGATCTAGATTTTGTTTTGGTTCCAACATATGCAGAGAACCTGGATTCTCGCATGTAGGTTGTTGCAAACGGCATAAGAATTTTTTAGCTTCATTACAGTAAACTGAGGTGGTCTTTCAACATACATCAGAATTCTGATAAAGACTTCTTTGTTGCAAAAATTTCTTTTTTCTTTTAAGCACTCAAACTGCAGCGATGTCAGGGTAGGTGGCTTTTCCAACGTGGCAGAGTATGGGTTTATAACGCATACCTTTTCCTAATGTTCAGGTGGAATTTGTTTGGAAAATAGTGGAGCAAGCTATTCAGCAAATCTACTACTCGTAGGTGGACATGAAAGTCATTTAAAATATCATCGGGAATGTTTAATCTTTTTCTATTTTAAATTCTTGAAGCTCTGGGGAAGATCTCTAGGTTTCGATTTTTTTAGATTCAGCCCAAAATAGGAATTTATTTTAAATTTTTCTATTTTTTCATACTGGCATCGAAAACAGTTATTGCCTTTCCCTGAAGTGATACACTTAAATCATTTATTTTTTTAAATATATCGGACAAATATACCAATTTCAATAATACTAACTTCAGCTCTTATTTCGAAAAGCCTTACCTCCGCGTGAAGAAGTAAAGACGTATGTAGACTACCCATGTCATCACACAATACTTTTAAAAAGCTTTGTGTTCCTTGGCCGCGATTTAATAAAGTTAATTAAGTGCACGCTTTTGTCCAACACATCTTTGAGGAAGACCGGCATTTATTTCATTGCGAGGCCATAGCAATGTAGAACGCAATGTCTATTGGTGCACCCTTTAACAATTTACTTTCCATAAACAATACAAAAATTGTCAATCAAATTAAAAACTTCACCACCAGTTGTAGTAGTTGGCAACGGCTTTCAGAAGATCGGATCTTCTTCAAAGGGCTGTAGATATTGGTAGCGTACAAATAGGTACTATTGAAATAGCCAACTCTGCAACATCTGATGATGCATCCATTTGCAGTGCCAATTATTAGACTTTTATTAGTAAAAATAACTTAAGTAGCCTTCACATTCTCCGCTAAGCCTCCGATTCGACTTGATATTTTGTTATTTGACAAAAGAATGGTGTCAGCTAAATTATCTCTGAATATTTGCTCTTTTGCTTACTAAACAATTTTATAAAAATAATTTAAAGCATTAAATTATAAGTTTTTCCAAATTCTAAATTGCGTGATAGCAAAAATGTTAGTTGAATTTGACAGCAAACCACTTTTTGATGAATATCTTTAAATTACTAACAAATCCTTAGACAAAATGCGACCCACACTGATAACTTCCCATCCCGTCTGTCGATTTGTCTTACTAAAAAGTTTTTAGGTTTTCGTGTTGTGCTAAAAAAGTCGTCAGTTGAATTATTCTTAAAAATTTAAAAATTACCAACAAATTATTTCAAAATCTAGTTTTGTTAACGAGATTTTTTATCTCTGTACATATTTCTATTACGGTTATAATACTTCTTTGTAAACAATTTGTTTGTTTTTTGGTGAGGCGCTTATATATATAGATTTTTTGCCGAGCTGACACTGGAGCAAGCAGGATAAAATTGTCCGTTTGTAAAACAGGGATGTGTGATGTCAAGACCTGCAATCTTCAGTGTCTGTACCTGTGCCTTATTGATAGAAATCGCAAAACAAAGCTTTATAGGAAATTGTACTTGTTTAAATTTGAGCGGGTATTCGTTAGTAATTATCGGTATCCTGGGAATGAAAACGACTTAACTTGGGCTGAGCCGGAAAGAATTTTAGCTTCAATCACGTTCCTCTGAATCTAGTATTTAGCTTTATCTTGATCAGCCAGATTATCAATAGAAAGATAAGTTTGTTGATGGGCCTGAAACATTGAAAGAATTTTATTGCTTATGCTTGTAACAGAATCATTTTTAGGTGCTATAAGGGATCGTTTGGGTAGCTTTGGGCGACTTGCGGGTAAAAATTTGATATTAATTCGTCTTGTCCAGTGACGCTAGTTGCAAATGTTGGTTCTATTAAAAATTCACCATCATTATTTAAAATATTTCCATCTCCTATTACCAGAATAGTTCTTGAAAACTGTGCTGCATTATTATCACTATCCAAATGTACGCGCATATTTGTTGTCAATCTTAAAAGTTTGACAGATGTTCACAGAAACGACGGTTTTAGGCAAGCATTTATTTCATCACTTTTTGTACCTCTTGACACAACTGGCAATGTTTGCCAAAATTCACCAGTGAACAGAGTATCACAACACCACAACTCCCATCGGACATTCATCAGCTTATTGACTAGTATTTTCGGATTTTATTTATGCCTAAAGCCTACGAGAGACGTTCTGGTAGCTAGTACGCAGTTCACGCATCTTAATATCCACAAGGGGACATGGAAATCTCCTGATCAATCAACCGTCAACCAGATTGACCACATTGCGATCAACGCACGACACTTCTCCAGTATCCAGGATATCCGAACATTCCGAGAGGCCAACATTGACTCGGACCACTACCTCGTTATAGCCAATGTACGGCTACGGATATCTCGATCCAAGCCAAAACAAGGAAGTACTGTGAGAAGATTCGACGTTAGACGGCTACAATCGCAAGAGACCGCCATGTCCTTTTCCGATGGAGTCTCTAATAACCTCTTAAGGAGTCCTATGCTTCCTGCATTAAGCATTGAAAACCAGTGGCAACATTGCCTTGCAGCCATCAGAGATGCCGCCTCTGAAGTGCTAGGTTTCACACGGCCAACACAGCAAAACCCCTGGTTTGACTACGAATGCCGGCAAGCGCACGCAGCGAAACAAGAGGCATACAAAACGGCGGCGCTGAACAAAACCGGCTTCTTAGACGGAAAAAAGAGAGCCTGAGAAGCGCGCGATCGAGGAGATAGAGGGATGTCACAACAGGAATGAGGTTCGTAAATTTTACCAAAAGGTAAAAAAAACCTCCCAAGGGTACCAGCCACGAACCGAAGTCTGTAAAGACGATCAAGGGAACATCGTAGTAGAAGAACAGTCGATGCTGAGAATATGGAAAGATCACTTCTCCAAATTATATAACGGCGATGACGAACCGAATTCCGCTGTAAGGGAGATAGAACCACTCAACCTGGGCGACGCAGATCAACAATTCCGCCTACCCGACCTTGACGAAGTGAAGATAGCTATATCTAAACTTAAGTCAAACAAAGCTGCTGGAGCTGTCAGCATCACCGCCGAACTATTCAAAGCAGCAGGCGATGACTTGGTAGGGAGCATGCACCAACTCATCTGCAAAATATGGTCGGAAGAAAGCATGCCTGATGAGTGGAATCTCAGCATAGTATGCCCGATACATAAGAAAGGAGACCCTTTAAACTGCGCCAACTACAGAGGCATCAGTCTCCTTAACATTGCGTATAAGATCCTCTCTGCCGTATTATGTGAACGTCTGAAGCCATTCGTCAACAACCTGATTGGTCCTTATCAGTGTGGCTTTAGACCAGGAAAGTCCACTATCGACCAAATATTCATACTACGGCAGATCTTGGAAAAAACCCAGGAGCTTCAAATCGATACCCACCATCTCTTTATCGATTTTAAAGCCGCATATGACAGCATCTATAGGGAAGAGCTCTACCGAGCAATGTCTAGTTTTGGCATCCGTGTCAAACTTATCCGTTTGTGCAGAATGACGATGGAGAATGCACGCTGCTCTATCAAGGTTGGAAAAGATCTTACCGATTAATTTGATGTCAAAAAAGGATTTAGACAAGGCGATGCACTGTCATGCGACTTCTTCAACAACGTTCTGGAAAGAATTGTGCAAAACTCAACCGTCAACACTAGAGGCACAATGTCCCAAAGGTCCATCCAATTACTCGGATACGCAGATGATATTGACATAATTGGAAGATCAATGCGTGATGTTAGTGGAGCGTTTTTGAGCATTGCGACGGAAGCGAGGAAGATGGGTTTAGTGGTCAATGAGGGCAAGACCAAGTATATGCTGTCATCAAAAAAGGACACTGAACGACGACGTCTTGGACAAAACGTCACCATGGACGGCTTTAACTTTGAAGTAGTTAAGGACTTTGTCTACCTAGACACCGCTATTAATGCAGACAACGACACCAGCGCTGAAATCAAACGAAGAATAACTCTTGCAAATCGCTGCTTCTTTGGACTTAGAAGGCAATTGAAAAGTAAAGTCCTCTCTCGAGCATGTAGAATCACCATCTATAAGACACTCATCATCCCGGTTCTCATTTATGGCGCTGAAGCCTGGACCCTGTCAAAGAAGGATAAGAGCGTCTTAGGATGCTGCCAGAGAAAAATTCTTCGGGTGATTTTTAGTCCCGTACGCATAGATGGAGAATGGAGGAGAAGATATAACGACGAGCTGCACGGGCTGTACAGCGACACTGACCTAGTTAGCAGAATCAAAGTCCAACGGCTTAGATGGCTAGGTCATGTAGAGCGGATGGACATCAACGCTCCAGCCCGGAAGGTCTTCAAATCCAATCCCGAGGGACGGCGCAGTAGAGGAAGACCGCGACTCAGGTGGCGCACCCAGGTGGGAGAGGACCTCAACCAACTTGGCGTTCGAAACTGGAGACAGGACCGAGCTGGCTGGAGACGCTTGTTGGTTGAGGCCCAGGCCCACCTTAAGTAAGTAAGTAAAAAAGCCTACTCCGTGATATCCTCTTTCATTAAAAAAAAAAACTGCATGACAATTGGATAAGAAGTTTCGAAGCCAAACCGTAACAAAGATTTCCTCTTTTGCTTGATTTCAGTTTTATACATACATATATGTATATAGATGAAAAAACGAACCGTTGAATTTTGATAAAAAATTAACTGAATGTCGAAAACAATATTTTCTATAAGATGAAATAAGTTTGAAGCATATTTTTAATTTTTGAAAAGATTTTTCAGTCAAAAGTAAATTTTTATCAAGTTTTAGTATTGTTTTTTTTTTTTAAGTTTTTATTAAAAAAAAATGTCATTCTTCTCAAAATTTTGCTGAATGTTGACAACAATATTTTTGCTGGCAGCCATAATCTCAAAGTTTTGATAAGATATTTCAGTCGAAAATTAATTTTTACGAACTTTTTTGTTAGGTTTTTATTTTTTTTTTGTAAAAAAAACTGTCAATTCGATTTTTCTTAAAATTTTACCAGACGTTATTCTTCGTTGCACAAAATTGTTTTGAAGAAAAAATCATTTTTTGTTCGCAAAATTTTCGAGGTGACAAATTTTTGCATCTTTCTGAATTATTATCTGTATAACAAAATTTATTTGAAGTCGATGTCTCTACTTGTTCTTAAGCTATGGATGACGAAAAAAACCTCGGGAACGTACAGACACCTTTCTAAAAATCTTTCATTTCGACTCTAGGGACCTTGAAACGTCGAGAAATGTCAAAATTTTCAATTCGACAAATCGAACCGATTATAATAACTAGAAAATCTCAATCATTTTTATAACAGTTTTTAAAACCAATTAAACACGATATACAATACTTTAAAATAAACTTCACTCAATTTTACATGGTTATACCTTTAAAAGGTTTACTTCCAACAGTTATGATTAATGATAAAACCATATAATTTACTTATGGTCATTTTTGCAGCTTTATTAGGTATCAATATGAACGGTTATCCTACCATCATACGTTATAATTACAATCTAAGTCTTAACTTAAAAGTCTCGACGTCATGACGAGGAATCGAGGCGACGCACGAGTCGAAATCGGCGCCTTAAGGAAGAAAGTAAAATATATGTATGTATCTTTCTCAAACATTAAATCAAGACGATTTATCAAAATAAAATTATAAATTGATCCCCACATGCAAACTATCGTTACTCTTTACAGTAAACGGCAGTAATATTTTCCTTGAATTAAATAGTTTCTCAAAAAATATCGATTTGCTGATCATATATGAAGCTCTTAATATTATAAGAAGATAAATTCACATCATTAAGAAAACCATACTTTATAATTTTCTATTAATACTACCAAAATAAACATAAGAAATACTTAATATATGTCTGCATGTAAGTATATTGTATAATTCTCAATAACAAGATATACTTTTGAGTCATCGTTGGTATGGATAGTCATCGCACATGCGGTATATCTGTACCGACCGCGACGCGGCGACCGACCAACGTGACGCCAACAATTTAAAAAATCCAACAAAACCGCAGCTACAACAAACTCCACTATAACCGCAACCAAATGAAAGTGAATGTCCGACAAATAAATTGTGTTTATCTTACGCTCATAGTGAGCGTTTTACTGTATATAGGAAAGGGTTAAAAGCCTTTTTAAAAACAATACAATCTACAACGAATAACAACTTGACCCCTAATATCAATAGAAAGTATATTACAATTTTGACATAATGTCCATTAAATGGAGCTCCTTTGGGTTTTTGCAATTTCATGTTTAACGATGAATTTGATGAAATAAGTTTATAGTGACAACTCTTAAAGCGAGACAACTAGTGGAGCGAAAAATGTAGACCAACCAAACACGTAATGTAACTGATGATTAATTAGACGAAGTTGCAACTAAAACGAAATTAGACAAACAATTTTTGCAAAAATTATAAAAACAAATAAAAACCATTTCACTCGCTTATAAATACGAAAGAGTTGAGCAACGAACTTTTTTTTTCTTTCATTAAATATTCAGCAACACAAATATGGATGTAATTTAAGATATTTCTATGATAACAACTCAATAATAACTAAATTTATCGGCCCCTAAAAAAAGAACACTAAGTATTAAAATTTATTCGTAATACGTGAAGTCAAAAAAGCTATTGTCAAGTTTTAGGTTATTTGAACTCAATAATTTCTAATAATTGCTTTGAATATAAATGGTTTCTTGGAGCAGTAGTAAACTTTGCATTCAAAGGTTTCTTGAAGCTAACGATATTTTGGCGGATAGGGTTCTAGTTTTGTATTCAATTTAAGGGTATTTTCTTGTATCAATACCTCTAATTCCCGATTTGAATTCTTTTCTCACTTTGCTGCCTTTTTTCCCTTTAAAAAAAGGGGCTATCTAAAATCTCCTGTTGCAAAATTCAGAATTCCAAAAGCATCATACTGTGCTTCAAGTAACAATGATTGTGCCCCCTCACAAAATACCAAAACCTTAAGTGGACCACGACTCAAAAAATTTATTAATATTCCTATTTTAAATAAAATTTCATAATTAATTTTTAAATGAATTCCAAGCCAAACACAATTCAGTTCGACTTGAATTTGCATTTCATTCACTTTCAATTTAATTATGAAAAACTTTTTCATATATAACAGTTTTCGTTTTGATATTAATGAGCCATTAAAGAAGAAGAAGTCATTATAATGACCCTATGCTGTGTAACCACTTTGTTTCACCGGTTATACAAATTTAATAATAATAATTCAATTTAAACTGTAACAGGTCTATTATCTCACTTCAAGAGCCAAAACAGAATTGGAGTTATTCATTTGAAATTCATAGACCATTTTTGACAAATCGTGGGATTTGAATTAAAAACTTTGAAGCTATTAACAATGATGTGAATGCGTGATACCTAAACAAATTTAAAAAAAAAAAGTGATAAAGTGAGGTTATTAAAACGCTCAATTTTTAGAACTAAGCCGACAACCCTTTGAATAGTGAATGGTCGTAATAAGATTTCCGTACTTTTGTCTAGAATTTTTACCCAATTATCAGCACGCATAGAGTTGGTTTTCCGGTTAATAAATAACACAACACTTTTAAATTCAACTGTCAGAAGAATAAGTTAGATCATCAAAGTTTGTCATTAAAAATATATGAAATTCTTTTTATTTATAGTAAAGTTATGGGGTTTAGCAGTGCTGTATTCATATAGAGTGACAAACACGAAGATCTAGACAAATCATATCAAGTTAATATCTTTTTTGTATCCATTTAATAAGCTAAAAATTAGATTTATAATGTAGAAATTATTTCCTTAATCAAGCAAAAAGTTTGACTATCAGATCAAGCTTTCAAATTACAGGGCTTTCCAGTTATAGTTTTTATTTCGATATTTAAAAAAATGATGGATGTTTTCTAATTGCAAAGAAGAAGGTATGCGATAATAATGCGCTGTTTTTCAAGACCAATTCCCACATTTGATAGCTTAACGAATACATTATACAACAGACAGAAAGAACACATGACAACAGCACGCGGTAGGTTTCGAGACGGTTCCCCATCTGTCTACTAACCCCGATCACTGATCTTGATTTCTGTGATCGATGAGAACCGTAGCTTTATCAGCAACTAGACCGTGCCTGCTTTACTAATATCTTATACATCTTGAATCGGATAGCTCATTCTGATCTCCGTTCTTCAAAATTTTGTTTGCAAAATTGCGTTTAATATCAATATCCTCCGATTTTTGCCTAAAAAGGTTATTAATCAATTCCTGGTATTGCTATTATATTAAGAACCAATCGCAACGCCATTATCGCCAGCCCAAAAACCATTCCCAAGGGGGATATTGTAATATTTGGCTTGGCCCGACAATTAAAACTTATTCACCTTGTAAATAAAACAAAAATTTACTTTATTTAAATCGCTCCAAACTTATTTATTCAACAATTTCAATTATAACTTTTCAAACACAGTCTTTGCTTTCATTTAATACTTTTCAAACGCAGTCTTTACTTTATCGCAGTTCACAATCAATAATAATCCGCTTCGTTTTCGAGCTCTCAAACCTCAAATAGGTTCGAGAAACTACTAGGTTCTTGTAGGCGCTAAATGTTCTCGATACTTAACGAAGCGAGTTCTCCTCTTAATCACTAGATGTCGCCCCTTATTCTAAATGTCCTACACAAGTACAGCTATTGCTACGTACTTATTCTAATATAACACGATATTAGAGTGAAAGAGATGAAGAGTGTATACACATTACAATATGTTGAAAGTGGGCTTTTCAACATCCAATCTTGGATTTTTCGAACTCCAAATGGGATAATTTGTCTAATTAGAATAACCCACGTAGTGAAAATTGGCCTTACAAGTCAAGACGATTTTTTGATGAAAATTCGGATCGTTTAGATGCATTTCAGGGTCTTATAAGATACACATATAATAAGATGAGGTTCTAGTGTTCGATGAACTTTACAAGCCTTAAGACCTAAGTCTTCATGAAAAATACTGTGTTATGTAGTTCGTGGAATTCGTTATATGTCAAGGAACCCACAAACCTGGATTTTCGCAAACACTACGGATTACAGATGCATGGTTTTTTTTAAGCGACTTACGCAGTTTCCATTTTTAATGTCTCCAAAATGTCCCATCACCTCACATTTTTAAACAATTTACACTTCTGCCGTGATGATGCTTAAGAACGACCCTAAAGTGCATTATTTTTTTGCACCATGACTGTAAACTGCAATGGGCCATAGACAGCTTTGATCCATATAAATCTCCAGGACCAGATGGAATCATTCCGGCCAAACTACAAAAATGCTCAGACATGATTATTCCACCATTGGAAATCATTCTGACAAGCTGTGTAAGGTTGAGATATATTCCCAAAGCCTGGAGAATGGCAAAAGTAGTCTTCATTCCCAAAGCAGGGAAACCCTCACACGTTAACCCTAAAGATCTACGACCAATCAGCCTATCATCCTTCCTTCTTAAAACCTTGGAAAGATTGATTGAAATTTATATCAGACATAATTTAAAACCATGTCTCATTTCCACAGCTCAACATGCTTACTCTAAGGGAAAATCAGTAGAATCAGCACTTAACTCACTGGTACGTACTATTGAACATTCCCTCGAATACAAAGAATATAACCTGGTAGCGTTCCTAGATATTGAAGGAGCTTTCAACAACATCAGTTACCAGGCGATCACAACAGCAATGGATAAGCTGAAATTAGAGAAGTCACTCATAGATCTTATAAGTCTCATGCTCAAAAGCAGGACAATAATTTCTAACATGAGAAGTTTTACTACCACCAGATCGGTGAATCGAGGCACTCCCCAAGGTGGAGTCCTTTCGCCTCTTTTATGGAACATGGTAGTAAACGACTTACTTACAGCATTGGAAACAGAGGGTTTCAAGGTGATTGCCTACGCTGACGACGTTGCGATATCCGTATCTGGAAAGCACCCCCAAGATTCTCTCGGAACTCTTACAAAATGCCCTACACAGGCTAACTAAATGGGCTAAGCAATGTGGATTGGACGTCAACCCACACAAAACAGAATTAATACTATTTTCGAGAAGATATAAAATTCCTCAGATTAGCCCACCCAAGATTAAAGGAATACCATTAAGCTTTTCCGACCAAGCTAAATATTTGGGCCTCATTTTAGACAAAAAACTAAATTGGAAGGCAAATATTGATGAAAGAGTCAAAAAGGCTACTGTAGCGCTTTTTACTTGTAAAAAGGCCATAGGATCAAAATGGGGCTTCTCCCCAAAAATAACCCACTGGCTATACACTTCGGTAATCAGGCCGATACTCATTAATGGAGCCGTCGTATTGTGGACCGCACTGGACAAGATGGTAAATCTAAATAAGCTCATTAAAGTCCAGCGGTCAGCAGGTATGTGCATCACAGGAGCACACCAACCGCAGCACTGGAAGTTCTTTTAAACCTAAAACCACTTGACATCTTCTCTAAAAAGGTGGCTGCCAACTCATGTGTAAGGCTTAGAGCCACCTCTCAATGGACCAGTAACAATACTGGACATACAATTATTCTAGACAATTTCAGATCTATCCCAGATCGCTTAGACTATACCACCCCAAAAATGGTATTTGGTAAAAGATTTGATGTGTCCATCCCTTCAAGATCCTCCTTGGAAGAAGAGGGACCCCTGGAAGACGATGCGGTACACTTCTATACTGAAGGTTCAAAGACCGATCACGGAGTTGGAAGTGGTATCTTTTTCAGAACAACTGAATCTCAGTCTATCCTATAGACTTCCCAATCAATGTAGTGTATTCCAGGCAGAAGTAATGGCGATTAAAAGAGCACTATCCTGGCTCAAAGAAAACGTTATATCTTGTAAGGATATACGAATCTTCTCGGGCAGCCAAGCCGCTCTTAAATCTCTCGCGTCTGTCTCCACAAACTCTCGAACAGTCCACGATTGTCAATCATCTCTGAAGGAGATGACGGAACAGTTTAACATTCACCTCATTTGGGTGCCGGGCCACAGAGACATTCCGGGAAATTGCAATGCCGATGAGCTCGCCAAAAACGGAACACTTCTGCCTTATGTTAGACAAAAACATAACATAGGAACACCACTTGCTCCATGCAAATATCTTCTCAAGCAATGTGCTTTAGAAACAACAAATACTAGATGGTCACAAAGTACCACCTGCCTGACAACCAAGCAAATATGGCCAAGTATTGACTTAAAACGGTCAAAAGGCTTGATATCACTGAGCAGACAAAGTATAAGCTCTATAATTGGAATAATAACGGGACACTGCCTCATAGGTAGACATGCTCTGAGGCTAGGGGTCTACACAATTGACTTCTGTAGAAGCTGCATGGACGAGGAGGAAGAGGAAACAGTCCAACACCTTCTATGTACATGTCCAGCACTCTCCATTAGAAGTAATTACTTTCTCGGTAATCCCTTCTTCGATAATACCAGTGAACTAGCAACGATTGACACAAAACGTCTCTCTAACTTTATTAAAAGTACAAAATGGTTTGTTTAAATTCATTACTCTCCCATGAGTAACCTCATTAGTGGTATCACAATGTACCCTTGAGGTCTACGTGTGTCAATGACATCTGGACAGCCACTCCAACCTAACCTATGACTGTAAACTTCCGCTTAGTCGTTGCGTTCCATTTTAAGTTAAGAAAAATAAAATTGGGTGGCGCAACATTCCCTTTGAGAACTAGGGCCTAGTGACTAACAACTCTCAACCATTCCTGTGTGCAAGTACTGTTTTCAGGGATAAAAGGGACCTACAGTTTTAAGCCAAACGACAAATTTAAGAAAGCACTTTTCATGACAATAATTACTCTTGGAGAATTTGTCAATTCCTCGCAAGAAGCAGTACCCGTAGCAGTTAGGTTGCATAGGCAGGGATTGAACTCAAAACATCTCGCATGACAGTCCATCGCACTAACCATCATGCCACGGGTACTACATTTTAAGTATGATGCCTTAAATTGTACCTGTCAAATTGAAAAATATGACATCACCAAAAGTGATACACAGCCCAAATAGTGGCCTATACAAGGTAATACCTCTAATTAAGAAACCCTTTATTGCTTCCCCTTTTATTACTAAACTAGCGTGCCTGCCGCAAACTCCCCCAACCAAATTATGTTTTTGATAGCTGGACAAAACTCAATCTTTTTTAGTATGCAAACATTTACCATTTTCAAGCGTGAAAACCAAATCACTGTAACTCAAACTTCCAAAAACAAATGTACTACATCTTTAGCCAAGTCGGGGAACATTAGAAAATAATTTCAAATTTCAAACGGGAAAAGTAATGACACAATGCTTCGATTACCCGTGTTACATTTTTATTGGGATGAGTTTTATTTCTGGTACGAGGTGTCCCTGAGGTATGGCCTGAGATGGGATGCGTTTACGCCACCTCAAATACATTCAAAACGGTTTATCAACTATTTAAACTCATCATAAGACTGCTCATAACGTATGAAAGAACTCATCCCAACAAATATTAAATACCGGGAAACTAACTTAACGGCCAAAATGGTTTGTGCATTCGATAAGTTCGTTCAAATACACAAACCATTTCTTTTGTTTTATTATTATTTCCCAGTATTTCATTCTTACAATTTTTATTATAATACAAAGTTAAATCTATAAACAAATAATAAATGCATATTCAATAAAAATAAAATTCGCATAGTCTAAACAAAATTCTCTATGCTTTGACGACTCGGTTTTAAAAATTGGTTCAATTTGAGAGCAGGAAAAACGAGACTTACTTACGAAATTATATTTATGATGATTTTGAAAATTGTGATCATAATTATTGCAAAAGTTAAGTCACAAAATATAACACACATCATTTCGTTCCTCTGTAAGTAAATAGCGAAGATATCATGTGATCATGAAAACTTTATTTCAATTTAAAAGCGAAATTAAATTCCAAAGAATACGTAGATAGGAAAGTGTATCTTATCTTCAAAATCAATACAATAATTCCACGAGCTGAATACCAAACACCTTCATTTGCATTCAAACATAACTTTTTCAGCGCGAAGAAGAAAACAAATTCCGATAAAATTCACTTTCGATGGATTTCCAGTAGCTCAAAGCATTTTATTGTTTCTCTATACCACCGCCACCGCTACCGCCATCGCACCGAAACAGAAACAGCCACATTTATACATTGTCAAAACGAACTTGGCCATTTGGCACTTCCCGCGCTGCTGCTAAAGTCTAAACTCTAAACCATTTACATTTGACAGACTTGTGATTTAGTGCACCCACAACACGAAGAGAGAAAGAGAAAGAGAGAAAGTGCCTTGAGAAGATGTGCTGAATACCAAATCAATCCATCGATTCAGCACCTAATTTAAAAAGAATACCTTGGATTTTTTATATTTTTTTGTTTATTATTTTATTTATAGTAATAAAAAAATAAATACAGCGAACAACTTATGAATAGAAAAAATATACAATAATGATTTTATGAGATTCTGCCTAGACGCTAATAGCTATTTTGTTGATCAGTGATGGCTGGGAGTACCATAGCTAGTGCTAGGTGTGCCGTAACTTGTGCTGGGTGGCAAGTAGCTC
This sequence comes from Eupeodes corollae, assembly GCF_945859685.1. Taxonomy (NCBI): domain Eukaryota; kingdom Metazoa; phylum Arthropoda; class Insecta; order Diptera; family Syrphidae; genus Eupeodes; species Eupeodes corollae. The sequence continues at coordinate 223,520,317 of NC_079147.1, forward strand.
TTGCCAGGAGCAGATGGGACTCCGTACGATTGTTCTGGAGTCACGTAGTTGCTGTCATCTGAGCCGGAATATGATGAGGAATCATAATTGGGTGCGGCTTGCTCATAGATGTTTTGGGAACTTCCATCACTGCCACTGGGAGCGCCATAGACTGTTGATGGGACTTGGTAACTTGAGCCACCACCACTGGATGAACTTGACGAGCCACTGAAACTGTGAGATGGAGGCAGGTATTCTTGCGATGGTGGAAGGTATTGGTTGCTGGGGTATGACGAACCACTATCTTGGCTGGAACCTAGAAAAGCCGATGGCTTGAATGGTGCCTTGCCAGAATGGCCTCCACCGAATCCACCGCCAAAACTAGAGGAAGAAGACACGAAGTCTGTGTTAAGGGCAGATGGTTTGCTGGGTGCGTAGGAGAAGTGACCGAGTCCCTTCTGTCCAATGGCATAGTTAGGACTGCTTGATCCACCTCCAATTAGGCCAAACGAACTTCCTGATGAATATTTTGTTGGAGAGTACGATGAAATTTGTGGTGCACCGTAGACAGCTGCTGGAACGGAAGAGTGTTTTGGTGTGTAGTAACTGCTGCCACCTCCGAAGGATGAGCCCCCATGAGAAGATGGTCCACCAAAGGACAAACCACTTCCACCGTGGGATGAAGACGAAGATCCACCGAAGGATAAACTGCTGGCACCATGAGAGGAAGAAGATCCACCAAAACCATTGCTGCCATGGTAGTGTGATCCGCTGCTGCCTAAACCACCTGAATAACCGATCGATGGTGCTCCATAACTAATTGCTGGAGTTCCATAAGTCACTGAAGGTGAATGACCTACAATAGATGATCCGTGTCCATGGCTATGTCCATGTCCACCACTGTATGAACTACCACCACCAACGCCGCCACCGATACCGCCAAAGGAAAGACTTGGGGATCCATATGACGCTGATGGAATGACGACTTTGTGACCCAATGTTACTCCAAGACCACCACTTGGGTATTTATAGCCACCTGCTCCGCCAGCACCTCCCAATGAAGCTCCACCAAACGATCCTCCACCGAATGATGGTCCTTTGCCGCCTGAAGTTTGAATTATGTACGTCTCAACATTGCCATGGCCGATATCCGAACCAGCTCCACCACTATAACCGCCTCCACCATTGCCAAAGTCATAACTTGATCCACTCGAATATCCACCACCTCCGCTCCCAATAGATGGCGGCAGATATTTATGCGATACTCCTCCAGAATACGGCCCAGACGGTAATTCTCGTTTATTCTTCACTCCTTCCTGTGATTTATTATCCTTCGCTGCAGCAGCAGCCGATGCAAATGGAACCACCAGCAGTAGAGTGCAGCATATCTGTATGAATGGTAAGAGAGAGAGAGAATGCATAAGTTGCAGTGGTCGTAACACTTTCACTTTGCCCTTCACGTATCCACATGGAAGGGTCTTGGCTTAAACTTACAAAGAAATTCATTGTTTCACGGTTTCGGTCTTGAATCAGGTTTAGTTAAAGAAAAATCTATCTAAATAATCCACAGAAAGGTGTTGTGCCGCTGCTCCCAGTTACCAGTTATAGACCCAAGATGGGAATGATGTGGATTTACCTAAAATCAAGTGCTTTTATACGCCATGCGAACTTTCAGACGCTCGATGACTTTGAGAAATAAGTATAGTACGTATGTTGGAAAGAGTGAGTTTAATTTTGAGTTTGCTATTGTACGCTATTTTGACCCCAGATCTAGTTACGACAACGATGACTATGTCGATGTTGATGTTGATGTCGATGAAGAAGAAGAAAACCAAGAAGAAGTAGATATGGAGGCGTATACCTGGTGCGTTTGGATAGGAGGTCTATACTGACTTGTATATGTTATTATGAAGATTAGTAACGCGGCTCAAATAGCGGTCATTGTTTTGGTTTTTGTTATTGTTATAAAAGTCTTGTTGACTTTTTATGTTAATAATTTGATAAGGGTATTGTTACATTTCGGTTGTCTGAGATTGAAGCGGCCCCCGAGACGTCTGAAACAACAGTAGCGGGCGGGAGGTGCGCGCGGTTGGCGTGTCAGTGGCGAAGGTAGACAGTGAGACACATAATTGTAAGTTACAAGTACAAACAATAATTGAAGTAATAAATATAGAAGATACCTGACATCATGACAGGGGTAAGGAAGTCGGATGCATTATAGGTTCGCTGGCGCTGCTGCACTGGTATACTGGCTGCTGCTAGATGGCGGCTTTATAGATGGTTAAGATGATTCATAATGGTAATGGCAATGGTATAACTTGCTCGGGGAGTTTAAAGGTAAATATAGCAATAGCAGTGAGTTAAGCGAGTTAAGATCCAGAGGTGTATAGGATGAATTAGGAAGGGCATATTCATCAAATTTAGTGTTTTCCTGATACTAATATTTTATTTTTCCGCCAAATAGAAAGGTGTGTGCAGTGCATCCGATATATCAAAACAGGTAGTGTGGTGCATCCGTTAGATCAAAACAATGGATAAGTGTTGAACGATTCAAATTAGTCTTTTACTTTTTGGAAGAAAAAGAATTAATTGATATTTTTGTGTTAAACTGCATCACCGTTACGTTAATAGTTGAAGCAATTTTTCTAATTGAATATTGAAATTGTTTTATGAAAAATACACTTTTTTCGAAATAATAGCGAAGCAAAATAAAATGAAAGGGATTTGGTGGTAAGTTATCGAAATTGGTGTATTGGATAATCTTTTACTTAGCAATTTTCTTTTTTAAATAATGTTTCCTTTATTATTCCATTACCTTAATGGTTTTTAACAAAATCTTTTCTTATATAATATACAATTCTTGAGGTTTGAAAAATTAGTTTTTATTTACCAAATTTATTAAGTCTTAAAGAACTTTGAAAATGTGATATTTTCCAATTCTAATTACCTCTTTGAGAATTAAAATCTTTTCCTACTGAATTGAGATTGATTTATCGCTTGATGATCGCTTAGGGCAGTTTTGTTGAAAATAAACTTTGTCGACAGTAATGTCTTATAATTCCGGCCTTAAAAAATAATATCTCATAGCTCGTAGCGTGAGTTCTTGTGTCAACTGAACTTTAGAAGACTTAAGATCACTGGAAATATTGTTAAATATCGTTTTTAGAATTTGTGATTCCAAGTGTATCACTCAATTTTTAGTAATGGCATAAATGACACGTTCCAAAACGATATCTGTTCGAAAACAGTGTTATTTAAAATGGAACAACTTATTGGACAAAAAAAAACAATTATTTTTAAGGCCAATGTTGATTTTGAATCAATCACAAATTATTTAGCAAATTACGGTCTCTTTCTTTTGTTATGATAATATCGGTATCGGCCATTGGTTGCAGCGACCTCGACATCTTTATCCGATGTTTCAAATTTTTAATGACGAATTATCTCATCTCTTGAATTGTTGCTGCTAACTTGTCGACTTTCTTTGCTTTCATACAACTCCAAAGAAAGAAGACCAATAGTGTCAAATTACCTGAGATAAGACGGCCATTGAATTTGTCGCGCAAAAAAGCCATTGTTTCGTTAGCTGTGTGGTAAGTGGCATCGTTCTGTTGAAACCACATATCGGCCACATCCATATCTTCCAATAAGGGTTATAAAAAGTTTATTATCACCTCACGATCATCTCGCAGTAACTGGCTTACTAGCCCCATTTTGTAAAAAAAAACTTAATCAATCACTCAACAATCACCTCTTCGAGAATACGAATCTTTTCTTACAAAATTGAGATTGGTTTTTCACCTGGTGCCAGTCCATAAACCGCACTCAACCTTTACTCTTTGTGGATACATTGGTTTTTCATAAATCACTCTTAGATTGTCATTCGCCCAAATGCTGCAGTTCTGAAAATTTACACTGAGGTGAAAATGTGGCTCATCAATGAAGATGACTTTCTTCCGAAATTGATCATCCACTAACGCTATTTCTTGCCACAATGCTTACGATTGACCAAACTTGAAATGGTGAAGAGGCTTTAGTTCTTAAGTCAATTGTACCTGTGAGCGTGTAAATGCAAGTCTTTTTGCATAATGTTCATCAACAACGAACGTCAGTCACACTATCGCGAACAGCAGCAATATATTTTTTAGTACTTTACGGGTTCCCAACAGAAACGGCTTGCTTAATTTATATAAACCATTGCTCGATTGTGTATCTTTCCATTTTTCAAATTGAGTCAGCCTGTAATTGCTAAATGTCCAATGAAATGCAGACAAAAATTTAATCACTCTTTACAATTTTTGATAGTAAGCACGTAAGTAAGAAGCAACATAAGTTATATAATAAAAAATCACATTTGAAGGAAATGCCCTCGACAGCCTTTAAAAACTTTTATTTATAATAATCGCATTCCTTGAACATTCATCAAACAAAGCTAGTCACCAACAGAACTTACATCTTACTTACAGGCCAATATCAATAATAGAAAAACTGCTACTTAAAAGGCTCAGCAAAATAAAAGAAGAAAGAAGAACCGAGCCATCAGTTAAGATTTATTGAACATTCCACCATAGACCAAGTACATCAGGCTGTGAATGTGGTAAAAAAGGCACTTGAAGAAAAACCAGTATACTCTTAGTTGTTTCTCAAGCCTTTGACAAGGTTTGGAATTTGAGACCAAACTGCATATAGACTTGTACAGGCATTACTAGGCAATACTGAAATCTAATGTTACGAACCGATTTTAACTTCATACGGTCCTCAAAGTAACTAACGTAAAAGACCTTCGGGTCAAATTTGACCCATTAGTTTTTTTTCGTGAAAAAGTTATCGGTTATTAGATTATGCCCCTTTAGGCCTACAACCAAATCAAGAACTACACGCATACCTTGATTTCTTTCCGGTGTACATCCCAGTTTTTTGTATAAGGTTGTATGTTCCAAGCATAGCTCGTTGCAGAATCACAAAGTAGCTAAAACATTATTCCGTACTTCGCAGGTTTTGATGGAATATACTGTCGAAAAGGACATCTTCCTCTAAATGCTACCAGTTGTTCATCTATTGTAACATTTTCGGATGGGTTATAAAGTTTCGGCAAAATCCCAATCCAATGATTCCACAATTCACATATAGGATCAAATTTGTCTAACAAACGTCGTTCACTTCGAGTTTCTCTGTTGTCGAACCATATAACTCTTGATAATTTTTTGAATGTCTTCAGTGACATAGTTGCTTCAAATATTGGCCTTCCTTTTTGAGAGTCCCATAAACTTTCAGAGCTTTTGTTATTCGATCGAAAAACACCAGCCAGTAAAAGAAGTCCAATGAATGCAAACAAATCCGTCCTATCAATGTCAGTCCACTCTTCATCGAATGTGCGTTTACTTTTCATGTTTGTAAAAGCCATTATCATACTAAGCTTGAAATTTCTTCTGCTGTGATTCTTGAGGACGAATAACGTGTCTATCCTGGCAACAAGTTTATAATGTTTTCCCTCGAGGTCTCCGAATTCCGAACATGATTCATCTTCATCCAAAATAGGAAACAATAAAAGCATGTGCTAGTCACTTAATGTCAAAAAAGAATTCTTTAAAAGCCCCGTTAGTAAAACAATGCAAGTGCACAACAATAACTGAGAACAAATAAACAAGAAAATCTAATTGACACTCTATTTATACTGTAGGGTCAATATTGACCCGAGGTCCGCGAATGTAAAAAAGTTTGTACCTCCTAAAATAATAAATGTTTTTATACATTAATAAGCTAAAAACATTAATTTTAAAACTTTAGAAAAAGCCATGAAACATCAAGAAATTAAGTTTAAGAGAAATCTTTATTTTACAACTTAAATGGGTCAAAAATTACCCGATGACCCTATAAAGGTAGTACTGTACGACCAAAATTAACCGGTAATAAAGAATACAGAAGTTGGTGTACCGCCAGGAAGTGTCCTAATACCAACCTTGTATATTTTACATATATACAGGATGATATTCCAGTGGATGCCGAAGCTTTCATGGCTACCTTTCATTGCAATATTGCTGCCAGATAAATCATTTTCAAAAGCTACTCAATAATTGTAAAATGCAGTTGATAAAGTCAATTAATGTTTGGAAAAATTATGTATCAAAATAAATCGACGCATACAAAATATTACAAGCAAAACATAAATAATGATCCAATTTTCGATAAGCCGCATACAGAAGTGCCCTACTCCAATACTGTCAAATACCTTGGAATAATTTTGGATGCCAGGCTCAAATGGAAAGAGCACATACAAAAGAAAAGAGAAGAGCTTAACTTAAAGTGCAGAAGAAATGCACTGCTAAATAAGTATGAACTCTGACCTTTCATTGCAGAAAAAAACTTATGACATCCAAATTTGTACAAAGAAATCAAATGCTGAACCTATCTAAAATTTCTATAACAAAGTCCTTATCTGAAGAACAAATGCCACTTGGTATATAAGAAATAGCGGTCCACATCGCAACTTTGAAATTAAAATCGTTACAGAACTGGTTAGAAAAAACGCTCTATCATATAAACAGAGACTGCAAAGTCACACTAACTTCGAAATGGTGACCGTCTTAAATGTACGAGACAATTTTCGGGGATTATTAAAAACCGAGCCTTATTAGCTGACTGTCGATTTTTCATAGATTGGTCTTGATTTACCAGTGGTTTAAGGTCGGTCAGAGTCCTGTATTTGATACCTATGTTAACCGAGGGTCTTTTGAAGATTTCTATCAGTTAAACAAAATTCGAACGCAGAATTACCAATAAAGTAAACATTTTGTTAGTTAAAAATAATCCTGATAGTTTTTGGAAATTCGTTAATCGTAAAAAGAAAACATGTGGTTTCACTAACTTAATGACTAATTCGACATCAAATAGTAATGAGCCGAGAATAATTGCGAACATGTTTGCAAACTACTTCAAAGATGCCTTTGTAGATTATAATACTATTAGTTTTTCTAACACATCTACCACTGTTTCAAATTTCCCCCACTTTAATTCTATAAATTTCGTTATAAGAAAAGATACTGTCTTTATTAATATCCTACAACTTGACGAATGTCTTAGTCATGGTCTCGACGGTTTACCATCATCCATTTTAAAGAAATATGCTGTGTATTTAGCACACTCGTTATGTGTTCTTTTCAACACGTCTTTAAGTAACTCGCTGTTTCCTTTTATCTGGAAGAGCTCCTTCATAATACCAGTACACAAAAAAGGCCCTTAAAACGAAATAATGAACTACCGACCTATTGCTAAACTCTCTGTGATACCTAAACTGTTTGAGTCAATCGTATGTAGCGTCCTTTCTTTTCACTGTAGTTCAATTATCTGTTATTAACAGCATGGTTTTGTTAAAAAGCGTTCAACTGTTACTCCACTTTAAGTCTTCTTGTTCAGAAGTTTTTGAAAAACCTGAACAAGTAAATTTTATCTTTACTGATTTCAGCAAGGCCTTTGACAAATTGTGTCATAAAACATTGCTTTTAAAACTATCACAGCAAGGTTTTAACGACTGTTTCATAAACTGGATCTCCTCATATTTGGAAGATAGACGTTATAGTGTTAAATTTCGTAATGAGTGTTCAAAATTATTTGTTGTGAATTCTTGTGTCCCCCAGGGTAGTCACCTTGGTCCTATTCTGTTTATTTTATTTATAAATGACTTGGTTTCGATCATACAAAATCCGTCTGTCTTAATATATGCTGATGACATTAAAATTTTTAAGAAAATTAACTCTACATCTGACTGTCTTCTTTTGTCGGAAAACTTAATATTATTCAGGGAATGGTGCAATAATAATCCTCTTTTTGGAAAAATGGACATTGCATTCTATTTGTTTTATTTATAAATTACTTGTTTTCGATCTTACAAGATTCGTATATCCTAATATATGCTGATGACATTCAAATTTAAAAAAAAAAATAACTCTACATCTGACTGTCTTTTCTTGCAAGAAGACTTAATATTATTCAGGGAAAAGTGCAATACTAATCGTCTTGTTTTAAATGTTGACAAATGTAAAACCATGAGTTCCAATCGTTTTTAGTTACATGTTTGATTCTTGTCCTTTAAGTAGAGTTTATGCATTTTTTGACCTTAGTGTTGTCTTAGATCCTAAAGTAACATTTAATGACAATATTAACTTCATAGTTAAAAAAGCAAATTGAGTCCTGGATTTCATTAAGAGATTTGGCCGTGATTTCCGTGATCCATATTTTTTAAAATTACTTTTTGTATCATTTGTGAGACCAATCCTGGAATATGCTTTTACAGTATGGTCACCTTTTCACGCCACTGTACACGTCACAAGACTCGAAGCCATTCAGAAAAGATTTTTACGTTTTTGTCCACGATCCCTTCCGTGGTTTCATGATATTCAAAAATTAACGCCTTATTCACAAAGACTTTCTCTCATAAATTTTCCTGCAGCTTTTTTTATAATAAACGGACAAATTTCATCACCATCAGTTCTTGGTAGTTTAAACTTTAGTTTTAGTCGTTCAAGTATAAAACTCCAACCATTGAATACTAATTTTAGCACATGAAACTATGGTGTACATTAAAAAAATTATTTTTTTAATTTTATTCATAAATGAAAAACAAAATATTTTCCTAAAATTCAATAAAAAATTAAAATCTCAAAACTTCAAATTGGGTCACCATAATATTCAACATAAATTTGTTTTTATTTTTCTCGTTAATACTTTTAACTGATTGAAGGTATTTGTAGGTAGATTGAAAGCATTAATTGCTTCGTTTTGAAGAAACGTTGCGTTACACCAATTTCAAAAGCATTATATTGGCTCAAAAAAAGTGACTCAATTTATTATGCTATAAAGCACCTGACCCAGTCCCAATCATCAGGTCCCCAGTTTACGTCTTGGCTTAAAGAAAATATATCTTCTTTAATCCGAGTCGTTTTTTTATGTCTCGCTTACACAAAAATAGTTGTCAGTCTTAAATTAAAACAACATAATTGTGTCCATCTGTCTGTTAACTGTGATGGATTTAAACTTTTTTGAAAACATTAAAGTTTAAACCAAATAACCGGACGCAGTAAGATATTATTGCATATACTCGTACAGTACAGTAATACCCAGCGACAGCACTTTCATTATGCAACAATTGTTGATGGGGTTAGTGACAGCTGCTTCGGTGGCAACGATGACGACGACAACTAAAACGACGATATAGAGGTTGCAATTTATTTTAAGCTTCCCCTCGTAGTTCTTTAGGGTTTTGGTGGTCAGTTTTGTGAATCATTAACCAGATGATGATGAGGAAGAGAAATTCCCAGGATACTTCTGTGGCATATATCATTTTGGTTGCATGAATTTTTAATGTCATGCATCCACCAGAAACTTGGGATCATTTCTTTTTGTTGGAATTCAAAACGGATACAAGGTAAGACGAGAGAGAAAAACTGTCATTAATTTAATATGTAATTTCATAAGAAGAACTGGATTTAATCTTTAATAATATGTTACCCATCTGAATGTAGCCATTTTCGCTACCTCTATTTAGGTATTTATGTTGCTTGTATTTTAAGATTCATTAATTCAACTAAATTCTGCTTATATGCGATTTGTAACATCTTTCTGCGTAGAGTTTAAAGATTATCCCCCGCATTAAATGAACAGTCAATTTTAAGATAACTTATAATTTATATTTTTAAACTTGTTTTTCCTTTATGAAATATATGGGATGAGACGAGATGCTCCTGATACAAACAAGTATTTCCTAGATAAGTGTATCTTAAGTGACAAATGATTAAAGGAAGTTATTGATACTAATACCTTAGCTAATACATTTTTCACAATTATGTAAAGGTCGTAATGGTAATTGAACGGAAATTGGAAAGATAGTTAATTTACTGCAAACCCCATCATGATACCACAACCACATGCTGGTATATTGTGGGCTTCATTGATCCATAATACTAAGGTGAATAAGTAAAAATGAACATTTTACTAAATTAAACTATTCAATGTTTGCACTAAATTTCTTGAATTTCTTGATGATATTGGTGCATTTATTCTTTATGTCAGAGAGTTTAGTGACTTTTGTAAGTAGTAGAGGTTCTTCAGTGATTGATTACAGTTGCCCTTCGTACGCAATCACTAATTTGGTTGAAGATTTTAGTGTAGATTGTGTAACCTTCTCAGATCACATGCCATTAATTTGTTCCCTAAAATCTTCAGTAACAGCAGAAAATACCAATCAAAGAGGTATTTCTAGAATAAAATGGTATGACCAAAGATTAAATTTTACCAAAAGGTAAAAAAACCTCCCAAGGGTACCAGCCACGAACCGAAGCCTGTAAAGACGATCAGGGGAACATCGTAGTAGAACCGCAGTCGATGCTGAGAATATGGAAAGATCACTTCTCAAAATTATATAACGGCGATGACGGACTGAATCCCGCTGTAAGGGAGATAGAACCACTCAACCTCGGCGACGCAGATCAACAATTCCGCCTACCCGACCTTGACGAAGTGAAGATAGCTATATCTAAACTTAAGTCAAACAAAGCTGCTGGAGCTGACGGCATTGCTGCCGAACTATTCAAAGCAGCAGGCGATGACTTGGTACGGAGCATGCACCAACTCATCTGCAAAATATGGTCGGAAGAAAGCATGCCCGATGAGTGGAATCTCAGCATAGTGTGCCCGATTCATAAGAAAGGAGACCCTCTAAACTGAGCCAACTACAGAGGCATCAGTCTTCTTAACATTGCGTATAAGATCCTCTCTGCCGTATTATGTGAACGTCTGAAGCCATTCGTCAACAACCTGAAAGGTCCTTATCAGTGTGGCTTTAGACCAGTAAAGTCCACTATCGATCAAATATTCACACTACGGCAGATCTTGGAAAAATCCCAGGAGCTTCAAATCGATACCCACAATCTCTTTATGGATTTTAAAGCCGCGAATGACAGCATCCAAAAGGGAAGAGCTCTACAGAGCAATGTCTAGTTTTGGCATCCCTGTCAAACTTATCCGTTTGTGCAGAATTAAGATGGAGAATGCACGCTGCTCTATCAAGGTCGGAAAAGATCTCACCTATGCATTTGATAGCAAAAAAGGTTTTAGACAAGGCGATGCACTGTCATGCGACTTCTTCAACATCGTTCTGGAAAGAATTGCGCAAAACTCAACCGTCAACACTAGAGGCACAATCTTCCAAAGATCCATCCAATTACTCGGATACGCAGATGATATTGACATAATTGGAAGATCAAAGCGTGATGTCAGTGGAGCGTTTTTGAGCATTGCGACGAAAGCGAAGAAGATGGGTTTAGTGGTCAATGAGGGCAAGACCAAGTATATGCTGTCATCAAAAAAGGACACTGAACGACGACGTATTGGACAAAACGTCACCATGGACAGCTATAACTTTGAGGTAGTTAAGGATTTTGTCTACCTAGACACCGCTATTAATGCAGACAATGACACCAGCGCTGAAATCAAACGAAGAATAACTCTTGCAAATCGCAGCTTTTAAAATCACCATCTGTAAGACACTCATAATCCCGGTTCTCATTTATGGCGCTGAGGCCTGGACCCTGTCAAAGAGAGATGAGAGCGTCTTAGGATGCTTCGAGAGAAAAATTCTTCGGGTGATTTTTGGTCCCGTACGCATAGATGAAGAATGGGGAAAAAGATATAACGACGAACTGTACGGGCTGTACAGCGACACTGACCTAGTTAGCAGAATTAAAGTCCAACGGCTTAGATGGCTAGGTCATGTAGAGCGGATGGACATCAACGCTCCAGCCCGAAAGGTCTTCGAATCCAATCCCGAGGGACGGCGCAGTAGAGGAAGACCGCGACTCAGGTGGCCACGCAGGTGGGAGAGAACCTCAACCAACTTGGCGTGCGAAACTGGAGACAGCTAGCTAGGGACCGAGCTGGCTGGACACGCTTGTTGGTTGAGGCCCAGGTCCGCCCCGGACTGTAGCGCCACCTTAAATAAGTAAGTAAGTAAGGCCAAAGATTTGTTGTACCCTCCATCATAATACCAACAGATTCAATTGAAGAACGATGCAAAGTAATCAAAAGTTTTATTTATGAAGCAAACGAAGCTCCAATGCAACAAAATGTTAAGTTTGAGCCAAAAAACCTTGGTCTGATTTAGCTTGTTATATGGCCAGGAAAAAAGGCCTTTAGAAAACTGAACCTGGAAACATGTAGTAGAAGCTACTATGATGCCAACAAAAAATTTAGGATTTTATGTAAAACTAAAAAAACAACCTTATTTCGTTAGCTTTACTAGGAGTCTTGAATCTGTTCATTCAGCCTGAGAGTTGTGAAAGATTGCTAAGCAAATAAGCCAACAGCCGATTAAAATCACAACGTGAATAAAAGTAAATGAATTTAAAATGCATTTTGAAAACTTACTCTCGAAATCGAATGATTCAGCTAGTATCTCATACGCTCTCAGCGACATGTTCCAGAGTTAGATTACCCCATTGAGCTGCACAAGATAAAGGGTGATTTTTCTGAGGTTAGGATTTTCATGCATTAGTATTTGACAGATCACGCGGGATTTCAGACATGGTGTCAAAGAGAAAGATGCTCAGTATGCTTTGACATTTCATCATGAATAGACTTACTAACGAGCAACGGTTGCAAATCATTGAATTTTATTACCAAAATCAGTGTTCGGTTCGAAATGTGTTTCGCGCTTTACGTCCGATTTATGGTCTACATAATCGACCAAGTGAGCAAACAATTAATGCGATTGTGACCAAGTTTCGCACTCAGTTTACTTAATTGCACATTAAACCAACCACACGAATGCGTACAGTGCGTACAGAAGAGAATATTGCGTCTGTTTCTGAGAGTGTTGCTGAAGACCGCGAAATGTCGATTCGTCGCCGTTCGCAGCAATTGGGTTTGTGTTATTCGACCACATGGAAGATTTTACGCAAAGATCTTGGTGTAAAACCGTATAAAATACAGCTCGTGCAAGAACTGAAGCCGAACGATCTGCCACAATGTCGAATTTTCAGTGAATGGGCCCTAGAAAAGTTGGCAGAAAATCCGCTTTTTTATCGACAAATTTTGTTCAGCGATGAGGCTCATTTCTGGTTGAATGGCTACTTAAATAAGCAAAATTGCCGCATTTGGAGTGAAGAGCAACCAGAAGCCTTTCAAGAACTGCCCATGCATCCCGAAAAATGCACTGTTTGGTGTGGTTTGTACGCTGGTGGAATCATTGGACCGTATTTTTTCAAAGATGCTGTTGGACGCAACTTTACGGTGAATGGCGATCGCTATCGTTCAATGCTAACAAACTTTTTGTTGCCAAAAATGGAAGAACTGAACTTGGTTGACATGTGGTTTCAACAAGATGGCTCGCGATTCTATGGCCATTTTGAGGGAAAACTTCGGAGAACAATTCATCTCAAGGAATGGACCGGTAAGTTGGCCACCAAGATCATGCGATTTGACGCCTTTAGACTAGTGGGGCTACGTCAAGTCTAAAGTCTACACAAATAAGCCAGCAACTATTCCAGCTTTGGAAGACAACATTTCCGAAGAAATTCGGTCTATTCCGGCCGAAATGCTCAAAAAAGTTACCCAAAATTGGACTTTCCGAATGGACCACCTAAGACGCAGCCGCGGTCAACATTTAAATGAAATTATCTTCAAAAAGTAAATGTCATGGACCAATCTAACGTTTCAAATAAAGAATCGATGAGATTTGCAAATTTTATGCGTTTTTTTTTTTTTAAAGTTCTCAAGCTCTTAAAAAATCACCGTTTATATTCTGTTATATCTCCATCAAAAGATTTGAAAACTCCTTGTTTTGATTTAATACCGTATGAATTTTATAAAAATGCATGTCCATCTCTTATTGAAGAAATACAGAAGTTATTCACTGAGATTCTTGAAACTGCAACGCTACCTTCATCTTTCAGAAAATCCATTATATACCCACTGTTCAAGAAAGGAGATACAAATGTTGTGTCAAACTATAGAGGACTTTCATTTCTCGGTACTCTCTATAAGCTGTTTACTATAGTTCTCTTAAACAGACTGTCAGCTTGTTTAGAAAAAAACAACATCAGCAATGAATTTCGAGCTGCATATAAAACCAACTATTCTACTGTGGACCAAGTTTATAATCTTTCATGCATAATTCAACTTCAACTCTGCCAAAAGAAGAAACTCTACTCTTTTATCATTGATCTTAAGGCTGATTTTTGACAGGAATGCTCTTACTTACGAGTATAAGCTATCGACTCTGGGGATATCTTCGAAGATACTGGCAGCTGTTTGGGATGGTTCGTGTTTGTCAGATTTCTTCTCCACGAAGAAAGGTGTTCGTCAAGGATGTGTGCTAAGCTCTATTCTTTTTGTTCTGTTTTTAAAAGATTTTCATGCGGAACTTCCAACCGGTATTGTTTTAGACGATCTTCAAATTAACGCCCTCTTATATGCGGACGATATTGTACTGTTGTCAGATAATCCTTCCAATTTTCAACAGCTAATTGAGTCTTTTAAGACTTACTGCATTCAATGGAATTTTGAAATAAATCTTGATAAGTCGGAAATAGTAATATTTCGCAATAGTGGTTTTACAATAATTCAAAAATAAAGGTGTCTGTCTAATCAATACAAGTATCTTGACGTAGTGTTTAATTAAAACATGTCTTCAAATGAGCATCTAACAAACAGATTAGGAGCATCTAAAAATTCCATCAATGCAACGTGGTTGAGACTGTTGCTAGACAAAACCGCCCAACACTCAACAAAGTTCAAAATATTCAATGCCGCCCCAAAAGCTATTGTGTCGTACATTGCTCAAGTTTGGGGATACCGCGAATACAACAAAGTCGAAAAATTGCAGCGTTTCTTCATGAAAAGATGCTTTTTATTGCCCGATAATACGCCTAACTATGCTCTGCACATTTAAACAGGTTTACCGAAGGGTTTTCTAACGCCCCTCCAGCTACATTTTTCTTTCATAAGACGGAATCTAAATCTTACTAATAATAGATTCCAACATTTTATCTAAATCCATTATGAACAAGAAAATCTTCTAGGCTAAGGAATGGTTGGATGTTTTCCATGGATGTTCTTTGGAGTTTTCTTTTGACATGAATCTACTTGAATGGCTCGGCTTACATAACATTCTCTTACTGAAAATGCAAGAAAAAGACTGGACTGAATTTTACAGTTAGTGCGACACAGTCTAAATTTCACGATGATTATTGCACGTGATATGATTTCCATAATTTTTAAGTCTCGCTGCGGGCTCCTTAATATCAATGGAAGAGCCTTCCAATAAGAGATACAAATAGAATATATACATTTTGTTATATGGATGAATCGGAAAATACCATGGAACCTGCCCAGTATTCAAAAAGTACAGAAGAAAATTTCTTGGCAACATGTTTTCTCATTCTCAACTTCTCAACATTTGTAATGACTACTGCTACTCAAACTTATATTACTTTTCAAATATCCTTAGTTTGGTCTATAATTATAAATCGTCTTACAAACGAACAAGGCTTGCAAATCATTTAATTTTATCATCAATATGCGTGTTCTGTTAAGAAAGTTCATCGCGCGCTTCTTCCATTTTTTGGTGAGTTTAATCGACCCACTGAAGCGCTATTGTGACTAAATTTCGCACCAAATTTAGATTTTTCGACATTAAACCACCAACACGGCTACGTAGAGTGCGAACTGAAGAAAATATCGCAGCGGTATTGGCCAGTGTTAATGATGATTATCAATTACCAAGTCCTGGGCCTCTGCTACTCAACAACGTGGACAATTTTGCTGAAGGATTTAGGTGCTTTATCACGTTTATGTCATGGTCTTGCAATATCTTTCAAAATAAAGCTTGTTCAAGAATTTAAGCTGAACGACCTACTGCAACGTAGAATTTTTGGGTGAATGGGTTCTTGGAAAGTTGGCCGAAGATCCACTTTTTTACAGAAAAATTGTGTTCAGCGACGAAGCTCATTTTTGTCTCAATGGGTACGTAAATAAAATTGTCGATTTTGGAGTGAATATCAGCCAAAAAACCAATGCATCCAGAAAGAGTCATAATTCGGTGTGGTTTATTGCCTGGTGGCATCATTAGACCATACTTGTAAATGGTGAGCGCTATCGTGAGATGATACCCAACTTTTTTGCTGCCCAAAATGCAAGAACTTGACTTGCATGACATGTGGTTTCAACAAGACGGTGCCACATGCCACACAGCACGCGCAACAATGGACTTATTGAGAGGCGAGTTCGGTGAACATTTTATTTCACGTTCGGGACCGGTCGATTGGCCGCCTAGATTGTGCGATATAACGCCTTTAGACTATTTCTTGACGCCAAAATGTTGGAAAGAGTATGCCAAAATTTAACTTAGCGGATCGATCTTTTTAAGGGGCAGTCAAGAATATCATTTGCATGAAATAATCTTCAAACATTAAATTATATGGACCGTACTATCGATTTAAATAAAGATTTCATTAATTTTATGTGTTTTTTTTTTGTTGAAAAACTTTTATATAGCTTTTAAAAAATCACCCTTTTCTATCTAATCCAAAATTTTAGGTTGAGAGTTGAAGTTACAAAACATAAGGAATTTTTCCGCTTCCTCGGTTCCTAGAATAGTTGTCAATGACACTCCATTTTTTAGATTTACAAATAAAGCTAATCTCTACGCTGGGCAGTTCACCATCAATTCAACGCTTCCAGAGTGTTATGATTTCGTTCTTAAGAACGTGAATGATTTCATATGGAACCATTCTTCTTTTGCACCAATCTTCTTTCGCAAACTTACTGCACCCAGATTTTGGATTCTCCGCTATAGTTCTTCAACTCTGGTAATAACCACTAATGCGTAGCTTTTTGATCTATGATACTCTGAAAATAATGCTCCAAGTAAATGGAAAATGACAATTTTCCAGCCAATACCCAAAAGACGCGAATACTCCTTTCCTTCGAAGTTTCACCGATCGCCCTTCTTTCCAAGATCATGGAAACGCTGATTAATTTTTATCACCTCAACAAATATCTTTAAGATCGAAGGCTTCCTAATGACTGGCGGTACGGTTTTCGTTGCAATTGGTCCACTGGTGATTTGATGGTTTATCTCACTGAATTGAGGAACAGTAATCTTTGCATCGGTTTTTTGGAAAGTAAGACCTTGATTTTTCAAAAGCAATTAATAGAGTTAGACATCAGGCTCTCTTATCAAAGATGCGTGCCTTCAGTTTTGAAGAATCACTCCTTCGTTGGATACAAATTACCTTTCGGATCATTAAATCCAAGTAGTATTGCATGAGTTGAAGTCTGGGAAACACAAATAAATGCTGGAGTGCCCCAGGGCTCTAGTCTGTCTCCGATACTTTTTCTTACGAGCGATCTCCGGTCTGAAACTTCTGATCCACTTACTAGCTTTGCTGACGATAATATACCTTCAGCTTTTCATACTCGTTTTTAGATTCACAACCCTAGTCTTGGAGCGTGAATCTTTAGCCACAATGTATGCATTCAGTTCTGACCTAAACATCATTTTTAAAAGGGTAATCAAAAATAGAGTAGAATTAAAATACTTCGAAAACTCAATGCTTCATGCTGTTGTTAAAACATAATTTACCAATGTCTTGAGTGACAGAAAACTGAAAACTTCGAAACGTTTAGAAGGACCACATATGCGATGTCGCTAATAAACTGTAAAATGTTTGGGTTTCCTTTAAGACGACGCAATCTGGCAATTATCCATAAGACTTTTATACGGCTCGAGTTTAATTCCCAGCAACTTAATTCCTTTGGACAATATTGAACGTAGATCATTCAAATTGATTGAGACAGGGCCGAATTGAGGGGAGGGCAACCGCTCAGGAGTTTGTGGTCTCGAAAATGACATCGGTCTTTGGCCTGCTAATATAACAAATTAAATGATCTATTATTGGGCAAAAAAAGGTTCCACAGAACTTTAAAATTACGATCACAGCCAGTACAGAGCGGCACCGAATTCTGATTGAGAAATTATCGGAGAAGAAAAGCGGCCAGTTTTTAGTCTTGAAAAATCTCAGTGACACTCGTTGGTTTTGTGGAGCTACCAAAGCCTTGGTCAATGGCAATTTGGAAATCGAAAAAGCTCTTACCAGCATATCTTCCAATAAAGAGCAAAAAGACATCGTGAGGAATGAAGCAAACCTTGTACAGAAGATGAGTGGTCTCGAAACCGCTTTGTTTTCAACATTTTGGAACGATATCTTGGAGCGATTCAACGCTACAAACAAGATGTTGAAAGACCCGAAAATTATTGTTAAATCGGCAATGCGTGCACCAGAATCATTGAAATCATTCGTGAGGAAGCAGCCAAAAAATATCCCATACTGATGAATACGTACAATAACGCACCCGCACCAGAACGAGAAATGTGAGGTTGCATCCGCTCAATTACGGGAAAGCACAAGACGCAAATCTGTCACCCAAGGAAAAACACAAAGTATCCGCCTCAATCTCAGTGATTGACCAGCTATCCGTTTCCCTTACTGAAAGATTGCATACCCCTGAATCTGTACGTTCGAGATTTGGATTCTTGAATCACATCGACAAGATGGATGCTGACAATTTGCACGCTGGCATTGGTGAAAGTGTATCCGGATGATTTAAAGCCTAGTCTTGGAAATAAGTTGGTTCAATTTGTGTCTTTGACTAATACAACAAGGAAAAGGACTATGGAACAGATCAATCGCCGGAACAATTTTACTACCAAATTCCCGAAAATCAAAATTTCAGAGCTACATTCTCAAACCTCGAAATTGTATTGAGAATGGATATGGTTTTGATGGTAACCCATTGCATTAGAAAGAGCTCATTTTCAAAAATGAAAATTACAAACAAAAGGATTCGAACCACGATGGGACAAAACCGTCTATTGAAGCTTTCTCTCCAAAGCATTGAAAGCGATTTACTTCTCCTTTACTGCCCGAGGCCTCTGGAGCTCGAAATGATGCCATAGTTAAATCATTTACATCGCCCGAATACCGTCGTAAAGTTTATTATCTAACCCTTTCTTACCATTATTTTAACGGATTCTGCTCTAGAGAAATATCCGGTTACATTCCTCTTCTCAAGCAATTCAACCATTATACCCCAGCCTGAAGGAATGCTCATCAGTATACCCTCGAATCAAACTTCAGTTTTATTGTAAATTACCGACAGAGATTTGTTCCTTAACTGTACTGCGCGAATGTGGAGTACTTTCTCACACGCTGTCTTTCACAGTCATTGGAATATTCAGGAATGAAAAAGCAATGTGCACCAAAAAGCTCCTTTCAAACCCTCTCTCCCTTTCCTAATGCTTACACTGTGTCTTTGCATAATAAGGGTTACAAAAATTCCTTTAAGCGTGGTGTAGTCCGGTATGGAAATGTCTCAGTAATTTCTGTGTAATTTTGTAGGTTATTTTCTCTTTATCAAAAGTGCCTCAAAGTTGTTTAACGAAGTTATTTTAACTTCTGATTATTTTAAACTACTTATAAATTCGATTAATCTATAATCCATTATCAATTTTTTCATTTCATTCTACACTAATTCAGTTTTTATTTTCAAAACAAAATAATCAAATTTGTCTCATTCTTTCTCCAAAGCAACTTTGATGTAGTTTAAATTATGTCAAGTTCATTAATAATAAGCAACATTTTGCAGTTAGTTCAAGGAATAAGACTTAACCCTTCGCTTTAGATTAGATGTTTATTAATTTTAGCTTAAAAGGTCTTTAATAAACCTTCGAGGCCAGAAAGAAGCCTATTATACTCTTTGCCTATGCATTACCTATCCAACAAATTGTTTCCATTTTTTTAATAGTTTTGTTGTTGTTTACTAATTGACTAACTGTGTTCGATATTTAACCTACAATAAATTTGCATTAATCCAATTTTGCGATTTTATCACTTCCCCTATAGACCACTCAACTTATTCAATTAATTCAATTAAGTAATCATCAAACAAATTAAATACGCTCGCAACTGATTCGCTTTAAGGTAAAGGTAACACAAAAGACAACAGACACAGTACAAGTATAAGAAAAATCCGATGCAGAGGAAAGACGACCTTGTAGCCGGATCCAAAATCATTCTTTGTGCCTCTGGTTGTTACGATTCTTCACTCAATTAGATCCATTACGTTGTCTATCCATCACATAGTGACAACCGCAAAATATACCATCAACATTAACCATCAACCATCATCATGACGCAACGCACACTCTTCGATACAAATTGTCTCCTAGGGCGCTCCGCCGCTACGCTTCGCTTTGCTCTCCAAACCCCAAGCCGCAGAAATAAATAGAAATGTTTATACAATTTGCCGATAGAGTCAATCTAAGTTATTCATCAGACATCATAGAGTCGTATCGAAAAGACCGCAACGAGCGACTACGACGACAAGTCTCTCTTTTGTATCTTGTATCTGATGCTTTAATGGTTCGTTCGCTATGGCGGCGATGGATAGCGGTCGGAAATGTACATTGTACGTGTTGCGAAATTCGTCAGATTTATTTTAGTGTGGTTCGAAAACGGTGCTGAAAGTGAGTGTGGAGTGATTCTAGCCTTCAGGTATACAAAGTATTGGCTTTGAGTTGAAAATCGAGTAAAAGTTTGGTATGTAGCTTGAACTATGGTATACTTCAAAACCTAAAACCAAAATAATTGTTGTTGTGAGTTGAGGTGGTGAGGTTACACCCGAAGGACAAGATGGTAGTTAGTTAAAGATTAAATTTAATTGCGGATGGGAATAAGTTTGTTTACCTTCTTCCAATCTATTATTTCCGCACAATGAATCTGAATTTGTCCCATAAATAGTTCACAAAACAACTGTTTTTGGGCTTCCACTTAGATTCGGATTGTTATCTTATAAGCTGACATTAATAAATAAACTTTAAAGAGGGGATGTAAAGCTGGCATAAGGCAAGGAATTTACCTTGATATGAGATATATTGCAATAAATATAATAAATTGCTATATGAAAATACATTTTGAATCGGTCGTTGCTTGTTGCGAGACGTACTTGGTCATAGACATCAGACTTCGAAGATAAATAATTTACAGGCACTCAAGTTGTTAGGTGAGAGCGTAAAGAAAATAGGGAATAGTTTAAGGGAAAATACCGATGCCAGTTTGTTCAAAGCTTTGAATATTAAAATGGGAGGGAAAAACAGAGTTGGTTAATGCATTCCACATTCTTAAAGTTCGGCAGAAAAAGAATCTCTATACTTGACACTACGTCCAAAATGTAGCTCAAGCCCAACTGGTGAGCATTTCGGAGAGTGCAAGTATTACGGCTGAATTGTTTTAGGGGTGAATGCAACTATCTAATGCCACAGAACATTCATCAATACCAAAACCACACGTTTTCAATAAGCGAGATTGATGCCAAACTATATCAAATGCTTCTTAAAATATCAAGAGCAATAACCCTACCTTCTCCAAAACGATGCAACGTTGTGATCCACTATTCGGTTAGATAAACCATCAAATCACCGTTGAACCTATTGCTACGAAAGTCATTATATCGATCATTAAGAAGCTTTTGATTTTTGAAATATTTCTTGAAATAGACCTTGGAAAGAAGGGACGTGAGTGCTATTAAACGTTATTTAGAGTATAGGAAGTTTCACCCTTTTCAGAAAAAGGTACCTCTAAATTTGGAAAAATGGAAAAGCTTACGCAGCGGTTTTACCAGTGTAAAAGAACACCTCTTAAGTACAAGAGGGGGAATACTATCCAGGCCAATGGATTTTTGTATGTCAAGGTCTTTTAGTACTCTTACAACTGAACTAGTGCGAAAGAAGATTTGTCCCAAAAAAAAATCGGAGGACTCATGATCTATTAGGCTCAAAAGTCTTGAATGTTAACAGATTTACATCAGGAATTCGAGTTGGATCGTCAACAAGCTTAATTGATTGATTTAACTCAACAAAGGATTTGACATACTTTTCTTCGGGTGTTGGGAAGCATTGTGTACATTGAAATCACCAGCAATGACGATTTATTTTAGTGTAAAGATAAAAGGCAACCATTTGTTGAACGGGTGAAGCGATAAATTCGTTCAAAGTTGAATTTCTTGACTTCGATAAAGAAAACATTCGTGTTTGCTGTGCTTATTACCAATAAGACGTTTCATTTTAAATAGCTCGTTATTTGGACATTTTGGACTTGGAACACTCTCATATTTTATTATTTCACTGGTAAAAACAACGACACATCTAAAAATGGAACGACACATGTTTCAATGTTGCAATGTTAAAAATTCACTTTGTGTCTATCTTCACAAAATAATCACAGTTCGCACAACTAAAGCACATTTGAGTTGTTATGCAGAACCTACTCGGCGGTCAATACTGAAACTGGTGGCAAAATTTGAGGTATTATGATAACTTGATAACAGATTGCGAAGCTCAAAATAATTCAAAACATTGCTGCTGTAGCCCGTAGACTACACAAAAACACAGATTTGTTGAATGCAGTAAACGTATGTTATATAAAGGCTGAGGACTTTAATTTTCATTTGAAACAATGACTGAAACTGGATGATCACTAGCAGCGTTGTTTCTACCTGCCTGCCGATCGGGTTCTTACTATTGCATTACAAATTTTGGTATCGAGACATTATCTTCAGTGATGAGACCGTTTTCTACCCCGGAGACCAAGAATCATCCTCATCCTCAACGTGTCACTTCTTGGAGATTTTTTGGGTTGAAGGCCGGTGGCGGGTGACTATGTGATTGGATCTGTTATGGCGGTACACTGTTATGGTGAATGGTTAGCGCTATGGAACTGTCGAGTTGCTTGTTTTTATATTTAGCGCATACTTAAAGGGTTTTGAATAGTAACAGGAAATCATAAGTTAAAATAAGAAAGTGTGTCGGAGACAAAATAAAGAACTGGACCAATGTTTATCTCAGACTTGAACCCATATAATAATACTTGCTAAACGTTTCGATACTTTTTGATAATTTCTAATCGAACGAAGAAAGAATTCATCCAAACCGAAAGAATGCATTTTCAATTGGAAGACCTGATGTCAGACACTATTAAATGCTTTTGAAATATCAAGCAAAACAATCTTACTTTCTTCAAAACAATGTAAAGATTTTATCCACTGTTCTATGAAATAAAACATATAAGATCACCAATATCGGTCATTAAGAAGTCCCCCACGTAAGGGGCTAGTTATAGCTATAATTGAAATCGGTCCGGGAATTTTTTTGAATCGATATTTGACTAGGTTTCCCTTCTATTAGAAATTAAAGTTATATAGATCGATCGGAAATCACCCAAAGAATTGTTTTTTAGTAAAAAAAAGTGTAATTGCGGATTTGTTTTTCTCTAAAAATTTATTTTTATATTTTCCGGACAGAAATTCATTTTCCTGAACAGCTGATACTTTTATGTTTAAAAATGAAACGAATCGTTCTATTGATTTGTGTTCCAATTTCAAACAATTCCAATGACAGATTGCTGCCAGTAAAAGTTTTTTGGTGGATTTTAATCGGGAAATATTTGTCAATGACAGAAAATTTTAATGATAGCTATAAACGACCTGTCAAGAAAACTTCAATGATTGTTTTTAATGATCAAAACCAATGTTAGCTATTACTGGCACCTTAGTGTAATCTGTCTATTCGAGGGGGAGGATTCGCCGTATTTCGGGTATGGAACGAGACCTAAAGAGTAAGTTAGATGAAAGAACTAAACAGAGCGTTGAAGAACACCTCTTTAGAACAATGGTGGAGACACCATCTGATCCATCTAATGTGTGAATGCTGAGATCTTTATAGGCTTTTCACACCAAGTCCAAACCCCGATTTTCGTGAAATTATCGGTTTTGGCCGAAAACCTACATCGAAAACTCAAGTGTTCCCATACATTTTTGGTAAACCACAAGTTTTGAATAAAACCTCTCGAAAATTAGCAGCAATTCAAATTTGAACTAAAGAAGAGAACAAAAAACGCAAAGAAAAGAAAAAAGGGAAACTGCGTGGCACAGACAACATTGCGGGAAAATTTGCCAACGTGGAGAATAAACGCCCCGGAGACTATTTGCGGCACTGGCGGTTCTTTTATGATCCTCCAGAGTTTCAGACGCTCTTTGTTAAGCGAGGAAACGGAATTCACTATTGCTACTGGCGTGACGACCCCAAGTACTAGAAAGATTAGTTCTTAATGACGTTTCCAAGGGATGAATCTTCGAACTCGTTACTACTGGAGAAAGATTTTCCGGTAACTCCGTTCAATCACAAGGGTTTGGGAGATATGCGAAAGGTGATAAGTTCATTTGTGGAGGAGAATAAGTATGACAGAAAATATCTGGCGGAGGCTAAGTCGCAGCGGGCTAGAAAAATTTGCGCAAAACCATTCCACAATGTGGGAATCGTTGTTCCAGTGAATAAAACCACAACAGTGGGGTATCTCCCCTTGATTTACAGCGATGCCAAAATCAAGAAGATCCTCAGTGCTTTGGACAAGCCAGGCGAGTCCTCATTGGAAGAAGCCAAAGATATAGGCATGAAGACATTGCAGCCCATCATAAAAGCTTCAGTGATCGCTCTTGATGAGTGTGATTTTGGTACGAATCTGGAAGTAGGAATACAGTTTTTCTGCTCTGGCCGTAAGGACTTACACGAAATCGTTCAGAAACTTCTCAACCCCGCCTATAAGTTGCTCGGACGGCCACAATATATGGTGATTCTGAAGGCAACAGAAACAATTTGTTGGACTTAAGGGTGTCAACGGCAAAGACAAATCCCAAGGAGAATGTTTGCACTTCAAGAATTTTCAAAAAAAATAATCTTGAGAGAATACATACTACCATATAGAACATCTTCACTGTGTGAAAGGAAGTACTTGGATATTTTTATTTTATCCGCATCTGAGACGACGAAGAATTTTGTGTGTTCGTATCGAAACGTCAAAACACTCTCAGGCAGCGTTGATTACGAAGCAAACTGCCTAGCAAAGGTATTAGCTTTTTCGAAATGGTTAAAAAATATTGGAGTGTTATTAGCAAAAAGCTAAGAAACCGTGAAAGATAAAAAAAAAACTCCTCGTAATTCTTCCAAATCACCAAAAATGTTTATTGATTTTAAGATATTTTTTAAGTATATTTTTCCGCAATTTGTGTTCATCTATATACATTCGGTCCGTTAAATAATGGCGTTGCAGGCATTCCCGTTTTGCTTGAACTTTTTTTATCTTAAAAGGTTCTTGGTAACCTAAGAAAATAAAAAGATTGAAAGGAGTTGTAACCTTCCTGAATATTTCGATGACAAGAAAGATAGATGTGGTAAAATTTCATATTCGTGAAGTACGGCTAAAGAACGAGTATCTGTGCATGATAGTATGGAGGAAGTTAGGATATGGATATAATAATTAGGTATCTTGGAGACTTGAGCATTGTAGTTTAATTGCCTAAGGGAAGAAATGCAACTAGCTATTTCATGCGATCATCATCTTAATAAGCAGAATCTAAGGATAAACTCAAGTCCATTATTGGAGCAGCAACTTAAAGATAAAACTCAAGCTTAGGAATTTTTAAAGTTTTATTCATAATACAAAAATATAAAAATTCCATTATGTTTATTAAGCATATTTCGACCTTATAAAAAAAACTTCACTTGTTATTTAATTCCACATATTCGTATTTTATAATCGATACGATCTAAAAAATAAGATCAAAACAGTTTTCGTTCGTTTCTTTTTAATTTATGCATCTACCTTTATAAATGTTCATCATGGATATAATTATCCCACCACAGTTATGCAAACACAGCCGGCCGGCAGCAATTCAACCAATTTGTTTATCCAAATTATAATTTATTACTAATTTAATAAATTTAAACAAGCTACATAAATCGTTTAAATTTAAATTCGGTGATCGAACTTTTAAGTGCATTGAAGATAAAAAGGTTTAGCTTGGAGTTATCCAAATAAACCATTAATAGCTTTCTTTTTGTTTTGTTGTATTTCTTCATATATTTGGTCCATGAAAGTGTGAAGATGTTTTGATCATTTTGTGATAGTTGTTTCCGTTTTCGTGATCACATCACGCAAAGACCAAATTTTTAATTAATAAAATAAATAATAAATTATTGTTTCTCATATAATTTTGAAGTTGATGGTTGAGTTTTGTAAATGCGATGCTATATAATTTGGGTGACCCTTATCTAATGGGTTCATCGTAAAAGTCTAGTTATGGTCTGGTTTTTCTTGGTATATAGTCGACTAAATTGGTGAAAGGCTATTGTGTCATCGGTTATGTTAGGTGCGGTAACAATTATTATTATTATACCTACCAAAGAGTATGATTTTTAAAGTTCAGCCTTTATTAAAAAAAAGGTGTTACTCTTTAATTAATTTAATAGATTTTAGATTAGTTGCAATTACACACATAACATTAAAAATAAAAATTACTCCATTTTCTTGATAGGTTTGTAACTAGCTCTAGTAAAACAAATGTTTAAGACTTTGTGTTGCTTCATTGCGTCAGACTGTGAAAATCATTGCATAGAATCTATCGATCGAAGCGACACCTGGGCAGTTGTCAGAGAATTGATTCTGGTTGAGTTTTAAATGAGGGGAAATAGCTAGCGCCACCAGCACTCATGTGAAAGTACTAAAATTTCATCAGAGTTCTATAGATTTTATTTATAATGTGGAAATGGGTTTGTATTGTGTGTTTTTTAAGTTTCAATCTTAGTTTTTAACCAATTTTCAAATTTCAAAAACACAACCAATATAACTATTGTTAAATTGAATTTTTGAATTAATAAAAAAATGGAAATTATTACTTTTAAGTTGTAAAGATAAGAACCGACGACAAGTGATGAACTTAAGTAGGCTCGAATGCCTATCCGTAACACCTAGGTACCAAGCCACCTTAGTTCCGATAACAAACGCATCATATTTTACCCAAAAACGATACACCTTCTCAAAATAGCTATTATAGAGTCTTATCAAACCTTTTACCTACAAAAATACCATTCCATCATATAAAGTATACAAAATGTACATAAACATAAACACATGAATATATCAGTATTATTTTCGGCAATTTTATTTGTCTAAGTTGGTTTTTTGATAAGATTACGCCGCCGGTGAGTATCTACACCTATTTGATTCTATGATGAGATATATTTTGGGTGCCACATGAGAATTTTTGATTAACAACTTAATCGCCCACAACAGAAATGAAGATACACGCTAAACACGCTTCATGCTAAAAAAAAATCTGTCTCTGTTGGACAAAATGCAAATTAAACTTGAATTATGAATCGAGCGACGCTCTGAGCCGTGCCTTATCATAATGATTTCATCTTTGTTGTCTCATCTTTAAATTTGCATGAAAACCTTAAAATTACATGAAGTTTATTAAACGTCAATGTCACATCAAATGTCTGACATCAGTAATCATACGGAATTCTACACCTGACCCCATACGAAAATGTTGCTCTTTCGTACGTGCTGAAATAAGGTGACATCTTCTTTCTGACCCAAATGTCATAAACCTGTCAAATCAGATACTATCGTTAAATAGCTGCCAATTCAACTGTCAAAAATTGGATTGTGTTATTTGACAAGAAATTCGTAAGAAATTTATAAACAGCGCCAGTTGTTGAGTAAGTTATTACTTTGGCCAAACTTATAAGCCGAAAAGTGGCCTAGTCATCGACATCTCTAATAAATTTGCCAAAACATGTTCACTGCTGTCCGTTAATAAAAAATGAGTAACTGATTTGTACACAAATCGTTATAATTGATGGATTTAAAAGCATTTATTGCAATAATAATTACGACATAGCAATTGAATAGCATTTGAATTACATTTGTATCCGCGTGCGTACGTCCGTCGTTGTATACTTGGCTTCGTCGTCGGTGGGAATTGAGAGCGAAAGTGTGGGAGAAAACCGCCTTGACAAATGATTGTAGTGAAGATTGACACGATTTATGATTTGGTTTTGAATTGCAAAGGTGTGGAGTGTGGATAAGGTCGTTGGATAATTTGAAATGATTACCTAGTCTCGAACGGTAAAGCATACGTTATTTAAACAAGAAGGCTAAAGTGTTTAAGATGTTGATGAAGATAATGGCAATAAAATAAAATGATAAACGTGCCTCTCTATGAGATAATAATGTAAAATCAAATTAAAAAGTATTTCATTAAAAAAAAAGTAATACTGATTTCAGTGCTATAACATGGAGTCTCTATGATTTTAAGCATTTTAACAAGTTCGGAGAGCTTCCAATATACTCGGTTCTAAAATGTCAAACATAAAGGGTATTCTATTTATGCGAATTTAAATCTTAAAAGCCTTGAAGCACGTGCATATCCATAGCGTTTTTGTTTTTTTTTTTTTCAAACGGGTGGTTTTCAATCTGGCAATACTTTTTTCGGAGTTGGTCGTTATGACAGCTGTCACTTGATTTATGCATATTCTGGCCCACCATTTCATAATAAATAGGCTTACTCTTGATTCGCTTTGCTCAATAAATCGTAACAATCACTATTGTTGTGTGGATTATCTCAATTTGTGGACCTGTGGCGTGGCCTCCAAGATCGTGCTCATTAATACCGCTAAACTATTTTTTGTGGAATGATTTGGAGTCACTTGTTTACACAGATAAATTTGAGATTATTGAAGCTTTGAAAAAGAGTAATTTGACTAGTTATTGCTAGCTTACGGCTCCAATTTCTGCAAAAAGTGGTCGGAAATTGGACCTCTTAGCTGGTATTTACTTGAGCCAGTCGCAGCGGCTTCTTGCCCCGAATAATTTTTAAAACATAATAGCAAATCTTACCTTTATAATAAAGATAAATTCTTGGCTTTATATATTATATAAATAAAAATCCAGTGTCATATGTTTGTTCCCAGTGAACTCTTCACCAAGTCAACCGATTTCGATTAAAGTTGGCATTTTATGTGTAATTTGGTCAAACTTGAGATAAAGGATAGTTTATATTTCGATTAATAGTCTTCATAATTTATAATTAGCAATAAACTGATTGTAAATGTTTCATAAGTCTCGAACAGACGGCGCCTTAAATCAGATTCTTTATAGTAAACTGTCGGACTTTCTATCATGAATTTCTCATAGATGGCGCCACGTTGGAATTCGAAATTTCTTTTTCAACAACACGTGGTCCAATGTGATATTTTGATCGATCTTTAACGTAACATCGCTTTTTCTAGATTATTTCTCATTTAATTTTATGTGCTCTATATACATTTCTTTTCAACTACTAAACTACAGTTTCATTAATACAAGAAAACTAGCGGCCCTTATCGGCTTCGCACGGGTAGACATAAATATCATAACTCCAATATCCTCCACACTGCTTCGTACTAATGTACCAGCTGTTCAAATATTGTTTTGGGGCTCTTTCTCCTGAAAATCAACACGTTTTGTGGCCACCTACAAATACCACAGCCAACTTAGTGTACAAGAAGGCATTAAGATAAGTATACGCCTTTTTTCTAATTTATGATTCATGATAGTTTTAATTAGAATGCTTATAACTTAAATATCTGTACCTATTTATGTCCACCCGTGCGAAGCCGGGACGGGCCGCTAGTATATTATATATTTTATTTTTTCTTTAAAATCACTCGTCTAAAGAAACGTGCTTTATTTATCGAGTGTATTGAAATGTTTATTATTAGATTTCTACTGATTTCAGAGATAATAAACCCGGAAAATCGGGTTTGAAACTATGTACGCATGTAAAATATCCATCGGTTACTCGTAAGGACTTGAACTTATAGAGTCAATATTTATATAATTAATCTTAGCAGTACCCGTGGCACGATGGTTAGTACGTTGGACTGTCATGCCAGAAGTCTTGCGTTCGATCCCTACCTGTGCGAGGATTTGACAAATCCTCCAATTCTTGTCATGAAAAGATCTTTCTCAAATTAGCAGTTTGAATTCACCTTAAAACTGTAGGTCCCCTCCATTCCTAACAACAATACTCGCACACAGTATTATAGTTGAGAGTTGTAAGTTCCTAGGCCCCGTTTCTCTATGGGCTGTTGCTCCACCTATTTTTTTAATTTTAGTCTACTCTATCAAGGTCGGAAGACCTCACTTGCTTTTATTGTCAAAAAAAAGTTTAAGATAAGACGATGCGTATTCTTCAGCATCGTTTAGGAAAGAATTGTGCCGAGCTCAACCGTCAAACAATAGAGGCATAATCTTCCAAAGGTCCATTCAAGTTAAGAACTTTGTCTAGCTAGGCACCTCTTTAAATTAAAAGAAACACACCAAATGAAGAATAACTCTTGCTAATCGCTTATTCCTTGGACTTAGAAGGCAATCGAGTAGTAAAGTCATCTCTCGCGTATCTAAAATCATCATCTAC
This sequence comes from Eupeodes corollae, assembly GCF_945859685.1. Lineage (NCBI taxonomy): Eukaryota > Metazoa > Arthropoda > Insecta > Diptera > Syrphidae > Eupeodes > Eupeodes corollae. The sequence goes on from NC_079147.1 coordinate 223,550,704, forward strand.
TCGTATAAGACGCTCATCATCTCGGTTCTCATTTTTGGTGCTGAGGCTTCATCACTGTCAAAGAAAGGTGAGAGCTTCTTAGGATGCTTGGAGAGAAAAATTCTTCAAGTGATTTTTATTCCCGTCTGCATAGATGGAGAGTGGAAGAAAAGATACATGTACGGGCTGTACATCGACACCGACGAGATGGCAAAATGGAGGTGGGTTATGAAGAGTGAATGGCCATCAAAGTTCCAGCCCGGAAGAACTTCGAATTCAATCCCGGGGAACTGTGGCACAGTGGAGGAAGACTGTGACTCAGGTGGTGCACGCAGGTGGGAGAGGACCTCAACCAACGTTGGGAGCAAAACTGGAGACTGGAGACTGGAACCTGGACTGGAACTTGCAACCGAGCTGACTGGAGACGCATATTGCTTGAGGCCCAGGTCCACCTGGACTGTATCGCATCCTTAAGTAAGTAAGTAATCTAAGTCTACCGAGATTGAAAAGAAACAATTAACAAAAAAAATGTCTAAGGGCGAATTTTTTGTTGGCATACCACCATACTGTTTCATACAGGCCAGCTGTTTTGTCAATAAATGAAACCCAAGTAGTTGAGGATTCTGATAACTTTATTCCTTTTCCATCATGGCCTAGCCATATACATCAGGAATGATGTTGCTTGGCAGCTCTTACCACAATATGGTACTTGCACCAATTCCTTCTTTAATTATATGTGGTTTAAATTCTCCGTAAATAAGCAAATCATTCCCTACTGCTTCCTTTATCGAAGTCCTAATTTAGACAGAGTATCAACTTGTCGTGAATTTGATGCTTTGTCTGATTCCATCCAAAGAATTGTTTCGTCCTACCCTCGCACTGAAATCGTTGTTACGGGCGATTTCAATGTACACAATTCTTCATGGCTTCAACATTCAGCCCGATGGAGAGTGGCATAAATCTTAGCTGAGTTGAACCAAATAACTCAGCTGGTCAACGAGCCCACCCGAATATCGGACGTTGACTCTTTACTTGTTTCTAACCTCTGACCCTGATAAGTACACTGTTAGTGATCTATCTCTCTTAGGCACATCTGACTATTGTGTCATATCAGCAAATTTCTCGTGTAAAAACTCTCCAGTTAAAGAAAGAGCTCCTAAGAGAACCGAAAGCCAACAGGGACGGTCTAAATAATTACTTCAGGATCTTTAACTGGTCACTATGCATCCTCGATGGTGACGTTGACGCCAGTTTAATTCTCCTGTGAATGAGAACTTTTATAACAGGGTTAAAAGTATCAGACCCAAGAAAAACGCATGGTTTGATGTGAGCTGTAAAGAGGTTATTAGGGTCAAAAAGGTAAGTTTCCGTTGCTATAGAGCCAAACGTACTGAGGAAAGGAAAAATAAAAGAAAGAAATTAATAAATCAAAAAAATGTATGTAAACTTTCTTCTCAACGCCCGAGATTTGAAGGTACATTATGTCGTGCAGTTCTTAGGTCCAAATTTTTGACACATGCTATCGTAAAGCATCGTTAAGTCGGTATGCAGCCTGTGAAAAGTGGCAAATATTGAAAACTTGTTTCCAAAGTGAGTGCGGTGTAGATCAAACAGGGCATATTTTTAATAAGAAGTTTAATCCGAAAACGGTGCGCGCAGCCGCTAATACTTTACCTCTTTCCGAGCGTGTGAGACTAATATTTAATTCACGAACATTAATTCGCCATGGATTCCAAAATTTCAAGATTTTGCCAACTACCTTGAAGAAAATCCTGCACAAAAAGCTTGAAAAGTAAAATTGACAAAATTATTCTCCTTGAAGCTACGATTTCAACACTTGGGCCGTGAAGGCAAGCATCATCAAAGCTACAGCCCGAAAGCATGAACTATGTCTTGGGAAATTTGAGCTACAACATGCGACACTGTATTAACCAGACGAGTCAAATACTTGAACAGCGTTTTTTCCATTAAAAGAATATTTGGTTAAAAAAATGTTTGGGAAAAATGCTTCAAGGAAAACGAATCTTAATCCAAATGTAGGTAGCTGCATCGATAATTGTCCAACCGACAAGAAAGAATAAAATCATAATATTGAAAGATGTGTTCTGTATTGTGTGCCACGTAAAAGTTCAATATATGTTTGTATTGAAAACCATTTTTACCAATGGCAGACCAATTTTACCAAGGAACTTATGTAGCTAAGATCAACTTTAATCAAAGTTGATTATGAATCCGTGATCGGATAATTCTAATTGAGAAACACCGTGATGAAACTCCCTAATATCAATTTTTGATCGACTTTTCATTTCAACTAGTTTTTATTTGAACTCCTCTACAGTCTTATTTTGAAGGACTTTAGCCTCTTGTTCACCTCAAGACCTATCAAGAATTAAAAAAAAATATGTATTCAATAAAATACAATTTATTCCTGATGTCATTATCTTGAAATTCCGAGAAAAAAGGAAGTCATGAAAACACATTTCAAAAATAACTCCATAAATGTTGTCCACAACAGATTTCAAACATAACCTCCACAATCCACAAAACAACCGCTGTATTTTAGACTCCAAAAGAGCTGAACGTTGCCGAAAGCACTGTCATCTGGAGCTGTCACAGCTGACTGACATTATACAAACGTCTTGTTTTGATTTTTGTTTTTTATGTAACCTTACTTCAACACCTGTTTGTATTTTTCGTAAATTGGTGAAATACCCCGGCAAATATCCTGAATTCCCAAGTAAAATAAAATAAATTCCTTTGCAAATTTTAATAATTCCAAATCAATTCAGGGTTATCCTGTCAAAATAAGCGCACAAACTAGGAAAAGAATCACATTTCAAGAAGTCAAATGGCTCGCGGTACACAAGAACTTGCTGGGCTCTTGCGGGGGCTTCAGATTGTCGTCAGTGCTGTAGCGAAGGAGAATCAAACCCTCTACAAGCATTTGTGGTCAAATTCCAGCATACGTGAGTTAATCGAAGGTAATTTAGAGCTGAGTCGGAAGTACCTGGATAAAGCCACAGCAAATCCCGGTGAAGAGCTAAAAACTTTACAATCGCTTCTAAAGGAAACACAGGAACGAACCTGTGTAGTTTTTGAAGGCGCAAAGCAATTAAGTAGAATACAATTGCCTCAAGGAGTCAATATGGTGAGTGATGCATAAAAAACAATAAAAACAAGCCATTTCCAAGGTCGTCGCTCCGTTTTACAGATGAGTCAGAGCAATCCAGGCCAACAACCTACAGAAGGAAGTACATCGAATACTGCGCAGCAACTTCCTCCTGATGCCGCGAACCTAGATATTTCTTCAATAACTCTCAGGGAACTGGAAAAGATTCTCTCAAAACGTAGCAAAGATCGAGAAGTCAGCCTTCGATTGGCAACGACAAAAGTGGCTACAGAACCTCCACCAGCCGAGGCAGTCGAGGAAGTGAAACCAATACCTCCCAATCCAAGTGTATCTAAGGCAATGACCGATGACGAAAAATATGTAGGAAATGTGTTGAACATCCTTAAAACAGGAACTGTACAGGAAACTTCTACACCGCCATCACCATCCTCGGACAATATAGTTCTTCCGAAATTGAGCACTGTGGCGAAGCAGCGGAAGGTTCCTTCCAGTCGAATCGGACGAATGGCTACATTTGGAAGCCTCTTCGCTGGTCTCGGAATAGGCACCATCAATGAGCTCACAAAAGGTGCCTTAGGCATGGGAGGATCCAAGAACGTGAAGGAAGCACTCTTCAGTCCTGCCAATGCCGACAGGATTGTCGACACCTTGTGCAGAGTTCGCGGAGCCGCCCTAAAAATAGGACAACTCCTTAGTATCCAAGACAACAGTTTGGTTTCGCCGCAATTGATGAAGGCATTTGAGCGAGTGCGACAAGCTGCCGACTACATGCCCGATTGGCAAGTAGAACAAGTCATGTCCTCCGAATTGGGCGCCGATTGGAGGAGTAAGTTGACTTCCTTCGAACAGAAGCCATTTGCCGCTGCAAGTATTGGTCAAGTGAGTGGAGTTTATTTTCAGCGCAAGAGCCTATTGCATTCTGTTCTCTTTTTTTTGTGCTAGGTCCATAGAGCAGTTCTTTTGGATGGAATGGAGCTGGCTATAAAAATTCAATATCCTGGTGTGGCTAAGAGCATTGAGAGCGACATTGATAATTTGGTTGGAATGCTCAAAGTTTGGGATGTCTTTCCAAAGGGATTTTTCATTGATAATTTTGTTAAAGTAGCTAAACGTGAATTAGCCTGGGAAGTTGATTATTTGAGAGAAGCTGAATACACGGAAAGATTCAAAGAGATGATTGCACCATACCCAGAGTATTATGTTCCTACTGTGATTAAAGACATGACCACAACGAGTGTCCTTACAACCGAACTTGTACCCGGAGTGCCTCTAGACAAATGCTTCCAAATGAGGTGAGTTAGTGAAGTGTCTGCATTTATAAGCTTGGTAATTATACTGAAGGTACCTTATTGGATATTTGTACAATCAATGAATTTAGTCAGTTTAGAAGCATCTTTGGGTTAACGAATTTAAATTGTCACAAGATCAAATTTTAAACAAGAAGGATTTCTGCATAGAGTAGGTTTTGGTGGGGCGCAGTTTAAAAAGTCATTTAAAAACGTATCTTTGTAAAGTCTCAAATTCTTCTATTTGAGTGTATTCAAAGGCTTGGACACCGTAACATAAGCAAGTATTTATTGTTGCATTGAAGACTCTGTACTTTGATGAGAGGTCGATAAGTTGGTGGCTAAAAAAATGTTGCCACATCAGGTTTAGGGCCAGTTCGGCCTCCCTGGTTATCTCTTTCGCATGATTGCTCCAGTTGAGGTTATAGGTCAGCAATACACCTAGATATTTAAACTCACTCACAATTTCAATACGCTCGTTGTTGATGTTCCATGATTCTTCAGCACGTCGTGCATGCCGCCTAGATTCAAATATCATAACCTTGGTTTTTCTAGTATTAAACCGTAAGCCCCAAGTTTCGCAATATTCTCTAAGTCTATTGATTTGCAGTTGTAAAGAAAGTGGGTTATCCGCCAAGAGTACCGATCATCTGCATACAGTTAAACTTTAATCAAAGATTCGCCAAATATTACACCTCCCGGTAGGAGGACTTAAAATACATCCTTGGGGAACTCCCGCCGCTGTCTCAAAACTTTTGGATAAGTTGTTTTCATCCCATACTGAGGCTACGTTGAACTTAGAAAGTTAGAATGAAAAAGTAAACATTTTTTCGAAAGGCCCAGAGAAGATAGTTTGTAAATCAATGCTTGTCGATTGACAGTATCAAAAGCAACTTTGAACTAAATGAAGCAGCTGGAAAGCTTTTTCTTTTTCTATAAATGTTGTCTTGCTCTGCTTGTTAGTGCAAAAATTTGGTCTACCGTTGAGAAACCGGATCGAAACCCAGCTTGGAAGATACTTAAGCGGTTGTTTGTCTCTATCCATCTCGTAAGCCTCTCGTAAATAATAGAGTTTAAGATTTTCCTTAAAGAGTTGAGAATAGATACGCCTCTGTAGTTTTCTGCAAGACTCCTTTCACCACCCTTGAAAATAGAAGTAGTTTTTGAAGTAAGCAGTAGAATATTTGTAAAATTCCATTGGGATTCCATCAGCACCCGGTTGTTCTTCATTGTTTTCAAAACACTTTCTAATTCAATCAAGGATATCGGTTCATCAAGTTCAGGAATATGGTTGTTTGGCATGGCGTAACTAAATGATAACAGAGACTCATCTGCTGATAAAAATCCTTTGAAGTAATCTGCCAAAACCTCAGCTCCGAGAGCATTATTATTTGAAGGAGTATGTTTACACCCTCCTTACTCCCTGGTTAGGTTAGGTTATAGTGTCTGTCCAAGATGGAAACGGACACACTTAGGCCAGTTTAATGGCCCATTGTGATACCACATGAATCTTGAGGCTTCCTCCTAAGCTCAATGGAACCAGCTTGAGTCCCTTACGAAACGTGAGAGGCTGATTGTACCGATATGATTTAGAATGTTTAGACCGTTAAAGAAGAATTCTCCTAGGTAATTCTTGCGTTTTCGAGCCAGAGCAGGGCATGCGCACAGAAGATGAAGAACCGTTTCTTTCTCTTCCTCGTCCATACAGCTTCTGCAAAAGTCATTTAAGAATACGCCTAGTCTCATGGCGTGCTTTCCTTTTCGACAGTGTCCGGTTATGACACCTATTATCGAGCTCATATGCGATCTGCTTAGAGAGAGCAAGCACCTTGAACGTTTTAAATCCAGTGTTGGCCGGATGTTTTTAGTGACTTGACACATGGTAATGTTGTTCCACCTGGTTCCTGTCCTCCCCACAGCGTCTTGCATTAGCAACAGTTTACAAGTAGCGATTGGTATGCCGGAGTGTGCCAAACGTGGTAGGATGGGCTGCACTGTACCGTTCCTGCCGAGTTCATCTGCCTTGCAGTTACCTGCAATATGGCTCCGCATCCAGCAAAGGTGAATATTAAACTATTGTGCCATCTCCATTAGAGATGATGGACAGTTATTGACTGTTATGTAGTTTGTAAAGACTGAGTCCGGTGATTTGATAGCAGCCTGACTATTTGAGAAAATACGGATATCAGATGTTGATATCACGTTTTCTTTAAGCCAGGACAAGACTTCTTGTATCGCCAAAAGATCCGCCTGGAATACGCTACAATGATTGGGAAGGCGGAATTAGAGACTTGATTTCAGTCGTTAACAGTACACACCTCCAGCAACTCCTTCTTTTGTTTTTGATCCATTTGTGTAAAAATGGACTGACTCATCCTCCAAGAATGTCCTATCCTCCCAAAAAGATCTGGGAGGTATAGAAATCTGGAAGTTTATGTCGAATTGTAGTTGGGGGATGGTGTAGTCTATGTGCTTTGGAATTGATTCTAAGTACCTTAGAATTACGGAGTGGCCAATGTTGTTGTTAGTCCACTGCGACAAAGCATTGAGGCGAATAACAGAGCTTGCAGCTATTTGCTTGCTAAATATGTCAAGAGGTGTAAGGTAGCAAGGTGTCCAGTGCCGCAGATGGGGTCGTGCGAAGCGATTCGCTTATACATAGGCAGGCTGAACGTTGGACTTTATTTAACTTCTCCCTGTTTATACCTTTCTCTAAAGTAGTCCACCATACTGCCACACTGTACGTTAAAATCGGTCTGATAACCGATGTGTATAGCCAATGCGTGATTCTGGGCTGTAAACCCCATTTATTACCAATAGCTTTTTTGCAAGAAAAGAGTGCTACAGTAGCTTTTTTGACTCTTTCCTGTACGTTGCGTTTCCAATTTAGTTTTTTGTCTAAGACAAGACCTAGGTATTTAGCCTCGTCTGAGAATTTTAATTGGATTTCTTTAATATAAGGAGGGTTGACAAATGGAATTTTGTATCTCCTCGAAAATAAGACCATATCGGTTTTGTGTGGGTTAACGCCCAGTCCACACCGATCAGCCCAAAGTATTAGTCTGTCTAAGGCATTTTGTAAGAGTTCTGTTAGGATGTTAAGATGCTTTCCTGAAACTGCTATAGCAACGTCGTCCGCATAGGCTATCACTCTGAAACCTCCAGACTAGTTAGGATGTCATTCACCACTAAGTTCCAGAGGAGAAGGGATAGAACACCACCTTGCGTGTCCCTCTTCTAACGAATCGTCTGCCAAAAGTTTTGCTCAGTTTTGAGTTCATTATTCTGCTAGTAAACATTAACTCCCGAAGCGAACTCTCTACATTAAGTGCAGATGTGTTCACATTGTTAAAGGCACCTTCGATGTCAAAGAAAGCAACCATAGTGAACTCTTTATGATGGAAGGAATATTCGATAGTGCATCCTAAGGTGTGTAGAGCTGTTTCCATCGATTAACCTTTACAGTAGGCATGTTGAGACGAAGACAGAAGTCTTGTATCGATATTTTCCCTTAAATGGATATCAATCAATCTTTCAAATGTCTTACGAAGGAATTATGATAGACTTATAGATCGTAGATCTTTAGGATTGACTTGCGAGCATTCACCAGCTTTGGGTATAAAAACAACTTTAACTTCTCTCAATGCCGAGGGAACATGGACCAGGTAAAGACAGCTGGTAAAAATTGCCTCAAAGATTGGTGCAACTATGCCAGAAGTCTTTTGTAACTCGACTGTTGTAGCTTGTCCCTTGTGATCAGACCTTGTGGATATGTTGTATTTGAACTTGAACGTATATAATTGTTGCAAGTTCCGGTAAAAGAACTACCAGAAAAGTGAATGTCCAATAGTAAGTTCAGCGATTCATTACTTGAATTTGTCCAGGAGCCGTCTGCATTTTTCAAGCAGCTTGGCATCTCTGGACTAGTTGAAAGAATTTTCCGTAACCTAGAGGCTTCAGTAGTACCCTTGGCATGATGGTTAGTGCGTTGGACTGTCATGCCAGAGGTCTTGGGTTCGATCCCTGCCTATGCCATCTTAAGTCTTTTCACGGGTACTGCCACTTGCGAGGAATTGACAAATTCTCCAAGAGTAACTCTTGTCATGAAAAAGTGCTTTCTCAAATTAGCCGTTCGGATTCGGCATATAAACTGTAGGTCCCCTCCATTCTTGACAACATTACTCGCACACAGGAATGGTTGAGAGTTGTAAGTCGCTAGGCCCTAGTTCTCAACGGACTGTTGCGCCACCCAATTTATTTATTTATTTAGAGGCTTCAGAATTTTCTTCTATCGTGCCACAGAAGGAACGCCAAGAAGATTGCTTAGATTTCCTTAGTGCCTTCTTGTAGATTCTTAGGGATTCTTTTTGAGAGTCCCAGTGAGAGGCTAGTCTTGAGGCTTTGGCGCGGTTGAAAAGTTTCCTGCATTCTTTCCTGAGCGGGTCAAGCTCTGAGGCCCACCATTGTGGTTTTCTGAGACAAGAGTTATGTCTAAGACTTCTTGTTGAGTTTTAGTTATGAAGAAACATTACTTACTAAGAGGTTAATACCAAGAATATAATCAAAAAGAGACTCACCTCTGTAGTTGATATTCGTACTGCCCCATACAGTATGATGAGCGTTAGCATCGCTCCCAATAATTAGGCGGATCCTTTGCCTTTCCGCTTCAGCGAAGACATTCTCCAGGGTTTTTCCAGGGAGATTATAGATTCGAATTTTAATGGATTCGAAGCCATAGTTTACGGAGCCCTCGTTTAAGGCTAGAGGAGCCAAGGATTCTTTGTTGAGTACCACAATGGCACTCCCATAAAGACCCTTCACTTCCTCTAGCTTGGCTATCTTCCGCGTCGGAAGGGACGGGTTGCAAACTCTGATCATCTCGAGAATGTCCTCGATACCAGCAGGTTCGATTGGTATCCAAATGCGGGCTCTAGGTCTGCTAGGAATGTGTTCCATAGCGACAACCTCGAGCTTCGCACCTTTCCAAACTTCACCTAACCGGCTGACAGCGAGCTTGTATAGGTCACAAGACCTCTGGTCGCCACAAACCATGAGTTTGACATGGCCTTGATTCCAACCCCCATCGCTTATGGAAGGAAGTGGTCCTGGAAGCTCCCTCAAAATGCTCAAAAAGCCACCCGATAGCTTAACCTTGACCAACTGCCAACGATCAGCCTATATTGTGTCATCATCATCGCTCCTGTCAATGACCGCAACCACGACTTTGTTCTTCGCGACGTCACTGAAACTGGATTGTTTCATGATGGGATTGAGGGGAGTGCTGGTGTTGTGCACCCGAAGCAGTTTTGGTGTCTGAAAAAATGCCAAACTCACTGGCAAAAAGATTTGCCGCGAAACCCATAATCAGGCCTCTGTCGACTTTTTGATGTGCTCTTTCCATTAAAGTCATTTACTTCATCGACAGCATTTCTTAATTTTTTGTAACCTTTCCAACGGATCTATTTCGCACCTGTACATTACAGTATTATCGGCAAAGGTGGTCATGATAGAGTTGATATCCACTGGAATATCGCTTTTTTATAAGAGATACAAGGTTCTTCCTAAGACACTTTCTTGCGGTACACTGAATTCTATTTTCTTTAGTTCCGAGTAATTTCTAATTACCCACTGGTCGTCGAAACACAAAATCTTTCTATTGTTTAGCTCGCGGAGTAATTCTCTAACTTTGTAAGTCAACTTGTGTAGTTTTTTTTCTTTTAAACTTATTTTAATTTATTTTAAAACAATTGGATATAAAAAGAAGAAGAATCTGAAATAAGAAAATCAAAAAGTAATTGTACTCAAGCCCTAAATTGTCTTTCATAAATAAATATTAGCTTTGATAAAATGTTTGTCTATGTTCAGCTACGAACACCGACGAATCATAGCCGAATCAACTCTTAAACTGTGCCTGCGGGAGCTCTTTGAATTGCAATGCATGCAAACAGATCCAAATTGGTCCAACTTCCTGTACGATGACAAGTCAAAGCGACTAATGCTGATTGATTTTGGTGCGACGAGGTTCTATCAAAAGGACTTCATCAAAAACTACCGTCATGTAAGTACTTTGATTCTTCTCTTGCATTAAGCTCAAACGTTCATCCATGAAATTGTATTTTTGAAGGTTATAATGTGTGCAGCCAATAACGATCGAAAAGGAGTTCTCGATACATCCAGAGAAATGGGATTCCTTACGGGTTATGAATCAAAGCAAATGGACGAAGCACATGTTGATGCGGTTATGATTTTGGGAGAGATATTCCGATATGATGGAGAATTTGATTTCGGATCTCAAAATACAACACAAAGAATAGCTACACTTGTACCAACAATGGTCGCCCATAGATTATGTCCACCTCCTGAGGAGATTTATTCGATTCACAGAAAGTTGTCGGGGGTGTTTTTGTTGTGCTCTCGATTAAATGTTAAGATGAATTGTAAACCGTTTTATAAGGAAATCATTGAAGGCAGTGTGAGGAATTGAGTATTTTAACCAAAGCTTGGTGTGTGTTCGTGAAAATGAATAAAGTGTTGTTTTTTTAATGTTTTGCTTAAACAATAATTATTTGGTGGATATGTTATGTAGGTTGTTATTATCAACTTATGTCCTCAAAAGTATTTGAAAAGTTTATGCAGATACTAAAACGTTTCATGTTTCAAGTTAGGAGTATGTGTATTTTTCTACAAACTTGTACCCTTTCTTCAACAAAACTATTTGTTTTGAATTGAACTCAAGTCCTTAGAAAGGTTAATTTCTAGAAAATTTGGATGATTTATTTTTTGGGCTATGTTTATAATTCAAGTTCAACATAAATTTGATAGACAGGATTTAATGGCTAGGTTCAGGAATAAATATTTGACAAGTGACACGAGAGAGAATGTCTTGAATCAGTTTTTCATAGTTTTTTCTAAAAAAATTAAAAAAAAGGAAACTTTCTTTCATAAACTATGGCCAGGCTGGTTACCTGGTATAGAATTATGTGGCTCCAAGCTTTCAAGACCTTGTTAAGTCCAAAGGGGTAAAATCGTCATACTGCATAAATAAGAACCTATCCTATCTTAAAAGATGGTTCTGTAACGCCGTGCCGACCGGTAAATATCGTTTTTGAGGTAAATGGTCCAATGATGCCGAAATTTCATAATCAGCACTAAACTGCCCTCTATGTGGATTTATTGACTTCTTGACTATAACATGTGCGGGTTTTTTGTGCTTCCGATGAGGCGCTGCATGGAAGGACCTGCTCACGAGTTTTGCGATCGGTGGGGTTAAAGATGTTGAAAGGTTTAGAAGCAGAAATGAAGTCCGAAAGTTCTATGAGTTTTTGAATCGAAATTCACAAGTGCATAAATATCGAACCAATATGGCTGGAAAGACAATAATGGAAACATCATAGTTAATCAGCAGTCAATGTTGAGTAAGTGGAAGGACCTCTTCTGCAGACTGTATAGCCGCGAGATGAGCTAAACTCCGCTGTCAGGCAGAATTATCTATTTAATATATACACGACGAAAGCAAACAAATCCGTCCTCCCGACTGAGACGAAGTCAAGATTGCCTAACCTGAAGTCTAACAATGCCGCTGGATCAGATGGCTTAAATGCCGAGCTTCTTAAAGTGTCTGGAAATATTTTTTTGTTTGTAATAACCTACTCTCACCTCCCCGTGGTGAACATCGGGTGCCTAGTATCTCAACTGGAGATTGGGTTCCAACCCCAGTGGATAGTTGGTGGGGTCAGCAAACGAGAGTTGTGTTTCCACTAAAGCACCTCACTTTATCCAGACGGCAGCGGAGGAATTCCCGAGATGGAATCAACGGTGGCGTCTACAGTTCTAGTAAGGTTGAACTACTTAGTGAACACCTTATAGGGCTTCTTCGATTTATTCGGAGCCCAAGCCTATAAGGAGCGGTTTTATCCGGCTGCCCATCCTTGGAGTTATACTTAGGATATGGCCCTCCAGGTTGGGGGCTGTGCCGTCGGAGTGACTTCCTGGCCACGTAAAAGCTTTCATAGTTGCGAAGCACCAACAAGCCTCGGATACGGACGGATTTACTGTTGACAACCAACGCAAACGAATTAAGGACAACGAACTTCAGATATGTACGTGGAATGTTAGGTTCCTTAACAGACTACGTGCGGCAGAAGAGTAAGGGGAGGCTCTAGACCGCTATAAAGTAGACATCACCCCCCTCCAGGAAGTACGATGGGATGGGCCGGGCAAAAAGAGGATGAAAAACTGCGATATTTACTATGGTGACTGCTACCACGAAAACCAACAGCGCTTATTTGGATGCGGCTTCGGCATTGGAGTCAGACTTAGGCAAGAAGTCTTGAGCTATAGGTGCATCAATGAGCGCCTCATGACCATACGCATCAAGACTAAATTCGGCAACATTAGCCGAAGAAGAGAAGGATAACAACAACAAGGATGGGTTCTTCGAGCTCTTATAGACACAACCTATGAGCAGTGTCCTAGCTACGATATTAAAATTGTCCTGTGCGATATTAATGCCAAGCTAAGAAGGGAAGACATTTTTGGTGGAATAATTGGGAAGAACAGCCTGCACAACAACACTTCTAACAACGGATTCAGGCTCATAGATTTTGCTGCGGGGCGAAACGTTATGGTAGCCAGTACGCGTTTTCCACACCTCAACATCCACAAAGGAACTTGGACTTCTCCTGATCAATCTACCGTCCACCAGATTGACCATATTGTTATCGACGCCAGGCACGCTTCCAGCATCATGGATGTCCGAACTTTCCGAGAAGCTAACATCGACTCGGATTACTATCTCGTTGTATAGCCAAGGTAGCACTTCGGGTTTCCAGACCCAAGTAAAGCAAGGGAGATGCTGGGAGAAGGTACAACACCAAACGGCTACAATCACAAGAGATCACCAAATCCATTTCCGACCGAGTTACCAGTAACCTCTCCCGAAATTCTCTGCCACCAACACGATATATCGAAAACCAGTGGTAACATTGCCAAGATGCAATCAGAGAAGCCGCCTCTGATGTGCTGGGTTTCAAACAGCCACCAACAAGGAACCCCTGGTTTGATGAGGAATGTCGGCAGGCAAATGCAGCCAAACAGGACGAGAGCTGCTCATGAGCTCTATGAGCAGAAGAGGCGAGAGGAACACCGACTTCTCATAAAAAAAAGAGGGCATGAAAAGCGTGCGGTCGAATGAAGTTCGAAAGTTTTATGAACAGGCGAAACGAAATTCACCGGTACATAAACCTAGAACCGAAGGCTGCAAAGACGAAAGTGGAAACATCATAGTGGAACCGCAGTCAATGCTGAAGATATGGAAGGATCACTTCTGCGGACTGTATAACGGTGACGACGAACCGAATTTCGCTGCCAGGCAGGATGATCCATTCAACATAGACGACGAAAGCCAACAATCCCGTTCTCCCGACTTAGAATAAGTAAAGATTGCCATACCTAAGCTGAAGTCGAATAAAGCCGCTGGAACGGATGGCTTGAATGCCGAGCTCTTTAAAGCAGCTGGAGATAAGTTGGTTAGGAGCATGCACCAACTTATCTGTAAGATATGGTCGGAAGAAAGCATGCCCTATGAATGGAACCTCAGTATTTTTTGCCCGATCCTGAAAAAAGGAGAACCTCTAAACTGCACCAACTATAGAGGAATCGGTCTACGTAACATCGCCTATAAAATCTTCTCTGCCGTAATATGTAAACGTCTAAAGCCCATCGTCAACAACCTGATAGGTCCTTATCAGTGTGGTCTTAGACTAGGAAAGTCCACAGTTGATCAAATATTCACATTACGGCAGATCCTGGAAAAAACCCAAGGACACCAAATCGACACCCACCATCTTTTCATCGATTTCAAGGCCGCATATGACAGCATCTACAGTTACGAGCTGTATAGAGTCATGTCTAGTTTTGGCATCTCTGCCAAACTCCATTTGTGCAGCATGACCATGTAGAATTCACGCTGCTCCATAAAGGTTGGAAACAACTTAACAGAACCTTTCGATGTGAAAAAAGGTTTTAGACAAAGTGATGCGCTGTCATGTGATTTTTTTAACATCTTACTTAAAAGAATAGTGCAGAGCTCACACGTCACCACTAGTGGCACTATCGTTCAAAAGACTGTCCAATTACTGGCATATGCTGATGACATTGACATAATCGGTAGAACTCAGCGTGATGTCAATGGGGCTTTTGTGAGTATTGAGGCAGAGGCGGCAAAAATGGGTTTAACGGTTAATGAGGGCAAAACAAGACGTAACTTTGAGATAGTTAAGGACTTCGTCTACCTAGGCTCCGCTGTAAACGCAGAAAACACCAGCGCTGAGATCAAACGAAGAAAAACTCTTGCTAAGCGCTGTTTCTTTGGGCTAAGAAAGCAATTGAGAGGTAAAGTTCTCTATATAAAACTCTCATCAACCCCGTCCTGCTATACGGTGCAGAAGCATGGACTATGCAAAAGCGGATGAAAGAACCTTGGGTCGTTTCGAGAGCGTGTGATCTACGGTCCCATATGCATCGAAGGGGAGTAGAGGAGATGATGAAACGACGAGCTGTACAGCGACGTAGACTTAGCCAGAAGGGTAAAAGTCCAAGGACTAAAATGACAGGGTCAGGTAGAGCGCATGGAACCCAATGCTCCGGCCCAGAAAGTCTTAGAATCTACACCCCCAGGACGGTGCAGTAGAGGAAGACCGCGGATCAGGTGGCGCGCACAAGTGGAAAGTGACCACACCCACGCCGCGAAACTGGAGACATCTAGATAGGGACCGAACTAGATGGAGAAGTTTATTGGGTGAGGCCCTAGTTCACACAGGACTGTAGAACCACCTTAAGTAAGTAAGATTAGCCAGCTGCCAAAATTTTACTTCCAATTAAGACAAATTTATTGGAAAATTGACTGGAAAGTTAGCAAAGAAAAATCTCCCTAAATATCAATTCTATCAAGTGTGCTTGTGCCAAAATGACAGCTGGTTATGTTTTTTCATTCAAGTGAAAGCTGAACTTTATTTCATTATGGTTTCTTCATTTTTTGGACAATTTTAGCTTTTGTTTTGTAAGAGTGTATTGTAAACATTAACATTTTGGGTAGTTTTGTTAATGGTCAACTTAAGATGAAATTGGAATGGAAGTGTCCCTTTTGTTGTCTGAATCTTCAAAATGGCTTATATAAATTTTATGTTAAAAGCCAAAGTTATTTTGAGAGTCACAAAACTTTAAACAAAAGTCAAAGTAATAACTTCACTGAAGTTACTAAAAGGCTTTAGTTCTAACAACTCAGTTTTTAGGGGACACCCTGTTTATCAGAATTTTCTGTTTTATTCTGTTAAGTCTTGACTTTATTTTTAAATGGAAAATGCAGCTAGCTCAATAACCTTTTTTAGGCTACTAAAATATTTGTTTTTAATAATTATAAATTTTATTTTATACATTTTTACAATATTAAATATGTACTCATAAACCAAGTATTGCATAAATTTTTGTTTCCGCTTTTCATTTAATTGAACTTTTTTTGGATTAAAAATAGGACTTCTCGTCTGTCGTAACATTATAACTCCATCAAATCCAGAAGTGATTTCTTAGCCTCAAAGCAAAATGCAAATTCATCGTCCCTCCTCATGCCGCAACAAAATAGCTCAAAATATTACTCCCACTCCACACACACACTTTTCCCTAGAACTACACCTGCTGGTGGTTTAGCTATAGTGTCTGTAGGTTGTAACATCAGAAACAATGAGGATATAACTACAAGATTAACTATGAGGGTTCTTAAAGTTAATTAAGGAGACTTCTATATCTTCCACTTGGTTTTGCACCCAACACCAGCACAAACGCCTTCATAATCATTTGCCACCTATGGTGTGTAACGTCTTACTTGAAAATGATGACAAAGACGATAGGGAAAATCGCACCCACTATACTGCTGCTGCTGCTACTGCTACTCCTGCTGGTGGTGCCATAGTATTTCTGTGTCTGACGGACACTTCTTGGTCTTGTGTATACCTTACCTATTGAAAGGTACGTGCAAACGAAGACATATCCAAGTCCCACAAATTATTGCTCTATAAAAACAAGTAAAGACGAAAAAAAAGTCCTTGACAATCCTAAGGAATGTCGGGAATAAACTAATTAAAACGAAGAGGGTGGTAAGAAAATAGAAAACTTCTAAGGGCTGTACTTAATTATTTGGAGCCTTGAAACAAAAAAGATTTCTCACTTCTAAGTTAACCTACACTATCGAAAAGCTTGAAGCTAGAAGCTTTACCACTTTAGCTAATCCATAAGAATCTCAACAATTTTGGTCAATACTCGAAATTCAGGCCCTACATAAAAGAATGTACACTAGAGCTTGACTAATAACTTGATCCTGAAAATCCGACACTGGAAGTTTTTGTTGATTTAGCTTTGTAACTGAATCCTATTTGTGTTCGCTGACGCCCGACCGCCCACATCCATACCAAATTAAGTCGTATCGCTTTGACAACAGCTTTGAAGGTGGATTCGGATTTTTGACTAATTCACTTGTTTTCTTGTTATGGGGTTGGTATCTCTTATACCCTCTCTTACTTATGTCTGTAGATAGGTTTACCCTAAAAAATCTTCTACAATATATACTGAAGATGTGAAATGGTTCTGTTGATGCTTTGAACTCTTATTCTATATATTATGTATATATATCTATTTGAAACGCCCGCCAGCGGGATTAAAGACTGAAGAAAGTAAAGGTAGGTATGAAGTCAAGGTTCAAAACGATATGGCAAGCAGTAAAGACACAGAGGAGCTTGTTTATTGATCTATTTGCGGTTTTCAAGAACAACTGCGGGTGAAAGCAGGATAATTAACTTTTGTCCTGTGGTAACGTAGCTTTTCTTAGACAAACATTCTGTCGCATTTAACACGCGCTCTATAACATTATATGAAGGTATATGTTATTGACGAAACAATAAAGAGAAAAGTGGGAAGCGCGTAGCCTTTAGACGCATATAACAATTTTATGGGAATTCAAAAAAAAAACAAGAGTCTGACCTTTGATTTTCATGTTTATGTTTACCTACATTTTAAATCTACAAGTCTAATACATATGAGAATATAAGTTAAGGGCTCTTGAACGAAAAATAAGATTCTCAAAATTTTTGTATGGCTCTAGGAACTTTTTAACTTTCGGCACTTTTTTAACGTACCTTTAAAAACAAATCATTTTTATTTATGAATGCTGTAAAAACAAAGCAAATTTTAGAATTTGAATGTATTGGAGTTTTACAGAGAAGACCTATAAGTACAATGCAGATACAGGGTGGGCCATCTAGTGGTTTCTTTTTAAATCATAGCTTACAGTGTTTCCACCTCGAAATCTGCATAGAAACCAATTGAGTCACTTAACGTTTGAACAACGTTAGGAAACACGGAAAGCTTTTCTTCTAGAAGAAGTTGTTTACAAAATCAAGCACCTGCACCTGTTGTTCGAAAGATTATGCAAATTTCCTGAGACTGCTATATTAGGGGTAACACTCAAGGTCTCTGGTTTCAAAAGAATAGTACTTAATTCACGAACTTAAACAGAACGCTTTTGAACTTAGATATCGGATTATTCCCTTGAACCTCCGCAAATGAAAGCAAACGAGTTTTCATCTCGGCGCAGTAGTTTACTTACTTTATAATTACTTGACGTAGCAGTACAGTCCTGTGTAAACTATTACCTCACCCAATAAACTTGTAAATAACTTAATAGATGTCTTCAGTTGCGCACTTCAAGTTGTGTTAGGTCTTTTTACTTCTGTGCACTAATTGACTGCGTTGTTCTGTAGGCATGGATTCAAAGACTTTTCGGGTCGGAACATTGATTTCCATGCGCTCTACGTGGCTAAGTCTACATTGCTGTGCCGACCGCAAAAGCTCGTCGTTCCATCTTCTCTGCCACTCACTTTTTACGCATATGAGACCGTAGATCACGTAAAGAATTTTTATCTTAAAACGACCCAAGGTGCTTCAGAACTATATAGCAAGACAGGGATGATGAGGGTCTTATTAAGAGACACTTTGGTTCCTCGAAATAGGGCTTTGCTATTCAATTGTTTCCTTAACCTAAAGAAACAGCGGTTAGCAAGAGTAACTCTTCGTTTGATCTCATCGCTTGTGTTGTTTTCTGCATTCATAGCGGACCCCAGGTGTGTGGACAGAGTCCTAAGGCTCCTCAAATTTACATCTGTCGATGGTGACGTTTTGACTGAGATGTCGGTGTTGCAGGTCCTTTCTTGAACACAGCATGTACTTCGTTTTGCCCTCATTTACTGATAAGCTCATTTTTGTCGCATCTGTATCAATACTTACAAAACTTCCATTGACATCACGCTGAGTTCTTCCGAATATTTCAAGGTCGTCATCATATGCTAGTAATTGGAGAGACTTTTGAAAGATAGTGCCTCTAGTGTTGATGTGGGAGCTCTGCACTATTCTTTAAGAAATCGTAGGACAGCGCAGCACCTTGTCTAAAGCCTTTTTTTACATCAAATGATTCTGTTAAGTTCTTTGCAACCATCATGGAGCACCCCGAATTTTCCATTGTCATCCTGAACAAACGGACGTGTTTGGCAGGAGCGCCTGGCTCTACACAGCTCGTTCTTTTTAGATGCTGTCTCATGCGGCCTTAAAATCGATGAAGAGTCAATTTGATGTTCTTGGGTTTTTTTCCAGGATCTGCCGTAATGTAAATATTTGATCGACTGTGGACTTTTTTGGGCTTAAACCATACTGATAAGGACCTATCAGGTTGTTGACGATGGGCTTTATACGTTCACATATTACGGCAGAGAAGATTTTATAGGCGATGTTAAGTAGACTGATTCCTCTATAGTTGGTGCAGTTTAGAGGTTCTCCTTTTTTCAGGATAGGGCAAACAATATTGAGGTTCCATTCATCGGGCATGCTTTCTTCCGACCATATTTAACAGCTTATTTGGTGCATGCTCCTAACCAACTTATCTCCAGCTGCTTTAAAGAGCATTATTAGACTTCAACTTACTTCGTTTAAGTCGGGAGGGCGGGATTGTTGGCTTTTGTTGTCTTGTTGAATGGATCATCCTGCCTGACAGCGGAATTCGGTTCGTTCGTCGCTGTTATACAGTCTGCAGAAGTGGTCCTTCCATATCCTCAGCATTGACTGCGGTACCACTATGATGTTTCCACTTTCGTCTTTGTAGCCTTCGGTTTTAGATTTATTTACCTGTGAATTTTTTCACCTGTTCATAAAACTTTTGCACTTCATTTCTGCTTTTAAACCTCTCAACATCTTCGACCGCACGCTTTTCATTCCATCTTTTTTTCCTTCCGAGAAGTAGGCGTTCTTCTCGCCTCTTCTGCTCATAGAGCTTATGAGCAGCTTTCGTCCTTTTATGCAACGCCGCTTTGCCGACATTCCTCATAAAACCAGGGGTTCCGTGTTGTTTTTTTTTTTTTGAAATCCAGCATATCAGAGGCGGCTTCTCTGATTGCATCGTGGAAATGTTGCCACTGGTTCTCGAAGCATGTGTTGGCGGCAGAGAACTTCGAGAGGGGTTACTTGTAACTTGGTCGGAAAAGGATTTGGCGATCTCTGGCAATTGTAGCCGTTCCACATTGTACCTTCTCCCAGCACCTCACTGTTTTGCCTTGGGTCTGGAAACCCGAAGTTCTACCTTGGCTACAACGAGGTAGTGGTCCGAGTTGATGCTAGTTCCTCGGAAAGTTCGTACATCCATGATGCTGGAAGCGTGTCTGGCGTCGATCGCAATATGGTCAATCTGGGTGATGGTAGATTGATCTGGAGAACTCCAAGTTCCTTTGTCGATGTTGAGGTGGGGAAAACGCGTACTGGTTACCATGACGTTTCACCCCGCAGCAAAATCTATGAGCCTGAATCCGTTGTTGAAAGTGTTGTCAAGCAGGCTGTTCTTCCCGATTATTTCACCAAAGATGTCTTCCCTTCCTAGCTTGGCATTAGAAGCGCTCAGGACAATTTTAATATCGTAGCCAGGATACTGCTCATATGTTTTGTCTAGGAGCTCGAAGAACATATCTTTGGTGTAGTCGTCTTTCTCTTCTGTGGGGGAGTGCGCGGATGGTCATGAGGCGCTCGTTGATGCACTTATAGTTATAGCTCAAGACTTCTTGCCTAAGTCTGGCTCCAATGACAAAGCCGCATCCAAAGAAGCGCTGTTGGTTTTCGTGGTAGAAGTCATCATAGTAAATATCGCAGTTTTTCTTCCTCTTTTTGCCCGGCCCATCCCATCGTATTTCCTGGATGGCGGTTATATCTGCTTTATAGCGGTCTAGGGCCTCCGCTAATTCTTCGGCTGCACATATTCTGTTAAGGGATCTAACATTCCACGTGCATATCCGAAGTTCGTTGTCCTTAATTCGTTTGCGTAGGTTGTCAACAGTAAATCCATTCGTATCCCGGGCCTGGCCTGGTGCCAGAATGTCACGGTCTAAAATGGTAAACCAAAATTTCAATTTTAAAATGAATTCCAGTTAAATTTTTTGTGTCAGAGTCTGATTTCAAGAGATGTGAAACGTCGAAATGAAATGATATTTTCTTGTTACAGTCAAAGTCCGTTAAATGTTTAGTAGTTTTATTCTCTTTTTTAAAAACTTTGAGTCCATGGACAATATGAGAAAGACATAAGGTCCACCTGTTAATACAAAAATTTAACGACCGAAAAAGAGAACTTTTTTAGATCTATTCATTTAACTCGTAGTGTATTCATAATATATGATTGCTACTTCTATGAATTTATTGTGACAATTTTTCCTTCCCTTAAAAATGTTCACTCAACACTGTCAGTGCCCATTTTTTGATTTCTATCTGTGATTCTATAGGTACTTGGTCTATAAATTATTGTTGTATCTATGTTTTTAAGGGGTAGTTTTGATTTTGACTTAATTTCGTTATGCAGCACAGCAGCGTTTGATAAGCCGCCCATTGGTTGACCATGTGATGTGTGCGTCCGATAAAAAAAAGAAGAAAACAACAACAACTCCGTACAAAAATAAAGGAAATAAGTGATTTCCAAGTTGGTTTTGAATTGGTCACTTTAATCCAAAGTGTGTGCCTTTTAAATTGATGCATTCCAAGAGAAGATTGATGAAATATTGGTTTTGACGAGAAGATGTTTCTAAATGAAAATATAACTATTTTTGTAACACATACATACGTCAAAATTAGTTAGTCAAAAATTGTAAGTATTCAAAATTAATGTTAAATTAGTTCACAATAAAATAAGAGTTGTTTCAATACTTGATCCTTCTTATATCTTCAAAGTCCCTAAATTAAATATGTTGGTAAAATTTGACAAGTTGCGGCAACACTGTCAACACTAATTTATCAACATTGTATATAACTAATATTATATACTTTTAGTTCATCAACAACATCAAGCAACAGCAACAGGGTAGCGTTGATTCCCCACATGCCTCATCTCTTATCTACGATAACTCTCCGCTTCGGCCATCTCACTTTAATTCGATTCGATTCGCATTATTTTTGTGAGCGAGATTAACCAAAAGAGTGCTTCAATTCCTCAAAAACAACAACAATAATAATGTCGCCCCGATAAGAGTATGAGTCTCTTTTTAGTGTTACCGTTGATACATTTTTGTTGAAAAGAAAATTTAAAAAAATAGTTTGTAAGAATTGTTGAATTTGTTAGAAAATAGTATATTTATCAAAATTATTTCAGATAATTTTATTAAATTTCCAAAATACTGTAATGCAAGAAAGAATATTTCATTATTTTTTGATGATTGTGAACAATCAGGCATTAGGATATAGTACAGACTATATGTCTCAATCATTTTGTGTGACAATAGGCTTTATACATTCGTAGTCAACTGAATTCTTATGCGTTTACTTTATTTGGCAGATGTCATTAATTCAAACTTTAAATTTTACCTGTAAGCTGTAGTTTATCGTGCAAAAAATTGTTAAAACATTATTTTCTAAAAAAATAAACTTCACAAAATTCTTGAACAAAATCAATGTGTGTAGGTATTACAAAGTTCAGCATTCAGTTGAATACGAATAGATTTGGCTAGTTTATTATCCAAGATTTCATTGGAGTAAGAAATATAAACACAATACCCTCTTCGTTCTCATCTGGCAATCAAATAAGCTTTGCATTTCTTCTTTTAAATCATGCGATAGAAAGTTTTCAGATTTCTGTCAGCAAAAGTGAAAAATGTGTATAAGAAAATGTATTTATGTTTCAGAGTCAGTGCCCTTTGGGGCAATATTTTCTCAGGTTCAGATGGCATAAGGATCTTGAAAGCAAGTTTTTAGTTTGTGATTTTTCAGCAGTCCAAAGCCCTAAAATTGTGATACTTTTTTCATTTCAGAGGACTGTTTCCAAATGTTCAGATCGATAGGACAACAAGCTTGGAAAACTAAGACAAAGTCAACAAATGTCAAACTCGTAAGGGAAAATGGATAGATAAATCTCAAAACTAAAATGGCAGTCGAGATTGATTGCTCTAGGAAAGAAGGTAAATTTTGAAAAAAAAAAACATTTTTAAAATAGACAAAATCGATTATCACATATATTTATTGTTTTCAAAGTTAAGGTAATCACAAATTTCAATTCGTTAAAGTTAAAAGCTTAAATGCATTTTAAGAAGAACTATGAGGTTTCAGACATCACTTTTTTCAGAGCGTTTTCAACAATCTCATTATACCTAGACCAGAGTTGAGAGCTTGGAAAAGAAACAAAAAAAACCGTCAGAGACTTTATTATTGGTGATAGATTAGGGCTCGGTTAGGACTTTATTTGTGGAACATTGGAAACGATGGGATGTTAGTTTTTCATTTTATAAAAGTAGGCTTGGAGCCATGCTTACATACTAAAGAAAATTATATTTTTTCACGATCAATTAGCTTCTAACTCATTTTTGAATATCGCTCTGCCATACTTTTTGCTTATAGTTTTGAGTTTGATCGAGTCATAAAACTGTAATTTTTTTGTATTCAATGTTTATTTCTCGAGGGAAAAATTAATATTTTGCTATACTTTGGTCCACCTTCCTTTTAAAAAAAGTAAACTTGTATAATAATACAATATTTTTAACGACTTATACAGTATACTATGGAAAACCGATTGTTGACTTGAGGTCCCAGTGAAGCGAGTTGTTTGTGAAACATTATATGAGTATTTCTTATGAATGGTGTTTTTCGGGGCCTGTGGCTTAGAAGAAGAATAAAACGAATATTATTTAATATTATGGTCAAATAAAGCTTTAAATAAAGATAAGGGTTTGCAATTATATTTTAAAAATGATGTTATTCCTTTCAATGTGTCAATCTTTCAGGCTTATCTGCGTAGAAAAGCAACTTCACACAAATCAATGACTTATCGCAAATTTCACTAAAAGTTTTCTTATTGATTGCCGCAAAATTTTAAACATCCTTTTGTTAGGGGTTTCAACATTTACTAGTTAGCAGTTTGCTAAATATTTAGCAATTAACTAACGAACTCTAAAATGTTAAACCTTTCTTTTGGTATTGTTAACTAGTGAATTGCTAACTGCCTTTTATTAATAAATGAGCATCCAAATCCAAACATGTCTAAAAAAAAGTGACAATTCGTTAAAATAAACGAAGCAAATACCCTTAAATGGAACTATTGATTGGAATTTCCAACTGTTGGATCCTTCCATCCGCTATTCTTATAAGAATAATTTTCCGGATGTCATGGATTTAGCAAATTGCTAAAAAATTAAACTATTTAGTGATTTTAACTTTTGCAAATTTTTAAGAGATTTTAATATCGTTTAAAATTAAGCAACTCATCTTTTAAGCTCAGTAATTTGTTAAAATTGGCTTACTAAACCGTTCAAAACTTTGAGTCAATGTTTTTTTTGGCTGTACCATTATTTTGGTAATTAGGTAATAATAAAAACAATTCATGTGTACGAGTACTGTTGTCAGAGATATATTGGACCTTCAGTTTTAAGCCGAAACCTAAGGCTAATTTAAAAGCGCTTTTCATGACAAGAATTACTCTTGGAGAATTTGTCAAATCCTTGCAAGAGGCAGTGCCCGCGAAAAAAACTTTTAGATGGCAGGTATCGAACCCAAGAACTCTTGCATGACAGTCCAACGCGCAATCTATTCATTATAAAATAAAAGTGAACATAAATTAAGTGACAGCTGTCAAGAAGAATTCCCAGAAACCCACACGTCTTTAAAAAACACCCGTTAGTTATTTTAGAAATTGAGCTACGTCCGTACGTCCGTACGTTCGCAACGTTTTTTCGTCTTCCATAGCTCAAGAACCAGAAGAGATATCGACTTCAAGTAAATTTTCTTATACAGATATTAATGCAGAAAGATGCGAAAATGGCTACCATAGCAGTTTAAAAAAAAAACTTAAGAGGTGAAAATGTTGGTTAAACCTAAATATCTCAGGAACCAATAACGCAAGAGACTTGAATTAAGTTTTATATTATACATATATTGTAACGTAATACTAAACAAGTATATTTTTTGAAAAAATCCAATTAACTTTTTCTTATAAATCAAAAAAACTAAAAAAAATGTGTCACCTCAAAAATTTTACGAATAAAAAAATGATTTCATCTTTAAAATAATTTTGTGCAATGAAAAACAACGTTTTTAACATCTGTAAAAATTTGAGAAAAAAAAAACCTAAAAAACATTACTTAAAGTTGGTAAAAATTATTTTTTAACCCAAATACCTTTTCAAAAATTTGAGAATATGGCTTCGAAGTTATTTTATCTTATAAAAAATATTATTGTCAACATTCGGTAACATTTTAAGAAAAATCGAATTGACAGTTTTTGGACAAAAAATAAAAACCTAAAAAAAGAATTGCTAAAAGTTGGTAAAAATTGATTTTCGACTCAAGTGACTTTTTTAAAATTAAAAATATTGGTTTCAAACTTATTTTACCTCAAATAAAATATTGTTTTCGAAATTCAGCAAATTTGTTATAAAAATGCAACTGTCAGTTTTTTCATAAAAAATAAAATCTACAAATATGCAAATGCTACTCAAATTGGTAAAAATTAGTCGTCAAGACTAAAAATCTCGTTACCAGAAGTAGATTTTAAAATCGAACTATTTCATCATATGCAAAATATTGTTGGTAGTTTTTAAATCTTTTAGAATAATTCCACTGACAATTTTCCTATCAAAACACGAAAACCTACAAACTTTTAATCTAGACAAAAGGGATGGGAAGTTATCGGTGTGGGTCGCAACCCAGCCTCTTTTTTTCCATTCCAATAGGCTACAATTTTAAATATAAAAGTGATTGCCAGTTGACTAATTAAATATTGAAGTTTGATATTTATCAACAATCAATTGATAGTTGACCCTTACGATAGGGGCATTAATTCAGTTACTTACATACTTCACTGATTTTCTTCATAACAAATACTATTAACTTTCCTAATCAGATTTTACTAACAAATTCAGCAAAAAGATATTTGAAACAATGTAAAAAAGCGGACCTGATGTTAACTGTCAAATTAACTGTCATGAAAATCATTGTTGTAGTCTTTCCTTTTTACGAGACTAGAACTCTCACCGCAATAATTTAAAAGAATACTTTTAAAAAATTGAAACAAAATTCCGAGTCGAACGCATCTTATAAGTAACACAGTGGTAACACCAACTTTATACGCCTCCTTATACCATCGGTCCACCACCACCCCTCGCTTCTTAATATTTATTTTATTACTGCTGCTGCTGCTGCAACCTGCACACACATTTACATTTCTCATCGAGTCTCCGCGCCGGCCGCGTCGCTCAGCTCAGTGCCGCCCGTCGTCATCGTCGTCGTTGTTGTCGTTAGCATTCGTTTATATTTTGTTTTTGTTGTTGTTTTTGATATTGCTTGGGACTGGGAGTCGAGTTGCGACTTGCGTTTGGTGTTGGTTTGGCTGCTGCTGCTGTTCACAGAGATCAGTGATCGTCGCCCGCTGATTCCGCTGGCACCAACACCGAGCACCAGCAGATACTTCTCGGCTTCAAATCCGTGCGTTTGTTCGTCTTCGTAGTTCGTACGTAGTCTTGTCTGGCGTTTGCGTTTGCGTTTCAATGACATTTCTCGTTCAAATTTTCATTTTCCACCAGCGCTACTCTCGTTTTGTATCTAAAAAAAAAAAAACTACCCGCCTGTTTATTAATTATTTGAATTTTGAAACAATTTATTTTTGTTTTTATAGTGAATTAATTTTTTTCATTCGCTATTCGCTTCGCTTCATTGTGCGAGATTGAAGCCAAAGAGACGTGCGTCGTGCGTGTTTCACCAACTTTGATCTGATTTGTAATAAAAACAAAATTAAAAACGTTTTTCTTTATAATTTTATTAGCGCGATGAACGACGATTAATTCGAAGATCAATTCGATTAAACTCCGAAAATGGGATATTTTTTGAGTGTGAAGAAAATAAATGCAATTGTACCCAGTCACATGTTGCTAAAGAAATTGCATTAGCAATTTCGATTTTCGATATTCGATTCTGTTGTTGCAGCTTCATGATGATAAGAAATCGAAATCTCCTTAAAAGCAAATTCATAAATTAATCAAATTGGAGAAATAAAAACAGTTGGCCGCTAGCTATAAACCGTGTCGTAGGTGTTTGCATTTTTGTTGTGTGTTTTATTATCGCGATCGCGACGTGTTTTTGTTTTTAATCAACGACAAAAATTAATTCCGAAAAATCCCGATAAGAATACAACAAATAAAAATAAAATTAAATGAGAGACCCTCTTCATTTATTTGCAAATAAATTTATAAATTCTTTTCAAGTGATTCTCTCGCGCTACGACAACTCAACTTTAATCATACCTATCAGTGCAAGAGTTGCCGCTGACCGCAGTTCGTTACCGTTAAGAAAAAAAGGTGTTTATTTACACTACCGGCGAAGTTCGGTCTGGAAAAATAAAAAAAGAATCCATCCCGCAAGGATTGATTGATTGAAGGAAGTTGAATAAAAATGATAATAACATAAATCAAGCTTTAATCGGGCTTTAATTGGGAGAGTCGTTAAGTGCTAATCGGGTTTCGTTAGAATAGTAAAGTGCCCTGAGGGCAACCCTGATTATAGTGATCGTTTGGTTTCCGTTGATTGCGGTGTTTAGCGTATTGTGCAACGCAAATCGGGCGACAAGCGACAACGTTTATACGTTTATACGAGTGAGAAAATTATTCAGTGATTTTTCTTTTCTGTTTCATTTGTCATTTGATTCATTATTATTCCGGTAAATTTTGTTAGTGTGAATAGAAGTGTTTGTGAGAGAACGAGCGAACGAGAGAGAGAGAGAGCGCATTTTAATTTTTGTTTTTGTTGTTGTTTTACGGAAAAGACAAATTCTTGATATTTTACTATTTTCCATTTGGAATTTTTCTCTCTCTTTCCTTCTCTCTTTTCCTTTATCATTCTCTGTGTTTATTTTTCGCATTGTGTATTGTTATCAGTTCCCCTGTGCTTCCGAACTTGATCTTTTCACATTGTTGTTTTATTTTGTTTGTGTTCAAAAATGATAATAATCGAATAATTTAGGAATTTATCGGTCCGGTTCGGTTGTTGTGTCGGTGATAAAGTTGAATACCACAAAAGGGAATTCTTGAAAGAAAGGGGCCTGTGAAAGGTGAACACAATTTTGACTGACAGATGTTAACTATTTTGCCTTCAAATACCTATGAATGAATTTGGATTGGATACATGAATTTTATTCTTCAGATATTTGGTAAGTGATTAATTTGTTTTAAATCGATTTTGTGTTTATTAAACGTTTATCTCACAATTATTAGTTGTTTAGACTTGATTAGGTATATGATTACTTTTGTAAGCGTTGCTGACAAGAGCAATTTTTTGTGGTGCTTTGTGATCTACAGAAGTATTCAAAAAATCTGTATCACTAAAAAACAGCATGATAAACAGCTGTTCGTTTAATGTGTGCTGCACAGTAATTAACAAACGATTAAATACATTTTAAAGCCATTTTATTCAGTTACTAAGTTTTAGGTATGATTTTTATAATTAAGAACGATTTAAACATTAAAATGTATTGCTTGATTTCTGAGTTTCTGACAATTAAATATTAATATTGCCGTTACACTGATTTATGCTTGTTTGCTTGTTTTTTTTTCACAATCACACACAAACTGTCATTGTTAAGACGTTTTCAGATGCATTGGTGCAATTTTAAACGATGTAGTATAATTTTAAAGTCATTATTAGCAATTTACTAAGCTTAAAAGGTGATTAAGATAATTTTTAACATTTTAAACATCTTATTATTTATTAACATTTAACTCATTATTTCCTACAAACTTTCTTGTCCAGTTTTTCTTAAAAAATAAGATTTTTTATGTTTTCAAGAATATTAGAGCTACGATGTTTTTTTATAATTTACAGGGGTTATTAGTACCCTTTATATGTTTATATTTAAACACAGTGCGAGCATTAGGAAAATAGGGAAGGATTTAAAAGGAGATACCGGTGCACATTGGTCTTAAAGTTCTGAACATCAAAATGGGAGGGAAAAACAGAGTTGGCTAAAGCATTCCACATTCTATATGTGCAATTTAAGAAAGAATCTCTATACTTGACAGTACGCCCGAAATTGAGCTCAAGGGTAAACTGATGAGCATTCCTGGAAGTGCGAGTAAAGAGGTGGAATGCAACTGGCTAATTCGACAGAACATTCTTTGTAAAAATATCGATAAAATAACGAAAGGCATCAAACATTGCGGAGGTGTTCTAGCGATGTAAATGTTTCGGTTATAGTTCTATTGCCTATCATTTTTAAAGCCCTTTTATTGTATTCTATCCAAGAGATTTGAACTCGTTTTAGGGGCGCCTGCCCAGATATGCGAATTATATTCAAGCTTTGGACGGATGAAGGCTTTGTAAATTACAGCCAGATCAGAAGGGGTGAACAATTTCTTGCACCGTCGGAAAAAATGTAAGCACCTGGCAGCATTTTTGGCAATATCAAGTATATGATCATTCCATAAAAGGTGGTATGTGATACACATACCGAGTACTGACAGTTGATTAGTTTCATGGATGCAAGTGCCACTCATAGATAATGGCATCGGGGGTGTGTTACGCTTTAACGACAGGAGACAGCATTGAGTTTTCGAAGCATTAAATTCTACACGGTTTTTGATTCCCCTTTGGACAAGGCTGTCAAGATCAGAATTTAATGAGCTTATCATAGTTCCACATCTGAAATACAAGGGTGTGAATCTAGAAACGAGTATGAGAAACTGAGGGTACTGTCGTGGGCGAAACAGTTTAATGGATTAGAAGTTGCAGACATAAGATCATTTATGAAAGATCAAAGACCTATTAGCCTATCATCATTCATTCTCAAAACTCTGGAACGATTGATTGATATCCATGTACGTAATAGCATTGATAAGAGGCTATCGATGTCTCAGCATGCTTACTGCAAAGGGAAATCGGTAGAAACAGCCTTGCACACTCTGGTAAAAACTATTGAATACTCCAAACAAAAATAATATACTATGGTGGCCTTCCTGGATATTGAGGGCGCTTTCAATAACGTTGACACATCCGCTATCACTTCTGCTATGACGACCCTAAACGTTAAATACTCACTCTGCGAGTTGATTAATCTAATGCTTAAAAGCAGGATCATCAACTCTAAGATGGGAGATTTTTGTGCGAAAAGGTCTGTCGGTAGAGGCACTCCGTAAGGCGTTGTTCTGTCCCCTCTCCTGTGGAACATAATGGTTAACGAACTACTAATATCCCTTGAGGGTAAAGGCTACAGAGTGGTTGTGTATGATGATGTTGCTATCGCCGTCACAGGAGAACTTCCTAATACACTGAGAGACCTCCTCCAAAACGCTCACTAGATGGGCTAATCACTGCGGACTTAGTATTAATCCTCAAAAAACAGACCTCGTCCTTTATACACGGAAATACAAGACCCCAGTAATTGTACCTCCTTCAATAAAAGGTGTACCACTAATTTTTACCAATGAAGCTAAATATCTTGGTCTGATATTGGACAAAAAATTAAGTTGGAAACCTAATATTCAGGAAAGAGTTAAAAAAGCTACAGTAGCTCTTTTCCTATACAAGAAAGCCATAGGAAGTAAATTGGGTTTTTAACCTCACATTACCTATATATTGACTATACACATCATTCATCCGACCAATACTTATGTACGGGGTTGCAGTATGGTGGACTGGACTGGAAAAAGTCACATACTACGACAAACTCAGCAGTGCGTTGAACCACTGCATGTGTCTGCATACGCATTGAGAACCACACCCTCAGCAGAGTTAGATACTCTCCTCCATCTGACACCCCTCGACATTTTTAGCAAACAAATGGCAGTGAGTACAGCTATAAGACTCAACGCCTCATATCAATGGACCAACAACAATGTGAAGCACTCCATCATTTTGAACTTCTTTGGTTCTATACCAAAGTACATAGACTACACTATTCCTAAACCCCTATTTGGACAAAACTTCCAGGTATCCATTCCATCCTGAGATGAATGGGAAGACAAAGAACTTCTGGATGACAAATGCATCCATTTTTATACAGATGGATCCAAGACAAATGAGGGAGTTTGTAGTGGTGTGTACTCAGAAAAGCTTAATCTAAGCATCTTATTCCGCCTCCCTAATTATTGTAGCGTCTTCCAAGTGGAAATTTTAGCGATCAAAGATTTTCTCTCCTGGCTAAGAATAAGCGTGATATCAACTCCTGATATCCGCATCTTCTCTGACAGTCAGGCTGCTATCAAATCTATTGACGACGTCTCGACCAAATCTCTAACGGCCCTCGGTTATCGATCGTCTCTTATGGAGATGGCGCAGCAATTTAAAATTACCTCTGTTGGGTGCCGGGCCACAGAGACATCACAGGAAATTGTAGAGCCAAAGAACTCGCTAAAAATGGAACCGTCATACCTGTTTCACCTGAAAGGGAGAAGATAGGTATACCGATAGCTGCATGTAAACTTCTGCTAAAAGAAACTGCTGTTGCGATAGCAAACTCTAGGTGGCACAATTTGCCAACATGCGCAGCCCCAAAACTCATATGTCATTAAGTGGACCTAAAGCGCTCTAAAGATTTGTTATCTTAAAGCAGACTTCATATTAGCTCCCTAATAGGTATCCTTACGGGACACTGTCTTATAGGCAGACACGCAATACGACTTGTTGTAGCCTCAAAAGACTTCTGTAGGAGCTGTATGGACGAGGAAGAAGAGGAAACAATCTCTCACCTTCTCTGCACTTGCCCTGCTCTTTTACTAAGACGCAAACTTTATCTTTTGATAATCCCAGTGAACTAGCTAAAAAGGATATCAAATATCTTCTTCGCTTTAAAAAAAGCTCAAAATGGTTCGACTAGTGGGAAGTAACTCTCTAGATTCATGTGGTATCACAATGGGCCTTTTCTTTTAGCCCAAGTGTGTTGATTATGAATTTGTAGCCACTATAACCTAACCTAACCTAAGATCATTTATTAATATAAGGAAGAGATTTGGAGACAAAACGGAGCCTGGAGCGATGTTTTGTGTGCCGAGGAAATTCCTTCGAAGAGCTTCTAGAGAATTTTACTCTAGATTTGTATAAGTTTGACAAATTAACAGTTCGGTTCTTGATTGAAAGCGTAAACATAACTATGTCTATCGAATAGAAATGGCAGGCTTAGTTTTCATTGGATTTACTAGTACTTTTTTGGGAGGAATATTCTTACTTATTTACTTTAGGTAGCGCTACAGTCTGGGATGGACCTGGGCCGCAACCAACATGCGTCTGCAGCCAGCTCGGTCCTTAGCTAGCTGTCTCCACTTCCACACGCCCAGTTGGTTGAGGTCTTCACCCATCTTCGTGCCCCACCCGAGTCGCGGTCTTCCTCTACTGCGCCATCCCTCAGGATTGGATTCGAAGACCTTCAAGACTGGAGCATAGATGTCCATTAGCTCTAGATGACCTAGCCATCTAACTGATTTGACTTTAATTCTGTTAACTACGTCAGTATCGCTGTACAGCCCGTACAGTTCGTCGTTATATTTTCCCATCCATTCTCCATCTATGCAGACAGGAACAAAAATCACCCGACGCTCCTAAGACGCTCACATCTTTGTTTGACAGGGTTCAGGCCTCAGTGCCATAAATGAGAACTGGGTTGATGAGTGTCTTATAGATGGTGATTTTAGATGCTCGAGAGAGGGCTTTACTTCTCAATTGCCTTCTAAGTCCAAAGAAGCATCGATTTGCAAAAATTATTCTTCGTTTGATTTCAGCGCTGGCGTCGTTGTCTGTGTTGGTAGCGGTGCCTAGGTAAACAAAGTCCTCTACTACCTCAAAGTTATAGCTGTCCATGATGACTTTTTGTCCAAGACGTTGTTGTTTAATGTCCTTTTTTGAAGAAACCATATACTTGGGGTTGGGCCTCATTGACCACTTAACCCATCTTTTTCGCTTCCGTCGCAATGCTCAAAAACGCTTCACTGACATTACGCTTTGATCTTCCAATTATGCCAATATCATCTGCGTATCCGAGGAATTGGATGGACCTTTGCAAGATTATGCCTCTAGTGTTGACGGTTGAGTTTTGCACAATTCTTTCCAGAACGATATTGAAGAAGTCGCAAGAAGTCGCCTTGTCTAAGAGCTTTTTTGACATCAAATGCATCGGTGAGATCTTTTCCGACCTTGTTAAAGCAGCGTGCATTCTCCTCGTCATTCTGCACAAACGGATAAGTTTGACAGGGATGCCAAAACTAAACATTGCTCTGTAGAGCTCTTCCCTATAGATGCTGTCATACGCGGCTTTAAAATCGATAAGGAGAGGGTATCGATTTGAAGTTCCTGGGTTTTTTCCAAGATCTGCCGTAGTGTAAATATTTGGTCGATAGTGGACTCTCCTGGTCTGAAGCCACACTGATAAGGACCTATCAGGTTGTTGACGAACTGCTTCAGACGTTCACATAATACGGCAGAGAGGATCTTATATGCAATGTTAAGGAGACTGATGCCTCTGTAATTGGCTCAATTTAGAGGGTTCTCCTTTTTTATATATCGGGTAAACTATGTTGAGATTCCACTCATCGGATTTTTATAAAAAAAATAGTGAACTTCGAAAACAATATTTTCTGTGAAATAAAATAAGTTTGTAGCCAAATATTTGTAAAAATCTATTTAAGCCGAAAGTAATTTTTTACCTAGATTAAGTATTGTTTTTTTTAGGTTTTTATCTTTTGCTAAAAAAAAAAAATTTCAATTTGATTTTTCCTAAAATGTTACTCAATGTTGACAACAATATTTTTAACAGATAAAATTAGTTTGAAGCCAATATCTCAAAGTTTTGAAAAGATATTTGAATCGAAAATCAATGTTTACCAACTTTGAATTATGTTATTTCAGGTTTTTATTTTTAATATAAGAAAAAAACAATTTGATTTTTCTCAAAATTTTATCAGATGTTAAAAACGTTATTTATGTTGCAGAAAATTGTTTTCGAGATGAAACTACTTTTTCATTAAAAAAAATATATTGGTTTGGTATCACGTTATAATATATATGTACATAATATTAAATTTAATTCAAGTCTCAAAATTTATTTGAAGTCGATATCTCTACTGGTCCTTGAGCTATGGACGACGAAAACGACGTGCAGAACGTTCGGTAGTTCGAACGTAGGTACGTTCACACGCACGCACACAGACATATTTTTAAAAATCTTTTATTTTGACTCTAGGGACCTTGAAACGTCGAGAAATGTCAAAATGTTCAATTCGACAAGTCGGACCGATGTCTTCCTATGGTCTCTAACTAGCAATTTATTACTTATATACCTTAACATTTCTGAATTTATAGTTTCCGTGGAAAAAGTTTGCATTAAACTGCAATAACCTTTTCCGTAATATAAATAAAAAATAAACCATAAAGGTGAAGGCTGTGAAAACACCATTTCATTTTTTTGAATGTTTTCACTGTGGAAAGCACTTTTAGTTGATTGATTATTGTTAGAAATATTTTAATAGCTTACACTGTCTTACTTACAGTCCATTAAATACCTTGTAAATGTACAGGTTTAATCAACCCCTATTTCAGGCGTAAAAAGAGTCAAATACTTTTTTTTATATAAATGTAAAGAGATAGGTGTTTATAGAAAATTTGAAAAATGACTATTGAGTCATATTATGTAAGGTTGTTGTTGAATTAATGAATTCAAAATACAAAGTAAATATCAGATTTAAATATACTACTTCCCGAAATTATTACATAATGCCTCTATTCCCCTATAATTTAGGCATCATCTAAAAAAATACCTATAACTACCACGTGAGACCTACTTGCTCAATGATTGATTGATATATATTTTGACCTTAATTTTCTTTTATGACATGCATACACACATATGTATCTACTGTAAAAGTGTAGATTATATATCAATGTATTTAATACTTTTTTATATTTTTTTATGGAAAATCATAAAACAATTAAAACATACGGAATAAGTTTTTTTTTTTGATCTGAAGATAATGACGATAATAATTGCTTCAACATTGTAGGTTCCATTAAGTTTGCTAGTTTCATAGGAAGGTTGTCTTATTTAATATTTATGTCAAACCTTATTAAAGTCTATATAGGAAATAAATTAAGCCTTATCGTTCAAAAATTGATTTATCACAATGAAGATAAGTTACTTAAAAACTTTAAAAAAAAGTTTGTCCAAATTTGCAATATTTGTCGAAATACTGATCGCAAAAACAGATGATTCTTCAACGCCTTATAATTAATGGTTCCTGAGATAAAAAAACCTAAACATGAATGATTGAGACTTTTTGAGAAGGCCCATCAACTAAATTATAGAACACTTCATTATGTTGAAAATAAGCACTTCTGGGACACTATTTTTTTTGAAACCCAAATTGTCTCCGCGTGAAACAATTAAAAAATATGAAATGCTAGTTTTAAAAATTCTCTAGAAAACTATAAAAGTATTTGTCTTCACCTTCAGACGAAATAAAAAGTTTTACACATTTTTAAAATCTAAAAAATATACACTTTTAATAACGGGTGTTTTTTAGACGTGTGGTTTTCAATCTTCTTCAGAGTTGGTCTTTTTGACAGCTGTCACTTTGTGCTCACTTTAGTTTGTCATTTTGTAATGATTAGACTAACTTCTGAACAACGTTTTCAAACCGGGCAAATTTCCTACCAGAATGATAGTTCGTTGCTATATAGCCAAGGTTAGGTTAGGTTATAGTGGCTGTCCAAGATGGAAACGGACAAACTTAGGCCAGTTTAATAGCCCATTGTGATACCACATGAATCTTCAGGCTTCCTCGTAAGCTCAATGAAACCAGTTTGAGTCCCTCATGAAAAGTGAGAGGCTGATTATGCTGAAATGATTTAGACCGTTTAGATCGTTAAAGAAGAATTCTCTTAGGTAATTCTTGCGTTTTCAAACAAGACCAGGGCAGGGCATGAGAAGATGAAGAACTGTTTCCTTCTCTTCCTCGTCCATACAGCTTCTGCAAAAGTCATTTGAAAATACGCCTAGTCGCGTGGCGTGCTTTCCTATTAGACAGTGTCCGGTTATGACACCAATTATCGAGCCTATATGCGGTCTGCTAAGAGATAGCAAGCAACTTAAACGTTTTTAATCCAGTGTTGGCCAGAGATTTTTTTGTGACCTGAAACGTGGTGATGTTGTTCCACCTGGTGCATGCCCTCACCACAGTGTCTTGCATTAGCAAGTAGCAAGTTTACAAGTAGCGATTGGTGTGCCAGTACTTGCCAAACTTGGTAGGATGGGCTGTACTGTACCGTTCCTGGCGAGTTCATCTGCCTTACAGTCACCTGGAATGTCTCTATGGCCCGGCACCCAGCAAAGAAGAATGTTAAACTGTTGTGCAATCTTCATTAGAGATGATCGACAGTTATGAACTGTTATAGAGTTTGAAGAGACAGAGTAGAGAGTTTTGATAGCAGCCTGACTATCTAAGAAAATACGGATATCAGATGTTGATCTCACGTTTTCTTTAAGCCAGAAAAATACTTCTTTAAGTGGTTCAGAGTGCCCACTTCCACCAACCCCTTCTACTGTTTTTGAACCATCTGTATAAAAATGGATTGACCCATCTTCCAGGAGTTTCCTATCCTCCCAGAAAGATCTGGGAGGTATAGAAATCTCGAAATTTTTGTCGAATTGCAGTTGTGGGATGGTGTAGTCTGTGCGCTTTGGAATTGATTCTAAATACCTAAGAATTACGGAGTAGCAGAGCTTGCATCAATTTGTTTGCTAAATATACCAAGAGGTGTTAGGAAGAGTTAGGTGTCCAGTGCCGCAGATGGAGCCGAATGAAGCGATCCGCTCATAAATAGGCAAGCTGAACGGTAGACTTTATTTAATTTTACTGCCACACCCTACATTAAAATTGGTATAAATACCGATGTGTATACGTGATTCTGGGTTGTAAACCCCATTTATTACCACTAGCTTTTTTTGGAAGAAAAGAGATCTACAGTAGCTTTTTTGACTCGTTCCTGTAAGTTGCGTTTCCAATTTAGTTTTTTGTCTAAGACAAGACCCAGGTATTTACACTCGTCTGAGAATTTTAATCGGATTCCTTTAATATAGGGAGGGTTGACAAATGGAATTTTGTATCTCCTCGAAAATAAGAC
Source organism: Eupeodes corollae (assembly GCF_945859685.1). Classification (NCBI taxonomy): domain Eukaryota; kingdom Metazoa; phylum Arthropoda; class Insecta; order Diptera; family Syrphidae; genus Eupeodes; species Eupeodes corollae. Next base: position 223,587,798 of record NC_079147.1, read on the forward strand.
CAGATCGGTTTTGTGTGGGTTAACACCCAGTTCACACTTTAGGCTGATTGCCAAAGTATTAGTCTGTCCAAGGCATTTTGTAAGAGTTCTTTTAGGATGTTAAGATGCTTTCCTGAAACTGCTATAGCAACGTCGTCCGCATAGGCTATCAGTCTGAAATTCTCCGCATCCTGACAGAGGAAAGGGGATAGAACACCACCTTGCGGTGTCCCTCAGTTTTGAGTTAATTATTTTGCTGTTAAGCATTAAATAAAGTAACTCCCTAAGGAAACTCTCTACATTTAGAGATGTTAGTGCAGATGTGATGGCAGATGTGTCCACGTTGTTAAAAGCACATTCGATGTCAAGGAAAGCAACCATAGTGAACTCTTTATGACGGAGGGAATATTCGATGGTGCGTACTAAAGTCTTTTGTAGCTCGGCGGGTATTATTCCATCTGATCCTGCAGATTTAAAAGGTTTGAAGCTTTAGAGAGCCCATCGTAGGTTGTCCCTTGAGATCGAACCTATTGAATATGTTGTACTAGGACTTGAACGTATATAACTGTTACAAGTTTCGGTAAGAGAACTACCAGGAAAATAAGTATCCAATAGTAAGTTCAGCGATTCATTACTTGAATTTGTTCAGGAACCGTCTGCATTTTTCAAGCAGCTTGGCATCGCTGGATTAGTTGAAAGAATTCTCCGTAACCTAGAGGCTTCAGAAGTTTCTTCTATCATGCCACAGAAGGATGGCCAAGAAGATCGCTTAGATTTCCTTAGTGCCTTCTTGTAAATTCTAAGGGATTCCTTGTAATAGTCATAGTGAGAGGCTAGTCTTGCAGCTTTGGACCGGTTGAAAAGTTTCGTGCATTCCTTCCTGAGTGAGTCAAGCTCTGAAGCCCACCATTTTGGTTTCCATGTAGCCATAGAAACAATCTATTTACTAAAGGAAACTTTTAGTGAATGCATTATTTCGCTTCGTGGTCCTGTGGCCCACAGTGGTGCGAGAGCGGAAAAAAGTCTTGAAAAAGTCATATCTATCCCTTTAAACTTTATGTTTAAGTAATTTTAGATAACAAAAGCGTATGATTTAAAAGTATTTTTTACCCTCAAAGTTGAAAAATAATTTTACTCAAATCGCGAATCGTATTTTCAAAAAATGTTGAGAAGTTTTTTTCCGAAGTTTCTTTAAATAAATTCTCTACCTTCGTTATTGGTCTACTTTCGAATATTTAAAAAAAAAGGTTTTAGAATTTGGTCGTTCTAGCATTATTCCAAACCCATATCTTTAACATAACATTAATTATGTGGGTTTTCTTCTTCTTTAACTCGTCTAAAAAAGCACCCTTTAAATGCGAAAAAACTATATTTAAGAAAACAACTATAACAACTTATCATTGTTGTATGTAAGAAGATATATACATTATATCGTATTACCTCTATAACATTGGTATTTTAGGGTTTGGCCCTGAATTTATCGATTTAAAAATTCGCATTTTATTTAAAAATGATACATTCAGTTTTTTAATCGACACTTTCAACACACATTACGATTCAAAACAATATAGTTTTACAAATTATTTTCAAAGACACACCTTTAAAGTTTATTCATATCTTTATATGAATGCGTCTTTTTATATTGTTGTTAAATATGTATATTAAAATTATTTCAAAGCTAAACGGATGAAATTTTGAAAACTATTTACTTAAATTTTTAGTAAACATTAACCTTAGAGTGACAGAGATAAATAATTCAAAGCTTTCAAAGTTTATCATTTAACCACGCGTTAAAATAGAATATTTTATAGTTGTGTTAGCGATATTTGTATTTATTTTATTTTATCTTTCATAAAGATTAAACAATTTATAGATAAAACTTTGTTCTGAAAATAGTTGTTAAAATATTTTAAATTGAATTTAATTGGAAGACGAATTGTTGTTTTCTCTCAGAGGCACTGATAAGGTACCTATGAGCTAGTTTAGTTTAGGATTGTCGGTATAAAGCCACACTAAAAAAATATCCTATAGAAGATTTGCTGGATCGTCTGGCTTTGCAATAGAATATTCTCTTACAAAAATTTTACAAAACTATGTCGAAATTTAGCTCAAGTTTTACTTAGATGATTTTGGCCTAAAGAGCTTGAATTGTTTCGAATTTTTAGCATCACATATGGATTCATAACGTTTTTCCAAAAATCTTAAATACCATGGATTCATCACGTTTCCCCAAAAAGTTCAATACCAAAGCGGGCGTACTGTCCTGCATTAATGAAAGGTCGTCCAAATCCATGGCTTCAAATCTAGTTTAATAAAAATAGTCTTTGTTTTCAGCCTTATTTTCACAGAAAAATGGTTCAATGATACCACTGCTCCACAATCCACACGAAACTTTCAATCTTTGTGTATGCTAGTACAGTTTTTTAACGCCGACTTCGTTCAACAATGATACAATTTCATTTTCATTCAAAAAACCCGTTCCAAGAACATTTCTCCTGGTGTCTTTAAGAATTGGACATTTAGCCATGAAGTGAAATACATCTTTTCTCACTTGTAGATTACAATATAAGGAGCATAATATTTGTAAATCCTCCCTATGTGGAATGAAGTTAAGGGTTACGAGTTCACCACGCAGCTTTACCATCATCGAAATCTCCTCTTAGCTGTATTCATCTTGGAAATAGTTGTTCGCCTACAAATTGTCATTAAGTTCACTCTAAATTGCTTTGTGCAGAGACCCAGTTGCTTCATTAGGGCATTTTTGCAAATAGGTGGCACAGTGATTCTTTCCATTGATTGAAATCAAAGTTATCTATGTTAAGGTCTATGTCACTCTCTCTAGCAAGTTTCAACCATTCTGCATACCACCCTGACCTCTCTAGAAATGTTTGAAGTGCCACTATCTTCGGTAACCGGTAATTACCCATATTCAAGATTTAAGCACATAATCAATCTGCAGTCGAAGTGTCCGTAGAAAGAGTGGCTGCAGTCCCGTTTCCAACATAACTATATAGTTAGGTGTATTTGGTGGTAGCCGGAAGACCCTTTAACGTAGAAACCTAACAGTTCTTCCACATATTCACATTGCTTGGCTCCCCAAACTTGAGCTGCATAGAACAATATTGATTCTGCTGCTGGCTTAAAAACACTGTTCTTACAGCTGTGTGCGATATTTTTGTTTCAGAAACGCCTTCTCCAAGATGCGTTGATGGCGGCTTTTGCTTTTAAATCAGATGCTTTTCCATATTTAAATTTTTTGTCAAAATCACTCCAAGGTATTTGAACTCTTTGACAATCTCTATATTTTCAAAATTGTAGTTCCATTTTTCATTAAGGCAGTTTCTACCTCCTCCGTTCTTGAAAATCATGCTCTTGGACTTTTTCATGTTTACTATTAGGTTCCATAATTTACAGTACTCAAAAATCCGCCTATATTCGAGAGACCAAAATTGTACATGACCAAAAATTACGGCAAAAAATACTGCAATGTCCCAAAGGAATATCCCATTTTGGTCATTTGTGAAAAATATGAGGACTTCTTCCTCTTCCTCAATTCCTACGCTCATTGTGAATGACACTCCTTTTGTTAGTTCTTTAGAGAAAGCAAATATCTTTGCTGGGCAGTTCGCCGCCAATTCAACGCTGCCAGTGAGTGTTATGACTCCGCCTGTATTTGAGCGAGTTAATGATTCCATGAGGCAAATCTTTTTTCGCACTCGTATTGTAGCGAGAGTCCTGAAAGATCTTAACATACATAAATCTAATGGTCCGGATGGTATCCTCGTTATTGTTCTGAAAAGGTGTTCTTCATCGCTGGCAAAACCACTGCGTAAGCTTTTTCATTTGCCCTACTCCTAAGGTCTCGTTCCGAGCGGATGGAAAACTGCATTTTTCCAGCCTATTCCCAAGAAAGGCGAATCTTTCTTATCCTCTAACTATAGACCGATTGCACTTATATCCCTTCTTTCCAGGGTCATGGAAACGCTGATTAATTATCAGCTCAAGAAATATCTCGAAGATCGAAAGCTTCTTAATGACTGAAAGTAAGATAATTGCACTTGATATTTCAAAAGCATTTGATAGGGTTTGGCATCAGGGTCTCTTATTGAAAATGCGTGCTATCGGTTTTTATGAATCTCTCCTTCATTGGATTAGTAATTAACTTTCGATTCGTTCAATACAAGTGGCATTGGATAGATTCAAGCCTGAAACCCACAAAATAAATGATGGTGTGCCCCAGGGCTCTGTTTTATCTCCAACACTCTTTCTCATTTTTATTAATGATCTCCTTTCTGCAACTTCTAATCCCCAATACATTCTTTCGCTGACGATAGGACTCTTAGCTTGTCATATTCGTTTTCAGAATCACATCCCTCACTGCAACGACAAAATATGACAGGCTCATTAAATTCCGACCTAAACAGTATTGTTCAATGTTGATTAAAAAACCGCGTGGAATTCAATGCTTCGAAAACCCAATGCTGTCTTGTATCGTTAAAGCGAGATATACCCCCTTGCCATTATCGATAGATGGCACTTGTATCGAGGAGACTGAAAAATGAACATCTCGATATTCTGGGTATGTGTATCACCAACCACCTTTTGTGAAACGATTAGATACGCGATGTCGGCAAAAATGCCGCAAGATGTTTGGGTTTTCTAAGGCGATGCAAGAAGTTTTTCTCCCCCTCGGATCTGGCTGTTATCTACAAGGCTAATATACGTCAAAAGCTTGAGTAATGAGTTAAACTCCCATATCTGGGCTGGTGCTCCTGCAACTTACTCAAGTCTCTTGGAAAGTATTGAACGTAGAACATTTAGATTGATTGGTGATATTACCATCATAAGATCATTTACGTCACTTAAACATCGTCGAAATGTTTCTTGCCTCACCCTCTTTTAGCGTTATTTTAATGGTTTATGCTCTAGAGAATAGCCAGTTGCATTCCTCACCTTAAACAGTTCCACCGTAATACTCGCACTTCTAGGAATGCTCATCTATATACCCTCGAGCCCAACTTCGGTCGTACTGTCAAGTACAGAAATTCGTTCTTTAGCCGTACTATGCGAATGTGGAATGCCTTGCCACACTCTGTCTTTCCCAGCTATTGCAATATTCAGGAATTCAAATTCAATGTGCACCGACATCTCTTTCAACCCCTGTCTCCCTTTCCTAGTGCTCACACTGTGTCTACATAATAAGGGTAGTATATCCCTTTGAGTGTCCGCTTATTATAAAAAAAATATAAGCTTTAGAGATTCTGGAGATGCCGCGAGAACCACAATATCATCCGCAAACAAGAGTTAATTAATTCTCCTACGTGTTCGATACCCGCAGGTAAGAAATCGACTAAGTCTTCGATAAATAGAGCGAATAGGCTTGGACTCATCGTACAACCTTGTCTAACGCCTGATTCAGTTCTGAACCCATCCGACCATATTGTACCATTTCAAACTGCTACATTACTATCCACATACAGGCTTTGCAGGACTTTTCCAATCTTTCACGACATTCCCATACCAAAGAGCTAATAGAAAAGAGCTTCTCATTCTCCGTGTCAAATGCAGACTTAAAATCCACGAAAAACTCAACTTTTTTCTTATTTTTATAAATGAATCCGCAATGCTTTTCAGAACAAAGATATGATCGCTTGTTGAGTAACCGGATCTTAAGCCTGCCTGAAATTCTTTCAACAGCTTATTTTCATCAATCCACTTATTGAGCCGTGTTTGCAGAACAGTTGTAAATACCTTATAACACGAATTTAAAAAAAGATGTTCCTTGATAGTTCGACATCTCAGACTTGATTGATTCCCTAAACTCTTAAGGAATCATACCTGCTCTTAATACCTCGTTGTAAACTGCAGTAAGCATACTTATTAACTCAACGGTTCCATACTTAAAAAATTCCCCTGGTATCCCATTGGAGCCTGCCGCTTTTCCATCCTTCATTTTATTCATTGCTGCGTCCACTTTTTCGTTGGTTATATCTGTGTCCAAAACTTTATTATAAATACCGGGATGTGCCAAATGAAAATTGTTTCCTTCATGAGTTGGGCTTAGCAAATTTTTTAAATGGTCTGCCAAAAGCCAGGGGCGTAACTTGGGATGGATTTTAAAGGTTTACCATTCAAATTGATCACCAACTTCCAAAAGTCTTTCGAATTCATACAATTCGATAACCGTCTAGCTTCTGTCTCAGTATTTTTTTTTTTTTTTTGGAAACACAAGTCTGTAATAGGTGTTTGCTTGAAGAAATTGTCTTTTAAAAGTGCTCATCGCTTAAGCTCTTAACCATCCTTTTTAAACTCCAGATCAAACCTTCTTAAAAATATAATATACTTTATATTAAATATAAACTTTGAAATATGTATTGAAAGACTTTAAAAAATCATCACTTTTCAATTGTAAGTTTCCTATATCAAAATACTTCTAAATTGCCAGAAAATCTCATCTCGGTCTTTTTGTACAGCGCCTTTAGTTATTTCCTTCACTATCAATTAACCAACAAATTGTAACTTATAGAACCTATAGCAGATCAAGGGCTCTTTGAAAGAATTTGCTACGAGCCCCGGGTTAGCTTTATCCAGCACTGGTGAATGCATACTTTTTGGTCTAGGGACACCGTAAGACGACTATGGAAACCAATAAAATATCGGTTTTTCGAACTCATTTTTAAAATGCGGGCGTCAACACTTCTTTTGAAATCCTTAAACATATATTTGATATTTCCCAACGTTGTTTAAGCGTCAAGCATTTCTGTCCAGATTTTGAGCGTGAGAAAGCTGTCAGTGTCACTAGATAGTTTACATGGACAATAAAGCAAGCATTTCTTTGTTTGGACTGCAAGGAATACCCCTTTCTCCTTTTTCTCAAGTCCTCAAGAAAAAAAATAAACAATAATTCTTGATTTCATACAATCTTTTTCTTTCCTCTTCGAAATAGTGAATCATACTTTAATAGTTTGAGATGATTTGATTTCTTATCTATTTCAATTTTAAGGAAATACTTGAAGACAATTTATTACTTCGAAAGTTTTCTTCCATCACGTTTACTTTTCAGACAACTTTCTGATATCAAATATTTGTTTTTCCTCTTCTGATGGACTGTGGCACGTCATCACACTTAAAACTTCTGACAGCACGTTGCATTTTGCTTCCCTCTTGCTTCTGTCATTAAGTTGCAGGAAATCAAAGACGCAATACACTTTATCACATTTCACTCGACAAGTTCTGTACATTGGCATTGTTGAGATACATGTGAATCATATGGTCATCGATTACTTAATTTCCCGCCCATCTTTCATTTGTCATTTTATTCAATCAATATTGATTATGAAGTAGTTGGTAAAATAAAAATAAAAAAATCAATACTCAATCAAAATCAACACAGAAATAAGCAATGAAAAATGATTTTTTTGATTTGTATGGAACCTACAGTTTTGCGCATCTCACAAAAGGGCTGTTTTCAACAATCAATTCTTATTGATGATAAACATTTTTGTAAAGTGTTTCACTCACAAAGCGCTGACGTTGATCCAACACAGGGTGTTTTTTTAAATGCATAGAATTATAGTAACTGCAAAATTTGTCGAACTAATTCTAGAAATCTAATAAATCCGATTTAAAAATGAGTAAACTTGTTTTAAGACTTTTAAGACGTAAATTAATTCGTCTCCTGTTTTTCGATTTCTAAAACATTTCGACTAAAAGTTAAGTGCAGAACTTAGACAATGCCTTGTCATTTAGAACTCATTGAATATTTTATAAAAATAGAAGCAAAAGCTGTGAAGACAACAGAAAAAAAATCATTCAAGTCAAGTTTGTAATTTTGAGTAAAATTGGAAAGTTATTTTTATTTCCAAGATAATTTCAAAAAATGGTAACAATATTGAACAAGTGACCGAACTGATATCTTAAAATAGTTAATTACTCAAACAGTCAATTATAATGAACAATCAAAGAGGAAGTAGATATATTAGACAGAAAAAGGGGCCTACTCTAGATGATAAGAAATTAAGAGTAGAACTTCCTTGACTGAAGTTTGTTCATTTAATAAAATTGTTATGGTTTTTTAAAATTTTTATTGTTACCTTGTGATAGTTTGCTACTAACAAAACTGTATCAGTAAGAAAGTTGGCGCGTTTCACTTGACTATATCAATCGGTGATGATGTAGTTTTGATGACTCTGTGCAAAAAGCTTATAGACTCGGAGAGTGGAAAAATATAATCAACTGTCGCCAGACTGATAAGTTCAGTTCCTCGATCCAATTGAAATTGATTTTGTATTCAGATTTAATTATTAAAAAACATTACATATTGTTTATGAAGTAAAACTATTTTTATATAAGACCGTTTAAGATGAATCATCAAATAGTTTAAAGTTAAAAAAACGCTTGAAATAATAGTGGAATCGTATCATTTCAAAGCCATATAAATAAAATGTATACAAAGTTTTTCAATAAAGGTTTTCATTTTGAAAATATTTCTTAAAAGGAATAAAGACAAAAGTTTTCTGTAAAAATGACAATCTATATGATTGAGTTGACCACCACTACTTTGGTTGCAGCAATAGGCGTGTTTTTTGGCAGTCAAACTCGATTTCCAAAAAAACGTATCCGCAGTTGCCCATCCTTACTAACATTACTATACTTTAGTTGGAGATGAAGCCTGCCTCAACTTCTTTTTCCCTCAGGTTTGGCGTTGAATTCCTTACGGGCTGGAGCTTCGATGTTCATTCGCTCGACTCGCCCTAGCCATCTTAAGTGTTCAACGCGCAGTTTTTTGACTAGTTGCAAGTCGCTGTACAGATCGTATATCTCCTGATTAAATCTTCTCCGCCAGATGTTACTTTGCATGTTGACATAGACCGGACCATAGATCGTACGCAGAACCTTCCTTTCGAAGATACCAAAAGAGATCCTTCATTCGCCTGGGATAGGGTTCATGCTTCTGCACCATACAGCAAGACTGGGATGATTAAACTTTCGTACAGTGTCTCTTTGGTACCTCGCGATAGGGCTTTATTCCTCAACTGCTTATTAAGGCCAAAGAAACAGCAAATAGCAAGGGTAATTCTGCGTTTGATCTCCGCGCTGATGTCATTCGCAGAATTAACAGCTGTGCTTAGATAAACAAATTCGTTTACCACCTCGAAGTTGTACCTGTCAATTGCCACATTTTGACCAAGTCTTCGGTGTGAATCGACTTTATTTGACGATAGTAATACTTCGTTTTGTCCTCTTTAGTGTCAAGACCCATTTTCTTCGCCTCAGACTTATATTAGAGAAGGCACCCGTCACTGCTCGTTTGGTTCTTCCCATAAGGTCGATATGTCATCTGCATATCCAAGATGTGCGGATATTTGAAAGATGGTTCCACTTGAATTGGCGTTCAACTCTTCAAGTTCAATATTGAAGCAGCTACATGACAGCGCATCGCCTTGTCCAAGTCCTCTGGTGGTTTCGAAGGTTTCGGTTGAGTTTCTCCCAATTTTGACGCAACAATGTACATTTTCCAGCGTCATCCTGATAAGTCGTTCCCGTCTACACTGTCACAAGCCCCTTTGAAATTGATGGAAAGAATGTGTGTTTCGATGTTATGTTCTTTGGTCTTTTGCAGGAATCGTTGACTTTGTCACCATAAAGCAGCTGGTTGAAATGTTATCTCCAGATTAATAGAATTGACTGCGTCTTGACTACGGTATTCCCCTCCTTATCTTTGCAGACTCCAGGACGACCCGTTGTTTTCTTTTTGTCTCTTCTATAAAAGCTCCACACCTGTTTCCTGTTAAAACATCCCTAAATCTCCTCGACTTCACTCTGCTCATGGGTTTTTTTCTTTCTTCTGAGCGAGCGGTTCTTATCCCTTCACTTGTCGACGGAGAGCTGGGGGGAAGAACGTGTCCTCCTTTGCTACCACAATCTGTATGCCACCGTTTTGGCTTTGTTTGCCTGAGCACGTTTGGAGTCAAACCAGGGGATCCTTAATGGCGGCTGTGAGAAACCTAGCACCTCTTCTGCAGGATTCCTGATGGATTGTTTGCAAAGCTGCCAGTGGGTCTCTGGGCACATCTCGTCCGTTGTAGGCTTTCTCGCGAGCTCTAGGGATACTCGGTCAGCCAAGACATTGACGGTAACCTCCTGCTGCAGTCTTCCAACGTTGAATCTTCTCCTCGAGGTTGTTGTTCGCCTAAGAGCTTCCATGGATATTCGTCCGCGCAGTTTAGCACCAACTAGGTAGTGGTCAGAATCTATGTTGGCTGATCTGTACTTACGAACGTGAATAGCAACATGATCGATTATAGGGCAACCGCCAAGCACCTTTGTGGTTATCTGGGCGGGGAAATCAAGTGCTACTCAACACCATGTTTTTCTCGGCTAGGAAGTCGATAAGCTTGCGTCCGTTTCCAGGTGTGATGTCGTGTAGTCTATGTCTTCCGTTTGACCTGCCAAAGATGTCTTCTTTACCAATTTTGGAGTTAAAATCTCCCAGGAGAATTTTGACGTCGTTTTTGGGATATTGCTCATATGTTTTGGAGAGGAGCTCGTAGAATTATTTTTTGGTATTGTCATCCTTCTCTTCCGTCGGGGCATGCACGCTGATAAGGCTCAGGTGGTGGAATTTGACCTTAATGCGGATTGTCGTCACTCTTTTGCTTACTTCCCGAAAACTTATAACTCTTTGCCTTAGTTTCCCTCTGATAGCAAAACCACTTCCCAATAAGCGCTTCCTTCCATCAAGCAGGCACTTCCCATAGTATAAATCACAGCCTTCAATCTTAGTACTGCCTGGCCCTTTCCACCGCATTTCCTAGAGGGCTGTCACATCAGCTCTGATTTCGGCGAGGGCATCGGCAAGGTGCTCTTTTTTGCGTGGCCGGTTTAGTGTACGCACATTTCTTGTAAATCGTTGTCTGTTTTTCGTTTGTAGAGGGGGGGGGGGGTCAACATTATTAGTCCGTTCATCCGAGGCTATTACTTGTGTTTTCATCGCACTTTAAAATTAAATTTCCTTTCACGACCGGCTTCTGAGGCCTGCGCACGGCTGAGGTCGTTAGATCTGGTTCTTCAGAGCGATATCTGGTCTTTTGTTCCTACTTCCTGAGAAGGTACCTCAAATGTCACAGCTCTAAATCCGATGGATTCAACGTTCGTCGTTAATTCACCTTTCGGCTATCAAGCGGGTAACACTAGGAGGTTGCCCAACCACAGCTGTTTTATTTTATTTTACTTTTAAGTTGGTAGACATGTCTAGCTGTCAGGCAATAAAACAAAACAATATTGACTCTGAGGTTTTCTATCGTCGTTGACTTTTTGGCATAAATCATTGACTCAACGGATCCACAAAGAAAATAGTCTCGACGAGCGAAAACGTACGCAAAGACGTCAATAGACTGGCCTATTTCTTCATATAACACGCTCATTAAACTTGGCTTGTGACAACATGCTGTTAAAACCAAACGTCACCAGAGTCAATTTCAATTTGGACCAAAAATAATATTAGAAATAAAATAAAAATTGCAGAAATAGTTGAGTACTCATTTTACACAATTCCATTTAGGAAATTTTAAATCGTTTCATTTTAAGTAAATGTCAAAAAAGACACCTTCAAAAGTGACGCTGCCAAAATATCAAGCTATTCAAAATAAAACCTTTTACTGGAAAAGCCTTTGTAACTATGAAATCTTATAAAATTGTTTCTTGTCTCTTTTAATGCAAAGTTATAATTAAGCATATTTAGATATTTTTATTAAAATACACTGTGACGTATGTGTTATGGCCATAAACTTTTGGGAACAACTTCAGGCTTCAGCAAACATAATTAACAGCTTCACATGAACCACATCAAGGCAGTGCGGTGGTGGTGCTTAAAACTCTGTAATACTCGTATTATCACCATCACAGCTGTTTCAAAGCCTTGTCGAATAAAAAAAAGAGAAGAATTAAGATAAGCTGAAGAATACAAAAAGAAGAAGAAGAAGAAGAAGCAATAAATATGATGGTTAGTCTTAAATTTTGTTTTGTCTTCTTCTTCTTGTGAATAATGGTGGCGACGACCGCGGTCAATGAGCAACGCACGGTGCGGTGTTCTATTATTAGCGCAAAAGACGATCCACCTCACGCTGCTGATGGACGTGAGGTCAAGATCGTTCGTTGCCCAGGTTCTTTTCTTCTTTCGACTTTAGCTTCAGCTTCGGCTTTGGCTGATGTGGTTTCCATCTCTTCAAATACATGCTATGATATCGATCAAGATCTTCGCGATCTTTATACAGAACAGAACGATCCAAAAGTCTGAAATTGAATACTGTAGCATCTTCGTCAACGTTACACAGCTTATAGAAGATGCTCACTGTGCAGTGCGCAGTGCACCATGCAGGAATAATTTTGTTGTTGTTAATTTTTGTCCAAACACGGAAGAAATAACCATCGCCAGCCATCAGCATTTCTGTAGAATCTAAAGAGGATGTCGACCTCAGCTCAAGTTGTTGCTGTTGCTGCTGATGCTGCTGGGTTGATGTTGTTACAGCAGCAAGACGTCAATCAAATTCCATGCCAACCCCATTATTATTTCGCAATTTGGAACAAGAAAATAACACAGTGTCAGCTGATTTCACTTGATCTCGTCAGATGGAGTATCTACGAGTTAGTTGCATATGATCAGATTTCATTGCAATCTGTTTTTGAATGTCAATCAAAATAATGTGTCGGACTGGTTTCTTCTGTTTCTTATACTATTTTATTTTTAATTTATATTTTCTATTTCAATTGTGAATTAGAGATGAAACTTTCGCTTTGACGAGAGGACATTATAACTAATGGTGTACTTGGGGCTTGGAGCATACATATGTCATTTGTTTGCAAGTCAAACCCTTTTCCTTGTTCGATTTGTCTATTTATGAACTTATAGTTTCTATATCATAAAACTTATAAGCCTGGAAGTAAAGTTGTAAATTCCAGTACTGATACCAACTTCTATTTTCCATTGGTCGAAAATGACAGCCGAAATAATTATCGAATTTGTCAAATATTGTTTCGTTAAAAGTTACTCTTTTCCGGCACTCCCTCTAAATGAATTTTTGCAAGGTGTCAACAAATAGACAGCCTTCTGTAAACTTTGAGAATTCAATTTTTTTAATAAACATTTATAATTAGTTGAAAAACTTAAATTTTGGGAGTACAAATATGAAATACTGGGAAAATAATAATATCGGAAGAAATGGTTTGTGTGTTTGAAAGAACTGATCAAATACACAAACCATTTATTTCTATAAATTAGTTTCCCGGTATTTCATATTTTTGGGATGAGTTCTTTCTTATGCTATGAGCGGTTTTAGAATAAGCTAAGCCAAGGGATGAACGATGCGAAATGTTTGAGTGGCAATTTGAACCCAGTCCATACTTTAGGGACATCTCATACCGGACAAAAAAAATCATCCCAAGAAAAATGTAACACTGATAATCCTTCCTATTCCCGTTTAGGTAGATATAAAGCTTTAGTTAATGCAGGTTGGAAAATATCACCAAACTTAATGATTTAGGAAACTTTTTAAGAAGTTGAAATGTGGTTGGTATAGAGCCACTATTAAGTTCCGTTTGAAAAAATTGGTTCTTGGGAAACATACTAGAGTGTCAATTGTTTATGCTTCAAAGACAATTGAATCTTATGCCAACTATAGAAAATATGAGACACATAGAAACATAGTTAATTTCAAACTTTAAAACAAAATTCCGTTGAATACTCCTTGAGAATAAAGAACGAAGATAATACTTCTATTTATATCTCAAATTAAAATGACGCGACTAATCTACTTAGTTGTCTTTAGATTTAAATAAACGGGAATAATGATAAGTTGAAAAGAATAATATTAGAAAAAATATCATTTTGCGTCCTTACAACTCTAAAAATTGTACTATAATCTAATTTGAATGAATTTCTTTCTGTCTAGACGGTTTAAATTTGCCTTTTGTGTATTGATTGATTGTGGGTGAATGCATTTTAACAATCCGTGTTCGTATTGTGTTTTCTTTCTATTTTTTCTTCTAATGACGAAAAAATTAATAAAAGAGAGAATTGAAGGATTTGTTAATTTAGCTGAACAAGAGTATTTTTTTTCTTGCAATTAGACTTGAATGATGGGTCAACCTTAAGCTTTGAAGAAGACGAGATTTCTGGAAAATGTTCAATCTGAAAATTCGCCATTCTGCTTTTTTCTTTTTATATTTTGCGGAAGCTCAACATTTGTGTTTTATTTTTCGTAGAAAAAGTGGTTTGCAAATATTTAGTGAACAAAGAATTCATTTTTGTATATTTAGGTTAACAAAACACACTTAAAATTAATTGCCCAGTTTATATTTCTAACATTTCTGAAAATTTTCTCAGGTGGATTGACAGAGCAGGAGAATGAAATATCAACACAATCCACTATTCATCCTCACCTAGCAATCAAATTAGTTTTGCATTTGATTTTTAATCCTTTTTAAATTGTACGATAGAGACAAGAACGGACCCAGACTTTCAATCAGGGGGGTTGGGTCACACCCTTAATATAGAGACGAGTTTTTACTTACCGCTTAAAAATGTTCTGTAAACGAGACTTACCATATTGAAATAACAAAATGTAAATCTTAACCTTAAATTTAAACATTTCAAGGGCTAAAGTGACAATTTTAGTTGCAAATTCTAAAGGGTGTCCCAATATTAACGTAAGATTAGAATTAAATAGAAAACGCCGCTTTTAGTCTTTTGATAGTTATATTTTTATTGACTCGTAAAGTACAAAGGATAGGGTTATGTATGGAATAACACATCGGACAAATGGCCTCCACAGCTTTGCATGCACATGCGCACTCTTTTGTTGAAATTTTCCATGACCATTCTGCATAAATGTGGCTGAATTTCGTTGATGCAGCGTTGAATCTCCTCCTTTAATGCACGAGTGGTTGTGGGCTTGTTGACATAGACTTGTAATTTCAAATAACTCCATAAAAGGAAGTCTAATGGTGTTAAATCGCACGATCTAGGAGGCCAATTTTGATCACCGAAACGAGAGAGTACACGACCTGGAAATGTCTCATGCAGTAATTGAATTGTTTCACGGGCTGTATGACATGTGGCACCGTCTTGTTGAAACCACATATTGGACACATCAATATCATCCAATTTTGGCAGAAAGAACTGTGTAATCATGTCGCGATATCGAGCACCAGTAACATTCACTGCTTGACCAGCATCATTTTCAAAAAAATATGGTCCAATTATGCCGGATGCATTTGTTTTTCGACAATCACATGTGGGTTCTCCAAACCCCAAATGCGGCAATTTGGGGATTGAAAAAGCCATCAAGATGAAAATCGCTTAGGATGATTTTGCTCGAAAAATCAGGGTCCATTTGTTGATGTTCAATAATCCATTCAACGAACTCTCTTCTCTGTCCATGGTCATTAGGCTTCAATTGTTGTGTTAATTGAATTTTGTAAGCATGAAGACACAGATCTTTGGTGAGTATACGCTGTAGAGAGGTTCTTGAAATTTGCAATTCTTGTCCACGACGTCGAATTGAGGTTCCTGGATTGTCAGCAACACTCTCACGCACTGCTTCGACATTCACATTTGAACGGCTTGTTTTTGGACGACCAGTGTGTTTGGGGTCTCCAACGGATCCAGTTTCCATGAATTTTTCAATTAATCTCTTCACAGTTGACGAAGTTAAAACATTATTCCGACCATATTTTGTATGAAATTTTCGAACTGCAGCCGCCAAGCTTTCACTATTTTTGAAATATTCTTCAATAATGAAGACACGTTGTTCTATCGTGTAACGCTCCATTTTTAATAACGCTATACTGTAAGCTGTCAAATTGCTTTTTTTCAGGGTTGCCAACACTTCACTGCACAAATGGCGGCAAATTTAAATCTTGTGTTAATTTTGGGACACCCTTTATTTGTGCGAAAAACGCTTCAAAAATTCAAAAATCCTGCTATTAAGAATTTTTTGACTTTTTTTGACGAAGTTTTTCGGGGAGTCTATTATTACTATGGCTTTTAGTCTGTTTAATCGAAGATTGGAGCTAATGCTAAAAAATAGTTTGATTTTAAAAGAGTCAACAAATTTTAGAGAGAAAAATGTTTGGTTCTTGAATTTAAAGAAATGGGTGTGTTTAAGTAGACCACAATTTCTCTGAATATTAAATAAAAACAAATTAAGGTAAACAAATAAGTTTAGGAAGAAACTTTAGTGTGCCACTAACAAACTACACTTTAAGAATCTCTTTTCACTTCAGTTCTTAAGAAATTCAAAGATTTTATATTAATAGATATGTGTTTTTCAATTAGTCATTTATTTAACAAAAGTGTCACTTTTGCTGTTTTTAGGACATTTTTATTCTTGAAATTCTTGCTTAAATCTCAGTTTTAGAGCACCTTAAGCAAATTCACTTCAAAAAGTTGATTTTTTTTAAATTTATAAATACAATTTTAAAATTTTATCTTTAAAATATTTTTGGAGTGCAGTTGTTAAGGGATTGAAAACATACATTTTCAAGCCATCCAAACATGTTTATCCCTTTCTAAAATATCGAGTTTTGTAAAAAAAATAATTATTTTTTTTTAAATCAAAAGCAAGAGGCTGGGATGCGACCCACACTGATAACTTCCTATCCTGTCTGTCGATTTATCTTGCTTACAAGGTAGGTTTTCGTGTTTTGTTAAAAAAAGTTGTCAATTGAACTATTCTAAAAAAATTAAAAATTAATAACAATATTTTGCATATGATGAAATATACAAAATTGGAATTACGAACTTTTGGAAATGCTTTTTTTTTAGGTTTTTATTTTTTGTTAAAAAACTTTCAATTCGATTTCCCCAAAAATTTTATCGTATGTTCAACACCATATTTCTCATAATATAAAATTAGATTTTAACCGAAATCTCAAAGTTTTGAAAAGATATTTAAGTCGAAAACTAATTTTTACCAACTTTTATTAATTTTTTTTTAAAGTTTTATTTTTTCAATTCGATTTTTCTCAAAATTTTACTGAATGTTGAAAAAAAATTTTTTTATAAGATAAAATAAGTTAGAAGTCATAATATCAAATTTTTGAAAAGATATTTAAGTTGAAATTAAATTTTTATCAACTTTGAGTGATGTTCTTTTTAGGTTTTCTTCAATTCGATTTTTCTCAAAATTTTACCAGATGTAAAAAACGTTACTTTTCGGTGCACAAAAATGTCTTGAAGATAAAATCATTTTTTATTCGTTAAATTTTCGAGATGACAATTTTTTCAGTTTTTTGTTGATTTATAAAAAATACTGTTAATTGGATTTTCTTCAAAAATATACTTGTTAAAACTTATTCAAGTCTTTTTTGGTTCGTGAGATATTTGGGTTCACCAAAATGTTCACCTTTTTTTTAACTGCTATGGTAAAAAAAACCATTGACGCAATTTCTTGAGAGCATTTTCTGTGTTATATAATCTTTATACTTTTTCGAGTATCGTGAATTTCTTAACATAAATGTCGAATCTTTATTAAGTGATTGCTCATCTATTGACTTGTACTCAATTTTTGAACCATCAAACGTTCATTTTCAAACTGAATGTCTTACTGCTGGAATTACTAACCTTTTTAATAAGCACGTTACCATTAAAACTCCTCAAATTAGATCGCGTAGTTGTCCCGGGCTTTCTCTTGAGATTATTAATGCTATGAAAATAAGAGACGTTTGATACCGACGTTGGAAACGATTTGGGTGCCTAGAAATGCTTCGGACTTGACAACATACACCCAGACTTTTTAAAAATCCGTCTTCCTTTCACACTTCCTCACATAAACCACATGTTCAACGTCGTCATAATAACCTCCAGCTATCCCAGCTCCTGGAAAAAATCTAAAGTTATACCCATCCCTAAACGAGGAAAGAAAATGGAGTACAGACCAATAGCTATCCTTCCAGATCAAAAATTATATTGAAGATACACGTCTTCTTAACACTCTCCAATCGGGATTTAGACCTGGATACAGCTGCATCTCAGCCCTCTTAAAAGTTTCTGAAGATATAAGACAAGATTTATACTATAATTATACAACTGTGATAACCCTACTTGACTTTTCCAAAGCATTTGATTGCCTTCTCTGTGATAAACTGACGACTTATTTCAATTTTTCTGACACCACCAAAAATCATATTTATTCGTACTTGACTAATCGCATGCAAGCCGTATCGTGTAATAGTAAAATGTCTTCGTTTCTTCCTGTCAATATAGGTGTTCCTCAAGGATCTATCCTTGGTCCTTTACTGTTCTCTATGTTTATTAATGATCTGGCATCTGTTTTATCTTACTGCCAGTTTCACATCTACGCTGTTGATGTAGAATTATATATAAGCTTTCCTATCAGTTTGATTGAAGATGCGATAGAAAAAATGAACATTGATTTATGCTCAATATTCAACAAATAAAAGAACCTAGGTATAACTTTCAACAATAGGCTAACGTGGGACACCCATATCGATACTGTTATCCAAAATGTATTCTCCTAAGACTATATGTTACTAGATCAATTCTGCCAATTCAAGTTAAATTAAAGCTGGTTAAATCACTTATCATACCAATAGTAAAGTATGGGTGTGAGATATTTGCAGATCCTGACTCCAACTCGCTTCGTTAGCTAAAGGTAGCATTCAATGCCATTGCTCGGTTTGTTTTCAACCTCCGAAGATACGATCACGTTTCGTCTCAGGCTCGTCAACTTTTAAATTGCAACTTGGAAGCTTGTTTTTAAATATCGGTGCTGTTTCTCTTCAAACTTCGTAAACGTACGGACGTACAGACGTACAGACTTAAGGACGTACGTGTGGACGTACGGGCATTACCTACTCTTAATTATGGTCGTCATATTTTACCGACTTAGCAAGCCCTCAAAAAAATGTTAGGTAATGTTGAAAACAGTAACAGTGGAACCGTGACTGATTTTGTAAGAACTGTACCTACATCAGTGTAATGCACACTCAGGTGAAAATATTGCTATTGCAAGTTCGAATGTTCCTCATGATCCCAACTCTTCGACTTCCCTATGTTCGAATTAATTTAATTCTTGGACGGGAATTGAAGATATTGACTTGGACAATACATGGCGTAAATAAACAACACGACTTATCATTGTTATCTTGCGCGAGAAGTTTCCTGGTCTTGTAATTTTATTTTTTTGACGACTTTAATTTGTCACTTAGATCATCCTATCCATCCTCGAACTCTTAACGCTTCAAAAGCCAACATAACTCATGTTATGGCCTGGCCATACTATGCGAAAAGCTGATACATCTGATAACAAAGCCCAACATTTTTGTGATTTATATCAAATTATAGTTATAAGGACACTTTTAAAACGCTGTGTTCAATATTTAAAGTGAATGACTCCAACATGTTTAAATACTGCGCGAGTTCTGGGGAAATAGGTAAGAATAGTTTCTATCAAAAAGACTAAAGTCTGCTTTCATAAATGGGTTGCATTAAAGTTTTGGATGAATTAAGGGTTTGTAGTTGACAGCCAGTTCTGAATGTAAGACAACATTTTTGGAGTGTTGAAAAATCCTGAACATTTTTCAGAACATTTGACCAAATCGAAGCTTTGAATATGCTTCAAATGAGGAATTTTAAGATCTTATTTATATCCTTAAAAAACAAAAACTAACGCATCTAATTTACGTGAAATTTATTATTTTATCACTGCTTCGCAATTTGATTGAAATCAAAAACAATAAGTAATTGTACGTCTTCATCTCAAAACTTATTATTTTCTAATTAAATGAGATTTCAAGAGTAGTTTCGTCTAATTTTTTTTTTCATCGAAAACTATCAAACTTTAACTTAAATAAATATTTCTTTTGGTAATTAATGAATCAAAGCAGTCAAGTCAAACATCGCTTCACTGCACTACCAGCACCATCATAACAAAGAAATTGCCATAGCACACAAATCCAACACTCATCGCCAACATCCGGTGGATTGTTTACTCTAAACAACGCGCGAATCGCCCCCAGGCCTGATTAAATTCACAACAAAACTTTCCACATACATATATAAAGTCCGACAAAACAACAACGACGACGAGAACGGCAACGGGAACGGCAACAGCAACGACGCGACGATTGTGGCGACAAAAACCTACAACAATAACAAAAACAAAAACAACAATAACAACTTGACATCAACAGCCGCTGGGCGCTGCGCTACCTCCACGCTCTTGGTGCAAACACTCGCATTCCACATAGATATGGCGCGTCTGGGCTGACCAGAAAGTGCCCAGTACTTTTGCCCAGCACAGCCCAGCCCAGTGCAGTCCAGAGCTAGTCCAGTACCCAACAACAACCCTAGATTTACTATAAGGTGTGCACACTTGGTTAGCTGCTGATATAGATTTTTTTTAGTTTTATTAAAGTGAAGATTTAAAGAAAAACAAAACTGAAGTTAATGTTTGTTTCCTTTCTTTGCATCTTCTGTAGATTCCTTCCAGACTTGCCGTTGTGTAAAATTAAGGACTGAAAAGAAAAAGATTCAGATTTTTTAAATTTTTATATTGTCGGTAAAAAAAAAAACATTTAGTTCATCCGTCAGAACTTCCTAAACAGGGTCTGTTAATGTAAAAAAAACTTATCCCACAAGTTTACCAATCAATGGGCTGGAGCTTAGTCAAGAGTTCACATTCATCATTAGTAAAATAAAAATGCCTCCGGACAAATGACGTTTAGCAAAAATGCCTTGAAAAAATATTCTTTTTGAGTTGTGATCTTTTGACATTTGACAACTAAAAACTACAATATTACTAAAAATGGAACGAAACTGGTTTAATAAACTCATTGAAATTGTAAAATTCGATACAAAAATGCTGAACCATTTGCAGTCATAGGGTGTATTCATAAATGAAGAAAATCGAGTTCACAATCGCATTTCTGTTCTGATGCATTTGTGAACTCACTCCTAATGCAGAATGTCTGCAGTAAACAAAAAGGTCTGACTTAGTCCGATTTGTATTTAAACAGAGTTCATATACGTCAGAGAAAAATGGTTGCCAGACAAATTTTTTTGTTGGCATTTAGGGGCCTAACTCTAAACATTGTTTGTTTTGATAAATTAAAGAATAAACTAAAATATTAATGTTGTCAGATAAAAAAATCAATGAAAAATGTATAAATCCTCGGGGTGTTCAGGACCGGTTGTCTGTTTGTTGGGCTGTAAGCCACGTTGGTAAGCTGACTCCGTGTCAGCGTAAAATTGAAGATCTCCTTCTTCGATGGTGGGCTCGAGTTCCTCGTTCAGTATATCCATAGCACACAGATATCTGGGTTCAGGGTGACGTTGCTGGGAGTTCATCATTCTGATTAGATCATTTTGGTGGTTGTTCAGTCCTCCCGTGATCTTCATGGCTGTTTGAAACAGATACATATCCAGTGGAATTATTTTGGCTTCTTCGTAGACTCTTTTGTTGCTGAAGTGTCTCTGCTTCTGGTAGTTGAAGCAAAGTTCAGTGCATCTCCGTAGGATTTTCGAGACGAGAAGTTCCTTCATTGCTGTCTTTGAGAATGTGAACCACACCGGGAAGCTGTAGGCGATGATGGGACGTAATAATTACTTGTACATTAGCAATTTGGTTGGCTGGCTGAGACCCGTTCTTCTTTTGGGGAGCGGGTTAAGGCGGTCGGTGCAGTGTCAAATTAGCCTTTCTTAGTACAGCTCTAGAGTGGGGGTTGAATTTCAACAACTCGTTGCAGTGAAGACCCAGATATTTGCCGTTTCTCTTTGCTAGTATCACTGATCCATCTGGGAGTGAGATTGCAATGCTTCCCCAGCATGTTGCTGATCGACCTCTACCGTTGCTGGACCTTCGGAAACATACTAGTTCCGATTTCGTGGTAATGATTTTTATTCCCCATTTCATATAAAAGTTAAAGGCTGCAATTATGGGAGACTTCGATGAAGTGTATGGTCCAAGTTTAGAGCCTTGAGCTACTCTTGCTCTAATGATTTTCACTGAAAATTTGTATTTTCCTGGAAGAGAAAAATGAACACAAGATTTTAATTAGACCGGATGGGAAACCAAGTAGGTTTATTTTTTGTGTGTGAGCGCTTCGATCCAAACGCTGTCAAACGCCTTTTCGACGTCCAGGAAGCAGGCTACGGAAACATGTTGACGGTTGATTGTAGTTACAGTGTCGTGTTGAAATTTAACCAGCGGATGAAGTGTGGAGTGCTTTTCCCGAAAGCCATACTGGAAGTCCGGGATCAGGTTGTTCTCGAAGCTGAAAGTTTTTAGTTTTCTAAGGATGACCTCTTCTAGAATCTTGCTGATGTTGTTGAGGAGGGAGATGGGTCTGTAATTATTGATCTGGTTCCTTGCTCCTTTCTTTGGGATTGCCACAATTTTGGCCGTTTTCCATCGTTGCGGGAAGTAGCAGTTGTTGAGGCAGTTGTTTAGAATGATGGTCAGGAATATGACGAACACGATGGACAGTCTCTTCAGGATGAAGTTGGAGACTCTATCGGATCCCGCGGACTTCTTAGGTTTCAGGGGCCTGATTATTGCGCTGACTTCTTCCTTTGTGCACAAATTTTCATATTCGATGAGGTCATCGGCTGAGTTGTTTTGGCCGAATGTCACTTCTTCATTGTTTGGTTGACCAGCTCGTTGAACTGACCTCTCAATTCCCGCAAGGAAAGCAGGATCAGTGGATGGAGTTGTTTTGAAGTTTTCTTCAAAGAAGGACGCAAATGCTTCAGCTTTGTCACTTGTTGATGAGATCTCGGTGCCATTATTCAATATGGTGTCAGGAATATTTTCTTTACAACCAGCTATCCTGTTTATTTCCTTGAATGCTTTGGGACCGAGTTTTATTTCCTGGAGTCTCCTCTGAAAATGTATGTTGTTGTGGTATTGAATCGCATTCCGGAACATTGTGTTGGTGCACTCTAGTTCCACTTTGACTGCTTGGTAGTCTCTGTAGACCGTGTTGAGTTCTCGGTGATGAATTTCTTGAAGCCATTTCCTCAGCCGTTGTCTGTGGGCATACAGGTTTTGTATGTAGGCTGGGAGATGTTGGTATCTATCCCTAGAGGTCTTGTGTGCCTTTTTGGGTTTTTTTTTAGCATCTTTTGGGTAGGGAATATTGAAATTGGTATAAAATTCAAGTTGTTATAGTGTTGACGTAAACCCAGACTTGTAGTTCGTTGCTTTAGGGATGAGGCCCATTTTAACTTTTGAGGTTTTGTCAATTCCTCGAACGTAGCAGCATCCGTGAAAAAAAATAAGATAGCACAGGCATGGATTGAACCCAAAACCTCTGGCGCGACAGTCTTACGCATTAACCATCACGCTACGGGTACTACCGAGCTATGAAACGTTCCACACAAGTAACGATCCAATCAGAAGTTAGCAGAACCAGTTTCCTGACTGCGTTAGTTCTTGAAGAAGTGATCATTTAACTCTTTTTTGAGCCTGAAATACCTCAAGACCTAAAGGTCTCAAATACTTAAACGAGTTATTATGCTCTTCTTTTTCCTTCTGGCTAAGCCTATGTCGCTGTACAGCCCGTAAAGCTCATCGTTCAATCTTCTCCTTCAATCAGCTTCTATGAATTGGGACTGTTAATCAAGGGACAAACTTTTTTCTAGAAACGTTCCGCTTTTGTCACAGTCCATGCTTCCATACCGCATAGCAGGACGGTAATGATAAGCGTATTTTATAGTAATACTTTGGTTGTTGCTATATAAGAGAAATTCTTCTCAGACCACGTAGACAAAGTCCTTAAGGGATTGGTATTGCAATTGTAACCGTTGTGAACATTTGGCAGATACTGTTTTTTTTTTAAGTTGTTAATGACATACAATTCTTTTGCGAACGGAATAAACTTCTATTATTTTCTCCTTTAAATTTTGATAATATCCGGTAGTCTAATGGGGAGAACTTGACAGCTTTGCATTAAATTTGTGAACGCACCCTTTCACTAATCATCGATTTGTCGTTGTCATTTTTTTCAGTCAAGAGTCAAACGAGCATCTTCGACAAAGTATACATTTTTTTAATCGAAATTCTGTGTTTTTACAATAAAAGATCGATTCTGTATTAAAAATACACGACTCATAAAATGTGTAAAGATTTACTTGAATTATGAGTCAAAAAAAATATTGTTGAGCGTGTCATAAAACAGTTTATGTGGCAACGCTAGTTCGTTGTTTCTGTATCTACTTATAAAAAATATCTTCAGCAAGTATGCGTGCCATCAATTACTGTGGTATGCAGAGTCTCAATTAGCCATTTGGCTTTTGGAGAGGACTTCGACCGGACAACGGATGGAAGAAGGAACAGACAAACGAATAAAATCGCAATTGAACGCACTTTGTTGTATATACCACAAACACATCACACAACACACTCAACTAACTCGACGACGCGATGCGAAGCTACGACCAGGCCAGCTCTAGTCTCTATATAGTGTCCTCTAGTGCACGCCATTATCAAGTATAGTAGTCTCAGTAGCGTATTTTATTTATACCTCCACCAGCTTCATCAGCTAAAGCAGTTGGAAAGCCTGTTCCGCTGGTATGTCCAATCATCCAAAGCCAATGGACGACGACGCGGACGCACGGCGGCACGGCATCGGCACCACCGAACTTATTTAGCTAAAGAATGCAACAGGATTTCATAGATGCACTTTGGATTTGGTGGACCCTGTCTATACTTGACTTTGGCTATGCATCGCGAAGGCATCATGGCAATGGCTAGGCTAGGCGATGCATGGCGTGCACTCGCGCATTGTGTATAATATGGCCAGCGGAATACTCGTTGACGTTAGTTATAAACATTAGCTTCGACAACAGGAAACTCACTGTGCAAAGATACACCCGGATCAAAAGAAGAATTCTCTGGGCAGCCAGCAGCGGATAGAAATATGGGGTATTCGCATTGTTATTGTATATTTTTCGCACTAAAATCTGGTTGTAAAGTCGCAAATGGAAGCGCGCACCAAACACCAAAACACCAAGCAGCAAGCACTTGTTTCCAATTGTTTACATTGTCGTTTTGTCAGGAAAAATGGTTTGGTTTAACGAAGAAAATAACCCGGACAATGCGAATGTATGACAGTATTTATGTT
The DNA here is from genome assembly GCF_945859685.1 of Eupeodes corollae. NCBI lineage: Eukaryota > Metazoa > Arthropoda > Insecta > Diptera > Syrphidae > Eupeodes > Eupeodes corollae. The sequence continues at coordinate 223,612,923 of NC_079147.1, forward strand.
TTGAAAAGCACAGATGAAGTGATATTGTGTTTTGTTTTGAAAAGCATCAACTTGAATTGGGGCCGGGCTGTTCTAAGGAAGTAAATTGTTAAAATGACAATAAATTTAGATTCCATCGTTCTACTCAGAATTATAAGGACACTATGTTAATTTTCCCGGCATCGGACAATGTTGTCAAGAGAGGAAGTTGATTGAGTTTACAAATTAAAAGTTCATGATTAGGAAAAGCAATAAATGAACCAGTCGATCTGATAAGAGCTAAAAACAAAACAACGCCTTACTTAAGTAGCTCAGAAAATTATACAAATATGTTAATAATTGATTTAAAATAAGGCCTTCACTCGCCCAAGAATTCACATATTTGGGAGTGGTTTTCTATATGAAATTAAAGTCTTTTGAATTCATTTAAGACCATCGCATTGTGTCATGCCAACGTTGCTATATACAATGTTCCTGTCAATATAAGCAGTTGCATTCACACCCCCTCCCTCAACCTCTGTCCTAATACTCACACTAGTATTTATTTCCCATCAGTTTAGCCTTGAACGTATTCTCAAAACTATGAAATTCTCTACGTAGCTGTATGTTTTCTTCCCATTTGGGTATTTTCACGTTTAAAGAAGTAAGAAGCACGTGTCAACATAATTTCGCAGTTAAAAAGCTCCAGGGTACTATCACTGCTTAAGCTTTAAAAGAAATGCCTATGATAGCCTTCAAAAGTCTCAGCAAAATAATAAAAGAAAGAAAACTAGTTCAGCCGATGGTTCGGCCAAGAACATCGAATTACAAATGTAGTCAAAAAGGCACTTGAGAAGAACAAACGGATATATTCATAGATGTTGTTGAAGCCACTTTTGACAAGGTTTAGCAATTACTTACTTATTTTAGTTGGCGCTACAGTCCGGGCGGACCTGGGCCTCAACAAAAATGCGTCTCCAGCCAGCTCGGTCCATACCTAGCTATCTCCAGTCTCGCACGCCAAGTTAGTTGTGTGTTGTGTTTATAGCGGTGTCTAGGTGGACAAAGTCCTTAACTATCTCGATGTTCTAGCTGTGCATGGTGAGGTTTTGTCAAAGTCGTCATTGTTCAATGTCTTTTTTTGATGAAACCATATACTCGGTGTTGTCCTCATTTACCACTAAACCCATCTTCTTCGCTTGCTGCGCAATGCTCAAAAACATTCCACTGATATCATGCTTTTATCTTCTAATTATGTCAATATCATCTGCGTATCCGAGTATTTGGATGAACCTTGGGAAAATTGTGCCTCTAGTGTTGACGGTTGAGTTTTGCACAATTCTTTCCAGAACGATGTTGAAGAAGTCACATGACAGTGCATCGCCTTGTCTAAAACCTTTTTTGACATCAAATGCATCGGTAAGATCTTTTCCGACCTTGATAAAGCAGCGTACATTCTCCATCGTCATTCTGCACAAACGGATAAGTTTGACAGGGATGCCAAAACTAAACATTGCTCTGTAGAGCTCTTCCCTATAGATGCTGTCATACGCGGCTTTAAAATCGATAATGAGATGGTGGGTATCGATTTGAAGTTCCTGGGTTTTTTCCAAGATCTGCCGTAGTGTAAATATTTGGTCGATAGTGGACTTTCCTGGTCTGAAGTCACACTGATAAGGACCTCTCAGGCTCTTGACGAACGGCTTCAGACGTTCACATAATACGGCAGAGAGGATCTTATATGCAATGTTAAGGAGACTGATGCCTCTGTAGTTGGCGCAGTTTAGAGGGTCTCCTTTCTTATGTATCGGGAACACTATGCTGAGATTCCACTCATCGGGCATGGTTTCTTCCGACCATATTTTGCAGATGAGTTGGTGCATGTTCCCTACCAAGTCATCGCCTGCTGCTTTAATTAGTTCGGCAGCGATGCCGTCAGCTCCATCAGCTTTGTTTGATTTAAGTTTAGATATAGCTATCTTCACTTCGTCAGGGTCGGGTAGGCGGAATTGTTGTTCTGCGTCGCCGAGGTTGAGTGGTTCTATCTCCCTTACAGCTGAATTCGGTTCGGCATCGCCGTTATATGATTTGGAGAAGTAATCTTTCCCTATTCTCAACATAGACTGCGGTTCTAATACGATGTTCCCCTGATCGTCCTAACAGGCTTCGGTTCATGGCTGGTATCCTTGGGAGTTTTTTTTACGTTTTGGTAAAATTTACGAACCTCATTCTTGTTGTGACATCCCTATATCTCCTCGATCGCACGCTTCTCATGCTCTCTTTTTTCCATCTAAGAAGCCGGTGTTTCTCTCTCCTCTTCTAGTTGTAAAGCTCGCGAGCAGCTCTGGTCCTTCTGTGCAGCTCCGTTTTGTATGCGTCTTGTTTCGCTGCGTGCGCTTGCCGGCATTCGTCGTCAAACCAGGAGTTTCGCTTTTGTGGCCGTGTGAAACCTAGCGCTTCAGAGTCGCTAGGCTACAACGAGGTATTGGTCCGAGTCAATGTTAGCCTCTCGAAATATTCGGATATCCTGTATACTGAAGAAAAGTCGTGCGTCGATCGCAATGTGGTCAATCTGGTTGACGGTTGATAGATCAGGAGATTTCCATGTCCCCTTGTGGATATTGAGACGTGTGAACTGCGTACTAGCTACCAGAACGTCTCGCCCCGCAGCGAAATCGATCAGCCCGAATCCCTTCTCAGAGGTGGTGTCGTGCAGGCTGTATCTCCCGATTATGCCTTCTCTTCCTAGCTTGGCATTAAAATCTCCTAAGACAATTTTAATGTCGTAGCCAGGGCATTGCTCATATGTCTTGTCCAAGAGCTCGAAGAATATGTCTTTGTTGTCTTCATCTTTCTCCTCTGTTGGGGTATGCGACCTTTTTAGGCTTATGTTGGCGAATTTAGACTTGATGCGAATTGTCGTGATTCACTTGCTCACACTGTTGAAACTGTGGACTTTTTGCCTGAGTCTAGTTCCAACAACAAATCCACACCAAAATAGACACTGTCTTTGTTCTCGGTAGCAGTCGCCGTAGTATACATCGTAGTCTTTTAGTTTGCATTTGCCCGGCCCATCCCATCGCACTTCTTGGATGGAAGTAATTTCTACCTTATAGCAGATAAGGGCTTCCGCTAATTGTTCGGCTGCACGTGGTCTGTTAAGGGACCTGACATTCCACGAAGAGATCATAAGTTCGTTGTCCTTATTTCATTTGCTTGGGTTGTCAATGTTGGTTTGCGCAACTAATGCATTTTTACGTGGTCAGGGAGTCAGCCCGACGGCACAACCCCCAACCTAGAGGGCCAGATCCTTAGTATAAATTCAAGGACGGGGAGCCGGATAAAACCGCTCTTTATAGGCCTGGGCTCCGAATAAGTCGTAGAAGCCCTATAAGGTGTTCACTAAGTAGTTCAGCCTTACTTGAACTGTAGACGCCACCGTTGATTCCATCTCGGAAATTCCTCCGCTGCCGTCTGGATAAATAGAGGTGCCTAAGTGGAAACTCCTCTTCGCCTCTCTCTTGTTTGCTGCCCCCATCAACTTTCCACTGTGGTTAGAACCCAATATCCAGTTGAGGTACTAGGCATCCGATGTTCACCGCGGGGAGGTGAGAGTAGGAGTTTATAGACAGAGGTGTGTTTTGATAAAAACCGGTAGACGCTTGTGTTCTTTTAAATGCACAAGTCTACCATTTGAACATAGATCTATATAGATTGGTCCTTATTAATAGATGGTTTAAGTGCGGTAATCGTCCCACACTACTCGGTAACGATTTCTACTGGGTGTCTTTTGAATATTTTTATCGGATGAACAAAAAATGTTCCTTTTTAGATAAAGGCTGCACTGTGTTTGAATAGGTTTCATAATAATTTTTATAACGAATAAAATGTGGAAGTTATTTATAAACACCATGTATGTGTGGGAAATATCATCACCCTTTAAATAGCTCATTCTATCGAATAACCAGAATTAAAAGATACTAATTCATGGAAATACGGTGGTTGCAGTAAAATATTGGTCAAGTTTTTGGCAATCACAAATTACGAGTGCAGAAATTGATTTTTCGGGACCAATCGAAATTATATTTTTCTGTTACACAAATGGTCACTTAAATGGCTTTTAACTTATCCTATCGACATTCCAACCAGTTCTCTTGGTTTCGAAAGAGCTTGCTCAATAAAGACCATTTGCAACATTTTTAACGTTTGAGCAATATAAACTCATTTCGCACTTTAAATTTAATGTAATGTTATTTAATGTAACAAAAAACCGACAGCATAGAAATGTAAAATATTGGAGATCTTATAACATTGACCAATTAAATCACTTTGGGCGGATCTTACACGAATTGACGAAGAGTTAAACTTTCGCCCATCTGAGTCGTCTAACCGAAATAAAATGATAGATTGCAGAGATTATTCGACCTGTAAATATTTTTGGAGGTTTTTATGTTTTGATCTTGAAATCAAATTAATCCGACACCAATAAATATTGTATTGCAAAGCAATGTTTTACAACAATAGAGACATGAAGTATAACACATTTGAAACGATCGAAATTTTGCAAATATCAATAAAATTTTCATCACAACTCTTTACATATTTAAACTTGAAATCTCAAGCCGTGCGCCAAATCACCTTAAGGTCGATTTTCAATAAATACAACAATTTAGTTATACATTGCACGTTTTTTTAAATAAATATTTTGTTCAACAGAGAATGTTACTGCGTTATGTATATTTCTATCTTATACATCACACATCACCGGTGGTGATTGGTGTGGTGCTGAAGCTTGTGCCTGATGAATTTAAATTATTAAATTAAAATGTAAATAAAAAATAATTACAAGAGATCCTCGCGCACGAAATTCACATCTGATTCTACAATATATTGAAAGGATTTATCTCTCCCTCCTAAAATGGATCAAAAGAGATTAAAATCTACATAAATGCATTGTTGATAATAATAAGTTCTATAAATGAGTAAAATACAAACTTATATAGTATACATTACGTAATCTATTTATGGAAAGTGCGATAGCACAGTCACCGTATTTACAGCACAAACCAAAAGCTTTACAAAACAATTAGCCAATATTATACTCTTACAGCTGCGGGAAAGTACTTACGAACAGAAGTTGTGTACGAGTATATTGTCAATAATAATTATTGTTAATAAACAATTGAATTATTCCCACAACCATTAAAATTAACATCAACGTCCGATTCAATCAGTAGAGCCATCATAAAAGCTATCTGCCAACAATCAATTCAAACTCACAACAATAGGAATGAAACAAAATTCCAATCAAATTTGAATTGATGTTGATTCGCGCCGCTCACTCGTTTTTTTTGTTTTAATTACCAAGAAACCAAAAATGTTGTAGGTTTTATCTTAATTATATATTTGTCTTTAGATATGGCTTGATTCTGATAATAAATCGTTACATGTGAGTGCCAGAGATTTTTCCTAACATCTTATTCAAATTTAAAACAACGTTTAAATTAACTGCTATCAAATTTGGAATTGTTAACGACAGGTTGGCTAATTTTAATTTTTTTTTAATAATTAAGTTTAAATGATTGTCAATTATATAATGTCAATATTTTTGGGTTAAGAAAAACTGCATTTCGAATTTTTTATTTAAAGTTTGTTTTTAGTTCAAGTTGGTTTGGAAGAGACTTTATATTCGACAAAAGTATGTATATAACTTATTTAGAACTTTCTGTTAAATTTTGAATAAAACACCTAACGCTCTGTTATTGGTTGATTGGAACTCTTAAAGTGTTACGAGCACAATATATTATATGTGAAATTTGAATTTTCAACCTGTTAATAGAACAGTGTTGCCTACAGAAATAAATGTAACAGTGTGACATTTTGTGGTTACTAAAAAATAGTGATACCACACCACAGTGGACGAGATATTTGGGTTAACGTGCGTCGATTGTGATAGCATTCCGGAAATAAAAAGATCTACACATATTTTGTTGATTTTGAATTGAGAATTTTGACATTTCTCGACGTTTCAAGGTCCCTAGAGTCGAAATAAAAGACTTTTAGAAAGATGTCTTTGAGTGCGTGTGTACTTATCTTCGTCGTCCAAACTCAAAAACCAGTTGAGTTATCGACTTCAAATAAATGTTGTTATATAGATAGTAATGCAAAAAAATTCAGAAAAGGCTCTCAACATTTTCGTGAGTGGTTTTTTTTACCATAGCAATTTAAAAAAAGGTGACAATTTTGGTTAACCCTAAATACCTCGCGAACAAATAATGCTAAAGACTTAAATTAAATTTTATAGTATATATTTTTCTTACGTGATACAAAAAAAATTCAACTTACGGTTTCTTTTTTATAAATCAAATAAACTGAAAAAAATATATATTTGTAACCTTAAAAAAATATTACTCAAAGTTAGTAAAAATTGGTTTTCGACTCCAATATCTTTTCAAAAATTTGAGATTATGGCTTCAAACTAATTACATCTCATAAGAAATATTATTTTCAACATTTATTAAAATTATAAGAAAAAACCTTACGTACTTACTTTAGGTGGCGCTACAGTCCTATGTGAACTAGGGCCTCACCCAACAAACTTCTCCACCTAGCTCGGTCCCTAGCTAGATGTCTCCAGTTTCTTGCTCCAAGTTGGGTGAAGTCACCATCCATTTGTGCACGACACCTGATCCGCGGTCTTCCTCTACTGCGCTGTCCTGTGAGTGCGGACTTTCCAGGTCGGAGGATTGGTTTCCATGCGCTCTACGTGACGCAGCCATCTTGGTCGTTGGACTTTTACCCTTCTGGCTAAGTCTACGTCGCTATACAGCCCGTACAGCTCGTCGTTCCATCTTCTCCTCTACTCTCCTTCGATGCATACGGGACCGTAGATCACACGAAGAACTTATCAAGGTGCTTTCATCCGCTTTTGTCATAGTCCATGCTTCTGCACCGTATAGCAGGAGGGGGATGATAAGGGTCTTAAAGCGAAACTTTGGTCCCTCGAGAGAGGCCTTTACCACTCAATTGCTTACTTAGCCCAAAGAAACAGCGGTTAGCAAGAGTTATTCTGCGTTTGATCTCGGAGCTGGTGTTGTTTTCTGCGTTTACAGCGGAGCCTAGGTAGACGAAGTCCTTGACTACCTCAAAGTTACGTCTGTCGATGTGTGACGTTTTCACTGAGGCGTCGGTATTGTAAGTCCTTTCTTGACGACAGCGTGTACATTCTTTTGCTCTCATTAATGGTTAAACCCAAAAAAAAAAAAACTAGACATGGCTCTATACAGATCGTCCCTGTAGATTCTGTCATATGCGGCCTTGAAATCGATGAAAAAATGGTGGGTGTCGATTTGGTGTGTTTGGGTTTCTTCCAGGATCTGCCGTAATGTGAATATTTGATCAACTGTCAACTTTCTTATTCTGAAACCACACTGATAAGGACCTATCAGGTTGTTGACGATGGGCTTTAGACGTTCACATATTACGGCAGAGAAGATTTTATATGCGATGTTAATTAGACTGATTCCTCTAAAGTTTGAAGCAGTTAAGAGGATCTCCTTTTTTCAAAAAATACTGAGGTTCCATTCATCGGGCATGCTTTCGTCCGACCATATCTTACAGATAAGTTGGTGCATGCTCCTAACCAACTGCTTTAAGGAGCTTGGCACTCAAGCCATCCGCTCTAGCGGCTTTATTAGACTTCAGCTTAGATATGGCAATCTTTACTTCGTCTCAGTCGGGAGGATGGGATTGTTGGCTTTCGTTGTCTAAGTTGAATGGATCATCCTGCCTGACAGCGAAATTCAGTTTGTCGTCGCCGTTATACAGTCTGCAGAAGTGGTCCTTTTATATCCTCGGCATTGATTGCTGTTCCACTATGATGTTTCCACTTTCGTCTTTGCAGCCTTCGGTTCTAGGTTTATGTACCTGTGAATTTCGTTTCGCCTGTTCATTAAAGTTTCGAACTTCATTCCTGCTTTTAAACCTCTCCACACTTCGACCTCACGTTTCTCATGCCCTCTCTTTTTCCTTCTGAGAAGTCGGCGTTCCTCTCGCCTCTTCTGCTTATAGAGCTCACGAGCAGCTCTCGTCTTTTTATGCAGCGCTGCTTTGCGTGCCTGTTGTTTAGCTGCATTTGCTGCCGACATTCCTCATCAAACCAGGGGTTCCTTGTTGGTGGCTGTTTGAAACCCAGCACATCAGAGGCGGCTTCTCTGATTGCATCTTTGCAATGTTGCCACTGGTTTTCGATACATTGTGTTGACGGCAGAGAACTTCGAGCGAGTTTACTTGTAACTCGGTCGGAAAAGGATTTGACGATCTCTGGCGATCTCTGGCGATTGTAGGCGTTCAACGTTGTACCTTCTCCCAGCACCTCCCTGTTTTGCCTTGGGTCTGGAAATCCGAAATGCTACCTTGGCTACAACGAGGTAGTGGTCCGAGTCGATGTTAGCTCCTCGGAAAGTTCGTACATCCATGATGCTGGAAGTGTGTCTGGCGCCGATCGCAATATGGTCAATCTGGGTGACGGTAGATTGATCTAGAGAAGTCCAAGTTCCTTTGTGGATGTTGAGGTGTGGAAAACGCTTACTAGCCACCATGACGTTTCGCCCCGCAGCAAAATCTATGAGCCTGAATCCGTTGTCGGAAGTGTTGTGGTGCAGGCTGTTCTTCCCGATTGTTCCACCAAAGATGTCTTCCCATCCTAGCTTAGCATTAAAATCGGCCAGGACTATTTTAATATCGTAGCTAGGGCACTGCTCATATGTTTTGTCTAGTAGCTCGAAGAACATATCTTTGGTGTTGTCGTCTTTCTCTTCTCTGGGGGCGTATTTTAAATTGCTGAAACATTTACTTTTCAAGTAAAAAATTGAAAAGTCTTTTCTTACAAATGTTCAACTCTATCAACTTTCAAATATAAAAATCGGACTACTGCAGATCGTCTTTTGGCAATTTCTTACTAATATGTCTATTTTCAAAGCTTTTACAAAATTTCTAATACAAACGTAGAAACTTTTTACGCATCACGCGACGATTATGGTCGTCGTAGTCGAAAAATTACTCAAGCAATCGTTAACAACGTGAAGAGAAATAAATCGTTCAAATAAACAAGTTCAAGTATTGCTAGTGACCCAAATCATCTATTTCGTGGCTTTTGCAGAAATTGAACATGTCGAACACCTCAAACATTTGAATTTATAAAATTCATACTATGGAAAAGCACTCAATAAACACCGATTCTCTAACAAAGTTTTAGAATTCCATATTTTGAAAACAAGAATAAACAACAAGTATTTCCCTGACCCTGTACGACAGCTAAGCAGACAGGAAAACCACGTGCATTTATCATTAGAATATTATGACATTTCATCAGTTTATTGGTTTTCAAACTTTGATATTAGGTTGTTTGCAGGCACGAAGCGTGACTTTTTTGGAAGCGGAAGCACTTAACGTTGAACTTAAAATTAAAAGTCATTTATTCAAGATCATATTTTTTTTATTACAGAAATGTAAAAGAAAATTGTATTAAATTCATTTATTTAAATAAAATAAAATATAAAATTTAGTAATATATTAATAATGTAAAATTAAATGCTAATTTCTTTTTTAAGGACAATTATAATTGATCACAAAATATTTCTTTAAATTTAATTGAATTCAATTACATAAATAAAAATAAAAAATAAAATTAATGTAATGTATAATAGAATAATAAAAATAATTTAAAGGGTTAGTAAGTCTTGTATATTAAATGAATCCTTCTTTCTTTTAAAGCAAAATGATCTATGATTTGGTCATAAAATGTTTCTTTGGCTTGAATTTCTTTTAACAATCCTTTTTCAATCGAAATGAGAGCTAAATTTGATAACCTTTCTTGGCCACATTTATTTCTTAAAAAATGTTTTATTCTTTTAAGACACGAAAATGATCTCTCTACAGATGCGGTTGTCACGGGAAAAGTCAACATTAGCTTACAAAGCTTAAAGTACTCAGTGAAACTTTCATTCAAATCAGTATTTATTAAAAACCTTAATGTTTCTTGAAGACTTTTTGACCTAAAATTCTCGTCATTGAAAATTACCCTTAGTTCAGTTTTTTAAACTCAAATCAAATGGGGTGGCGCAACAGTCCGTTGTGAACCAGGGCCTAGTGACTTACAACTCTCAACTATTCCTGTGTGCGAGTACTGTTGTCAGGAATGGAAGGGACCTACAATTTTGAGCCGAATCCGAACGGCTAGTTTGAGAAAGCACTTTTTCATGACAAGAATTACTCTTGAAGGATTTGTCAATTCCTCGCAAGAGGCAGTACCCGCAAAAATTATTTTTTTTAATTAAGGTGGCACAGGCAGGGATTGAACCCAAGACCCCTTGCATGACAGTCCAACGCACTAACCATCATGCTACGGGTACTACCCGTTCCAGTTTTTTAAACTGGAATTTCAAAATACCCTGGGTATGAACTTTGTAAATTATTCAGCAAGTTATCAGGAAAATGTGTTTTAAAATAGTCATACAATGTTGCATACGAAAGCCTTAAAAATTTAAAGTATGGCAGCGAACTAAATCGATTATCGATTTCAGTAATGACTTGGTGAACAATTGTGGTTAAAAGAGCTTTATATTGTTCTTTTGTGGAAAGGTTGACTTCAGAACGCCTGCTGTTGTTGAAATTTGAAGAATTTTCGGTTTCAACAATTTTTTTCCAAAATGAATCGAAACTTCTTGATTTAATTAAATTATAAATACTGTTTTTGAAAATATTTACTTGATTGAGACAATATTGAACATCACTGGACTTGGATTGAAGAATTTTAAATAAAATGTCACTTTGTGGAAAAAATTCGTTGAAAAAATATAAAAGAACAATAAATTTCTTATCACTAAAACAATATATCAGACTTTTCGATAAAACTATAGCTTCATTGTCCCAATCTTCCTCATTTTCTATTACGCTTTCGAAAAAGGTGGAAAGGTGACATTTAAGTTCAAAGATTGTTTGCACAATGCGCAGGTTATATTTCCAACGAGTTGGCGCAGCGCTAGGAATTTTTCTTTTGACAATTGTATTAAATGCTGCAACTCTTTTAGACGAATGGGAAAAAAAACTTACAAAACTATTTAAACTTTTAAAAAACCAGAACATGGCTTAATTTTAGACACTGACTGTGTTAAAACTAAATTGAGCTTATGAGCAAAACAGTGAATGTAATGTGCGATTGGGATGATTTCTTTTATTTTAGCTTGTAAACCGTTTGAACTTCCTGACATAACAGCCGCACCATCGTAGCTTTGACATACCAATTTTTCAAATACATTTTCTTTTTTTAAAAATGGTACAATAAAATCAAACAAATTCTGTGCTGATTTTCCAAGCGAAACATCGACAAAGCACATAAACCTTTCAACGACAGATCCGTCTTTTTTTACCATACGCAACATAACTGACAGCTGTGATTTGTTGGACACGTCCGTACTTTCGTCGAGAAGTAAGCTCACGTAGTCTGAGTTTTTTATTTCCATCCGTATTTCTTCGAGTAAGATTTTAGCAATTGAGGCAATTAGTTCATTCTGAATGAACTTTTCTACCCCTTTGTCAATGAATAAGAAGAAGCAAATAACTCAAAACTCATATCTCTCCTTTCCTGACCTACTTTTGTTTTCACAAATTTTCATAATGAGTTCACTCAATTCAATCTTCACTTCTTATGTGAACGCCAACAAATTAAAAAATTTGCTTTGAAGGAGATTGAGTGAGAGTTGAGAGTAAGCGATATATCAGAATGCCTAGCCGGTATGCATTCCAAATATTTGTTTGCAAGCGCAAGTGTATTATAGAGTGATATTGTGCGTTCCCCGTGGACATTTGCTTTGAACGAAACTGAGTGAGAGGTGACAGTAGGCGATATATGAGAATGGGAATGATTAGCTGGTATGCATTCCAAATATTTGCTTGGAAGCGTGAGTGTATAATGGAGTGACATAGTGCATTCGCCGTGGAATTGAAGGGATATTATGAGTTTTTGTAGTTTTACTTTTGCATTGTTTCGAATTAAAGATTCTTTTCTTAAATCGTATAATTTTTTGAATTGCTTAACGGAAGCACTCATTCCACTCAATATATGGACGCTTCGTCCCTAGTTGTTTGTTAAATGATGTTTGCCAGGGACACAAGAACTTCAAATTCAAAAGTAGGCTAACCAGTTTTCTTTAGAATATGTATTTATTTCAAAAATCTATTGAATTATAAATTTTTCGTATTTGATTCATAGTTCTATAGTAATACCATGAGAAAATGTTTGACTAACTGTAGGAGTACATTATAAGCATTGTTTTGGATAAACAGCTTTTATGCATACCTGTCATCGACAATTCAAATATTTAAATTCAGAATGGCCACGATTAACAAAGCTATTCTCAATTCCATCGGGCTATAACGATATTGCTGTGCTGTTGAACATACCCAAATTTGGACTCAAAACAGGAATTGAAAAAGCAAATAGCAAAATACTTCTTCTAACATCATTTACCTTCCTGTATGCATCAGTTTGGCTTTGGCTTTGGTTTAGTTTGAATTGGAATGGTTTGGGTTGTTTCGGCTTGGTTTGGTTCAAGTGCAATTCTATGGTCCATTTGGTTATGAAGAAGAAGAAGTTGGAATGCTAAATTTATTTCTCCTTATTCGGAAGCTGCACGATTCCTTCTTTGCTTTCAATTTATATAGACAAAGATAGATATTGGCTTGAGCTCGATGCCGATGCCTTTTGGAATGTGTTTTGACAGAAATAACAAATGATGATTTGGATGAGAACGATACAATATAAAGTAGAGTTAGAGCTGTGTCTAGTAATATTATGGTATTTCTATTATGTCTTTTTGTTTATGAAAAGTTTCATTGCTCCTGATGAGATGTTCACATTCCATAATAATTGGTTTCGACGAGTTGGTACTCGTAGCAAGTTCGAATTTAAACAATAGTTGTTTTTTCCGTATACAAGCAGTTAAAACTCGTTGTTAGTGAAGAGTTTGGGAATATGGTGTGTGTTTATTGTGTTGTTATATCAAATTCTTCAAATGTGACTGTGTCTTCATAGTAGCTTCTTTAGAATTGTGTTGGAGTTGTGTGTTTTATATGTCAGTTAATGTTGTTGGGAAGCTTTGACTAGGGATATACTAATTCTTGTAACATTATTTTAAATTAGATTTGATCACATTTTCAAATTCTCTATTATTAAAAAAAGATTGTTTAAATGTGCACTTGGGCGTATACTTACTAAAAATAGATTTTTTTTTTTAAATTTTGAATTGTAACAGTTATTGGTAAATAACTATAATGACTATTCAATTTTTCATAGTATTTGATATTTTTTTTAAATATCAAATTTTGAAAATCAATTCAGCTGAACGTCAGTGGTTGACATGACGTATTGTAAAACAAGTAAACATTTTTACATTTTGTTATTCTTTTTTGTACGAAGCCGTAAACAGTAGAAAGTAATTGGGATTGGGTTCCCTTTCCCTAGCAGCGAACTAGAGAATAACCGTTTGGCTTAATTTTTTTTCCAGTGTTGAGCTTAAAGAAAAAGGTATTTAGGGACCCAAAAATTACGAGACGGTCCTGTACTCGATGTACTAATTGTGTTTGGGAATTCTTTCATTTAAGTACACAAGATTGGTACCCAAACTAACAAAGGCAAAAACCAAGTTACTAATGATCTCTATAAAAAAAATATCACTATGAAACAATTAAATTGAATGAAATGTTAACTTTTTTATATTGAAGTCGGAGAGATTTCAGTTGTCCCTTGATAATTTGTTAAACGCTTTGTGAAAGCGTTAAATTGATGATGATGATGAATTTATGAGCCATAAAATATAAACGATTTGTTACTTTTATTTATTATTTGTATTTGTAAAACCAACAAATTTTATTTAAGGTGGTTACATGTTTAAAAACGTTCATGTTCGATAGAATTTGAATTTTAGTTTTTTTTTTTAATAAAAATATGAGTAAGTGTATTGTGATAGTGTCATCAATAAAATCCATGCGTTTTTTTCACGGCTTTACGACACTCTCCATATTTTTATAAATGTATTGACGGCATCCTTGCAATTGTTTAAAAAAAAAATTTTTTCAATGCTGGAAAAACCACTATGTAAACTTTTTCATTCATCATACTCTTCACGTGTCTTTTCAAGTAGATTGAAATGACATTTGTCTAGCCGATACTCAAAAATGGTGTATCCTTTTCCCTGAATTATCGACCGATCATGGTCATGGAAACGCTGAATAATTTTCAAGAAGAATAAAAGCTTCTTAATTACTGGCAATATGGATTTTGTAGAAATAGGTCCACTGATCTAATGGTTTATATCACTAAGCAGTGGAACAAATTCTTGAAGAAGTGAAGATTATTGCACTTGATATTTCAAAAATATTGGATAGACTTCAGCATCAGACTCTATTATCGAAAATGCATGCTTGTGAGTGCGTGTGTGGTTTTAAAGAATCCCTCCCTCGATGGATTAGAAATTACGTTTTGGACCGTTCAATTCAAGTATTATTTAACGCGTTCTCGTCTGAAAACCACGAAATAAATGGTGGCGTGCCTCAGGGCTCTGATTTGTCTCCGATACTCTTTCTCATTTTTATTAATGACTGCTTCGCTGACAATAGTACCCTGAGCTTCTCAAATTTGTTTTTAGATTCATTAGATTGCTCTTCAGATGTGGATCTTCAATGACAATACACCTTAATGCAAGTAGAATTTAATGTGTCAAAAACCCAATGCTTCCCTCTGTCATTAAAAACTAATTGACCACTTTTGCTACTATCCATGAATGGCACTTGCATCAAAAAGACTGAAAACCTCGAAATGTTTGCTATGCGTTTCTTACATCACCTCTTGTGGAAGTAACTGGTTCTGGTCTCCTAATACAATGCAGTACGCTTTTTTCTTCATTCATCTTTAACCCATAAAACTTATACAAGCCCAAAGCTTAAGTATATAGTTCCTTTCTCTGGGCTAGTGCTCCTACAACTTATTTAAGTCTCTTAGACTGTATTGACGTAGAATATTGGCATTGAGCTTGAACACCGTCGTAAAGTTACTTGCCTCACGCTGTTTTAACTTTATTTTAACGGAATATGATCTAGAAAAGTAGCCAGTTGCATTCCTTCCCTCAAAAAATTCACATATGTTTTAATTTTGACGTCATACAAAATCGAACAAATTTGTATTAATGTTCTAATTGCATGTCAATCATACAGTTATATAAAACATTTAAGACTTGTAAACCTTTTTGAACTTGTTTT
This sequence comes from Eupeodes corollae, assembly GCF_945859685.1. Taxonomy (NCBI): domain Eukaryota; kingdom Metazoa; phylum Arthropoda; class Insecta; order Diptera; family Syrphidae; genus Eupeodes; species Eupeodes corollae. Next base: position 223,628,196 of record NC_079147.1, read on the forward strand.
GTTCTTATTTTTGATAATAGGGCTGTTTGCTTGTAATATTCGTTTTAAGATGTAAACTTAAGTGATTTGTAACATACAGATATACTTTTTTAACTGCACTTCATGAATGTGAAACTCTTTACTTGGTAAAATACTTTCCACACTTCTTTTTATCCTACGCTATAAGAAATATTGTACGAGGCTCATTTGTCTTAAAGTTTTAAATATTAAAATTGTGGAAAAAACAGAGTTGGCATTCCACGTTCTTTATGTTCGGCTGAAAAAAGGATCTCTGTACTAAAAAGTACATCAAAAATTTTTGATAAAATGGTGCTGGGCATTTTTGAAGTGCGATTATTACGCGTAAATTGTGTGAAGAAATGATTGCAATTAGATATTTCACACACAGAACATTGGTTGTAAAAATATTGGTAAGATAATTCATTAATTTTACAATTATTACATAAATATTTTACTACAAAAATCAAAATAGCTTGACATTTGCCAGATTGACAACTCCAATGAATTAAATTATTGTAATTAACAAGAAAAACAAATAAAAGAAAAAAAAACATTCTAAAAAGGCCAATCTAAAAATAGAGAAAAAAAATCAATAAATGACTAAAAAGTCACTTCCAAGAATATTTCTTCAAGTTTCATCTTAAAATTTGACACGTTCCGACGAAATGTATAACGTTCTTTCGTTCTGCTTAATTTCAAATAGTAAACTCCAGTGGTAAATCGGGTCTGTGCGGTATAAAGTTCAGGTTGAGTAGTTCGCTTCTTAACTTGACTATTGTAGCAATAAAATTTACGTTATTTGCATCATGGAAGTAGTTCCTTTTTGCGAGATTATGGTTGAGCCAACTCTAAGTTTTATTTTTAATAAATATGATTTAAAATAATGAAAATGAAATTTGTATTTAAAATCATGAAAATGAAAATAAAAATAAAAATAAAAATTAACCAGCATAGGTGTTCTTATATGGTGGTACCCGTGGCATGATGGTTAGTGCGTTGGACTGTCATGCTAGAGGTCTTGGGTTCGATCCCTGCCTATGCCATCCAAAGTCTTTTCACGGGTACTGCCTCTTGCGAGGAATTGACAAATTCTCCAAGAGTAACTATTGTCATGAAAAAGTGCTTTTTCAAAATTAGCCTTTCGGAGTCGGCATATAAACTGTACCCCATTCCTGACAACATTACTCGCACACAGGAATGGTTGAGAGTTGTAAGTCACTAGGCCTTGGTTCTCAACGGACTATCGCGCCACCCAATTTTTTTTTTTTTTTTTAGGTGTTCTTATATGCGTTTCGCCCCGATGTAATGGTTGGGCTCATCAGAAGATGACCATTACACCTTGTCTTGACGCATATTTTTTCGAATACCCAACTGCTTCAGTAGCATATTCTGCTCTACACTTCAAATCTACCGCTGCTATAACCTTGTACATAAGAGCTTTACTGTGCGATACATCTTCCACATTTAAATCAAAATTTAAGTTGCATCCTTCTGCGAGACTCAATCACTCACTCTACCAGTGATTTCGGTCTTCGACAGCTTTTGCTACTAGTTTTCTAACACGTCGGTATTCGTTCATACTGAAAACGTGCAGGAGATAATCCGCTTGCATCTTGAAGGTCTTTATAAATAGAGGTGATAGTCCGGTTTCTAGCATAATCAAGTAGGTTAGGTAAGGTTTAAGAGGCTGTCCAAGATGGAAACGAACACACTTAGGCCAATATAATGGCCCATTGTAATACCACATGAATTTTGAGGCTTCCTATTATCGAGCTTATATGTGATCTGCTTAAAGATAGCACGCACCTTGAACGCTTTAAAACTAGTGTTGGCCAGATGTTTTTTGTGTGTTACTTATTGTAGAGTACCTTGGTCTAAAGCCCTCTTGAGTCTCTTTTACCAGGTTCTGATATCCAATCGACGTTTTGAGTCTCTTCTGAAACAAAGTTGTAAAAAACTTCTAAGTCGAATTAAGAAAAGAAATTCCACGATAGTTTGCTGCATCCAACAAGGATCCTTTTTTGTGCAACGGGAAGATTGTAGCGTCTTGAAATTCATTTACGGAAATATGCCCTTCAAACACTCCATTAAAAAGTATTACCAGACGTTCTTCTAGCATAACTGTTCCGTATTTATAGAACTCAACTGGAATACTATTTGCACCCGCCGCTTTTCCATCTTTAAGAGATCCTAGAGCTAATTCCATTTCTTGAAGGTTGATTTCCGTATCTAGGATTTTTCTTATTGGATCCAGGTATCGCATAATGCCAATTTGTTTCTATGCTGCTTGGATTTAATAATTCTTTGAAATGAGTGGATAGAATGTTTGCACATAGGTTCTTATGCACTGCGAATCGTTTACCATTGAATTCCCAAACAAGTTTCCAAAAATTGGTGGCGTTTTTGCAGTTTGCCAGTTTAGATGCCTGCTTTTTCTTTCTACATAGCTCCTCTCAATAAGAGTTGGCTTCTAAGTAGTTTTTTCGTATCAATCCTTGGGAATTCAAGAAATTTCTTACGGGGTTTTTCACATTCTTTATCAAACCAAGGCTCTTTTATAAATTTGCTCCTTTTTCCACTGACCTGTTGTTGAGGGTAAGATGACTTTACAATTTGCTCTAACATAGGTAAGTCTACATTTTGGTGTTATTGAAGTTTCGAATCAAGTTATTGTCTATATGCCTGGATTCTTGAGATATTCCATTTGAGTCTAGAAAATAATAGCGTGTTACAGGTTTCTTCATTTTTTTGTAAAGTGTTTGAAGCAAATAAAAGTAAACAGTTGAAGGTTTTTAATCTTAAATTTTTAAAAATCACATCGTTCAAATGATGAACATTTTGTGTAATACAATTTTCGAGCCGTTTTTTAAAATGTTTGAAAACTTTTTGCAAAATTGCAAGCGATGTATTGCCGATTTCGGTCTCAATATTCGACCTAAGTTGGTCCAAGGTGTGTGGTTTATTGATGTAGACATGTTGCTTCAGATAACCCCACAAAAAGTAGTCACAGAAGGATAAATCTGGCGAACGCGGAGGCCACTGACGTGAGGTATGGCAGGTGGCATCATCTTGTTGGAAAAAAGTACGATTCATTTTATGTCTCCGCTTCAACTGTGGTACCAAAAACGACCGTAGCATCTCGACATAGCGCTCTGTATTCACGATTTCGGTGAAGAAGTAGGAGCCAACTATTCCCCACTCTGCAACTCCACACCAGACGGTTACATGTTCGGAATGTAGGGGTTTCGCGACGATGTTCTGTGGATTCAGCGTAATATCGACAGTTCTATTTATTAACGTTTTTGAATATTTTACGGCCGAACGGAGAGGACTTTTCTGTAAAGCACTCCTAACTCGATCAACGTTTTCTGGTGTACGCACCGTGTTCGGACGCCTATCTGTTTTTTTTTTCGTCAGCCCGGGCCGTTTCCCGAAAGTTTTTAACCCATAGCTTAACCGTATTCGGCGACGCGACCGGATCACGGGGATTTAATTCGTATTTTTTACGAAATTCACGAATAACAGCAACATAAGAATTTGAATTGAAAAATCGCTCGCAAACGAACGCACGCTGCGGAGCAGTCCACTTTTCCATGTTGACACTGAACAACCGTCTACTTTCCGTTCTCGCAACCACAAATATCTCGCGTTTCGGTAGGGCGGAGCCAGGGGTCTTTAAAATGTGTCAGGTTTTTATGCCCAACCCTGTATAAGCCATTGTAACGTAAAACCACTGGAAAATGAATAAATGATCCAACTATGGGATTACGTTGATCTCAAAATATTTCACAAAATGCTCCTAATCTTTACTTAAAATTGCATAATCTATGACTGATGCTTCTTGTCCCCCAGAAAATGTATGATTTCTCTCACAATCACTCGAACTGGTTCCATTTTAAATACGGAGTCCAAATGAAAATATTGGTAAGACCACAAAAGACAAAAAACATTGCGACGGTTAACGTTATAGTTCTATCGAAAGCTCCATTATGTATTCCGCCATTAAGATTTAAACCTGTCACAGAGGTACCCTCCCAAATATATGAGTTATTTGCAAGTTTTAGAAAAATGATGTCCTTGTAGAAAATAGCCATAACGGAAGGTGTGAAAATGTCTTGGATCTCGCAGAAATCCTATAGAATTTTCAGCATTTTAATACGCACACTGTTGATTAGATTCCTTGAAACCAAATTCCGAAAAATAGCTAAACCTATTTTAAGCTTAATACCCAAACAGCTATAAACTAAATGCATCTGAATTTTGAAATTCCAAGAAGAGATTTGTAAAATGTCAAGCCCACAATCCAATATCCCACATAGAAGCATTTCACTGTCAATTCTCTTTCATCCAATACACACGAGCATATATACAATAAAAAAACGAAGGATATATACAAAAACTTTTAATTTATTAATTCGATATTTCCCAACAACATCCGATTTGAAAAAAAGGAAAACGAAAAAAAAACACATTGATTACGGTTTTACAATCAGGAACAGCAATCAAATCACTTTTCCAGTGGTAAATCAATCATCGTCTGCTGATGCTGGAGGAGAACACCTACAAATATTTATATCTTTCATCTCGTGTCCAGAATCCATCGTCATCCATACCTACAGACAGACACATAGATATAGATACAGACCTATCTATTTTCATGTCCTTGGTCCTAGAAGTAAAATGAAATCAATTAAATTTCATTTCGTTTACAATGGCATAGTGTATTTGTATGTGTGGTGTAAAAAAGAAATATTGTCAGGATGTTTTCTTTTTATTTTTGTAAAATATATATTTTGTTGTTGTTGTTGTTGGTATTTTGTTTGTATAGAAATTGGGAATTAACCGTGATTGTGGGTTTCACACCCGATCACGTAACATGTGACACACGTAAGAATCTCCAGAGATGAGCTAATGTATAGAGTTAGTGGATGTGGGAGGACAGGACAGGCGAATGATGATGATGATGATGATGATGTGATGTGCTGTGCAGAGCAGTCCATACGTAGGCATACCACAGAAGCAGTAGCTGAAGCTGGTTGCTGGTTGTAGACTGACGCCAGTAATATTATCGAATGCATCTTCGCTCCTCGTCCTGGGTTTGAACCAACCGAAGGGAATACATCAGTACAGGACACATTCAACCATCAACGTAACTCGCTTTGGTTCGTTCGTTCATGACGTTGTGTACACTCGTACGTACATGTGTTATGTTGGCGTGTGGTTAGCTCCCTACTGCCTGATAGAGGAACGTATACGGTATGATGATGCTGCTTCTGCATCTGCTTCAGCTTCTGCGTCTGCTACTGGTGTTTCTCCATGATGATGATGACAACAATGATGATATGTATTGGAAAGTGGTTGCTGTTGTGGATATTTGTGTGCATTTCGAAGTGGCCAAGGTAATTCTAAACAGATGTTGAGGGTTTCAAGGCATATCGAAATCGATTTTATCAAATCTCTCGATTCATCTACTCTTAAGTATTCGTTTTTATTTTCATGCTACCTTTGCCGTGGAATACAATGTCCGAGGTTATTTTTCTTTTATTAAATATATCTAAAAGTTAAAATGAATTATTGAATGAACTATAGAAAGAGGAGGAGGACATAAATCAAACAAAAATGACTTACAAACTGCAGTCAAATTGATTTTATTCTTAGTTTGAAAGAGTTTATTGTGAGGATACCGGAAAAAGCGTTATGGTAATGGAGCATCAGAGACCATAAAACTTGCAACAATCATCGTTACTATAAAATAGACGGACATATTAAGGAGAAATGTGTTTGGTATAAATCATACAGCTGTCATAGATTCGTAAATCTGATGAACTGAAAATATGTGATTGACATTTCGGAAAATTGATTGATACGTTTTTAAAAGAAACTTGCTGACAAAATGGAAGCAATTCTTTCTTAATAAAAAATGATGGGTCAGCAAGTTTTTGCTTTTTAAATTATAATTGACAGTGTCAATATAATATCGACGGCTTTTTCTTGTTTGAAAACTTGACAGAAAATTGGGATCACACTTCCGGAGAACGAAGTGCATTCCTTTAAGCTTGAGCAACGCTGAAGAATTATTTCAACGATGTGTATTTAGAAAACATGTTTTGACCGAAATTAAGCCATAAGGCGCCTGCTTTACGCAAGTTTGTGAAAACAAATTCTTCAGACTTGTATGATATCTTACAAAACTCATAGTCCCCGTCATAGTATTGTGTGCACAAACTAGAACTTGGGTGAGGTAGCCGCGAGAGTGAGACTCAATTTACTTGCCAACGTTGGGCAGTTAATTAAAATTTCACATTTCTGAAGAAAATTCTGCACAAAGGTCTCAGATTATTTGTTAACAAGGTCCGATTGACTAAGCATTTGAAGACAAGTGACTTTCCGCTCTGATATGTCGTCCCGATTAGGACTTTATATAAGTTTTAATTGGATAACGATTTTGAGCGCAAATGCAGAAATTTAAGTAAACAAAATTGTAGCAACCTGCCTTGAAAACCATCCATCTCTCAGAGGGTAACAGACGGTTTTTGTTCGAAAAGGAGGCTGAAACTTTCACTGGTTGGAATATTAACCAACTTTTTTTTTACTGAAATTGAAAAAATGGGCTTGAATCACCTTTAATTCGTGAATGATGGCGTGTAATCACCATTCAACACAGGATATGCCTCAATCGACGTTTTGCTCTCTAACTTCCCAAATCGTGTTATCAACTGTCTTGGTAATATTAGTTGGCCTTCTTGGAGCTATGACTTGAAGCTTGTAATTTTATTGCTTTTGGAGAACCTTAAAGGACCGATGTTTTGTCAACAATCCAAAAACAGTTTAAGCACAATGTAAAGTTCTTAACAAAATATATTGAGCGCTACTGTAAGGTCAAAAGTATGCAGGAATTTGAAGGACGTTATGCTTGTTATTTAATGGGGAATGTTTCATCATCATTGTCCCTGGTTCGATAACCGGATTTATTCCTGGTTGCAAATCCAACGCCATCCAGTTGAGCACACCAAGTTTTCGGGCGTTCTAGTCTAAGTCATCCAGCCATGATATCGCCTACCATACTAACTTTTTGGGAGACTCTTAGCTCGAGTGGGAAAGGTGTCAATTCTTCTTCCAGGTAAAATATATACAGAGAATGATTGTTGCATCCCTGGAATGGTCTTTCTTCACATAAGAGGCCAAACATTCTCCGCAAAATTTTACTCTCGAATGTGCCTTAGAGTTCCGAGTGTCTTTTACTAAACGCCTAGGTCTTGAGTCCATACGCAAGTACCATAGCCCTGTACAGCAGTTATGGTAAGATTTTAAAAGCTTTGAAAAGCTATAGTAGGCTTTGGGTAACCGACCCCGTATATCTTCTTCTATGTTGTTAACGGCCTTTACTATTGACTTAGGGTGTATGAAGGGTTTCAATAATTAATTCACTACTTTGAAGCCCTAGATTGTCCCACCTGCTCGATCTGGATGAAGGAATTGTGTACATCTTGTTCAGTTATCCCGATGATATCGATGTCGTCTGAGTAAGTCAGTAAATGGCGAAACCTGGTGACGATGGTCCCCCTTGTTGGCGCGCATGAGTATTAGATTAGATTTTACAAATCCAAGTTGAAAAGGAATTTGGCAAAGGAATCAGTACGACCCATATAATTAAGTCTTTGAAGATTATTTCATGCAAATGTTGACCTTGACTGCTCAAATGATCCATCCGCTTAGTTCAATTTTGACATGCTCTTTCCAACATTTTGGCCTGTATCTCACGAATAATTGAAGCGGGCTTTTCAGTTAAGACATGAACTTTAACAAAGCCTCACAAAAAATAGTCTAAAGTAAAATCGCAGGATCTAGGTGGTCAATTGACCGGTCCCGAACTTGAAATAAAATGTTCACCGGTTTCGGCTCTCAATAAGTCCATTGTTAAGCAAAAAAAAGTTGGATATCGTCTCACGGTAGCGCTCACCATTCACAATTTCGTTACGATTCGCATCATCTTCGAAGAAGTACGATCCAGTGATGCCACCAGCCCATAAACCGCACCAAACTGTGACTTTTTCTAGAGGCATTGGTAGCTCTTGCAATGTTCCTGGCTGACGTTCACTCCAAAATCGACAATTCTGCTTATTTTCGTAACCATTGAGCCAAAAATGAGCTTCGCAGCTAAACACTATTTTTCTGTAAAAAGTGGATCATCGTCCAACTTTCCAAGAGCCCATTCACCAAAAATTTTACGTTGAAGTAGGTCGTTCGGCTTCAATTCTTGCACCATCCGTATTTTGAAAGATATCGCACCTAAATCCTTCCGCAAAATTCTCCACGTTGTTGAGTAACAGAGGGCCAAGAATCGATAATTGATGGTCATCATTAACACTGGGCGATACAGCTGCGATATTTTCTCCAACTATGTAAATTTGTTACGAAATTTAGTCGCAATAGCCCGAATACCCTCTTCAGTGGGTCGATTAAGCTGACCGAAAAATGGGATGCCTAGTTCACTGCTTCTGGCTATGCTATCGTATTCGGCCTTGAAGTCTATATATAGACTATTAATTAGAAAATTGAATTCTAGACATTTTTCCATTGCTTTCCTAAGGGTTATGATATGATACGCTGTTGATTTACCTGGGATGAAGCCTTTCTGATATGTGCGATAGTGTTTTTTGATGAATAGAGGACCGTATCTGCTGCACGTTCTTCTTTCTTGTGTAGGGACTGATAATACCTAGTCGCTAATCTTCTGGCATACGTGAACTACGGAAATGATTGCTTTTCGCCAATTTGAATGCTTGACCCCGATATGATTTAGGGTAGATTTTCGTTTTTTAAGCTTTTTTCTTTTTGATTCTCAGATTTTCATATTCAATAATAAGACAAAAAATTATAAATTGCTTTGGTGTAGGTTTTACTTCAACTGCTGCGGGATCATTCAAGGCTTATTATTCTGAACGAGTATACGATAACACGGTAGACCGTGATTACACAAAATAAAAAATTCCGCTCAAATGAATTTAAATTGATTATAATTGACTTATCCGTGGTGTTGCTTTTCTATACATAAAACCGATTTGTTGTCTGCGTCTGGCGTGCGCTTCTATGTCGCTTTGAGGCATCTCTCCGCGGCCATCGATAACATTGTGTTGTATGTTATTTGCGATGACAACAACAACATGTCGTCATTATAAATACATATGTTTATACATTCACATAAAATAATAATATTATGTTAATAGAAAAACCAATCTATGAAATAAGTAATATAATTTTAAAAATTAGATTTTTTTCTAACTTCAAACATTTATAGACTTTTTATACCTACCTATGATGCATATACTCGCTTAGTGTAATGAAGTAGGTACTCATTATTAAGTTTTAAGTATCTGATGGCGACAGTTGCTATCAATAAATTAGCTTCAACTAAATGTTTGTCTGTTAAGTCGCAGGGAAGGGTGCAATTAAATATAAAAATGCATTCAAAGCAATTACGAGGTTTTGAGATTGATATTTGTTTATGTTTATAAGTTGATGAGAATTCGAAAAATAACAAAAACAAATTGAAGAGCTTTATTGAATTTTAAATCAATTAAATTTAATTAGAATCAGATAAACAGCTTGCTGTGATTTTGTTTGTTTGTAAAGCAAAAATTGCAACATTCTAAGTTGATTTTAGAATAAAATATTCTTCTTTTTATTTATTTAATCGTACATCTATGTAAATGTTTTGTTTAGATGTATATAACAATACATATCAAAAAAATAAATAAACTTGTACCTTAGTTCATGTTAACAGACAAATAAATCATTGTTTTACTGGTCAAGTTTTTAAATTCTTTATAAGCTAACGTTAATTTATATTTTAACTTAATTTTAAACTTGAGAAATTAAATCGAAAATTTCAATCAAAACATTTGTTTCTTAACCAAATGCAAATACAAAATTGAAAATATTGAATCAGATTGTTTAATGTTATGTTGCAAATATTTCTAAGATATTTACAAAACCATTGGAAAATTGCAGAAGTAATTTTTTAACCTAAACAAGGTAAGCCACCAACAGAAGTAACATCTTATAGACCAATCTTTCTAATGCCAATCATGGCAAAAGTTTTTGAAGAACTGCTTCCGAAAAGGCTCAGCATATTAAAAGAAAAAAGAAGACTTTTGGAAACAAAAAAAAACAGGTATGCACGGCTGTATTTTTAAATACTGTTCAAGCCTTTGCCAAGGTTTGGAACTTGGGACTTGAGAACAAATTGCATACAGACAGGCAAAACTATGAAAAACTGGAATCTTATGTTACGAAAAGATTCTAATGGTTATGGCACGACCAAGATTACTATTAAATAAGAAAAATAGAAGCCGGTGTACCTCAAGGAAGTGTCCTAGGATCAACTTTTTAACTTTTATGTACAAGAGACATTCCAAAGAATACTAACGCTATCATTACCAACGTTACTGATAATACTGCAATATTGGTGCTAGATAGGTCCTATAAAGTAAGTGTTTGGATGCAAAATTAGTGAATCAAACTAGATAACAAATAAAATCAATCAATCATTACTCCAATACTGCCAAATACCTTGAAATGATGTTGGTTGCAAAGCTCAAATGGAAAAAAACGCTGTATCACTTAATCGGGGACTGTGAAGTGATACCAAGTCTGAAAAGAAGACCCTCTTAAATGTACCGAGAAATGTTCAGAGATTAAGAAGTACCAAGCCTTATTAGCTAATGGCCTTAAAGCTTTGGGAAATTAAAATAAAGTCAAAGTTTCAAATAGAAATAAATGTTCCACATTATTCGGTACTGATTCTTACCAAGTATCGTTTGAAGATTTTAGAAGAAATAAAAGTTGACACTACTGATAGGTCTCCTCGAAATTCCTGTATAAGGGTCATTTTGCTAAAAGTAAATTGTTCTTATAGCTTATGAATCAATTAAACAACACATAAAATGTTTGCTTCCAAAAAAAAGTAAAAAAAAAATTATATTTAGTTAGCAAACTTTAGAATATTTAAGGGTTTATGAGTGAGAAAGCATTGAACATCAACTGATGAATAACACGTAAACAAAATCCAAGGCTTCGAAATGGTTGATTGATAGTCTTAAACCTTATTTGACTTGTTGGAATATCGAAAGTACCAGCAAAAATTATTTTAAGTGACCATTTGGAGTTCGAAAAAGTGGAAGTGGAATTTCTATTAGTGGTAAAAACACTCAATTTTGTGCACACATAGTTTGTGATAATTTCTCTAGAAAACTCGACCTACATCGCTTAGCAAGCTCCAAATGTGCCTGACTTGGCAGCATGCGGCTTCTAGCTAACTTAACTTAAGAGAACGCTTTGGAGAAACTGTTTGAAATCGATAGAGGAGATACACATCAGTTTAATATTCACCTTTGCTGGGTGCCGGGGCATAAAGACATTCCAGGTAACTGCAAGGCATATGAACTCGCCAGGAACGTTACATTACAACCCATACTTGTAAACTATTTCTAATGCAAGACGCTATGAAAGCAAACACCAGGTGAAACAACATCACCTCGTCTCAGGTCACGAAAACCATTTGGCCAACAATAGATTTAAAGCATTCAAGGTGCTTGCTATCTTTAAGCAGATCGCATATAAGCCCGAGAATAGGTGTCATAACCGGAAAAACACTCCAAGCGACTAGGCGTATTCTCAAATGACTTTTGCAGAAGCTGGATGGACGAAGAAGATGACGAAACAGTTGTTCACCTTTTCTGCACATGCCCTGCTCTAGCTCAAAAACGCAAGAATCACCTATGAGAACTCTTCTATAACAATATAAACGATCAAAATCATATTAGTATAATCAGCCTCTCATGTTTCGAGATTCATGTGGTATCATAATGGGTCATTAAACTGGCTTATGTGTGTCCGATTCCATCATGGACAGCCACTTTAACCTAACCTAGAGTGCGAACTAAGGAAAATATAGCTAGTATTAGTGATGAACGGAAATTATCGGTTCAGTGTCGAAAATTTTGTGTAAGAATTTAAAAGTGAAGGCTTACAAATAAGCTGAAAGACGATACACCAACGTCGAATTTTTGGTTAATGGGTTTTCGGAAAAGTTGGCAAAGAATCAATTTTTTTTATTCGAAAAATTGTGTTCAACGACGAAGCTCATTTAGAGATGAATGGATTGGATATGGATCAACCAAAACAGCCGTATTTGGAGTGAAGCGAAGCCTGGAAACAGTCATTCCAATCATCAACCAATTCATTCAAAAAATATCACAATTTGGTGCTGGTATAGGTATTTCTTCAAAGATTATACGAATTGCAAAGTTTCTCTAAATGCTAAGCGCTGCAGCGGAAATAACTTGGCTTGCATGACTTGTGGTTTAAACAAGACGGTGCCACATACCACATAGCACGGGTAGTAATGAACCAATTAAAAGATGAGTTTAGGGAACAGCCACTTTCACTTTTGGGACCGTGACAACCTAAATTGTGCGATTGAACGCCTCTAGTACCTAGGATTCCTAGATGTTGACAGAAACCCTTGATACCATTCGTTCCCGCGATTTCGGGCAACCAACGCCACCACGATACTCCCACAAGGGGGCCTACCTTTCAGGCATGCAAACTTTGTTGGAGGTCAAGGAGGAAACCCACTACCGAATGTGCACTCCTTCCCCACTTGTACCACCTTACTTGCATCCACACAAAAATGGAAAGGCTTGAAAAAACCGCGAGCCAAGCCGTGCAACTCGGCGACAGAGACTTCCTGATGGGGAGTACGAACAAACATCGCTTGCACTCATTCATGCTACGAGTTCCCAAAAACGATAACACGCGGCCAACACTAAAATAGAACACAACACAAAACAACGACAACCGGTTATAACTGAAAAGCCTCCCACCCGTCTAAAACATCTGCCCGCCATTGCTGGAGGAGTTGCGAACTCTCAAGAGACCCCCCCAGAATACCGCTCAATGAGTTACGTGTCAAGATGGAACTTAATGGTCCCCCTCTCACCTAGAACCCAATGGAAAGGACGACAGGGAATACGGACTCAAAAGAGTTCTACCTGACAGAGCACTAGGGGACCCCGGAGGAACATAGCCGTGAACTGCACTATGCCCCATACTGACCTTTAAGCCTACAAAACCAGCACTGAGGAAACCCCTCATTACCCGGCAGTGTCTACCACAAGGAACAACAGAATGCTACTACAACCGTCGAGTCCAGAAGACTCTATCAGCATAGATGGTCGTGTTCCTTGCAAAAAGAACACGACTGAAGTCCCAGACGTCATTTGTCCGCACAACACCCATAGCAAGTAGATCCCTAAAGCGGTCATATCGCGGACACTCAACCAGCACATGTTCTTAGTACTCTTTCGCAGCTCCACACGCGCATTCCGATGAGCTTACCAAGGTGTTCTCACACAAGAAAGCGTTCAAGGAGCCATGTACGAACAGAAAAAAGCCCGTGAAGAGTCAGAAGTCTAGGTGCTCGCGTTCCTACGCCCTTTCCACTCCGGGAAGGAACCAAAATGTGGCCCTGCACTTCTCACTCTTAAGTCCCAAGCCACCTAGATTGCCATCTGGAGAACATACTTCCCCTCAGCAGAACCTTCAGCTCACTCTTATCTATACAGCGAGAAGCCCGTTTCAAATGACGCACAGGAAGGCAACTTTAAAGCATTTATTCAGCCGAAATGTCAGACGTCTTAAGCATCTTTCATTTTACTTAAGCTTAAATCACATTTTCCGCTGTTTCTGAAATTTCAAATTATTTGGTCTGTTTTCAAGAAATTAGTAATACGCTATGTTAGCAAATTACTTTAATTATTTTAAAAATTACTTATTTACTTACAATAAAAGTGATAAGCCCCCCAAGGACTCTATTTGCATTGGAGTGCAAAAGTCTGAAATTCATATGTTCCAACTTTTTTAATTTTTCGCAATCACTTATGAAAATGTAAAAATATCGATTAATACAAATTCTTCAAACAAAAATTTAAATTATCAGTTATATTTTGTTATCTTCGAAAAGCATCTGACAGTTAAAATGTTTAACATCCTGTATGTGATACTTCGAAATATGTATTTCTAGATACAATATTTGACATTGTAGTCTATGCAGAAAGTATAACCTTAAACGTCGTACACATAGCACCATCCCAAGTATTTTCTATACATGTGAGTATCTGCCATCACTATAAATGCCTTACGTGACTTAAAGAAATTCTGTCGGAGGGCAAAATGGCTTCAACATTTAAATTTATCAAAATTACGGCAGTATGTGCGGTACAAAGACCAATAATTCCATTCTCTACAATATTTCTATGTCTATGGAGATTGCGATGGCAATGGTTATGGCGATGGCGAGAGGGCATAAGTCCCACGATGCTATTGCTATATTAAGAATATAAGCACACCATAAGACGGAAATTAAATTAAATCTAAACGACCGTCGTTTATGCTTATCCCTGTAGTGGTCTCCTCCTCTACTGTCACTATCCCACTCTGTCTTATTCGGATTCGCATCTTATGTCGTGTTCGTTTCTCCACTATATACAACACAATTGACATCAATGATGTGCAGCACAAATCTTCTCTCCAGACGAACCATAAATAGCTAACGAAGTGCTGTCCTCTTTATGTGCGCCCTATTACTGTTACTTTGCTGTAGCTGCTGTGATGCTGTGATGATGCTTCTGCTGCCTGCTGATACTCCATTTCTGCTATACGCCATGTTGATTGTTTTCATTAAGCGCATTTTCCGTTAATCACAATATTAGTTTTAATATTTAATTGAGCGATCTCAGCATCCAAGTAGTAATATACCTACACACAGAAATACGCATACATATATACATTAGAGTTATACTACGTTATAATCCAAGGAAGTGAAAGAAAGGGGCTACAGGATTGAAGTAAGCTATAAGCTAAGCTAACATAACACTCTTGCTATCAAACCAAGTTGGATGTGCGAATTAAACTCTTTATGTGATAATAAACCACACCATTCGATGTATGTGCACCGCACTAAGGGAATCTAATTAAATAGAAATTCATTACTGGTATTAATTAAAGTAGGTACAAGTCGTCATTCCATCGTCCGTCACTTCGTCCTTCGGTCGGTGGTCCGTCATCGTCCTCCTCAAACTTTGCTCCTTAATTGAGAAATGTCTGTGTTAACTGGTTAGATGTCGGATTGTATGTGGTCTTGAAGGATATGTTTATGGAGGGCTTGAGTATGGTTTAGGAGACAAAAACACCCATCAAGAGTTTGAATGCATATTTTGAAAAGATTCCTATCATTCTATATATGCAAGTATGTTTAGGCCTTTTGCTTTTCCAATGATGGCCAATAATAATATAATGTAATGGATTTTGGGCCTGGACCTCAATGAACTTGGTAATTCGATTTATGTATTGATTAAAGTTCAATGGAAAGTGGTTGTGGCAATAACAGCTAATGACAGAGTAGGCCCACATATGTGATGGCCTTTAAGGAATTTTGATTTCGATGGCTTTTTGATATGCAGTTCAAAATGAACCTATATTTATAATATTTAATGGGATTACATCTGAATTATAATTAAACGATATTATTAACTATTTTCTAAGAATATTGTGATACAAATGAAACGCAGCATCCATGCCACTTAATTGGTCAAACTTGCTCTTAAAATACTCTGCAGAGCTAAAGAACATTGAATATTGGTTTTGAATTCCTGAATATTGCAATGGCTGGGAAAGAGGGAATGTGGCAAGGCATTCCACATTCGCATAGTACGGCTAAAGAACGAATCTGTGTACTTGACGGTACCACCGAAGTTGGGCACGAGGGTATTTTGATGAGCATTCCTAGAAGCGCGAGTATTACGGTTGAACTGTTTAAGGGGAGGAATGCAACTGGCTACTTCTCTAGAGCATAAACCATTAAAATAACCGTAAAAGAGGGTGAGACAAGAGACATTTCGAAGATGTTCAAGCGACTTAAATGATCTTATGATGGTAACATCACTAACCAATCTAAATGCTCTACGTTTAATACTGTCGTAGGGCCTTAAGTTAGCTGCAGGAGCACCAGCTAAGAAATAGGAGTTATGCTCAAGCTTTAGACATATATAAACCTTGTAGATAACAGCCGGATCATAGGGAGAGAAAAACGTCTTGCATCGCCTTAGAAAACCCAAAGAACTTTGGCGACATCGCGTATATGATCGTTCCATAAAAGGTGGTTGGTGATACACATACCGAGAATATCGAGATGTTCAGTCTTTTCGATGCAAGTGCCAACTGTGGATGATGGCAGGGTAGTATAACTCGCTCTTGCTTAAACGATGAAAGACAGCATTGGGTTTGCGAACCATTAAGCTCAATGCGGTTTTTTATTCCCCATTGTACAATGCTGTTTAGGGCGGAATTTAAAGAGCTTATCATATTTTGTCGTTGCGGCTAGACAACCCAAGAAGAGGGATGTGAGTCAAAAAAGTAATATGAAAAGCTAAGGGTACTATTGTCAGCGAAACAATGTATTGGTTTAGAAGTTGCAGACAGGAGATCATTAATAAAACTGAGAAAGAGTGTTGGAGATAGAACAGAGCCCTGGGGCACACCAGCATTTATTTTATGGTTTTTAGACTTGAATCCATATAATACATTTTGTGCTTAACGATTCAAATGGTAATTACTAATCCAATGGAGGAGGGATTCATGAATACCGAAAGCACGCATTTTCGATAAGAGCCTGATGCCAAACCCTATCAAATACTTTATAAATATCAAGTACAATTATCTTAATTTTTCTATAGCGATGTAAAGCTTTGCTCCACTGTTCGGTAAGACGAACCATGAGATCACCAGTGGACCTATTACTACGAAAGCTGTATTGTTGGTCATTATGAAGCTTTTTATGTTCGAAATATTTTTAGAGCTTATAATTAATCAGCGTTTTCCTGACCTTGGAAAGAAGGGACTTAAGTGCAATCGGTCGGTAGTTAGAGGGTAAGAAAGATTCGCCCTTTTTTGGGAATAGGCTGGACAAATGCTGTTTTCCATCCGTTCGGAATGAGAACTGAGGAGTAGGATAGATGAAAAAGCTTACGCAGTGGTTTTGCCAACGTTGAAGAACACCTCTTCAGAACAAAAGCAGGGATACCATCTGGAATAGCTGATTTATGAATGTTGAGATCTTTAAGAAGTTTTTCCACAGTACGAGTGTGAAAAATATTGGTCCCATAGAATAACTAACTCGCTCAAGTACAGGCGGAATTATAACACTCACTGGCAGCGTTCAATTGGCGGCGAACTGCCGCTTTCTCTTAAGAGCTAACAAAAAGAGTGTCATTGACAACGAGGTTATGAACCGAGGAAGAGGAAGAATTCCTCATATTTTTTACAAATGACCAATCATTTTTACTGCCTTTGGGACATTGCAGTATTTTTTGCTGTAATTTTTTATCATGTTAAAATTTTGTCCGTCGAATATGGAATTGAAGGCCTTCCTGGCTTGCTTGAACTTATTCCGGTTGTCATCCGTTGGCTTGGCTTTTAAACAACGGAAACTGCCCTTCTTAACCCTAATAACCTCTTTACAGCTCGCATGGAACTATGCGTTTTCCTAAGGTCTGATGTTTTTAACACTATTCAAACTTGTGATCATATCAGCGCTAGAGCCAACGTCATTATTGAGAAAAAATAGTGACCAGTTAAAGATGCTGAAATAATTATTGAGACTCTCAGTTAGCTTTTTCGTATTGCCAAACGGTTCTCTTAGGAGCTCTTTCTTTAACTTGAAAGTATGACACAATGGTCAGATGTGCCTTGAAGAGATTTAACGAGCTAAAGCGTCGCAATACAAACATTTAACGAAACGGCTTATCGACACATTGAAAAATTTATTTCTAAAGTCTGACCACAGGTCCTTTTACTGAACACGCTTTGTGAAAACATCAAGGCATCTAGAAAGACCCGAAGCACAAAATCTGACAACAATATCATCTTACGATCGCAAATGGATCGGACACATGGAACAGAAAACTGATCTTTTTGACCAATCCCAGCAAATAAGGCAACAAATCCAAATGAAATGAATATGAAATATCTTTTTCACGCTCAAGGAAGTAAAAAACATGTATTTACATAAGTTGTCTAATAAGAAATAACCAAGGAACGATTTTATTAATGCTCAGGTTTTAAAAGAAATGTCCTTGATAGCTTCCAAAAAACTCCAATTTGTAATAAAAGCATGACTTAAAATTAAAGAAGTTAAGCAACTAACGTAAGTAACATCTTACACACCAATATTGCTTAACTGGCACTGAAAAGGCTTAGCAAAATAATGGAAAAAATAAGACTTATCCTGTACCATCAGTTTGGATTAAAAAATTAATAATCCACGATAGATCAAGAATATCGAATTACAGATGTATTGGAAAAGGCATTCTTAGATGTTGCTCAAGCCTTTGACGAGCTTTGGAACTTGAGTACAAACTACTAATGACCTTACCATGCAGTGCTACGAAATACTGAAATTGTATGTAACGAACTGGCTTTTTAGAGTATGATGCGACCAGAATTTCTCAAAACTAAAGAAAATAGAATCCAGTGTACCTCAAGCAAGTATCCTAGGACCAATATTGTATCTTTTATATTCAACAGAAGTAACATCTTACTGACCAATATCGCTTAAACCAAGCAAGGAAAATGTTTCGGAAAACTGCAACTGAAAACGCTAATCAAAATAATAGAAGGTAGAAAAAGACTTATTCCTACCCATGTTGCTTAGATGTTTTTGCTAAAGCTTTTAAAAAGGTTTTTCAACTGAGGCTTTTGTACAATACGAAATACTGACATTTTAAGTTACGAACCGGTAAGACCAAAATTACTCGAAAGTAAAAAAAAAAGCAGTGTACCGAAAGGAAGTAACCTACGACCAACTTCGTTTCTTTAACAAACAAGAGATATTTCAGTTCATACCAGCGCTATCATCCACACCTTTGCAATATTGGTGCCAGATAAATCTGTTGCAAAAGCTACACAAAAATTCCAAAGTTAAGTCGATAAAGTAGGTGTTGAAGCAGAAATATAAAAAAATATAAATGAAACATAATCGACGCATATAAATTTTACTATCTAGAACTTGAATAATGTTCCCATTTCTAAAAAAAGTACCTTACTCCAATACTGCCAAATACCTTATTTAATAAATCCAAGTACAAAGATCGATTTGGGCTTACGGTATTGAATTATTGGGCTCTAAAAAGAAAATGCTGAATCCATCCAAAAATTCTAAATCTTAGTCAGTAGTGTAATAAGATACAGCGATCTACATCGTGACCTTCTAATTGAAATCGTTACATAAAGTTGTTAGAAAATACCCAATATAACATAATTCCCGATTGCAAAGTCATACCACCTCCGAAATGAAGACCGTCTTAATGTAAGAGAGAATGTTCCAAAATTAAGAAGACCCATGAGCTAATGGTCTTAAACCTCTTTGAATTTTATACAACTATAAACTTCTGCTAAAGTGGAAAGAAAAATCATTTGTCGATCTTTCATAGATTATTTCTGATTAACCGGTCGTTTTAGTACGCTAGAAGTTTCTTACACTACTAGGTACCAATTCTTACCGAGTGTCTTTTGAAGACTTCCCCTTGATAGAAAAGAAAGGTGAACATTCGGGAAATTGAAGCACTTTTGGGATATCTTGAAACAACTTTTCTGCTGGCAATTGCAAAACTGGGGTTCGGGAAACTATGGTTGTTAAAAAGCCCTCCATCCGTCCTCAACGTGTGACTGATTGGTGTGGTTTTTGGAAAAGCCGACCACACTAATTCGACAATTTTTTTGGCGGAACTGTTATATAAGTTGGATTTAATGGATTGCACTACCGGACTATATTTAATAGCCAGCGGCTGTAGCACTATGCCACAGAAGAAATGGAAGAATGGAACAATCGCACTTATGCAAGAAACGTTTCCTGAAGTTCTTTACGAAAGAAGTGATCACAATTGACCGATCTTGTGTTTTAACACTTTTTGGATTATTTCTGTGAGGTCATGTTAAAGATAATTTATATGTAAACGCCCAACATTCGTTTTACGAGCTTAAAGATGGAGTTTGTATAATTGTGGCGGACAAACAGTCGCAGATGTGCGAATTGCTCATGAAAAAGTTCATGAAACCACCACCGTAGCCGTGGCGCTTATATTGATGATATTATTTTCCATTGATAATTGGCTTTATGCTTCTCTTAGATAAGCCTCTTTTTGGAAAAGCTTGCATTTTCATATCAATTAAGTCAATATTATTCAAATTAAAATTAATACCTTCAACCATTAAGCGAAACTGTGTTTCTCGCATAAATTGTCTGTGCGATTTTTCAATTCGTCTATAATTTGGTTACCATTTAAATTTTATTTTCCGCTAATCTTTATCATTTATATAAAGAAAATCATAAAACACTTAAATTTGTTATGAGCTCCAATAAAAACCAATATTATAATAATCATTAAAGGAAATGTCTTCTTTACGATGCATTTTCTGAATGGAAAACAATTCAAAGGCTTTCAGCAATATACCTTTAAGGTATTTTAATGTTTTTTTACGAGTCTTTTAAAAACAAAACAAGACAAGACACTATATAAAAAGGCATCTTTATTGTTTGAAGATGCATTAAAAATAAAATAAAGAAAACATTTCTTTTTTATGGTGGAAACGGAAAAAAATCTCGGAGGGTATAAAGATCGTGAGATAGGTTTATAAACATGGAATTTCATTAAACGAATAACAAACACTTTTTTTTGTTGTATAAACGGTTTTTAAATTCTATTTTAAAGGCTTGTAGTATTTTACAATAAAACATTTAAATATTCTTCTCACTTATGCTTTAAAAGGTTCCGTTTTTAAATGTTTCAATTTTTGGAGTTCATGTTGTAAAAATTCTTAAAGAGACGAAAAATTGTTGTAATCAGGTTCTATCTGTCGTATTAGAAATTGAATATTTTGTAAATCTATGGTTTTAGTTCCGAGCAAAAAAGCGTAAACAAAAGTCTATGAACGTGGGTTTTAAGCTTTGCATACGTTTTTGAAATTATTTTGTATTATTTGAATAAAATTGATTTTGGCATTGACATCGTTGAAATCGGCTAAGGTGACTTTTAATACATAACAGACAAAATGTTCGAATTTAGTCTATGTTCAAATTGATAGCTAAACAGCTTATCACCTAAGCCGATTCCACCCCTGGCTTTTTTTTAACCTGGGTTACTTTGTTATTTTTTAATTTTTTTTTAAACTAGGTTATAGGTTATTTACCCACGGATATTTTTTTTAAATGGGTTAGTTTTTATTATAGGTTATTTTTTAACCTTATACTTTTTTTAAACTAAGTTATTTACCTGTTTTATTTTTACATGTTTTATTCCTTAACACAGGTTATCTTTTAACTTGCGTTATTTTATTATTAAAGCTATTTTTACCCTGGGTTATTTTTAAACAATTTTTTCTAATTTATTTTTAACCTTGCTTACTTAAGGTGGCACTACAGTCCTGTGAGAACTAGGGCCTCACCCAACAAACTTCTCCATGTAGCTCGCTCCCCAGCTAGATGTCTCCAGTTTCGCGTTATAAGTTGGTTGAGGTCACTTTCTACTTGTGCGTGCCACCTGGTTCGCGGTCTTCCTCTACTGCGCTGCCCTGTGGATGTGGATTCGAAGACTTTCCGGGCAGGAGCATTGATTTCCATGCGCTCTACGTGACCCAGCCATTTTAGTCGTTGGACTTTTACCCTTCTGGCTAAGTCTACGTCGCTGTACAGCTCGTCGGTTTATCTTCTCCTCTACTCCCCTTTGATGCATACGGGACGGTAGGTCACACGAAGAACTTTTCTCTCGAAGCGACCCAAGGTGCTTTCATCCGCTTTTGTCAAAGTCAATGCTTCTGCACCGTATAGCAGGACGGGGATGATAAGGGTCTTATATAGCAACACTTTGCTCCTTCAAGAGAGGACCTTTTCACTCAATTGCTTTCTTAGCCCAAAAAAACAGCGGTTAGCAAGAGTTATTGTTCGTTGTTTTCAGCGGTTACAGCGGAGCCTAGGTAGACGAAGTCCTTGACTACCTCAAAGTTACGTCTGTCGATGGTGACGTTTTGACCAAGACGTCGGATTTGTATGTTCTTTCTGGACGACAACATGTACTTTGTTTTGCCCTCATTAACCGTTAAACTCATTTTTGCCGCCTCTGCCTCAATACTCACAAAAGCCCCATTGACATCACGCTAAGTTTTTCCCATTATGTCAATGTTATCAGCATATGCCAGTAATTGGACAGAATTTTGAAAGATAGTGCCTCTAGTGTTGATGCGGGAGCTCTGCACTATTCTTTTAAGCACGATGTTAAAAAAATCACATGACAGCGCATCACCTTGTCTAAAACCTTTTTTGACATCGAAAGGTTCTGTTTAGTTGTTTCCAACCTTTATGGAGCAGCGTGAATTCTCCATGGTCATCCTGCACAAACGGACAGGTGTGACAGGGATGCCAAAACTGGACATAACTCTATACAGCTCGTCCCTGTAGATGCTGTCATATGCGGCCTTGAAATCGATGAAAAGATGGTGGGTGTCGATTTGATGTTCTTGGGTTTTTTTCTAGGATCTGCCGTAATGTGAATATTTGATCAACTGTGGACTTTCCTGCTCTAAAACCACACTGATAAGGACCTATCAGGTTATACGTTCACATATTACGGCAGAGAAGATTTTATAGGCGATGTTAAGTAGACTGATTCCTCTATAGTTGGTGCAGTTTATAAGGTCTATTTTTTCAGGATCGGGCAAACAATACTGATTCTCCATTCATCGGGCATGCTTTCTTCTGACCATATCTTATAGATAAGTTGGTGCATGCTCCTAACCAACTTATCTCCAGCTGCTTTAAAGAGCTCAGCATTCAAGCCATCCGCTCCAGTAGCTTTGGCTTCGAAGACCTTCCGGTCTGGAGCGTTGATGTCCATTCGCTCTACATGACCCAGCCATCTAAGCCTTTAATTCTGCTAACTAGGTCAGTGTCGCTGTACAGCCCGCTATACGGTTCGTCGTTATATCTTCTCCTCCATTCTCGATCTATGCGTACGGGACCGAAAATCACCCCAAGAATTTTCCCTCGAAGCATCTTAAGAAGCTCTCATCTTTTTTTGACAGGGTCCAGGTCTCACATAAATGAAAACCGGGATGATGAGTATCTTAGAGATGTTTATTTTTGATGGTCGAGAGAGGACTTTACTTCTTGATTGCCTTCTAAGTCCAAAGAAGCAGCGATTTGTAAAAGTCATTCTTCGTTTGATTTCAGCGCTAGTGTCGTTGTCTGTGTTAATAGCGGTGCCTAGGTTTACAAAGTCCTTAACTACCTCAAAGTAATAGCTGTCCATGGTGACGTTTTGTTCAACACGTCTTTGTTCAGTGTCCTTTTTTGATGATAGCATTCAATAAGTCTTGTCCTCATTGACCAGTAAACTCATCTTCTTTGCTTCCGTCGCAATGCTCAAAAACGCTCCACTGACATCACGCTTTGATCTTCCAATTATCAATATCATCTGAGTATCCGAGTAGTTGGATGGACCTTTGGAAGACCTTGATAGAGCAGCGTGCATTCTCCATCGTCGTTCTGCACAAACGAATAAGTTTGACAGGGATTCCAAAACTTGACATTGCTCTGTAGAGCTCTTCCCTATAGATGCTGTCATACGCGCCTTTAAAATCGATAAAGAGATGGTGGGTATCGGTTTGAAGCTCCTGGGTTTTTTCCAAGATCTGCCGTAGTGTGAATATTTGTTCGATAGTGGACTTTCCTGGTCTGAAGCCACACTGGTAAGGACCTATCATGTTGTTGGGGTACGGGTTCAGCCGTTCAGGAGACTGATGCCTCTGTAGTTGGTGCAATTAAGAGGGTCTCCTTTCTTATGTATCGGGCATACTATGCTGAGATTCCACTCATCGGGCATTGTTTCTTCCGACCATATTTTGCAGATGAGTTGGTGCATGCTCCGTACCAAGTCATCGCCTGCTGCTTTGGATAGTTCGATGCCGTATAATTTGGAGAAGTTCTCTTTCCATATTCTCAGCATCGACTTCGGTTCTACTACTATGTTCCCACTTTCGTCTTTGCAGCCTTCGGTTCTATTTATGTACCTGTGAATTTCGTTTCACCTGTTCATAAAACTTTTTAACTTCATTCCTGCTTTTGAACCTCTCAATATCTTAGACCGCACGCTTTTCATTCCTCATAAATCCATGGCTTCCTTGTTGATGGTTCCTTGAAACCCAGCACATCAGAGGCGGCTTCTCTGATTGCATCTTGGCGATGTTGCCGCTGGTTTTCGATACATTTTGTTGGTGGCAAAAAACTTCGTGAGAAGATACTTGTAACTCGGTCGGAAAAGGATTTGACGATCTCCGGCGATTGTAGCCGTTCGACATTGTACCTTCTCCGAGCACCTTCCTGTTTTGCCTTGGGTCTGGAAATCCGAAGTGCTACCTTGACTACAACGAGGTTGTGGTCCGAGTCGATGTTAGCTCCTCGGAAAGTTCGTACATCCGTAATGCTGGAAGCATGTCTGGCGTCGATTGCAATATGGTCAATCCGTTTGGCGGTAGATTAATCGGGAGAAGTCCAAGTTCCTTTCTGGATGTTGAAGTGTGGAAAACGCGTACTGGCTACCATGACGTTTCGCCCCACAGCAAAATCTATGAGCCTGAATCAGTTTTTGGAAGTGTTGTCGCGCAGGCTGTTCTTCCCGATTATTCCACCAAAAATGTCTTCCCTTCCTAGCTTGGCATTAAAATCGCCCAAGACAATTTTAATATCGTAGCTAGGACACTGCTCATATGTTTTGTCTAAGACCTCGAAGAACATGTCTTTGGTGTTGTCATCTTTCTCTTCTGTGGGGGCGTGCGCGCATATCAGGCTAATGTTGCCAAATTTAGCCTTGACGCATAGCTTAAGACTTGTTGCGTAAGCCTGTCTCCAATGATAAAGCCGCATCCAAATAAGCGCTGTTGGTTTTCGTGGTAGCAGTAAATATCGCAGTTTTTCATCCTCTTTTTGCCCGGCCCATCCCATCGTATTTCCTGGATTTCAGTGATCTCTGCTTTATAGCAGTCTAGAGCCTCCGCTAATACTTCGGCCGCTCGTCGTGTGTTAAGGAACCTAACATTCCACGTACATATCCGAAGTTCGTTGCCCTTAATTCGTTTGCGTAGGTTTTCAACAGTAAATCCGTGTGTATCCGAGAATTACGTTTGTGGTTGAACGTTTTGATTAAAAAAAAAACTTTGTCGTTTTCTTTTCTTTTTATTTTTATTCTTTATTAACTTATTTCTTTGATTCTTATATTATATTATAATTATTTGAACGAAAGAAGCCGCTGTCCAAAGCTAGGCTGCACTTCTTAAGTCAAGAGGAAAATTAAGACTGATCTTACAATTATAATTTATCTATAAGCTAAATTCTGTATTGGGAAAGGAATGCACTTCTTGTTGACAAAATATTCATATTTCATTTAAGTCAAATGAAATATGATCATCACTTTATTAATTTTTTAAATGAACTATGAATGTGCAAGGAAAAGGTGGGTGTATCTATTATAGATACGTTTTGCAAGTTAAGCAAAAACAAATGGCGTGGGATGCCGTTATGGAATTCAGTGCCGTTAGGCAAGGGATTGTAAGGGGAATAATGGGTTAGTGTTAATAGGTGAAGTCTGAGACGTAACTCGAGGCTTGTTGGTGCTTCGCATTTACAAGTTATTTTTTCAACCAAGGTTATTTTGAATCCACGGTTATATTCTAACCAACATTATATCATAACCTTTTTTTGACTTAGAATATTTTTTAACCTGGGTTCATTTGTTACTTCTGTTATTTTTAAACCAGTTTTTTCTCTTTGTAAACCTAGGTTAGTTCTTAATCTGGGTTAATTTGTATTCCCTGATATTTTGTTATCTTGCTAGTTTCTCAGACACGTCTATTTTTTACTCTCAGTTGTTTTTTAACCTTGGTCGTGTTATATTCACGGTTATTTTTTGAACTGTTATTTCCTTACCTGGAATGTTTTAGAACCTGGGTTATTCTGTAACCCGGATAGTTTTTAACCTGGGCTTAGGTGGCATAGGCTGTGATTGAGCCCAAGACCTCTACCCTTAGAGTCCTTCTCACTGGCCATCACGCCACGGGTTCTTGAGACATGACGTACGAAAAAGGCATTTATAACCATCTCCGTAAAAGCTTTTGATTTTGATTCTAGGACCTTAAAACTAGGACCCAATCTTAATAACATAATCTCGTTCTAAGTTTTTTGTTGGAATATTGAACTTTTCTTCCAATTGGAAAAAGAAATTCATATTTTATACAAATTAAAACTTAATTTTCTAACCAATTTTCATCCTTTTTCGTTATTGTTATTTAATACGTTAAAAAAAGTTAAGTGTTAAGCTAGTTCTCTGTATATGAACCTCTCCAAAAAGTTTGTACTTAGATTCAATGAAAACACCATTTCAAAAGTCACTCAAAGTAATTGTATTCTGAGGTCAAATACCCTAATCCTCAAAACCTATGTATGTATATATTATATTGAAAACTGAAACTTGTATAAAAAATAAATTAATATCCGATTGTGTTTTTTTTCTTCTTTTATAATCATATTCTTTTGTCAGGAAATCAGTAGGAGTAGGATCTAAGTGTCTGAGGTATTGAAACACAAATAAAGCATAAAATATCAAAAAATCAAACCCAAAAAAAAATAAAGGAACAACATTAAAATAGCACTTTTCAAATTTTGTAGGAAGTGAAATTGATATTATATTATTTTCATATCTGCAATTGAATTTTTGTTTAAAGGTTGTTCTTGTTGTCTTCCACCACATCCTAGAATCCCACTCCAACTCCCACTCCTATGGGATATGTTCCTATTCGAAATGTGTATTTTATCTTGGCAATTATGATGTGATTTTTTTTTTATTTTTTAGGCAATCGATAAAAGCACTTGGATTAGGAAGGTCTATATGTACCTAGAATACATAAATTCTTTTTTTCCAAGGAAACTCTCCCTATTCTAAATGTGTTTGTTTTTTTTTTTTTTTTTGAAGGCAATAGGCAAACATCAAAGATTAAGACAGCTACGCTTTGACATTCTATAAATGTTGAAAAAAAGCCAATTACTGTGACAGTCAGTTTGTTAAGGAAGAGGGATTAATTTTGAGCGGCACGTTTATAAGAAACTGATTTATGTTTGAGTTTATGAATATACATGAGGCTTTGTGTGTTTTTGAAGTACTAATTTGGAAGGAAGTAGAAGAGACCATTTTCAATTGGATTAGAATTTACCTGCAAACAGAGCTTCCTACACTTTTAACTTATTTTATTTTGAAATATTGAATG
This sequence comes from Eupeodes corollae, assembly GCF_945859685.1. Classification (NCBI taxonomy): domain Eukaryota; kingdom Metazoa; phylum Arthropoda; class Insecta; order Diptera; family Syrphidae; genus Eupeodes; species Eupeodes corollae. Next base: position 223,655,622 of record NC_079147.1, read on the forward strand.
GTTTATATTTTTTTAATTTCAAATAAAAAAAAAAGATTTAAATGACTCAGTTATAAAAATCACACTTTTTTTCTGTTGATAAATGACGTGGACAGATTTACACGCGCACATCATTCTACCACTTAACGAATGCAAATAAACTTTTATTATTATTATTAGAGCCAACAAAAGATACGATAAATGGAAAATAAAAAAATAAAATCAAAAATGTAAATATCTCAACTATGAATTCGTTCAGGCATCATAATTGCTGCAATTATTGGGCGGAATTGGAATTTGTTGACTTAAATAATACGAATTCAACTTTTTAAATTACTTTTGCAAACAAAAGCATCTTTGAAAATAGGTATGGAGTGACAAGAACATCTTATTATACAAAGACCACCTGTTTGCCACATGCGTCATATACATATGAACATAGTACCTTTCATCTCTTTTAAGTAAACTATTTTTAATTATTGAAATAAAAAAAAAACAGAAATTTACAAACTTATGATTACTTTATTTTTGGATTTTAAACACGTCCTCAATTAGTTTTAAATTCCTGAATATTGAAATGACTTTGAAAGATAGAATGTGGTATTACACATTCGCGCAGTACGGCTAAAAAACAAATCTCTGTGCTTCGACTTTCAATCGACCGAAGTTGGACTTGAACAAATTTTGAACTGCATACGAAAATACGAAATGCAAACAAAAATTAGTTTTCATGGAATTGAGCTATTTGTTATATTATTTTTTTTAAGACAAAGTAACACTTATAACAACCTTTTCTTAATAAGAATACATTTTCTAAATATTGCAAAACTTAAATATTTTCGAAACATATTCGTATTTAGAATTTTGCAAGTCCATCTTAACACGCCTCGTGGACAAAGAAAATGCATACAAACCTAAATCCGGAGAACGGATCAATCAGCTGTCACTTTGATACTTCATAGTCTGACATTTAAAAATTAAAACTGCATCATTAATAAAAAACTTTACAATAAAGTACATTTCGCAAACGTACTGAAATGGCTAAAATTCACTTCTCATATACTTGAATTGTCGGTTTAGACAATAACTCTGTCATCGCTGCCAAGACTTGGACCCTGTCCGGGTGTCGTTCAACATTCTTCTCCAATTTTCCTGATTGTTGGCCGATGCTGATCAGTTATGCACCCCAAAGCACCTGGCGTCCTAACCATTCTTTCAGAAGGGGCATGTTCTTACCTGGTGTCTTTTACCATAAATTGTAATGCAAAGAACTTTCCGGGCGGGCTCGTCATGTGAGCTACACGCCCAGCCTACCGAATTCTTCCAAGCTTTATCTTTGTGGCTACATCAGCTTTGGTGAAAACTAGCAGTTTCAGTTCACAAAACCTAATTAATTTTGGGTCGTTTTCCATTTTATGAACATCGTTGTTTTTTTTCCAAAAGAGATTGAGCAACTTCTCGCAAAGATTGAGTGAAGCAAGAATGATTTAAAAACAACGCTTTGAATTTCATATCGACCACACAATGGCTCTGAAATTTATCAGAGGGGAATCCATCGGCTTATTATGTTGGTAATTTTAGATTGCAGCATCCGAACTTAAAAAGTTGCCAGCCTTGAGATGCTAAAGAAAGCCATTGTCCGTTAGTGTAGGCAGAAATACCAGCAAATTACGTTCGAGTATCTTGCGATTCGTTTCTGGACCGTTTTAAGGCTGTATTTACAAAAGTTGAGAATATTTTTTTTTTTTTTTTATAATTAGCAAACACTAAAAGGGTTTTTTATACCTTTAATATGCCAAAGACACAGTGTGAGCATTAGGAAAAGAGGGAAGGGTTGGATAGGAGGTGTCGGTGTACATTGGTTTTAAATTTCTGAACATTGCAATGACAGGGAAAGATAGAGCGTGGCAAGGCGTTCCACATTCGCGTAGTACGGCTAAAAAAAGAATCTCTGTACTTCATAGAACGTCCGAAGTTGGGCTCAAGGGTAAACTGATGGGCATTCCTAGAAGCGCGGGTATTACGGTTAAATTGTTTAAGGGGAGGAATGCAACTGGCTATTTCACTAGAGCATAGTCCGTTAAAATAACGGTAAAAAAGGGTGAGGCAAGAAACCTTGCGTCGATGTTCGAGTGATGTAAACGAGTTGATGATGTTAATGTCACCAATCATTTTAAAAGCTCTTTTTTGAATACTGTCCACGAGGCTTAAATAAGTTACTGGAGCACCAGCCCAGAGATGAGAGTTATATTTAAGTTTCGGACGTATATAGGTTTTGTAGATCGTAGCCAGATCAGACAGAGAGACAAATTTCTTGCAACGTCTCAAAAAACCTAGACATCTTGCGGCATTTTTGGCAACATCGCGTATGTGATCGCTCCACAAAAGGTGGTTGCTGATGCACATTCCGAGGATGTCAAGATTTTCTGTTTCGTTGATGCAAATGCCACTCATAGATAGTGGCAAAGACGGTTTATCTCGCTTTAACGATGCAAGACAGCATTGCGTTTTCGAAGCATTAAATTCCACACGATTTTTTATTCCCCATTGTACAATACTGTGTAGGTCGGAATTTAATGAGCTAATCATATTTTGCCGTTGCAGTTCCACATCCGAAGAGGAGGGTTGTGAGTCTGGAAACGAATATGAAAAGCTAAGAGTGCTATCGTCAGCGAAACAATGTATTGGATTAGAAGTAGCAGACAGGAGATCATTTATAAAAATGAGGAAGAGGGTCGGAGACAAAACGGAGCCCTGGGGCACACCAGCGTTTATATTATGAGTTTCAGACTTGAATCCATCCAAAACAACTTGTATTGAACGGTTCGAAAGAAAATTTCTAATCCAACGAAGAAGAGATTCCTCGATACCGAAAGCACGCATTTTTGATAAGAGAGCAAGATGCCAAACTTTATCAAATGCCTTTGAAATATCAAGTGCAATAATCTTACTTTCTCCAAAACGATGTAAAGATCTGTTCCACTGTTCGGTGAGATGAACCATGAGATCACCAGTGGACATATTGCTACGAAAGCCGTATTGCTGGTTATTAAAAAGCTTCCGTTCCTCAAGATATTTCTTAAGCTGATAATTAATCAGCGTTTCCATGACCTTAGAAAGAAGGGACGTTAGTGCTATCGGTCGGTAATTTGTGGGAGAAGTGAATAGATTCCCAATGTTTGGTTATTTTCATAAGCTGTGTTCATTTAAAAAAGGAATTTCTAAACCGAATTTATAACCTCTTGAATAAGTTACACTTCGAGTCCCGGACCCTGTACACTTTTCAATTATTGTAACTTCTTCTGAAGAAGAAAATTGTATTTCAAGAAAATGACCATAAATTCAATGTTTTTTAAGCATTAAATTCTTTCAACTAGTTTGCGTTTTTATTAGTGTAGAATGACTCGACAACTTTTATTGGTTTTCCGAATTTTCCCAAAAGTTTTCGAAAAATATATAATTGTTTTTCGTGGTTACACTAGGCCCTTGTTGAACGAGAGCTATTCGGTGTAAGTCACAGTGGATTAATAACGATATTTGCTCGACTATACTAACTCTAAATCGATAATTCTACAAAAACGTTCAAGTGTCCATCAATTCCAGAACTACTTTTGAGAATGCGTCAGTTTTGGAAGAAGAAAACGGATTTTTATACAGATGGATTTAAGATTGATGACGGATTGTGGCTATCGAAGATGCCCTCCCTTGGCTCAAGAAAAAAGTGATATCGACTAAGGATTTACGAATTTTCTCACATAGTCAAGCTGCTATAAAAGCTATAAAATAATTGGACTCTGTTTCAATAAACTTACTTACATCCCGAAGTTGTCAATCATCGCTTTTCGAGATGGTAGAAAACTTACACGTTCACCTTTTCTTGGTCGGGTCATTAAGACATTGCACGAAACTACAAAGCACAAACTTGTGAAAAATTGAACAATTTTACCTTTGATGGGCAACAAATCTAACATCTATATCTCTGAGTTCGTGGTAAGCTTGTGCTAAATCATTATTACATAAAAAAAGCAAACCACAGAGGGACTAATACCACCTCTGGTCTACAAATAATGTAATGTATCCAATATTTCATATTAGATGTTTAAAGCAATTCAACTTGGAGATAATCCAAACGATTTTTGCAGAAGTTGCATTGATGAAGAAGTAGAAGAGACAATTTCTCACTTTCTATGATCATGTTCTGCCCTATTGCAAAGACTTCTTCTAAAATGATTTTAGTTATCCGAAAAATTCTGTCATTCATTGTTTCTAAAGCTTTATAGCTAGTGCCAATTGATTTTAACGAGTAAGGTATCACAACGCATAAACTATTGGTCTAAGTGGGTTGTCTTTTTCAGTCAGCAGAGACCATAACCTAATTTAACCTAGTTATGGCATAGTTTAAGGTATCTTATTTCTTCGGATATGTCACATGACTATTTGGTATTTCGAAATTAATAACAGCATTGCCTCTGTTATAAAATCGTATTCCATCGTTTAACGATGAAAGTTCAGGATTCCCTTCAAAAGTTGTGTAAAAATCATTTCAGGAAAATTAACTCTGTTCTATTCAATTCTTTTTAAAGACAATATTTTTATCTTATTACAAGCAAGATACATCAGAGTCAGTTACCAAAACAATCTTGAGAAACTAAAATTATTGAAAATGACAAACTTTGTAGTGAAAATGTCAAAGAAAAGCAAAGCTGTTAATTAAATCCCTTATCTCAAGTCCCTAAACCAGAGTAGAACCACTGAAACAACTCCTTCAATATCAATAAAACACTAAAAAGTCAGCCATTTACATGATTAGATTCTTGAGATATTGTTCGATTCTTGACTTATTCAATACAAGTCTCCATAAACAAAATTAACCAATCGCATTTAATTAAATCTAAAAGACAAACAAATAAAGTAGTTTTTCATTCAGTCGGTGCGATATTATAAATTAGAGAAAAAAAAATTAATACACTTAACGTACAGCCATGCATTTTATTTGTATTTATATATTTTTAATTTTCTTTTTTTCATTAAATAATAGATATTCTTAAGACAGACAATGGTGAATAGCCATTGAAGCATCATCACCGCCCCATTATGTGTAATATCTTTATCTATGATCTCAAGCTAATAGATAGTTTCATTCTGGGTTAAGGTTATTAGCTTCGTTTTGGTCTATCATCGTGAATGAAAATGAGTTGTAAACATTCTATTGGAAGCATTGTTGTAACAATATCATTATTAAAATATTAAGTCAGTGCCTAAGCCGATAGAGATGGTGTATCGACCGGCATTATTTAATCAACAGAAAATTAAAATATATGTATATACAAAGATATATCGTATAGACAGAGAAAAGAGGTGGAAGGTTGTTTCTATTCAATTTTAACTTTGTATATTTTTAAAAGATGTTTTCTCGGAATGAATTAAGAACTGTTAAGAATCATTTAGACTGGTAATATCTTTAATTATAAAGTTAAATAAAGTACAAAACAAATAATATCGGTTGTAGTTTTTAACGAACTGAATTGTCAATTTGTTTCCTGAAGTTTAATTCTAGTTCATTCTTAATATATTTTGACAAAAAATAAGGAATGTCCAATAAGACGTTTTATTTTGAAAAGACTTCTTTTTTTGCAGCTGTTAGATTTGGCATTGCTTTCATACTTACTTAAAGGTCCTCACGCTTTAAAATTCCATAAGGCATAGAGCCTCAACTACTTCTACGCGCCATTGTGTGCAATTTCCAGCAATGTGTTTAAGCTCCATCCAGATTTTTCCCAATCATGACTATTCCTCCATTTTCGGTCTCGACACTTCTGCCTTCTTAAGTGACTAGTCTCCACTGTATGCTTGTCATGCAATGCAGTCATTACCTTTACAAAGCGTGTGTTTAATCCTCTGGGTCCCTGACTCATTATAATAGCTAGGTCTTCATTTTATACACTATTAAGCCGGAAAATACTTAAAAACTTTTTTGTAAAAGAAGGTCGCAGTTTTTTGTAATCGTTGCTGTTATTTTCCAGGAAATGATTCAAAGTTTTAGCGGAACTAGCTCTGTATAAAAGCTGAGATAATTGCTCCTTTAAACATTGGTCAACATCCCAAGCTCAGCCTAAGATTTACCGATACTTCTAGCGATATCTTGTTCAATTGTGCCTTCAGTAGAAGCATTACTTCCAAGAAACTGGGAACACTCAACTTTTCATAATATTTGTTGAGAATTGATTATCAAAGGATTATGATAGGCTCTGAAAATCTTAGTTTTTTTCTGTGTGGATTTTCATCTTTACGATTTGTGCTTCTCATGCTTCCTTTGCTGTCATTTGATGGAGGTTTAATATCAAGCATGCATGGTTTGCTTCATCTAGATGTTTCAGGTATTTTGACACAGGCTATCTTATTCCCTTGTTTGCTGCCAAAGCTGCTCGTAAATTATCACTGATCACCAATAAGAACAGAATTGGTGACAGTAACCAACCCCTGCCTGGCTTCACTTTGTACTTAAAAATCTTCTGATAACATACCCCTATGTGAAAAACGTGACATTGGGCCCCTCATGAGTTTTTTTTCTCCTCCTCAAAGCAAAGCAAGATAAACTCCTTATTGTAGCTGTCAAAAGAGTTTTTAAAACCGATGAACAGCAGGTGAAGTGGATATCGGTATTCAACGCATAGTTTGATGAGGATTCTTTAGGCGTTCGTTCGATCAATGCAGGAAGAGCATATGCGTAATACTGCTTGTTCCCGTCAAGTGTTCTTTCGATGTGTTCTGTTACTCGTTCTCAGACAATCTTGGATACTATTTTGGCGCAAACGCTTCTCCAATATTCATACTTAACCAGGTCTCCTTTTTTTAGAGAAATCGTATGCGTTGCTCAAGAACAACTCAGAATTTATAATACTCCTGGTATAGCCCTTAGTATTGACGAATTCTAATAAGCATTCCACAACATTAACGTGCTTAAAATAAAGACTTAGTCTTAAGATTTTTTAAGTTCAGTTTAGAACTTAAGTCGGTAGATCAACAGCCACTTCGTTTCTTCACTGATTTGTCCTTGAAATGTATTAGAATTATAACAATTTTATTTTAAAAAGCGTCATTTTTTGTGAAGAGGGCCCTTTTTTACCTCGTTTATAGGCAGAATTGCCATTCGGAGAGTTCAAGAATGATTGTAGAAAAGTATCTTCATATTCAAAGTGTCACTGATTGGTGCGGTTCTTAGGCCAACATGGCGGTGTGTTTGGGCCATATTTATTTAAAAAATTAGCTTTGAACTTATACCTTAAAAATAAAATGCGTGAATCTGTCGATACATACAAGCCAAAATGTGCCGATTGGCTATTTGACTCATATTTTATTGATAAGCTTTGCTCTGAAGAATACTATAAAGCTGAGTCTATTTTCCATTCTTATGCATGTACACTTTCTATCTATAGAACATTTTCATTCGTTTGCAATTAAATTTCCCTCTGTAAGCTTCTACATATTATTGAATTGTAATTGTAATTAATTTACATTAAATGTAACTATTCATATTAACAATATAATTTTTTTTCTTTACAGTCAATGACATCAAAATGTAACTATGTAATACTTACTCATCAACTTCAATGGCCATTCATATTGAAAAAATCTCAAACAAAGTAAGTTTATCTACCTTTAAGTCTCTAATACCTATATTTTTATTATAACATTAATTTATTTACAACTTACGTCAAATACAACCTTAATTTTGTGCGACATCAAAAGATAATTTTTAAAATTTCATTAACATGGATATCTAATCAATATAGGATCATTTATTGTACACATAGTGTTGTATGTTAATCGTAAAAAGGTTGATGTTTCGAATACAAGTAACGAACCTACACATCTACATACTTTACATAATATGATTATATGTACAAAAGATTTATTGTGAAAGATAAAAAACACTTGATAAAAATTAAGTATGAATATAGATTTGTTACACTTCATAAATAATATTTTAATACTAACCAATGTATGAGTGTGTTAGTTGTACCTACTTATTTTATTAGAGAAACTATGAATCTAAAGGTTAGTTAAATTTTAAGGGCCGATGTTGATTTTAAATAAAACACAAATTGTTTGGAAAATAATTATCATTTCTTTTTATTATGACAACATTGGTATGGTTCAATTGCGTATGGAACAAAATATTGGCCAAATGGCCACCGCGACCTGGGCGGCACACCTCCTTCGGATGGTCCAAATTTTCGGTGACTCTGAGGCATTATTGAGGTTCTATGCCGTTAAGGTGCCGAATTATCTCATCTTTTAACCCTAATTCGTTTCCTATCCACGTAAATCTTTCATCTTTTAAATAACCCCAAAGAAAGACTTCCAAAGTTGTCAAATCATATGATCTTGACGTCTAATTGACATAGCTATTAGATATATAACACGGCCATTGAATTTATTGCGTACAAGAGCCATTTTTACCTTAGCTGCGTGGCAAGTATTCTCTTCAGCCACACTATCGACAACAGCAGTCAAATTTTCTGCAGTACGAGATGTACGACCCAGCATATTTGGATGATTAAATTGACTGAAAACAATTACGAAGTGAACAAATAACTTTTATGTGTTCTTCGATTGTGTATCTTTCCATGATTTGAATTGAGTTAGTCTGAAATTTCGAAATGTCAAATGAAATGCAGACATAAAAATGACGTTAAGGTTTGTTTCACATTCAACATCGGTCTTTAAAATTTAACCACTCTTCATATTGACACCATACAATTATTGATTAAGTTTACAGGTTTTATTTGTATGAACCAAGTGTTTAGGGAAATATGTCATAGAAGTATACAACTTTAAATTGTCAATGTCAAAATACAAATTATATACAAACGATCGTTCAAAAACGATACGGATTAAGATGCGTCGCGGATAAATACTTGCTTTATCGACTTTTTAGCATTGGTATTTACTAGAATGTTTCGTGTGTATAAAAGTTAGAAGGTTGGTGCCAGGGCACAAACTTGCCGTACAACGGCCGCTATTTTCTTTTGTTACGAGTAATTCTAGTCACAACATTTTCTAAAGAGTCGGTTCGTAACATCGGATTGCAATATTTCGTAGGATTGCCTGAGGGAGTTCCATGTGCAGTTTATACTCAAGTCCCAAATGTTGTCAACAACTTAATCAACATATAAGAGACCTTACTTGTTTTTCTTCAGAAACTTTTTCCACCTCATCCGGAATTTAATGTCCTTGGTATATCGTGGAGTATTGATTTTTAAATCCAAATTAATAACTCGGAATGAGTTGTCTTTCTTCTATTAATTTCCTGAGCCCTTTTAGTAGCAATGAAATGTTATTTGCGTTTATGGCTTATCGTGGTTCCTATCAAAAAAAAGGTCTGTAGTCGTGAGATGTTCAGCAAAATGATCAATTTTTGTGTCGGGTTTCCGTCCATTTGCCATGTGTAGCGATTTCATTGACAGGTTTTATGTCTGGGACCTCTTTAGACGCTTTTGCAGCTTTCCATAGTTAGTATTAGGTAGTACAGTCTATTGTCAGACTTTTCGCAAATTTGTACCTAGTCTTCTTCTTCGTTTAGGGCTGCTAGTAGCGGCACTTTAACTCCTCCTGGATCATAGGGAGGCAACCAGTTGCTTCCATATCTCTCTATTCCTAGCACGATACCTCAGCTGGGACCATGTCTCCAAGTTTTGGACCGAGCTTTCTTTATGACAGGTGGTCTCCATGTCTCTTGGACTTCCAGGCCGCCTTCTATACAATGGAGATTCCACGCTAGTTATTGCAGTTCTTAAGATCGCTTTTTTTCGAAGCTTGACGATTATGCCGTCCTTCCATTAACTGGGAAAGGTTTCGTTGTCCCAAACAGACTTAACAAGTGGCAACAAAATACCGGCAGCCAAGTCGGGGTCTGCTTTGAGGAATTCGGCAGGTATGCCATCCAGCCCAGCTGCTTTGTTGTTCTTCAAAAGATGTATCGCGGTTCTTATTTCCATTCATGTCTTGGGTTTATATTAATGCTTCTGGTATTTTTGCATTCTGGTCATAGTTCAGCAATGTACAGAAGTGCTCCTTCCATCTCCGCAATTGATCTTCCATTGACACTAAAAAAGACTCCCGTCGTGTCACGAACAGGATGGTTGACAATATTTTGTTGGCCTACAAGATCTTAAGTGATTTTGTACAGCATCCTCGCGTTACCTCTTCTTGCAGCTTCCTCAGCGCTTTCTGCCAATTTGTCTAATCTGGCACTCCTATCTTGTCTCACACACTTCTGCACTAGCTTTTGATGTGCTCTATACTCACTTGTAAAATCATGACAGGTATTTGGATCACTAAAAGCGATTGTACTAAATTTTTGTCTGGTTGCCGTGTCGGTACGTCTCCGGATTGCAGCTGTTCCCAGTCGAAATGTCGCTAATAGCAGATGATGGTCGCTTCCTGCATCTGCACGTCTCTCATTCCTCACATCGAAAAGTGATTTCCTCCATCGTTGTTGTATTATAAAATGGTCGATTTGGTTTTCTGTTCGACCATCAGGGGATACCCAGGATACTTTGTGGCAGGTCTTATGTGGGTAAAAGGTTCCACCTACCACCAGCTGACGGACAGTACAAAAGTCAACAAGCATATCACCATTGTCATTTCGTTGACCTATGCCGTGTGTACCCATAACTCGCTCAAGCCTATGTTATCCGAGCCAACTTTGTCATTGAGGTCCCCCATGATGATAGTTATATAACCCTTTGGAGCTCTGCTGTAGACGGAGTTCAGTTGAGCGTAGAATGAGCTTTTGTTTTCTTCTGCTGCATCATTCGTCGGAGCATAACACTGGATGATAGTGAGTTTGCGAAGACTGGACTTAAACCTTGCTGTTAACAGGTTAACTGGTTAACAGGAAATTAAGCCTTTTTTAGCCTTATTATTCAGAATTATGCCAACACCATTCAGTCTTTGACCACTACCTGTCTCATCCTCCCCAAAATACAGCATCCGCGTCTACGTTTTTTGCTGATCTGAGCTCTCCTTTTCCCCTCCACTTCGTTTTACTCAGCCCAAGAATACTCAAGCTGTGTATTTTCATTTCACGTTCCACCTGTTCATAAATGCCCTGCCTATACAGAGACCGAACGTTCCATGCTCCGACTCTTGTGTTTTTTCGATAGTCTCTAGTTCTGTTTGTAAGATTTCGGTTTCTAGTTTAATATAACAGACGCCTTTTGTAGCCGCCCAATATGTGTACACACGCAAGCTGCTGCTGCCATTTGCCTTCTAGAAATAGGCTCATCCGCCACCAGTCTTCCATGCCGCTGACCACTACTTGCAGTCGTTCCGCCTTTAGGGAGATATTCTTCAACCCAAAGACAATTCTGTGCCCGCCAGCAATGCTGGGTTGTTTGCTTATACCGGCAGCCATTCGGTCCCCGCACCTCCACGTGCACATAGGAATTTTGTGTGTACCTAGTGCATCATTTAAATTCACTGATTCTTTTGACTACTTGGTTTTTGAGACGGCTTAGACATCTGGAAATCTAGTAACTTACCATTTCCGTCGAGATCTTCTTTTTTTTCAACATTAACTCATTTATTTCAGGACAGAATATTTTATTTCTGTTTCTCTCAAGTTTGAAATGGTTGAGATATCTTCTAACGCAAAATGTTGGACATCAGCAATAAATTGTTCGACTTCATTATCAATGGTTTTCATAGGAGTTTGTGTACGTACAATTTTCGAGAAGACTCCTGTCATTTTGGTTGAAAGTCGATAAAATCATAAGTTCGTGGTTTAAATGGCTATATTTCGATAACCTTTAGTACATACCTTGTTATTTATTTTAGCCTTAGTTAGAGTCGTAGAAAGTGGGTGACGAAAAAACGTAGCCTCAACGAACAGGCGTACGAACGAAACAATTTTCGAATGGGCGCACACATTGACATCTCTCTAAAAACTACGAGTTCTGTTCTAATAGTTCTTGAGTGTCAAAAGCTTTCGAAATCAAAACAGCACTCTGTTTTTGAATGATCATAAACGATTTCCCAACGAATCATTGAAGGAGTTAAGAGTTTATCGCCATAAAAATTGGTCTTAACAGGTCAAAGCTCACCTATTTCGCCTTTCCTTTTGAGAGAACATTACAACAGACCAACAGTTCTAATATGATCTACTCGTCCAATCGAATAATTACATTTTCGACAAAAAGTCGCAATAAAGTTTTTACCTTTTCAAACTATGTTCGATTTTATTTTTTTGCGGATACTTACTCATCTTTGCTGAAAATAGAACCAATTACTCTGGAACAACACAATCGATATTGTTCTTCAGTTCAAAGCACACATCGCCAGCCAATCCTTATTCCTGCCACGCTACGCTATACCTTGCTACCTGCCTGATGCCTTCATGGATCTATTCAGAGCAAACAAAAAACATAATCTGATGAGTACCAGTGCTAGTACCTGGGAAAGTCAGACTAAACAATAAACATATACGAGTACCTCGCCTCGCGCATCCTTTTCGAATGCTCCTTGGTCCCGTCCACGTCACCGGTCGGTGTATTCAACTGCCTTAGGGGTAGATGCACATTTTACCTTCATACATATGTACGTACCGCACATATCCTCGTATATACATATATTTATGCATTCGAGGCGAGGCTAGGGTATTTGCGCTGGCTGGTGGAAAACATTTTATCTGGAATGTAGCTCTAGGTCGAATTAAACGTAACAATACCGTTCCGTTGCAATAACATAGGGGTGGTATCGTGCTACCTACCTATCTTTTAGTCTCTATATAGGTAGGTATTCAATACGGTCTATAGCTATACAACGCACTGTGAAAGCGGCGTACGATGTCGGCGGGAGCTGTGGAGGCGGTGAAAAGTTTTAGGTAACCTTCAATGTTGCCTCCCGCATTCGGCTTCGGCCCACGGCCTGTTGCATAAAAGAGTGAGATTTTTTTTTGTTTCTTCTAAAGAATGTGAATTATAGATATATTGTTTATGTGTTTGGAACTCACTATGTTTTCGAATGGTGGCAGTGATAACCTCTGATGTAGAATTCAGTGATGATGGTGCCTTTATTTGTCATGGAGTGCCAAGGCTTATTATTTACGTAAATACAATACTTTTTTTTCATTCTTTTGTCAAAAATAAGACCTGAGGGGTGGAGAAATGACGAATAAAAAAATTAAAGAAAACAATACACTTTCATTACAATGAAATTCACAATTCCAAAAAATATTGCTGAACATTTCAACACATAAAATATTCGACATCAGAAAAGTCTAATATCTTGCTAGTTGTTAAATAATTTCATTGTTTAAACACTAAATTTTGTAGAATTAAGTCAAACTATTTATGAAACAAAATACACTTCTGGGACTTCAATAGTTTTAGAATTTGCTTTAACACCTTTTAACGAATGAGTATTTCCGCTTAATAGGGTGGGCAAGATTTTATCTCTTTTTTCACAAAAATAAGGTTTTGCCCTTATGTTTCAATATGATATCGACGAAGAGACCTGTCTCAAATAAATTCAAGCCAGGAGACCGAATTGTCGACCTCTTTCTGCAGCAAAAGCAACTTCACATAAAATTAGAAAAATAGTCCATAACAGCTCCACGACATTAGAAAATTCACTCACCAAAAGTTTCCTTCAATTGTTAGTTGCTGCGTTGCCAAACCGATTGCCGGATTGTAAAATCGATTCTTCACTGTTCATCACAAATGAAATCTAAAGATGTCAAATCACAGTTCCAAGACATCTCGAAGACGGCTTTTAGCAGTTTTGTTACTAACACAATTTTTAGATTTGCTAGGCAAAAAAATTTTTTGATTTTGGCATAGGCTGTGCCTGTGTGGCATGGAGCTTTATTCTGCCTGAACCAGAGGTGTATACCAAGTCCAGGTCGGTCAAGTTGGAACCACTACAATTGAATTTCTAAGTTTGTATGATGCAGGAATTTAGAGCTTTTTTTGCGTTTATTAAGTGCTTTAATCCCGTTTTGGTTCCAAAATCTCTTCCACTCAAACTTGCTGTGATGGTGATCCCAACTTGACGACACTTGAATGCTGAAAACACCATACCTAAAGGTTCAAAACCTTTAAAAAAATATTATAAGGATATTCAGGGCACTTTTTGGGCTTCTAAGTTCGCAGAATTCCAGATTGGTTTTTCAAGATTTTAATCCCTTAATTAAGTCGAAAAGCTGAAATTTTTGGTCACTTTTTAGATCGAAATTCTTTAAAACAAAAACGTTGGTTTGGGTTCCTTAGTTCAACGAACTCCAGATTGGTATCTGAAGCCTGTAAGTTTTGGAGACTTTCTAAATTAAACAAAATTTATAAAATCAAGCCTGTAAGTTTAAGATGCTTTTTTGACCAAACAAAATTTATAAATTCAAATGATGGGCGAAGTTAAGGCTGGGTTCAAAACCCCCTTTTACATCAAATGTGGTTTCAAAACATCAAACATTTTGAGCAGTAATACTACTTATTTTCCCACCTGCCTACTTAAAAAAAACTTTCATTCCACGCCTCTAATTTTAATTTAAAGAAGTCAGTTAACATGCATTTAGAAAACCTGCCGTTGAGAGAACCGTTCTTGCCAACCTTATTTTCAAAGAAAAATGATACACAACCTGAACAAACTGTAGCTCTCTGTATTGGCCTTCTCGAGAATAACCTAGGTTTTTTTTGAACCCAGCTGGATGCGTCAATTTTGTTTGGCTACATAGCCACCGATATTTATTTGTGCCTTGTTAGGAATTTAAATAATTTGGCGCCCAGAATTGTTCTCTCGTCCAAGTTACCCATAGGTCTTAACTCCAAATCTATAAAGAAGAGCAAGGTCTTGACGTCTTCACTTAAGTTGCTGAGGCAATTGGATCCAAAAAAATAAATTAGATTGCACAGCAGTTCATAGAGAACCAGTGACTTATCATGGTTGTATCTTAGAAGATTTTTAAATTTTTAGCAAGATCCAGTACCTGAGAAAAAAAAACACCTTTAGAAACATCACCTATTGTAATACCTCCTGGGATATGATGTTCAACATCATTAAAAAATATTGAGAATAGCAAAGGACTTAAAACACAGCCTTGAGGACCACCTGTTTGACATTTGGAATCTCTCGATTTGCTTGGACCATCTTGGACAAATAGAATATTGTTATCAGGCATCTTCTAATAGACCTTCTTGAATTTTGTTGATAAACCTATTACTGAAAGCTTTCAGATAAATGATTTCGTACCAACTATGGCGAATGCAGCTTTCAGGTCAACAAAAAAAGAATATAAATATTTCTTTGTATATCAATAAATTGCTTGGGCGCAGTACTTAACACAAAGATTTGATTAATAGTTGAAAGGTTAGAAATGAAACCAGTTTGGTAGCAACTGATCATATTGGTTTGTTCAACACAATTCGTTAGCTTGATATAAAGTAACTGTAAGAACAATTTTGTCAATGAGTTTAACGCAGTAGTATATCTATAATTTTCTTGGCTGATCCCGATCACTTTTCTTAAAAACAGGTGACAATTTGGAGAATTTAAAGTATCCAGAAACTGTCTCTTCTATGGAACAAACTTAAGATCCATTTCAGAAACTCCGGAGTGGCATGTTTAAAGAACTCCACTGTGATATTTTTATCAAGGATGAAAACAATTTCGGGAAGAAATAAAGGGCACGTCTGTTTTGTTCTGTGTTTTTATTTCAACTCAAAATTATTTGCATTGCAACGAAAAAAAATATAGTTTGTTTTTTCAATTTTCAAATTGGTAATAAATTGTTTTATTTTTTTTTTTTTTAATTTTTACCCACCGGTGGTAACAAACTTAGAAGCAAGCAAATAATTGATTTAAAGAGTTATGTCAGAACTAAAATACTGACAAGCGAAATCTCGGGGTACAATTAAAAAGAACTTTGAAGTAATTAAGGAATTGTGAGTCGAGGCACAGCTAGGTCAACCTGGCGACCGAAACAAAAATACCTCCAACGAAAAAACTTCAAAAATTCTTAGTTTAAAAAAAGCAGCATGACAATCAACAAGGCAAAAATAAAAGATTCCTAAATGAAGATTTTGTGTAAGGTCCATCAAACATACGCCAACTATTCGGACTTACCGATGAGGAAGAGCGAAGAGCTTTTAAAAAAAGTTTGAGAAACTCCAAAAAGAATTCGATGCGAATCATAAAAAATTACATGTTGATTGCATTGGCGAAGAGGATAACTTCGAAAAAAAAATTTACGAAAATATGTTGCAAATGTTGGAAGAAATCATCCTCAAAATTCTTCAAGGTCCTTTTGGTAAAATATTAGTACAAACAGAAGACCAACACTCAAGAAAAGAAAAACCCTAAGCAATTCGGGACCTTGATGATGTAAACCGATTTCAAAGGATAATAAATATCCTTAAAAGAAAAATCGACGATCTTCAAGTACTGGGAATAGTGGATAGAGCCAAAATAAGATATTTGGAAATCTTATTTGAAGAGATGAAAAATCTCTACACCTACAAGCTCTCAGAACGCTTGATGTGTATTTCAACTCAACTTAAGTCAAACAAAGCTGCTGGAACTGACGGCATCGCTGTCGAACTATTGAAAGCAGCAGGCGATGGCTTGGTGTGGAGCATGCACCAACTCATCTGAAAAATATGGTCGGAAGAAAGCATGCCTGACGAGGGGAATCTCAGCATAGTGTGCCCGATATATAAGAAAGGAAACCCTCTAAACTGCGCCAACTACAGAGGCATCAGTCTCCTTAACATTGCGTATAAGATCCTCTCTGCCGTATTATGTGAACGTCTGAAGCCATTCGTCAACAACCTGATTGGTCATTATCAGTGTGGCTTCAGACCAGGAAAGTCCACTATCGACCAAATATTCACCCTACGGCAGATCTTGGAAAAACCCAGGAACTTAAAATCCATACCCACCATCTCATTATCGATTTCAAAGCCGCGTATGACAGCATCTATAGGGAAGAGCTCTACAGAGCAATGTCTAGTTTTGGCACCCCTGTCAAACTTATCCGTTTGTGCAGAACGACGATGGAGAATGCACGCTCCTCTATCAAGGTCGGAAAAGATCTCACCGATGCGTTTGATGTCAAAAAAGGTTTTAGACAAGGCGATGCACTGTCATGCGACTTCTTCAATATCTTTCTGGAAAGAATTGTGCAAAACTCAACCGTCAACACTAGAGGCACAATCTTCCAAAAGTCCATTGAATTACTCGGATACGCCTATGATATTGACATAATTGGAAGATCAAAGCGTGATGTCAGTGGAGCGTGAAAGCCTCAACCAACTTGACGTGCGAAACTGGAGACAGCTAGCATGTTGGTTGAGGCGCAGGTCCGCCCCGGACTGTAGCGCCAACTTAAGTAAGTAAGTAAGTTGATGAGTATTTTGAAGAGCTTCCCAAGTTGATGAATGGCGCGAAAAATGAATAGCCCTGCCAATTTGGAATTGGATAAACTTAAAGTTCCCGCATTCTACGATGAATTGAAAGAGTGGGCAACGTTTCACAATTTATTCAAAGACTTGGTGCAGAACACCACGCCGATGGCAAATTCAGAAAATATGGTACGACTACGCGGATGCTAATGAGAGCACTTATTCATCAAGGCTCACAAATAACGTCAATATGTAAAGAAGCAGTGCAGATATTGGGCATTCCTTGTATCAAAACTAACCTTAAGATTCATGGTCTAGATAAAGCAGTAGTTGAAGAATAAAAACATAAAGTGGAGTTAAAACTTATGCCAAGATTCTTAAGCAATTGTGAATAGAAGGTAGACGCTATTGCCCTTCCATATCTAACTATTGCCCAGCCAGATGGATCGTTCAAATATGAGATTGAAATTGGAGGCGAAAGGATACTGCAAGATAGTGTCAAAAAAAACTAATGGCATCATTGGATAGGACACTAAATTTGGGTGGATTGTATCTGGTTTAATAGATCTACAAAGACCCAAAAGAGAAACGTCAGCAGTACAAAATCGCGAACGATTTTGGGAACTCGAAGAAGTACTTACTGAGGAATCTATGATTAAGGAAGTGTGGTGTGCTTAACCAAATATAAGGAAAACACTGAATTGGACGACAGAAGAAAACAGGCGTGTCATTAATTTCTTTCCCAAATTATTTTCAAGGATGATGATAATTCTTTCTTTCAGTAAATGAAGAATCGGCATTATATAAAGTTTAGGAATAATCTGAGATCGTTGGCTAAACCTCATCCCAAAAAAAGCTCATTTCGTTCCGCGAATGTATGATACTGACTTTCTGTCAACATTTTTTAATGGGAAACAGTTTTCAGGGTCAAAACATTTAACTGATTAAATAAGAACCCACTTTACATAGGTTCCTTGCGTATGTTCTAAGAAATTTGTACAAACTTCTTTTGAATTTGTCTGCAACTAAATGTGAACTATGCATTTTCGTAAATTTAAAAAAAAAATGCGATTTGTTGAATCAAGACTAAATGCTTCAGTCTTCAACATTTCAGTGTACTAAAACATACATTTTAAGTATTTAAAACATTCCTGAAGTTCTGGATTCTTTAATGCAACTGAAACCGTTCGCTTAACATCGCCTTCAAAAACCTTATTACCCCAGTAAACTTAATGTATACAATGCATCTAACTTTGTTTCTCAAAATTAGAAATAAGGGCAAGAAATTTGATTTCCTTATCCCCATTCCACACAAAAAATCCTTCCATTAACTCAATTTCTGTACTTGTCCTTAAATTCTAACACCATCAGCTAGTATAGATAATAGCTCTTTTGAAATCCTACCACTTCCTTCTTTTGCTTAAATGCTCATCAGAGCTATAACTCTACCATATATACTCCTAACGTCAAACAAGAAGACGCATATGTTTTATTTTTCAAACACCCGACACGGCACTTGACTCGTTGTTTGTGCGGATAAAAAGTTCAAAAGATGCCCCAAAGATTTTGGTTTCTCATATTACCCCAGCAAAGGACTCGAAAAAAAAAAAAACGAAAATAAAAAATAAAGATCTAACCATAATTAAATTTTTATTTGCCTTCAAATTTAACTGTGGCTTACTGTCTTCCATCATATAAAAGCTGTTTTAACATCAAATGCTTAAAGGACCTTAGAGCTGAATATTATCCCATATATTGTAAAAGATGTCGTTTGGTTTTTATTATTATATCCTTCTCCTCCTGTCTCTGCGGTCTGTTATGGGTGTTGGGTGATGGTGTTGGTATCGTTGTCGTTTTCCGTTTTTAGTAAAGAAGAGAACGGTGCGGTGGTTGGATTCTTTCTTGAAAGCACATCAAGGATACATTTCCATCAAAACTGATTATAATGTACTTTTAATGCGCTGGAAATTATACTTGCGCAAAGGAAGAAACTAAAGCTAGCCTAAGATAAATGTGTATATATTTATCTCTAAATAAAAAGAAAATATATGTATTACAGAATATAACGGAAGTAAGTTCCCGGAAAGGAAGCTCTACAACGGACAAGAACAATGAGAATTTAAATTTCAAATTAATGCATGAGACTTTCTATTTGTGTAATGAGATTAATGACTCTTCTCAGTTGTGGACTTATATATATTTTGCAATATAGGCCTGAAGTGAATGAGGCCCCAGATATTTTCAAAATAGCAACCCATAACACTGAACCAAGTTTGGTTCTTTATCTTATCGTTAAAAACTAACAGGGAACCAAAAGTTACAAATAAATTGACGCAAATCTTTAAAAAAAAAACATTTAGAAATGGACTGATAATTCTAAAATTTTAGTTTCTCGATAGCTTGTCAAATACTAATCCGTGACAGTTCTTTAAAGAAAGTAAACAACCCCAGATCTAATTCGATTTGTGAGAACCTCCGAGTTCATATAGATTTAGAAATATGTGACAAACATTCTGTGATGCTATGTTGAGTAATAAAGCCAATAAATTGAGTAGTAAAGTCACTTCTTTCCAACTTATTAACTATCAAATAGATTTCCAAGGTTTGACCACTAGGATTGAAAAAGACTTTGGGGCACAATAAATTGTAAAATACGACCTTTGGAAATATTTCAGCTTTGGAAACTCATTAGAAACTAACAGAGAACCAAAGGTTACCAATCCATTAACATAAGTCCATAGAAAACATTTAGAAATTGACTGATAATTCTAAAATTTTAGTTTCTTTATAACTTGTCAAATAATAATCCCCTTTTATTAAAAACGGTGTCTCTGAACACGTCTAAACCGTGACATTTCTTCAAAAAAATCAAACAACCCTAGCTCTAAATTAAAAAGTAAGGAACTTGGAATCTATATTGATATAGCAATATTTGGTAAAGAAGCTATTTTGTTATTTCAAATTAGTAAAACTTGAATGTCTAGAATTGACAAATACGGATCTTTCCAACTTAGTAACTAACTAAAACAGCTTTTAAATGTTAGGCCACTACGATTGAAAAAGAATTTGATGCCCAATAAATTGTAGATTACGACCTGTGGAAATATTTCAGCTTTGGAAACTTATGAACAATACCGAAATCGCCTGCCCTCGAAATGATTAAATCTGCCACTGATACTTTGGTTGTTGTTCTTTTAAGCTATGGAATAGGAAGATCTTTATCCACATCTTCATTTTTCTCTTCTTACTACATAACAGTGTGGCAGATTGTTGTGAGTTAATTTCCGGTCGATTAAATTAGAACTACCTTTGTTTGAGTCTTGGGATATGGTCTTATAATGCGTCCATTTTGTTTAAGCTGACAATACTGTCTATACGGGTCTCTTCTCTATGAGTAGAAAATTTACTACTACAGTATTTTTATAAGTACATAAATAAAATAAGTATGCGGAAAGTGAAAGTGCTTGTCCTTCCGTTTTTATTCCCTGTAGGGCTGTCTACCAAATATATCCTCGTTCATTTTCAATAAAGTTTATTGCGACAGTTTTCGATTGCAATAATTAAGGACTATCAATCTATTGTTAATGGCTTCTTTTGGTTCGATAATAAGAATATAAATGTACACTTGTACGACGCCTCGCTCAAGCCAACAACATTAGCTGGAAAAGTTTTTCATTTGTTTGTTTATTTTGGAATGTTTTAACATTTCTTGGAATTGGTTTACATGTACAAGAAGATTGACAGAGGAGTAACTACCTTCATGAGGTGTAGATTAGGTTGACCTTTAGTTGTTTTTGTTTTGTTTTTACGAATATTGATTGACCTTTAGTTTATTCGTGTTAAACGAAAAAGTTAGAAGAAGTTTTGTTGTTATTTTTGTTTTATTTCCTTAGAAAGTATGGTTTTTATATTAAAGAGAAGTTTTTGATGAGAATGCTGCCAGAAAGGCCAGAGTACGAAATACAGTTTTACTTTTTACCGATTACTTTCATTCAATTGTTTTAACTGACTGAAACTGAAATTAATTCTAGATTAAAGCCTGGTTTTGAAAATACCCAAGTAAACCGAACTGAAAAATGATTGAAAAAATTTAAGCAGTTTTGTAGTCAAAAGTTTAAAAAGTTGATTGGTCTAATGATTTTAACGTTGAATGGTTATTTTCTGGTCTTATGGTTGGTCTTGCTTCTGGCACTTTGTATTTTTTCTTAACAGAACTCTGAAAGCGTTAAGACTTCAGTCTGTGGAATGACTAATTGCAAAAATTGATAAGGAATCGATAAACCTAATTTTCGTCAAAACTAAAAGATAAAGCTGCAATATTCTCTGTTGTTCCTAAATCACCAATGATCAAACTGGTTTGATTCTTCAAATCACTAATTTTTCAACAACAAAAATTTTCCACTGGACGAGAATGTCCTTCAAAACCGGAACCGAAAAATTACTTACGAACCGTAAATGCAAAATGTGAATGAAATTTCAAAAGCCGTTTTTGGAGACAAATCGCCAGATCCGACGTTGCATGGGAAACGTTTGGGGCAATATGGTATGACGCTGTTAAGTTAGTGGTGATCTGAAGGTGAAGGGTATTACGTACAGGTTGAGGATTCGCGTCCAACTGTCTGCTATGTAATGAGAAGAAAGCTCAAAAATTCTGGACCTTGGTTAAAGTTGTCCCATATAGTTGTAATAGAACTTGAAACTCTAGGGAATATTGGATGTGGAAGGTTGAGCAGAAAACACTCTAGACTTGTTTCTTACCTCTGACCCTGATAAGTACACTGTTAGTGTTCTATCTTCTCAAGGCACATCTGACAATTGTGTTATATCAACAAATTTCTCGTGTCATAACTGTCCAGTTAAGGAAAGAGCTCCTAAGAGAACCGTTTGGCAATACGAGAAAGCCAACTAGGACGGTCTCAATAATTATTTTAGGATCTTCAACTCGTCACTATGCTTTCTCGCTAGTGACGTTGACGCTGATAGGATAACAAGTTTAATTCTTCTGGGAATGAGAACTTTTATCCCGAACAAGGCTAAAAGTATCAGAAATACGGAAATAGAGGTAATTAGGGCCGAAGAAGTAAGTTTCCGTTGCTATAAAGCCAACCGTATTGAGGAAAGCCGGACAAACTTCAAAAAAGCCAGGAAGGCCTGCAATGGCCATATTCGACGGACCAAATTTTTAACATGACCAGAAATTACGGCAAGAAATACTGCAATGTGCCAAGGCAGTACAAATTGTTGGTCTTTTGTAAAAAAATATGAGGATTTCTTCCTCTTCATCGCTTCCTACGCTCATTGTCAATAAAACTCCTTTTGATAGCTCTTTAGAGAAAGCTAAACTCTTTGCTAAGCAGTTCGTTGCCAATTCTACGCTGCCAGTGAGTAATATGACTCCGCCTCTACTTGGGCTATTAAGTGATTCTAATGGACCAATCATATTTCGCAATCGTATTGTGACAAGTGTCTTTAGAGACCTTAACACAGATAAATCGGCTGATCTGGATGGTATCCCCGCTATTGTTCTGAAGAGGTGTTCTTCAACGATGGCAAAACCACTGCGTAAGATTTTTCATCTGTCATATTCCTCAGGTCTCGTTCCGAGAGGATGGAAAATGCATTTGTCCAGTCCATTCGAAAAAAAGCGAATCTTGCTCACCCTCTAATTACCGACCGATTGCAATAACGTCCTTCTTTCCAATGTCATGGAAACGTTGGTTAATTATCAGCTCAAGAAATATATTGAAGATCGAAAGCTTCTTAATGACCGTTAGTACGGCTTTCGTTGCAATAGGTCCACTGGTGATCTCATGGTTCATCTCACCGAACAGTAAAGCTAATCTTTACATCGCTTTAGAGAAAGTAAGATGATTACACTAAATATTTCAAACGCATTTGATAGGGCTTGGCATCAGGCTTTCTTATTGAAAATACGTGCTTTCAGTTTTCATGAATCCCTTCTTCACTGGATAAGTAATATTATCCTTTCGGTTCATTCAATACAAGTAGTATTGGATGGGTTTAAGTCTGAAAACCACAAAAAAGTGGTGTGCCACAGGGTTCTGTTCTGTCTCCAACACTCTTTTTCATTTTTAATAATGATCTCATGTCTACAACTTCTAATGTAATACATTTTTTCGCTGAATCTTAGCTCTTCATTATCGTTTTCAGGCTTAAAATCCTCTTCTACGGTTGTGAATGAGCAATCAGTAAATCTGATAAGCTCATTAAATTCCGACTTAAAAAGCTAGCACTGTACAATCGGGATTTCAAAACTGCGTGAAATGTATTGCTTCGAAAACCAATTGCTGTCTTGTAAGATTGAAAATCTTGATATTTTCGGTTTATGTGTCAAAACCTGCCTATTGTGGAATGATCACATACGCGATGTCCCCAAAAATTCCACACGATGTTTGGGTTTCCTAATTTGATGCAAAAATTTTTTCTCGCCTTCTGATCTGGGGGTAATCACAAGATTTATGTACACATGTTCAAAGCTTGAGTATAATTCCCATCTCTGGGCTGGTGCTCTTGCGACTTACTTAAGAATTTTGGATAGAACTGAACGTAGAGCATTTAGATTGATTGGTGATATTACATGATAAGGTCATTTACGTCACTTGAACATCGTCGAAATGTTTCTTGTCTCACCTTCTTTTACCGTTATTTTAACGGTTTATGCTCTAGAGAAATACCTAGTTGCATTTCTCCCCTTAAAGAGTTCAACCGTAATACTCGCGCTTCTAGGAATGATCATCAATATACCCTCGAGCCCAGCTTGGGTCGTAATGTCAAGTACAGAGATCCGTTCTTTAGCCGTACTAAGCAAATGTGCAATGCCTTACCACACTCTGTTTTTCCTTTAGTTCATTTTTCTTTTTGGTCGTAATAAAGTTGGCTTCCGATTGATATTTTTCTGGCCTGCATAATAAGCTGTTTCCTGCTTCAACTGATGGCTGTGTGGGTATTTTGGAAAGAGGTTGCCACGCCACGGGTAACACGGCGGACTTGCGCTCTAGAGTTTTGTAGTTTTTTGTGTCCCATTGACACTAGTTGGCTTTCCTCATCGTGTCTGAGAAGTAGGCCTTATAACGGGAGCATCATGATGGTTGTGATCACTAATTTCAGAGCTAATTGGTGTTCTTAGTGTTCCGTTTTCCATCCAATGGAAAAGGAAAACGTTGATGTTAAGTATACAAATACTCGTAATATCTGTACATCAACTATAGCCTAATAACGTCACATTTATAAGATCATCAGAAATCAGATTGTTCTCGAACTCAGCTTCAGGTTTTTTCAATAATTTGAACATTGTGTGTGTTTTTATAAGATTTTTCCCTTGATCTTTACAGCTCTCTAACCTGGACAATACATTACTTCTATTTAGTTTTCTTATATACTCGTCATGTACCTATAAACAAACTCTTAACTTAATATCTTAACCTCTAATTTTTGTAGTAGTCAGCAAATCAGAAAAAGAAAGCTTTGATTAAAATGTTCTTTACCTTTACACTACCTTACCTACAGTGCATGAATAAATAAAATTAAAAATGGAATAAAATATAATGAGCAGGCACTTGAACAATTTTCCAATAAGGAACTTATTAAAAATAACTTTCAAACATATCTCTGCAATGAAAATGGGAAATATGTTTTTTGTTTTACCGTTGCAAATAATTAAATTAAAAGTTCTTCTCTCTGATGCTTCGCAACTTTATTAATGTTGTTTACTCTGCTATTTGTGCATATGTACATGTGTACGAACAGTTATGGCCAAAGAAATGGGAACATTTCTTACTTTTGAGTTTAATTGTTGTTTTTAATTGAGTAAAACTAATATGCCATGAAAAAGCTGTACTGCATTTTATTAGCGGTTGTAGCTTTCAAACCATTTAATAAACGCCCCACGTACTTGGTCTTGTTTCATTGACCACTGAACCCTTCTTCTCCATAGCAATGCTCAAAAGCTCTTCACTAACATTCTAGTTATTAAACGGAGTTATGAAGATTGTGACCCTAGTGTTGAATATTGAGTTTTGCACAATCCTTTCAAGAACGGTTTCGAAGAAGTCGTATGAGAGAACATCGCCTTTTTTGACAGTAAAAGTATCGGTAGGATCTTTTCCACAGGTTTTTTTCTCCATCGTGATTCTGCATAAACGGACAATTTTGACAGTAATGCCAAAACTAGACATTCTTCTGTAAGGTTCTTCTCTTTAGATAATATTATACACGGCCTTGAAATCGATTAATAGAATGGTGTGTATAGGTTGAAGTTTCTAGATGTTTTTCCAAGACCTGCGGTACTGTACATATTTGGTAATTGGGTTGGTGTACTTTCCTGATCTGAAACCACTAAATCGATTTGATATAGGTTTATCAGATTGTTGACAAATGCCATATTAAGAAGACTAATGCCATCATAGTTGGAGTGCTTCAGAGGGTCTTCTTTCTTCAGTATTGGCTAAGCTATGCTGAGATTCCACTCTTTAGGCATGCTTTCTTTCAACCATATTTTGTAGATGATTTGCTGCATACTCCTTTCTAAGCCATCGCCTGCTGTTTTGTATAGTTAAAAAATTATAGCTTTTTTGACTTCGGGTAGCGAGGTCGGGTATTTTGTTGTTATTCAACATCGCTTAAGTTGAACGGCATTATCTGCTTAGGAGCGGAATTTGATTCGTCATCGACGTTATATAGTTTTATAGAAGTGATTTGTCCATATTCTCAGCATAGACTGCGGCTCTACTGAAATGTTGCCCTCATCATCTTTATAGGCTTCTGTTATAAGCTATAGCAACTGTAAGAATTTGTTTTACTTTTGCTAAATTTTACGAACCTCGTTCCTGCTTCGACATCCATATATTTCCTCGATTGCAAGCTTCTCATTTTCCCATTTCTTAATTCTGAGAAGCCGGTACTTCTCTCTTCTCTTCTGCTCGCAGTACACCCTACACAACCTAACACCTCGTCATATATTTACACACAGACTACACCATCCCCCAACGGCAGTTCGACAGAAAATTTCAGATTTCTATACCTTCCAGATCTTTCTGGGAGGAAAAGGCATTCCTGGAAGACGAGTCAGTCCACTTTTATACAGATGGATCAAAAACAAAAGAAGGAGTTGCTGAAGGTGTGTACTCTTAACGACTGAAATTAAGTTTCTCAAACCGCCTTCCCAATAATTGTAGCATGTTTCAGGCAAGACTTTTGGCGATAAAAGAAGTCTTGTCCTGGCTTAAAGTAAACGTGGTATCAAGATTTGATATCCGTATTTTCCAAGATAGTCAGGCCGCTATCAAATCACTGGTTTCTGTCTCTACAAACTCTATAACAGTCCATAACTGTCGCTCATCTCAAATGGAGATGGCACAACAGTTTAATAATCACCTTTGCTGGGTGCTGGGCCATAGAGACATTCCAGGCAGCTTTAAGGCAGATGAACTCGCCAGGAACGGTACAGTGCAGCCCAGCCTACCATGTTTGGCACATACTGGCATACCAATCGCTACTTGTAAACTGTTGCTAATGCAAGACGCTATGAAAAAGGCAAACACCAGGTGGAACAACATCACCACTTGTCAGGTCACAAAAACCATCTGATCAACACTGGATTTAAAACATTCAAGGTGCTTGCTATATCTAAGCAGATCGCATATAAGCTCGATAATAGGTATCATAACCGGGCACTGTCTAATAGGAAAGCACGCAACACGGCTGGGCGTATTCTCAAATGAATTTTGCAGAAGCTGTATGGAAGAGGAAGAAGAGGAAACAGTTCTTCACATTCTCTGTACATGTCCTCCACTATAGCTCAAACACGCAAGAATTGCCTATGAGAAGTCTTCTATAATGATCTAACCGATCTCAATCATATTAGCATAATCGGCTTCTAACCTTCGAAGAAAGCCTCAATATTCATGTGGTATCACAATGAAACTGGCCTAAATGTCTCCTGCTCCATCACGGACAAACTTTAACCTAACTTAACCTAACCTTCTGCTCGTAGAGTTCTCTAGCAGCTCTTGTCCTTCTATGAATCGCCGTTTTGAATGTCTTTTCTTTAGTTGCGTGTGCTTTCTGGCCCTCGTGGTCTAACCTGGGTTTTCGCTGTGGTGGCTGCGTGAAACCTATCACTTTAGTTAAGGCATCTCTCATGGCTGATTTTTAAATTGAAACGTGTTCCTATTATTTCGGCCATAGATGTAAATATCACATACTGGTACGTGAATTCTTTTCCTTCTACCTTTTACTGTAAATAATAATAATAATAATATTTAAAGAGAATTTCTAGTTATTTTAATAGAATGTATGCTCATAATTTGTTGTTTTAAAAATTATAAAAAAAAACTTTATAAACTAATTAAATGGTTATTAAAAAAAATCAATACCCAACATATTCCGTTGTATTTTTACGTTTGTATGTAGGTGCACGAAAACCATCCTTGGAAGCTATATCAGCATACCAATAGCTATAGTAGTGTAGGTAGTTACCACCGGTCTTGTATAGCTTATAATTATTTGCATTCTTTCTTTATGACCTACCATCATCATCATCTGCATCCTCATCATCATCATCATTGTCGTCGTAAAAAAGGAGCATTGTACCATTTACTGAAGATGCAAATACAAAAGATATTAAATTCGATTTTGTTTTGTTTTATTAGGTATATATTCCTGAATATGGTAGGATAGTTGTTGCATGAGTATATGAATGGGTTATCCTTGCTGCCCTCTCTCTGTTTTACAGGATTATCCTTTCAGATTTAGAAAAGAAAACAGTAAGAGTGAAGATCCAGTATGAAAATGTGAAAAGTGAATCATGTTCTTGTCCTCTCTGAATAGCAGTGATGTGTATCGGATAACCGACCGAAGTAGGTAGGTAGTGGAAGTCCTTTGTGTAAGTTTAACTATGCAAAGGGATAATACTTATTTAGCATGGTTTCACAATGTCATTTGCATCTATAGGAAGTTCAAGAAAGGCTGATCATACATAGAGTTTGAATATATTCGCATGGAAAAATGTTTCTTTAATTTTTTTTGTTGTTGTGTAGGTGAATTTTAAAAGGAGTTTTGAGCTATTGGTTTTTATTTATAAGATATTTTTGAATACTAGAGTGTAGTACTGACAGGAAGTAACTTTACAAAATTCTTGAGAAACCTTTCATTCAGGAAACCTATGTATTTTGACAAATTGTGGTATTTGAATTGAATATAGAGGTTACACAAATTGAGGTTTGAGTGGTTCAAGCCTCAAGCATAATTTTGATGGTCAACCACACCACTTTAACGTCAAATGAATTTGACAATTCTTTGTTTTGGTCTTTAACAAATTCAGCCTTTGATAGGTAGAAAATAGATCAGCGCTGAAAGGTCAACCTTAATTGGATAGATTGCGACATTTGGTCAAATGCTAATCGATGAGCGATTGTTGAAAAGCCGATGCGTCCATAAAGAGTAACTGTATGGGCGGCGCAAAGCAGCGTCATCGGGCTAAATGTTGTTCAAAAATCAGGTCATTGAAGCAAGTACTGGGAATTATGTTCTTTATGGCGATATGATAACAGCCTTTTGGGCCAGATTAAGGGCTAAGAGCCGGATGATAGATAAGATAAGATAGATACATTTTATTTTCTTAAAAAAGTGGTTAAAATAAGTTAGGACAATAACTTGTTTAAGTTGTCTGTCAGGTTAAAGTTTTACTAGCTTGAATTAACTTCAAATATTATATTCATTTACAATTAAGTTGCGATTATTAAGAGCATATTTTAAGACTTTGTATAGATTTAAATAAAATTTGCCTTCAGTATTTGAAAAAACTCGGTGCGATTTATTGTTTCAGCTCTTAGAAATGATATCCGGTGTGTAGTTTGGTGTATTATCTGGTTGTATGAAACATCTTTTGACGAAAAACCTTTAAAGCTTTTCACATTGAATGTACTCTTTGTTTCCCCATGTTTGATCATAGTAATACATTATTTATCTGGCGGCTGAGTCATGGACTTTACACTTTGCTGAATGTGGCTCTATCTTATTTTTCAGGAATTTAGACAAGGTTGCGTTGATTGCACTTTTTGATGTTTCAAGCCTCTTTGTCAGATGTTCAGACCAAGACATTTATTTATACTGGTTTGTTATTTTTACACCTTTGAAATTCCATTTTTCACCTATGCCTCTTCGGCCTCCATTCCTAAAAATAACAATTTCAGATTTCTTAAGATTAACTTAAAGGTTCTATTTATCGCAATAGCTGCTGAGCTTGTTTAAAGTTGTTTGAAGTAAGACTGGACTCTCGGCCAAAATTACAATGTCATCAGCATACAAAAGAACACTTATACGGACTCATTCCACATATATTCCGATGGGGAGTTCAGAATGTAGGTCATTTAAGAACAAGACACAAACCAGAGCGCTCAATACGCAACCTTGTTTAACACCTTTGCTCGTTCCAAAGAAATTAGAGGTACTGTTTCCATCCCAAACGGCGGCAACTGTAACTTGGTATAAAAGTTTGATAATTTTAATCATTTTCGTTGAAATGCCCAATGTTATAAGTTTGTGAATAAGAGCTTCTCTGTTAATATTGTCGAACGCAGCTTTTAAGTCTACGAACCAGCATAAAGTAGCTGTGTTCGATCTTTTCGATATGCAGCCTGGAATTCATTAAGAATATTGTTATTTTCGATTCAAGTAGTGAGGCGGTGAGTTGAATAATTTGTACAGGGTATCCACGATAAGATACAAGACTAGCGTCACTTTTTTTGAAGAGTGGACAGATCATTGATTTTTTGAAGGATGATGGTATTGTTGAAGTATGAACTTCCCAATAAAAGAATTACGATGACTTCTATACATGGAGCTTTGTTTTCGCAATTCAATCAAGTTCAAGTTCAATCGCAATCTTTACTTCATTCAAATCGATTGGGTGATCAATTTCAAGTATTTCAACTAGATTTATTTCATAGTAACATTCTCTGTGCTTAATCGATCTGAATTAAGGGGGTTTTAGAAATATGACATGAATTTCAAAGCTGTAATTTGGGTTCCAGTATTCGTAGTATTGCGTATCTCTTTGGCTAGTTTCCACCAATCTTTTGCTGTGGTAATACTTGTGAGTTGACTGGAAATGCATTGGTAGTACGAACGTTGGGCTTTTGTACTTTTTACTTGCTTCACAATAGTTTTTTCTGCTTACATCGAGATTATATTTTCTGTAAATGTTAAGTAGCTTCAGTGAAGATTTTCGAGTTTTATGGCAATTCATGTCAAACCAGGGTTTCTTTCGCTCAAACTTGACATTGGTATTAATAGTATTCCCGTATGCTCCATAGGTACACTCTTTAAAGGAGTTGCATCGTGTTTCAAAATTATCCATAGGCAAGAGTTTTTGCACAGCAACTTCATCAATTCTTTTCATGTATTGAGCGCGTCTATTGGTAAACCATTTAAGTCTTGGAAGCAACAATGAAATGGGGGAACTTTGCGTATCTTCAAAAGCCTAAATACCAAAAACTGTGCTTTAAATTGAGAAACTTTTAAATATTTCCAATGCACTGTATGTCAATAACTGATGATCCTCTAGATGCAACAAAAGTAAACTCGCCAGTTTTATCGCCAAAGCCTCTCGCGTTAAGTATAAATGCACTGATGTCTTCCAAGAGCTCACAAAACATACTGCTGTTGCTGTCACTTACAGTATCTTTCGAAATTCTCACTTCAGTGATGAGCTGTGATATTCGTGAATCGACTGTTCCTCTGATTCCTGTTCTGAAGTTAAGATTTCCCATTAGTATAAAGTGGTTTGATGGAAATTCATCAAAGACACGCATCCAATAATTATAGTTTAAATAGTTTGGAACCAAATTTAGAATAGTTCCCGAAAAGTTACATAGAGCCGGATGATGTTCATATGTGTCCAACAAGATAGTTCGACTTTCTACGCAGCCAAAGAAGAAATGTCTCCTTTGCGTAAGATGTTCAATTCGACTTTCTCGATTTTTTTTTATGAAAAAAAAAGAATTAATTTGGGATCTTCTGGATACATTTTACTGTTATTTATTTTCGAAACTATTTAAAGACACTAGACCCGAGGAAAACATCAGGTCGTCGAAAAACAAAAAAATATCCGGCGATCATCAAAGTATCTTCGGTTTGGAGAATCAACTTAGTGGCTCCGGAAATGGACAAGAGAACCTGTCGTTTAATTAGAAAACTATTATGTGATACCCAACTTCTTCATATCAGTGATGTTTCCATTCTCCATGTCCAGACCAGGTGTGTTTGCTGTAAGCGTTGATGCGCTCAACTCGGAAAACAATTAAGTAGAATCGTAAAAAGCATTGTCCGCGATAGAAGCAGGCAGAGGTTGAAGTGCTCTTGCAAATGCTATCAATACGATAGCTTCCTTGTTAGTGGTTTTAGGAGTCATCTTGAATACTGCATTGGCCATTAGCGCCTTCAATCTTCACGCTTGCGACCAACTCACACAAAGCGTGGTGCAATGAACTGTCATCAGCTTCATCGATGATGATCTGCTGGGTAGCACTACGAATCACTATAGGGCACTGTTCACTGATCTTTCAAGGCCAAAGTCTTTGCTCGATGGCCATGACCATTGCTTCAGTGTACATTTGCTCTGTATAGTTTTAGATTAGCTGACGGTTGATAAAGACGAGCCAACGAGTCGACCTTGCTTGAGTTACCAAATTCCTTGATTTTGTAAGGTCCATGGAGTGTTAGCATTAAGGGTCTTGCCTTTTTTTAACTTATTCGGTTGATGGTTCCTTGTTTAACATGAATCCCACGTTCAAGAAAGAGTACTCTAGAATTCCATTAGCCTTCTTGATAATTCGAATTACATGCCCGTCTGCTGAACTCTTAAGACAAAGTACAGCTTCTACAGCTTTTTATTCTGATTATCCATCGAGATACTTGTCAATGCTTAGCCTGACAAAATGAGCTCGGCTACAAGGACTGATGTGACACCTTCACGTACTTCTTA
This sequence comes from Eupeodes corollae, assembly GCF_945859685.1. NCBI lineage: Eukaryota > Metazoa > Arthropoda > Insecta > Diptera > Syrphidae > Eupeodes > Eupeodes corollae. Next base: position 223,688,007 of record NC_079147.1, read on the forward strand.
GTCTTGTACTACGTACATGTCAACTAGAAATTTAGAGTCGGCATTATCAACAGTAGTACCCGTAGCGTGATGGTTAGTGCGTTGGACTGTCATGCAAGGGTTCTTATGTTCAATCCCTGCCTATGCCACCTAACTTTTTTCACGGGTACTGCCTCTTGCAAGGAATTGACAAATTCTCCAAGAGTAATTCTTGTCATGAGAAGTGCTTTCTCAAATTAGCTATTCGGATTCGGCATATAAACTATAGGTCCCTTCCATCTCTGACAACATTACTCGCACACAGGAATGGTTGAGAGTTGTAAGTCACTAGGCCCTGGTTCTTCATGGACTTTTGCGATTCTTAATTTATTTAATTAGGGTAGCGTTATAATTGGTTACTTGCCTTGAGTTTCGGTCGTGTGAGACGAGAATTTTTCCCATACCCTTTAGACTGAGGATACTCTTGCAAAATTGTCAACGGCCATTGCTCCCATAAACCGATAACCTCATATTTTCGGCTTTTTTCTTCAGTGCATCTTTTAAGGATGCAAACGGAATTTAGTAGAACCCGTGGCGTGATGGTTAGTACGTGGGACTCTCATGTCAGAGGTCTTGGATTGAATCCTTGCCTGTTTTGGTGATATTTCCATTCTTCATATCCAATCTAAGTGTGGTCGCCTTGCATGCACTGTACGCAATTTAGAAAACTATTAAGCAGAATTGTAACCAGCATTTTCGGCGATAGCAAAAGGCAAAGGTAGAAGTGCTCTTGCAAATGCTTTCAATGCGATAGATTCAAAGCCAGTGATTTTTGTGGCTGCATTGGCCATCAGCGCTTCCGAGCAACCACCTCTATAGACAATTCCCGAGTCCTTCACACTTGCGATCAACTCTAGCAGAGCGTCGTGCAATAAACAGTCAGCCTCATCGAAGATCTGCTGGGTATTACCACGATACGCAATAGTACATTTCTTCACCGATTTTTACTCCACTGAAACGCAGCATTGTGTCTTTCCAATCATAACTTGTTCACCAACGAGGAGCAGTCAAAGGTTGAAATTATCGTGCTCGATGGAAATTAGCTTGGCTTCAGCGAACATTTGATCTTAAAAGTTGAAGATCACTTGACGTTTGATGAAGACGTTACACTTGTGGGTGAGGATCTTGTTGCCCTCGTCGCGTATATTCTCCTTCTCGAAAAGCTCTAAGTCTTTAATATTCACCAACGATGCAACCTTGATTTAGCTTCCGAATTAGCATTATGTAAGTATCTTTGCTTTTTCTTCCTTCTTGGGTTGATGGACTTTCGGTTTCTTGGCCAACAGGAATCCCTTGTTTAAAAAACGAATCCTCTAAAGTTCCATTAACAATCTCGATGATTTGAAAACCAAACCAATTTGGAACAGACCTCCTCATTCTGAGTGTTCACCGATACACTTGTCAATGCTTCGCTGGCCACTTTTTTAGGAATACATCCAACTAATTTGGCAACCTGCCAAATAGGCTCGGCTGCCGTTCACTGATGTGGTACCTTCACCGACTTCTTGTTCTCTCACCCCGAACATGCCAACTAGAATCTTAGCGGCATGGACCGGCATTGCGGTCGTGTGAGAGGAGAATTTTGGTTATAAACTTTGGTCCGAGGGTATTCTAACCAAAAACGAAAGGATACGAACTGGATTTAGTGATATTTTTGGCAAATTGTTTTACCTTTACGTACACAGGAAAAGACAAACACCCAAACGAAAAAATGGATATTAGAACTCTTTGTTTGTCCCAAGAAGGTGACTCCGTCAATAAGAACAATGGAATTTAAAGTTTGGACAAATATTTGTTCGTTGAATTATAAATAAGGAGAGATTATCAGATATCGTTTATAACCCTTAAAGACCTTGCCATTTTCTAAATATTAATCTACTTTATGCCTATTCCGAACTTTTTGCTGCAATACTGATTCCTAATTTTTTAAAAACGGTGAGTTTTGAACAACACGTCTAAAAAGTGACAGTGCACTATCGTTTTTTGATATATGAATTTAAATTTTGCGCTAATAGCTTTATTGAGTAAACAAAATAAACAACGCGCTAATATTTCCTGACATCTATGAGCTTTAAGCCATGATTAACCCTAGTTTAATTTCTCCATAGCTAAATTTTGTGTGCGTCGTTTTTCAAGATCCCATTTATAAGCCAAAGGTGAAATAAAATCAAACTCAAAAACCTTTCAATTTAAATTTAAAAACAACACCAAATGTTTTATTTTCGATGTAAAATATCCTACTTACGGATCAATACATTCAATCCTTTCAATTACGTAAAATATTTAACGGTATAAAACAACAACAACAACAACAAAAAAAAAATACTATATTATTACATATAATGTATAAAGTATCGAAAAGCATACCATATCCTAGATACATCGTTTTAACTGGGATGTAAGAGAAAATCGTGCCTAGGGGATGGAACACAACATTTTGTCAACAGAGAGCACTCAAAGGCTTTTGTATGCAGTTAGCAGAATTCGAACAGACACATAGCTTGGGGATTTCATTTCGTTGAAAGTACAAATCGTGCTACCTTTACAAAAATAAACCACTACATGTGCACCTACATATATCACTGCAGTTGGTCAACATTCATTACATTATTAACATGAAAATGAAACTAAAAAAAAAATTTAAAACCAAAAAAAAACAAATATTTAAAACTTTTTCTTTTTAGTCTTTTATGTTTTATTTCTTAACTAAAGTCGATATATTTATTTAGTTTATGTTCATAATTCACAGCCTTTAAAGGAAATATGTATGTTTGAAGGGTTTATAGGGATCCCCTAATAACTTTTGGAGAACTCCTACAAATTCAGATTAAAAAAAAAATGTATTTATTCACCTTCGTCAATCCACAAATTGACGAGTGAGGAGAAGCCTCTTATACATTATTTTCTTTATATATATTTCGTCTAATTTACAATATTCCTTGGCATATTGTTAGACGCCAAAAATTGACAGTAATGTGCAAAATTATCTGTTCAAACGTTTCTTGTCAAAAATTATTATCTCTGTGTTTGTTTTATGAAAGATTCATCAAAAGTTTGAAAAACTCAGTTTCAAATCCCTTCAAACTTGAAGCTGTTTTTTATTTACGAAAAATTGTTCGTATAAACAAAAACGGTCTATGAATTTAGGTCAGGATAAAGCTTACTTAATACTCGTGGCGTGATGGTTAGTGCGTAGGACTGGGGTTCAATCCCTTTTTTGCCTATTGCTAGGAATTGATATATTTTCCTAAAGTATTTCTTGTGATGAAAAATGCTTTCTCAAATTAGCCGCTAGGTTTCTGCTTAAAACTGTAGGACCCCCTGTTTGAGAGATGTAAGTCACTAGGCCCTAGTTTTTTGTTGCGCCACCTAATTTATGTATTTGTAGCTTACTTTATAAAGACATAATCTGGGCTGAAAAACACTGAGTTACAAAAGGCTATACTTGGAAGGTTGTAGAAACGTTCTATTAGAATAGACACCTGTGTATGTGTTTCGTAGAAGGACCGATGAATTCTAAGCATTTCATCACCAACAGTGTAGAGTTATTAGTGGCTTTATTGATATCGGTTATTGGAGTAAACTAGTTTCTGACGTACAACACGACACGAGGTTTGTAGAGGAATGTTTGTAGTTCTAATGACATTCAGTAGCCTTAGAACTACTCTGATCGAGGAATCGGTTAATTTTGACTGCTACATTGTATTAAACCAATTCTAAATATGACCCACATTGTCAAATACTAACAGGGACTTCTTCAAGAAATAAAATGCTCCAATTTTTCTATTCTATGAAAATTCTCAAACTATTTCATTTTCTCAAAATACACTTGGTAAGAATCGTTACCTAGTTCTAAAACTATCGGTTAATCAGGACCAATCTTTTTTTTGCTTAATTTAAAATTCACTTTTGGGGGAAATTTATAGTTTCCCGTAGATTTAAAAAAATTATCAGAATGCTTGGTTCTTCTTTATCTACGAACATTGACTAGTACATTTACGACGGGGTCTATTACGCAGTCGGTTTGGCTTTGCAGTCGATGATTTTGTGACAGCTCTTGGTACTATAACCACATCTGTAACCATTTCAATGTAAAGGTCATGATACAGATTACTATTTCTTATAAACCAAGGAGCGTTTATTATTTCACTAAGAAATAGCAAAAGTCCAATCGGGTTTCAATACTTGCTTTAACATAAGTTTGTTCTGGATAGTTAGGTCGGAGTATTTTCCTCCTAACCAGTACATTCTTCTGCACTTTAAGCTTAGCTCTTTTCTTGTGTTTTTGATATATACTCTTTCCATTTAAGATTTGTATCAAAAGTCATTCCAATGTATTTGGCAGTATTGGAGTAAGATACTTCTGTACCGTTTTTGTGTGTAAAATGTATGTACGTCGATTTTGTTTCATTGAGTTTGATACGTATTTGATACTTTCTTAATTGTAAGCATTTTGCAATGTTTGTGTAGCCTTTACCATGGATCTATCTGGCACCAATATTGCAGTATCCTCAGCAAAAGTGGCCATGAAAGCTTTGGTGTCCACTAAGATATCCCTTCGATATAAAAGAAAAAAAATGGTCCTAGGACACTTCCTTGTGGTACACCGATAGTTCCGTATGGTTCCGAGTAATTTTGGTCGTACTATACTTTAAAAAGTGGGTTCTTAACATAAGGTTTCAATATTCTGTAGTACTGTCAGAGAAAGTCTATGCAGTTTGCAATCAATTCACAAGAGACAAACCCTGACCGGGCATACTTATTTTTCTTCGTACGCCTTTTGCACCACATTCGTAATTCGAAGAATTTAAAATAACGTGGAAATTTGAATCCACTCACAGTTCTGAGTTAGTCTTCATTCTTGTATTAGTTTGCTGAGACTTTTCAGTACCAGTTTTTCGTAAACTTCTGCAATGGTTTGTTGGTCTGTAAGTTGTTACTTTTTATCTTTTGGTGGCTTATCTTGTTTAGGTATAACAATTTCACATTTAATTTCATTTATTTGGTAATAATGGCACGTACAGTAAACTTACATCTTTTATAGTACTTAGATATAATATGTTTACAAATTTAAATTAAATTATATACAATTTAGGAGAATGAGATTTTATTAATGTTAAAAGCAATTCTTTGTGATTGAAGGCAAAAGGGAGAAGATTATGGTTAAATTGGGAAAGACAAAAAGTGAAGAAATATTGGCGTTTTAAATCTTGTATAGTTAACAATTAATTTAATTGTAGATGAAAGCGAGTTCTAGAGTTTAACAGCACGTATGAAAAATAAACGGGACGAGTTCAGAAAATTGCCAACTTGACTTGATACTTCTAGCAGAACGGTTAAATGTTAGTTTGGTAAACAGATAAGACGAAGCACTAATATGAATTACTTTATGTAAAAATAAACAGTTTATGTATTGCTGCAGTGTGCAACCCAATATATTTTTAGAAAATTCCGAAACATGGTCATATCTACGTAACCCATAGACGAAACGGACATTCATCATTGAAAGCAACTTGCAGTTTTTGTTTAGATAGTGAATCAAGATCACTGTACAATATTTCAGCATATGATATGAGGGGAACTACTAAAGCAATTATTAGTTTACATCGATCTTCAACAGGGGTAAAGTATTCTGAGGGCCAAAGTTTACGTAAGCATCCATAAATGCGACCAATGACATAATTAGTGTGTCTATAGCCTGACAGATGACGGTCAATAGTATATCCAAGGCTGATCCACTACTTTAATTAAACGATCACTTAGACAAATATTAAGTAGAGTAGAGAGATCAAACTTTTTCTTCGAAATTGGAATGACTAGGGTCTTGGAAGGATTTAAGAATAGGCCATTTGCAATTGACCACGCATTAATTTGGTTAAGATCCTCGTTGATGCAGAGGGACAGTTCATTGAGCTGATGAAAAGGCCTGGCAAGGTGGTATTGAACATCATCAGCATACAGGTGAACCGAAAAGTGCGAACAACACGCAGGCAGATCATTGATGAACATACAAAAGAGTATTGGACCAAGAATCGATCCCTGTGGGACTCCTTGCGTAACAGGTCTGAGAACTGAGCATTTCCCCCCAGAAAAAACCCTTTGTGATCTGTCAGAGAGATAATCACCAAATAGCGAGCATGCCCGTTCACTGAAGCCGAAGAAGTTTACGAGTTTCCACTGTGATTCTTTTTGTCAAGGCCTTTGTAAGGTCGAGTAAGCAGAGGAGAATTATTTGACCCTCATCATAGTCCAACCTAACATCTTCAAGAAGATTAACTATTGGACTAGAGCAGCTATGATTTTCTCTGAACCCCGATTGTTTTACAAATAGCAAGTTGTTAAGTGAAATATGACTTAAGATCTGTTGCTCAATTATCTTCTTCAAGACTTAAGAGAGGCAAGGTAGGATGCTTATCGGTCTAAAATCAGTTGGAGAATGAGGGTCACGCTTCTTAGCCGTTCGAAGAACTCTTGGAATTTTCGCAGAGCGAGGGAAAGTAGGAGTGACAATGCACCAGTTTATAATATGAGTTAAATGGCTCCAATAGTATGATACATATGCTTGTTTAAAGGCATGCGTAGTATTTTCATGCCAGAGTTCTTGGGTTCAACCACTGCCAATACGATCTAAAGTTTTTGTCACGGGTACTGACAAATGATCCAAAAGTTCTTCTTGTCATGAAAAGTGTTTTTCAAATTTGCCTATCGGAAACGGCTTAAAATTTTAGCAGGATTGATTGAGAGTTGTAAGGCCTTACTTCCCAATAGACTATCGCGCCCGAATTTACATAGTTTATTATAATTTGGAGTTTTTTGAAGGCTATCAAGGACATTTCTTTAAAAAACTTGATCAGTAAAAAGATCGCTCCCTGCCACCCTGGTAATTTTGTGTTAGATAACTTATGTTGCTCTTACTTCGTTGAGCTTGTGAAAAAGAAGTTCACATTCGTCGTTCCTTTCAACCGTATTGGCTTGTAATGGTTTAAAAACACTCCGAAGATGGTCATAGGTTTTAGTTGGTTGGTTGTGTCTTTTGTCATTTTAGACTTTGCTGTTTTTACGCTATTAACATAATTTTTGAGCTCACAGTTTGTTTTTTTTTGTAAGATTGTAAACGGTTAAAGACTGTCTTATTTTCTGTACTTCTCTTAAATTGCTCCTCTTTTTCAAAAATTAAAATTTCGACACATTATTTAACTTCTATTTCCCTCAAGATCGGAATAGTTCTAGTACTGTCTTTCGTAGATTTTGGCACATCGGCAATAAATTGTTCAACTTCATTAAAAAAAATTGTTAAATTGTTTCATTTGAGATCTGAAGTTTATAATCACTAATAACTAAATAAATAAATAAACGTTTTGGTTTTCTTGGTGGTAACGAAACCATAGCGTATATATTTTTGGAATACACAAGTTGGAGGTTTCTACGATTTGTGTATTTCAAAAAACAAGATGATGCAAAAATACAAATCGTTGAAAATTTTTAGATACAACTAATTGAAATGGGTTTTAATTTGTAGAAATAAAATATTGAGATTTCTCGATGTGTCAAAATCTCCATGGTTTAAGAAAAATATCAATGAACTCCACCATCTACTGGTAATACTACTAAATAAAAATATTCAACTACTAACAATAACGATATTGACGTTTGTTCAAGTTTTAAGAGAAATTCAATTAATATCTTGTTGAATAAAATGAAAACTACAAGAAATTGCACTAAAAATTCGACAGAATTGAACTTTGACTGGAATATTTTTAGAATAAAGAAAGATATTGACTTCAAACTTGTGTAATCAATCAAATATAATTGACATTATTTTTTGTGTTTCTTAGATCTGATATTCTATGAAAGAATTACTCAAGTCCACAGTTGTGACGTTTTTCTTCTAAAAACCGATTTTCGAAATAAATTTTAATAATCAAACCAAAATTTCTTCTAGAATATCGAATGATATTTTGAATAGTATTCAAAAAACGTTCCTATTCGTAATAAAAGCTTATAAGTACTATCCTCGAAGCAACTAGCATCCCGATTAAGGTAAACAATACACAACTTTTCAAATGTAATAAATAAAAAAAGATCAAAAGAATATTAATGAAAATTAGCAATTTTATTTATAATGGAATCTGATTTGTATTTTCTTACGCACGCATTAATTAATAATCTAATTAAATACTTATTTCTTTGTGTAGGTTGATTTTAAAGAATTATAAAAAAAAAACTTTTCTCTTGATGACAGATAAACAACCGATAGACAAATTTACTTGTAGTTAGCTTATTGTTAAACAAATTTCTTAGAAACAAGACTGTGTGGATTTTTTATTGTCTATTTTTCTTTTCTTTTTTAATTTTTATCTTAAATCGATTTTCCTTCAACGTCTATGCCGTTGCCGTCCCAATTTTCTCGTTTCTTATTTTCCAATTTCCATCCGTTGTCAGTGGGATTTCAAACCCCAACACCAACGCCAACCAAACGCCAACATAACACACCCCTTCGAGTTAATACGAATACGAGTAACTTGTTGCTACTACCGCTCGCGTGTGACTCCCTCATATATATGTATGTACCTGAGAAACCATCGTAAGCACGAAAGTAATTTACGTTATAAAAAAGAAAGGAGACTTGTATGAACAAAAAATAATATATAATTTACCACCCTTTTGCACACTCAAATTCAGGACTCAGGACTTAGGACGAGCGACGACAACGACAAAGACGACGCGACGCACGGTGAACGGCAGCGACACGGTCGTTGGTAGGACTGCCGTTTTTGGTTCATTGTATTCCTTGGTAAAACTTTGCGCCACAATTCATAGGGTTTTTCGTCTCTAAATTCGCGTGCTAAAAGATACCTCTGAAGCCAAGTCACTTCGGTACGGTATATGTAGGGTTTGTTCTTGGGCCCAGCGTAAACAACACCAAGGAACCATCATATCCATCCCACCATCCATTGCCATCGCCTTTTCTGTCGCACCGCCTTCACCAACGTTACCACTTGTGCTGTGCGGCTGTTATGAAAATTTCCTGTGCGCTTGGAAAATTGTCGAGCAAAAATGATTATTTATTCATTTTAGGAGCAAAAAGTAAAATTCTCAGGTGGATGGTGAAAGTCATGAGATGCGTAATGAATAGAAATTTACCGGCACCACTTAGAAGGCTACAATTTTTTCAAAAAAAAAAAAAAAAAAAAAAAACAAGAAGATAAAAGTCTTCTCTAGTGGATGATGATGGCGCCGTTAATTTTTTTTATACCTAAGTACCTTTCTTGCCTAACTTATTCTAGTGGTTTACTTTGATTTCAATCACGTCCCATTTTTATTTTAAAAAGAACGTTTACTTATGAATTGTTCTTAAATGTGAAAGCAATTAGATAAATTTGAAAGAAAAATTAATGAAATTTATATAGGTTGTAGATACCTACTGTGAAACAACAAATCAATGAACAACATTCGTAGAGGTTTTAAGTTTAGAAAAAAAAAATATTATAGATAGGTATTGAGAACTTGAGGCTCTCTTTTTTCTTCTTCTTCTCAATTTTCAAATTCAAAGAGACCTGAAAGCTTTTTTCATCGTCATCGTTATCGTCAGTTTCAGTACTGTACTCAGTTAAGTTGGTTTATATAGAGCTCTAGCAGAGCAGGTCTTTGATGAAAATGATGTCAACGAAAAAGCTTAACTCCTCAATGTACTTAATCGTAGGTAGTCTTTGCTCAAGGTTTAATTTAATTTGATAAAATGTTGATATCTTTTAAGTCCTAAAGTAATTAATAAAGAGTTGGTTGAAAATTATGAGATTGATAAGGTTTGATAAATTAGAATTTATGAAATATTTGTACATAAATTGAACGTCATTCGGCTCGATAATGGTTCAATGAACGATAGTTTTCACTCGTTATGACAAATTTAGCGAGAACCCGGTGATAATAATTATACGTACTTAGAATAATTCGCCTTGGAATTATGTTGAACATAGTTTGATAAATAAAGACAGTTATTTTGTAAGGATGAAATTTTCCAAAAAAAAAAAACAGACTCAAAAAATTCTTGAGATCAAAAAACATCTGTTGCATTTTTAGAGTGGCATTTAGCAGCCTTTTTACCTCAGAAGTCCACCTTTATACGGGTATATAGTAACAACAGTTAATCGAGTTAAATAATGTTCTGAAAAAATCCTTCAATGTTGGCTTTCAACGCGTCAATCAAGGCGGACTTTTCGCTAGAGATACATGCCTTAACATAGCTCCATAAACAAAGCGCACCATCTAGGCTAATTGACCTTCGTTAAACTGTTTACCAAAAACACCTCTCAATTGATAATTTGTTCCGCGTGCTTTATGGCCAGTACCACCATCTTTATTCTTTTTGCGATTCGCATTATCTCGAAGAAATACGGCCCAATGGCTCCGCCAGCCCATAATGCATACAACAAGTACTTTTTTTCTGAATACATTAATATCTCATGCTCTTGGTTGCTCTTCACTCTTAATACTGAAGTTTGACTTTCTTACGTAACCATTCACCCAGAAATAAGCTTCGTCGCTGAATACTGTTTTTCTATAAAGGGGATCTTCGGTCAACTTTTCAATAGCTGATTCACTTAATTCCGCTTCAATTCTTGGTACCAGTTGCATTTCGAAAGGCTTTCTACCTAAGGCTTTTTCGTTTGAGCGTAGGACTTTCATGTTAGAGGTCTTGTGTTTAATCCCTGCTTCTAACATTTACAATTTTTTCACGGGTACTGCTTCTTGCGATTAATGAGTTTCAAAGAGTAATTCTTATCATGAAAAGTTCTTTCTCAAATTAGTCGTTCGGATTCGCCAAAAAAAACTGTAGGTCTTCTGCATCCCTGGAATAGTTGAGAGTTCTAAGCCCTAGTTCTCAACGGACTGTTGTACCACTCGATTTATTTTCTTAATTCAACATCAATTCTCCAAAAAAATATTCCACAAGTAAAAGATACTTAATTGCTGAGTCGAACCGATTATTGACGTTCTTCACTAATACTGCTCGATTCAGCTGCGATATTTTCTTCCATTCAAACTTTAAGTATGTGCATTGGACAATCCAAAAAGTTTAAATTTGGTACAAAGAGCCTTATCAGTAGGTTATTTAAACTGGAAGAAGCGCTTGATGAACTTTCTTAACACTGCACGATTTGTCATATCAAATTCAACAATTTGCAAGCCTTGTTTATATGTTAGACTATTCATGCTTTTATTATAGACCAAACTGAAGATTTTTGACAGTGATGCGAAACACTAAACGTGCTTGAACTGTCAGAACCAGTGGTGCAAAAAAAGACCAATTATTTCTGTCTAAGGTAAAGTACGAATGTATTCTCTCTTGCATGTAGCTTAAAATTTAGAAGTCTAAAAAGGAATTGTTAAGTTACAAAGCCGCTATCCAGCATTTCTATATATGACTCAGAAGTTTAAAAATGCAGGTTGTCATAATTTAAGTTACGGCTATAGTTTTTTCTTGTCTCACAATTGAATACGTTTTCTTGTTTTGTCTTACTTACTTACTTACTTAAGGTGGCGCTACAGTCCGGGGCGGACCTGGGCCTCAACCAACAAGCGTCTCCAGCCAGCTCGGTCCCTAGCTAGCTGTCTCCAGTTTCGCACGCCAAGTTGGTTGAGGTCCTCTCCCACCTGGGTGCGCCACCTGAGTCGCGGTCTTCCTCTACTGCGCCGTCCCTCGGGATTGGATTCGAAGACCTTCCGGGCTGGAGCGTTGATGTCCATTCGCTCTACATGACCTAGCCATCTAAGCCGTTGGACTTTAATTCTGCTAACTAGGTCAGTGCCGCTGTACAGCCCGTACAGTTCGTCGTTATATCTTCTCCTCCATTCTCCATCTATGCGTACGGGACCAAAAATCGCCCGAAGAATTTTTCTCTCGAAGCATCCTAAGACGCTCTCATCTTTCTTTGACAGGGTCCAGGCCTCAGCGCCATAAATGAGAACCGGGATGATGAGTGTCTTATAGATGGTGATTTTACATGCTCGAGAGAGGACTTTACTTCTCAATTGCCTTCTAAGTCCAAAGAAGCAGCGATTTGCAAGAGTTATTCTTCGTTTGATTTCAGCGCTGGTGTCGTTGTCTGCATTAATAGCGGTGCCTAGGTAGACAAAGTCCTTAACTACCTCAAAGTTATAGCTGTCCATGGTGACGTTTTGTCCAAGGCGTCGTCGTTCAGTGTCCTTTTTTGATGACAGCATATACTTGGTCTTGCCCTCATTGACCACTAAACCCATCTTCTTCGCTTCCTTCGCAATGCTCAAAAACGCTCCACTGACATCACGCTTTGATCTTCCAATTATGTCAATATCATCTGCGTATCCGAGTAATTGGATGGATCTTTGGAAGATTGTGCCTCTAGTGTTTACGGTTGAGTTTTGCACAATTCTTTCCAGAACGATGTTGAAGAAGTCGCATGACAGTGCATCGCCTTGTCTAAAACCTTTTTTGACATCAAATGCATCGGTAAGATCTTTTCCGACCTTGTTTTGTCTACAACCTTAATTTATAACATCTTAAAGATTCCATCGAACGATGTACCTTCTGTGGAGAATATACATTAGGAGTTTGTTTCTTAAGTCCAAAACCTTAATTTAGCTTCTAAGTTAATTTCAGGGGCCTTAAGCTAATCCCTGGTTTTTCCGGAGTTTCAAAACATGTTGTACCGGTCTGGTTTCGGTATATCCTGCAATTCCTTCTTCGCTTTGGTTTTTCTTTTGTTAATTAAAAATTGTGTACGAAGCGTTCTTTCAAGTTTAGGAAAAAGCTTAAAAGACCAAAAGAACTTAGTCAGGGAAATACGGTGGTTGCGGAATGATATTGATTGACCTTTTGTCGCTATGACCAATATCTAGGAGTATTATCAACTGAGCGTTTTTGGCGCTAATCGAGATTTCACTTTTCTGGTGCCCAAATGGCATTCAAATTGTTTTTCATCGATCCTTTCAATATTCCAACAAGAGCAGTAAGACTTTCGAGTGCCAATCGACGAATTTGGAAAATTCATTCTTCGATTCATTTGATGTGTAGTTTATGTTAATAACACTTTTGAACTTTATCCGGCAGTGAAGGCTTTCTTCAAAATTTTGACAGCACAAATCTAACTCCACATGCAATGTTTTATGAAACTATGTAGTTTAATAGTGTCAGACATTCAAAAAGTAGAAATGTTTACTTTAAGCCTCGAACGAGTTTTATCACGAGATTATCAATTCTGTCGATTCGAGCCCCTTTGTATAGGACCTCGTTGGAAAAGTAATGCACATAAGAATATTCGGCTGTTCGATATAAGGCGGTATAGCATCGTAAGCACCGGGGTACTTCACTACATTTTTGCTCGCTAATGGCTGCCCGTGAAGATCGACGATGACCATCTTGCACGAAGCCTTCGTGGCCCTAGCCAACGGAGTCCGGAACAGAATTGTCTTCGACTTCTGAACATTTATTTTCAGTTTTCGAAATCACGCTGCAAGAGAATTCTAATAACCTCAACCTTTCGGGCCTTTCTGTACCCAATTCGATCGTCGACGTACGCAATTGCTTTTGTAAGACTACCTATCAGATCGCTGGTGTAAATGCTGAAAAGAATTCGCAAATTCACGACCTTCTGTTATAGACCATTTTGAATTAAGAATGTTGTGGTAGAAGTTACATTGCCACTTTTGAAAACAAACTTTCTATCGTTAAGCATATCATGTAGTATATACAACATTGGCTTGCTTATGCCAAGCCTGCTCACCATACGGTGTAAAAGGCCTTTTTCAAGTCAACCAGAACAGCACCTGTACAGTACATTGTTGTTTTGATTTATTCCATTGTATATCAGAAGCGAGTTTAGACGCAGCATGAATTGTGTCATGACCCGCCTTAAACCCGAATTGTTTATCCGGAATTATTTTGTTGTCCGCAGCCCACTTAGTCAGAGCCCTTTTGATGATCTTTTCGAAAACTTTGCTGATGCTCGGAAGAGAACTTATCGACCGAAGATTTGACGGGTTGGAGTTGTCCTTTCCCTTTTTCGGGAGAGGATGAAAAACAGCGGTCTTCCAATGCACTGGATAATATGAATTATTGAAGAGTGTGGTGTAAATGTCAATTGCCTCCATCGGTAAATGTCTAAGTACAACGTTGAATAAACCACCGACACCTTCTGACTTTTCGTTTTTTATTGAATTGAAGATAAGCTGAAGCTCAACCTTCGTCACTAACAATAGACTTGGCCATTATAGCATTTGCCAAAGAATCGTCATTGAACCGCATGAAACCGCGGTTCTCAAATCACCATTGTGTCGTATCATTTCGAAGGTAAAAGTGATTAAGTAGGGCTCTGTTTTCCAGGTCGTGGTTATTGCGAATGCAAACATTCACCTCTTACACTTGCTGGAAAGCAGCTCCCACAGTCCAACGCACTAACCACCATGACACGGGTACTATTTTTAACAAATATTATGTCATTTTTCGAACCCTTAGAATAAAAGTGACCTAAATGAAAATAACTTTGACTCAATACTGATTTGGTCTCTTTCACATAAGATGCATAGGAAAATAGTGCGAACTAATTTTAACTTAATAAAATTAACAATTTTTTAAAGTTGCCATTTCTTTACGAAATGTGTTTCGAAAACTAAACACTGTCACTATTTTTTTTCGTTGCAGAATATTGTTTCATGATCTTAAAAATTAAAGTCATTAAACTTAGCTAATCACTTATCAGAAAACTCAAATTAAACATTGCGTAGTAAAGAACTTTCTATTGAACTCATAAAAAACTCTCCAGGTAAAGAAAGAGCTCGTAAAAGAACAGTTTGGCAATACGAGAAAGCCAACTGGGACGGTCTCAATACATATTTTATTATCTTTAACTGGTCACTATGCTTCCTCGATAGTGACGTTGACGCCAGTGCTGATATGATCACAAGTTTGATTCTCCTGAGAATGAGAACTTTTATCCCAAATAGGTTTAAAAGCATCAGGCCTAAAGAAAACGCATGTAAAGAGGTTATTAGGGTCAAGAACGTATGTTTCCATTGTTTTAAAGCCAATCCAATGGATAAGAACCGAAATAAGTTCAAGCAAACCAGGAAAGCCTGAAACACCCATATTTGAAGGACCAAATTTGTACATGACAAAAAATAACAACAAAAAAATAATGCAATGTCCCAAAGGCAGTAAAAATGTTTGGTCATTTGTAAAAAATATAAGAAATTCTTTCTCTTCCTCGGTTCCTACACTCGTTGTCAATGACACTTTATATGTTAGCTCTTTAGACAAAGCTAATCTCTTTGTTAGGCAGTTTGCCACTAATTCAAGGCTGCCAGTGAGTGTTATGACTCCGCCTGTACTTGAGCGAGTTAGTTATTCTATGGGACCAATCTTTTTTCGCACTAGTACTGTGGTAAGAGTTCTTAATGAACTCAACATTCATAAATTCGCTGGTCCGGATGGTATCCCCGCTATTGTTCTGATGAGGTGTTCTTCAACGCTGGCAAAACCACTGCTTAGCTTTTTTATCTGTCTCACTTCTCAGGTCTCATTCCGAGCGAATGGAAAACCGCATTTGTTCAGCATGTTCCCAAAAAAGGCGAATCTTCCTCATCCTCTAATTACCGTCCGATTGCACTTACGTCCCTTATTTCCAAGGTCATAAAAACGCCGATTAATTATCAGCTCGAAAAATATTTCGAAGATCGAGTACAGTACTGTTTTCGTATCAAAAGGTCAACTGGTGATCTCATGGTTCATCTCACCGAAAAGCAAATCTTTACATGGCTTTGGAGAAAGTAAGATTATTGCATAGGGTTTGGCATCAGGCTCTCTTCTCGAAAATGCGTGCTTTCGATCTTCGTGAATCAACCCTTCATTGGATCAGTAATTACTTTTCGAATCGTTAATACAATGCTGGTGTGCCCCAGGGTTCTATTCTTTCTCCAACACTCTTTCTCATTTTTATTTCCTGTTGCAACATCTAATCCAATACAATATGATAAGCTCATTAAATTCCGGCCTAAACAGCATTGCAATGGGAAATTAAAAACTGCGTTCCTAGTGCTCACACTGTGTCTACATAATAAGGATAGTATTATCCCCTTGAGTGTGCGCTTATTATAAAAAGATATATGGCCATATTCATACTTCTTTGATAAGTTCTAATTTTGTCTTTGCTAAACTAAGCTCCATGTTAAAGGATAGCCTAAAATCTAAAAAAAAAACATGGCTTAATCTATGTATAAGATGCTTGTGACTCTATACATTGCTACTGAATGGATCTTTACCACAATAAATAAATATTTCGTTACAACAACTTACATGAAATTACTCAACTAACACTTCAAGGACTTGTAAGGACTTCAACGGCTTCAAGGACGTAGGCTCTCCAACTAACGCATTCTATTTGTTCCCTTCTACAAGCCGTTTTTTCATAAGTTTAAGTGGAATTGTACTAGAATTATGAATATACCTTAAACCTGTTCCTAACTAAACAGAGCTGCTAAATTTTGTATGAATAACAGCTTAATCTAACCTTCATGTTAAATTTAGATACCATCCAGTTCAAATAGACCCGTTTTTAAAATATGACTATGAACATGCCCCATAATGTTTAAATAAACAATGTTTTTCAATGTCTCTTGTTCCTTTATAGCTTCCTACTTCTCCCATTTAAAAACTTCTTACTTTTTAACTCTATAGTAAAACCAAAATTCAATTGATTTCCTAAGCAAAGGATTTAGTTGAACTCAAAGTATTCATTTTTTCTAAAAGTCCATCAACTTTTTGAAAGTGATAGAAAATCTCATTTGGCAACATTATTTTCCAAAAGCTTTACCATCCTTGCTATATAAAGCAATTGCAAAGACCACTTTCTTGAAAGTTATTGCCCCTGAAAACTTTCAATGAGCCCACATTTGTTTTCCCTTTATGTACTTTGCTATCGGTTGCATTTCAGCTGATGTCTTTGACAGGTGTGGGTTTGGGGGCTAGAACTTTAAAAAAAAATTCGAACTTTTTGAGCTAATCGAACTGTCGTAGTAGAGACAGAGAGGGTTGTTTCAGTTCAGTCTAAACGCTCTCATTTGTCTCTCATTCTCTGTATCGCTCTCTGCTCCAACTCTCCCTCCTAGTAATTGCTCTCTTTTTAGCCCAAATCAACTTTTTCCCTCCATAAACACGCAGAATTCTTGCGTTTCTTCATAGCTTTTTTGGCTTTTTCCCAGTTTGATTTTACCTACGAAGTTGTTCGGATTAATCTAACGGATGTCGAATTCTGAAAGCGGTTAGCAAAATTCTAAAAAAAAAAAACAAGAAAAAGTTAACAGCCTTATACAAAAATAATTGTCTAAAACAAAAGGAAGTAAGAACAGGATACACGCCGCCGTTCCCAAAACAAAAATAGTTCCATCCTGTGTTTTGTGTGCATTTGTGGGCCTCCTGTCCATAATTCGTGCCAAACTAGGCCAACTTAATCGTTAAATAAAAATTCAAAAAAAGGATACAAGAAAAATAAGGATAAATGTAGCCTAGCCGATTATTATCCGCTATACTTTCTTTTTACTCCTCTGTTCGAGAGCTCTATATAGTTTATGTGATAGTGTGTGTTAGTTGTGTCGGTATCAACATTGTAAATTGTTATGTGTTTGTATTTTGTCAATTAGTAGAAAAGGTGTGCTTAATATCAACAAAGCAGAGCAGTGAAAGGAGCAAACAAAAAAAAAGGATATACCTAACCTAGGCAAAATAAAATAAAATAAAAATAAAAATAAAATAGAAAAAAAAGAAAAACAAGGACTAAAATTGTGAAAATATTATATTTGTATATTTGAATGCTTGAATAATCGGAAAAGTTATTGGATTGGCTTTCTGTTTTGTGTGTGAGTGTACAGTTTATATTCATTTACAAATACCTATAAAGAGAGAGTCCTTTGTTTGAACAAGGATATACTACCCATATATAAATGTACGACGTGAATAAAGAAAAAAATCCAAGTAAAGCGCGATAGGATTACAGTGAAATTTGTATTGTGAAATATATTTAAACAAAAAAACACGTAAACGAGGAAATATAAAAACAGGATACAGCTACATAAAGCCACTTAAGATATCATCAGTTAAGAGAGAGAGTAAGTTTGTCTTTTTTATTTTTGTTGTCAATTTCATAAATTGATACCTTTTGATCGTCTTCTTATGTCCTTAAAATTATAGAGAATGCAATTTTCCTCATTTGAGGTTCCTTTAAACCGAAAGTGGTGTTGGATGAGGGGGAGGGTGGGGTTGAGGGTGAAACGTCTTCCCAGGGACCTGTTGCAAGAGAGCTAGCGGTTCTTGTTTTCATTCATATTCCAAATTAAAAATGTATCTTCATGTACTCGTATGTAGGAAGGTGTATGCGCGTAAGGATACCTGCATGTTAATATGCTTGTTTTTACATCTGTTTTAAATTGTGGACCATTCATGTTTGAAAAGTCGCTGGAATTTTTTTAAATGTTTTTGAGTACCAACATTTAACATATATTTATTTACCTTCATCAATATTTCGTTTTTAAGCTTTGAAATTAAGGTTTTGGTTAACAAAAACAATTTTTACAAGTATTAAAAATTTATTTAATTTCTAATAGTTTTTGAAAAAATTGTAGACCAATGCTTGTATCGTAAATAAATGAGTATTGAAATCTTTCTTAAAAAAGTCACAAGTAGACACATTTTACATCAAATTATTAGCAGAATATCGACCAACTTTTCTTGCAGGATTTGTTCCTTGACATAAATAGAAAGTTATTATTGCCATGTTTCGCAGTATTTTATTTAAGAAAGAATTGATAGTCTTAGGTAGGAACCTATTTTGGTAATAATCCGACGGTAGGCATACGAAAAGATGGAGATGAAAAACCACCTGATGCATACTTTGAAGACTATTTTGTTGACAAATCGTACTTCAGTATTTAAATGTTAGCTTCTTGGTGATTCAAAAATGTCTCTAAATACTTGATTTAATTAAAAGGAATCAAGAAAGCTGAACAAAATTCAAATATCAAGGCATTTTAGAAAAGCTTAAAAATATACAAAAACAAACACTTAAAAAGAAGTTTAAAAAGTTATTACCAGTTTAATTTTTAAATCACGTATCTACAGAATTCAATGTTTGAAACATACCCAAAAAACTTATGATGTTTCAGAAATTATATCAGATGAATTTCAGGCCTTTTTTTACATTTCTGTTTTGAAACATTTTTGATAATCAAAGTTTAGGTCATCTTTTGTTTAACCGATTTCAAAAGTTTAAAGTTTTTCAGATTTTAAAAGGTTCACACTGAAGCGATAGTAGATAGATAGTTTATAGGAAATATCTTAAATTCGAATAACCTAATATTTGCGTTCATTTGCTTTCAATTTAATTGTCCCCTTATTTAAATATGATATTGAATGTATCACTTTCGAATAATGAAAAGGTTTATTTTTCTAAAAATAAGCCCGAAAAAAAAGAAAAACTATTCTGCGGACAAATTGAATATAAATTCCTTAGTTTTGTCAAAAAAAGATGACGAAAGGCTAACAGAAAGAAATTCTTTACTTTTCAGTAAGTCCTTTGTAAATTTTGTCCGACTGGTACGCCACGCACCGCCTTCCGTCGGCAAGGAACAAACTGCTAAAAATGGATAGATTTAGATTCCAGAGACCAAAAATGTCAAAAATGTTTGACAATTACATCGATTACAATTATTAGTTCCAATGAAAAGTTAAAAAGTTTTGACAAAAAAGTATGTTTCGATATGCCTGATTTCGTATTTAGAAATAAAAGTTGTTCTAAAAAAAGGTTTCATTGAAAAAACTTAAGTTACAATTAAAATATATCAAATAATTGGATAATAATCGTAAATGTTTCTAAATATTTTTGTCGGTGCAAATAAAAATTAAACTAATAATTTCCTGTGTGTCGATTTTTCGAAAAGTTTAACAAAACTGTAGTAACAACATTTTGGCTGAAATAAACAAAAGGTTGAAGTCAATGTCTTTTTTGGAAACCATTTTCTATCAATTTTTTGGTGTTTTTTGTAAGTTTTTGTGTTTTGTAATAAAAGTTGTCGATTGGATTATTCTAAAAAAATCACTAAAATATCAATTTCCCTTTTAGTTTCCGGTTTTTTTTTTTTTGCCGAAACCCAATTTTACCGATTTACCATCGAGAAATGTTGTACGACTTTTTTAACAAAAAATACCCATGGAAATTTTCGAATATTAACTAAGTTTGAAAAAAATTTGCATAGAAGGAAATAATTTTGAAGTTAATTTATTCTCGTACATCAGTTTTTACCAATTTTTGAGTTGTATTCTTATTTTTAATAAAAAAAAAACTGACACATCGAAATTAATTTTAATCTAAAATTTTTAAATGTTGCCAAGATATTGAAGTAGCAGATATTATAAGTAAAATTTTTGTGTAAGAAACTGTGACTTCGACTTAAAAAAAAATTACCATAAATTCGTTAATAAAATCAGTTTTTTTGATTTGTATAAAAAAACGTTGTTGTTTTTTTTTTTTGAAATTTTATACCAATTTTGCATCACGTCTTAATGTACAATATAGAATTAAATTGAACTCACCTGTAAGTAGTTCGAAAAACATTTGGCGTAAACTAGCTTGGATTAACCGTTCCATTTTAAAAAAATCCTTTCTGCATCTTTTGATGTATTTTCAGTCAATATTTTCACTAGTACTTGTGATATAGAGTTCGAAAGAAAGTATCTTAGACCTTGAAACGAAGAAAAATGATAACATTTTATATTCAAAAAGATTTAAAAATATTAGAATTCAACGGAATAAAACAATTTTTTCCTTTTTTTTTAAATTGCTGTTTTTTTTTGAAGTGGATATAAATCTGAACGGTCTTGTGGTAGGTTCTTTGAAAAAACGACATCTACCTAAAAGCCATGGATTTAATTATTAGTAACATTATAATGTTGAAAAATGTCAAAATGGGCAATGTGACCAATCGTATCGATAACAATGACTTCTAGTTAACATAACTTTTATTTTAACTTAAGTAAAGGGTGATTTCTTAGCTATTATCTTTTTGGTAACACTGATTTAAACAGCTGACGCACGTTTCGTGTTTTGTTTCACTGTTAAACATCTTCAGTTTGGTCTTTAATTTAACCATGAATCGTCTTACAAACGAACAAGGTTTGCAAATTATTGAATTTTATTATCAAAATTCGTGCTCTGTTAAGAAAGTCCACCGCGCTTTCTACTGAAAAAGTGTGTTCAGCGACGAAGCTACTTTTTGGCTCAATGAGTACGTAAATAAGCACAGTTGTTGATTTTGGAGGGAATATCAGCCAGAAGCATTGTAAGAGCTACCAATGCATCCAGAAAAAGTCAAAGTTTGGTGAGGTTCAGGGGCTGGTGGCATCATTGGACCGTATTTCTTCAAAGTTGATGCAAATCGTAACATATCTGTGAATGATGAGTGCTACCGTGAGATAATATCCAACTTTTTTTTGCCAAAAATACAAGAGCTTGTCTTGCATGACATATGGCTTCAACAACACGTTGCTACATACGATACAGCACGCGCAACACTTGACTTATTGAGAGGCGAGTTCGGTGAACATTTTATTTCGCGTTTGGGAACGGTCAATTGGCAGCTTAGATCGTGCGATCTAAAGCCTTTAGACTATTTTTTGTGGGGTTATGTGAAAGCTCGCGTCTATACAGACAAGCCCGCTTCAATTGATGCATTGAAAGACAACATTAAAGATACCGGCCGAAATGTTGGAAAGAGTATGCCAAAATTAGACTAAGCGAATTTATAATTGGAGATAAGGTTAATCTCCAAACATTAAATTATATGGGCCGTACTATCGATTCAAATAAAGATTTCATTAATTTTTCTGAATTGTATTAGTTTTTTTTTTTTGAAAAACTTTCTTATAGCTTCACCCTATGTAAGCTATAGAAAACGGGGCTAAATGTACTCGACCAAGTGTTTAAATGATGACAGTAGTCTTTTAGAAGTATCGCCAATTCAAATGATTAGTTAAAAGGTTATACTAAGCCAACAGTGTTAATCAGTAAAGTTTAGAAACATTTAGTTTACAGTTTTTTTTGTTTAATATTATTGAGATGATTGATTTAAATAATAGTAAATTTATTTTATAATACAAAATTGGGCCGCAATGAATTATAGTCTTATAAATTTAATAAACAAGCTATTAAAATATATTGGACTTGAAGTAAAATAAATCTTAGTAAAATAAGTCCACATTTCAACAATTTGCCTTAGTTCAATTTGCAAAGTGTACTAAAGCCAAATTCCAACAGTTGGTCTTCTTAAACTTTAGAAAAGGTGAATAGTCCCAATTGGTTTTGTTTCACTTTCAACAGTGTGGTTTACCATGGATACAAAGCAATTTTGCATACGTCCAACCTCGCACCTACCCTGAATCCTTTGGTGTGCCCAACCAGAGGAGTTGCTTCAGGTTTCTTACCATACAAATAAAATTGGCTTAATTCTCAAACTAATGTGCCCTTATTTCAGTTTATCAAAGTAATATACGACCTGCTGAAAATTTACTTTGTTTTACTTTAGTATTGAGCTTTTAAAAGTTGGCCTTATTTCACTTGGCTTTTTTGTACGGCACAATTCAAACATCATGGTTTTCGTGAGTTCCTTAAATTATATTATTTCTTACTTAATACTGAGTCAAATACATACATGCAATTGCCTTTAGGTTGTGATGCATTTGTTTATAAAGAAAAGAACTATTACTTAAACAAAAATACGTCGTTTAAATTTTAAGAAGTTTATTGGAGATAAATCAGATACCTTTTCCATAAATACTCCCACATGGTCACATGTTTTTCAAGCTAACGACATCTTATTTATTTTTGAAAAGTAATTTAATGACTTGAGTTAATTTGTGAAGATTACTGTTAGTAATTGTTTTGTTTTTTTATTGAACCGTAAAATGTACTCAATAGCTTCGCAGTCAATATTTTAATCGATAAAGCTATAATTTTAAGTTGATAATATTATTATTTTCGTTGCTGATAAAACCATAAAACAAAAATAGACGAAAGTCGTAAGATCAATTTTGTGTGTGTTTTGAAAAGTGTTTGTCTCGCTGATTTCCCATAATGTTAGTTAGTTTTATATTTGTTTGGGGAAATCTTGAATCTTTTGAATTTATGACATACTTTAAAACCAATTATGAATGAATTGTATTCCTAATTAAACGACAGCTAGTTTTGATTTACATTCATTTGAAACGGAGACTAAAAAGAATATTAAAACAAAGTGAAAAATAACCTTCATTTATAACTTATGAACTTGTCCCATCTACGATTCTGTTTTCAAAAGTTAAAAAAAGTTTAAAAAAGTATTTCTTGTGTCATTTCTTGATAAATAGTTTTATGGCTTTTTAAATATATGTTGGCCAGTTTCCGAAAACAAAATTTTCTGTGAAGTAAAATTGTATATGAACAAAACCCGTTGTATTCTTTTGAGTTCTGAATATTTTGAAAATTTTAAAAATTGCTAAGAGAATTGTTTAAAAAATAGACGATTTAGTAGGGCTTATTGAATGCATAAAAATGGAAAAAATATTGTTTGGTTTAAATTTCTTGTTCCTGCTCCAAATTGGTTTCCTTTATTTTTTTTAAAAAGTTTAAATTCTGAAAAGTGCTCAATAACACTGAACTAACTTTAAATTTGAACAGTACTTCAAATACACACCATAAATACATAACAAAAATAGAAACTGCAAACCAATTTTCAAAATCGTAAAAGGAAGTGTACACTTTTAAGAAAATATTAGACATTTTGTTTGTTATTTGTTCTTGTCTTTAATCACCTCATTTGACTTTTTGAAATGAATTCGTGGTGGTTTTCCAAATCTATAATACCTGTTTTCGATATTCAGTTACATATTTCATTAAATTTTCGAAAAATCTTCATAAGTTGTTTGATTTTACTTGTTTTTGAAAATAATCTTGAAGAAACGCTGAAAAATGTCTGCTTAAACTGTTTTCAGCAGAAAATTGAAAGAATTTTTATTTTTTTCTAACAAGCCCGAATATCATATCAAGTTTTTGAAATATATTAAAAAAAATTAAAATAGTATTGAAAATACATTTTTTTTCATTTTTAGCAGATAGTTGAAATAGATATCATCACTAAAAATAAACTCCAAAATGTATTTTTCGAAACGATGAAAATATTAAACTCAAGGTTTTTTTTAAAACGTTATATCGGTTTGAAAAAAGAATCACAACTATCATTTTCAAAAACTTAGTATGATATTAAAATGATTTAAACTGTATTTAGAAGAAAAACATCTGTACTTTCCAACGTCATCATACAATTTATTATTCGAACATGTGTTGAGTTTTAATTTAGACTTGAGGACTCCTATTTTGGCTGTGAAATATTTAAAGGTGAAATTGGAATTCAGTACACCTTAATCTTTTAAAAAAGTATTGACCAGCGTTATTATTAGATCTAACGTTTTGTTTTATTTTCAAATTTCAATCCAGTTTGGCTTTTTTTTCACCTTGTGTAAGTGTTATAAGACCAAGTACTGAAAATTGGCTTTCCACAACATTGGAATACTGCTTATCCTTGAGAGTTGGCCTATTTTACTTGGATTTATTTCACCGTTTTAAGCGACCATTATACCTAACAACAATTTTAAAAAAGGATGGTTTCAAATATCGTATGAACTAAACAGTTCATAACATCATGATGTTAATAAAAACTTCTATATTTAAAAAAGTTATTCAAAATTAGATTTCATTGATTAGTTTGGTAAAAATGTATTTTTTAAATTGATTACCTTAAAAACCACCATTCAAAATCAAAACCCATTTTCTCAAACAATGATATTCAATTTCATACAAATATAAAGTCATTGTGATAAACGGCAGATAATAAAACCAACTTTCAGCTGTTCACAAAAACCAGACAAACATTTAGATTTCAAAAGTCCAAAAATATTTAAAAATAAAAATTTGTATCTCATTGTTTTGCATTGATTGCCAAGGCTATCGACACCTGTCAAACTCAGCTCTCATTTGAATTTTCATTATACTAGTTTAATTTTTGCCATTTTCAATATCGTTTATCAATTAAATAACCCGTTATAACCATTCAAAATTATTTCAAAACGAACGTAGTAATTTCCGCGATTTATATCTATGCATGCAATGCGTAAAATTGTCAAAAAATGGGATTAAAGTGGAACAGTTACTGATTTCGTAATTTGATTTCCCGGCGGCGCACACTCCGGCAGAACTACTCTATTCATGGCAATAAATCAGCCCACATACTCGTATCTAGAAAACTGTACATTTTTGGAAATGTTTATAAAATCAATCTATTGATATTTCTAAGCTCAACATTGACCACGCTTTTTGTAAGAAACATTGATCAATTAATATACCGACCTTTTTTATTGTATTAAGATTCAGTCTTGTCAAATTGGTCATAAATACGCTTACTACGATTATATCCTTTTTCCTCATGTCTTCTTAAAAATACAATAGGTACATATAAGTTTTTTTTAGTAAAAACCGATTTGAAAAAAAATGTCAATACATTTAAAAAACACAGCAAATTGGCAGATGTTGCTCCTTTCTTATAGAAGTTTCCTCATGGTTGTGATTATAGGATCAGAACATAGTAAAAAAGAATTCAAAATGTCTCGGTTAGTATTTTCTCTGCTTGATTTCCGACAGTGATGTTCTTTATAATTTTTTAAGCCCTTGTTTCTTGACACTTGGGCTTCTTCAGTCAGTTGAAAAATTGGGAAAGGAACATCGGCTATTAATACTGGTCCATGTATTAAATATTTGTCAATGTCAGCATTTTGAAAGAAACATCTGGCCGTATGCCATCATCAGAGCTCCCGAATCCGGCTTTGGTTTGTCTATTATTAATCCACACCGATCTTTTAAATCTTTTTGTATGCTATTTTTATTTCCGCAACAGCAATCTTGTCATCTTATAAAGATAGAAGAATAAGTTGCCTCAGTACCATGAATATTTTGTTTGTAAAAGCTGTGTCCCGAACTCCCATCAAATTCTCAATAAGAGTACGGAGGAAATAAATTGGACAGTAAGCTCTGATCTTCCATTTCAAGTTGTAAGAAGATTAATAACTTCTAGCAGTGCCTGAAGTGCAACCTCTACTTAAGTTTCGCTAACTTTGAGGCACTCAAGGAGTAGATATATTTTTTTTTGTTGCAATTTGTAAAACTGAATAGGGTGTCCCACGGGAACCGGATCAAAAACAAATGAATTTAACTCCAAAAGTTATAGTCTTAAATTTTTTAAATTAATATCAGAAGGTAGGGAATTAAATTCCATTTCAAGTTTTAAAAATAACGTCGGACAAATGGTGCCCATCTTGTTCGTAACGGGTGGCAAGTCGGTCCAAGATGTTTCGGTGGACGCGCTCCAGTAGGTCTTGTTTAATTGACCGATGATACATTTTCTTGACATTGCACACCACCCAGTTACTTTAGGGCTACGCAGTGGTCGTTCATGGAGGCGTTCAGGGTTCTCAGGGGCTTAATAGTGGCAGTTCTGTCGATTAACAGAACCATTGAGATGGAAGTGCGCCTCATCGCTCATGAGCAGCAACATATCGTCATTCACTTCAAACAACGAGAACATCTCCAATGCGAATGAAGAACGATGTGCGTAATCAGTAGGTTGCAACTTCTGAACTATTGCCAACTTGTACGCATGAAACTTGAAATTATGCTTGATAATTCGACTTACTGAAGACGATGAAATATGCTGTGATTGAGCTCGCTCGCGCACGGAACGGCCAGGGCTCTGGAGAACAGCTACCCTCACTCGGTCAACGTTTTGTTCAGTTGCAGCTGTCCGTACGGGGCCAGGTTGTTTCTTTTTCATTACACTGCCCGTACTCCGAAAAGAAGCTACCTATCTCATAATTGTGTTTCTTGAAGGAACAGTTCCGTGACCTCGCTCGACCGCGCCAGTGAAGAAAAAGGGCCCTCACTTTTCGTTCGGTTCCCGTGGGAATTCCTGTATATGCACAACATTTTTCCGGTGGACCCGACATAGTTGCGCGTCAACTGCAACCCCTAAAGCTTCTTGGCCTGATATTCTAGAACTGTATATTTCGAAGGACTCCCTATATGGCTTTATGTATGTTTTTGCTCGGTCAGGGGTAGTTTTTGTTATCTCCTTTAATCCTTCAGAAGCATTAACCTGTCCCACTGCTCTCAAGATTATTTGAGTATCAATACTCAACCAATACGGGTTTTATTCTGCTTGTTCGTTCACTATTTTCGTCAAATGAAATATTTGGTCGACCACGCTAAAGCCTTTCTTCAGGGCAACAAAGAAAAGAAACAGATGTCTCAAGCCACGAATCGTTTTTTTTTGAAAAATGATTTGAATTTTCGAAAAGCCTTTTTCAAACGTGACTTGTACTCAGATTTAAAGTAAGGAAGTGTTTTCGTTAAACCTATATTATCGAAGTTTCGTCTTCGCCATTCTGCCCTATTGAACGCCGTTTGCAACAAAAGACCGTGTTCACCCGAAAAATCTCCGTACTCTAGACGCATCCAAAACTCCCAAGTTGTGTCAGAAAAATCGCATTCTTGGGATAATATTGATTTTTAAACTTAAAAAATGAATGACCCGGTGCTATTAACTACCTTTCATACTTATTTTTATCTTTCAAACAAAATTAGGCTGGGGAAATTTTCTTTTTACCTCAAATTTGTGTCACTTAATTGTTTTATCACTTCGTCATATTTTACCAACAATATAATAACAATTATTTATTAATTTATTTATTATTCATAAAATCAATCTATAAAATTCATATGCATATGTACAACAATCTAAATATAGATTTTTAATTTCAAAAGAATTTAATTAATTTTTTATTAAGTTTATTCAAAATGATTAACGACCTCATAATAATTATGTGTGCATATATTTTATGTTATGTTAGACAAAATGTTACATTATGGTTTAGTTCTATGATGGATTATTAAGGCTTAAAAGGAATTTAGTAAATCGAAATTGGTTGTTAGTTAAATACCATCAAAAACTATTTATATATAGTGCGCTTATACTCGTCCTCATAAATTATATATACGAAAGTATATGTGATTTCCCTCATCACGCAATGATTAGTTAATTATTATGCTCAAATCATTTTATCGCATTTTTTGCCTATTAACTCCTACTACGTTATTTTATTTGAATTATGATTGAAATACATATAGTTATTAAAAATTATTATATCGTAAATCAAAAGTATTAAAAAGAATTAGATATGGATTTTAAATTTAATTCATGTCGATAATGAAGTGCATGTAAAATAAAATAATTTATGAGATGAATTCGAGTTTTTTTGTATTGTTTTGTTTTATAAATTATGATTGTTTAATCTTCTATTTTTTAATGAATAGATGTATAATTTTTAAAAATATATACAAATGAGAAGTAAAACATTAAAACTGTTATTAAGTATTATAGAAAACAATTAACAAGTATAAATAATATTTATCTGCAAATAGTCATTTACATTTTGTATTTGTATTTGTATTCACTTACTTCAAAAATCGCTTTCAAGGTAGGACATGAGTCTTATAAAGTGTTGCAAGCCTTTGCATTATTTTCAGAATTAGAATGAAAATTATATATCTAAGACTTACATTAACATATTTATACAAGGAAAAGGAAATTAATAATCAATTATTTGCCAAATAGTTGAAAATAAAAAATTTAAATATACTTATGCTTCTTAGTCTTCTCATAGCGATGGGCAGAGAGTTCCAAAGGCAATATGAATACAAAATTGACGCTCAGTATTTAGAAAATTGTATCGGCTTACCGTTGTTGTGTTTACAAAAGATTTTACGTCCATACAGCACAATTGGTATTAGAAGGTCCTTAGCAAGTAGCTGTTTAGTTTTTATCGGGATGAAATTTCGAGTGACTTGAAGAAGGCGGAGATTTCCAATTGCTTTATTAAGGTGTTCATCCCGAGTGAGAGTGCGATTGAATACTACTCCCAGGTTTCTAGCAGTGCTAATATATTCAATGGTTTTGTCGTCAAGTTTCAAAGGGTTTAAACCCTATAGATTAAAGTTTTTTGTGGTAGATGGGGAGGGATGTTGATCTGACAGGGTTAAGGCGGAGATCGTTCTTTTTTTTTACATCTGTGAAATGCAGAGCAGATCCTCGTTCATTAAAGCTAAGGCATCATTTTTAGCCCCAAAAGGTCGACTTTCAGGTGCTGCACATTATCAGCATAAAGAGGAATTAAACAATGTTTAGCAACTTGTGGTAACTCATTTATGTAAAGTGAGAAGAGGATTGGTCTAACGATAGATCCCTGTGGAACACCACTCAAAACATTGAGAAATATGGGCGAGTATCCATTGGCCAACACGTTCCGCCTAGATACGAAAGAACAAGCTTACAGCACTCTAAAGAAAACCCAAAGTTAATTCGCAGCTTTCTACAAAGACTTGAGTGGTTAACAGTATCAAAAGCCTCTGTGTTAGCAATGTAACATGATCACTGTCCATAGCCATTCTCATTTCATGAGTTACAAAAAGTAAGGTGGATTTGCAGCTGCGCTTAGGTCGAAAACCAGAGTGATAGGTACTTAACTGGTTGTTGATTGTAAGATATTTCTGGGTCTGCCCCAGAATTTTTTTTTTAAACACCTTCGAAAGAAACGGAAGAATGGCAATCGACCGAAATTCTGTAGCAGTACCTGTTTGCTTTTTGGGTGCGAAACTAATCTTAACCTTTTTCCATTCTAAAGGAAACTCGAAGTAGTCAATATGATGTTAAGTATGTTGGTATTATAGCGCAGTATATATGGAAGGAGTAGTCTCAAGAACTGAGGGTGCATTTGGTCCAGGCCAGTAGCATTAGATTTAATCGATATTATTGCCTCTACAATGTCTTCCTCATATATTCTTATAAAACTCAGAGAGCTGTTAATAGCAGTTGGTAACTTCCCAGTAATGGAATAAACGGGTAAAGCAACGTTTAAGGGCATGGACTTTAACTTGTCAATACCAATTTCACGCAGGTTTTTCCATATTTTTTTACCAGAGGTTCAAGAATCATGTTTGTTTTCATAATAAAGTCTTTTTGCCGTTCTGGTCATTACGACAACTTGACTACGCAGTCTACAATACAATTTGTATAATTGCTCCAGTTTGTAACGTCTCCATTGACTAAAGAAGGCATCTCGTCGTAAAATCAGAGCAGAGATGCCGCTATTCAGTTAAGGTGGAGCGTTATAGGAACTTGACTCTCAAAAAGCTGATTGAACGTTATGCCGTAAAAATCTGACTTGATCATTTACATTTTTCATATGGTACAGTGAGTTCTATTCTACGCAGTTATTTACAAAAATGTAATTGTGGAAGAGATCCCGCATTCATAATTAATCATTCTTCATTTATTATTCATCATTCAGCATTCATCATTCATCAATCTTTATTAATTATTCATCATTCATACTTCTGATCATCTGGGCAAATTGGTTGTTACTTTTTTTTCTTTAAGTGTTCAACCAAAAAACCAAGTTTAAAGTTTGGTTATACAGGGAGTCTGGCTTCAAATTTATATTTTCCAAATTAAATGAAAAATCTATTTGATATATTGTTTTATTTGAAATATTAAACAACAGACTAATAATGCGGATTTTAATTTTTTTAACATTATGTCATCCAAATGTCTTCCTTCGAGTTTCACGTACTTTTCAAAACGAAGCAAAAAATGTTTGTGTAAAACAAATTCATTTTTTTTGAGTTCTTGAACGATTTGAATTTTTAATGGATGGAACTTGAAATCCTTTTTTTTAATTTCATAAATAATCCCTCTTGGAAGTCCCATTGAGGCTGCTCTTTTCCGTATCGAAAGTCGTCGATTTTCATGTTAACTCTCGTTTTCGTTAGTCCTTGAAGATTGACTAGGTCAGGGCGACCGTTAATATCTTTTTTCGTCACCCATAACTTAACAACCGTCAAAGATATTCAATTAAAAAAAAATCCAATTGGAACCTTTTTTCATAAGCACGGATTGACTAGGTCAGGGCGACCGTTAATATCTTTTTTCGTCACCCATAACTTAACAACCGTCAAAGATATTCAATTAAAAAAAAATCCAATTGGAACCTTTTTTCATAAGCACGGAAATCTACAAAAAGAAAAAAAACTCTAAAAGAAATTGTTTTCGACTCAAGTATTTTAAGAACAAAGAAAGGTATTGACTTCAAACATTTTTTTTCTCACACAAAATGGTGTTAAACTTTTGAACAAATCGACGAATCGCAAGTTATCTGTATAGGTCGCATCCCAGCCTCATTTTATTTTTAATACGCAGTCGTGCCTTAAGTTCTGTCACAAGCATACAACTCCATGCGATATATAATATTAACTATTCGTTGTTGTTTTATTTATTTGGTCATAATATTAGTTTTATTAAAAAAATTACCGACCTCAGCTTTAATGCCAGAACTTAAACGTTGTGGTCATCGATCTATGTTACAACGCTCTGTTTCTTTTGATATTTTTGACACTGCTTGCGTTACCTCTATTTTAAGTGTTAATTAAAATGCCCGTAAGAAGTCTTTCAGGCAAGGTCTCCAATTTTGACCTTAAAAATAATCTTAATCATATGGACTTCCCGAGAGCTTATCTTAAGCTTCTTTAAAACCAACTAGCTATATTAGCCCTAAGGCGATATTTTTGTTTGTCTTACCAGAAATTTTTAGCAGAATATTTCTATTTCCATTAAAACAAAAATAATTGTTTAACAATTTATCAAACCCTCTACAACTTCCCTTCCCTATAGTACAACTTGTCAACTGCATTCACATTTGTTCTTTTGGAGTGAGACTCTCAATCAAACCATATTAAAAGAGTGGGGATGGTTAAATTTGACCACTAGAACACTTAAAAGAAGTGCCTCATAAGTTATATCGTTTTCTTTGTTTCAAACTTTTTTAACTTCAAAAATATTTTCATTCGAAGAAAAAAATATTCCATTCCCATTTCTTGCGTGATCACAGTAAAAGCCCGTTTAGGCTAATCATATTCTCTTGAAGATATGGGAAACTAAAGAAGAACCCAATTTCAGAACAATTGCAGTTCCCAGTGTTTTTTTTTTTTTTAAATAGACAATTTCGTTCAACTCATTCCTTACCTATGTTAGGCAATTATTGTGATTCTTTTTTTTTAGCGCATCACATTATGGTAACAGAAACAAAGTATAAATATTTAAAAAAAAGTATAACCATTTTCCATCAAATTAATGATTTGAGCAATAAGTTCTGTAAGTTCTGTAAAAGAATTTGTAGCACGACTACGTAATAATCCATTATTAAGTGTTTTGGAAATATAATATTTAATTCACGTTTACAAAACCGTCACTTTTCTTGAGATTTTCGAGACGTAGAATCAATCAAGTAATATTTTTAGTTGAACTTAGGATTTCTCCGACGTTGCAAGAAATTTTTCAACTCTTCTGATCTGGCTGTAATTTACAAAGCCTTCATAAGTCCAAAACTTGAATATAACTCGCATATTTGGGCAGGTGCCCCTTAAACAAGCTTACGTAATTTGTACAGGATCAAAAAAGAGCTTTGAAAATGATAGGCAATAGAACTTTAACCGAAACAATTACGTCACTTGAATACCGCCGCAATGTTTCATGCCTTTCGTTGTTCTACCGATATTTGTATAGACAGTGTTCTGTCGAATTAGCCAGTTGAATTCCCACCTTTAAATAATTCAGCCGTAATACTCGTATTTCTAGGAATGCACATCAGTTTGACATTGAGCTCAATTTCGGACGTACTGTCAAGTAAAGAGATTCTTTTTTTACCGCACATCGAGAATGTGGGATGCTTTAACCAGCTCTGTTTTTCCCTATCATTTTGATATTAAAAACTTAAAGACCAATGTGCATCGGTATCTCCTCTTTAATCCTTCCCTATCTTCCTAAAGCTCGCACTGTGTTTGAATTTTAAACAGGTAAAGGGTATCCATAACCCCTTGAG
This sequence comes from Eupeodes corollae, assembly GCF_945859685.1. Lineage (NCBI taxonomy): Eukaryota > Metazoa > Arthropoda > Insecta > Diptera > Syrphidae > Eupeodes > Eupeodes corollae. The sequence continues at coordinate 223,721,119 of NC_079147.1, forward strand.
TGCCTGTTTATTATTAAAAAAAAACTTCATTTTTTGTAAAAACACTTTAAACACCATAACACTTTTGCATGAAAATATGTAAGTTTGAAGTCAATTTTAAACACCATAACACTTTTGCATGAAAATATGTAAGTTTGAAGTCAATCTTAAATTCATCTCAAGAGTCAAAAAAACTGTACAATAAATTATAACTAAACATTTTGCCACATATAGTATACAATAATTTTGAAAGCATTATAATAATATTCGAGTTGACAAATATTTTTTGATTGATTCGTAAAAAATGTAAGTTCATTCAAACTACCGGATGGTTTTTTTAGACATTTGGTTTTCAATCTGCAGTTGGTCTTTTTGACAGCTGTCACTTGATTAATGCTCAGTTTAGTGTACCATTTCATAATGAATAGACTTAAGCTGAAACAATTATTCGAAACTTAATCGAAAGTAAACTTAATAGTTTCTTAAGCGTTTCCTACTTTAAACAAAAGAGAATTCTGACTTCAATATTATAAATTGCACCTTCAAAATATTTGTTAAAGCTTCTTGAGCTTTCAAAAGAATCTGGATGTCCTTCGTGAATCCTAAATCACAGACTTTGTTATTTCCCTTAAATGATCCCTTTTAAATAGGATGTAACTAATAAATGACTTTTAATGTTTATTGGAAAAGCCTCTTTACATTCAAGGCGTTTAGTAATAAATTAAAAATTCTATCGTTGCCTATTATACAACAACAAAGAAAAATACTCTTATTTTTCTAATAAATTAACTTTTTAATGAGCCCCATTAAATTCTCTTTCACGAGTCTAAGTATCCTTGAATTTATGATAAAGCTTTTAGTAGCCAGCCACCGACCGACCGCATACATTATCAAAATATTTTTGTTGTTGTTTCTTATTCTAGGTAGCATAAAAAATACAAAATTTAAACAAGCAAACCATAAAAAATCATAAACCCTATCAAACGCCAACCACAAGCGTTGAATGGTCTTTGGCGCCTTGAATCTAATCAATATATATGTATGTTTTTGTTTTTGGGTTACATAGCGCAAGGTGAAAGCCCGCAATGAAAATTTAAATTTTTTTTCTATGTTGCTCATTTATATAATTATTGTTTATTTATTTATTCGTTGGTTCCAAGACATTATTAATCACCAAACGAAAAAATAAAGGACGTCTATCAACCAAATTGCTGGTGCGTGCATCACCAATCTATTAAGCTTTTGGTCACAACCAGAATAGAGAAATTACAAATTCAAACCATCCTCAACATCGAACTTAGCCTAATTAGCCGTGTAATTGATTGAAGAATTTTCATTTCCTTTTTCTGGTAGGTTTTTATTTCCACTTTTTTTTAACGTGAGAACGTGGTTTTTGAAAGGACATTTACAGAATTTGTAAAACATCGAAATTGATGGTAATTTAGAAATTAAAAAAAAGTCTTTGAATTGTTGAACTTATCAATCAATTTAAGTTCCAATGTTCCGTTGATGAATGTATTTAACATTCATCGTTTTGTTTTCGTATCCTGAAATAAAAAAAACTTTGCTATAAGCTTGAAGTGTTCATTGCGTCTCAAAGTCGTTTATGCTTTTGGTTGACATAGGGTGAAAAATATTTTTTTTTTTTCAGATCTATCCATGTAAGAACTAATTGACTAAGTCAAAGATCTTGTCAGCTCACACGTCAATGATAATTTTGATGCCAGTGAAACAATTTTTAGGTTGATTGTTGGCTATAATAATGCTTTTTGATGTGTTTATAACTAAATTTAAAGTTCTGAAAGCCTTCAAAACTCTGATAGTTATAATACGGGAATAAATAAGAAGAAAAAGAAGAGAAATTTCACTTCTGAACTTGGAATCACAATTCAAATAAGAAGCTATCACAAATTTATAAATTTGAAATTCAAAGTTGACAGTTGTCATTTCTTGAATTTGTATTGAGGAAATTGATTACCTTTTGATAACCATTTTTATTGGTTCTTTGAAATGGATAACATTAAAACAATACTCATAAGTTTTACATTCAGAGATAGGCCTTTCCAATAGTTCCTTGGTTCTATATTAATGTTGATGATATTGATTGATTGAACACGAATATTTTTAAGGACGATTAAAGTTTGTTTATTTACTTTTTAAGAGGAGGATAAAACAATGAACAATGGAAAATGATATTAGAATGGTTGCAGCATCCTGCAATAATTCGTGTGTGTTGCACGGAGAGATATCTTGTTGAAAATAAACTTTGTCGTCCATATCAATAATTTTCAATTACTGCCACAAATAATCATTAACATCCATCCATAAACCATAACAGTTGCCACAGCCTCATTTTAATACTTGAAGAGCGTCTTTTTATTTCATCACTTTAAGGATTAAGACCTGTATTTCTATGCAAATCACTGTGTTTTGTGGTTTAAGGAATTCCTAACTTCCAAAATTGGCGTCGAATCGACAAACCGGGCTTTGTTAATACCACGGGCTACATCATCAATATTTTGAAGTGTTATTAAGCGGCGCACGAGGTTTTGATTTTTTCAAAACTATTTTGTCCCAAAAGCCCTTTAAGCCTTTAGTCTTTAGAACTGTGACTGCAATTTTCAATTTTTAGCAATAAAGTAGTTTCTACTTGTGAATATTTTTATTGACTGCTCTGCTATATCACTTGTTGATTGATTTCGTCAAAAATGTTGCTGCTCTGTTAAACATTTTGACGTAAAAGTCTTTATGTAAAATTGAATAATGTTAATAATTTAGGTCTGCCTCAAATGTATTGAAACATTGAGACTTTCACTCAAATTTTTAAAAAGTCCCTTCTGTATCTTTCGATGTTACGATTAAAGTAAAGGGTGATTTTTTAGCTATCATCTTTTTGGCAACACTGGTTTAAAGCACGTTTCGTGTTTTGTTTCACCGTCAAACTTCTTCAGTTTGATCTATAATTTAAGCATGAATCGTCTTACAAACGAACAACGGTTGCAAATTATTGAATTTTATTATCAAAATGTGTGCTCTGTTAAGAAAGTTCATCGCGCGAATTAAGTTAACAACGAAAGTTTTTTTTAAAAAAAATAAACAACTTTATTTGTCGACGTCCAAAAATCAAATGCACAAGATTTTTAATTCATAACCTTCACAATGAGAACAAACTATAGATACATATTTATTATTTGGTGTGAGAACGGAAATGCAGAAGGCTTCTCACACCTGAATTTAAATGGTTTTAGTTTACAAATTCAAAATAAAGCAACTATGTGCTGACAATCAAATTTAAATGAAATATAATATTATTTATAATGAACATTAAGTAAAGGTTATGATTACATTGATATTGTATATATATATATTTATGAAGATTCATAACTCCTCCCGCCTAAGTATGAAGTGACGGCCATGATAATGTAACATTATCGTTCGGAGCTTCTTGGTCCATTGCTTCCTCTTCAGGATTATTGTTTCTATGACGTTTAAGGTATAGTATGGTTGCAGTTAAGATAAAGATGATGATGATGTAAATCAAAAACTCTGGTCGGTGGTCTGGCATATCTTTGGTCAAAGTGATAACTTCGGTGTTGGTTATTTTGGTTGCTTCCAATGTACTGCTATTAAATTTGTCTAAATGAAGAGAGTTATTAATTTTTATAAAAATTGATGGAATAATTTTAATTTGATCCCAAAACATAGTTAATTTGTTTTTATAGATAATATTGTTAATTTTTATTTCACATTCTTCATAATGTAAAAGCAGGGTTCCGGAGATAAATTTGTCATCGATTCCACATGTTGAAGTCATCTTCGTGGTCGGGGAATTAATTAATAGTATGAATCCTTCTTCTGGTTGGGTGATACTACTGTTGATGGTGGTTTCGATGACGTCACAGGTTGCTTCCTTGTTTTGAATGATTTTTGGTATGCATTTTTCAGAGGTCAAGTTCTTTAGCTCTTCTTTTGGGCAGTAAAACGTATGTTCAATGGATGTACAAGGTTTGCTCATGTATTGGATGAAATGTTCATTCATAATTACATAGGATTGATTTAAATTTATATTGAGAGTTTCGTTTATAGGGAGTTTTATCAAATGGTATAGGTTGAAAGGTTGTGGGAGAAGGATAGGTAGTTTTATACTGAAAATTATGTTTGTATTATTATAATAAGCTTGTAGAGATAAAAACTCATAAAGTTGTTCGTCAGAAGAAATTTTAATATTTTGTAAATTCATATGTTCATGTATCAGATCAAGCTCACCAGGATTCAAAATTTGTTTGGATATTATATTAACTTTAGCCAAATTAATTGATTCAATTATTTCTTGCAAATGGCTTGTAAGAATTTCAATATTATAATTAATCTGATATATATATTGCATGTATTGAAATTTGTCTTCATCGGTTCGAATTTTTTGAGAGATTACTAATTGATACTTGCTCAAATACTCTTCTAAATCTTTTTGCTGTGCATTAATGTGATTGGTTATGTTTGCAAATCTTTGGATCATTTTGTCATTGATTTGTACTTGTCTGTTTAATTCTTTATTCATGTCATGTTCGTTGAGTTTTAAATTTTGTATGTCTTTATTTATTTGTTCTGCGTCATTATTGTCCATGTTGCCTGTAATTGTTTTGATCAAGGAACCTAGTCCGTTGATTAATCCTCTCCTTTTCCGGTATCGGGGGAGTAAAGACAACAATTTTGTTTGTAGTTCTTTAAATTTGAGATTAGTGACATCTTTCATTAATCCTAGGTTTGTATTTTTATTAATGAACTCTACAGATTTCTTAATGTTGTTAATATTTTCTTCATAGGCGGTTAAATTTACGATATGGATGATTTTTATGTTAGATTCAATCACTCGACTCGGACCTAATTTCATGGGAAGGATGCCTTGACTCTTGGATAGATCTTGTATGTCCATGCGTTGACTCATGGCTTGGGTTACCCTGAAATTTTCGTTTTTTTAGTAATTTATTTTTGTGAGCTTTTCTATTGTTTTTGGTTAGTACTGTTATTTTATTGTCTTTGATTACTGTAAGTTTTTTCGCTCTGGGAGCCATTTTATTCCTTCTGTTATTCCGTTCGAAGATTATATCATCCTTATGGAATAAAGGTGGAGTTTCCCTATTTTTATTAATTTTATCTATGTTTAATTTATTGTGGGTTTGGATTTTGTTTTTAATATCTCTATACAATTGGTCTTGATAAGTTTTTAGTTTGTTAATATAATCATGTTCCGAATCATCACGTGTTAATTGCTTGAATTTATGTGTCCTTCCCGTCATTAGTTCAAATGGTGTTAGGTTTGTCACAGTATGTATGCAGTTGTTGTAGGTTATTAGTGCTTCATTTAATATGTCAGTCGGAATCTGTTTGTTGTTTTTATCGTAAATAATTCGATATATTTCGGTCAAAGTTGAATGGAAACGTTCGACCGGTGAGTTACCAGTAGAATTTTGAGGTGTCGTTATGTGTAAGTTTATATCGTATTGTGTGCAGAAATCTTTGAATAGATTAGATTTAAATTCAGCAGCTGAGTCACACACTATTTTCTTTGGTGTACCGTGTTGCGAAAAGAACTGTCTTAATGAACTGGATATACACATACTGTCACGTGCAGTAAAAATAAAAGCAGAAGCAAATTTCGAAAATTTGTCTAAAATGGTTAAAATTTGTACGTTATGAATGCTGTAAACATCAATATGTAAAATATCCATGGGTTTATTAGGTATTTCTGAATGTTCGTATTGAATTTTCGGTGGATGTCTGTCGTATTTAAGAAGTTTACACTTTTCGCAATTATTAATTGTTTTGGTTATTTTTTCTTTCATTTTGGGAAAGTAATAAGTTCTTCGGAGATGGTTAAAAGTTTCATTGATGCCACGATGATTACTATCTTCATGGTATTTATTTATGATTTCATCTTGTTGGTCGGAATTCGTAACATCGTTTAATTTTTCTGTACACCTAATAAGTTTAAATATTTTATTACTTGCAAAATATTTTGAAAATACATGCTGCACTAGTCTGAATGTATCATTGTCAGTATAAACAGCTGTTAGTCTTTTAGGGTTGAGATATTCTTTTAAGATTGAAATTATAACAGATTCTTTGTCTAGGTCAGGTTGTCTAAAAATGCGTCTATGTTTGGTCTCAAAAAGAACATTATAAACCATGTTTGGTTTCACTACACAGTTAGTTTTGTTCAAAACTAATTGTTCAGTAAACTCATTAAGTGGTCTTTCAGAGATGTATATACCATCGTTTAGATTTTCAGAAGCAGAATGAACAGTTGATATATTAGAATTATTTTCTGATAAACTTGCATTATTTTGGACAGATACATTTGAGGCTTGTAAAATAGAGTTCGAGCCATTAGATTCGTTAAAATGAATTTCTATCCGACTTAAGGCATCAGCATTTGTGTTTGCTTTACCTTTTTTATACATAATCTCATAGTCGAATTCCTCTAATTTCAAACGCCATCTTACAAGTTTTGAATTGGGTTCTTTAAGGGAAAACAACCAATTAAGAGGCTTATGGTCCGTTATGATTTTAAATTTACGACCAAATAAATAGGGTCGGAAATATTTTGTCGACCAGACAATAGCTAGAAGCTCTTTTTCGATTGTACTGTAATTTTGTTCCGAACTCGTGAGTGTTCTTGAAGCGTAGCAAACTGGTCTATCAGATCCTATTGGGCCTTGACTAAGTACTCCTCCTATGGCGACATTACTAGCGTCAGTTGTTAAATTAAATTCTTTAGTAAAGTCGGGATATTGTAATAAAGGATCATTACTTAGAATGTCCTTGCAATGATTGAAACATTTTATATATCGTTCGTTAAGAACTATCTTATTTCCCTTTTTTAAGCATTCTGTTAAAGGCTTTGTAAGATTTGCAAAATCTTTTATAAATTTTCGGTAGTATCCAAGCAACCCCAAAAAGGATTTAATTTCAGTTTGAGTTGATGGGATTGGATAATTTTTAATTGCATGGATCTTATTAGGATTCGGTTTCACACCTTCAGATGTCACTAAGTGACCAAGAAATTCTACTTCTTTGCGTAGGAATTCTGATTTATCCAATTGAATTTTAAGGTTAGCCGATCGTAATTTTGAAAAAACCATTTCTAAGTTTTCCATATGTTCTTGTAAGGACGTTGAATAAACGATTATATCGTCCATATACACAAGACATACTTTACCTATTAATTCACGCAGAATATTATCCATTATTCTTTGAAATGTTGATGGGGCATTTTTGAGCCCGAAGGGCATTCGAATATACTCGTAATGTCCATGATCAACAGTAAAAGCGGTCTTTTCTATATCCCTAGGATCTACTTCAATCTGGTGAAACCCAGATGCAAGATCAAGTGTGGAAAAGTACATAGATTTTCCAAGTTTATCTAATATTTCTGTTATGTTCGGTAGAGGGTAACGATCGCCTATAGTTTTATCGTTTAGTTTACGGTAGTCTACTACAAGCCGCCATTTCTGTATGCCAGAGGCATCACGTTTCTTTGGAACAATCCAAATAGGACTACTCCAAGGAGAAAAGCTAGGTCTTATTATTCCTTGCTTTAAAAGTTTTTCGATTTGTGATTTTATCTCCTGTTTGTGCACTTCTGGATACCGGTACGATCTTGTATAAATCGGTATATTGTCTGATGTTTGAATACGATGTTTAATTGTATTTGAGAAGGACAATTTTTCACCTTCAAGAAAGAAAACATCATCATATTTCCTACACAATTTAAAAATTGATTTTTGTTCTTCAGTATTGAGATGTTCTGATCGAATTAGTTTGGTAATATCAATTTCGGATGATATATTTTGAATTTGTTCGTTAAAAGGGCAAATATTGACATTGTTTATTTCTATGAACTGTTGAAAATTTTCTACTGTGATAGGTTGTTCCAAAAAAAACTTTTGTTCAGTGTTTGAAATATTATGTACTTCAATATCACTATACCAGTTTTTTGACTGGTAGATGCCTTCAGGTATTTCTAAATAATTATTAATTTTAGTCGGTTTTATGTATATATCACCATCTTTGTAATCTACAGGTAGTTTTGCTATCATTCTACAATTTGCTGGAATATTGTATATTTTAGACATTAAGTTTGGTTTGAATAACAAGGGCAGAATTGCGTATTCAGTTTTAAGTTTTTTATTAGGTAAGTCAATAGTTGCATTAAGTTTTTTGAGAGTTTCTAAACCTATCAATCCATCAAAATAGTTATGAAACTTAAAAAGGAGAAATGTTATAGGTTCTTTGCAATTGAATTCAGGGAATGCATCAAAGGTAATTTTTTTGTTTAGTGTATGGGTATTTAAAACTGTCTTGATAGTAACGTCTTCTATGTTTTCATGATATTGAGGGTTTGTATATTCTGGGTTAATAAAATTTGCACAAGCACCGGTGTCTATTAAGAATTTTAAATGTTTACCGTAGGGTGAAGCTATATTAATATATGGTAATTGGTTATTTCCATGATTATTTAATTCTAAGAAACCGTATTGTTTTCCGAGGCTTTTATGTGAAAATTTGAATCATCAATTTCATTTTTGTTTTCTGACTTAATTTCCTGATTTGATATGTCGTATTGATAACTAATATTATCTTCATATTGTTCAACATAATAATCTAAATTTGGTTCATAATTAGTAGAGTCATTGGAATTTTGATAATAATCGTAGTCATTATTTGTTTCTGGGTCATAATCAATGTTATGTACTTCTTTTATTGACTATCTAGGTACTGGCTGAGAAAAATTTCTTTGATAGGGATGATTTTGTACGGGAGTTGGAAGCATTCTAGCTTGGCCGCTTGCAACTTCCATTGGTGTAGAATTAATTTGTGGCTTATTGAAATTGAAGTTTGGTCTAGGAGTAGAATTATAGTGCAATTGGTTAAATGGTTTGGAAGTAAGCATATTATTTGATGGAACAGAAAATCTATTATTAAATTGTTGTTGCGCTGGATATTGTAATCTTGGAGCACTCTGTTGAATTGGTCTATATTGTGGTAATTGGTTGTATTGAAGGTTTTTAAAAAGATGTTGTGGGGAAGAATTATTAAAATTAGGTTGGATTGATTTATTAGGTCTGGAAAATAACAAATTAGAACTCGGTGAAGGTTTAATCAGAGAAACATTTTGGTTGTTCATATTTTGAGAAGGAAATTTGTTTTGAGTTGTGGAATATTTCATATAAAACATATTTTGTTCTTGAACACAATAATTAAAGGCTTCTGTAAGCGTTTTGGGCTTCATTGCACGAATTGTTGAACCTAATGGTTCTTTCAATCCGATTAGGAAGGTATTTAGACACATATCCGTAAAGAGAGATTTTTTGGCTGTAACAACTGATGGTAATTTTTCATGAATTTGAACATGGTTTACTATTGTGGACAGTAATTCTATTACTTTCGCGTAAAATTGTTCAATAGTTTCTGTTGTTTGTCTAAGACCGTGAAGGTCTCTTATCAGAGATGTTTCATTTCTCTTGTCTGCGTAGTGTAGAATGAGATTAGCTTTTATAGTATCCCAGTTTGTTGGGGTGCCATACATGTTTAGTACTTCATTGGCATCTCCCACAATTTTGTTTCGGACAGCTCGTAAAATAACATTCGCATACGGTGTACCATCTATTTGTGGTAATAAAACTAATATTTCCTCTACGTTTTTAATGAAGTCATACAATGACCTCGGGTTACCATCATAGAGTGGTAGGTCTTTTATAGCGTCCGGAATACGGAGACTTTGAAATATAGCGTTTACGTCTGGAGCCGTTGGGATTGTTGGGATCGTTGGGTTAGACATTGTTGAGTTACTAGCAGAAAGATTTGGAAGGTTTTCAGTTTCTGTGCTAATATGATTTTCTTCCAAAATTATTTTGGATTCGTAGGGAGCTGTATTAGATACACGACTTTGTTTATCTTTAGGCATATGTTAAAAAAATATATATATTATTATTAATATTACTACTTTTTTTTTCTTAATTATTATTTAGAATTATTTAGAACCAACTTTATAATATATTTTTTTTTTCTAGGCTTAAATTAATTTATTTTATTATTTATATCTAATTAGAAAGGCAATTTGATTAAGGAAATGAACAATATTCATCAATACAGAACTCACATTAAAACAATCCAGTAGAACATTGTTTCCTATCCTGAATTTCGGTCTGGTAAAGTTCTTCTTTGCTGTAGCAGGTTCCTGGTTTGATGAAGGTGTTGTACTTCTGTTGTTGCGTAAGTTCTTTGTGTCTTTTTCACAGTATTCACAGTTAACCGGTGTCTTTTTTGTTTTTAGTATCCACAATAAACCGTTGTGATTTTCTTATTTTATTATTCACTATTAACAGTACTATTTTTTTTTTATTTTTTTTTTTTGATTTTACACAATAAACCGTTGTGATTTTCGTATTTTATTATTCATTATTAACAGTAGTGTTTTTGATTTTACACAATAAACCGTTGTGTTTTTCTATTTTATTCAACACGATTAACTGTATTGTTTTACACAATAAACCGTTGTGTTTTTTTTGTGAAAAAAAGAAATCCGCACGACTGCGCCAATTAAGTTAACAACGAAAGTTTTTTTTAAAAAAAATAAACAACTTTATTTGTCGACGTCCAAAAATCAAATGCACAAGATTTTTAATTCATAACCTTCACAATGAGAACAAACTATAGATACATATTTATTATTTGGTGTGAGAACGGAAATGCAGAAGGCTTCTCACACCTGAATTTAAATGGTTTTAGTTTACAAATTCAAAATAAAGCAACTATGTGCTGACAATCAAATTTAAATGAAATATAATATTATTTATAATGAACATTAAGTAAAGGTTATGATTACATTGATATTGTATATATATATATTTATGAAGATTCATAACTCGCGCTTCTTCCATTTGATGGTCAGCTTAATCGACCCACTGAAGCGGCTATTCGGGCTATTACGGCTAAATTTCGTACAGAATTTACATTGATACATTAAACTACCAACACGCTTACTTTGAGTGTGAACTGAAGAAAATATCACAGCTGTATCAGCTAGTGTTAATGATGGCCTCTGTTACTGAACAACGTGGAACATTTTGGGGAAGGATTTAGGTGTGATGCCTTTAAAAATACAGCTGGTGCAGGTATTTAAGCCGAACGACCTACTGCAAGGTACAATTTTTAGGTGAATGGACTCTTTGAAGGTTGGTCGAAGATCCATTTTTTTTACCGAAAAATTATGTTCAGCAGAATTGTCGATTTTGGAGTGAATATCAACCAGAAGCATTGCAAGAGCTATTAATGCATCCAGAAAAAGTCACAGTTTGGTGCGGTTTATGGGCTGGTGGCATCATTGGTCCGTACTTCTTGAAAATGATGAGAATCGTAACGTTATTGTGAATGGTGAGCGCTGATATGATATCCAACTTTATTTTGCTCAAAATGCAAGAACTTGACTTTCATGATATGTGTGGTTTCAATAAGACGGTGCCAAATGCCACACATTGAAAGGCGAATTTGGTGAACATTTTATTTCACGTTCGGGACCGGTCAATAGACTATTTTTTGTGAGGCTATGTTCAAGCTCATGTCTATACAGATAAGCCCGCTTCAGTTGACGCATTGGAAGACAACATTGAAGCATTTACTCGCGAGATACGGCCGAAACGTTGGAAAGAGTATGCCACAATTGGACTAAGCGGATGGACCATTTGAGTCACAGTGAAGGTCAACATTTGCATGAAATAACCTTCATATATTAAATTATATGGACCGTACTATCGATTCAAATGAAAATTTCATGCATTTTCTGAATTTGTCTGTTTTTTTTTGAAAAACTTTCCTGTAGCTTTTAAAAAAAACTCCCTTAAGTATCTTTACAACAAAATTAATGTGAAGTCGATAACTCTTCTGGATTTATGGGACATACGAAAGTACACGCAAACATCTCTCTTAAAATCCTTTGACTTACATTATTTAGATTCTAGGGACCTTGAAACGTCGATAAATGTAAACATTTGATCATCAACTTGAATCTTACTTAATTTGACTGATAGTATGTCGATTATTTTGTCCTGCATAGACCTGCGACTTACGTAAAAGTCCATGGTTTAAATCTCACGATCTTGGTGGGCATGATCCACTTCGCCTTGTCACGAGATAACCATGTAATGAAACCACTCGTGCAGAATATCAATTGTGTCTTGAGCTTTGTGATAGCAAAGTTTTATCATTTGCTCCGTGTTGCTCGTCAGGCCACAAGAAGTTGATGATCACTAACCTATAGCGATCGTCGTTAACGGAGTACAGACCATTGACGCCCTTAGCCCAAAATTCACTTCAAACAGTTACTTTATATTTGAATGCATTTGCACCTCATGAAGCTTACGTGGATTCGTCCGTTTTGCTTTTTCACGTATCTGCATTTATCCGGAAGTGGGCCTCATTTCTAAATATAATGTTTCTACCAAAATAGAGACGAATTTCCAACTGCTTCAAAATCGAATAAGCGGTTGTTTGGTTTTTTTATGGGTGCAGGCTCGAATTGCGACGCAAGATTCGCCATGTTGTGGTCGGCGACAGGCCAAATTCTTGTGAGCGACGCGGAATATCCTGTCTCAGATTCTGCTGTGCACTTTCTAGAACTTTCTAGAATGTTGCTCTTTTTGACGTACGAGTCTGGATTATGCACTGAGCTTGTGGGCTCGGATTTGGCCACGAAACGTTGAAGAGTTGAATAGAAAGGACGACTATGTACCCTCATCCCTAAAGATCAACTGCTCACAAATTTAATAAGCGAGCACACGAAGCTGGGTATAGCTGTTTGGCTTCAGCGTCTGGGTGAGTTAGATTTTGAATAGATGCAGGCCCAAATGACGACCCAAAATTTGCCATGTCGTCAGGTTCTTGGTTATGGATGACGCGGAATTAACTGCGTCAGATTCTGATGCACACTTTCACGAAGAGCGGTGATGTTTTCGGCAGAGCTTGCTTTTTCATTGAATTACGGGTGTTGGCTAATTGTGCACTGATTCGGTGGACTCGACTTTGACCACGAAACATTGAAAACTTCACTTGAAAGGACGACTATGTACCCTATACAAAAGGGGGCAACGCGCTCATCGCTTCTACATTACAAATAAATAATAAAGCCGTGCCATGATGATTTGCCTTTAGTGACTTATTAAGAGAAGATGTTTTGACAGAAAGTAAATGAAACAATATCCCTGCCACGAGCTGTCAAAATCAACCCGTCCTTATTGTAAAATCCTTTATATTTTTATGAAATCAATTGTTACTAATTTTCTATTTTTTTCAATTTGAAAAACCTGTTCGTGAAGTTTGACCCGTTTTCGAGTTTAAAGTTTCATATAAAATGGGAACTTTTTTTATGTTGTACGCGCACTCAAGGGGAAATGAATACCCTTATAATTATTATACACAGTGCTTGTAATTAGGAAGGAAGGAGAGGGTTTGAAAGGAGATACATTGGTTTTGAATGCCTGCACATTGTAATGAGTGGGAAATATTAAGTCTGGCAAAGATTTACACATTCGTGTAGTACGACTAAAAAAAGAATCTCTGTACTTCAAAGTTTGACCGAAATTGAGCTCAAGGGTAAACTGATTCATAAAAGAACGAGTATTACGGTTGAATTGTTTGAGGAGGGAAAAACTTCTTGCATCGTCGGAGAAAACCTAAACACTTAGCAGCACCTTTGGCGATGTCAAATATGATAGCTGTTCAGTCTCCTCGATGTAAGTACCACTCATGGAAAGTGGCATTGGAGGAGGGTTCCGCTTTTGCGATAGTAGACAACATTGAGTTTTCGAAGCATTAAATTCCACACGGTTTTTGAATCCCTATTAAACGTTGCTGTCAAGATCAGAATTTATTGAGCTTATCAAACGCTGCCGTTGGCATTCCACATCCGTTGGATGAGAATCTGAAAAGATTAGGGTACTATCATCAGCGAAACGATTTAGTGGGTTAGAAGTTTCAGACAACAGATCATAAATAAAATTAAGGAAAAGTGTCGGAGACATACCAGGTTTTTTTTGTGGATATTAGATTTAAACACGTCCAATACTACTTGAATTGAACGGTCCAAAAGGTAATTTCTAACCCAACGAAGAAGGGATTCATCAATATCAAGTGCAATAATCATACTTTCTCCAAAACGATGTAAAGATTTGCTCCACTGCTCCGTGAGATGAACTGGTGATCTCATCAGTGTACCTATTGCAACGAAAGCTTCTTAATCCAGAGCAGTATGGCTTTCAAGATATTTCTTAAGCTGACAATTGATCACTGTTTCCATGACGTTGGAAAGAAGGGATGTAAGTGAAATTGGACTATAGTTTTTTACAAATGACCAGAAATTTGTACTACCTTTAAGACATTGTAGTAATTTCGGTTTGTGCAAAAATTTGGTTCGTCGAAAATGACCGTTGCAGGTCTTTCTAGCTTGTTTGAACTTCTTCTGGTTTTCATAAATGGGGTTAGCTTTATAAATCCGTAAACTTACATCTTTGATCTTAATAATCGTCTTACAGCTCGAATGAAACTACTACCTTATATATTGTGCCTTTTTATTTCAGTGCATTATAATCAAAAAAAAGTGGTTTAATCAAAACTTCGAAGAATTAAATTCATCTGTTTTCAAATCAAATATCCATACTCATATACATAAACCGTTCATTTTGACAGTTCTTATAATGGAAATCTATTTTTCGATTAATATTTAATTATTATATTGAAACTTCAGTTTTTTTTTACACGAGAAATCAAAACTTTTTTGTTGAGCAAGTGATAACCTGTGTAATTAACTTAATGAACCAAAAACACCTTTAATAATTGTTTGTTATTTTAATTAAACAAAAAAAATTAAATTAAAAAATAAATACGAGTCCACATTTTATGTGTAAAAAATTATTAAAAACATTTTAAGATGAATAGCAAACTACATCCTCGCCCTTTTTTTCGTTTCCTTTGTTGGCTGAAGGATAAAGGACATACTCGTATTCCCACAACCCTGTTTTTCACTTTAAATATCCTTTTTGGTCTTTGTGACACGTTTTTCTTTTTGTAACTGTTGAGTAAGCATGGGGCTTAGAAAAATACGAAACATTTTCATCTTTTTTTCACTCTTTTCACCAAGTTCAAGTAGGACCAAAGCAAGATCTTGGAAAAGCCTTTAAGTAAATGAAATAAAAAAGGATGATGTCGTTCGAATATTAATTGACTTTTGTAAACCATTTTTGGAAAAATAGCACACAGTTTGAATATTTTCATGTTTTTGAGTAGAAAACATTATAAACAAATATTAAATCCTCCAAAATGTATATTCTTTAGCCATAAATGTCCTTAATGTGGAATTACCCACACGAAACTTCGTCTTTGATCAAGAAACAGCGTAAAGCATATGTATGTTCCTCGAAAAGGATATTAATTTATGCTCAATTCGGATTTCCCTTCTTCCGGTTTGACTTTGATTGCTATTTACATCGCTAAAACCTCTGCTCCAAGATTGGTTTTCGTTGAAACGTATGCTAAACGTTTTCCCTTTTGGAAAACTAAGTTAATTTTTTGAGTTATGTTTATTGAGAAATCGAAATTGGTAAAGAAATGAAAATAAATAAAAATATTTATATTCACACATAAAAGTCAAAAGAAATCAACTTTATCAATAAATGAAAAATGGTTGTTGTTGTGTTTGGAAAAAAAAGAACTTTAAAAAAAATATATTGTACTTAAGTCCAAGGGCATGTCGTGCAAATGTTTTGAAAAGATTTACCCTCTCTCGGTTACCCTCGGTTTGATGGATAGAGTGTGTTGTGTATGTTTATGTGTAGAATTTGTATATAGAGCGAGTGGGTAGAGTTCGTTGAAAGTGTTTATTTTTATTTGCTTTTTATAACACCACTCTTATTATCTTATCGAAAAGAAACCTTTTTCTCTTATCGTGCTGTGATTTATTTTACTACTCAAGACAAAAACAAAAACAGAAACAAATCGAAGAAATTTAAATGGAAAGTGTCAGCACTCGTTTCAAATGTGGGGTGTTTCTGCTCAGGGATTTATTTTATTTTTTATTTGTTAAGTATTTGAAGACTTGTTTTAATTTTGTTTTTTTAAATATTTACTGATAGTTAGATAAACAATATGAGCAGTGCAGTGGCTCCAAGCTAAGCTCGGACACCTTCGAAATTTATATTTTATTTATTGCAATGCAACAATTATATAAATTCTGAAAAAAATGAACACTGTTTTTATAAAATACTTTTCTTGTTATCCTCATGGATTCTTTTTGAATACTTCTTAGAATCAAAACTATTGTTAATTTTTTATTTACCTTCTTGATTGATTAAGCAATTAGGGTAACCATTTAATTTGAATGTTTTTACAATATTTAAAAGTGGACATTTTGATTCATACTATTTTTTGAGTGAATTCAATGTAACACAATTTTATGAATTTACTTTCTTTTGTACCTACATTTGTGCAAAAAAAAATACTACCTGTGCAAATATAGCGCATGTGCATTGTGCATGTCTTTGCATCATGACGAAATGCCATAAGACTGGCGAAAAGGTATTATTTGCCCTATACACAAGAAAGGAGTTGTCACAACGTGCAGGAACTATAGAGGTATCACGTTGTTGAGAACCGCTTATAAGATTATTCTCCTCTATCCTACAAGAACGGATACGTAAAAACTATCGTCGGACAATATCAGTGTGGCTTCATCCCATGCAAATCAACAGCCGTTCAGATTTGTACCTTTATGCAGAATTTTTAGAATTTAGTATTCTAACCAAGGTTACGTCTCATTGTCATTCTGGAAGAGTTACCCGTCATGAACACATGACCCTAACTCGATTGCTTTCATGGGCCCCAGTCTCTGCCAAGTATTAGTTTGTTGTCTGTTTCTAATCATGGGAAATCCGGCTCGAAGGACCAAAATGTTTAAAGTTACACTCCATAAGTAAGTTCAACTTTAACAAAAACATACAATTTAATAAATGAGAAATAAAACACACTTCTGAATTTCAGTAATTCTACATTTTATTAGTGACCTTTATGTCACCTTCAGGTTCTTAAAATTCTTCATAACACATAATATAAACCAATTACATAAAATAGCGTTCTGGGCGATTTGTGGGCGGCGACATCAAACAATCTTTTTATAGACTTTAAGGCCGCCTTCGATAGCATATCTAGGGTAGAATTATACAAAGCAAAGACAGAATTTCGAATCTCAAGAAAATTGACTCGACGTACTTTGGCCATGACCATTAAAAAAATACGTAGTCAGTTGTTCAAAGCAAACAGAGCCTACTAATAAGTCTGTCAAACCTTATTAAATTCAGAAACCTTATACCATAACTTCCAAGTTGCTGAGATACTAGACTATGGTTCTGCCAGTTCTAGAAGAAAATCTTACAGTGAATTGTAGGCCTCCTATGTTAGGAAGGACGATTACGAAAAAGCTATTGTCAAGATCTGTATGCAATCTACCTGGAAGAAAATATAATTTGAATAATTAATCTCTCTAGACTTCGGTGATATAGACATCTAGCTCCCATGAACGAAGAAGACCAGCCCGGAAAGTCATCTGTTGTACATTTTATGATAGACGACGGAATTGAAGAACTTGCTGACGCTGCTGGAGGGATAGCGTAGATCAGAAAGCCTGAAGACTTGAGGTGCGCTACTACCCTACAAAAATGTGTAATATGCTTATGTTGTACCAAATGTTCTAGTATGATCACACATTCATTAAAAAATCTCTGAAACTCCTAATATATTATTAACTTTCTATTGAAAGCTTTTGTGAATTGAAAATTTAGAAATTCTTCGTCATTTTAAGATCTCTGGGTGTGCGAGTGTACGGCAGCTCGTTCGTTTGCAGTAGTGATGTGAGAAATCCCAAAGTAACTATTACTTCAAGTAATCGATTACTTACTCGAGTAAAGATTACCAGTCGAATCGATTTCTTCTAGTAACTTTTGGATTTGATAACTTTTAGTTACTTTTGGATTTGCATTTAAGCTTGGTCCCAAGCAAGATGTCTCCAGTTAAGCGCCAAGTTGGTTGAGGTCATACTTTGCACTTGTGCGCTGTCTTGAGGGTGTGGATTCGAAGACTTTTCGGGCCGGAGCATTGGTTTCCATGCGCTCTACGTGACCCAGCCATCTTAGTCATTGGACTTTTACCCTTCAAGCTAAGTCTGCGTCGCTGTACAGCATGTACGGCTAGTCGCTCATTCTTCTGCGCCTCTCCCCTTCGATGAATACGGGACCGTAGATCACACGAAGAACTTTTCTTTTGAAACGACCCAAAGTGCTTTTATGTGGTTTTGTTAAAGTACATGCTTCTGTAACGTACAGCAAAACGGGGATGATAAGGCTCTTATATAGCAACACTTTGGTTCCTCTATAGAGGACTTTTCCACTCAATCGCTTTCTTAGCCCAAAGAAACAGCGGTTAGCAGATCTTCGTTTGATCTCAGCGCTGGTGTTGTTTTCTGCGTTTACAGCGGAGCCTAGGTAGACGAAATCCTTGACTACCTCAAAGTTACGTCTGTCGATGGTGACGTTTTAACCAAGACGTTGGTGTCGTAGGTCCTTTCTTGACGAGAGTATGAACTTTGTTTTGCCTCATTAACCGTTAAACGTTGAGGCTCTGCCTCAACACTCACTAAAGCTCCATTGGCATCACGCTGAGTTCTTCCACAGACTTTTGAAAGAAAGTGCCTCTAGAGTTGACGTGTGAGCTTTGCCCTATTCTTTCAAGCACGATGTTGAAAAATCGCATGACAGCGCATCACCTTGTCGAAAAGTTTTTTTCACATCGAAACTTTCTGTTAAGTTGTTTGCGACCATATATTATCCATGGTAATCCTGCGCAAACGGAGGAGTTTTTCGATGATAATATGGTGTGTGGCGATTTGGTGTTCTTGGTGTTAAGGCAGAGAAGATTTTGTAAGCAATGTTAAGTAGACTGATTCCTCTATAGTTTCTGTAGTCGGGCAAATAATACTATTTATCAGATAAGTTATTATATCCAGCTGATTTGAAGAGCTCGGCATTCAAGCTATCCTCTCTGAGATAGGCTTTATTAGACTTCAGCTTAGATATGGCAACCATTACTTCGTCTAAGTCGCGAGAACAGAATTGTTGGCTTTCGTCGTCTATGTTGAATGGATCATCCTGCCTGACAGCGTAATTCAATACGTTCGTCGTTGTCATTCAATCTGAAGAAGTGGTCCTTCCATATCATCTGCATTGACTCTTTCATCTTTGCAGCTTTCGGTTCTAGGTTTATTAACTTGTGAAACTCTTTTCATATGTTCATAAGACTTTCAAACTTCATACCTGCTTTTAAACCTCGCAATATCTTCGACCGCACGCTTCTCATGCTCTCTCTTTTTTTTTCTGAAAAGTTCGTCTAGCCTCTTCTGCTCATAGGGCTTTCGTCCTTTTATGCAGCTTGAAAGCGATGTTAGCTCCTTGGAAATTTCGGACATCCATGATGCTGGAAGCGTGTTTAGGTAGATTGATCTTGAAAATTACAGTTTCTTTATGAATGTTGAGGTGTGGAAAACGCGTACTGGCTACCATGACAAAATCTATGAGCCTGAATCCGTTGTCGGAAGTGTTGTCGTACAGGCAGTTTTTTTCCGATTATTCCACCAAAGATGTCTTACCTTCGTGGCTTGGCATTTTAAACCGCCCAGGACAATTTTTAATATCTATGCTAAGACACTGCTCGATGAACATATCCTTGGAGTTGTCATCCTTCTCTTCTGGGGGGGCGTGTGCGCATACTGGGTAATGTTGCCTAGCTAAGCTTTGATGCGGATGGTCATGAGGCGCTCATTGATGCACCTATAGCTTAACACTTGTTGTCTGGCATAGCAGTAACCATAATAAATATCGCAGTTTTTTATAATCTTTTTGTACTGCCCATTCTTTCGTATTTTCTGGATGGTCTGCTTTATAGCAGTCTTCGGCCATATTAAGAATAACTATTGTATTAATTTTTGCATTTCTTAAGGCTCATAAGAGGTTAAAATCTTTTTTTCTTCCACAACATTAGTGTTTTCCTTTCAGTTTAATCAATTTCATTTTTAATCAAACAAATAAATCTGAAATTTCGCCGAATCTAACATTCAAGGTGAACTTAGCGGTTTTACAATCATTTTATCAAAACCTACATTATTTTTTATCATAGATAACCTAATTTTTAATTTTTTTTTTAGTATCTTTTTACTAAAACAATATTCTTAACGCTCACTTCATTTCGTATATGAATATTGAATACCCCCCTCTTAATACACTTAAATATAAAATCTGCTCCAAATAGCCTCAAAAATCTTGATTAATTCGACTACGTCAGCAACAACTTTATATCTAACATAAACAACTAAACAAATCATAACATCAAAACGCAGTTTTAATATTTTAAGCGAGAGCGATAATCTGCCACTGCCACAGTCGCCGCCGCCGTTTTCAGCCCACCTGCCGCTTTCTACCTTCTCTCCTATATAAACACGTAAACAAATATTAGAAAAAAAAATAAAATAGATTCCAAATATCAAATAAACAAACTGAAAAATTGAAACCACCATAAACAATATCTTTTCTACAATTGAGATAGCTCAATGGTGCTACAAAAACAAAGCATGCCACCCTATATTTCAAAGTATGAAAGTATGAAAGTATGAAAGTACAGAGGCTAGTACAGAAGTCGGGTACGGGTATCTCTCTGATACAAAATCATTATATATTAAAAGAAATAGTTTTTGAAATTTGTGGCATTTTTATGGGAATTGCTTTGCTGTGCTATTTAGTAGTCGGCGGCGGTGGGCGGCGGCGGTTACACTATTTTGCTTTGGTCAGCCTGGCACTGGGAGTCACATGTTGGAGGCGGCTGGGGGCGGCGGCGTCAATGGCCGGCGCGGGGCGTAGCGGTAGCGATGGTGGTACCAAAAGCAGCAGCGGGAAACGTCTCCACCAACGCAATTGAATTGTTGGTTTCTCAAAAATAAAATAAACAGTTTTTGATAGTTTAACTTTGAAATAATAAGATTTCGATGACAGAATTTAAACAGAAAAAAGACCTGCATCTTTGTCGACGTTATTTTAAAATTCTTTGTTCAACTATTTTGGTACAGTGAGGTGAAAATTTTGAGTGTAGAAAAATATATTTTATCTGGTTGTTCATTTTTATAATTTAAAATTTAGTTTATATTTCGCCTCAAGCATTGTACTTTTTATTTAATTTTTATAATCGGAACTTTATAATGGGTGATTTTTAGACGTGTGATTTTCAATCTGTTTTTTTCTGGATTTTCGGATTTGGGCTTTTTTACAGCTGTCACTTAATTTATGCTCAGTTTGGTTTGCCAATTTATAGTGAATATACTTTCACTTAAACAAAGTTTGCAAAACTTCCAAATTTATTACCAAAGTTCGAGTGACACATCAATTAAAGAAAAATTTTGGTGAGAACATGATTTTGAGTCGTGAGACAGTGGCCACGAAGATCTTGCGATTTATATCCGGTGAAATATTATTTGTGGTGCTATCTAAAATCACTTGTCTACGCAGATAAACCCGAAACGATTTATACCTTTCAAGAGATTTTTCGGCACTTTTTTGTTGACATACGGCCCAATTGCTAGAGAAAGTGTCCGAAAATTCTTTGACGTTAGGCTAAAAGGACTTAAGTCAGAAACTAATCACACGGACTCCATGAACTTAAGATAATTATATCAAAACAAATATGAATTTTCCTGTCTTATTGTCTTAAGACTAAACTAGAATGATGTTTAACAGTTTGTCTAGATTCAAGTTGTAAGTATAAAATGAAAAAGATGAACAAAAGGCCGTTACACAAAATCAAAAACCTTGAATTCCATGTTTTTCTCTTATGACCTTTTTATCTTACACCAAAAAATTGTATCTCTCATTGGAAATCATATTTAAAACATTGTGGCGAAATCTTTATAAAAAAGCTTAATTTCTGTCTATTATCTAAAAACAGAATTAAACAGAAGTAATTACGATTTCAGAATTTTTGTACACATCACTTTATAAGCAAAATTAGCTTTTCAATATACGAGTTAAACATTGTTTGCATTTCAGTGGCGTAGGAGTTTTACACAAGACACACAAATTCATTGCAACAAAAAGAACCGCTTCAACGTGTAGGCAAATTCTCGTGCATAAATCCAAGTCCAGGAAAAGGAAATGAGTAGGTGTGTGGATGGAAAAAAGTTTATTCATTCACATTCCAATTAAGTCCCTATCCCTATTTTCGAAATTACTGATGTTGAAATTACTTACTTCTGTAAGTTAAGGATGGATTGTTAATCAGAAAATAGCCCTAGACTTTTGTTTGACTTGTTTCGTTCTCGTGAAAATCGAAAAATGTCAGTCTCATCTCAGTAACGTTTCATTTCTTCTAAGTATTTTCTTTGTCAGGATTTTGTAATAGGTCTCCCAGTGAAAAGTTTAATCTCTAATGTCGTTTCAACTTAGGTCCACGGTTTTATAAAATGTATTGTGTTATTGACATTAAAATGTCTTCTTATTTCAATGCTTTGATACCTTTAAAAAAATAGGTTAAACAAATGGGAGATAGATGTTTAATTTTTGTATCCATAAACTACTAAGTTGCAAGTACAATATCGTCTGGTCTTGTTTTTAACGAGGCCGAGACTTTTCTCTCCAGCTTTAGTAGTGAATAAATAAATATAAAAAATTCGTTAAGGGCCAGGTACACAAGATTCAAATTCCGAGGGGTCACAAAATACATAAATTTCTTAGTTTTGAATAGAAGATTTCGAAATTCAATTGCGACAGAAATACGACCCCATACAAAAAGAAGTCTCCAAACAATTAATTCAGTAATAATAGTTACAAACTATACAAAACAAACTGGCTTTGCAATAAAATGTTATGTGGAAACATAAAGTAGTGAGTGTCGATGCTCAGAATATGGAAAGATCACTTCTCCAAATTCTATAACGGCGATGACGAACGGAATTCCGCTGTAAGGGAGATAGAACCACTCAACCTCGGCGACGCAGATCAACAATTCCGCCTACCCGACCTTGACGAAGTGAAGATAGCTATATCTAAACTTAAGTCAAACAAAGCTGCTGGAGCTGACGGCATCACCGCCGAACTATTCAAAGCAGCAGGCGATGACTTGGTAGGGAGCATGCACCAACTCATCTGCAAAATATGGTCGGAAGAAAGCATGCCCGATGAGTGGAATCTCAGCATATTGTGCCCGATACATAAGAAAGGACACCCTCTAAACTGCGCCAACTACAGAGGCATCAGTCTCCTTAACATTGCGTATAAGATCCTCTCTGCCGTATTATATGAACGTCTGAAGCCATTCGTCAACAACCTGATTGGTCCTTATCAGTGTGGGTTCAGACCAGGAAAGTCCACTATCGACCAAATATTGACACTACGGCAGATCTTGGAAAAAACCCAGGAGCTTCAAATCGATAACCACCATCTATTTATCGATTTTAAAGCCGCGTATGACAGCATCTATTGGGAAGAGCTCTACAGAGCAATGTCTAGTTTTGGCATCCTTCTCAAACTTATCCGTTTGTGCAGAATGACAATGGAGAATGCACGCTGCTCTATCAAGGTCGGGAAAGATCCACCGATGCATTTGATATCAAAAAAGGTTTTAGGCAAGGCGATGCACTGTCATGCGACTTCTTCAACATCGTTCTGGAAAGAATTGTGCAAAACTCAACCGTCAACACTAGAGGCACAATCTTCCAAAGGTCCATCGAATTACTCGGATACGCAGATGATATTGACATAATTGAAAGATCAAAGCGTGATGCCAGTATAGTGTTTTTGAGCATTGCGACGGAAGCGAAGAAGATGGGTTTAGTGGTCAAGACCAAGTATATCAAAAAAGGACATTGAACAACGACGTCTTGGACAAAACGTCACCATCACCAGCTATAACTTCGAGGTAGTTAAGGGCTTTGTCTACCTAGGCACCGCGATTAACACTGACAACGAGCGCTGAAATCAAACGAAGAATAACTCTTGAAAATCGCTGCTTCTTTGGACTTAGAAGGCAATTGTGAAGTAAAGTCCTCTCTCGAGCATCTAAAATCACCATCTATAAGACACTCATCATCCTGGTTCTCATTTATGGAGCTGAGGGTTGGACCCTGTCTAAGAAAGATGAGAGCGTCTTAGGATGCTTCGAGAGAAAAATCCTTCGGGTGATTTTTGGTCCCGTACGCATAGATGGAGAATGGAGGAGAAGATATAACGACGAACTGTACGGACTGTACAGCGACACTGACCTAGTTAGCAGAATTAAAGTCCAACGGCTTAGATGGCAAGGTCATGTAGAGCGGATATACATCA
Source organism: Eupeodes corollae (assembly GCF_945859685.1). NCBI lineage: Eukaryota > Metazoa > Arthropoda > Insecta > Diptera > Syrphidae > Eupeodes > Eupeodes corollae. The sequence continues at coordinate 223,745,559 of NC_079147.1, forward strand.
ACGCTCTAGCCCGAAAGGTCTTCGAATCCAATCCCGAGCGACGGCGCAGTAGAGGAAGACCGCGACTCAGGTGGCGCACCCAGGTGGGAGAGGGCCTCAACCAACTTGGCGTGCGAAACTGGAGACAGCTAGCTAGGGACCGAGCTGGCTGGAGACGCATTTTGGTTGAGGCCCAGGTCCGCCCTGGAGTGTAGTGCCACCTTAAGTAAGTAAGTAAGTAAGTTAGAGAAAGTCTACTTAACATCGTCTATAAAATCTTCTCTGACGTAATATGTGAACGTCTAAAAAAACTTAACAGAACCTTTCGATGTCAAAAAAGGTTTTACACAAGGGTGCGCAGAGCTCTCACGTCAACACTAGGGGCACTATCTTTCAAAAGTCCAATTACTACAAACATGCTGATGACATTGACATATTCGAAAAAACTGAGCGTGATGTCAATGGGGCTTCTGTGAGACAGAGGCGGTAAAAATGGGTTTAAAGTTAAATGAGGGCAAAACAAAGTATTAGCTCTCGTCAAGAAAAGACTAACAAGACTGACATCTCGGTCAAAACGTCACCATCGACATACGAAACTTTGAGGTAGTCAACCTAGGCTCCGCTATTAAAGCAGAAGTTTCCTATGCTTAGAAAGCAATTGAGTAGCAAAGCCCTCTTTCGAGGGACCAAAGTGTTCCTATATAAGACCCTTTACATCCCCGTCCTGCTATACAGTGCAGAAGCATGGACTATGACAAAAGCGGATGAAAGCACCTTGGTCGGTTCGAGAGAAAAGTTCTTCGTGTGATCTACTGTCCCATACTGTACACATAGAAGGGAACTGGAGTACAGCGACGTAGACTTAGCAAGAAGGGTAAAAGTCCAACGACTAAGATGGCTGAGTATTTGAATCCACACCCACAGGACAGCGGAGTAGGGGAAGACCACACACAAGTGGAAAGTGATCTTACCTAATTTGGAGTGCGCAACTATAGCCATCTAGCTAGGGACCGAGCTAGATGGAGAAGTTTGTTGAGCTTACTAGTTAAGCCGGAAATAAAATATTAATAGTATAAATGGGAACGTCAGTTTGCTTGTTTATTTGCCTATCTTTCACGTCGCAACGGTGCAATATTTTGACACTACTTATTTTTGTTTAAGAAGCTTGAGACTGGAGATTATTTTACTCTATTTTTTACAGCATCAAAATATTTAAAATCCACCGCTAACTCTTATAATCAAATATTCCATATATTCCATTCTTCGAAAACTTATTAGTAGCATATTTGTACGTGCTTTTTGCTATTGGACCTATAATTGTTCATAATCATTTGGTGTTTCTTCTTTTAATTAGTGGGTTGGGTACAGTTGGGCGGTTTAAAATCGATGTCGAGGGCGATATGGCACAAACGAAATTTGTTTGAAATTTAGTTGATAGCTATTCTGAACTTATGACCAGTGTTTACGGTGATTTACAGAATAGCAAACATAAAGATCAATGTCTATGTCAAAGAGCGAATCAAGCATCAAGAAAACATGTTTTTTTTAAAAGAAATTAAAAACTATTAGATGAAGTAGCAAAAGATTTGAGGAAATATTTGTCAATAGAAGCAGTCATGAAGTTCATTTCCAGTAAAGTTTCGTACCTCATTTAAGCTGTCCAGTGTGCCCCACACAAGGCTTCGTGTCACACAACTTAGGCGAAACACTTTATTAGTACTGATATTTTAACCGACGGCGTTGGAAAGGGTGAACATCTAATTATTCCTCCAATTTATGTTATTTCTACAGATTTATCACTCCAATTCAAAAGGCTGTAATTCTCTATTAAAGTTAGTTTCGCTATAAAAATTATTAAGGTGCAATATGTACAATAACTAGAATCCCTTCGTTCTTTAACCTAATAAATAACATTTAATTTAGAATACAAAATAATATTAAACCAATAATTTAACATTAATAAATATTTAGTTCAATGAAACTGTTTTTTGAAGTACATTTATAGATAACTCATGTATACTTGCCCTCAAATCTCTGTGTTAATTTGATTTCCGTTTACCACGCGGGCAAAGCCACGAATCATGGCTATTAAATATCATTGATCATAGCGTTTTAATGTTAATTTTTACCGTAACAGTTACACAAGTCTGTCAACTTTTAAATAATTAAGATCCAACCCTACAAATTGATAGGCTATTCAACAATAAACCTTGGATTTTGCGTTTCCCAATAATAGTTTATTAACGACACTTAAAAAAGTGTCTCATCGTTAAAGAAAATGTTTTGATTAAAATATTGATAATTTTTAAATATTTCAATTTCTATATCAACGAAGATGTGAAGTTGCTGCTGATCGACCCGCTTAAGTTCTTGAGTTAACTGAACTTAAAAGCCTTAATACCTGAGCTTTTATGCCCAATGCAATGTTATGTCGTTTGTGGAATGGCCTTTTCTTAGGTTTTCGTTAACACTACAGACAAAAGTTTTGATTCATTGAATCAGTGATATGCGTCAATTTTTCACATAATCGCTGACCGAAGGGTCCTACAGGATGACTACAAAGGTCTTAAGTTTTGTGAAATTTTTACAATTTTTGTAGTGCCGTATAACAATTTCTAAGCGTCCATCAAACTAGAAAACATGGAAATGCTTGGTACCATCGGAAATACTTCTCTAACTAACTTGGCTTACATCTTTTTTGAAATTTATAATTTTTCGGAGATGAAGTTACACCTTTTTCAGAAGATATTGTCTAAGATTGAAAAGGTTATTCTAATCTTTTGATAGGGAGCGTATCAAAATGCTTTATTTTAAAATACTATACTACCAAAACACTGTATCTTAAAATTCTTTATATCAAAATTCTGTTCATCAAAATTCTGTTTTTTAAAATGCTGTAAATAAAGCTGAAAAATAAAAATAGTTTTTAAAATTTAAGAAAATGCGCACTTTTTTACGTAATCAAATCGATCTATATTTTTTAACCTAATAACAGCATTTTGAAAAACAGAAAAATTTATCAAGATCAAATCGAACCCATTTGCGTTGGTGATTAATAACGATACATGTGTAGACTCCTAGGAAATCATTTTGTATTCGAAATTGCAATCAGATGCAGCTGCCGTTTGTCCATAGGCAACTTTCTTGTTCTTTTTAAAAATATAGATAAAGAAAATAAACAAACAAAATTAACAAATTAGTTATTCTCTTTGAAATAAAAATAGCTTAAAACTTTAAGGTTTTGGTGGATCTAGACTATTTGATTTTAATTGATCTTACTTAAATTTTATAAAACTTTTAATCCACACATTAACGTTACATTAGTGTAAGAAAGAACTAGGTAACATTTATTCAGGTCACTTGGGCGTATACGCATTTTTTTATTTCAAATGCATTATTCTTTTTTTTTACCTGAATAATTGTTTAAATTCTTTGACTCAGTCAGTCAAATGCAATATACATATTCATTTTGTTACTTAAATAGCTTTAGGAATAACACTCTCAGTCTCGAAGACTCATATTTATATCCTTAGCTTATCAACTTAATTTAAAAAAAGAAGTAAAAACCATTTAAAAACCAGCATGTTTCCAAATGTTTTTGATAATATTTTAATTTCGTTCGCCAATCTGCAACATATTGAAGCTCAGGTGATTATTCAATTTAAGAAAAAGTTTATAAAAACCCAAAGTTTGAACCTCAAAATTTACATTTTTAATCCAAACAAAATCATAAAAGCTTCAAAGAAAAATCGCTTACCACTATGAATTAATAATGAACATAACTATGTACCACAGTTCTTGAACATCCCCTGCTCCACAACCAACAACAAAATATTTACATATACATTATACACTCAAAAGCTAGGCATATAGGTACTTTGCCTAGTGCTGTATACATTTAAACCAATCATATCCCTAGACTTTAATGGTATTCTATTATTCAAACAATTTCGCCCACAATTATAGCACTTTGTTGAATTTATTCAAAAACGAAAAATTAATAAAAAATAAAACCATCGCAATGATTGGAAAACAAATTAGATTTTCACAAATGGAAAAGGTTTTACAAAAACATAAATATCCATAATATATACACATACGTATTCATAATGTTTATATTTAAATTTTTACCTACAATATAGCCTTTAATTAATTGACGAACAAATTTCATACAAAAACAATATTTCGTGTGGTCCCACAACCACACAATAACCTTTATATTAGAGCTTCAGAGTGCGCCTTTTATGTTGTTTTAACTCTTTGTTTGCAATATCCGAATAGATATTTCCGTTTACACATACATCCAGATGCAGATAAATACAAATACATATAAATATATATGTTTATCAGCTTCCAATAAATAAAACACTTGTTTCATATTTATACAAACATTGAAATATACTCATTCTATACTCGTAGTCTACCCTGCAGGATGTGTTTTTGAAATTCAAACAAAAATCCCAGAAATACTCTCGTACAGTGGAAATATAATTTAAATAGTTTGTTATTAAATATGCGGCTACAAAATGATATCCATTTAATTGAGTTTATTTAACGTTGGCAGCTGTGCGGTATGCTACCGAAATTGTGTGAAGGATTATTATGGTCAGTTTTATTAAATTTCCACAATAAATAACAAAAAAATGTATTTTAATTTTTTGAATGTTTCAACTTTCAACAGGATACATTCATTTACCCTTTGATGCACTTTTTGAAAGGACAACACATTTTTATAAATGATTTAAACTTTTATAAAATGAACTTGGGTTAGGCATTTATTATAAGAAAAATTATATTTATTTATAAAACTACTTCTAAATATAATTTTATAATAATTACCTTTAATTTTATAAAAAATAAGAAATTAGAAATTAAAATTATTGAGTCAAGAGTTTAATAAAATATTCATTTCCTAAAACGGTGCAACAAAATGTTTCAGGAGATGTTTTAAGGATATTTTATTTTGAAATTCTTATGTTGCACTCAAAAAAAAAAGAAACGTGTTTTAAAATAAGTTAGGCGAATATTCTTAACTTTCATTGCACTTACGGTCCTTCTTTCCAAGTTTATTAGACTAATTAACTATCAGCTTAAGAAATATCCCGAAGGGCGAAAGCAAGAGTGCGACTTTCTCAGCAATAGGTCCACTATTAATCTCACCGAATAGTAGAGCAAAACCTTTACATCGTTTTAGAGAGAGTAAGATTATTGCACTTGATATTTCAAAAGCATTTGATAGGGTTTGACATCGGGCTTTCTTATTGAAAATGAGTGCTTTCAGTTTTTATTTATCCCCTCTCCACTGGATAAGTAATATCCTTTCGGTTTCGTTAATATAAGTAGTACTGTATAAGTGGTATGCCACAGGGTTCTGTTCTATCTCCTTAACTCTTTCTCATCTTAAATAATGATCTCCTTTCTGCAACTTCTACCTAGCCGTTGCCAAAATAGTAGCAAAAGTTATACTGGAACGCATCAGAGAACATCTTGAGGTGACACTCGATGCCGAACAATCAAGATTGATCATGTCAACACCCTGCGGATCATTATTGAACAGTGCGTTGAATATCGGTCCCCACTAAACCTGCTGTTCATTGACTTCGAGAAGGCCTTTGATAGCGTTAGCAGGGAGTATATCTGGTAAGCTTTACGGAGGAGAGGCATCCCAGAAAAACTAATTGCTATTATTAAAGGAGCATATGATGGATCCAAATGTCACGTTCTGCACGAAGTTAAGTTGTCGGATGATTTTGAAATCCGAAGCGGAGTCAGACAGGGTTAAACTCGATCAAATGACAACAAGTGTGGAGAGAGAAGCAGAAGTTGTGTGGCTAAAAATTAATTCCGGCAAAACAAAAATGATCAGCCTCGGAACCCAACCAACCTCTCAAATAAATATTTCCTCGCAACCGGTGGTAAAAGTGGAAAGCTTTCAATACCTTGGAAGTATCTCCTCCATCGAAGACGGAACCAAGCAAGACGTCATCTGCAGCATCTGCAAAGCTAAAGCGGCGTTCGGTATGCTGTTGAAAATTTGTAGCAATAACTCGATCAGCTTGTAGTACCCCGTAGCGTGATGGTTAGTGCGGACTGTCAAGCGAGGGTTCGTGGGTTCAATCCCTGCCTCTGCCATCTTAATTCAAAAAATAAAAAAAAAGTTTTGCGGGTGCTGGCTATTGCGAGGAATTGAAAAATCCTTCAAGAGTAATTCTTGTCATGAGAAGTGCTTTCTCAAATAAGCCATTCGGATTCGGCATATAAACTATAGGTCCCTTCCATTTCTGACAACATTACTCGCATACAGGAATGGTTGAGAGTTGTAAGTCACTAGGACCTGGTTCTTGCGCCACGCAATTTATTTGTATGTAACAAAGAACAAAGCTACGACTGTTTCGCACAAATGTCGAGACTGTGCTTCTTTATGGGTGCAGCACGTGGCAGGTTACTTTAGCCATTTTAGGAAAGCTGCAAACCATCGTGATGGTCTTCATAACACTCTAAGGATTTTCTAGCCAAACCGTGTATCAAATGAGGTCCTTCATAGAATTACAGGCCAGCAAACTATAGACTATAATACGAAGGCGTAAGTGAAAATGTATTGGACATACGCTTCGAAAAGGTTACGACTGCATTGCAGGCCAAGCAATGCAGTAGAATCCGCTCACCCACGAAAGAAGAGCTGGACTACCGAGAAGCACATGACGCTCGAAAGTCGATGTGAATTCAGCGTCACTAGGCAAGAGTTGTAGGGAGCTAAAACACATCTCCGGAAACCGTACACGATGGCGGGTAGGCGTAGTAGAGGCCCTATGCTCCTTAGGTGTTCCCAACGGACTTAACAGGTCTGAGGACCTAAGTAAAAAGTACCAAGTTTCTGCAAATTCTTATCCAATTCATTGTTTCGTTACCTTTTACCGTTTTTCGACTCACGTCCCACTTATTACGACGAAGCTCATTTAATTCCGCCCTAAACAGCATTGTTCATCTGTACAATTTGAATTAAAAACTGAGTGGAATTAAATGGTTCAAAAACCCAATGCTGTCTTGTATCGTTAAAACGTGATATACCCCCTTATAATTAAACTGAAAATCTCGATATTCTCGGTATGTGTGCCCAGAAATTCTTGTGTAACAATGTCGCTAAAAATTCCGCAAATTGTTTAGGAATCTTTAGGCGATGAAATAAATGTGGGTCGCCTTCTGATCTGGCTATTGTCTTTAAGACTTAGATACGTCCAAAGCTTTATGCTTAAGCTCCCATCTCTGCGCTGCGCTGGTGCTTTTGCAACTTACTTAAGCCTCTTGGACAGTATTTCATGGAGGTCATATAAATTGATGGTTATAATATCATCATTGGTTTATTTACATCACTTGAATATCGTCGTAAAGTTCCTTGTCTCACCTTTTTATACCGGTTGCATGAGTTGCATTGCTTCTCTTAAACAGTTTAACCTTGATACTTGCGGTTTCAGTAATACTCATCAGTAGAACCTCGATTCCATCTTTGGTCGTACAGAGTTTCGTTCTTTAGTCGTGCTACGCGAATGTGGAATGCTTTCTACACTGCACCTCCTTTTAAACCCTCTCTTCCCTTCCTAATGCTCACACTGTGTGAATTTGCACTCATAAACAAATAAATAAGGGACTAGGAATGAAGGGGCACTAATTTGAGAAACCACTTTTCATGACAAGAATTAGGTACTCTTGGAAAACGAGTCAATTCCTTGCAAGAGGCGGTATCCGTGAACAAATTGCTTAATCCTTTGACAAGATTTAGGACTTGAATACTTGATTACAAACTTCGGAGTAATACTACCATATACGGAGCGAACCAAAGGAAGTTGAGAAAATAGAACCCTGTATACCGCAAGGATGTGTCCTAGGACCAACCTTGTATCTCTTATTTACAAGGTATATTTTAGAAGATATAACTGGCACCTTTCCTTTCCTTTTTTGTACATGCTGTCGTCTAGAAAGGACATACAACACCGACGTCTTGGTCAAAACGTCACAACAGATGTAACTTTGAGGTAGTCAAGGACTTCGTCTACCTAGGCTCCGCTGTAAACGCAGAAAACAACACCAACGCTGAGATCAAACGCAGAATAACTCTTGCTAACCGCTGTTTCTTTGGACTAAGAAAGCAATTGAGTGGTTAATTCCTCCCTCGAGGGACCAAAGTGTTGCTATATAAGACCCTTATCATCCCCGTCATCATACGGTGCAGAAGCATGGACCATGACAACAGCAGATGAAAGCACCTTGGGTCGCTTCGAGAGAAGAGTTCTTCGTGTGATCTACGGTCCCGTATGCATCGAAGGGAAGTGGAGAAGAAGATGGAACGACGTAGACTTAGCCAGAAGGGTAAAAGTCCAACGACTAAGATGGCTGGGTCACGTAGAGCCCATGGAAACCAATGCTCCGGCCCGGAAAGTCTTTGAATCCGCATCCACAGGGCAGCGCAGTAGAGGAAGACCGTTGATCAGGTGACGCGCACAAGTGGAAGGTGACCTCACCCAACTTGGAGCGCGAAACTGGAGACATCTAGCTAGGGACCGAGCTTTGCTGATGATACTGAAATATAGGTTTTATAAAAATAAATGCGACTTGGTTTATAAGAAACAGCGATCTACGTCGTGGCATTTACACTCAAGTATTTTTCAAAATAGATTAAAAAACACGCTGTCTAATCAGCGACTACAATGCCATAGCAACTCTGAAATGAAGATGGTCTTAAATGTACGAGATAATATTCGGAGATTGAAAAAAACCTTATGAGCTGATAGTCTTAAATCGATGGAAAAGTATAACAACTCTAAACTTCTCCTAAGGTGAACTTTAAATTAAGCAAGAAAAATAATTCGTCGATCTTTCAAAGATTGGTCCTGAGTAACCGTTGTTTTCAGGGAGTTAATCGCTCCACAATACTTGGGACCAAGTGTCTCCTGAAGATCTCTATCGGATAGAAACAAAAAGTACAAATAGTGTTCAAAATTTTAAAAATTATATGAAATCCATGCTTAGGTCTTTTCTTAACATCCTAGCCAAAAATGCTATTTTAAGTCTACAGAATCTTCCACAATTATTATATAAATTAATAAGGTGTCGCAACAGCACGTAAAGAACCAGGGCCTAGTGCCTGACAATTCTAAACCATACTTGTGTGTGCGTAATGTCAGAGATGGAGGGCCCTTTCAGTTTTTATACCAATCGCCTTTTTGAGAAAGCGTTTTGTATGACAAGAACTACTCCTGGAAAATCTGTCAATTCCACATAACATCGCTAAGAACAAAACTGGATATTAAAAACATTCTACATAACAGGAAGCTTTGAACTGGTTTTGAATCAAATTTCTACATGTTTACTAAAAACCTAAATTCTATACATCCAAAAATGACCATTTCCAACAGAAAACCTAATTCCCTAACATAAAAAAAACAGTTCAATATTAAAACTAAGACTAAGGATCTAGACGAACAAAATGACAAAATTGTTAGAAAAATATTTTTGTATTAGAAAAAAAAAAAAAAACAATTTCAAACTCCAAAAATTAATTTATTCAAATGAGTTATGTACCTAATAAGCATTGTTTGGTACAATTATTTATGAAATGTCAGGACTTCCCTTACCTAATCATCAAATTAGCCTTATGTTTATAATCAAACTAACTAATACAGGTCATTATGCTGGTAGTTCCATAGGTATTTCCATTGATTTTTTAACGAATAATGCTGAACTAACATAAATATCACCTCCCCAAACACTGAATAACCTGCACAGCATTCTCCGAGACACTATTTGTGTGCTTTAACTATACGACAAGATCTACATTAAAGTCAACTGACTGAAAAGAAAAATAAAAAGAAGAAAAAAACTTGCTTCATTAAACTTATTGTTTTTACTTTCACCATTCAGCACCTTCAGTCTGACCCGACCCTTAACCAACATGTGCTAGTTCCTGGAAAAAAAGCTTAGTTAGAACCCCATCATACGCTACCTATAAGTACCTCATGCCCTTAATTACTTTCTTTCATCATATAGCAAGATATAAACATGTAATGTCTACAATTCTACATATAGGTATACCAAAATGTGGCCTTATGTATATACAGTATCGGTCATCGAAAGGAGAACCTACAAGTTACAACCACATACGAGTATAGTACTCGTAAGAGTTGAAAACGACTTTTCAACTGTCGTTGCCGGTCCTCGATAGTATATTCCCAGCTCAACTCACTATGCTTGTTCATACTCACTTCGTCTTCGTGACACGACACCCATCATCACCATGTCATTCAACCCCCATGACATAAATGCATTTTAATTAACGCTCAACCAACGACCGACGACGCCACATCACCTCAACGCTCAACCTGAACCTCAACTACCACTGCCTTCTATACTATACAGGGTATAGTATGATGTGTTATGGGACCTAGGCAGGAACTTAGGATTGGGGCTGGGAATGAATGGGAACCTAACTTGTGCTGTTGTTCCACTAAATAATGAGGTTTTCGAGCACTAAAGCTTAGACCTCAAACCTCAAAATGGGAAATGTTCTACTTTTCTAATATTTTGTTTATTTTTTTTGTTATTTTTGCTTAAACAAAATTTGCGGATTTTGTTTTTCCTTTTTTTTCAAACTGATAAGAACACGTAACCGTAAAACCACACGTAGATAATCAAATTAAAAAAATGAAAATGAAAATGACAACGACAAGTCGTCTACGCCCGATAAACAACTTCAATAAAAAGGAATGACTTCAGCAAGTTGGTGATTAATTCGAAATATTGTTCGCAGGGTCACCTGGTGTTACTTAATGTTTAGTGCTTTTGAGGCCGGTAATAAAAACAAACTTATTTTTACATAAATTCCTTAAAGTTGATTGCTATTTTATTTCTTAAAAATAGTGTCTTCGTGTCGTGTAGAATAGTATTTCAACTATAACAAGTGAAAGTGACAACGCGAATTTAGAATTAATAGACTGTTAACACCTTGTTTGTAATAAGTCAAAGTTCAAATGTTATGGTTACATAATACATTTGAAATTACGTAAGACCTTTGTAATTTGTTGGTCCTAAAATTACTTAGTGATGTAATAGAACTTAACTAAAACAATTTTTATCCTCCATTAATAAGTATTGACGGTCTTTCTCAAGTCATGAGTCCTTATAAATAACAAAAGCATACGAGCAATTTTAATTCTCTAAGTCATTACTTTTTCGCTTGTTTTGCAATCTTACTCCACAATTTAAAAACCTTCCATGTACCATTATATTGTAGGACCATTAACTAGGCACTTCGAAAAGAATTTCGACAAAGCTTAATGTTGGTGGAAAACTTCACTTATCCTCTCTAACACTTCCTAAAAAGTGCCCTTAATTTCGTGTGAATCAAAAAAAGGTCAAGTTCAGTAATATCTGCAAAATGTAGGAACTGTTTTTAGCAGTTTCGAGAAATGGTGAAAAATGGTCCATAATAGTGAATTGAAGCATACTGAGTAAATCAATGTTTTGAAACAATATATTTTGGTTGGATAAAATTTGTTATTTTTTCGTCCGTCATACTGTGAAAATAATTTCTTCAGATGTTTCTAAGTAAACTCCCGTGGATTAAACTTTTTCACAAAAATATCTGAGAACAACTTTTAGACGAAGCAATTACCTACAAAACTGAATATTAGATATAGACGTCTGTACAACACTTAGTTCTAAAGTTGCAGTGGTCCACTGTCAAATTTTCTTTTAAAATGGTTGTTAAAAGGCTTGGAGTTTCTCTGTGGTTACTCAAATATGTAAATTTTTTTTGTTAGTGCTATAAAAAGCCTCAAAAAGGAATTTCGGACAAATTGCTGATAATCTTTCCAATCTCTCCAAACTTTTTACGGTTTAGTAATTTCTAAGAATTAAGGGATACTTGTCCCATATTCATCATGATGGGCTCCAATACCCCTACATTGTTCAGGGTACTACAAACACATGATATCAGTTATTCTACTAAGTTGTTATATCTAAGTGTCACATTCTAAATTAGAAGTGCTTAACTTTAGACCACTTAAATGGTGCAGATCAGATATTAGTAAGTGGCAGATATCAGTGCATGGGAAAGTGACGAATTTCAAAAATAAAGAATCAATGTGACACAAGCCAAGATTCCTAGGTTCTAATTTTGTAGGTTTTGGGTAGAAAAAGAACTTAATTATTTATAATTTTCAGATATTTATAATAGATACAACTTTGAACCTTATTTATCTTCACTAATAGATTAATAAATTAACTATATTTTAAAATCTATATAAATAAATAATTTTCCAAATGGTTTCTTTTCGTTTCAGATAAAGTAAGTCAACATTAAATTTCAGTTAAATTATTGAGTAAGTAGATCTCTATTTAATAATTAATTAATTAATTTATATTTTCTATTGTATTTTTCTTTAACTTTAACAATGTTTCGTATGCTTTTATTTCGAAGATTGCGCCTTATTGATAGTACCATTAAAAATTATTTAAGTCAGGAAAAGTTTTAAGTTGACTTTAATACTTTATTTTCCGCGTAGGATTTGAATATATCATAGAATTTCCTTAATGAAGGATTCTCTAATAAATGCAAAGCATAAGAGACATTTAAACATTTTACTATCGACTTGGAATACAATTTAAATATTTATGAATGGACCTCAACTTTGATCATTTGGCCACTGTGGTCAGGTTTCCAGCGATTAACTCGTTGGAACCAATTTTTGATAACTTGACCATACATTTCGGCCGAAAATTCCGACTATTTCGCTTGTTGTCAGCTTGTTGGCATAAATGACCTCACATAGCCCTACAGAAAATGTGAATTGGAGGCGTTAAACCGCACAAAAGAAGTGCTTGCTCATCTCTTCAGATAACATGCTCATTGAAATTACTCTTCAATTAATCAACTGTACGGTGTGCTGTGTTGTGTTAAAACCACATTTCGTCAAAGTGAATATTTAACAATTTAGCCCAAAAGTTATATTTTGCTTGTTGACGAAGATGCTACGGGACATGGTGATAAGTGCGTTGGACTGTCATGCCAGAGGTCTTGGGTTCGATCCCTGTCTATTCCTCTAAATTTTGTTTTTGCACGGGTACTGCCTCTTGCGAGGAATTGACAAATTCTCCAACAGTAATTTTTGGCATGAAAAGTGTTTTTTTCAAATTAGCCGTTGGGCTTAATACTGTAGGTCTTTTCCATCCCTGATAACAGTACTCGCACACAGAGTGGTTGAGTTGAGTTGGAAGTCACTGGACCCTGGCTTTCAATAGATTGTTGGGCGTCGCAATTTATCCATTAAGCCGAAAAAAAAACTTTGTCCTTAAAAATAACGTTGTTTAAGTAACGACTCCGAATTCCGGTAGACAATTTTAGTAATTTGTAGACGTCTTGTACATTTCTATGATAAAAATGTTAATAATATGGGTTCCAAACCACAGAACAATACTCTAAGATCGACCTTACAATTGAGAAAAAAAGACTGCGTAACGTAAAAATGTCTGAAAATTCACGAGCATTTCTTTTTATGAACCCTAGCATAGAGTTCGATTTACTTACTGAAAAATCAGTGTGCGGTTTAAATGTTAATTTATCATCCAGGATAACACCTAGATCTTTTTTTTGAATGACTTGTTGCAGAGTTTCATCTTGCAAACCGTAGCTAAAATGAATGATATCTTTTTTCCTGGAGCAGGAATGAACTTGGCATTTCGATACGTTCAAATGCAGAGAATTTAATTTACACCATTCGGAGAGTCTAGAAAAATCGTCTTGAAGAAGGATACAGTCTTGTCAAGTATCTATTTTTCTATAAAGCTTTAAGTCATCAGCGTATAAAAGGCACTGAGAATTTGTAAAAATCTCAGAAATATCATTAATAAATAAAAGGAATAACAGAGGGCCGATGTGGCTACCTTGTGGAACTCCTGAAGGAACATGAATGTAGTTTGAAAAAGAACTTTCAATTTTTACAATCTGCACTCGATCTGTTAAATAAGATTCTATCCACTTAAGGAGGTTCGAGTGAAATCCTAGATATCCAAGTTTATGAAGAAGAATATTGCGGCTTACTCTATCAAAGGCTTTAGCAAAGTCCGTAAGGATAGTATCTGTTTGGTAGTTTTTCTCAAAGTTTGATAGAACATAATTGACAAAAATTGTAAGATTTGTTGAAGTAGACCTTCCTTTTATAAATCCGTGTTGGTAAATTGATATATTATGCTCACGCACAACGAAGAATATCTTGTCGGACATTATTATTTCGAAAAGCTTGGGTATAGTTGAAACCTTACAGATTGGTATATAATTTGAAATATCTTATTTGGAACCCGCTTCAAAGATAAGAGTTAGAAATGATACAGGAATAATCCACTTTGAAGAGAAATATTAAATAATATTGATAAGGGTTCTGCTAGAGAAGCAGCTGCTTTTCTTAGCAAAAATGGTGATAATCCATCAGGTCCAGAAGACTTGGAGTCATCAATTCCCTTCAAAGCATTTAAATCTTCCTCTTTGCTAACAAGAAGGTTGCCAAGTCTAAATTTTTGAGGAACAGTTGACAGATATTGAGACGGAATGTCAAAAGCATAAACTTCAAAGTGAATTCTATTCACACCGAATTGAAATCACTTGAAAATCACAAAAATCGGAATGAAAATTCACTTCGAATAAAAGAGAAATTGATATCGATAAAAGTGGATCTTAGAACTCCAATTTTTATTTTGAATAGATTTCAATTTCATTTCGAGTAAAAGTTAAGTATAGAACCTAACTGATTACAATTTATCCAAATTTCCACTTATTTTATAGGTTTGATTGGCACAGTTTCTTTTCTTTATACATACTACAAAACTGCCTGCAGTAATTAAACAGTTTCAAAATTATGGAAAGGCCTAATAAAAGGTTCTTTTATAGAATGAACAGTATTGAAGTTTTCAACCAACTTAAAAACCGACTTTCCCATTAATTATGGAGTAGAAAGAAATTTAAGCGTCTTCGCAATATTGCATTTTGTCACTCCAATTTTTCAGGACTTTATTCTGATGGTTTTGTGTTGTAGCTCACAAATAGCTTGTTTGATATTGGCCTGAAATGCTTGTAACGCTTCCGGATAAACATTGGTTTTTCATGGTCAAATCGAAGCTCTGAAACGACAAGTTGACATCAAAACGATCTATTAGTTTTTTTCGTTCCATGTTTACTGAATTGCAGAAATAAAGGATTCTTTGTCTTTGAACTGACGACATTAATTGTTGGTTGCGATGAGTAAAGTAGCTTCTTTAGACGAAAGTTCCATAATAATTAAGTCCCTCGAAACTAACCAATTTTTTGTCCGAAAAAAGAAAACACTTTTTGCAGTTTATTGGAGTTTTGAAACATTTTGATTGTTTAACTTTCCGTTGTTTGTGAAGCAGTGTCTCTTTTAAGTTGGCTTGAATTTTTGAAAACTGCTAAAACTGCTGAGATATTTCTGTTAACGCCATTTTTTTGTTTAATTTTGATACATAATCAGAAGAATGTAATGTACACCCTGAAATGGCTGCTATTGTTGCGTTTTTTTTTATCACTCTTCATGTTTTTTTTTGTACAAGTCTTTTTTTTAAGTAAGAATAAAAGAAATCGAAACTTCTTTCAATTTTGTCAGCTATTGCAAGACCAGTTATTTCTTGGTTAAAAAACACTGCTAAGGAACGATCAATTTCATTGAAATGGCTAAAAGTGTTGATTATCCAATATTTGGAATAATGTAATAAGTGTTTCAGAAATGTGTGGGAATTCAGTTGACATGGATTGTTTATGTAATGATTACGGTCTATGTGCTGTTTGGTGTTTGGGCTTCTTTGGAAATATGTTTCAATAATTTCCAACACAGTTGAAAAAAACGAAAGATTTTGATCTACGAAGGTACGACATCTGTAAAGATTTCCACGAGGAAACAGCTTTCATTGTTAAAATAATCTAGATCTAGATAAGAATGCATGGCATTTCCTAAATTTCGTCAGCAAGGTCAAAACTGCTAAAGGTGAATACTAACTATTTTTGAAAAACAGTTTCTCTGTGATCTTCTAAAATGTTCAAACCAATATCTCTTGCCAAGTAATCGATTTCCTTATTTATAAATTTAGAGAAATGGTTTGCTTAACTTTTCCGAAAAATACTAATCAGGAGTTACACTTTTATTCCTCAACCATCATTTGTCTTTCTCCTTTCGTCTAATTAATGCCAGAACATCATTCCTTTTTTTTTTCTTTCTCCTTTTGTTCTGCACTTAAATTTAAAGTCAATCATTAAAATGATTTATTACCAATCCGTATTATAATTTATTTTTAATTATCTAAACTACACAAATGGCATTGTTTCTCGATTGTTCTCAAATAGAAATGGGAAGTTATAAATTAAACAATAATCCCTTTTTCGCTTTAATTATTTACCATCTGTCTTTCGTCAATTCCATCATGTGATGCCCCAACTTATCCTTAAAATATTTCCATCATTCATCGTTATATACCCATCAGAACTTTGACTTTGCCAAGCCCTCCTCGTACCGTATACATACTCGTATACCGTATAGCCGTTTTGTTGTTGGTTGTCAATGGGGGCCTTTTCTGAAAAGTGAAAATTTGTCAATAATCCTCCTTCGCAGTTATGCATAATTACATAATACATTTCGTGACATAAATTACTACTTTTTTTCGTCCTGGCTTCTGGTCCAAAATTGTTTTATTCGAGTATAGTTATCTTAAATTATACACCGAAAAATATCCTGTTCTATCTCCTGGTGGAAGGAATTGAAAAGAAGACAAAAATTATTATTTCTTTGCATATAAATAACGAATGCTGAGCTACCTACCTATCCCACTCTATAGATACTTCTGTGAAAACATAGGTACTACATTAAATGCATGAGACTGTTCTATCCCCGACTGATTCCTTTATGAAATATTCATTTGAATAGAAATGAACGGTACATGGACTCTGGGATATGTTTTATTCCCAGGAACAGGGCCAGGCTCTTGAGCAAGGATGAAGAAACGAAGAGAAAAAAAATTCCCAGCTTGGTTGAACTTAAGTTTGAGGTTGGACTTAAATGGGGCAATGGTAGATACTTTTTTCAGTTTTTGTCTCATTTTTGTACTCTCCTCGTACCGTACTCTCAAATTTTCAAGGATCAAATTGGATCTAATAAAATACAACTAAGGGTAATAACACAAGGCTCTTTGTCGACCTTTCAATCATTTTTATGTTACTTCTTTCTACCTTCAATGTCGTAGAGTCATTTTCATTTTCAAGACTCCTACCAACCTATCTATAGAGCCTCCATTTATGATTATCGGAGAAGGGGTAGTCAAAGTCTGGTTGTATATTATAATGGGGATGAATGTGTATCTATTCGTATTTTTTTCGCAGAATAATGACTTTTTGAAATTTTATTATTTCATTGGGCAGTTTCTTTTTGCTTTCGTTGGAGAATTCAGCCTTTGAAAGGAAAGAAGTAAAAGGAATCCTTTTTATGAAAAGCATTTTTGCGTATACATACCTTGGAGGTATTTTGCCCTTCTTATAGCCAGAAGTGGAAGAAGAAAAAGAAGAAGGAGGATGAGGATGAGGAACAACACAAAAAAAAAAAACTGCTAAAAATGTTCTGACAATTTGTTTGCCCGAAAATAGAATTGTGAGATAAATAAATGAGTAATAGTAGAATATTGAATAGAAGAATAAGGGTATATCTATAATACTTGTATTTGGAATTTAATCAACTGGAAACGAATAGGGAAGAAGACAGTGAGACTTTGTATTGAGTTAGGGTTTTACTTTGACAAATTTACTTATTTTTTTTCTGTTGTATCTTTTATCTTCTTGGAAATAATCTAAGGAGGGAAGTAAAGGATGATACCTGAAGAAAAAGATGAATTGAGAAAGGTGTATACTTATCTATCTATTTCGAAATGAAAATCGGTCTTAAATATTTTTATCTGTGATTTATATAAATTTGGTTATGATAAATGATAATGATATACAAAATAAAATCATCCATTATAAGTTGGTCTTGCTATAAGTACATTAAGTAAAGTCTCTGAGAATTGAAATCAAATAGAATGTTCAATGATATTCGAAAATATGATAAAGGGTGTTTTTTGGTCATGTGGCTTTCGAGCTGAACTAAAACGCATATAATTTAATGTTATTGCCAAGAATGTAGCGTTATTAAAAAGATAAGGGTTTTCCACAATGATTCAAAAAAATATTTGGAGAAAGTAACAGAAGCGACTGACTCTAATAAATTCCAGCCAAGACCCCCAAGTTTTTACCACTTGTAGCCAAATACCCCAAATATTTTACTATAAGGCGTTAATGGCCTCTCGACATAACCTTACAAAAAGTAGTCCAACAGTGTTAAATCGCACGATCTTGGAGGCCAAACCAAAGGCTCTAAAAGGTCTTCCACATTAACATCATCTTGTCTGGGAACTTCAAAAGTCAATAATCATAGACTTACAGCGTTCCCTAATGAATTCATTACATAATGAAAATTTGAGGAACAATTATTTATAGATGATGATCACTTTAAATACGACAATTTAGCTTATTAACATACCTATTTTACCGAAAATGAAAGGGCTGTGATGCCAAAGGCCTTGGGTTCAATCCCTGCCTATGCTTGTAAAGATTTTTCTCGGTTTCTGCCTCTTGCTAGGAATTGACAGAAATAGTTGAGAGTTGTAAGTCACTAGGATCTAGGCCCTAGTTCTCAACGGAATGTTGCGGAATGGTTTGCCATTATATTGACGCAATTTTCAACGACTTTTTTCAAGAATTGGGGTCCCATATCAACAATAACGCTGCCAATATTTTCTTCCAAGGCTTCAACGGTCTCGGTCTTAATTACGTAGACAAGCGACGTAAAATAATGGAGTGTACTCCAAAGGAACACCATGACTCTAAATAGTAAGCTCACGTAAAGTTTCCTTCAAAAAATTGATTGTTTTGTTGGTTGCATGGCATGAAGGACCGGCTATTTTTTTTAAATCAAAGATCGACGAGTTTAACATCATCAAAGTCAGGCACGAAAAAATGCATTGATCATTTCTCTATAGCATTTCCTATTGACTGTAACATTATGGACGGCTTCATTTTTGTTAAAGAAATATAGACCAATGATTCCCTCTGCCCTAGAGCTCACGAAACAGAGACTTTTTGAGGATTTAACGGCTGCTCAACAATTTCTTTTGGATTACGAGTACTCAAAAATCGGGATTGGTTTGATTTTGTAAGCCCTCAAACCAAAATCCTTCCGCATAATCATCCATAAAGTGTATGGGTAGTACAGCTCCATTTTTGATCGCGATGGTAGATGGACTTATTCGATATTCTACTCCACAGTAACAATTGCGACGAGTTTAACATCCTCAAATTCAGGCACGAAAAAATTCATTGATCATTTCCCTATAGCATTTCCTATTGAATGTAACATTATGGTCGGCTTTATTTTTTTTTAAGAAATTCGGACTAATGATGCCCTCTGCCTTAGAGCTCACGAAACAGTGACTTTTTGAAGATTTAACGACGGCTCAACAATTTCTTTTGGATTACAATCACTCAAAATTTTTGTCAGCTTATTAACGTACTCATTTAACCAAACTGGAGCTAAATCGCTGAATAAAATTTTCTGGTGAAAATCGGGATTGGTTTTGACATCATTTTGAGCCTATTAATCGAACGTGAGACGCGCTTGATGATCCTTCGGCTTTATTTCTTGATCTTGGATTTTGTAAGCCCTCAAACCAAGGTCCTTCTACATAATCATCCATAAAGTGTATGGGTAGTACAGCTCCAATTTTTGATCGCGATGGTAGATGGAGTTATTCGATATTCTGCTCCACGGCAACAATAGAACTACCGAGTCTGCTGAGCGATTGTTTCTACCGAATTCGTAAATGGGCGATATTACGATTTCAGAACTTCAGGAAAAAGTCTCTGCTTCATAAAATGGTAAACCAATCTTAGAATAAGAAAATGACGGCTGTCATAAAGACCAATAACTCCGAAAAAAATATTTTCAAGTCAAAAACCACACGTGTTAAAAAAAAACACCCATTGTATTTTAGAAAGAGATTTTATCAAAGCAATAATTTATTTATTTTTTTTTTCCCTGTGAAGCTTTCTCCTGATTTCCTCTAACTTAAATACAAAGAGAATTTATAAAACAAATAATAGAATTCCAACTTAATCAACTGTATTATTGTATTTTATCTTTAATTTTACTAAGCTGATACTTTTAATTCAATTTCAGTTTCAATTTTTGGTTAAGGAGATTACAAAATTAATCTCCAATCTTTTGTGCTTTTTTTTATTTTTTTATTCCTAAAAGATTTCAATTCAAATTCATTCAAAAGAAATTTCTTAGAAACTATTATGTTTTATTCCTTATTTTAAATAAAGTATCATGGTTTTGAAGTTTCTTCTAAATAATTTATGTCTTGTAATTTGATTAAAAAAAAACTAAAACAATCAAATTTTTAAGAGCAAAAATGTATAAACTTCACTTCTTGTTTTGAGATAGGTCAATAATAGTCCGTCAGACTATTTGCTGTTATAAAGTTTTAAAGTGAACTTTAGTTTCAAGGATTAAATATTCAAACGGATATTCTAATCTTTGTGTGTTTTGTGGTGTAATATGGTTAATGTATATAGAGAACCAGAACTGTCATGCCAGAGGTAGTTTAGAAGTTTGATGTATTTATATTGATTTCAATTTCAATAAAATAAAATTTGATCCAATATAGATTTCAAATTTGATGGAGTACCGCAAGCTAAATATTCGGGTCAACTTCATGTTGTCCCTATGTCAATCAAATGAAAATATGTAATTTCTTAATGGACAATTAAATCATATGTTTGGGGTAATCAAAACTCTTTGAGAACTGCAGTTTTTAGAAAATTTATAATACTATGGTTTTAAGGGCATTTTTAATTACTTCTTGGACTCAGTCCTTAAATATTGCTGTGTTTTATGTATATAAATATATTTCACTAAAAGATTGCAGATTGATTCTGTTTTAATCAGAAAGATGCCTTGTATCAATGGAAAACGATATTAGCCAAATGGTCTTGAATCGATTGTTGAGCATTGGCATAGATCTTATCTTCATCACGTCACCCAAAGAAAAAATCTTAATTTATTTTTGTTATTATTGAGACTCGATTTTTCTCAAAAACTTAAACATCAATTACTGATACTTTTTTTTAAAGCTTAGCTACAAGGGTCGTCAGTCAGAGGATAGCTTGGATTTGTCAATACATAAACAATAAGCAATATAAAGTTAAGTCCGTTGGGAAATTCCTTAAGGGGCATAGGGCCTCTACTACACCTACGCGCAATCGTGTACGGTTTCCGGAGATGTGTTTCAGCTCCCTCCAACTTTTGCCCAGTGACGCTGATTCCGCCTCGACTGTCCTGCGCCATGTGCTTCGCGGTCGTCCAGCTCTTCTTCCTTCTTGTGTGAGCGGATTCCACTGCTTTGCTTGGTCTGCAATACAATCGTTACCTTTTCGAACCGTATATCCAATCCATTGCCACTTAGGCCTTCGTATTATAAAGTCTTTAGGTTGCTGGGCTGTCCTTCTATGAAGAACTTCATTTGATATGTGGTTTGGCCAGAAAATAGTCAGGATGTTACGAAGACATCTATTCATGAAGGTTTGCAGCTTTCTTGTAATGGCTGAAGCAACCTTCCAAGTGCTGCACCCATAAAGAAGCACAGATTCGAAATTTTTTGCTAAACAGTCGTAGCTTTGTTCTTAAGTTGACACATTTTATTATTGACAGGTAGAACCCAAATTCCTCTCCAGTTTTCGCACTTTGTTAGATCTCTTTTTTTTGGGAGCTTGACAATAGTTCCCTTCTTCCACCCATATTGGACGCTTTCTGTGGTCCAGGTTTCTTTTATGAGCAGAAGAAGAAAATCGCTTGATGACGTTGGTTCTACTTGTAAAAGCTCTGCGGGAATTCCATCAAGTCCTACCGCTTTTTTGTTCTTAAGTGCTTTAATTGCGGCAACGGTCTCATCTGATATGTGTGGTGCGGATTCGGGAATTAGTTTGGTTAAGCAATTCAGAACGTTTCAACTGCACGTTGTTTGCAAACACTCCTTTTAAAACCAAGGAAAAGTGTTCTTTCCAACTTCTGACTTGCTGATCCACCGAACTTATTTGTGTATTATACCTACTGTGTACCGTCTACTTCTATCACCATGTCTTGCTTTAAGCTGTCGCACCTGTTTGCAGCATCTTTCGCTTATTGCGCCAAGTTAAATGAGTGTAACTTAATATCTTAAAAATTCCTTAGACTGGCGTATAGGTAAAGATTATTCATACGCCTTTTAATATTTCCATAACTTCTAGTTTGCTAAGATAGTTTTGCTGCCAAATTTTTCACCGAATTTCCACTGAAAAAAGATTTAGAGCGATGTAGTTTGTTTTCGTGTAGTTCTCCTTTTATTCGAAAAATCTTTTAAATATTCTGAGCAGTAAGATGGTTACTTAAATAATTTACCCGGACAATATTATGTTTTAAGTTTGTAGTATGTTTTCCTACCTCTTTGCATTTTCAGTACTTTGTTTTGACTGAAGCTATTTGAGCAAGTCATCTAAGTATGGTGGGTTTATTTTCAAAGTTAAACTAAACAGCAGCCCACACATATAAACTAAATTTTTTCACTTTTCAAACCAAGAACTTTGGAGAACTAAGTTCTGAAATAGCGACTTTTTTCGAACTAGTTGTACATTAGCTTGATTATACATTAAATGTGAAGTTTTAATGATGTCAGGCATAGAGATGAGGGACCTATTTTTTAATGCCTTCCTGGAAGGCGGAATTGATGGAGCTTTTCAATGGTTATATAATAATGTAAACCTCAAGAAAAAGCATAATTGCTTCAGAATGAGCAACAAAAACTTTGTATTTTGATGTGAAACGAAGGTCCTTCTTTCCATACACATTTTTCATAAATTTTCCTGAAGCATTTTCGGATGACAATAACTTTTTTCATAAGGTGCTGCGCTTTTCAATGTTAAAATTGATCGATATTGTAAGTTCTAGGTATTAGTACCATAAATCCATTTTTCGTTATGAGCTAAGCTTCCTATCCATGATCCGTAAGAACATTGTTGTTGACTTTTTTAAATTGACAGTAAATTTTCACTTAAAGCAATATCTACGTAATATTTTGGTCGTCAACTAACAGGACCAAGATTATTCTACAAGAAGATGATGTAGTCCTCGTACATTAAGATCTTGATTTGGGGTCCGCCAAAAGTGATTCCGAAAGGCTAGGTTGGGTTAAGTTAGGTTAAAGTGGCTGTCCATGATGGAATCGGACACACTTAGGCCAGTTTAATGTCCATTGTGATAACACATAAATCTTAAGTTTGAGTCCCTTACGAAACGTGAGAGGCTGATTAAGCTAACATGATTTAGATCGCTAAAGAAGAATTTTTCTTGGTAATTCTTGCAATTCCGCAAGGCATGGTCTTAAGAAGATCTTCAATGTTTAATTTATAGAAACATAGTGAACTAAAGTTACATTCTTGTTTAAGTCCTATACGGTGGAAAGAAACTAGTGTAAAAGATTAGTGCCATTCCACGCTTCTGAATTTAAGTTAAATTATATTCCTGCCTTTCTGTAAATTGAATCAGAAGCTGCTCGCAAGTTAACGAAGAAGACATACAATTTTTTCCGCTTACGTAGGTATGTATCCGCTATTTTTTAGCGTGAAAATATGATCTTCGGTTCAGTAGCCTTTTCTAAAAGAGATTTAGTTTTCGTCTATCAGATTAATGGTCTCCTCTCAATCCATCCAAATTGCTGATGTTTTAAAAACCTCAGGTATAACTTCTGTTTCAAATATAAGGTGGTATGCAACTAAAAAGTTTTTAAAAAATTCTTCCGTTGAACTTTTGCAAAAACTTCATTAGGTATCCAATTATGGAAAGCTGATCTGATGAATTCTATTTCTTCTTCACAGAATTCAGCATTGACAAGTTTCATTAAATGGTTTTGTTGTATCGATGAAGGTATTTGGGTGTTTATTGAGACACTCTTTCCTTTGATATTTTGAATGGCTGACAAACAAATCTGACTTTGCATAAAGCTTTGTTTGTTCTGTTTGCTTCTAAGCAATCTTTTTTTTGTTGAGTGTTCGGAATTATCGTTTTAAAAGACCTGCAGAAGGAGCCAAACATTTTTGTCTGCTAGATTTGATTCTCCATCGTATCAAGGAGGATGATATTGGCTTTCTAACAATGATTATGTTAACGTTAACATGTTTCTTCTGTATGCTTATTGTTGTTTTGAAGTTTGTTAAGGTGTGCTCTTAATTCTAATGTAAGTTTCAACAATCAATTGTTGAATATCAATAAATTGGGTAATGATCACTTTGAAGTGTTTCAGTGTCTTGATCAACGAAATGAAAGAACAAATTTTTGAATTTATCAACTATCAATTGGTAATTAACACTCTTCTGTAATCTTGTGGTCTATATTTCTTTTACATTTTTCGATTTGATTTTCTCGACATCTTAGTTTCGTCAAAAGGGGGTGTGCTTTATCTTTTAGGGTTGTTACTAAAGACATGTTGTCGGATTCGATCTTTTTTTCCAGCTCGAAATTTGCATATAG
Source organism: Eupeodes corollae (assembly GCF_945859685.1). Lineage (NCBI taxonomy): Eukaryota > Metazoa > Arthropoda > Insecta > Diptera > Syrphidae > Eupeodes > Eupeodes corollae. The sequence continues at coordinate 223,770,236 of NC_079147.1, forward strand.
AGGTACTCCATTACAAACGAATTACTTACAAATGTGAGCTTACCTTCCTTATCTGCCTTTTCAATTCCATTTTTGTATTGATAAATTGAACTCACTTCCTATTCGAGGATAGATCTTCCTCTGGCATTTATTTCAGGATCTCTTGATTGTCTTGCTAAAAGATTTCTGATCATTTGGCATTGCTCTTGGCCGAGCAAGTATTGAATCACAAGATAACCTTTCTGAGAAATATCACTCTTAAAAACGTTTGCTAAATTGGCACTGTTTTGTTGCTTGTGTGATACGTTGGGTTGTCTTGTTAGAATTAAAAGCTGACCGAATCAGTATTTTCCTTAAAAAAATATTTATCATACCTTTTTTCCAACAGTAGTGAATTTGAACAATATTTAGTATATTGTAAAAATATGCATCGTTCCATTTTTAATAATGGCGTAATGTTTACTTGCTAAAAGTCAAAAGATTTTTTTTTTTTTTTGTTTATCCGATGGAAATCTTCAAAAGACACTCCGTAAGAATCGTTACCGAGTAGTGTGGGACTCTTACCGCACTTAAACCACCGCTCAATCAGGACCAATCTATGAAAGATCGACAAATAATTTTTATTTCTTAATTTTTAAATCGCAATGGGGGAGTTTAAGGTTATAACACTTTCCCGTAGCTTTTAGCCCATCAGCTCATGAGGCTTGGTTCTTCTTAATCTCCGAACATTGTCTCGTACATTTAATACGGTCTCCATTTCAGAGTTAGTATGACTTTGCAGTCGCTAATTGTGTGATACAGCGTGTTTCTTAACCACTTCTGTAACCATTTCAATTTGAAGGTCACGATGTAGATCGCTATTTCTTATATACCAAGGGGCATTTATTATTCCACGAAGGACCTTGCTTTGGAATTTTTCTTTGTACAGCCCCATAGTTGGATGCTATATGTCCGAACGGGTTTCAATACTTGCTTATATAACATTAGTTTGTTCTGGATAGATAGGTCAGAGTTCCTTCGTATTAACCAGTACATTTTTCTGTACTTCAAGTTTAGTTCTTCTCTTTTCTTTTTGATGTGTTCTTTCCATTTAAGCTTTGCATCCAAATTCATTCCAAGGTATTTGGCGGTATTGGAGTAAAGTACTTCTGTACTGTTTATAAAAATTGGAACATTGTTTATGTTTTTGTTTGTAAAGTTTATATGCGTCGATTTTGTTTCGTTTAATTTGATACGCCATTTGTGCGTCCAATCACTAACTTTATCGACTGCATTTTGCAATGTTTGTGTAGCCTTCGTAACGGATTTATCAAGCACCAATATTGCAGTATCATCAGCAAAGGTGGCCATGATAGCGTTGATGTCCACTGGAATATCCCTTTTACAGATACAGGGTTGGTCCTAGGACACTTCCTTGTGGTACACCGGCTTCAATTTTCTTAAGTTCCGAGTAATTTTGGTCGTACCGTACTCTAAAGAGTCGGTTCGTAACGTAGGATTTCAGTATTTCGTAGTACTGCCTGGGGAAGTCCCTATGCAGTTTGTACTCAAGTCCCAAGAGCCAAACCTTGTCAAAAGCTTGAGCAACATCTAAGAATACAGACGAGCATACTTGTTTTTCTTCAAGTGCCTTTTCCACAACATCCGTAATTCGATGCACTTGGTCTATCGTGGAATGTTTATTTCTAAATCCAAACTGATGGCTCGGAATTAGTCTTCTTTCTTCAATTATTTTGCTAAGCCTTTTCAGTAGCAGTTTTTTAAAAACTTTTGCCATGATTGGTATAAGCGATATTGGTCTGTAAGATGTAACTTCTGTTGGTGGCTTACCTTGTTTAGGTATAACAATGACGTCTGCAATTTTCCAATGATGTGGCACATATCTTAGTTTAAGGCATGCGTTTATTATAAATTGGAGTTTCTTGAAGGCTATAAGAGGCATTTCTTTCAGAACCTGAGCAGTTATAAGATCGTACCCTGGTGATTTTTTGTTTGACAACTTATGTTGACACATGCTTCTTACTTCTTTGAGCGTGACAAAAGGTATTTCACATTCGTCGTTTCTGTCAACAAACTGTAAAGGATCTGTAGCTGTGCTTGTTGGGAATGGCTTGAAAACATTCGCGAGATGTTCAGCGAAGAGATCAGCATTTTGTTTCGGGTTTCCGATCCATTTACCATCTTGAGATTTTATCGGCAGGTTTTGTGTCTGAGGTCTTTTTAGGCGCTTAGCTGCTTTTCATAAGGAGTATTCTGTAGAAGCATCCGTCGTCAGACTTTTCAGGAATCTACTTAGTGAATCATTTTTAAACTCACAGATTCTTTTTTTTAATTCGTTGTTAAGACGGTTAAAAACTACCTTATCATCTGGGAATCTCGTGGATTGCCATTTTCTTCTAGCTCTTCTTTTTTCCAATATCAACTCCTTTATTTTGAAAGGATATTTTATTTCTTTTTCTCTCGCATTCGAAATAGTTGGAGTACTTTCTTCTGCAGCCTGCTGCACATCAGCAATAAATTGTTCTACTTCATGATCAATTTGTTTTTTTTTTTTGCATAGGGGATCTTAGGTTTATAAAATTTTCAAGTTTGTCTCTGAATTCGTTCCAGTTTGTTCTGTTATTCATGAGCTTGGGATTACTTTTTTCTATTATTTCTGTTTCGCTCAGTGATTAAAGTCAAAAGATGTCGGCTTCAAAACTTTTCAATTAACAATTAATTAATTACTCCAATTACAACGAAAAATCTAAAAACGGACTTCTTCTTTGGAATAGTTTTGTACATGCATGGAGAATCGGACTGATTTCCAACTTCTAGAGAGCTACATTTATTTTATTAGAGATATTCTTAAAAATCAAACATATTTCATTCTTTCGTTTGTTCTCAAAATAATATATGAACATTATATGTGTCTCACAAAATTATCCATCTTTATTTTAATACCAATTTAAATCATGTCCTCTCACTCTTGTTCCGAGTTCCACCAAAACAAACCAAACCAAATAAATTAATATACAAATTAATAAACTCACTAAAGTTAAAATGAATAGAAGCCACTTAAAATTTTTCAAATTAAATAAAACTTATTTAACTTCCAACATCAAAAATAAACTAATTACATACTTTTGACTTTTCTGATTCACACAAAAATAAACTTTTTCTTTTCAAATTCCGCAGATCCTTTTTTCTTTTTTTTTGATGTTGTCAGAAGTGAGTTCCTTCCTACTTACCTACGATTTCTATATTTGAGCTTTTCAATTCTTCTTTACGACTTAACTCTTTGTTATAAGGAAGGATTTACATTTTATTTTATGTTTTCGTGTCCCATTTTCTAAATCCTTATCACTTAAAAAAGAAGACGAAAAAATCAAGGCTTCGAAGGTATCTACACTTTTTCGCACATTTTTAGACAACTTGAGCCCTCCCAAGTGTTACTTACCATAATGGAAAAGTTATAAATTCTAATTGGGTGATAATCAAGTTTGTCAAGGAGTAAAATGCTCTCTTGTTCTTGGCTCAATTCCCACACTGATTTCTTGAATCAGTGCGAAGTACCACATTTCTATACGTACATTTCCAGATATATGTATATTAGAACAATCTCCTTTATAGGTTATCTCAAGGGCTTATTTTTTGTATAGCTTACTTGCTGCGACGAATAGGTACAGGTTAAAAATTAAAGGCAAAGTTTTTGATTTGCAAAATAAGTTCAGTCGAGGTTTTTAGAATTTGGATAAAGTTCAAATTAGGTGTTCAGGGCCTTTTTTAGTTTGAATTGAATTGACGTATATCAGAAACTATTGACTTAAACCATTTCAACTTTTCCACAAAAACGAGGACTTCAGGCTTTTAGAACTTGAGTAAAAGTGTTGAATGTTCTTACTTCATTTCTCTCTAAAAAACAACATTTTATTTAAATTACAAATGTCTATATTTGAACAAACCTAAAAGCTAACGCACTCGACCTTGCAGTCAGCTTTATTATAAAAGGTTAGGGTAACTTGCAGTTCTAAGTCTGTGCCTAGCCTACATACCTGAGAGATATACATAAATATTGTGTGTATTTGTTTGTTTTTTTTAAGAAGGAGGAGGAAAAAATTCACGTTCGTCCTTACAAAAAGCGTGTGGGCTTTTCTTAGAATAATTTAAGTCTGAATTTTGTCACCCCTCTATAAATGTGATCCTCTTAGTATTGTTGAAACAATGGTGTGTTGTCTTATATAAAAAGTACCTACTGTTTCTTTATGTTTTGTATATGGAACATTTCTTAAGGTTATACGCAATGAAACGTGCGGATTTGTTGGCAATATTTTGTACTTGATACTCATTTCCTCATGGTAATGACGGAATTTCTCAGGAAATTCCACCCCTTTTGACACATGGAAAACAAAAAAAAAAATAAGAATAAGAAGAAAAATGAAGAAAAAATTATCAAGGGAGGCAAAAGTTATTGGCAAGATTTTAGATCTTATAAAATCCTTCTTTTTTTTAACCACACGATAAAATAAAGAATGAGCTTTGGATAAATTTACAAATGAGTAACCGCAAATTTGTTTACCTAAGGCATATCATATGCATAATAAAACATATGTATATGATACGAATTAAATATATGAACGAAATACATAATGATTAAGCTTCAATAAGGCACATATAAAATCAATAGAAGGTTTATATTGGTTGTATACATTGCATATCAATCGGAAAGTCATTCAAATCGTTATATGTACCTGTAACTGTCAAAGTCAATTAAGATTTAAGAGTAAGAGTCAAATTGAGTGTGCGAAGAAACTGACAGCTGACAAAGTGATGGACGTAAAACAAATGTCATATAACCCCAAAATATTTTCGTACTCCTGATAATTATCCAGTATATGCAAAAGTACCAACGACTTATAAAACATTCATAAGAGAAGGCTCCTGAGATCTACTTTTTATCAAAACGGTTTATTAGACTAGCGACTGGTTTGTTTTTGTAACAGAACTTTATATGTAAGATTCGTTTTCAACGAATAATTCAAAATCTGACTGATTAGCCTAATTCATAATTCAGTCATTGTTCCTTAATAAAATATTATTCCTTTAAAAGAAATTTTAGACGCAATAATCGTAGTTTAATGATGACAAACTGTGAATCAATAAGTCATAAGAATGTTGATTTTATCAGGAGCCATGCTATTAATTAAGAATGTCAAAAAATTGTGACCTGAATTAAAGAATAACTCAAGATGACAAAAAGACAAATTGGCATCTGTTAAGCATTTAACTAGGAGCTTAGAATTTTCTAAAACTGCGACTATGAACAAGACCTAAAAGTTACATTTTATGAAAAAAAAACGAAGTAAACAAACTTAAATCTTAAGATCTATTTTAAGTGTCAGAAACTCAGAAGTCATTATGATTCCATTAGTTACTAAAAGTTAAAGAAGAAGCTACGAGTATGTAGCTGAAAACGCCATCACCTTTGTTAAGTTAGTACCACCAAATAGTTTTAACATTTCCCTCAATCCTTTTGAACGGGCCAATCTTTTTTCGCACTCGTACTGTGGCGAGAGTCATAACTGACGTTAACATACATAAATCCGGTGTTCCGTATGGTATCCCCGCTATTGTTATGAAGGGGTGTTCTTCCAAGCTAGCAATACGACTGCGTAAGCTTTTTCATCTGTCTTACTCCTCAGGTTTCGTTCCCAGTGGATTTAAAACCGCATTTGTCGAACCTATTCCCAAAAAAGGCCAAGCATCCTCACACTCTAATTACCGGCCGATTGAACTTAGATCGAAAGATTCTTAACTGACTATACGGCTTTCGTAGCAATAGGTCTACTAGTGATCTCATGGTTCATCTCACCAAACAATGGAGCAAATCTGTACGTGGTTCTGGAGAAAGTAAGATTATTGCACTTGATATTCCAAACGCACCTGATACGGTTTGGCATCAGGCTCTCTTATCGAAAATGCGTGCTTTCGGTATTTATGAATGCCTCCTTCATTGGATTAGTAATTAACTTTCGTAATAATACCCGTAGCATTAGTGCGTTGGATTGTATTGCTGGAGCTGCGCAAGTTACTTACTTTGCATTAGAACTCGATATTCTTTTTAGGGAACTTAAACTGAGCTTGGAAGAAAACTGTTTCATCTTGGCCGGTGATTTGAACGCAAAACATGAAGTTTGGGGAAATCAACATATTAATCCCAGAGGTAACCAGAGGTAAATACAGAAATTAACTAACATTTACAACAGCTGCTTTCCAGCAAGTGTACAAGTTGAATGTTAGCATTCGCCCCAACCACGACCTGGAAAACAGAGCCCTACTTAATCACTTTTATCTCCGTAATGATATGACACATTGGCGATCTGAGAACTACGGTTTCATGTTCAATGACGATTCCTTGGCAAATGCCATAATCGCCGAGCAAACGGGACCAAGTTCCTTGTTAGTGAGGAAGGTTGAGCTTCAGCACATCTTCAATTCAATAAAAAACAAAAAGTCAACGGGTGTCGATGGTACATATATCCAACGTTGTACTAAGACATTTACCGATGGAAACAATTGACATTTACACCACACTCTTTAACAATGTACTGAATAATGCATATTATGCAATGCATTGGAAGACCGCTGTGGTTCATCCTCTCCCGAAAAAGGGAAAGGACAACTCCAACCCGTCAAATCTTCGGTCGATAAGTCTTCTTCCGAGCATCTGCAAAGTCTTCGAAAAGATCATTAATAGGGCTCTGACTAAGTGGGCTGCGGACAACAAAATTATTCCGGATAAACAGTTCGCGTTCAAGGCGGGTCATGACACAATTCATGCTGCATCCAAACTCGTTTCTGATATCCAATGGAATAAATCAAAACAACAATGCACAGGTGCTGTTCTGGTTGATTTGGAAAAGGCCTTTCACACCGTATGGTTAGAGGGTCATTACCTAAAACTGAGCAGGCTTGGCATAAGCAAACCGTTTTTGTATATACTTTATTTTATGCTTAAAGGTAGAGAGTTTGTTGTCAAAAGCGGCAATGTAACTTCTACCACAACATTCTCAATTAAAAATTGTCTTCAACAGTGAGCGGTGAATTTGCCGATTCTCTTCAGCATTTACTCCAGCGATCTGATAGGTAGTCTTACAAATGCAATTGCGTACGCCGACGATCTAATTGCGTACAGAACGTCCCGAAAGGTTGAGGTTATTAGAATTCTATTGCAGCGTGATTTCGACAAGATTTAGCGATATTGCGACGACTGGAAACTGAAAATAAAAGTCCAGAAGTCTATTCTATTCCGGACTCCGTTAGCTAGAGCCACGAGGGATACGTTCAAGAATTGGCGCAAGATGGTCATCGTTAATCTTTACGGGCAGCCATTAGCGAGCAAAAGTGTAGTACCGCGGTATCTGGTTAGATCAGTATTTATATTTCGACAGACATTTCGCTATATATTTCACTCTTACGAAACGGCTGTTTTTTAGCAGTCGGCTTGACCCCAGAATGAAGGTAATTTGCTACATGGCCCTCATACGGCCGATAATCGTTCAACGTTGCCCCTTCCCAGATGGAGAACTTTCGGGCGTTCGAGCTGCAGTGTTTACGACGCGACGCTGTATCGGCTTATATCGAACAGCCGAATCTTCCTACATGCATTACTATTCCAACTAGGTCCTATACAACGGGGCTCGAATCAACAGAATTGACAATTTCGTGATAAAACTCATTAGATGTCACATTGCAAGAGCTATGTATTCAACCACCAATCTAATTTTCGGGGCGTTCTATCCGAACGACGAGTATTTTTTAAAGTGCACGCTTGAGCGGCTTCATTCCACCAGAGGCATTCCTCGTTTTAGATAGATGCGGTCTGATATAGGATAGATTGGCAGTTTCGCTTATCTACCACGTCAGACGACGAACCGTGGTTAGAGCCCATTCACCAAAAATTCTTTGTTGTAATAGGTCTTTCAACTTCCATTCTGTAAAATTTTGCAAGTATTCAGTTACCTATTCTGTTCCAGCACAGAACACATTTGTGCACACCGACACAAGTGTGGTGTCTATAGTCTGCTTAACATTAGTCGATATTGCTGCGATATTTTCCTCCGTTCGCACTTTACACAAGCGTTTTGGTGGCTTAAGGACTAAAAATATAAATTTGGTGTAAAATTAAGTCACAAAAGACCGAGTGGCCGCATAAGTAGTTCTATTAAATTGAATATACAATAAAAGAAACGTACGGAAACTTTCTTAACAGAACACGAATTTTGATAATAAAATGCAATTATATGCAAACAATTGCTCGTTTGGAAGACGATTGATAGTTAAATTATGGACCAAATTGAAGATGTTTGACAGTGCCAAAAAACACGAGACATACGTGAGCTTTCAAAACCAATGTTGCCAAAAACTTTTGACATACACAATTTGTATAAATCAAAACCGAGTAAACTTACGATTTTTTACAAACCAAAAAACATTAATAAATATGTTTTTCAACTCCAACATTACAAACAAAATTGATTCTACGTTCAGTATAATTTATACTACAAAACGTATTCCGTCAGTTTTATTTTCAAAAAATCTGCTAGAAATAGTCAAAAAATTATTTTCAGATGAAATTTCCTTTTCAGCAGAGAATGATATTGACATATATTATTACATCTTATGACAAATATTGTTTGAAGAAATTAAAAAAAAATGTATCTACTAAATTGTTAAAACGTCTCGAATATTTAGTAATATAGTATATTTTACATAAACTTTTCAAAATTCTTAAAATAACAAGTTGTCTATTTACAAAGAATACCACTTTAAATTTTTAAGGTCAAGTCGATAATTGTTACGTCCATGTTTTTCCGCATAACTAAATGCATTAATTTGTTCCACCCTAATTTTAAATTGTAAATCTTTCTGTAACAGCTTTAAGTAAATCCAAATCATTCTCCTTTCCTTAGGCATCGTACCTGTGCTTATATATTTACAATCAATCTTTTTAAAAACCATTAAGTAACAAATCATAAAATAAACATATAAATTTCAATAAATTCACATCACCGCTTTAGGAGATCATCACTCATGTTTGACAAAAACATTCTACTCAGAAATAAAATCATTAAACAAGAACTCATCCCCCTCTGCCTCCTTCTTACCATAAAAGTCCCATTCTTCATTTAAACGTATAAAATAAGAGTACCTATGCAATTTGTCCTTTTCACATCCCTATTTATCTAATCTAATCACAAAACCAAAGTATCTTATTGTAGAATATGTGTTCATGTATGTATTTAATATACAGGGTGTCCAATAAATATAATAGTCCAATAGTCTGGAGCTTCTAATGAGAGCTTTTCGAAATGAGAGATTGTGTAACCCATAACATACCAAGGACTTCATAAACCTTACCAACAAGTCCCTTTATATGATCATCCCAAGTCAAAAGACGATTTAAAGTCACACCATAATTGTTTGCTGTAACCACATATTCGATTGGAGTATTGCTCAGAACAATCGGTGAAAAAGAGATTTTCTATTAATAACAAGACATTTAGATTTTTTTTGGGTTTAACATAAGTCCGTTTGACAAAGAAAAATTTGCCAATCTCTTTAGGTCTTCATTGACGCAGAAAGCTCCATGTTCGATAAGATCAAAAGGACACCTGAAGTTCGTCATCACCATAGAAGTGAGAGCTGCAATTAACTAATGAAGATTTCATTTACATAAGCAGAAAACAGGAGAGGACCCAGTATGGTACCTTGTGGTACACCATTAGTGACATTCGGCAACAAATTTGACAGGGTTTTACCAACTTGCACTGCTAGAAACGTATAAAATCGTCTTCATCTAATTCTTTTTTAATGTCATCAGTAACGTTTAAAAGTGTAGTAACACAGCTATGTTTCTTCCGAAATCCAATTGATAAGGGCTGAGAAGTGAGTTAGTAGAAAGAAAATGTTAATTTGCTTTCTCTCAAAAACTTTCGACAAATTTGTCAATACCGAAATAGGTCTGAATTCATCTCTTTTAACGTTTTTTGGGAAGTTGAATGATTTTAGCAACTTTCCATGACTCAGGGTATATCGAGGACTTTAAAGAAGTATTGAAAGCAATTACTTAAGAGACACCCTGTATATAACATACCTTTTCCATGTGTATTATTCATAGATATGTAGATAGAAAATCACATCGTTGAAAATGAAAACATTGTAAGTAGATTTACTGCCATTTAATCACCACAACATGAATGGAATAGCAAAAAGCCCATTGAATATCGATCTATCTATGTTTTATCTTTAGGTATACAGATGAATCGACATCTATAGAGACGATGAGGACGACGGATGTGGATACGATTACAATTTTCTATTCGAATTCGATTCCTATTTTGTTTCCATGCATCGCACCATTGTTTTCTCTTCTAATGAAAATGGCACCTTTTTTTCAAGTTGCATTCATATGTATACCTAAAATATAGTCATAAAATGCGGAGGACGAAAAATTCCATTAGTATAGAATGGCGAATTGTGAATCGGCTTTATACCTTGATACACTGAAAATAAAGGAACTCCAAAAAACCATAAAGCAAAAGAGTGCATCATCAGGGAACTAACCCTATAATGCCAGATTAAGGTGGGAAACAACTACTTAGTACCTTTACATATATGTAAGTCTTCTTTAGGAAAGTAGGATATTTTGTATTGGAAACTGTCCCACGCTTAATTTCTGTTTTATTTACAAAGCGAAGTTGATATTGTTGGCAGATTTTTGAATATAATCCGTTTTCAAAAAGAAAAATTCTGAAAGCATGTTAAGCTTACAACTTTGTTGGATTGCTAAAAACGTCATATTCAGCAGTTTCCACCTTGAGTATTTTAGACTTTTAGTTTAAGTCTTTTTTCCTAGTTTTATTCAGAAATTGGGTTTTGGCAATAAAGTGTTGGAACTGATTATACTCTACCTGCGTGTAGTTTCTTGAATCATTTAGGATGAACAAATTTGAAAACATTTTGGGTTCTTAAAGTTTCATCGTCTGCTGCAACTCCATTATACTTTTCATGAAATGAAATTTTCCTTGAGCAATTAGCACATTTGTAACTTTATGACATCGAATTTCATCATTAAGGTCTTGTTTTTTTGTTTTTTTTTTTTGTGCCTACCTGACTGTCCCTAACATAATCTTTAAACCTATGAAAGCCAACCAAGACCAAACGCCCTAGACAACTTTAAATGATATTCACAATTTGAAACCACAAAAACTGGTTCTCTTGCCTCACCCTATATCTTCGGTCCCTATCGGAAACAGTCCTACTGAACCGAAGGAGCTCGGCCCCGTCCAGTGCGAGGACGTCTCGACTCTAAAAGAGTCACCTATCTACAGTTTTACGGCTGACGTGGTAGATTAGCGGAACCGCCTTACTATCCTGTATCAGCCCTCGATTGTCTAATTAGAGAAAAGCTTCGGGCGGAATCTTGCCACTTAAACGTGCACTTTCGTAGTACTCATTGTTGGGGTAGTAAGTCCCAAAAATTAAGCTGTTAGTCGATTACTTCGTTCTCGCAATGTAATCCTTAACAAGCTTCGACAAGAAATTATCTATTGTGTTTATGTTAGCTCTGCTGTATAGAACCTGGTTGGAATACTAATGTTTGTACTCCGACTCTGGTGTTCTGTGTAGTCCAAGTCAACGTCGCAGACATTGTCTCTCAAACACCCGAGTCTTTTCCATTTGAGATGGGGCAACGTTAAACCATACCGAGCACCCATAGGCAATCATCAGCCGGATAAGGGCCATGTAGGAAATCACCTACACCGTGCTGTCAAGACGGCAGACGGCAGCACTTATATGTCTGTCGAAATACAAGTGCTGATCCAACCAGATGCCAAGGTACTTTGCTAAACTTTTATTCGCCAGTGGCTGTCGATTTGGTTCAACGATCACTAGTTTTGTTCAGTTCTTTCTTGTATCCCTTGAGGCTATATGCAGCAGAGCCCTGAACAAAATAGTTTCGCACTTCTGAAAGTTGATTTTCAACTTCCAGTCATCGTAATATTGCTGAATCTTGTCGAAATCACCCTGCAAAAGTGTCTTGATAACCTCAATTTATGGGGCCGTTCTGTACGCACTTAAGTCGTCGGCGAACGCTATTGCCTGAGTCAGACTTGTTATCAGATCACTGGTGTAAATGCTGAATAAGATCGACGAATTAACCGCTACCTGTTAAAGACCATTTTTAATATCAAAGATTACGGTAGATGTTACATTGCCAATTTTGACAATAAACCGTCTGCTATTAAGCATGTCATAAAGCATATACAACAGTTGTTTAATTATACCAAGTCTGTTTAACTTTATATACTGACCTTCTTACCATACGGTGTCCAAGGCCAAGTCATCCAGACGAGCATCTGTTCATTGCCCTTTGGATTTGTTCTACTGGATATCAGAAACAAGCTTAGACGCAGCATGAATAGTTTCATATCCCGCCTTAAAGCCGAACTGATTATCCGGAATAATTTTTGTTGTTCTCAGCCCACTTGGGCAGAGCTCTATTTATAACCTTCTCGAATAACTTACTGATACTCAGCAGAAGACTTATCGACCAGAGGTTCGCCGGATTGGAATTGTCCTTTAACTTTTTTGGAAAAGGATGTACCACAGCTGTTTGCCAAAGGACCGGATAATATGTATTATTCAGATCGTTGCTAAACAGAGTGGTATAGGTGTCCACAGCTTCCTGAGGCAGACTTCTTTTTCTTCAATGTTTAATGAATCGAAGATGAGCTGGAGCTCTATCTTCGAGATTAATAGGCTCGGCGATGATGGCATTTGCCACATTATTAAGGTCTTGAATGGGTTGAATGGTATTAGAACACATCTAATCTTTTACCCGGGCCCAAATAAAACAGCTTAAAGGTAGTAGTTCTAGTACAAGATCTCGGTGATGCATTGTGAATAAGTCATTGAGAACTAACACGGTTTGAAAATTTTACTTGTAGAATTGAGAGCTGTGACTGCAAAGTTGCCCCAACTTTGTAGTAAAATTAAACAATTTTAATGCTTTTCTCTTCCAATTATTTTTAATTTTGTTCTACGCAATGGAATTCCTTCCAAAGAAAATATGTGAAAATCGGTACCAAGTAATGTGTCACTATTACCGCATTAAAACCACTGGTTAATCTGTGGTACGTCTTCCTTAATTTATAATTCACTAAAGGGAAGTTTTTAGCAGTAATACTTTAGAAATTGGCATCAAGCTTTCTTATCGAAAATGAGTGCATTTATTAGTGCTTAATCTCTTCTTTCTCCGTTTGGCAGCATAGTCCAATGGGAAATTAAAAGCCGTGTAGAATTTAATGCTTTGAAAACTATATGCTATCTACTATCACAACCTTCTCCCGATGTCATTATCAAAGGGGTGTACTTGCATCGAGAAGGCTGAAGTTTGCACTAAAGATGTAAGAAGTTTTATACCCCTTCTAATCTGTCAAAGCTTCTATTCATTCAAAACTCTAGTATGAATCCATATTTAGGGTAGTGTGCAATGAAGTACTTCAGTCTTTTGGTTAAATTTGAAAAAAGAGCTGAACTGAATCATTTGCTTCTCTTGAACACCGCCGTAAAGTTTCATACCTACCATTGTTTTGTCAATGTTTTCAAAAACAATGCGGTATTTAAATACCCAGTTGTATTCCTTTCCACAAACAATTAAACCGTAATGCTCGTACTTCTAAAAATGCTCATCAGTTTAACCTTGAGCTTAAATTCGGTCGTACTATCATTGAGATTATTACTTTAGCCGCACTCCACGAATGTGGAATGCTTGAACAGGTTCAATTTGTGCCACTCATTGCAATGTGCAGATATTCAAAAGTAAAGTAAGACTGTCTCCATTTCGGAATAGGTATGACTCTGCAGTGTCGCCTAATATTTAATTGATTGCATTTTGCAATTTCTGTGTAGCTTTTACAATAGGATCTATCCTTCAACAATACAAAGCCTTCAGCAACATCTAAGAATCTTTTTTCCAATACATTTGTAATTCGATCGTCTTGGTCTATCGTGGATTGTTTATTTTTAAATCCAAACTGATGGCATAGGATAAGTCTTCTTTCCTCCATTATTTTGTTGAGCCTTTTCAGTAGAAGTTTTTCGAACACTTTTTCAATAATTGGTATGAGCCATATTGGTCTGTAAGATGTAACTTCTGTTGATGGCTTAACTTGTTTAAGTATAACAATGTATCCTGCAATTGTTCAATGATTTAGTACATGGTTTAAAGCATGTTTTTTGAAGGCTATCGGAAGTATTTGTTCAAATACTGAGCGCAGTGTTAAAATCGTAAACTGGTGATTTTTTATTAGATAATTTATGTTGACACAAACTTCTTACTTCTTTGAGCGTGACAAATGAAATTTCACGTACGTCGTGGTTTTTATTAATGACGTAGTAAAAGTGGCAATAAATGACAACTTCAAAAGTACCAACTGCCTAAAAAATTCGTGGTGTTCGAAATAATTCCAATTAAGCAGAAATCATTGTTTAAAAGTATAAATTTGATCCCAATGACTTCATTGTCCAAAGATGTATCAGAAAACAAAATTATTTCGCTCTGTGTATAAATTTTGTACATTATAAATACGAAATAGTTATCCCAGTTAAATTTCACATCTGCATCCATTCTCTATCGCCATACTTTCTGTCAGTAAATCGATAAAATGAAATATTTACAAAAGCTATAAGAGTTTTAAGTGTCAGCTTGTACCTATTAGATGAAAGTTACGTTAAAGTTGGAGAAAGGGAAGAGAAGAGAAGTAAAGGGAAGTTTCGTCACATGTGTCAAGGGTTAGAGAGAGGGAAAGAGAAAAAAGTGCTAGGATGCAAACTGTGAGATTGGCTAGAAACAACAATGAAAAGGTTAAGTGGTATTAAAATTTTATAAATCCTCTGTTTGGCAATCTGACTTGGAGTAGTATAGTATTGTACCTAACTAATGGCGGGTGGGTTTTGGGGTCATTCAACTTTGTTGCCAAGCAATCTAATGGAGAAATGGAACTTTGCCAACTGAAATTGTATATTTTTTTTTGTTCTTATTCTGAATGGGAATGTACCTATAGAAACTAACGACGCGACCAACTGACGGTATAGCACGGTTCAGCATACAATTTTTTCACAGGAAAGTAAGAAAAGATGGAAAAATTCTTTGTGTAGTTTTGTTTGCTGACGGGGGTAGTTTTTCCTTTTTTCTTTTTCTTGTACATTTACTTTGCTGACTGGTTGATTTCTTTTTCTAGTCATAGTATAGAGATGTTAACTTTTGTAAGGGGAGACGAAGGAGGTCATTAATCCCTATATATGTATATAAATTGTAAAAGCTTAAATGCAAATAAATAAGTATCTACCTACCAACCTCGTTCCTGCCTTTCTTTCGTAAGTAATTTAATATAGTGTTCAGCTTAAGAGTATATAAATGGAGAGAATTGAGTTCTATTTTTCACAAATTGAGGGCTTGAGATGAAGTGAAGTTATGAAGTCAATGTCAATGTATTTATTTGTCTTTATGGGATTCACACTTTGTGATTATTTATTGATAGACTTACAATACTTTTGACCCATCTCAGCAGGCTAAAGCGGAGCTAAAGTTCCAAAAGTGGCTATTTTCATAATCATTATCGTCGCAACAATTGAGATCCTTATTCAACAAGTCTCTTTATTTATCCCGATCGAAAGCCGATGCCATCCACTTGCGCATATGAAAGCTTTTGGGCGTCCTGATGTATATACAATCTCTCGAGCGCAAGTAAGCATGGTTTGCTTATCTGGTGCCTGTAGACAAAATTTACTACAAAGGACTATTAAAAGCGTCATAGAGTTAATGAGTACAGCAAAAACCGCACAGCAAAGCTTAGAAGTTATGTAAATGGTTCTCGATTGAAAAAACTTCGACAGCTTAAAATATGCTTCATTGTTGATATCAATTGAAATTATTGGCCCAAGGTATTTAAAGGTTTGCACTACTTCAAAGTTCATGCTCAGCTAATTTGATTGTTTGACCAATTGTTCTGCTCGCAGTTGAGGCCACCGCTTACTTTGTTTTTCCTTCTTCACTAATGTGAAGTCCTCGATTTTATGGCGTCATCTCGATCTAGACGAAGAGACGAAGGAATCGTGCAGTATATGCCTGGAACGATGTCGATGATCCTTCTTGTTATTACTTTCTCTAATGTCAGGTTGAAGACAAAGTCATAAATAGCAATCCGGCAGTTAAAAATCAAAATTTTGGACTTATTAAGATTCACCATCAAACTCCAAAGCTGACAATATTGATACAGGCGGTTTATCATTAAGTGCAATAATTCAGGTGATGCTGCCAAAAGAACAATGTCGTCCGCAAACAGCAATGCTTTTATTATTTGTCCGGCGAAGTCTATGCCACCTGAAAAGAGGTTTTTAAGATCTCAGACTCGGACTCAAGGTACAGCCTTGGCTGACTCCCGATTGTGTTTTTAACCCTCTCGACAACTCTTCTCCATGACATAACTAAGTAATTGAATCTGCATATAGATTGTGAATAACTCTTCCGAACTTCCATGACATTCCGTTACTATACAGCTTGTAGATAAGTGCATGTCTATCGACCATATCAAATGCAGATTTAAAGTCAACGAAAGACGTATATAGCTTCTTGTCCTTACTTAGGAATGTTTCTGCGATACTTTTTAGGGTAAAAATGTGGAATAACCTTTCCTAAAGCCTGCTTGAAACTCCTTTAAGAGCTTGCTGTCTTCTATCCATTTATTGAAATGTTTTTGCAAAAGCAGCTTGAATATTTTATATGAACCATTAAGACACCTCGTCTTAGCTCCTTTTAGGGAAAATTATGGACTCCTTAAATTCTAGTGGTATCATTCTTGTTTCCATGACATTGTTAAATATTTGTAAGTCGGTTGATTAGTTTGCTGTGCTATTCTTATAAAATTCTGCTTAGTGGCAATAGCTGACCGTTAAGCAATTCATTTAAGTACACTTTCCATCGTTCTATCAAGCCTGGTTGGATCGGTGTTCAGATTTCACTCGTCGGTCTTGTCTACGATGCAACTTTGTATACTGCATCATGTTTTGAACGGATTGGTAGAGCCTCACACTCGGCTTTTTGAAGTTTGCTCCCGATGCTAGGCACAGCTCCGAGACGGCTTACTAAAAGTTCTCTTATAGCAAGATTAGAAAATTCAGTGTTCAAAAGATCGATTTTAGGAAGAGCTTTGCACCTCAGGGATGATGAACATTCGCTAAAAATGTTTCTTTGATTCAAGTTGCTTTAAGGCCAAAACTGAAAATTATTTAAGAAAAAGATTGGCGTGCGTCTTTAATTGCTGAGTCAATTAGACCATGTA
Organism: Eupeodes corollae; assembly: GCF_945859685.1. Classification (NCBI taxonomy): domain Eukaryota; kingdom Metazoa; phylum Arthropoda; class Insecta; order Diptera; family Syrphidae; genus Eupeodes; species Eupeodes corollae. The sequence continues at coordinate 223,787,602 of NC_079147.1, forward strand.
AGCGAACAATCTCGAAATATTTGTGAAAAATTTACCTCGGCTAGGGAGTTAAATGTTGAGCTGGTTTGATCGATGGTAAGTTAACGTCCCTGAATTACTTCTCACAATTTCTGCTACAACAGCCACTCTTTGCAATGTGTAGACCCTTCGATGAAGAGGACTGTGAATGTTGTCCTCTTCTAGCTTTGGAGACCTTGTTAGCTTAGACAAAATTCCAATGCTTAAATAGATACCACAGGAGAGAGAGAGATTCCGAGAAAGATTATATCTTTAAGTTGCGTCTGGAAGCTAACAAAATATACAAATAAGTCTCCGAGGCTAAAAAGTTAAATTACACACTTAATTTAGTGACCAGTTTAGAAAGATGTAAGGATTCAAAGAATTTTTGGTTTTTTGAGAGTTAGGTGGAAAAAAATGTATGTCTTTAAGTTGAAGTTCTGGTATCCCATTTCCGATCTTTGTTGACATATCAAGATGACTTGCACTCTTTCCATTACGCTTGCCTAGAAACAGTCGATAATTTGCTTGGTTCTGTAATAGTCCTTGATCTTGATGAACTGGAACTTGCTCTTTTTAACATGAAAAACAGTCCTAAGGAATTGATGGCATTCCAGTTGAAACTCAAGTTTAGAATACAAGAAATCTTCTTTTTGTTCACAACAACTTAAAAGATTCCGCTTGCATTCCCACGAGCTTTAATAAAGCTGTTATATTTTCAATATTTTAGAAAGTCGATGCTAGATTACCTGAGAATTACAGAAGTATTTCAACATTAATTTCCATTAGAAAAGTATTTGCTAGAATCCTATACAAAATAATTATCAGTTGGGTAGAATCATACAATCGCTTAAGTATGTTTCAAGCTGGTTTTCGTGAGGGCTTTTCAACGCTTGACCATATTTTTGCTATATCGAGTATTGGTAACAAATTTATCCAAAAGAAAAAGAAGATGTATGCATCGAATTAAAAGCTACATTTGATACCGTCAATCGACAGCTCTCATTTACAAAATGGTCTTACTTGGTATATCTAGAAAATCTCTAAATATCTACGAAAAATTTGTATGTAAAACTTATGCTACAGTTTGGGATGGGGCCGTGATTTCAAATTGGTTTCAAACGACTGCAGGTGTTCCTCAAGGATGTATCCTTAGCCCAATCTTGTTTGCCCTTTACATTGATGATATTTCAGATAATTTATCCGGTAGAGTTTGTGTTTCTGATATTCGTATATAAGTACTTCATTACGCGGATGACTTGGTTATCCTAGCGGATAACCCATCTTCTCTCCAGCTACAAATCAATAGGGTCCAAACGTTCTGTAATATCTGGGACACCAACCTATTGAAATAGTAATGTTAGCAGACAGAAATGTCTGCTAACAGTAGCTTCAATAAACATGTTCAGCGTTAGAGTAAAGATGATAAAGTAGCTCTTAACATATTGTGGCCAACTTTCTTCTCAAACAAAAACATAGACTTAGGATCTAAATACCGAGTTTTCCAAGCAACTATTAACACTTGCTTGTCTTACGGTATTTAAGATTTTGGTCACACCGATTTTGAAGAATTGGCTTTGATACAACGCCTCTTTTTCAAAAGATTATTTCGGTAACCTAATTATACTCCAACTTATGCAATTCATGATGAGTCTGGAATTACACAGATTTATGTTAAAAATTTGAAAATGCATGCAGATTTACTAACAAGAGTGATGAGTTCGAATCTTCACACATCTATCGTGAATGTTCTTCTGCGAACAAAAGCATCGACATGTAAGGAATGGACTCAACTTGTCCGATTTCATAATTTTTCTCTTGAACTGAGTGCGTTTACATTGATAACTGCCAACATATCTTTTCGAATGTTATCGCAAAAGTTGATGAAAATATATATCTTCAACATCTAAATAGAGCATCATCATCGTCAACAAGAGAAATTTATAGAAATCTAACCCACTCCTTAAATCTAATGCGAGAAATTATTGCAATTATAGGCTTTCTGCGAGAGCTATAGGTACAATATTCAGAGCAAGTGTTGAAATATTAAACTTGAATTATATTCCGCATCGGTCAAATCTAAATAAATAAATGAGCGTGACGATATTTACCATTTCATAGCTATTTGTTCGATACTACAAGAAATTCGAAGGCTCTATTTTTTGAACATAGTGTTCTTTCTAGAGAACAAATGTTTCGTGTAATGAACGGATCAGTTGGGTGGACAAACCTCTTCATGTTCTGTGACCATGCATACAATTATCGAAGAAGCTTTAGAACCTTTTTTTTTAATTCTGTTTTTCTAAAAATATTAATTTATACATTTCTAAAAGAATTAATAATATCAATTTATAAAAACGTAAACTAAAACGCAAAAATCAATAGTTATCAAAACATCATTTACTTTTTTCTGTTTAAGTGAATGTAAAACAACAAATTATATTTTTATATAACAACAAATCTAATGAAAACCTAACTATTTATTTTACTAAAGCAAATGTTATTTTCAGGCAGATGGAAATCTTGCCATGTTCATGCATTATTTTATTATTTTCAAATTTAAAAAAAAAATGTTTTTTTTAATAAAATAAAGAAATAATAATAATAGAGACCTTCTTGCACAAATTAGAAAAATCCAGGAAGAGTAGGTCCATTGTCTAAAACTTCTTTTCAAAAAACACAGTACTCATTTGTTTAAGTGCAAAATGGTTTCGTTCCGCGAAGTTTCGATACTGACTTTCTGTGTCAATATTTAAAAAAAAATTGGGTCAAAAAGTCTTACCTGACCCAAAAATAGTCCAATTTAAGATTTAACGAAAGTTATGGACATTCATTTCAGTCAAAAAAAAAAAACGGTTTGCGAAAATCCCAAATACACTAGCAGCAGTGATTTCAGTTCTTCATTTTTAAGTACTGCTTTTTAATAGTTCTGAAATAAAGAACAAATTTTATTTTTAAAAATAATTAATCGCTCTTTAAGTGTCAAAATAAATTAGGTATAAAATTTTTATAATTATTTGTTATAATGCGAATATAAAATGCCTGCCCCCAATAGTGGAGGATTTATTGTGGTCAATAGCACAATTGTGTGCTTGTCACAAACTCATCACTCATCCTCTTCACTTCAATTAATTGACATAATTAAACGCAGAACACAAACTAATTAGATCAACTTTTTAATTGCTTTATCTGCTAATTACTTCTGGTAGATAGGTAAGTACCTCTTATGTAATACTTCTACATAATTATATATATATTATAATATACCTAATAACGAATACAAAAAAAAAAAAATAAAAGAACTAAAAAGAAACATCTTCGCATTGCAAATTAAAGTTTTATCTCCATCAAGGAAGCTTTTTAGAAATGTATATTATATACAACAATTCTAATTCATAAGGAAAATGGATAAATTACAATTCAGAATCAGAATCAGAAAAGTTCCATCCCTCTCGCTTTTTTGACTTTATTAATTCATTGTTTCGTGGATTCGATTAAAATAAAATGAAAACAATTTTATTTATTCCATCATCTTTTTGAATCTCTCTTCAATCTTCATGATTTAGAATCAAATTCATTCAAGTGTTTTGTGCTTTGCATTCTTGATAGATTTGTCCTGTGTTTTATATCCTTGATGTGTATTGGTGCCCCAGCGCGTCTCGGCGGTGGTGCTTTCCTACCTCGATGCTAGCGACGACGACGTTTTAGTCGTCCGCGACTTCAACTTAGCTAAAGTTATATACAATTATTATTATCATCCCCTTAACGACTTCCACTACGACTACGACTCGACTTCGCATATATGTCAAATATCTACCAAAAACCGAATCTTTCCCACCATCCTTCTATTCAATGGTGGTATTTGGAATCACCATCAACGTCGTCGTCGCCGTCCTCGTCATCGTCGTCATAGACTTCATAAAGCATTTGCCTGGCATCAAAGCCCAATCTAATTAAGGCCGGTACGCGTCGGGTGTATTGAGTATACGCGTCGGTGCTTTAGTGCTTTGGTACTTCAGATTCCTCCTGACGACACGATAAGGACGAGCGGACGAAGTGGAACGAGGAACAACGAGCAACTAGCAACGAGGACGATGAAATGAAAGAAATAGGTACCTATGGAACATTAGAGACAAGTCAAGCACAGGGGCAGGTACCTACCTATAGGTACGAGTATATGTATCTATGCTCTTCAAGTACGTTCGTCGACGAAGTATACGTTCCGCATCATGATATCGGGTTGCTATGCATCAATATGTTGCTCCTAACGAGCATCTATCGATCAAATCTAACATGTTATGGTTTCGGACGGCTTTTCATTGTGCAATTCTATCGGAATAGAATTATAATTGGATTGACGCTGGCGCTGGCGGTGGTGCTGGCGCTGGCGCTAGTGCTCGAGCTGGTGACGGAATGGGGATTTGCTATATGTGAAAGTCATCATAATAAAGTTCGGCTAGAGGAATGTCTAACTACGTATCCAAACATTGTGGGTGCAAAAAGGAGGAACCACCACACACGGTGTGACTCTCTTAACCTTCATCAAAATAAATTGTTTATCCACCTATTAGAACTGCTGATTGGTTTTGGAAGATTAATTCAGTCAAACTTGTTGTTATTGTTGTTCTTGTTGTTGGTATGGAATATTCCTAATGACCATTAGGAACTGACTTAATGGTTTAAGCAATCTTGAAAAATTTAATTAAAGATCCCTAAAAAAAGGTATATGTTGATTTTAATGACAGGTTTAAAGATTACCAAAAGTTCGAAGAGCTTAAAGGATTTCTTATTCTTTCTCTTTAAGAAGGACATGTGGTAATAAATAACTTGGGAATATTTTTTCGTGCGTCAGTAGTCGTTTCACATGAATTTGACGTACCTTACCCATTCTCAATTGTCACATGAAAATTCTAAAAGAAAAAATGCTCAAACATGTGTTCACACAAATCTCCTAGATACTTTTACTAAAGAAAGACTGTTTTGTGTAGGCGTCAATAGAGAATCCTGTGGTTGACAGTGACAAAGGCTGCTTTCAAATAAACATTATATCCTGCCTACGGTTTTTCTTCCTCTGAATTTATATTATTTGATGGCAGTGATTGAATGCGTGCAAAAATGTGCTAATGTCTTCTATTTAAGGAACATTTCTTAAACTCCTCCATTTTTCAACAACCGTTGGAGATAAATATAGACTTTGTACAATGTAACATGAACGATGATTCATTAAGATTTTGTTTTGTCAAATTTTAAATTAAATACCTTATGAACTTCCTTATTGCAATATTTTCATTGATGTTAAAAATTCACATGTTAATGTTTATTTCCTAATTTAAATATCTAGACCGCTTTGAAACGGGGTTACCAAATTATCTTGGAAAAAAAAGTGTACTGTGAGTTAAATTTAATAGTATTACGACCAATATAGTTTAAAGCTAATATCTCAAAGTTTTGAAAGAGATATTTGAGTCGAAATTAAATTTTTAAAAACTTTTATTAATTTTTTTGTTCAGGTTTTTATTTTTTGCAAGAAAACTGTCAATTTGATTTTTCTCAAAATTTGTTCGAAAGTTGAAAACAATATTTCTTATAATTTCAAATTTTTAAAAAGATATTTGTGTCGAAAATCAATTTTTACGATTCGTAAGATTTTCGAGGTGACGATTTTTTTTTCAGTTTGGTCGATTTATAAAAAGAACCTTTAATTATATTTTTTCCAAAAATATATTGATTTGGTACCATGTTACACTTATAAAATAAAATTAAATTCAAGACTATAGCGTCTTTGGGTTGTAAGATATTTAGGGTTAACCAAAATCTTCACCTTTTTTTAAACTGCTATGGTAAAAAAAAACACCCACGCAATTTTTTTAACGGCCCTTTCTGCATCTTTCTGCATTATTATCTTTATAACAAAATTTATTTGAAGTCGATATCTCTTCTGGTTCTTGAGCTATGGACGACGAAAAAAAGGTCGCGGACGTACGGACGGACTTGAATAATACTAAAATTTAATAATTTGTCGGCATTTTTCGTTTGTAAAGCGATAGGTTGCAAGACTTTTAACATTCATAATAAACACGAAACGTACGTGAGCTGTAAAAACCAGTGTTGCCAAAATAATAATAGCAAAAAAATCACTCATTGTAAGCAAAATATGTATACCTATCTTGTGTTTTTCAGTGCCTCATTCTTGCACTTCAATTTTTCAAGAATTTATTGATAGCTTCAGGCTGCTTGAATGATATTGGCCTTAAGTGCTTGAATAGTACCTGGTTGTTGAAATTATGGTTCAAGCACAAAAAATCGAAGAGTCATATCGTACCTTCACAGCGCCTGTTATTAGCATCGTTAATGACCAAACGTTTGTTGCCAGTCTCATTCGAAGACAAAAGTTGCAATGATGCCAATATTCCTAAACAAGCACCATTCTGTCATTTAAAAAACACTAATTTTGAAAATAGTTTTCAATTTTCTAGCCTAATGTCACATAATCAGGTCTGTGGAGGTGTGACAAAATTTCGGGGCAAACAGTGGTCAGTGTCAAAATAACGCACGTTATAAAGGTTTTTTTAAAGGAAAATAGTAAATACGCCTAAGTGTGCCACTATTTTAGTGTGGATCTTAAACAAAAACTAGGGGAATTCATTTTTAATACTCCGTGCATTTGGTATTAACAATGGGTGCCGTGAAATAAATCCAAGAGAAATAAGGCCAAATTTGAAACGGTTGGTCTTATTACACTCACCTGCTCCAAATCCTATAGTGTGCCCAAGCAAGGAGATTGCAGGGGGCCAGCACGTCCTCCTTACAAACCTCACCGTAAAAGTAAGTTGGTCTTATATCTTAAAATAGTTTGGTCTTAATTTACTTTGCCAGAGCTCGATATGACCAACTAATAAAAATTGACCTAATTTCACTTTTGTTAAGTGCAATAAGGTCAAGTTTTGAAATGTTGTCTTATTTAACTTGGCCTCATTTCGCGCAACCTTCACAATGAATATACATTTTGTTGCCCTAAAAGTCTATACCTATAAAATCAACTTCACTGAATATCTAATAGAAACAACTAAAATCAAACCCGGTGCCTTGAAAAAGTGCGTCATAAAGTTTCAACGGTTGGACTACCTATCCTGCCTGACAGCGGAATCCGTCGTCGCGTCCTCTGCATTTACTGCGATTCCATTATGATTTTTCCATTTTCGTCCTTGCAGCCTTCAGTTTTTGGTTTATGTACCTGTGAATTTCGTTCCACCTGTTCAAGAAACTTTCGAACTTCATTTCTGCTTTTAAACCTCTTAACATCATATGTTTTGTCTAAGAGCTCGAAGAACATATCTTTGGTGTTGTCATCTTTCTCTTCTGTGGCGGCGTGCACGCATATCAGGCTAATGTTGCAGAATTTAGCCTTGATGCGTATGGTCATGAGGCGCTCATTGATACACCTATAGCTCAATACTTCTTGCCTAAGTCTGGCTCCAATGTCAAAGCCGCATCCAAATAAGCGCTGTTGTTTTTCGTGGTAGCAGTCACCACAGTAAATGTCGCAGTTTTTCATCCTCTTTTTGCCCGGACCATCCCATCGTATTTCCTGGATTACGGTGATGTTTGCTTTATAGCAGTCTAGGGCCTCCGCTAATTCTTCAGCCGCACGTTGTTTCCACGTGCATATCCGGAGTTCGTTGTCCTTAATTCGTTTGCGTAGGTTATCAACAGTAAATCAAATCAGTCCATATCCAAGGCTTGTTGGTGCTTCGCAGCTATGAGGTTTTAACGTGTCCAGGAAGTCGTCCCGACGGCACAACCCCCAACCTGGAGGGCTAGATCCTTAGTATAACTCCAAGGACGTGGAGCCGGATAAAGCGCTCCTCCGAATAAGTCATAAGGTGTTCACTAAGTAGTTAAACCTTACTGGAACTGTAGACGTTAATTCCATCTCGAGAATTCGTGCCTAAGTGGAAACACTTCTCCCCCCTTTCTCGATTGCTGCCCCCAACAACTTTGCACTGGGGTTTGAACCCAATCTCCAGTTGAAGTACTAGGCACCCGATGTTCACCACTGGGAAGTGAGAGTAGGAGTTGATAGACATAGTTGGGTTTTGAGAAAAACCTGGTAACACTTGTGTGGTCTTTAATGCACATGTCCACCATTTGAACACCATCAAGTAATAAAACGCGTCGTATATTTCTTGTGGCTTCAAAAGCGAAAATACCAAAAATTTACGGAAAAGTCTATTCACTGTTTTGTTTTTATGCATGGATTCCGCAAAAGTACGAATTTTTGAGGCCCTTTTTCGAACAACTTGGCAAAAATGAAACCATATAATCCGATATTAACGAATCAATTTTGAATTAAAACGAAATTGCCATTATGTATTGAAAAGCAGTGGTGGTAAGAGGACTCCGATTTATGACTCATGAGTACGTAAATGAACGGATAAATCTGAATCGAAATATCTATCTTCATATACGACTATAATAAAAAATCAAAAAATGAATGTTTTATCATAATTTTAACGGTAAAGACTGTTTTTTTGTTATTAAGAAATATCAAAACAAATTTGGTCTTAAATCGCAAACAAATTTGGCCTCATGAAACTTTCTGAAAGCGACATATGGCCAAACGTTTAAATTTGGTCTTATCTATCCCACTCAAAACAAAAGGACTTTGATCTTTGCAATGCAAAACTATCATACCTCCAAATTGTAGGCTTTCAAATTTGGCTTGTCACATTATTGCCTACAATATTACATTTACTCTTTAACTTCCTGTAGGAAGTTATTGTAATGGATCCGATTTGTCAAATTGAAAATTTTGACATTACGTTTTAATGTCCCTAGCGTCGAAATAAAAGATTTTTAGAAAAATTTCTGTGCGTGCGTGTGTATGTACGTCCGTTCGTCCGTACGTTCGCGAGGTTTTTTTCGTCGGCCATAGCTCCAGAACCAGAAGAGATATCGATTTCAAATAAATTTTGTTATACAGATAATAAGGCGGAAAGATGCAGAAAGGGCTCTCAAGTACCATAGCAGTTTGAAAAAAGGTGAACATTTTGGTTAACCCTAATAACGAACCAAAAACGCTAGAGACTTGAATTAAATTTAATATTATATATTGTAACGTGATATCAAAGTATATTTTTTGAAAAAAGTCCATTTAATGGTTTTTTTATAAATCAAAAAAACTGAATGAAAAAAATTGTCACCTCCATAATTTTACGACTAAAATATGATTTCGTCTCCAAAACAATTTTGTGCAACGAAGAATAATGTTTTTGACATCTGATAAAATGTTGAAAAAAATTAAATTGACAGTTTTCTTACAAAAAATAGAAACCTAAACAAAAAATTAATAAAAGGTCGTAAAAATTGATTTTCGACACAAATATCTCTTTAAAAAATTGAAATTATGGCTTTGAACTAATTTAAACCTATAAGAAATATAGTTTTCAACATTCGAAAAAATTTTGAGAAAAATCAAATTGACAGTTTTCTTGCAAAAAAATTAAAACCTAAACAATAAAATGAATAAAAGTTTTCAAAAATTTAATTTGAAATCAAATATCTTTTTCAAAACTTTGAGATATTAGGTTTAAACTATTTTTATCGTTGCTAACATTCAGTAAAATTTTGAGAAAAATTTGATTGACAGTTTTTTTTACAAAAAATAAAAACCCAAAAAAAAAAACATTACTCAAAGTTGGTAAACATTGAATTTCGACTCAAACATCTTTTCAAAAATTTGAGGTTACGGCTTCCAAGTTATTTTATCTTATAAAAAATATTATTGTCAAGAATTTTGAAAAAAAAAACGAATTATTAACAAAAAATAAAAACCTAAAAGAAAAACAATCCTAAAACTTGCTAAAAATGTACTTTCGCCTTAAATACCTTTTCAAAAATTAAAAACATTGTCTTCAAACTTTTTTTATTTCATAAAAAATATGGTTTTCGAAATTCAGTAGTTTTTATTTTTTTTAATCCAACAGTCCGCTTTTCAATTAAAAAATAAGAGCTACAAAAAATAGTACGCAAATTTGGTAAAAATTGATGTTCGGTTCTTGTTACCTTTCATTCATCCAATTTATAAAAATATAAGAAATGCTTCTCAAATTGGTAAAAACTTGTTTTCAATTAAAAATCTATTTAAAAAAAAAACTAGATTTTCAAACTAAACTATTTTTTGATATGAAAAATATTGTTGGTAATTTTAAATTTTTTAAGAATAATTCAACTGACAACTTTTTTACAAAACACGAAAACCTATAAACTTTTTAGCAAAAAAAATCGGCAGACGTGATGGAAAGTTATCAGTGTAGGTCGCATCCCAGCCTCTTTTTTTTATCAACAAGTACGCTTCGATTTAAGCTCTGTAAGCCAATATTGAAGATCGTGAGATGTCAACCAAAATGTTAGAAAGAGTTTGACAAAATTGAATCATGATTGGACCATTTGGGCACCTTATTGATCGTGATGTGGTTTTTTAGTTTTCGATAGTTTCATATTTTTAAATTTAAATTCTTACACATATATGTATTATCATTATAGTAAAGAGTTTTTAAGACTCTATTTTCTCCATTTTACAAAGCCAATACAATATATTTTGTGGCCACACCCTTAATTTTATATATTTTAGACCCCTACGAAAATTCCTTGCCTATATTACATACGCCTGTCAATCTTGCTTATCACACAGAGTAATTCCTCATCAGGCCATCTCAAGTGTACTTAAATGCTGTTTCTGTGGCTGTCTAAATATCCCAGCAGATGTTTGCACAGACAATATCATTACCAAATAATTATTTTAAATTCAATTTGTTACCAGAAATGTTGCCTTATAAACATCACAAATCATCCCCAATTCCAATGTAACCCCTTTTTACACACAAGTCTCCGATCCAAAAATTATAGCATCTGATGTCTCTGAATGTCTGTATACAAAGCCTAACAATATTTATTGTCTCTTCGGTCTGTCGTTTGCAAATATATGACTTTCCATCTCATCTCAATTATAATTTCCAAATTTCCCACAAATTTTCGAGATGGACAGTTGTTGAACATCGAATGTGTTTATTTGACGTCGTCGTCGATGTCATCCCTGTTTAGATGAAAAGCAAACAAACGCACTTCCCTTCCTGGGATAAACACCATAAAATGTAATCCTCTGGAGTGTAAAGGACGAGGAGGTGCGGTCGGTCACGTTTGATGTGTCCTACCACAGAATCAATTTAATCGAAATCTCTTACATCCGTTTCCCCACATTTATTTAATTTATTGACAAGCTTTCGAAAAAATTTGAAAATATTTACTTTGGCAAACAATGTTTAACCATTTTTCTATGGTTCCATAGATATCGACACATCCAAAACCAAACTTATTTCTAGTTAAGTTTACGTATAAATATATATAGATGACATTTCCATTTATTGATGCCTTGCCTACATCTTTAAAAACTAAGCCATTTTAATTGGATTCCATTTGCATTTTTGTGTGTTGTAGTTGTTGTTGGAAGAATGCAAAAAAAAGAAATGTTACGTATACGCCATGATGCACAGAAACAGGCCGAAGTCGAAGTAATTATTTCACTTGAAGTATTCGAATGGGATCAATAATTCACTACAGCCAGTCCTGCTTCGACAGTCAGGATTCATGAAAAATTCACGTTTTTGAAATATATAGGGGGGTTTGTATACATATTTATTTTTTTCCAAGAAGTCTCACTGAACAACGCATCAAAGGGGGAATATGATTTGGTTTTAGGGAACGTTTGGCAACATCGAATAATCGATTAAATTTTCAAAACCAACAAAATCCTCTTATCGGGTTCAATGGGACTATGGATGGGGATGCGGATTCGGATGGAGATGAAGAATGTGAGTGCGCCCGGTGTGAACGATAGCGAATTGTGTAGTGTGTCGAGAGCAAAACCTAATCGGGTCATAGATTTAATTGGCCTCGAGGTAGGGTATATTGTTAACGGTTCAATAGATTTAAACTACAAGGAAAATTGTGATTCCGAATATCAGGGATTATTTTCACTCTATAATTTTTTTGTGTTTTTATTTTGAATATTAACGTTGTTCTAGCATGAATTTTGTATAAAAGTATCTATTTTTTCAGAATGTGTAGAGAACGTAGAGAAACGATAATATTTGAAGAACAATATGTTGAAATGGCCGGGTTTTCATTTATTTCGCTATCCAATTCTATGGGATTGAATTGATTGACGATTTTGTTTCTAAATCTTTATTATCTTTTTTAACTGGTACTCATTTTTAACATGTGATTTTCAAACTAGCAATTTTATCGCGGAGTTAGCTTTTTTGACAGCTGTCAATTGATTTATGCTTAATTTGGCTTGCAATTTTATAATAAATAGATTTACTTTTGACCAACGTTTGTAAATCCTGCAAACTTGCGAACTTATTAACCATTCAATCAAGCGACAGGTACTTCCAAGATTGGTGATTTAATACAGATGGACTATGATGATAGGCTATGTGTAGTCGCTTGTCTAAGTCGATAAGTCCGAGACAATTGACTTCTTGGAAGGGAATATTCGAAGTATTATTGCTGATATACGTCCACATTTGCTGCATAAGCGGTTGAAAATTGGACTACTCCACCAGAATTTTTGAGCCATCCGCTGAAGCGTCTTTCCGGAATCATTTAAAAAACATAATATCAAAAAACTTTTTTAATTTCACAGAAATGTTGTTTTTAATACTCATTACTTTTTTTATAAAATAATAAAGTCTACAAGAAATAGAATGCAGATTTGGTAAAAATTGATTTTCAGTTCTTGATATCTCTCAAATTAATTTTATTCAAACAATTTGTAAAAATTTAAAAAATGCTACTAAAATTGGTAAAAAATAGTTTTCGACTAAAAATTAATTAAACAAAACTAGATTTTCAAAATAAACTATTTCTTTATATGAAAAATATTGTTGGTAATTTTAAAAGTTTTAAGAATGATTCAACTAACAACTTTTTTAACCCAACAAACTTTTAAGTAAAACAAATCTACAGACGGGATGTTAAGTATGCCATGTCATCCAGGTTATTCTTAGATATTTGTTATCCTAAGTATGTTCTATTACCAAATCATAATTTTGAGAATTTCGACCATTTATTATTTTTCAACTAAATGGAGTAGCAAACTTTGTGGGGAGACACCTCGATCTCATATTCTCATCTGATTGCGATAACTGTGTTGTCTCCCCGAGCCCTCACCTTCTCTCAACCTTGGATCGCTATTATCCACCCCTTAATTTCTCCTTCCCCATTGAATTTGAAGACAACTTTTTTGAAATGGAAAATTACTGTTATGACTTTCGTAGGGCTGATTTCTCCAAACTTAACAATCTTCTTAGCTCAGCCGATTTTGAATTAAGATCCCTCCACTTAACAGTTGAGTCCCTTACAAATTGGTTTTATTTGATTCTTTCGTACTGTATTGAAGAATCAGTACCGTTCTCTCGTAGAAAAGATTTCACCTCTGCTCCCCCTTGGTACAACAGAGAGCTCCGTAGCCTAAAAAATACCAGTAACAAGCTTTGGAAGATCTTTTTACAGTCCAAATCTGATACTGATCACAACAACTATCTTCTCGCCTATAATTCTTTCTCTGAATTAAGGGAATCCCTTTATAACCAATACATTAACCAAAGGAAAATAACCTTCTTTCTGATGCAAGAAAATTTTTCAAGTTTATAAATGTCAAAAGAAAATCTGATGGGTTTCCACCTTCAATGAGTTTCTCCAACATACTCTCCTCTGATCCAACAACTGTATACTGAACATCGGCATGATCCTGATCCACACTACTTAGTTATTTAGATGGTTGCACTCAAACCTCCCTTTCATCGTTCACAATAACTGAAGAAAAGGTACTTGCCAAAATCGTAAGCCTCAAAGAAAACTCTAGCCCTGGTCCTGATGGCATCCCATCAGTTGTTCTAAAAAAATGTATGCATTCTCTGTCAAAGCCTCTAACTGCATTTTTTGAACTCTCTCTTTCTCAAGGTGTGTTTCCTCATATATGGAAAGATTCATTTATATTTCCCATTCATAAACAAGGCAATAAAACTGAAATTAACAATTATAGACCTATTGCTAAACTTTCATGCATTCTAAAACTTTTTGAAAGCTTAGTTTATGATTCCGTTTATTTCCATTGGCAGCATTTATTCTCCCCCGCTCAACATGGTTTTCTTAAAGGTAGATCCACTACGACTAACTTAATTGAATTTATATCCAAAGTTTTGTCAGCCCTTGAGAATGGCAAAGAAGTTGATGTCGTATACACTGATTACAGCAAAGCCTTTGATAAAATACCCTATAACATAATTTATCTCAAACTAAGAGCTCTAGGCTTTCCATCTATATTTATAAACTGGATAAGCTCCTATCTTGCAAATAGAACTTATAGAGTCCTTTTCCGTAACTCAGTCTCCAGTCCTATGCATGCAACTTCTGGAGTCCCACAATGTAGTCACCTTGGCCCCTTTCTCTTCGTCTTATCTGTTAACGATGTCTGTCTTAAATTAAAAACTCAGATATCCCAATGTTTGCGGATGATAAGAAAATTTTTAAGATTATCTTTACTCCATCTGATTCCTTACTTTTACAAAATGATATTAATATCTTTTTTGTTTGGTGCATGCATAATTTCCTAGAGTTAAATGTAGGTAAATGTAAACAAATAACCTTTTCGCGCAAACAAATTCCATCTCATAGAGTATACTATTTCCTTAATGACGTCGTCAACGTAGTCGATTCTATTAGAGATCTTGGTATTATGTGTGACAAACACCTGCATTTCCATTCCCATTTTGACCAAATTATTAATAAAGCTAATAGATCTCTCGCTTTTATTAAGAGATGGTCAAAAGAATTTTCCAACCCCTAGGTAACTAAAGCGCTTTACATTTCCCTAGTCCGTCCTCATCTTGAATATGCATGCCAAGTATGGTCTCCCTTTTATGAAAACCATTCACTCAGAATTGAAAATGTTTAAAGACGTTTCGTTCGATTTGCCTTACGTGGCCTCCCTAATCCCCCCCATCCAACTTGCCTCCTAATGCCTATCGACTAAAACTGATAGGTTTGCAGCCCTTATATATTAGACGCAAAAACGCTGATATATTATTTGCTCATCAATTGTTAATGGGCAATATAGATTCCCCGGCACTCCTGACTGATATTCATCTTAACACAAACCCTCGAAATCTGCGATCTGTTTCCCTTTTCTATATCCCTCATCACCGCACTAATTACGGGCACTTTGAAATAATGTCCAGAATTCTTCGTCACTGCAACGCTGCTATGGTAGTTTTCGATTTCAACATTTCCAAATCCCATCTGAAAGATACCCTTCACTTTTTCACTTTTTGAGTCCGAATTCCCCGTCCCCTGTAATTTTAAGTTAAATAAAATCAAAATTGTTAGTTCTTGTACATTAAAGAGCTTTAATGTGGGCCTTAGGGCCCACATGAATTAATGTTGAAAACTGATAACAAGAACTGCAAAAAAAAAAAATTTAAGCTAGTGTTAAGTTAAGTTATGATAGGTTGTATTAAGCTAAATAAAAATCAAAATTGCTATCCTCTTTCTGTGTGGACAAGACCAAAGACTTACTTATACCAAATATCAATATATTTTCAAAAAGACAAAAGGAATTATACCAAAACTATTGTATATTTTCTATAGTTTTTCTGCACCTGCTTCCTAACGCTAGGTTTTCCGATGTTTCGTGACGTAAAATATTCAAGTATAAATAAAATACTTGTAAAATAACTCTCAGAGATTGGTCAAAGTAGTTTTTATCCCGAAAGTGGGTACGCGATGTCACGAATCCGCGAAGGATTGCAGACCAATAAGCTTAACATCTTTTGTGCTTAAAACCGCATTCTTGATTACGACCTCTCGAAAGCTCTCATGCTTATCTTAAGGGCAAATCTACGGAGACTGCCCTCCATGAGGTAGCGCGTACTGTAGAACAAACAATCCATTATAATTATTGCCACCTTTCTAGACATAGAAGGTGCTTTTAACAACGTCCTTACCGAATCCATAGAAGAATCGCTCGTTAAGTTCGGTGTAGAAGACTTCATTCGAGAATGGATTATTTCCATGCTCAGTGGTAGGAAGATTCGAGCCATTCTGAGCAATACAATCGAAACAAAACACCTGAGTAGGGGAACACCCCAGGGTTGTGTCCTTTCGCCTCTTCTATGGCTTCTTGTCATGGATACAATTCTCGTTAAATTAGAGAGATGTAGAGTGAAGGCGGTAGCCTTCGCGGATGATTTGGTGGTATTGGTGTCAGGAAAGTACACCTCTGTGATTAGTGAAATCACGGAGTCAGCTTTGAAGAAAGTTAGCAGCTGGGCCACGAGTTGTGGACTAGGAGTTAACCAAAGTAAAACTGAACTGTTGCTCTTTAACACCAAAACTAAAGTACCGTCCTTCACGCTAGCTCGACTCAACATGGTCAAATCCTATCAGTGTCTTCCAGTGCAAAATACTTGGGAGTTATACTCGACCCTAAACTAAACTGGAAACTAAATATAGAAGTACGGTTTAAGAAGGCCTGTATTGCCTTCTACGCCTGCAGCAAAACTTTCGGCAAAAAGTGGGGACTTCAGTCGAAGATGACTCTATGGACGTACACAGCCGTAGTACGTCCAAACTTAATATATGGGTCGATTGTGTGGTGGCCTGCTCTTAGCAAAGTCTATAATATTGATAAGCTAAAGAAGGTTCAGAGAACAGCTTGCGTGGGCACCACAGGGGCCATGCGTTCTTGCCCAACGGACGCCTTAAACGTTATTTTGGATCTTCTACCAATCGACCTTTTTATTAAATACATAGTTTCCTGCAGCGCTATTAGGCTAAAGGAATCAAGCAGCTGGTTGTCAAAACCTTATAGTCACAGCAACACAACGAAATTGATTCCCTCAGATATTATCTCGGTAGACACTGACTACTGCACTCCTACTTTGAGCCTTAGTAAGGGTTTTAAGGTTATTTTCCCATCCAGAAAAGATTGGGAGGATGACATCGTGTCGTTAGGTTTCGACACAACCATCTTTACTGACGGCTCAAAGATGGAGTGCGGAGTTGGTTCTTGGATCTTTTCTCAGTCCATAAATGTAGCTAAATCCTTTAGGCTTCCTGACTTTGCTAGCGTTTTTTAGGCTGAACTGCTGGCAATAAGTAGGCATGTAAGATACTTAAACAAAGCCTAAACCAAAACCGAAATGCGGCTATCTTTACAGACAGTCAGGCAGCTGTCAAAGCTATTAACTCGGCCAAACCCTCATCTAAATTGGTCCAGCAATGTCGCGATGAGTTGCGATCTTTTCTATCTACCAAACTGAATCAAACCGAAGTTGGAGCAAGCTACCAACTGCATTATATCTAGGTAGATATGACCCACCTATAATAAAACCCGTACAAACGATCTTCTATGCAGGCCAAGGCAAGACATAGCCAGGATTGTTGCAGTTTGTACCGGATATTGGCCTATAGGAGTTCATGCCTAGAAGTTGGGTATATCCTACAACACCTTTTGCCGTAGTTGTAGTGACCAAAGTGAAAGTGAAACGATAATCCATTTCCTCTGAAAAAGTCCTGCTTTGGCAAACACTAGAATGAAATACTTTGGAAAAGCATTTTTTTCACGAACTTGATGAGCTATCTGAGACAAAGATTAGAGACCTAATCTAGGCTCTAACATAATCGCTATGAAGCTTCTCTATGAATCTGTCCCTTTCAATCACAGGTCAAACGAGTTTTTGGTATCAAAACGAAGCACTACAGCGCTAATTGGATCTCAGGCTAGGTTGCCTTGAGATCGCCATTTCTACCTACCTACCATCTCTCAGACCTTTCTCTCAAAAATATTTCATAAGACCATTGTTGTCATCAACATTTTATTATAACAACTGTTAACGATAAAATCTTTTCATTCAAAAGACCAATATGGAATCTTTTATATAGTAACAGACAAAGAACATCAATATTAACTTTGAAGCTTCTGTTCGATCAATAATAACACTCTTAATATATTTCTTAAAGAAACTCATTAAACTAAATTAAAATAAATTTCTTATCGCTATAGACTTTCATGACTTAATTCAACTTAATACATATATACGAGTAATACAATATTTCCAAACATTAATTGCCAAACATAACAAATAAAAAAAACAAAGTCATCCCGAGCTTTATTGAGTCTTAAAAATAAATCTCTGTTACTTTTTCTTTTTTTGATTAATGCCTTCCAAATGACGCCCTAAAAATCCCATGTGATTTATATCCCTTGGACGAACCAAAAAATAAAAATAAATATTAACTACACAATTTCTATACGTACTCTATGCAAACCCCTAAAGGACTAAAGAAGCCATTCATTGACAATATATATACATTCACATAAAGCCCTACATATGGATATGTATAACCCACATCGAAGATGGGCTTATAAATATGTACGAGTATGTTTTAAGGTATAAAACTTAACTCAACTCAAAATATATATCTAATATATAAACACCGCCATTTTACAACTTCGCAGAATAAAATTTGTTTTAACGATTTTTTAATAAAAAGAAAATATAGCAGCTCCAGAAAAGAAAGCCGAGTATGTGGGGGGTTTTTCTGATATTTACACCCATTTTCATTTTTACGCTTCCGTATGATTTATACCGGCCTACATTTTGGTAGCTGCCAGGGAAATGCCCTTCTTTTGCCACCTCGCCAACCAGCATATATAGGAAATAGGCATACATACGACAAACCAAACACCTTACCGTCGTCATATGTTCCTATAGGCATCATCGGTATTACCAACATCAACAAAAACAACAAGGGCTTGAGAAAATTCCCATTAACAACCACAACATGCGTCACAAATAAAAACATTCACTGAAAGCCTAAAACCAAGATCAGTATAAGGCGGAAGGTGTAGCTATGGGGTATATACGAGTAGCTTCTGTTTCCTTGGCCAACATAAAGACGACGAGGACGACGACGTATTAAAACAAACGTTGATATTTAGGTAAGGGGTAAAGAGAAAATAAAAAATAAAAATCCAAGGCGAATATTACTTTACAACGTGTACATAATAACATAACAACACCACTGTCTTGACTCTGGGAAGGTAATAACAATTTAATAATAATATACTCGTTCCTTACCATTTTGTAGTATATTATTCGCCAAAAGATGCCAGGAGCTTAAAGGGGAGGGAAGTTATGTTATTATTATTATTATTTTTTTGAAGCGAATAAAAAAGGTCTATATCCGACTAAAGGTACACAAATCGATGGAAAATGGAAAGAAAATATGTTTCCTTTATTGCATCCACGAGAAGATATCAATAAAAAGTTAATCGAAATCTTTATAAAAATCCTTCCTTGTGGTTAACTTGAACAATAATCCTTAAAGTTATGTTTGAAAGAAACACCGGCACATGTACACTCATAGGTGCCTTTCTTTTACTAATTTTTTAAATTCTTGGTATTAAATAGATATGGAGTCCTTTTTTCTTCCCGACGGATCAGTTACAACGGAGGCAATATATCTTTGAAGGTGGAGGAACAACCCTAAAACAAAAATAACATCTAAGCCCACAATTTCTAACCATCAAAATGCTAAGCAACCTGAACAAATCCTATGTTCTAAAATGGGCTCTTCCCAAATTTGTCGTGTTCTAGTTTTAAAACACCATTAGACAATCTTAATTTTAACAAACCTTCAAGGCTTCAACAAGTTAATACTCTTACCTGAACTCAAAATCCTTAACTGGTAGATATTCCTAGCTCTCTACACAGACTTTTTCTCCAACTATTTCATAATTCCACGATTTTCATAGAGCCAATTTTAACGACATAAATAGATAGCTTCGTAAAGTTCCGTTTGATATACTTAAACCAATTCGTAAATGTTGCTATTGACCTTTTTCCAAAAAAATAAAATAATTAACTCTATCTCGCGAGTAGTACCCGTGGCATGATGGTTAGTGCGTTGGACTGTCATGCCAGAGGTCTTGGGTTCGATCCCTGCCATCTAATAGAACGCTACTTAATCGATACTAAATTGAATCTTAAGACTGCTCCTAAGTCCTTTTACCAGTTAGTTACCCCACTTCTCTCACTCTTAATATTGAAACTTTAAATAGGTCCACAAACTATCTCTTTAACAAACTTCAAACAATTCCTTATATTTGACACTTTTGCTCCAGATTCGACATGTTTTGAATATCTGCCATTACTTTTTCGAACAATTGACCCCGATTTGAACAACGGAATGAAGAATTCTCATCTGGTCTTGATGGTGTCCACGTCATTTTTTAAAAATAAAGTGTTCTGTTTCCCTACCTTCTCCCCACTCACAAGGTTTTAATCAAGCTTAAGCTCAGTGGGATTTTACACTCTTTTGGAAAACTGCGTTTGTAACCAAAGTTCACAAAAAAGACTCCCAGTTTTCGAAATTTCCTATGTTCCAAACTTAATTGAAAAGACTCCCAGTTTTCGAAATTTCCTATATTCCAAACTTAATTGAAAGCATCATTTACGAGTTTTTGGTGTATATCTTTTATTTCCATTAGGAATCATGGTTTTCAAAAAATTAATTCTACAACTGCCAACCTTGTGGAATTTGTGTCCTATACGCTTGAATAAGGAAACGAAGTTCACATAATCTCCACTTTGACTAAATATCCCACTGACTTTTACTCTTTAAGCTTTGTATTCTTGAATTTGAATTTATTTTGTTGCAATTTATTTTTCCTTCTTACCTAGAAAGCCGCTTATAAAACGTTTGCTATAGGTGTGCTCTCTTCTAGCTTTTTCTTGCTACTTTCGGTGTACCACAAGGTATCCACTTAGGGTCTATCTACGCCTGCGTTACCCGAACTCTTTACATCACCTTTGTCCATTCCCTCCTTGAATACACCTCTCAAGTATGGCCCGCGCACCCAGTCGTAAATATTTCAAGAACGCCTACAGTTGATTAATCTCAAGACATTGGAAGAACGTAATCAGATGTCTGCTTTCTGGCTCTACGAAATAACCTAATCTATAAAACTCCATTGTCTTAAACATTTAGAGAAATACTCAGCTCTTTTATCGATGGGCAAAAATCCTCTTATCAAACCCTTCTTGTCGGTGTCGGGCGGTCATGATCACCAAAGCTGTCGTGGGACTTGAGGAACCTACAACGAACTGTTGGTGGGTTCCTTTACTCTTTTAATAGTTCAACTTACATCAAGGCGTTCTAAACATAGATACGGGACCCCTAATTTTCAGTAGTTGTGTTAGCGTTTTCATAGTCAGTTTGGATGATTGAAAGGCTGAGGGGTAAACCAGGTGCGTCTTATTGTCTCGCCTTACCACGGTTCTGCCGGGGCTGACCTTTCCCTTCCGACCTACTCGTAGAACCTTGATTTATCATTGTTCCTCTCTACAATACTAACTGCCTTACTGACAATACTAACTTCGGCCCATCCACCGTCTTTAAGGATGAACTTTTGGCATCCAGCAGGAGACAGCAACGAGTGGAACACTGGAACTTCCAATACTCTGGTGTTTCCCAAACCCTCAACTCAAGAAAAGCCCGTTAAGCGTAAATGATCTCAGGAAAATGTAATTTCAGCTGAGGAAAAGAGTAAGCTTGAAGGTCGGGTACAGAAAAGTATTTTGCAGTGCAATTGCATACTCTATTGATTGTAAATGAGCTTTCCTCCAACAGAAATGGTTTGCTACCTCGGTAAAATATTCGTCCTTCGTGGTTCATAACAAAGAATAGTCCAAACGTGTTCAATCTCAGCTTTAAAACTACTAATTTAGATAGTTATAGGAATATCCTCATAAGCAACATAACGAAGCTCAAAAAATAATCATATAAGGTGACGCAACAGTCCGTTAAGAACTAGGGTCTAGTGATTAACAATTCTCAACCATTCCTGTGGGCGAGTGTTGTTTGTCAGGAATGGAGGGGACCCACATTTTTAAGCCGAATACGAATGGCTAATTTGAGAAGGCACTTTCAAGAATTACTCGTGGAGTGTTTGTCAATTCCTCGCAAACTTTAGATTGATTGAAACCAAGAACTCTGACATGACAGCCCAACGAACTGATTATTATGCCACGGGTACTGTAACGAAGCTTACTTACTTAAGGCGGCGATACAGTCCGGGCGGACCTGGGCCTCAACATGCGTCTCCAGCCAGCTCGGTCTCTAACTAGCTGTCTCCAGTTTCGCACGCCAAGTTGGTTGAGGTCCTCTCCCACCTGGGTGCGCCACCTGAGTCGCGGACCTAGCCATCTCAGTCGTTGGACTTTAATTCTTCTAACTAGGTCAGTGTCGCTGTACAGCCCGTACAGTTCGTCGTTATAATTTCTCCTCCATTCTCCATCTATGCGTACGGGACCAAAAATCACCCGAAAAGTTTTTCTCTCGAAGCATCCTAAGCGCTCTCATCTTTCTTTGACAGGGTCCAGGCCTCAGCGCCATAAATGAGAACCGGGGGAATGAGTGTCTTAAAGATGGTGATTTTACATGCTCGAGAGAGGACTTTACTTCTCAATTGCCTTCTAAGTCCAAAGAAGCAGCGATTTGCAAGAGTTATTCTTCTGTAACGAAGCTGCCAAGATAAAAATGTGCCTCGTTCCAATTCGTTGTATAATTCAGCTGTTTTTAGGAATCAACTCGGTACCGAAAACGAAGACTATGGGCGTACTTTGTCAATTCCTGAGATTTATGGCGAGTTGATATTTTTGGGATGAGTTTCAATTTTGGCTGTAACGTACTTCATTTCAAAAAAAAAAACTAGATTTTAGAAAACACATTGAACACAAACCGAATAGCCTAAAATTCGGGGCTTAATTTGGAAATAAGTTTTCCATATTTCCCGAAATTCTCAACGATAAAACAACGGCTTATTTCATTGAACTGATAAGATATAATATTGAATTTCTTTCAAACGTAAAAATGCTGTCAGTGTCAATATCACTTATGATTTAAAAAGAAATTTCTAGATGGCCTACGCTGAAGTTAAACGCTAAGTCCTTAATAACGCGTTTTTAATAATTTCGCGTCAATTTAATTACAAAACTAACTAAAGAAATATGTTGAAGTGGAAAAAATGTGCCGTGAAATAAGTCACCGTAAAGTAAGCCCATTGAGGGACTTATTTCCCACTCAGTGGAAACTATTTGCACTTTAGTAAAGTATGATTAGTTCCCTTGCAATTTGGGAAATCAGTTCCGAAAAAATATTTGGATTGAAGTTGACTTAGTTCTCGTGGACTTATTTCCCTGAACCGGAAAAAATGTACATATACGCATATAAACCCCTCTGCTGTTATTTCCATAAATGAACAAACAAAAATAACACCCAGCAGACTTACTTCCTTTTCGATATATCTTCCCAATTCATTCTCATCACGTTTTCTTTATTCCCCTAGACATCGAATTTCATTCTAAAATGTCAAATTTATAAATTCAAAATATGTGTTTTTATATTTTTCACATTTTCTGGTACAAGAATAAAATTAAAAGCGTAAAAACACAAAATAAAAATTCTTTACAAGGACAAAAATATTTTATTACGACGATGGCGATGTATGGATTCAAATGTTTTGCTCTTAGAAATTCCAATAACTGAGTTTTGCTCACTTGACTTTTTGGTTAACAACAAAAATAATTTAATAATAAAAACAGCATGAATCGTTTTGACTTCTTAACAAAATGAAGAAAAAACAAATACACTCACCATAAGGGAGGAAGAGGAAGAACAACAAAGGACGAAATCATTGACGACGACGACGACTAGAACTAGGACCGGCGCGGCGCACGCTGACGCAACACGACACTATGGAGACATAGACCACGACGCAGAGCCCAGAGAGGACTTTCCACTAAATTAATATTCCATATGCAATTATGTGGTCGTGTTGTTTCTCGATTGTGGTTAAGAGGCCAGCACCAGGACTGGGACGCATACATATACAGCCTCAGCTGGATCCATTAGAAGTGGTGCCAAAAAGGATTGCACCCCACCGGGAAGGTGCGACGAAATGTTTTGGATAATAATTGATGTTGTTTTGTTGGCCCAGAATGCGGCCAAATTGAAGATTGTATCCAAGCGGGGGCTGTTGGCATGCAATATGGTAAAATTTATTTATCATATGTGTGTACAGTCACATATTATAATTACGATGGCCAAAAGCAATTATGTTTAAATATGTACATAACGTACATTCGTGTATATGCATTTATGGCTGTGTGTAATGTGGATGCAGTAACATGTGTGTGTGTTTTTATTACAGTTACGATAATTATATCATTAATATCTGTATTCGATTTCGAAGTGTACAATTAAGGACTATTCTGGATATTATGCTAAACGAAAGACATTTCGGTGTACTTAACATTACTTGTTCATTTATATATTTAGAACATATGTATCTGTGTTAAGTTGTTGTTTGTTTCGACATCTTTTGATTTGATATTCCCTTCAGTTTTTTGTAAAGGTACATATCTTTAAGTTGGCAACACTGTCTTGTAAGGTTTTCCTTATGTTTAAAACAAATAATTTAAAGAGAGGCTGGTATGCGACCCACACTGATAACTTTCCATCCCGTTTATCAATTTGTCTTCTTTAAAACTTTGAACGGAATATTCATATCAACATTAAGTGTGAGATCAAATACTTGATTCAAAAACTATCAGTTTATTGTTGTTTTAGTAGGTTTTCGCGTTTTGTAAAATAAGTTGTCAGTTGAATTTTTCTAAAAAAAAATAACTTAAAATTAACAATAATATTTTGCATATGGTGAAATAGTTTGATTCCAACATTTTTTTTTTCTAACGAGATTTTTAGTCGAAAACCAATTCTTACAAGTTTAATAACATTTCTTGAAAGTTTCAATATCTTTCATTGGATTTTTGTTTGAAAATCTAGAACAGAATGGAATTATTTTAAAGTCATTACCACCATTTATTCATGAGATATCAAGAATCAAACATCAATTTTTACCAACTTTGCGTACTATTTTTTGTAGATTTAAATTTTTACAAATATGATTGTTAGATTTTTAAAAAAAGTTCACTGAATATCCTAAAACAATATTTTGTATAAGATAATATTAGTGAAAAGTCAATATCTTTATCGAAAATTTATTTTTACCAACGTTAGTAATGTCTTTCATATTTATTTTTCATAAAAACTGCCAAACTTCCCAAAAACTATCTATACATGTTCTGCCTCTTTCTTATCTTCAGATAATTTATTTTCCATCCTGGTTCTTCTAATATGAAATTAAAATAAAGTTACCCAAAGGAAAAAGCTTTGAACGAACTTGTTGAATACACAAACAATTGATTTCGTTAAGTATGCTTACAAGTTATTTTCATTTCCGGGATGAGTTGTTGCAGGATGTGTTGTGTCTTGGGATGAAACTAGCTTACCGACAAAAAATGGTGTGTATTCGATAAGTCCATTCAAATACACAAACCATTTCCCTTAATATAATAATTTCCGAGTATTTCTTATTTTTAGTATAATAAAAAGTTAAGTATTTTTTTATCAAATTATAAATTAATATTTAATAAAATCCATTTTGCACAGTTTACGAAAAATTTTCTTTATTTTGACACCTTATTTGTTAAAATTAGTTCCGTTTGTGAGCTGAAAAAGGGAAACATGCTAATGAAAAAATATATGATGATGATTCGTCCTAGACTAAATTTCTGTTCAATCAATGACAAGAATATTTTTAAGAAAAAATGGAAAATTGGTATATATACAAAATCAATTTGAATAAAACCGGTCTAAAGATTTTGAATCAAAAAAAATTGGAAAATTGAGTTTTTTTGACAAATCGAATGGCATTAATATCTTTGAAGACAAACTTATTTTACATGTGTATTTTTATATCTTATATAGGTATTTTTTTAAACAGACTCTTTGCATAAAGGAGCAAGTTCGTGCGCATCGCATTTCGTAAATTTCATTTATAACATGAAATTAGCTTGAAGCCAATATCCTTAATGCTTGAAAAGATATTTAAGTCGAAAATCAACTTCTAGTAGTGTTTTTTTTAATATCATGTTTTGTATAAAATCTGTCAATTCGATTTTTTGAAAAATTTTACCAGATATCGAAAACATTATTCTGCATTGCATACATCTTTCATTATTAGCTTACGGACATACGAACGTACGATTCTTGGGACCCTTAAACGACGAGAAATATCAACATTTTTAATTCGACAAATTGGACTGATTGCAATAACTCCCAATCGAAAGTTAATATTAATGGCAGATAATTTTCCGAATAAAAGACTTATACCTTTAAAATATTCTTTATCTAGCTATGGTAAGTGCGTTGAACTGTCATGCCAGAGATCTTGGGTTCGATCCTTGCCTACGCTATTAATAGTTTTTTTTTTCACGGGCACTGCCTCATGCGAAGAATTGACAACTTCTCCAATTTTTCTTGTCATGAAAAGTGCTTTCTCAAATTATCCTTTCGGATTCGGCTTAAAACTGTAGCTAGTTCCATCCCTGACAACAGTACTAGCACACAGGAATGGTTGAGTGTCAATTAAGTATTTCTTTTAAATTGATTTAAAAATCGACGAACAAAATTTTTGCATGATCTGAAATTAAGACAAAAAATAGTACAATGTCCCAAGGGTTGTAAAAATTTCTGGTCATTTTTGAAAAAAGTACGAAACACCACGTCATCCTCGTATCCAACGCTCATCCTCAATGGCACTCCCTATGTAAGCTCGATTGATAAAGCCAATTTGCTTGCAGCACAATTTTCTGTTAATTCGACGCTACCGGATAGTGTCATGAGTCCTCCTGTTCTTGAGAGCGTAAACGATTCTATGGGACGAATTTTTTTCGCACTCGTGCAGTTGCAAGATTACTGAAAGACCTTGACATATACAAATCCACTTGCCCGGGTAGTATCCCCCTAATTGTTCTAAAGAGGTGTTCTTCAACGCTGGCAGAATCACTGCGTAAGCTTTACCATATATCCTATTCTACAGGTCACTTTCAGAGTGGATGGAAAACTGCATTTGTCCAGCCTGTCCCTTAAAAAGTCGAATAATCTCACTCTAATTATCGTCCAATAGCACTCACGTACCTCCTTTCCAATTTCATGGAAACGCTGATAAATTATTAGCTTCCGAAATATCTTGAAGAACGGAAGCTTCTTAATGACCGGCAGTATGGCTTTAGAAAAAGGTCCACTGTAGGTCTCATGGTTTATCTCACCGAACAGTGGAACAAATCTTTCCATCGTTTTGGAGAAAGTAAGATTATTGCACTTGATGTTTCAAAGCATTTAATAGAGTTTGGCATCAAGCTCTCTTATCGAAAATGCGTGCATTTGGTATTGATAAATCTCTTCCTCAATGGATTAGAAATTATCGTTCTAACCGTTCAATACAAGTTGTATTGGATGGTTTGAAATCTGAAATTCATAAAATAAATGCTGGTGTCCCCCAGGGCTCCGTTTTGTCTCCGACACTCTTCTTTTCTGCCACTTCTAATCCCTTAAACTTTTCGCCCACGACAGTACCTCAGCTTTTCATATTCGTTTCTAGATCCTTGTGCTTCGTATATGGAACTTAAAC
The DNA here is from genome assembly GCF_945859685.1 of Eupeodes corollae. Taxonomy (NCBI): domain Eukaryota; kingdom Metazoa; phylum Arthropoda; class Insecta; order Diptera; family Syrphidae; genus Eupeodes; species Eupeodes corollae. The sequence goes on from NC_079147.1 coordinate 223,815,263, forward strand.
GACAGCGTATGATAAGCTCATTAAATTCTGATCTTGACAGCATTGTTCAATAGGAAATCAAAAACCGTGTAGAATTTAATGCTTCAAAAACTCAATACTGTCCCCTGTCGTTAAAGCGTAACACACCCCGATGTCACTATCTATGAGTGGCACCTTCATCCAAGAAATTAATCAACTCTCAGTACTCGGTAAGTGTAACACAGATCACCTTTTATGGAATGCTCACATATTTGACATTGCCAAAAATGCTGGCAGGTCCTTAGGATTTCTCCGACGGTGCAAGAAATTTGTCACCCCTTCTGATCTGGCTATAATTTACAAAGCCTTCATCCGTTTAAAGCTTGAATATAATTCGCATATCTGGACAGGTGCCCCTAAAACAAGTTAAAAAAGGGCTTTAGATAGAACTATAATCGAAAAAATTACGTCATTTAAACACCGCCGCAATGTTTCATGCCTTTCGTTGTTCTACCGATATTTTTATAAACAGTGTTCTATCGAATCAGCCAGTTGCATTCCCCCCCCCCCCCCCCCCCTTGAACAATGCAGCCGTAATACTCACACTTCCAGGAATGCTTATCAGTTTACACTTGAGATCAATTTCGGGTATACTGTCAAGTATAGAGATTCTTTTTTAAATCGCACATCGAGAAATTGGAATGCTTTGGCCAACTCTGTGTTTCCCTCCCATTTTGATGTTAAGAACCTTAAGACCAATATGCACCGGTATCTCCTCTTAAATCCTTCCCTATTTTCCTAACGCTTGTACTGTGTTTAAATATAAACATAGAAATGGTACTTATAACCCCTTGAGTACCTGTAAATCATAAAAAAAACTAAAAGTAAGCCAAAATTCGAAAGATTTCGAAAGCTCCTACAAAATGTGAATTTAATTTAGAAAATTTTAAAAAGTTGTTTCTAGAGTATTAAAAGATTGACTTTGTTCAACTTCTCCATCATCAAGTGCCAAGTCAAGGTCGACTCTCTTTTTCTTTTTAAATTCCTAACTTGTGTTAGAAGTACTACAATGCTCATTGTTAATATATACTAAGTAATTCGAATTGCTAGGAGTTTTCGAATTGAACATTTTTACATTTCTCCAAACTTCAAGGTCCCCTGAATCTAAAAGCATTGTAGGTACACAAGTTCGTATTTTCGTACGTTTGGGAAAGCTTCCTTATCTCGAAAAAGAATAAGGATAAAGAATTTGAAGTTTTGGTTGGTAGCAAATATATCACGTACAAATCATGTAACTACTCAAATAAAATTCTTCCGATGGAAACGTTGTACAGAAATTGTTAAGTTTTACAAAAAATTAATTGATAGCTTTTAGTATCAATCAAGTAAATCGACAAAATCATTTCAATCACAAAATTGGCATAACCTTAAAAATATTGTTTTGTGCACCTTTTGACATGTGTCAAAATTTGTAGAAAATTTAATTTGATATTCAAAAAACATTATAAATTTAATAATAATATTATATTAATAATATTAATAATATTATATTATAATAATATTAAAAAATATTTTTTTTAAATAAGTATCACCTAGAAAATTTTTATTAGGGGTTCCATTCCAGGCTTTTTTTTCTTTCAATTTTTAAGACTGAATTGAAGAATTCTGGCGGTGACTTCCGTGGCAAAGTTGTCTTAAAAAATAAGTTAAAAATAAACAGCGGAAATTTGATTTGATACTATTGTATACATATGTTGACACTACTTATTGTAGATGATTAACAAAGTGTCCTTCTATAAACTCACAAAAATGCTTAAAATTGTAGATGTTCATATGCACAGACCTAGAATTGGTATTTTTTCGGACTTCCTCATATTCTTTATGACGGGTGTTTTTTTAGGAGTGTAATTTTCAATCTGACATTCCTGTTTACGGAGTTGGTGATGTTGACAGCTGTCACTTGTCTTATGCTTAGTTTGAGTTGCTATTTTATAATGAATTGGCTTTGTCTTAAACAACGTTTTCAAACCTTTCAAATTTGTTATTAATATTCAGTCGACATAATCGCCAAATGTAGTCCGTAATTCAATTCAGTGGCGTGGCCGCCAAGATCGTGCTATTTACCACCGTGGAGTAATGTGATTTGCGGATAAGACCGAGACGTTTAAAATTAGGCATCATAAATATAATGCGAAACCCTTATCCTTAAAATAAATCCAAATTCCTGGTCATAACATTAAATTTGTAGAATATGAGTTTGTTCACTCGTCTAAAAAAACATCCGCTATGTTATATTTTTCAAAGTAATTTTAGACCATTTTGAAGTGTTGTTCTGGCGTTAAACAACTCCTGATGAATAGCCAAATTTTACTGAACGGAAATGTCAACACAGTCTGACGTTATCATCTGCTGTCAAACTAAATACACAAGAACTATCAAAACCTACTCATGCTTCAACAAAAAAACACCCTATTCTTTCACTTCAAAGTTTATTAAAAACATTTATTTACACTAAGTTTTTAAAGGTTAAGATTTTTTTTTAAACAATGCTAAGTGTTTGAAATTGCTTTGCATGCACTCAATCAGTCGCAACAATCTTACTCAAGGTATTCATTAAAATGTTGCTTTCCTCCAAAGAGTGTACGTACGGTACGGTACGTACCTTTGTAGGTAAAGTACAAATTAAGGTATTCACCTATAATAACTGTCAATTGTATATATGTGCAATGTGCAAGCATAAAATTCATCAATGTCATTAAGTAAACGAACAAGTAGGTAGTATTTTGTGTTCACTAGTAAATACGGGTCACACATTCATACTTACAATGTTTTTCTTCTCACCCTTTAAAGTTTATCAGTCGCTCAATCTTTTCCACCCTTGTAAATTAATTTTGCGAAACATTGACATACATTTGCCCTCATTCATCACAAATAGTTACGCCCTCATTTTTTTATGATTAATCAGAAAACATTAAATCGAATATATTTACGAGTATAATGCACCTGCATAGACAGACAGTGGACCACAAAAGTTTTCGTACTGCTGTTAAATATTAAAAAAATTGAACATTGCTCACAAATAGTAAAACCCTAACTTTCGTGGTGTAAATATTTTACCAAAACGAATAGCTAAAATCAAAATTAACAAATGCAAAATAACGTTTCTAATTAGAGGTAAACCATGAAAACCATGACCTTTGTATTCTTAACAAGGTTAATGTCTGGGCTTTAGGGGCGACTTTTAAGGAGGTTTATGCAATAGTCACAATAATTTAAAATAATGACCATTGGTATATTAAGCACCTTTGCACTGGTTTATCATTTTTTTTTTGATAATAAAAATATACGCATATTTTTTTCATATAACCTCGATTAATTTCTATTTACCGTCTCCGATTGCCGCCATACAACTCCTTACCGTAAACACCCCCACCTATGGATTTTGGATTCAGAATATCGTTTACTTCTCACCAAAAACCCGCTGCCACCTTTATATTCAAAAATGTTACATTTTGCTTCGTCGGGAAAAATTGCCTTCCACCAGAATTTGACACAAACTCCTGGTGAACTCAAGACGTTTTTTTCGTATCAATATTTACAAGTAGATTTTTGGTTCTAGTTCTTGGAACTTTTTCTATATGCACATAAGTGCCTTATGTGTTTTGAGCTCTGTGCTTATCCAAGCTGCTTTAAACGATCACAGTCCAATATTCGTCTTAGCAAACACTCTTTTTGAAAGTTTCGATGATTTTACTGATCTTGCAATCGATTTTATTTGACCCCCGTTCGGATCGATGGTTCCCGATCTTTCGGAATTTCTTTGTTCAACATGAGCATTATCTTATAAAATATCGGAACAATCAATAAGATTGTAACAAATGTTAACAGGTATGATTCCAAATTTTTTGCATTTTGTACCATAGGAAGGCACATCTATGTATATTCCAATTAACCCCTTTCATTAATGCTTTAGTCAATCTTTGTTGGATTGTTTTCAAATCTAAAAGAGTTAACTTCATGCGGAGGACACAAAATAGTATTAAAATATTAAAGAAGACATACGCGTAAAACAGATATTTCAAGGTATATGAATCACTGAACTCATTTCAGTTAAACTCAGTTACCTTTTGCTTCTAAAAAGTCTATATGTTTTAACAAATCAAGCTTTTAGTCACGTTCCTTTTTTAAGGTTTCTGTTGAAGAAATGTATTTTTTTCTTATAAGAAAACTTAATTGAGAAACGATTTCGACAAAAAGTTACACGTCAAGGTACAACTCGACAATTTCTCGAGATCTTCTTGCGATAAAATACAATCATGTTCTGTTTTAATACAACGAAAGACTTTTAAATCATCCGCGAACATAAGGCACTTTGGATTTAAAAATACGTTAGGAATTTAATTTCTACATAGTAAGAAAAAAAGAGGCCCGCATTGGCTTCCTTGAGGCACTCCCTAGTCAGCGGTGGTAGGTAAAGAGAGAATGTTAATAATACGAAACCATTGAATACGATCTTTTGAGTAAGCATCTATCCAGTTTAAAAAGTTAGAGTGGAATCCTATTTTTTTGTAACTTTATAAGTAATAAATCATCATTAACTCGATCAAATGCTTTTAAAAATTGGAGTTATTCTTTCATGAATTAATTTATTCAAAAAATTTAGGAATTGTAGTTATCTTGCAAATAAGGCGATAGTTGGAAATTTCCTGTCTATTGCCTGACTTAAAAATTTGTGTAGCTAAAGAACGTTTCCATGTATTCAAAAACTCACCACTTTCAAGGAAATGATTAAACATTATTTCCAAAGGAACTGCAATTATTCTAGCAGACCTCTGTAGGATCCATATCAAGTCGTATTTCAACTTCAATTTCCGATGTTAAATGGTTTAAACTTCCAATATTAAAATAGCTATCAGGGTAATTTAATTGATCATCAAGAAGTATGTACATTCGAAGTAGTAACTAATTTACCAGATTAAAAATGAGTAGCAAAAAGATTAGGCACAACTGAGAGATCAGATAATGATATGCCATTTTTAGTAATAACTATTAAACAAATAATAATTTGCTCTCGAAATCAAAGCAACAAATTAGAAGCACCAAGAAATTACCAACACTTGTAGAGTGTGAATTAAAAAAGTATTTAAAACATAGCTCAAACTTTTGTGGATACAATTCGTTGATGGTGTTTTGCTTTTATTTGTTATTGGTTTCAGTAAGAAACTACTGTAGTCCTCTATTTTCGAAATTGCACCTTTAAAAATTACTTCAGTTTAACGGCTTCCCATTGTTTTTTCCCAATATTTTATGATGGTCAGAAACTTTCTTGCATCACTGTACACATAGCTTCTATTCTCTGTTTGAACTTAATGATATCTACCTGAGTTATACCTTTGGGAACATATTTACAGCACTTTATAATGACGTCAATGTAGTGTTCTGTAAACTTCTTTGATATAATTTCTTAACTATATTTCTTGTAAAAGTTGTGCACTCGATGGAGAAGAAACGATACAAAAATACTTAACTTCTTGCAAGAAAGTATAGAAAACGCATTTTGAAATGTTCTGTCAGTTAAAAAGGAGATGGTGATGTTTGTAGGTGTAGATTATAGAAAGCAATTGCTTAAAAGCCATAAAGAAAGTAGTATCACGCAAATAAAACAGTTTTCCTTTTTTAGGACCTATTTTTTCTCACTACGAAATGTTAATATTTTTTTACACTTTAATAGCTTTAAAATAATTGCACATCAGAGTCAATTTGATCTCGTTTAAAGGGTTGCATTTTGTGAGTCAGCCTTGGGACGATTTCACAGTTTTTAACTTTTTATTTAAATCCCGCAAAGGATTGGCTATGATTGAATTTATTAATTTCAACAATTCGCATATGAAAAAATTAGTGTACAAAAACATTTCGTGAACTATTTCAACCTCGATTGAGGTATGAAAAAAAAAATTAAAATATTCGACTATTTCGGTTTGAACCAACTGACGGTATATTGCCTAAAGTCAAATGGAATACCGGACAACAGAAGAGCAGAAGGGAATTTGTAAAATTTCGACAAATTAATAAATTGTTCACTAAAAGAGCAACGTTAAGAATTAAACCCTTACAAAATATCTTACTTAAGGGCTAAATTTAGCTCTCTATTCAAATTTGAATATAGTTAGAGGAGTCTCTGCGAGTATTGAAGTTCAGGATCCATTTATCACCTACAGCTGAATTTCTTATAGACAAAAGCATATTTGGATTATTTTCCAATAGTCAATGATGATAGAAAAACCATAATCACTCAGCTTAGCAGTTATTTTAATAGTTTATTCTTTTGTAATAGGAACTTGTGGGTTAAACAGTTTAACCGTAGTATTCGCCTTTAAGGAAATGCATATCAGTTTGGCCTTGAACGCAAATCTGTCCGCACTTTTTTAAAAAATAGAAAATCGTTCTTTAAACGTACTTTGCGAATGTGAACAACCATGCTGAGCTCTGTCTTTCCCTATCATTGCAATGTTTAAGAACTCAAAACCAGTGTACGCTCAACGCTGACACCTTCTTCCTTATCCATCCCTGTTCAAAGGGTATACAAAAGACATTTGAGTATGCCTCCCTATTACCCATTTGTATAGACAGAACTTGAATCGAAGAGAATGAACAGCTACAAGTTCTAGAATCTTTTGAAGAACAATCACAATCGACCTTGCCAAAACGCTGCTAAGTGCTTAAGCTTCTTCCGAACTTCAGTGCGCTTAATTTTGTTCACATTCCGATCTGGTAGTAAATTTAAAGAAATTTAATATTCAAAAACGCTAACACTATATTAAATCATGTTAAGGGTAACCATTGTCCCTTGAGGTTTTTCTCCATATATCAAAAAATTGTAAATTTCTGTTAAATATACTTTACAAAGGTATCAAAGCTCTTACCCATTACTTAAATATGGATAAACCTTTATTTTCCAAAATTGCTTAAATGGTGAAAAGTGTATATAAAATTATAATAAAAATTTAAGAAATTCCAAATGTTTACAAATACCTTAATAAAAATAAAATCAAGGATCCTAATTCCACATCGTAAAAAATTACTTTTACTCGCGTTTCGTTCGCCATAACTTTGCATCTTAAAATCCTTACGAACAACTTCAACATATGCCAATATATTTCAATTTATTTGAAAATTAAATGAAAAAGGGTCTAGTATCCGAATTGGTATTTATGGTTGTAGTCCTTTCAAAATATATGCACATAAATGTACAACAACAATAAAAACTCGGTTTTTTACAACCTAGCATCAAAAATTATATACCCAAAGGCAAACCAATAAGAAATTTTTGAAAAAGTCATTATGATGGGTTGATTTCAATGATTTATAAATAAGATAAAATAGATCGATTGAAATAAGGACTCCATAAACATGTATATATACATTTGCATAGAAGAGTTAAAATTGATTTTACCACAAAATGAATTGAAGGAAAGTTAAGGCAAAAGATTTAAAATCGCTGCAAGAAATATTCCAAAAGAAGAACACTTGTAAAAATGTTGAAGTAACTGCGTGTGAAAAGGCTTTTATTTAAGACTTATTTATTCTTTCTCTGGGTTTAAAAAAGGGCTGTCATTCTTTTTCTATACGTAATGTATGTTTATTTCAGACCAAATATCAAAACTGGTTTTTCGGTCGTTTTATGTTAACCTATCGATACCAAAATTTGAAATACCCATTTTTTAAGGTCAATTTTAGGACAATCTTGAGAGAAAATATCGTTGAAATTAGCGAACCTTTCTTTTTAATATCGAGTCTTACAAAATATGCTTTAGTATTATTTTAAATGGATGAACATTTTACACCAATGTCCAATTTTAAAGTGATTTGAAACATAAAAGAGGGTGTGTTGAACAACAGTAACTAGAAGAACTGAAGGTATTAAGCCCTAAAATTGTTGGGAAAAGTAAAAGCGTGTTTGCAATACTTTATGTTAAGTAGAAATGCTCCATTAAATATTTCATAAAGTCGATTTGAAGAAAGGTAACTTTCATCAAAGTACAACCGGCAGATTTCTTGCAGTATAAGTCATTGGCAATAGAAAGGCTAACGTCTTCATTTTTCCATCTATTACAAAGCTTACAGATTTGAGGTAGATCAGTTTAATGGGTCATGCATTTTAAGTTAAATACTTCAACACGTGCTCTAGAAACTAAGCTAATAGCTTCTACAGATTGTTCGTTGCTGAAATAGGTTCCTGAAGAAAAATATTAATTAAGGTTCCTGTATATATTCCTGGATGATTTTGAAGCTGCTTTGGATAAATGCTGAGTGTAAAACTTCTCATCTATTCTTACCGTGACATCTGCAAACGTGCCCTGCCATTAACCAACGTTTGACGAAATAAGTGATAGACAAACTTTATGGGAATGGGCTATTTCATTCCATTTTTTTAATGGAGAGCCCGTTTGTTTGCGAAACGATGATACTCTTGTAAATACTTATTCTACTTCTTTTTATCACCCTTATCAAATATTCATTCAGTCTGAATTAACGTTTGAAAAATATTTTTGCTCCGTTTCGAACACCCCAAAGAACTTACTTAACGTGGTGCTACAGTCCTGTGTACACTATAGGGCCTCACCCATCGAACTGCTCCTACTAGCTCGGTCCCTAGCTAGATGTCTCCAGTTGCGCACTCCAAATTGGTTTAGATTACTTTCCACTTGTGCGCGACACCAGATCCGCGCTCTTCCTCTTCTGCGCTATCCTGTAGGCTTAGATTCTAAAACTTTCCTTGGTTTCCAAGCGCTCTACGCGACCCAGCCATCTTAGTCGTCGTCTCTATACAGCCCGTTCAGCTCATCGCTCCATCTTCTACTCCACTCACCTTCTATGCAAACAGGACCGTAGATCACGCGAAGAACTTTTCTCTCAAAACAACCCAGGGCTTTTCATCCTCTTTTGTCATAGATGCTTCTGTCATTATCATGTGCTAGTAATTCGAAAGACAGCCTCGAGTGCTGACGTAGGAGTTCTACATATTTTTTTTTCAAGTACGATGTTAAAAAATCACATGTAAGCGCATCACATTGCCTAAAGCCTATTCACAAACGGACGAGTTTAACAGGGATGCTGAAACTGACATTGCTCTGTACAGCTTGTCTCTAAAGATGGTGTCATATGCCGCCTTGAAATTGATGAAAAGATGGTGGGTGTCAATTCGATGTTCTTGGATTTTTCCAGGATCTGCCGTGATGTGATGATGTGATTTGATCGACTGTGGACTTTCCTGGTCTAAGACCACACTGCTAACCAACTTTCAGGTTGTTGATGGTGGGCCTTAAACGTTCACATATTTCGGCAGGGAATATTTTGTAACCTATGTAGGCTCCTTTTTTCAGTTTACAGTTTTTGACATCATAGCACATATATGTGTTGACCATGGAATGAAAAACGCGGTAACTTGACGCAAAATCCTTATTAGCAAAGAACTTTTGCCACAATATGGCCAAAGCCAGTTTGTCATCAAATCTTTTTTGTTTAGCCTGTTTTTGAAAGTTAAAGGTATGTATAATTAAAACACTCAGGTACTAACACTCTTTAACAACTTCAATATTTACATTACTCAGTGTTTAATATTCTTTGTGCTGCCTTCTCTTTGTACGTGCTTCAATGATCATCAACTTAATATTGCTGGTATTAATGACTAACCCCAATTTTTCGCAAAATGCATTCAGCCTGTTTATTTTCAACTGCAAAGTAAAAGGGTTGTCGGCCAAGAATACTAAGTCATCGGTCAGGTATTCCTCCTGATAGTATATCCTAAATGCCATTAATAAATAAACCAAAAAGTAATGGACTTAAAATGCAACCTTGAGGAACACCCGTCGATGTTTTAAACCACTCTAAGAAATTCGTCGCATCCCATACTGCAGCATTCGATGAAACTCGATCAAGATGAACTTGAATAACTCAATACTGTGGCTAAAAAACAAATTTGAAGTTATTTCAAGGACATTTTCCTAGTTAGCAACTTTTGAAATACTTAGCAACTCCTAAACAATATTTTGCTAGTTACTCATTTTAAAATGATACATTTTATCTTTTTTAACAAACTTTTATGTAATTCACTTTCACTCCTTAAGAAAAAATGTATGACAAAAAAATGTATCTACAAGAAAGAAATGAATTATTATATAATCTCACCCCTGATTGCAAAAAGAAAAACCAGGTGCTTTGACAAAATTTAATATTAATGATTGCTTTTGTTTATTCCACAGGAAACCAGGACACCTGTTTGCAACAGTTTGCTACACACATACGAATAATACTTTCATCCGTTTGTTTAGGCGGAAGTAAAAGAGGAAAGCTGCAAAAGGATCATCGAGTAATTATTTCCGCTCAAGTTCTATTGCAATTATCTTTGAAGTATACAAAGAAAAAGAAGAAAACGAAAACGAAGACAAAAACGAAGATAGATAACGCTTCGTTACGCTGGCTACATACATTTTGTTCGCTTGTATTCCGCTTTTATTTTCTGCATTAAATCGTTCAAGTGAAATCATAAGGAAGGAAAAAAAACGAATGGCAACGCTGGCTCTGCTCCGATGAAAAGAAGAAAAGGCCATAAAATACAATAGTACAATTATGCAAAGTTCAATGAACATTTTATTCATCATTTGTGGAGATTACACTTTAGCTTAACTCGAACGATAGATAATAATGCCGTGGCCCATTATCCCAATCGTTTTATAGTACCTACACATACATATACATCCATCGAGTCCATATACATTACATAACTGTATATGCTTTGAAAGAGTTACAATCCATCATAGTATCTTCATTTAAACAACCAAAAAAAAAGGATATACCCCAAGTATACATAAAACCCATCGCACAACTGGATTTTATTTTGAATTATTTAATTAGTCAACAGTCCATCCTGCCATATGTACAAGGATAATTGCAAATCCCCATCCATACCAAATGACGATAGTGACGACGATTCCTCCACCGGCGTCTGTACGGACGTTCAATTAATCCGCAAAATTGGATACATAGCTTCGCGCGTTCGGTATCTTAGCGAGATATATGCGAATTTTAAATTGACAAATCCTTACAGTGACTTAGCAAGTGTGCCATCATACAGCTCTGCTGAGAGCCTCGGCAGTACGGCTACGACAACGACTGTTGACGCCCAGCAGATCGGGGAACACGATATCCAGCAATCGCTAGACTCTGCCGATGCCAGATTGCGTCAGCGCATCCTTGAGAATTTATTAGTACAAATTTATGAGGATCATCAGACGGTGACCGTGATACGCGAAACGAGAGGCAACTCGAGCAAGGATCACTGTTTTTACATAATGAATAGCAACAGTACGACCAGCAGCAGTGTTGAGCGTCTGCTGCAAGCCAACGATGACGAGGACGAAAGCAATGATAATACTCTGCGAAAAAACTTCCTTAATGTGACCACCACTACAACGGGATCTAGTCAACGGGAGGCCGGGGGAGGACGAAGCACAACGATGGTATCCTTTGCGGCCAGTACCGGTCGGCGTGGCAGTGATAACGCCCTAATTGATTGCCGACGTCGTGGCAGTGGTAGCGAGGCGATGGATCAGCTTAAAGTCAATAATTGTCAACAGCTTGTGCCAGCTTCTTCCAAGCCCGTGCATCGAGGTAGCTGTGGTGCGACAGGCGAGCATCTTCTAGCTGCCAATTCGATTGCGAAAAAGTCTACAATTATTCTAAGTAAATCGTGTAATAATGTCGATGCGGGCGGTGGAGCAGGCAATGGATGCCCATCACTCTATCCCCGACAACAGGGTCCTCTGAATGGGGAGGGAGCAAATAACGTTGCTGCAACATTGTCGGATAGTATTGGCGGCGGCGGTAGTGTTGTCGGTGGCACCACTGGGAATAATGGAAATAGTGAATTCAGCGTTGTGCAAATGAACAATACAATCATTCAGTGCCACTTTAGCGATGATGACTTTAGAGCCTTAGTCAAGGATTTGAAGCGAAAAGTAGAATATACAGAGCGGACGAATTGGCTATGTAAGTGTTATATTTTATTCTTCTTTTATTGTTTATATATTTTTATTTAAATTTTTTAAACACTATCATACTTAGAATGCTATTGATATTTGAAATTATTGTCTTCGATTTTTTCACTTTTATTGATTGCCTTAATATTGAGTGGAAATCGTCCTGCATTTCAAATGAAATTAAATTTTTATTCCTTTCTAAAAAATTTTGAAAATTAAGATAAATATCCCGAAAAGTGAAAAACTCTAGAAAAATTCTGAGTTTAAAAGGAGGTATTAGTGTAAATTAGTTTTGATTTCCTGAATTTTGCAATGGCTGTAAAAGTTAGAGTGTGGTAGAGCATTCTACATTCGCGTAGTACGGTCAAGGAATAAAACTCTGTTCACCACAGAACGACTGGTATATTAATCATTATGACATCCTTCCACAAGAGGTGACCGAAGATACACCATACCGAAGTTTTGAGTGCCATTAATGGAAAGTGCCAAAGGTAGTACTTTTTACGAATTTAAGCAGGATTGAGTTTTCAAACATTAAATTCTACTCGAAATTTAAGTCCCTATTTTCCGATACTGTCTAAGTCAGTATTAAATGAGCTTGTCATGCATGCATTGCAATTGAAGATCCTTGTCCAAAGAGCAGGGTTGTGAATCTAAAACGAATATGAAAATTTGGGGGTAAGAAGTTTTAGACCGGAGATCCAAAAAATAAAAATGACAAAGAGTGTTGTAGACAGAAGGGAGCCTTGTGGTACATCAGTATTTAATTTGTGTTTCTCGGACTTAAACCCATCTAAAACTAATTCAATTGAACGGTCTGAGAGGTAATTTCTTACCCAGGGAAGGAGAGATTCGTCAAAACCGATGGCACGCATTTTCGATAAGAGACTTTATCAAATGTTTTTTTAATAACAATTCCAATAATCTAATACTTTCTTTAAAACGATTTGAAGATGTTCTACTGTTCGGTGAGATAAACCACCAGTAGGTCATTAAGTGGTCTTCGATCTTATAGATATTTCTTGAGCAGATAAGTAATCAGCACATTCATGACCTTTGTTAAAAAGGGACTTATATTGCTGTTGTTATATTTCGAGCGTGAGGATTATTTGCCATTTTGGGTATTGGCTTAAAAAATGCCGTAAGTCACAGTGATAAAATTCGCAAGTTCTTCAAAACTAGTGTTGTTTTCTCTTTGGATTATTTCCGCTTCTGTTAACCAAACTTTCCTAAGGAAGGCCACCCTAAACTCATTTAAGCCCGGACATCTGCCCAAGAAGTGCTTGATTTTTTCTACCTCCCTTAAGCTGCACACAGTACTTAATGATTATTCGTTCTGGCCAAATCCGTTTCCATTAAGCTTGATTAAATCACATCATCCACAAAACTATCGTTTATGTAAATCTGTCCTCTTAAATGATCCAGATGTTTGTAGATTCGCGTACTGCTCTCAGATGCCTTCGTAGGTTTTCTTGTTGACCCACTGATTTCAACACCCGCAATAGATCATTGCCTTTTTGGATCCATTCATTTTGAGAAATAGATTTCTCATCCCAACGCAGTCCAGAACAATATCCAAGATAGTTCAATTCCTTTACCCAGAACAATTTTGTCCCTCAAAAGTATGTTTGTTAGGTGATGATTTAGTCTTGTTGCACTGTATTCGAATATTGTTTTTGATATATATCTGAGGTGAAGATCAAAGGTATAGTAATGTCCGTCCTCCGCCCCAGTTTCCATCGTCAAACAGTAGTTTGGAGTAAATGTAGGCAATTTTACAATTCGTTTCAAAAAATAGCGTTGAATTTTATCCACTTCTTTAAACATTCCTAAGCCCCAGATCTGAGCACCGTAGATTTGAATAGCTCTACATACAAACCACCTGAAAAAGTTTCCATTTTGTTTGTAGGTTGATTTTTCTTTTTGCTAGAAAGCATTGCCACGTCGAGTTTTTGCTATTCTTGGCTGCAGTGTTTCTCTTTTCTACGTGCTTTGAAAACGACATATTTGGTGAAAGTAAAACTCCTAAGTAAGTATAGTTGGAGACAATTCGAATTCTTTCTCCATTTAATGCCCAATTTTCTTGACTAGATAACCTTCCACCATTTCTCAACACCATTATCTCGGATATAGATAGATTTACTTCTAGTCTCCATTTAATGCAGTAACATTCCAGTTGCGTTATCATCTGCTGCAAGACCGGGACATCATCCGCCACTATAATCATTGAACAAGTCAATAAAGAGTCCTCCTCCTAAAGATTCATGCAAATCGTTTATATGAGTGCGAAAAGCAACGGTGATAGCAAGCATCCCTGTTTGACTCCAAAAAGTGTCTCAAAATATTCGGAGAGTTCTTCTCCCGACCAAACAGCTGATTGTGTGTTTGAGTATATGGCTTCTATCAAGTTTACAAATTTTGTCGAAACTCCTATTGTGTGAAGTTTGTAGATAAGCAATTTTCTTGAGATTTTATCAAATGCAGCTTTCAGATCGACAAAAAATGCATACACCTTCTTTTTTGTGCCAACTTCATGAAGGTGAACGATTGAAGCCGGATTATAAATGTTATCGAATCGTCGAATATTTTTTCCTAAAGCCCGCCTGAAATTCTGTTAGTATATCATTTGCCTCGACCCATGAGTACAGCCTCTCGTTCAGAATTCCCATCATAATCTTAGAGATTCCTCTATAATTTGTCGGCTGATTTGAATCCCCTTTTTTAAATATGGGTAAGATAATTGTTTTCACAAAGGCTTCTTCTACTTTGCAGTTCAATATCCTGTTAAATCGTGCGTGCTAGTTGCTCCAGAAAGTCATCTGTTGCATGTTTGAAGAATTCATAGGTAATCCTGTCCTCTCCTGTTGCTTTGTTTAGTTTAACTTTTTTAAGAATACTTTTAATTTAATCTACAGTTGTAGGCATATCCAGATCCCGATCCTGAATTAAGTTAGGTGCATAGAAAAGTTAACTATAATATGTTCTAAACTCAGGAGCAGAAATTTGGGGGAAAATTTAATGGTATTGGTTACGTATTTCCTTTGCCACCACTCTTTACTGCTTATTTTGAGGTCAAGCTGATTGTTGTATGTGGACTTACTCCTTTTGCGAATTGCCTTATATTCTTTTTGAGCTCGTAGATAGTTCTCTTTCGCTTCCTGGTTTTCTGTTTTCCGAAAAATATTGAGCAATATATAACTTTAAAGAATAAGATAAATAAAAAGTTTCCGCATTGGTTTTGGCGCAACGTTAAAGAACACCTCTTCAACACGATAGAGGTTATGCCATCCGGTAGAGTGGATTTGTCAGTGTTGAGATCGTTTAGGACTTTGGCTATTGTACTAGTCCGAAAGAAGATTGGTCCCACACACACAATTTGGTCTCAAGTACAGACTGAGTCATAACACTCCCTGGTATAGCGTTAAATTGGCGAAGAACTGACAACGAGCTTATGAACCGAAAAAAGAAGAAGAATTCCTCAAGCCTTTTTTCAAATGACCGAAAACTTTTACTGCCTTTCTAGATTGCAGTATGGATCGTTTATTAATTTGGTCCTTCGAATATGGGCAATGTAAGTTTTCCTGGGCTTCATGAACCTTACCTAACCTCTTTAACCCTGATTACCTTCTTTAAGTTCAAATCCAGTAAAGAAAGTTTTTTGTTAATATTCAGCATCTTAGTAGTTATAAGGAATAAAATATAGGGTCTGTGGTTTTCGGGTTACCGTTACTGCGTTAAAATTTTGGTGAAAGTTAAGAATTTCTTTGTATTTTAAAAATTCCATCTAATCTGCTTGAGATACAGTCAAATAGTTTGTTGCACACAGATCTCCACAATTCAAACTCTGGATTTCTTTTTGTGTACCCTCCAAGCTTCAATAAAACACGTTTTAAGGTTCTGTTAAAACTCCATAAGTCCAAAAAATTCAATTGGGGTGTAACTTCTGTACAATATCAAATATTTGGTTATAATCATGGACCTTTCATTGAAACCTAAAGTCTGTAATCCTTTCTTTATTTTAATTCGTCTTCCATTAACACCTTCTCTGGACAAATTAAATTATATTCTGATTAAGAAAACAATCTCTTATTGCACAAAGAATTGAGAATAACTAGAAAACCTTAAAGGACCTACCTTCTTAAGGCTGAAAGCAAAGCAACCCTTCTATATTCGTACATTATCTCACAAATTCTAATAGATACATATATCTTCTATGGGCTAAGACCAGATAATCCAATATTGCGCTTCTTAATTGAAAATTATAAATTAGAAAACTTAATTAACGCGAGTTACTTCAATGGAGAGTGTGGTGTAAGTAACGCGCTAACGCATTTACATTTTTGTTGATTCTTCTACGGATTAAGTTTTCGCATTGAATTCATCACGTTCATCACATCTTCATCGTTAACCCACTGCTGAACACTCTGCCGTTGCACGTTCTTTTGGTATCCCAAAATATACCGCCTTCTGATGTTTTCGTGTTCCAAAATAATCCTTTTTTGAAGAGGTTACCCAAATTGAATACCAACTCTCATCCTCTCTATTTGTATTTCAAACAAGTTCTCAAAAAATACAACACGAAAAAGACAAATAGCTATATACCTTTCACTCAAAAGCATCCCACAAGTATCTGTTCAATTAATCTGAAGCACGTATAGTAATCCTTGCTTCTCTTCGGAGGTTTTTGGTGCATGTTTTGTACGCGAAGAGCTGTATGTGAGTCAGGATATTTAATTAAGGATATTTGATTCTGTATTTCCATCAAATACCCAGATATGTATCTACTTACGATCATGTTTTATTTTCGCTTTTATATCGATTTTTCCGGCGCTTACATATTTGATGCGCCTATCCCAATTTTGGGGCCGCCTGGCATCGCATTGGGAAGTGGCATGCAACATTAACGCTCGAAAGTAGGTACTCATGCACTCATTAAACAGTACAACTCAACGACCCAATGAAAATATTTCATTTAATGCGCATTCGGTTTGGGTCGTGTAACGTCGTGTCGGTAAGGTAGTGCTAGTCTGCTAGAGTTTGAGTCGCCATCGCAGAACTACCAAAAGGCCCTCAATATCAAAATATCTGAACACCAATTCCACAGGATACTTACCGCAACCAACGCATTAACCGCACATTTGTTGGAAAGGGTATAAGGGTGTGCAGAGGTGATTGGGGTTACCTAAAGAGGGAGGTACAGTTGAGGGAGTTCTCCTCTGCTTGCAGCATTTTTAATGATGCAATAAAATTCTTCGTTCCATTTCCAATTAAATTGCAAGAAAGTTCTGATGGTCTCACAACCCCCATCCCCTATACAATGTTGTATGAAGGTACCATACAACATACAACATACTACATTTTATTTTTATTGCCTACTTTTGGTTATTTTACAATCGTTTCACCCCTTTCTGGATCATGTACCATTAAATCATATAAATACGCGTGGATTTCGAGGTGTTGTGGGGAGCGCAGAGGGTTATACAGATGCAGAGGTTATATTTGCTTTTGGGGGATTTGTGTATAGTGTAAATATTTTTTAGGTCAAGAGAGTACGCTGTTGTGTTGTTCATAATTTGAAATATTATACGCGAACCCTCGACTTTTAATACCGACACGATGGATGGCGATGATGATGGTGCTTCTGTTATACTTCTATAAAGAGGTATAGGTAGAGATGTTTTTTGGAACGAACGGAATGTATGCAGTATACGGTTTATATGTTTTGTATATAAAATGAACGCTCATAAAAAGTGTTACTATGAAATTTCAGTACAAAATTGAAGACTTTTTGAGGTTAATGTACACAAATACAAACATTTTATTCACCCCTTTTAATAAAATAACTCAAAAACTTTAACATATCAAATTTCAAGTTCGTTTTTTTTGTGTTTGTTTGTTTAAGTACTACTACTACACTGTAGAGTACCTTAAAAACGCCATGAAAGATATCAAGGCGGATTTTAGTTATGGTATAGGGTTTTCGTGAATATTTTGAAGTTTTAAAATTTAAATGTTTTTGAGTTAACTTTTTGTATTTGTATTTTGATTCTTTCATAGAGAATGTAAAAACAGATCGAAAATACTACTTATTTGGTACTTATTTTTTACGAACTACTGCCCTGAAATAAAATATACAATTTAAAATACTTGAAAAAAGTACAAAAAAAAATTAAGCTTGCTTCGCTTACTTCTTACTTCTGCGTAGAGTAATAATTCAAACGGCATGTAAAAAAGATTTGTACTAAATCTTAGCATTTTTTAAAAACCAAAGATAGTAGAAAAATTTAAAGCTATATTCGAATTTAGGACATCTTAAAAAAAAAACTATTTTATTGTTTGTGCATCAGAAAAACCATGTAATTTCCTGTAGCAATATAATCTTTAAACTATCCTCTTTATTTTTATTTAAGATCGACACACATTTAATTAAGTTTGTAAAAATGTACTCCTAAACTTTTGAAAAATGTAATGAATTTCACAAACACTTTTTAAATATCAATATAAATATTATTTAATTATGTTTTTAATTTATACGAACAGTGAATATTTAAAACCTTTTAGTAAGAAATAAAGCTGAGATGAGAACGACGTTGATAACTCCGCATTCATGTAAAATAAATGGTAAAATAGTTTACAAAACAAAAAGTTGTGATCATTAAAAGTTAACTTCCTATCGAAAACAACACCTAAATCCTTAAAAACCGAAACCTTATCAATGCTTGTATTATTAACTTTATATTCAAAGTGTATAGGGTTGTGTGATCTAGTATAAGAGATTTGCTTACACTTGGAGATATGGAGATGAATGCAGTTATCTTCACACCATTGAAAAATACAATTGAGGTTATCTCACAAAAGATTGCAATCAAGTGGACAGTTATTAATACCTTTGTACATTTTCAAATCGTCAGCAAAAAGTAAACTTTCAGACAATTTGACTCAGTCGGGAAGGTTGTTTATAAAAAGAACAAACAAAAGTGGCCCGAGGTGGCTTCCTTGTGGGACCCCTGAAAAGTTATACAAACTGTGTACGATCTGTAAAATATTGATTTAACCACTTCAATACTTCAGAATGAAAACCAAGGTGTTCTAGTTTTTTTAATAACACATCATGCTGCACCCTATCAAACGCTTTTGAAAAGTTGGTGTATGTATATGACATCAACTTTCTTACCCCGTTCAATACCTTTCGTACAAAAGTGTGAAAAAAGAGACAAGTTAGTTGAAGTTGATCGTTTACTCACAAACCCATTTTTATTGTCTGCAATCCCTTGCTTAATTTTTTTTTTTAATAATAATGATTTAAAATCATGAAAATAATATTTTTATTTTTAAAATCATGAAATGAAAATAAAAATAAAAATGAACCAGCATAGTGTGAAAATAATTGGTGTTCAGGAACAAACAATTCGACTGTTAACAGTCAAATATTTCAACCTTGCTTAATATTTTCATAAATCCTTTTTTTGACAATGGCTTAAAAAAGTTTTGGAATAGTTTAAAGCTTCGAAATCAGTATGTTGTTAAGCATATCTTGCTTTGAGTCTGTTTTATAATTTAGATAATGACTGAAGTTTTCCAAGTATTTAAGAACTGACCAAGACTGAGCGATAAATTAAATAAATAATGACAATAAAAAACAACTCTGTCACGTTTTTATTGTCATCCAAAAACGAAAGTTCTTCCAAAACTTCAGTTCATTCAATTTGACCAAAACTTGTTATGGGCTGGAGAGTTATGGCAATGTTTGGATTTCAAATACAAAATTCGACTGACAAAAACAGCAAACACATCACAAATCTCTGCTTTCGCATGAAATTTTATCTTAAAACCTCAAGTTGAGGGGCAAACCATAAGATTTCCTTTTACCATTTTCAATATTATTGTTTTTTAGCTTTTGGTCCTTATAAAGAAAAACGGATTGAATTTAAAAAAAAGTTATATAAACAACAATATTTTGTATAAAATGAAATAATTTTGAAGTTAATATTTTGAGATATTCGATTTTAAGCAGTATTTCTTTTTCGATTTTTATTTTCATAAATTTTTCTTACAGTTTTACTAAATGTTAAAAACAATATGTTTTATGAGATAAAAATAGTTTGAAGCCAATGGCGCAAAACTTTAAACAGTTTTCGTTCTTTAAAAAGTTTTGTTTAAAATTGTATTAATTAAATTTACATACTTTAAAAAATGTCTCTAACAAAATGACAGCAAAATTTTGTGAAACACACCTAATTTTGACCAACCACCCAAACAGAAACCAAACAGAACATAAAGCTACAGGCCTTACGATTTTAGTTGGCTATTTAATTTGCACATGGGTACAGTCCATTGCTGTTATCTAATAACAAAATTCTGTTTAATACTGTATGGTAAATATTCTGTATTTCAAGACACTGTACGAGTACATTTAAAATACTGTGTTTCAAAATTCTGTATCGTCAATATACTTTATACTGGATGGTTTTGAAAGATCAAGGGAAGTTGATTTTAGATTAGGTTGATTATAGAAAGTCACTGCATATCATAAGTCTTCCTATTTCTCTCAATATCGCTCATCGTCCAACACACAGGTTGCATAAAATCGGTAAGTCTTCGCGGTTAGGAATGTAGTTCAGATTAGGGAGATCTTCACTTAGCCAGAACATGCACGAAATTTGTTCGATGGTACAATTGTCGTGGAAGTAGTTTCTTTCCCGTAAATCGTAGTCTATTCTACTGTAAATCATACGGTGCAGTGAACTTTCGGCTTTCTCCGTGTATTGTTTTCTTGAAGCTTCATCCAGACGAGCTATTAAGCGATATAAAATTGGTTTCTATGGGTTAAGGTTACTATAATTCAGATCAACATCCACCTGCTCGGCTAGTTCTATCCAGTCTTTAAACCATCCACTTTTGGATTGAATTGTTTGAAGAACTACTTTTTTGGAAGACGATAACTTGGCATATTGAGAACCTTAAGAATGTAACCGACCTTCAGCTTGAGTATTTTTTTGGAATTAAGGCGTTAACCCCGTTTCCGACATGATCATGTAGTTTGACGTACTTGAAGAAAGGTGGAAAATCCGTTTTACGTACAATCTGAGCAACTTTTCCACTTGTTCATGTTTCCGACCTCCCCACGCGTGCACCGCACAGAACATAACTGATTCCGATACAGCTTTGAAGACCCTGAATTAATTAGTATGCGTAATTTCCTTATTATTGAAGCATTGCTTCCATGGTACGTTTATAGCTGTTTTCGCCTTAACAAGTTTGTCAGTGAGATGTTTTCCATGTTCAAGTTCTTAGTAAAGCAGGCTCTTAGATATTTGTATTCTTTTACCGACTTAAACTTAAGCGATATTCCTAACTGCAAAAGCTTGTACAGTAGGGCATTGGCATTCACGGTGTCGAAAACATCTCTCTAATATTTAGATTCTCAATTAAAAATCGAATCGTTATCTTAAGTAAAATTCAAGAACTTCAAGCTCTTGGAATGGACAAGCTCTGAGGTTCAAATACTTTTGGATATTTTTTTTTAATCTTTCCTAAATATTGACAAATGAGATTTGTCCCTGTTTATATCTGAAATACATTTACCAAAATCAACTTAGTGAACATTTCTCCCGAAAAATTATAAAGTTACCAATGTTTGCAGTTCTGTTAAAATGTGAATATAGTGATTTGTTATTGGCTCCCTAATATTTAGATTTTGAATTCAAATCAAACTGTTATCTTATCAAAACGGTATATTAAGTAAAATTCAAGGTCTTCAAGCTCTTCGAATGGACAAACTCTGAAGTTCAAATACTTTTGGCTTTCTAAATAGCTCAAAATCCTCGAAATTATCGAAATCTTGATCTCCGGGTGAAATGTTTCTTCAATTTTTTTGTGACAAACGTCAAATAGATAATGCATATGTTAGACGAGTGCCTTAGCGTTAAGATATTCTTTATATCGTTTAAAAATATCAAAATATAAGCTCTTATTCTAAAACTCATATTCAGAGTTGGCTTCGAATTTAAAAATGATCTAGAGTAGGTTTTAAGTGTTTGAAAACTAGCGCCTATATGTTTAATTGTTGCCTTTTAAAGTTCTGTATTTGTTGTAAAAATCTTAAACTTCGATTTTTTTAAAAATTGTATCAAATGTCAACAGCATTTTATTTGATTTATAATAAAAAACGGTTTGTTGAATGTCTGTCGAATTTATACGAACTTGGTATCCCAGCTCATCATATAAAAATTACTAAAAGTTGTTAGCATTTAAAGTTCGAAAGGGTCAACTAATTTGTTTTCCTTCTTTTCTTTTTAAATTGTTATAAAGAAAACAGATACTAATTTTTGTTTTAAAGTCCTTTCGTTATCTTTTGATGTTATTAACTGTAAAACAAAAAAAAGTATTTGGAACCGATATCTCAGCTGGTTCTTGAGATATGGATGACTAAAAAATGTGTCCTAAACGTATATACATACGCATACACATTAATCTCTCTGGAAACCTTTGACTTAGATTCTAGGAAATTTGAATATAAATTTGTCACAGTAAAGCTTTGCAAGCAACGCAAAAACTTCTTATAAAATTATGAACTCCTTATTACTAAAATATTTTGACATTTAAAAAATAACATCTTTGTGTATTTGACTTAAAAATCATAAACCCCTAAGACTAACACATTTGTTTTTGAAATTTTGCACTAGTAGGACCCCTTAAAAAATTGAAGCCATATCATGCATTGGCGATTTCGATTTCAAAATGGATGGTTCATGCATTTACCGCAGATAGCTGTCACTTAGATTTTTGTTTTGCTTTAAGGACTCAGAATCTCAAAGAATCAGACAAATCTATAGAGCTTAACTTACACTTACTTAGGCTGTTAAACTTTAAGAAGGCAAAGAGGCATTAAACTCATTTTCATCTAAAATATAAACTTTTAAACTGTAGTAAAATACATTCAGGCAAACTCTCCATATTCTCATTTGAACGAACTCATGCAGCATTGAAAAATTGTGTAACTTACGTAAGTAGATACATGTATGAAACTTTTTCCCATCTTCAAATTTCCTGAGAAACCATATATCCAGAGAATTCCTCGTGTAACTTATTAACAAGAACCCTTAAGTTAAGAAGCTATCATTAATCTACATTACATCCACTATGAAACCATTCCACTTATTTTTTTTTAATTAGAGACTTTAAACTTTACCTCATATACATTCCTTTAAAGAACATAAAACTGTGAAACTGCGAAGGTTTTACTCACCATGTGATATAGCAGCAACGTTATAGCCTAACCCATGTGAAAAGAATGCAAGGAAATTAATATTTCCTTACACATTCTTAGATCACTTTTCAAGTTTTTTAATTGCCAAGTACCTACTTGTGATATTTTCTCTCTGCGCGTATCTTATAACAATTTAATGTTAATTTACATCTATAAAGTTTAAATTTCTTCCCATAAAAAGATGCCTCGATTGGAATCAATTAATTTTCTCATAAAATCATCCTTCTGCTGATGGCAAAGGTGTTTCGAATATAGCATCATAATATTATTCAGTTTTTCTTTTTTTTGTATTATTTTCCTTTCAAAACGAACGCCCATTAAATTTATCTTGCCTTTTATTGCTCGAGCATAAATTAATGGACACAACTACTTCCCATGTGTTATCTTGAATGGTTTTCATTTGTCATTGTCTTCCTGTGCCTTAACTAAACAACAAGAACAAAATAAGGAAAGAAAGAAAAGCTTGTCCTTTGCAAAATATGTGTTCTAGAATGTCCTTTTAAGTGCAGCACGTCCTTTGCATATTTCTTCTTTCTTTATTGTTGTAATAACTCCGAGCAAGCACATACTATTTTATAGGTACACATACTTGTCCCTTCAACATACGTAGTATTGTTAAGTTGCAAATAAAACTACGATTATATATGTATGTGAGAAAATCCTTTTTGAATGACATCAATTTGCACCCATTTGCCTTTGGTTACATTAAAATCGCAATCCTTTTTTGCATAAACATATTTGTCACATTCTATTTTGCAAATACATAATCACACAAAGGAAACGGAAACGGTCATACTCCGCAGGCATTTCTATTTCATTTCACAACCCTCTAAAAAACTTCTCCATGACTTTAACGGACACCATTATAGTCACTCTTGGAAAACAGAAATAGGCAAAGAAAATATACCTACGTTACGTACCTATCAAATTACAGGCTTTTTATTGAAAATAAATTCCAAGTGGAAGAGGAGCGCGTTTCTTAAATACGAACGACGAACGTTTGCAAGGATATAAAAATAGAAATAGTGTTGAGTTCATTTCTTGTCAACTTCCGTTCGAGGTATCTTTTGCAAATTGGGGCCATTATATTGATTGGTATGTACACTTTTAGTTGCAATTACACTCTCGAGTATCACATCTCACATTTCAAGCCAAAGAACTAAGAACTCAAAATGAATAACATTCCCACAGGATGATAAAAACTTATCCTTGTGAATCAGCGAAGATGTAGCAAATAATGAAAAATTATTTTCCATTAGCGATAGTATTTATTTTCGTCACTTTTACTTGAAACTTTGTCATGTTTCGTTTTTTCATTTTCATTTTTCTTTTCCTTTTCCATTGGCATTGTTTTCCCAATTCAAATTACAAACAAAAAAGATATCATATTTTCTTTTATATATATTTTTGTATACACTCGTATACTGCCACTTAGGGAGTATCATATGGATCTTTGTTGTATGTCCTTAAGGGAGGATACAGTTTTCCTTTTGTTATTCTTTTGTGTATCTTTCTTATTTTTTTTTTTTTAAATAATTTTTTGAGATATTTCACTGTCTTAAATTAAGTGTCACCAGTAATGTATATTCTTGTGCAAAATAAAATACTTAAGAAAATAAAAAAAGTTTCATTTTTCATATTTGTCATTTTTTTAAAATTTTATTAAAAAATAGCTTTTTTAAATCTGACAATCTTATTTTTTTATTCTAAGACATGCATAGATCTCTTTGTCCAATTTAAAATAGAATTCACAAAGGCAGCACTTAAGGCTCAGATATGAACTCTACTGTAATATTTCCGTTACGTGAATTCAATGCAGTACAACTAAGATTGAGTTAATTAAATGTATTTCAGTCCAAGGTGTAAGAATAGTAATTGTATTATTTTTACAAGAACTCATTACAGAGTTTACTAGAACCTGGACTATCTAGTCCTTCCTCTAACGCTAATGAACTTAACAACAAAGTCAATGATCTTACCTCAGCTATGAGCATGTCCCTAGGAATTGCTTGTCCACTTACACACATACGAGGAAAGAGGAAACCATAATGGTGGACCTCAGAGCTTGGCTCGCTCAGGAAAGAATGCAAGAAACTTTCAACCGGGCCAAAGCCGCAAGACTAGCCTCTTACTGGGACTCTTACAAAGAATCCCTAAGAATCTACTAGAAAGAAGAAAATCTAAGCGATCTTTCTGTGGCACCATAGAAGAAACTTCTGAAGCCTCTAGGTTACGGAAAATTCTTTTAACTAGTCCAGCTCTGCCAAGCTGCTTAAAAATGCAGACGGCTCTGGACAAATTCAAGTAATGAATCGCTGAACTAACTTTTCTGGTAGTTCTCTTACCGAAATTGCAGCAATTATATGCGTTCAAGTTCCTCATTTATCGGTTTCAAAAGTAAAACTAAAAAAAAAATAATGTGACCTACCCTGATAACTTCCAATTTGTGCCCGTTTTCTATATATCTAAGAAATATTAATAACATTTGTTAGAAGATGCAAAAATATTTTTTCTGAAGATACTTTTAAAACTATTTTGTGCGAGTTCTTAGTTGTTTTTTATCAACAAATATTTTTGTTCAGTTTTTTTGATCAATACAAAAAAACTTTAAATGATTTTTTTTCGAAACTATACGAATTTAGTAATTGCTTGCGTTATTGGTTCGAGGGATATTTTGGGTCAACCAAATTGTTCACTTTTTATTTGCGACATATAGGAACTATGGTTATGGCAAGTATTGCATTCGTACAAATTTTGAACTCAAGATATTAATAATAATGGTCGTAGTAGCAAATAATTTTTAGTTTCTTAACTTATTTACTTATACAAAAACAGTTTTGCTAGTTTTAAAATTATTTTGACAATAACTAATATTAGTTCCCTGTAAGGTTAAAAAAAAGCTTGAAATTGCTTCCTGTATCACTTGAATATGGGACAATCTTTGTCAAAATGGTTGTGTTGAGGTCACACAACTTATATAATCGAATGTTATCCGAAAATAAATTCGGGATCTCAGCGTAAGATAAGTTGCAGTAACCATCATGGAACTCCAATGTTTTTCTCTAAGCATTCTTAACAGGACCTTTTGTGAGTATCTGTAATATATTTAGTGAAGGGGGTTTCAAATGACGTTTCTGAAAAAAGGACCCTCCTTTCGTTGGCCAAGTAAATGCTCTGTCTAATAAGAAATTCCGAAAGGATTTTTGATTTTGATTTTTATAAAAAATCTACTGAATATAGAAAACAATATTTGCTGTGAAATAAAAAGTTTGAAGACAATATTTTTAATTTTTGAAAATCTATTTGACCCAAAAGTAAATTTTTACCAAGTTGTAGTATTGTTTTTTTATTTTTAGGTTTTTATTTTTTGTATTAAAACTTTTAATTAGATTTACTGAATGTTAGCAACAATATTTTGTAAAAGATAAAAGTAGTTTAAAGCCAATATCTCAAAGTTTTGAAAAGATATTTGAGTCGGAAATGTTTAACAAATTTTATTATTCTTGTTTTGGTTTTTATTTGTTGTAAGAAAAACTGTCAATTCGATTTTTCTCAAAAATATTCCGAATGTTAAAAACAATATTTTTTTATAAGTGAAAATTAGTTGGAAGCCATGATCTCAAATTTTTGAAAAGATATTTGAGTCGAAATTCACTTTTTTATCAACTTCGGTACTGTTTTTTTTAGGTTTTTATTTTTTTATAAAAAAACTTTCAACTTGATTTTTCTCAAAATTTTACCAGATGTTGAAAACTTTATTTTTCTTTGCACAAAATTGTTTTGGTCATAAAATCAGTTGGTATTCGTAAAATTTTCTAGTTGACATTTTTTTCAGTTTTTTTTTAATTTATAAAAAAAACGTTAATTATATATTATATAAAATTTAATCATATTTAATAACTAGCGTCATTGATTCGTAAGATATTTATTGTTAGCCAAATTTTCACCTTTTTTTTTTAAACTGCTATGGTAAAAAGAACCACCCACGCAATTTTCTTGAAAGCCCTTTATGCATCTTTCTGTCTTATTATCTGTATACCAAAATTTATTTGAAGTCGATATCTCTTCTAGCTCTTGAGCTATGGACGACAAAAAAAATTTCGAGAACGTACGTACACACGCACGCACAGACATCTTTCTAATACCCTGTTATTTCGACACTAGAGACCTTGAATGTTGAAAAATGTAAAAATTTTCAATTCGACACATCGGACCCATTGCAATAACTTCCTATGGGAAGTTAAAAATACAGTTTAAGGGTTGTCAGGAACGATTTTGGAAGTCTGTTTTTAAGTGCAATACAAAATTTGGTGTGTTATTAGAAAGAAGAAAACATATTTTGAAAAAGAAAAGTTGCAGCTTTGGCCATAATCTTTGTAGCTCAATACTTGTGCACAGTACAGCATGATTTATCTAAAAGCTTAATTTACTTAACCTTTGATTATCCGTCCAAAACATGTTAAACCTTAAAATAATTCCCAGAAAATTATATCGGTTTTTAACAGCCATCGCCGCACCATGGAAAAACCATTTTACTTGCCCCAATTCGAAAGATTACTAACTCGTTTAAGCGAAGTATTTAATAAAACTGTCTATAAGAATATGCAATTTAGAATCACTATCAGAGATTATTACAATGTTACCAGCATACAATAGAACGTTAATTTTTTACGATTATAGAGAAGTCGAAAAAAGGAGGTCCTGCGGTTCCGTATGTCTGTCTGTCCTTGCCCTGATTACAAACCATTATGACGATTGATTTAAAACTTAAAAATTTAAGTTTAAGGCAAATTCATGTGACAGTGACAGTAGTTCCTATATAATTTGTTTGACCAAAAATCGAAAATTCGAAGCTTTTCAAAAAACGAACTGATACAAAAAATAGACAAAATAGCTATGTACCTATAACTTTTTTGTATAAGTACTGCAAAACTGCATACCAAGCATATTTAAACAAAAAAAATTAAAACATTTATATATAAGCAATTAATTTTTAAAAAGTAGTGATGATCAAAGCTTTATAACATTCGTGACACTTCCAATCTCTTCACATTTATTTACACTTATACCGGCTTCCGTAGTCGGTCGACTATCAGGACTATAATCATTTCGAAATTATTCAAAAGTTACGTTTGAATCATAAATTTATTTCTATATTTTACCTCATTCCACTACCGTGGAGTCCATGTGACTTCTAAGTATGTGTTCCCAAAACTTCGAGTTAAATAGAACGTTTCCTGGATGAAGGTTTGTTTCATTCTTCTTAATAAGTTCTTAATAAAGTGCATTTCGTGTTTCACTTATTTATTTAGTTATACACGGTTTTTGATTCCTAACGCTGTTAATGCTGCCATTGGCAGTCAACATCCGAAGAATGTTTCTTTTAGAAAAAATAGAAAAAATCTTTTATAATTCCTATTATAAAGCTGTACCCCAAATGTGTTATAAGTTTTCGTTTTTGCTTAAGGAAGTAATATCGCCTTTCCAGCATGGCTTTGTATGAGGCAGGTCGACAACTACTAACCTTTCTATTTTCACAAACTACGTTCTCAATAAAATTGAGACAGGTATCAGGTCATCTATACTTACTTTGCAAAGACCTTTGACAAACTATCAAAAATTGGTTTTCATTCAGACATATTGCAATGGTTAAAATCTTATCTTATAGAACGCATTCAATTTGTTCCCATTGGTAATGTTCTGTCTGCTCCTGTACATGTGTCGTCAGGAGTCCCTCAAAGTAGTCACCTGGGACCCTTACTTTTTTGTTTATTTTTATTAATGACATGCCGGATATTTTTATAATTCTCTTATACTTTTCTTTGCTGACGATCTTAAGTTTTATAGATGCATAAAGCAAACTGATGATTGCCTAAAGGCCTACGCTTGCAAGATGGCCTTAACATGCTTATTGAATGGTGCAAGAAAAATCAATTATCTTTAAACGTTTCCAAATGTCACTGTTTGTCATTCTATCGTTCTTACTATCCTACTTTCTTCGAAATAAATTTGGCATTAGTGTTCTTGAGACAGTTAATGAAAAGAAAGATATTAGTGTTGTTTTTGACCTCAAACTCTATTTCATCAAACATGTTGAGTTTATTGCTGCCAAAGCTATCTCCATGCTTGGTTTTATTAAAAGAAATTCAACAGACTTTTCAGACCCTTATATTATTAAATCTCTTTTTTGTGCATACGTGAGATCTATTTTAGAATATTGTTGTGTGGTTTTTACTCATACTATAGAATTAATTCATTAAGAATTGAAAGAGTCCAAAAGAATTTCACTACGTTTGTTGTATAGAAACTACGAGAGGTAAACTTATCGGTTTAGAGTAACTTGCAAATCGACGTAAGATCTTCTCTGTTTTATTAACTTCCCATAGGAAGTTATTGTAATGTGTCCGATTTGTCAAATTGAAAATTTTGACATTTCTCGACGTTTCAAGGTCCCTAGAGTCGAAATAAAAGATTTTTAGAAAGATGTCTGTGCGTGCGTGTGTCCGTACGTTCGTGACGTTTTTTTCGTCGTCCATAGCTCAAGAACTAGAAGAGATATAAACTTAAAAAAAATGTTGTTAAACAGATAATAAACGCAGAACGATGCAGAAAAAGCTCTAAAGAAAATTGCGTGGGTGGTTTTTTTACCATAGGAGTCTGAAAAAAACGTGAAATTTTTGGTTAACCATAAATATCTGACGAACCAAAAACGCGAACGAATTGATAGTTTTTTTTATAAAAAATAAAAATCTTTAAAAAACATTACTCAAAGTTGTTAAAAATTGAATATAGATTCAAATATCTTTTCAAAAACTTGAAATTTAAGCTACAAACTTATTTTATGTTATATGAAATATCCTTTTCAACATTCTAAAAAATGTTGAAAAAATCAATTTGACAGTTTTTTTTACAAAATATTAAAAACCGAAAAAAAAATTAACAAAAGTTGGTAAAAAATGATTTTCGACTCAAATATATTTTCAAAAATTTGAAATATTGGCTTCAAACTAATTTTATCTTATAAAAAATATTGTTACCAACATTCGATAAAATTTTGAAAAACATCGAAGGGACAGTTCTTTTACAAAAAATTAAACTCTAAAAAAACAATACTAAAGCTCGGTAAAAATTTACTTTCGACTCAAATAGCTTTTCAAAAATTAAAAATATTGGCTTCAAACTTATTTTATTTCACAGAAAATATTGTTTTCGATATTCAGTAATTTTTATATAAAAATCCAACAGTCCGTTTTTTTCATAAAAAATAAATTCTACAAAAAATAGTACGCAAATTTGGTAAAAATTGATACGAGTACATATAGACAAACATTTAAGCAAGACAAATCGACAGACGGGACGGGAAGTTATCAGTGTGGGTCGCATCCCAGCCTCTTTTTTATTCATGATATTCTGCCGCATCATATCAACTGGCCATACCTTCTATCTTTAATTAAGTTAAATATACCTTGTCGTCAAATTAGAGATTATGATCTATTCCACGTAAGTTATCATAGGGTTAATTACGCAATTAATGAACCTAGAACTCGCTGTGTTAGGGAAACCAATTCTTTCTCTAATGTTATAGGCTCTGACTTCGATTTTAATAGAATCACCTTAAAAAATAAACTTGAGTTCTATTTCCTAAATATTAATTGAAACTTATTTATTTAGTTATTTTTTGCTTTGTTTAAATATTAATTTAATTTTAAGTAAACTGTAAGATAATTAATGTAATCTCTGTTTAATGAATAAACTAAACAAGGATGAGAATCTAAAAACGAATAAGCAGAACTGATGGTATATTGTCATCAGCGAAACAATCAAGTGGGTTAGAAGTTTCACACAAAAGACCATTTATAAAAATAAGAAAGAGTGTCGTAGACAAAACGGAGCCCTGGGGCACAGCACCTTGGTGATATTTCCACTCTTCTTGTCCTGTAGCTCAATATTTCCGTCGTCTTTTAATTGACAGAACCAATACCTGCACATGATTTCCGATTTATTTAAATTGAAGCGAAAAAGCTGTATCAAATCTTCTTTTTAGACTTTGTGTAATGAAATTGCTGATAATATGCACTGATTAATATTGACAGACGTCAATCTCATGAAAAAACAGTATGGACCTTGTGTCTACAGTAACTCCATCTATTAGGAAAATATCGGATTTAATGTTATACACCTGATAAACACATGTGAACGTATGAATTTATGAATATAATTGTAATTTTATGTATTAGTTTTAAACCAACCAACAAAAAACTAATTCTGAAAATTCCCTCATTTGAAGAATTTATAAATAACAATATATTTTGAGTATGAATATCAACTCCAAATTATTGTATTTTATTTTTCAAAAAATTCGTGTAAAACTCAATCCCTCTTTACACTCGTATATGTGCACACCTACCTACACGCATATCAGTTAAAAATGTATTAATTAAATTTCATTCCAGTCAACTTAATCAAGGTATACGAGGAAAAGGCTTTATGCAAAAAAAATAAAATAAAACCTTTTACCATCATCGATGAAATGAACGAAAGCTTATATACCTCCATATATCGATATCATCGATACCATAGTACCTACATTCATACTCGTATATCGCTGATGGGTGAAATTGCATTCGCGCGTTCAAAATCATCTGCTAATTAACGCAGAAATCTTTATTTAATACATGCGATCAAGGACCGGAAAATAACATTCTCATAAAATTAAATTCACTGTGATTTCTGGCGTTATACCAACTCTACTATGCTCTTTGAACTCTGTAACTGACAAGAACGCTAATAGAATACTCATTGTGTGTATTTTTAAACTTACGTCTATTACAACGAATTAAAAAAAGGGTCGTTAAATTCAATAATCATTTTTCAAAACTCCTATAACAACAGCTTTTACAATATTTAACAATACAAGAGTACTCCATCTAATTGATTTAGGTTTTTTTTTTGTATGAGAAGAATCTCAAGCCATGGAGGTTTTTTTTCGTTTTCAAATATTGATTAATTTTACGTTCTTCTTTTGAAATCAAATTCGATTTTGCCATCCATCAATCTGGCCCAAATGAACACAAAGAAAAATCTAATAAGACGCAAATATCCTTTCCTTATCTTAAACATTAAGTATACATCAACAAAAATATTTATTTTAGTAATTTGAGGGAATTTCAATAAATAATATTATATTGGAAAACATGACAAGTTGTCATAGCAAATGTTTCCAATTCATTGGAAATGGTTATTTGCGTACCTAATTTGGGTAAGACGGTCGTTTTTGTCGGTTGACGAGAAATCCATATTTTTGGAATATTTAATGATGTTTTTTCTGTGGGCCTTCAATTTAGTTATCTTTTTGTATAATAAAATAAGAAATAGAAATAAAATTTTAAATTATTATTAAGGCACATCTGCATTAACATCATCATCATCATTTTTCTATAGAATTTCAATTTTCATTCCAAACAACAAAATGCCTTCGCATAGTAGCAAACAAATCTGTAAGAGATTATATCCTGGATGATCATAGAACTCATTTAATCGATACTAAAAAAAAGGTTGTCCTTTGGCTTAAATGATGCCTTTTTAGAAAAGAATTTTGATTTGAATATTTTGTTCATTTCATTTAATTCTGCATTAATGTGGGGTTTTGAATACCTGGGTGAAATTAATTAAAACACAAAAATTGCATATTGATTATCAAGCCTTCGACATTGATTGGCATAATCTAGTATAAGACCTGAAGCGTGGAAGAATGATGTTCTAACGAATTTATTTAAATGCGGAATAGATAAGTTTCATGCATGTAATTAGCCACAATCGAATTTTGAATACTGGCTAAGCTAATCTAAAATTAATTCTAAGCATTGAAATGGGAATCAATTTCATATCAACTTCGAATTTAGACGTAAGAGTTAGTGAGATCCGTAGAGGTTTTTTTGCGAGTATAAGAAAAAATTAATGTAAATTAGCTGGTGATTAGATCGATGTAGATTAATACACCCCGAAAGTATTGAACTTCCTCTAAAATACATATGATGTCTAATAGGCGGTTTTCTGAAGTATCTCCAGTTCTACAAGATTATTGAAAAAGTGTCAGCTAAAGGATTTGTGATGTGTTGGCCAGTGGCGTTAGAAGTTTACTGCAATTTTCTGCTCTTTCTAATTAATGCAGCCTTTGCAAATGTTATCTATGGTAAGCTGCATTTTCTTTTTACATTACATTACATTTCACACTACTCAGCACATAAATGTACAGAGTAGAGAACACATCACTTTGAGCGACTAGACTATGTAAGGTGATAACAACACAAGACATTAATACAAGACAGAAGGACAGAGGAGAAAGAACAACAGACAGAAAAAACACATGACAACAGCACGCGGTAAGTTTAACGACGGTCCTCCATATGTCCACCAGGCTAACTGATGCTTGATTTCGGTGATCGATTAGAACCGAAGATTTATCAGTGACTAGGCCGTTGCCGTTTTTTCTTTTTATGGTAACCCAACAAATTGTGACCTGTTATTAAGCTTACAAGCAATCGCACAGGTTTTCTGTTTAGGATCTATTTTTATAGAATTTGAGCCTTAATTTCCTAGCTGTAGCAAAGGTTTGAAATCTTTCCTATCTTTCTTCAGTTTTCTGAAGTATCTTATTTCCAATGACTTGTTTTAGTTCACAGGATGACTGTTGCGAAAAGCCAAGCTTAAAATTCTCCAGATCCATCTATTGTCAACCACTCTTCCATCATTATGGATGTTCGAACTTTCCAAGGAGCTAACATACACTCTGAACACAACCTTAGTGAAGCCAAGGTAGTACTTCGAGTTTCCAAATTTTAGGCAAAGCAGAAAGACGATGGGAGAAGAAACAATGGCTACAATCACAAGACTTCGCCAAATCCTTCTCCGACCGATTCTCAAGTAATGTCCTACGAAGTTCTCTGCCGCCAACACAATTAATCGAGATCCAGTGGAAACATTGTTAAGATGTGATGAGAAAATTTGTCGCAGACGGAGTTGCTGATTTTTATAAAGGCACAAACAAGAGAAGATAGAAGTATCAACTCCTCAGAAGGAAAAAGAAAGAACAAGAGAGTGTGCGCTAAAAGGTTTTGAGAGATTTAGAAGCAGAAATGAAATTTCTATGAGCAAGTGAATCAAAATTCACAAACCTCGAACCGAAGGCTGCCAAGACAAAAGTGTTAACATCATAGAAGAACAACAGTCAATGATGGGGATATGCAAGGATAACTTCTGCAGATTGTATAACTAAGACGACGAACCGAATTCCGCTGTCAGGCAGGATGATCCATTCAACAAAGACGACGAAAGCCAACAATTCCGTCCTCCCGACTTAGACGAAGTAAAGATTGCCATATCTAAGCTGAAGTTTAAAAAAGCCGCTGGAGCGGGTGGCTTGAATGCCGAGCTATTTAAAGCAGCTGGAGATAAGTTGGTTAGGAGCATGCACCAACTTATCTGTTAGATATGGTCGGAAGAAAGCATTCCCGATGAATGTAACCTCAATATTGTTTGCCCGTTCCTGAAAAAAGGAGACCCCCTAAACTACACAAACAACAGAGGAATCTACTTCTCTGCCGTAATATGTGGAAAGCCCACAGTTGATCAAATCACATTACGGCATATCGTGGAAAAACCCAAGAACATCAAATCGACACCCACCATCTTTTCATCGATTTCAAGGCCGCATATGACAGCATCTACAGGGACGAGCTGTGTAGAGCCATGTCTAGTTTTGGCATTTCTGCCAAACTCGTCCGTTTGTGGGAATGACCATGCAGAATTCACGCTGCCCCATAAAGGTTGGAAACAACTTAACAGAACCTTTCGATGTCAAAAAAGGTTTTAGACAAAGTGATGCGCTGTCATGTGATTTTTTTAACATCGTGCTTGAAAGAATAGTGCAGAGCTCTCACTTCAACATCAAAGGCACTATCTTTCAAAAGTCTGTCCAATTAATAGCACATGCTGATGACATTGACATTATCGGAAGAACTCAGCGTGAAGCAAGAGGTGGAAAAATTTGTTTTGTGGTCAACGAGGAAAAACAAAGTATATGCTTTCATCAAGAAAGAACCTACAACACCGACGTCTCTATCACAGCGTCACCATCGACAGACGTAACTTCGAGGTTGTCAAGGACTTCGTCTACCTAGTCTCCGCTGTAAACGCAGAAAACACCAGCGCTGAGATCAAAAGAAGAATAACTCTTGCTAACCGCTGTTTCTTAGGGCTATGAAAGCAATTGAGTAGCAAAGACCTCTCTTGAGGAAACAAAGTGTCGCTATATACATAAGACCCTCATCATTCCTTTCCTGTTATATAAGGTGCAGAAGTATGGACTGTGATAAAAGCAAATGAAAGCACGTTAGATCGTTTCGAGAAGAAAGTTCTTCATACGATCTTCGGTCCCGTATGTCTAGAAGGAGAGTGGAGGAGAAGATGGAACGACGAACTGTACGGGCTATACAGCAAAGAAGAAAGTCCAACGCCTGAGGTTGCTGGATTACGTAAAGCACATGGAAACCATTGCACAGGTCCGAAAGGCCTGGGAAACCACACCCACAAGATAACCCAGTAGATTGATAAGTTTTCTTGGAAAAAATTCACAAATTCCATATTTTACTTCTTAAAAACCTTATCTTGGCTTCGATCTTCAATTTTACATTCCATCAAAAATAAAATAACCAAAGGTGAAAAATTCGGATAATTATGATCCATTTAAAGGAGCTTACATATATGACCTTACTTTCTATTATCAACACAAAGTGTAATGTCTTAGTTTAAATATCGGTGCAAAAACTTTAATCTTACGTCAACGCTACTGGCTAGATCAGAAATATTGTCAGTAGTTCTTGAGCGACTGTCATGATTACCAGTTTTGACATTACTCACTTGTCCCAATGGCTTATATTTTTAAAACCTTTTTTATCAGATTTGAAGTGAATTTTGACAATTTCAAGCATCGACCCATTTGACAAATATAAAAAAATGACAGCTTCAAAAGTTACAGCTGATCAAAACTTATTAGAAAACCCTTTAGTTGATAATTTTTAAGAACAATATTTATTAAAATCTTAAGTTTCTCACCATGTGTCCATTTCTGTGCCTAAGTGTTAATATAGAAGGTTAATGTTGTGTATTTTGAAGGTCTTGAATATTTATTGACACATTAAGACTACAGTTTTTATTGTCTAAAGGAATTGTTCAAACAAAATCTTACTACAAAAAAACTTCGACAAGTCTAAATATTTGGTTGAAAGACTACTTTCTACATCCTAATCGAGTTTTTTTTACAACTTTTTACAGCTGTTTTTTGATTTGGATTTTATCCTGCACTTTTGCACTTTTTTATATTGTGCGCGCATCAAGGAGATATGAATACCCTTATAATGATTATACACGGTGCAAGCAATTAGGAAGGGAGGATAGGATTTGGAAGGAGATACCGATGCACGTTGGTTTTGAATGCCTGCACATTGTAATGAGCGGGAAATATTGAGTCTGGTAAAGCATTCCACATTCGTGTAGTGCGACTAAAAAAAGAATCTCTGTTCTTTACTGTACGTCCGAATTTGGGCTCAAGGGTAAACTGATGGGAGTTCCTAAAGAACGGGTATTAAGGTTAAATTGTTTGAGGGGAGGAATGCAACTGGCTATTTTACTAGAATATTGTATATGAAACTTGCACTTAACCTTCCTTTTGTGTATTTTTTGTTTAAAGAAAACTCGTATATAAATGAATTCGTCAGAATTTCCTTGAAGTGAATATATCTAATTTTAATGTAAGTTCATCATTTCCAATTATGAAATTAGATTTCCTAAACTAATAGCCAAGTTAGTTCTGAGTTTTTTTTTCTTATATATCAAGGTTACTGCTAAACGCTAATGCATCAACACCAATTATTATCCTACAGTAATAGACTATTTCTAAAAATTTACTTAATACCCTAATTGAATACAATTTAATACGTTTTAACCTTCAAAAAAACACCACTTCATAGAATTTTCAAGTTCGATTTAACTGGCTTATTCTCATAGCACTTACACTGACAGAATCGATTGATTTAGTTATAATTCAATTTGACTTTTATAGCACACGTGCAATATGGATTTATACATACATATTCCATACATTATATACGTACATGTTATGCATCTTAAAGGAAAACTTTATAACTGGAATTGTACCTATGAACATCAAGTCATATACATATGTATATAGAAAAGATTCTTGGAATGTTTTTTTTTTTTTTGGAAACCATCACCATAGAAACGATCGACCCATGTTAGTAGCTTAAGGTAACAACTTTTTATAATAGTATAATCCTTAAGTTTGCAATGGAAAGGGTGTTTTCTCGAGATAACAAAGTTATATCCTTGAAGAAGACTTCTCTGATGCATCAACTGAATCAAGAGCAATTCTTCAACTTTTCAACAAATTTGAAATTATAGACTAAAGAAAAGAATAAATTGAGTCTTCGTTTAAACTTTAAAACAAGTTACGTAAAAGTTTTGGTCCAAAAATCATCTTTTTTAGGATATATTTTCCTCATACTCACACAATTGTCAACTGAAAAGAATGTTATATTTGTTTAAAAGATTTAATTAAAATAATATTTTTTTTGTTTGTTCGTCCTCAACCAGACTTAAAACCACATCAAAACTAATTCATTAACTTCAGTTGCACTTTTTAGCTCTCTATGTATTTTTTGACATGACTTGAACTGGACACTTGACATGAAAAAGTTCTTTTAAAATTAGAAACATTCTTTTGTCTATGGTCATGTAGTCCTTGCTGTTCCATTTTACCGGTTCCGGTATAAATTTAAAACAATTTGTGGTTTCTGATCGGACTAAAAGATGACTTGTAAAAGCTGAAATTCCCTTCATCGTCTGGGGACATGAATATAGTATACTCTTTTAGTATGTCTATTTTTATTGTTCATTTTGATTAATTTAGAGTACATACCTACCACAGCAGCCCTTAAATTGTTTTGAGTTAATTAATTGCGACTTGAGTGACCTGTTTTTAAAATACCTTGTGACAAAAAAGTTTAAATGAATATTTCTATAAAACTTTTTTTGCTATTTCTTATAAAAAGAAACTTAAAAGTTACCAAAATAGGTTCTTATGCTTGATGGATAATCAGAATTTAATTAATTAATTAATAACTGACAAAAATGTTTCAGTAAAGGGATTGACGCTAAACTTAAACATATTGAAAGAAGCATAACTTCATCTATAGAAAAATCCCCAATTTAGAAATAGAAAAGAATGAAAGACATTGAAAATGCTATTCAGGAAATAGGTCTGCTAAAAGAAAAACTATATACTATTTTGTTTGGAATTGTTGCTTCGGTGGTTTCCATGATTGAATATTTTATTTCGAGACTTCAAAGCAAGTAAGAAAGTCAAACTTGTAATGCTTGGAAAGCTGATGATTTGTGGACTTTTTCTACAAAACAACATGTTGACCTTAGATCTTGTTTTTTAGTTTATTTTGAATGTTTAATTTGATGAAATCGTTTTCAGTGAACAGCTGATTTTATATTTCACATTTAATTCCACTGAAAACGTGCCATTTTCTTTGATTTTCATCAGGAATAACTTGATTACAATACGAAAGTATTTGTCGAATGCCAAAAATTTTCAATGAAAGCTATAACAAACCTTTGAAACAAATTTCAATAATTGGTTTCAATGATGAAAATCAATGATAGCTACAACTCTCTCCTTACAACCTCCAAAACCACTAATTCTTTTGTTTGATGATGATGTTTCGAATTTGTATTATTGTATGTTTTGTTTTGATATTTTGATGGAAATCAGGGACTTTATTTCGGTGTCCTTTTGGGTCAACAAAAGTTGTGGTTTGGAAGAAGAAATTCTTTGGTTACTGATAGGCAAAAAAAATTTAAGCTTGGATAAGTAATTAGACATGAGTATCAATTTTAAAATAAGGTACTGATTTTTTTAATTTTTCAAAGCTTAACAAGAAATAATTTAAGGCAATCGTTAGACTTATCACCTGGGATTCAAGAAAAGAAAGTTCGAAAAAATACTTTCACGTTGATGTAATGTTTTATAAGCAATTGTAACTTTCTATACTTGAATTAAACTGACTTTCACCACTTACTAGTCCTGTGTGAACTAGGGCCTCACCCAACAAACTTCTCCATCTACCTCTGTCCCTAGCTAGATGTCTCCAGTTATGCACTCCAAGTTAGATGGGGCCACTTGATCCGCGGCCTTCCTCTACTGCGCTACCCTGTGGGTGTGAATTCGAATAATTTCGGAGCCAGGACGTTGGTTTCCATACGTTCTACATGACAAAGCCATTACAGGCGTCTGAATTTTATTATACTAACTAATAGTGCTTTCTTCCAACCATACAGATAAGTTGGTAAATGCTCCAAACCAAATCATCTATAGCTTCTTCAAAAAACTATGCATTTAAGTTGTCTGTGTCAGCGGCTTTGTTAGGCTTCAGTTTAGATATGGTAATTTTATGGTTTTCTTCATTCATATTGAATGGATCATTCTACCTTACAGAGGAATTCGGTTCGTCGTTGACCCTATAAAGTTTGTAAAAATGGTTCTTCTATATCCTCAGCATTGACCCCCAGATTTTTAGATTTTAGATTAGATTGGTTTTTATTTTGATAACGTTGTTTAAAAGTTGTTTTATAAAGTTTACAAACAAAAAGCATGGCTTTTTTCTGACGACTGCCTAGTTGACAAATCATACAAAAAATGACATAGCTCAATAATATTTTTAAAAACTTTCATTATTAATTCTATTTCTATAGAGAAGAGCTAGCCTGCAGAATTGATATAATTTTTTAACTCCCTTATTGCTAAGCAAGCGTACAGCTTGTTTTTGCGTCAGTATTTCGCTACCAAATGTATTCCTTCTTATTTCTTTAAGAACTGGACACCTTCCAACAAAGTGCAAAACATCTTCCCTTTCTTTTAAATTGCTAAATGAGCATATAATTAGTAAGTCTTCTCTATGAGGTAAAAAACTCAGCTGCATTACTTCACCTCTCAATTTAACCTTCACTGAAATTTCGACAATAATATTATCGTCCCTAAAATAGTTCCTCTCTTCCAAATTGTGATTTAGTTGACAGTAGAGCTGCTTGTATACAGATCCTGTAGCGTCATTCAAGTATTTCTCTCTTTGTCCACAGCGGAAATGAGCTGGTATGAAGAAGCTTTTAAATCATCCTGATTAATATACAAAAGGTTATATTCCATTCCACATTTTTTTGCCAAATTTATCGAATCAGCGCACCAACTTATTTTGGTTCGTATTACTTGAAGCGCTGCTATATTCGGAAGCCTATTATTTGAATTTCGTGACAACTTCAATGACGTCTCCATTATAGAAACAGTTTTCTTTCGCCGAATTTCGACCTCTTCCTCGTTTAAAAATTAAAATTTTTGACTTTTTAAGATTAACCATCAAACTCCAAAGCTGTCAATATTGATACAGGCGGTTTATCATTAACTCCAATGATTCAGGTGATGCTGCCAAATGAACAATGTCGTCCACAAAGAGCAATGCTTGTATTATTTGCCCGGCGAAGTCTATGCCACCTGGTAAGAAATCTGTAAAATCTTCAATTAATAAGGCGAATATTCTCAATGTACAGCCCTGTCTGACTTCCGATTGTGTTTTAAAACACCTCGACTGGACTCTTCTCCATTCCATTCCTTAGCAGTTTTATCTGCATATAGATTTTCTTTTATTATGGTTCCACTTTCGTCTTTGCAGTCTTCAATTCGAGGTTTTATGCACTTGTAAACTTCATTTCACCAGCGAATAGAACTTTTGAATTTCATTTTTGCTTCTAAATCTCTCAAAATCTTCGACCGTTTCTCAACCTATCTCTTTTTTCTTTTACGAAGTCGGTGATCATCTTTCCTATTTTATGTATTTCGGCTTTGCGAGTCTGTTGCTAGTCTCTATTTGCATTTGCTTCATTGAAACCCAGCACTTCAAAGGCGGCTTTTCTTATTGCATCTTGGCAATATTTCCACTGGTTTTCGATACATTATGTTGGCGGCAGAGAACTTCGAAAGAGGTTACTTGGCACTCTATCGAAGAAGTATTTAGCGATCTCTTGCGATTGTATCCGTTCCGCATTGTATCTTCTCCTAGCATCTCTTTGCTTTGCATGGGTTTGAAAAACGAAGGTGCTACCTTGGGAATGGTCCAAGTCGATGTTAGCTCCGCGAAAAGTTTAGACGTCCATGATGCTGGGAGCGTGTCTAGCGTCGATCGCAATATCATAAATCAGGTTGATTTTAGATTGGTCGGGAGAACACCAAGTTCCTTTATGGAAAACGAGTGCTTGCTACCATGACTTTTCGTTTCATAGTAAGATCCGTTATCGAAGTTGTTGACGTGCAGGTTGTTTTTCCCCATTATTCCACCAAAGATGTCTTCCCTTCCTAGCTTGACTTAAAAATCGCCCAGGACAATTTCAATATCGTAGCTAGTGAACATCATCCTTCTCTACTGTGATGGCGTGTGCGCATATTAGGCTTATGTTGCCGACTTTAGACTTACATGGGTTATCAACAGTAAATCCGTCTGTTCATGAGGCTTGTTGCTGCTTCGCAACTGGTTTTTCTTAAGGTGCTCAGGAAGTCAACTTGACTGAATAGAGCTTCGACCTGAAGGACAAGGTCTTTGATTAAACTCAAGCCCTATATGGTGTTTACTAAGTAGTTCAACCTAAGTGGA
The DNA here is from genome assembly GCF_945859685.1 of Eupeodes corollae. Classification (NCBI taxonomy): domain Eukaryota; kingdom Metazoa; phylum Arthropoda; class Insecta; order Diptera; family Syrphidae; genus Eupeodes; species Eupeodes corollae. The sequence continues at coordinate 223,857,310 of NC_079147.1, forward strand.
ACTGTAGAAGCTCCCGCGTATTTAATCTTGGGAAGTCTTTCGCTGCCGTCTGGATGAAAGGAGACCCTCGTTGGCTTCCACCAATAACTTTCCACTGGGGCTGGAACCGAATCTCCAATTAAGTAACTAGGCACCGCTTAGAGGTGAGAGTAAGAGTTCGTAGACAGATGTGAGTTTTTAAGAAAAAACCTCTGGACACTTGTGCCCTCTTTTAAACATATGTCTACCATTTACACTTCGGATATTTCATACAGAAAGGTGAAATATCAACACATGTTCGTCTTCTATCCTTACTAAGTTTTGGTACGAATCTTGTGTACAGTGAAGGAAAAAATTCCCACACACAGTTAGTACCTTGGCTCGACTTGATTAGAAAAAGCAAACATTCCCATTACTAATGGAACACATTTTATCACATTTTGGATCGTGCTTTAATCGTGTCCGTATTTTTCTTGATTCCTTCACAATTCTTCATTAAAATTCCAAAGAATTCAAATTGGAGCTCCGAGGCGGCCAATTGGCATCGTCATGTCATCTGATATCATGATTTGGAAATTTGGTATACTCAAAAGATATTTGTGACGTGGGCTATCTTTGGTTTTCCAAGATTCAGATACGGCGATTTTTGTGTTGACATAGCTGCAACCGTAATAAAAATGCACCTGGTTCTAGAATATGATTTTTCGCCCAATACCGTTTTCCAATTTAAGCTGATCTAACGTCTAAACTTTAAAGCGATAACGAACGGAGGATTGTCTTGTGCCATCAATTCATAAGTCCTTTTAAGAAGATATTCCGAAGCCTTTATGTAATATTGAGATGTTGAGATAGACGACTATTTGAAGTTTGTTAATTGATTCCAACACACTCTTCTGAACGCATCGTAAAACAACGACGGTCATAAGTGTTATCCATTATACAAGTCTTAAAAAATTTTGTACAAACGTAAGTAAAACATACTGAAATCTCAATTTGCGCCGAAATTGCTTTCCCAGAAATGAACTGTTTCAACAATATTCAAGCATACTGATGACGATACTGATTTCTGTCAATACTTCGAATGGGTAGCAAAATCTGACTGCAGGGTATTATAGAACTTTCCAGAAATACAAACGTTTAGTTTCTTAAACACTTAAGACATACTCCAGACTCTCTTCTAAATTTTGTTTATTTTGATTTGAAATTCACCGCGGTTAAAAAAAAAAACAAGTTATTACAAGTAACCTTAAATCAAACTTTAAAAATCCATCTTTCGTGTTTGGTCTTATTTTTCAAATAAAGGCTTACCTTTTTGATTAAAAAAACAGAACATTTACATGACCATCGAGTTTTGCTCTCAAGAGTTTATCCTAATATTTCAATTTAATTAATTTCAAATAATATATTCGGTGTCATACCTTTTATTTCAAAAAACTTGAGAATGTCTTAAATATAATAAATTTTAATTAATTACAAAAAATAAAGGAGCAATTTATTTGATTGCATATGACACATGATATAAGATTCAACCCATTTAAAGGACAAGACACGTTCATAGAATTTTAATGTTTCCTGATGATGCCTGAAGACATTCAATCCTTACACCTTCAATATTATGTACATATATAAGTATACCTTATCCATAAAATATAAAGACAGAAAGAAAGACTAAGAAGATTGCTAGATACTTCAATTATGATGAATGAACAACAGAATAATGCTAAATTGATACAAAAAATGATACTTGAGAAAATTCTAGAACTTGAACATCAGTTCATATTTATGTACATTTTATCCCAAAAAAGGATATGATTTTAAATTATACTCAAAACACAAAAATTCAATAGAATTTGTCTACATTATTCAGTTGTATCTTTCGTAGATATAAATAAAAATATGATTTATGAAGGAGAGTGCTTTAAATGAATAAATCATGTTGTCTTTATATTATACAAGTTTTTTTTGAAATGAATTATTCAAATAAATATTGAAGTTAATAGGAAATTTCATTTCTTTATTATGGAATTTGTTTCAATTAAAATTATATGAAAAATAATTTTATTTCTTAAAAAAAATACAAGAGATATATATTTTTATTTATTTTTATTTGAATATGAAATGTTGTATTTATTCTTTTATTTTATTCTCAAATTAGCTTTCTTTGTTAGTATTTTGAAGTATGTGTATCATATTAAAGCAGACTTTACGAAAATATTTTATAAATTGCATTCGACCCAATAATTTATAAAAAAAACTATCATGGGAATTGAAGATTAATTTCTGGTTCCAAGTCAACACTTTCAAAACTCAACAATTGCAAATGGTATTTTGTTTGCACGTAAAGCTTTTGATCTGGCAATACTTTTTTCGAAATTGGCATTTTGACAGCTGTCATCTGATTTATGCCCAGTTTGGTTTGCTCTTCAAAATAAAAAGAATTAATCCTGAACAACACGCTTAAGCATAGAAACAATCAATTTATTGAAGGCAGCGTTTGGCAACCTCACTATCCAACTCCCTGGGCCTGTGTAGTTGCCTCCAAAAAGGTTCGATTTAACACAGCTGGATTAATTTTGCACTTTTTGCGCATCAAAGTGACTTTACATAAACCCCCATTATTGATAATTTGGAAGAAAATATACGGCATCTAATTGCTGAAAATTGAAAATTGGTCCTCTCAACTAGAATTTATTCAAAAAAAAACACCAAACCAAACGGCACTTGTCCGAAATCATATTCATAACATTATGACAAACCTTTATCTTAGTTATGAACCTACATTCTTTGCCATAGTCTTCAGATATATGGGTTTTATTTCTTATTGAATACACTTCTTAAAAAAACCCTCTTTGCTTTGAATAAAGCTAAAATTTTATATCTCAACAAATTTACATATTAACTTCATAAAAATTCCGACAAAGCTCGGTTCATAGTAGAAATACCACAAAAAGTCTTTAAGTCTTCCTTCCTTCATAATTCATTTATCTTTTTGAAAACAATTGTTTAGTCTGCAGGTTGCTATTATATCATTTTGTGGAAGAAATAAACTACCTGAGAGTTATAGAACAAAATGCACACAAAATGTTTTATTCCAGGTGGCGTAGTCTCTGAAACTTTGTTTACTAATAACAAATACTTTTATAGATATAGTTATCATAATTCCCTACTCAGAAATAATGTTTTTTTAATAACTAAGAACCTGTATCCAAGTAATTTCAAACGGTTTACTCCAAATCTATCAGTCAGTTATACGATTAAAAGTCTCACAATTTTTGTTTTTCTAGAATTACATGAGCTACAACTTTGTTTTGAAAAACCCATAGTTTTCGAGAACTTTCAATAAAAAATTAACTTAATCCTATAAATTTCTGCCCGAAATGATAGGTCTGCTAACAGATGTAGAACTGATAAAGAATAAAGCTATTTGTTATTTATTTAATTTCCTGGACTGGAGAATCAGAAAGAATAATACCGGTCGAGCTCTAGAAAGTCTCTGATATGGTAACATCTATTCTTGAGATCTATACCATATTCCTTCAATGTGGAGAGAAGTTAATGTTGTCTTCATACTCAACACAGGTAAATACTATCAAGTTTACCTTAAAGATCTGAGACCCATAAGTCTATTATCATTGCTGCTCTAGAACTTAGAAAGATTGATAAACCTCAAAGCAATAATTGATGCAAGACTTCTATCTTACTAACAAGGTTGGTAAATTGGTGAAAACGGTGTTACACACTCTTGTACGCACCATCAAATACTCTCTCCATCATAAAGAATGCACTATGATTGTCTTCTTTGACACTGAAGGCGCCTTTAACAGCCTGGGCACATTTGGAATAACGTCTCTATACGTAGTGAGTTCGTTAAGGGAGTTAAGTTAATTCATGGATATTTGGATAGCTCTATATTTTCAGGAACATTTTGAACCATTGCGCGTAAGTTGTCATCTGATATCTTTCTAGTTAAAGGTGGTTCGGTGATCTAACTGTAGCACATTTTATTAAATCGATGCAATCATCGGCAATAACATTTATTTATGGGATCTTAAACTGTCAAATTTCATTCATTTTCCTAACTTGTATATCCGCTCTGCTTTTCAAAAACCTTCTAAGGTCTAATTCCCGGACAAGGCTTCGGCTATCAGCTAACATAGCAAGTTAAATATTTTCTGGATGGCAATAATATGAATTACGCTCTTTTACCGGATGAACAATTGCCTTAAGGTTTTTGGTTTGCTAAAATGTGTTTTGGTCCATCTAAACAAGATGGTTTTTAATTGTTTTGAAACCAAACACTTTTATTATGTACGTAGCCAGAACCAATAACTCCTTTGAAGGTTTTTCAGTTGTTTCATAGAGTCGTAGAATCCTGTTAGCTGTTGTAAGCCACCTTGAATGAGACATTCTTAATGGCTATCGGTTCGCAAGCTCTAAAGCTACATTCCCACTAGAAACTGCTTCACACATTTCATATAGATATTTCTGATCCGTGCGTAAATTTTCTAGTTATCGGAGGCAGTTCTACCATTATTTTTTCAAAAGCTTGAATTGGTAAACTCTTACAGCCCTCAAGAGCTTTTCCCACTACTCCATGAAAGCATTTTGCTTCATTGGTTTTTCCATCAACATGTGCCATTAAATGACGAAGTGGGAGTTCATTTAGATGGAGTAAACAAATAAACCAATGTACCTGCCAATGGCTGCCTTGAGCTGGTATAGAAAACCATTTTTGGATCTAGTGTTAACTTCTTCCATATAAACACACAGGATGTTTTTTACAAAGTCAATTATGCTTGAAGATATTGTTTTGCCATTCCCACAAGATGGTGTAAAGTCCCAGTTACTGTCTTTTTGGCTCAAATGTGTTCTGGCCCCAATTGTTTCCAAAATCATTGTTTTGTCTTTTCGTCAGTCAAAGTATACGCCTGTTATATTTTTAATTTGACAGTGAAGATTTTGACGTAATTTTTGTCTTTTTCGTCTTATTTTACTTCTGTCACTTACTTTTGAAGAATCTAGCTTGGAGACGACACCAATGTCTTGTAAAAGAGAACTTACCAGAATTGATGCTGACCTGTCGGATGCTCCTGTTCTGTAGCAGGCTGATACTTAATTCGTTTAATTTATCCTAGCTTGTAATGTTGGAATTGACGGGCTTCTGCTGCGTAATATCGGAAAGTTGCTGTCGACATCGCCCTCGTTATCGTCATAGCTTACAACACTTGGATCATTACCACTTTCATCAGAAATTTGAAGATCATTTTTGAGTCTCTTAGATTCTTTCCTCTCTTCATGCCTTTTTCGTTTTAGATCCTCTGGAATTTTCCGATCATTCCTTTTTTTAATCTTTTCGTCAACCCAGAGTCAAGACTTCCAATTAACATACTCCTTGACTGTCTTTGGTCAAGTAAAAACATGGTTCTGCTTGAGGAACTTTTATTGGGTGGATGTTGTAAACCGTCAAAAAAATAAGCAAAGACCAAAGGCAAGCCTATGTATAATCGGATCGTTTCGTAAGACCCATTATGCTGAACAATCACTGAACAATCTACTTCATCCAACACACGATTTAAAACTATCAAATTGCTTAATATCTCCTAAGCTCCTTGATAATTGGTGTCATGACCTGACCCTGCCCAATAGGACACCATGCAACGTGGCTATCCGTATTCTAAAATGACTTTTTCGGAACTCATATGGACAAGTAAAAAAAGAAACAGTTTTCCTCAAAAACGTTAAACCTACCTACGAGAATTCTTCCATAATGATCTCAAACACACTAACATAATAAGTCTTTCCCGTTTCTTAAGTAACTCCAATTGGTTTCACTGATCGCGGAAGAAGGCCTCTAGATTCACGATGTGGCATCACAGTGGGCAAAAAATGGCCTAAGTGTGGAAAGCCACTTCAACCTTACCTAACCCGGACAAGACAACTAAGAAAAGTTTTTTAGAAAATTATCAAGAATAAGCTACTTAGGTGCATTCCTTTCAAATACTTGAGTTTTAGGATTTATTTTTATTTACATGGGGCGTATGAGTAACTTTTTTTGAGTTTTATTTAATTGAATACCCTGTGCATAAACGTTACAATGCATGTTTAATAATAAAATTTGTTCTAATTAACTAAAATATTTAAAACTCTGGGAATGTAATATCTCCTAATAAGTGTAACTTATTATTATATTATTAAGTTTATATAAGAAAATCATTAATCCGCTTCTTATACATTTCTTTTTCTTTAAAGAAAATAATCTTATTTATTTTAATTATTAACTAATTAAAAACAAAAATATACATATTTGTCATATTTCTGCAAACAATTAGCAATAAGTTACTTATAAATGCATCTTTTTTTCTTCCAGGTAAGTTAACACACAAGGAAATGCATAGTAAGTCATATAGAAATTATGTTCCTTTAGTCTTTTGATATTTTTCTTTTTTGAAAGTATTTTCTTTTATTTAATTTTATTAAAAAACAAAATAAATACTACTTTCTGTTCATTAATCTTTAAAGAGATTTAATATATTTTTCCTTCTTTATTTTCCAAAATAATCCCTTATGCCTACGCCCTGTATATAAATACTTTGTTACTTGTAAGTGATTTTTATTTAATCACATATCTTATGTAAGGTTTATCGCATGAAAAAGTGATTCTTTCCATCTCTTATCTGGAGAGTACAATAAAAAACAGAACTTTTCGGTTGGCTTAAGAGATTTCAAGAACTTTACCAAAAATGTCGTCTTTTTTTTCTCTCCCAACGCCATAATACAAAAGGATAACAAAAGAAAATGGTAAATCCATTTCGTTTATTGGACCTAAGATTTATATACGAGTATATAAAGTCCATAGGTAAGGTATCCCTTTTCAACAACAAACGACACAAAGTACACAAAGCGAACTTAGACTATAGGCTTTTTGCTATGTGAAAGTTTTGCGACTCTAAAGATCCATACCTATAGACGAATTGAGTATACATTAGTTTATCCCCAAATAGAAAATCAAAGTCACAAACCAAAACCCAGGAAAAAGTATATTAAAGTTTTGTTTATTTATACTTTCTTGTGTTTACAGCCAAAAACTTCAACACCCTTAAAGGAAAAATAAATAACCAGTAGGTAGTTAATGAGTTGGACCGATAATGTAGAAAAATAGGAAGGATTCTAATAATTGTTTATTATTATTGTAAATCTTAAACAAATAATTTTCTTTGAATTGAATACATTGTATTATATTGAACTTGTAATTTTTCTTTAAATATTTTACTTATTTTTACCAACAATTTTAAATGAAAAGAAACCTTTAATTAAAAGCAAACATATTTTAAATCAATAATCAATAATCACCCCTATTATGGAATTCGCCAAATGAGCTTAAGTGTAATAGTTTCAATAATTATCCAAACTTTTGTTATTACTAAATCCGACGAAAGAAATTGAGCGGACTTTGTTTTTAACTCATTTGGTATTACTGAAATCGCAATTTTGTTTGCACTTATAATTTCTATAATCTGTCATTTGCCCTAATATCGAGACGAATCTAAAGTGAATTGTAAGTTAAACGAAAACAAAAATAAACAAGTTCAAAATGTTCTTCATAATAGGAAAAAAAATAGGAAAACTGAAATAGGCTCTGGTGTACATTTAGCCAAATGATATCTTTTTTGAATCAGTAAATAACATTGTTAAACTCTTTTAACCCAATAGAGAAAAGTGTAGTTACTAGAAAACAACATTACACTGGTACTGTGCTTACAGAGCATCTGGAAAGTAGCTTTTTCGTTGTTTATTGAACTTTATGTCGTTTAAATGTCACAAAATAATAGTGTCAATAGGCAAGTTAAAAAATTATAGGGAAATTTAAGGAATCGGCAATGTAGTCTATCGGATGAATTTTATAACTAAGTTTTTACAACGAATGCAAAAGGTTAGTGGATCTAATTGAATTACCATTAGTAAAATCCTAAAATTCTTTATTAGACAATAATGCCTCTGCTGAATTTGAATGTGATTAAAATTAATATTATTTAAAAACCTTTACACAAATTTCACATTTCAACAAGATTTTGAAAATAGCAATGAAGCTATACTTTTTGATTGACTTTACTTGACTTCATTACGTCAATGGCTTAAGATACGAGTACAATCTTTTAAAAATGGAAGAAAAAGTATTTTGTAGGGTTTTTCAAAATGAGGTTTCACCACTAATAAATGTTAATTTCACACAATATCATCCAAATGAAAGCCACAGCTTTCCAACAACAATTTTTGAATTTTTCGAGTGTCTAATAGTGTATTAACGCATCCTCCGAAGCGAAAATAACCTCATTACTGATGATGATCTTTCAAAGGAAATTCAAATCATTTTGATACATTTAAAGATGTTTCTGTTAATCGTGTTAACTGAATTTCAAAAACCTTCCTTATTCATAAGACGGTGTTATGTTGGTTGTGGAATGCCTGATTCCAAGTTTAACCGGCAAACTTTGGGTTTCGTCAGTACTATGGGCTTCAACAGCACAGCTCTCAGCTTATCAAATATCAAAACATGACAGCTTCAAACAAGTCTTTTTTCAAATTGAATCCTATTATTGTAAAATACTTTAGTTTGAATATATTATATCAATATAGTTGTTAGTTTTCACCTGTGGGGCTCAAAAATTAAAGGGACGCAAAATAAGTTTAAAAGTTAAAGACGGTCTCAATTCGCTAGATTATGTGATACAGCGTGTGTTTTACTACTTCTGTCTTCTGTCTGTCCTCTTAACCACGACATTCTTTTGCACTTCAAGCTTAGCTCAGCTCTTTTCTCTTTAACGTTCCCTTTCCATTTTAGCTTTGTATCCAAAGTCATTCCAAGATATATTTGGCTGTTTTGGAGTAGAGTACTTCTATCTTTTCTATAGTTTGACGCACCATTCCTGCTTCCAAATATTTATGCAATCTTTGTGTAACCTTTCTAACGGATCTATCTGACACCAATATCAAGGAGTATTATCAGCAATGGTTCCAATAATAACGTTGGTAGCTTTTAGAATACATTTTGGCACTTCCTTGCGGTACTGCTTCTGTTTTCTTTAATTTCTAGTAATTTTGCTTGTAGGTACTGTTCGAAACATAAGATTTGAGTACTTCTTAGTGCTACCTATGGAGTTTAAAGCAACATCATCAAACATATCTTGAGGAGTTAAAAATGATTTTTGAGGATAGCTTAATTTATATAGTTTAAGTATCTGAGACTTGGTTTAACCCAAATTTAAATAGTAATCTGTTTTTTCTCTGAAAGGTTTTAAAAAACCATGACCGAATTCGACAGGAAGTGTCGCTATCTTTGCTAAAAGTTATATTCCATCTTGACATGTTAAATGTTCAGATGGTACCGATTTATGTGACTATTACTTTAAGTGTGGTGATTAAAATATTAATCTTTTTCAACCTTCATCCAATTGTTTTAAAACAGCAATACATTCTCTATGTCTCTTCTTCATTGATAATACTGAACCAACTCACTTCTTCCCTAACTGTGCACCACAGTTTTCCTTACTAGTGATGACTTTCGTGATTTTCGTAATATTAATGTTGAAAACTTATTTAAGTAATGTATGTCGATGGATTTTCATTCAATTTACACCACATCTAACTATCAAACTGAATACTTTACATCAGTGATTACAGATCTTTTAAACAATTATCAAAAATGTGTCATATGAAATCTCGAAGTTGTCCTTGGCTCCCTGTGGATATAATTAATACTATTAAGGTTAGAGAGTCCCATATCGATATTGGAGATGTTTTGGTTGTCCAGAAAAGTTCCTAGACTTTACACGGTTACGTAGTTCTGTAACGAATTTGATCAAAATTGCGAAATACAAATTTTATAATAATAAGTTTAACTCAGATCGGTGGTCAAAGTTTTTTTTTTGAAAGGAAGTTAAAAACATTGATTTGAGAAACGATGTTCAATCTTGATTTGGAGGTTCTGAACGTTAAATTCTCTACTTCACAAACCCCATTCAGTCAAATGTATTCTAGACGTACAGATAATGATAGTACTAACGCCTTTTCGGTGACGTATATGATTATCAGGTAGGTAAAGCAATTTTCCGCATACAATCTTAATGCACCGGGCTTGACAATATTCATCCTAACTTTATTAAAATCCTCCTACGCTTCCTACTTTCTCTCATAACTCAAAAAAAGGAATATAGACCTATAGCAATCGTATCTTTTCTATCTATAGTTTTTAAAAGTTTGATAAGTAACCAGATAAAATATTACTTATACATTAAAGACAAGCAATTATTAAATCCTTTGCAATCTGCATTTCGGTCTGGACATAGTTGTGTTTCAGCTTTACTCAACGCATTTGATGACATAAGACATTCTTAAGACAATTAATTTACAACTGTGATAACTTTACTTGACTTCTACAAGAACCAAAATCTTCTCTGTGATAAATTGACGACCCTATTTAGCTTCTCTGAAACAACTAAAATACTTATTTACTCATATTTGACCAATCGTATGCAAGCCGAGTCTTGTAATGGTAGAATATCCTCGCGTTTCTCTCTGTTAATAATGGTGTTCCTCAAGGATCAATCCTTAGACCTATACTGTTTTCATGGATCATTAATAATCTCTCCTTTATTTTGTCTAACTGTCAGTTTCATATCTATGCAGATGATGTCCAATTATACATTAGATTTCCTGAGATGATGCTTAAGGGTGCAATATCTAAAATAAACATTGATGGTTAGTCGACACGGAACGGACTTAATTCAATCCTGAAAAAACGAAAGCTCTTCCAATTTCGATAAACAAACCAAACCCAGATAATTTCCAACGTTATGTCGAATAATAATAAGAATGGTTTTAAAACATTTATATTGTTTAACAAAAGGATCAGCTTTTTGCTTTGGGTTCAATTCTTCAACTTCATTTTCAATGTGTGCAATTGTTTCCATATTATCTAAAAATATAATAGTAATAACTTCTTCTAAATAAAATACCTCAAAGCCTTAGTTAAAAAATTCCCAGAAAGTACCAGTTGACAAAGCTTTAAATCAAAAAACAATAAAGAGCCTTTATTCATGTTAGAATAAACATTTTCTAACGCTTTTTTTTGTTCATCGCCATTAGCAAAGTTCTAAAAGTAAATTTAATGCATCATTTCCAAAAGAAAACAATATCTTTTTATATATCCGAGATGTGAAATAGATGAAACCTTTTAAGATCTTACCCTTTGCCAAGAATCTGTAGGACAAAAAAACATTGTATGTTTTTAATCAATTTAAATGTTTGTTGATTTTCCGACAAAGTATCAAAAAGAAACTTAACACAATTTTCATAAATTCATCTTCATCTTCATTTTTATTTAATAATTTTTTATTCTCGAAAAAGTATTCAATTTCGTTCACAGTTCACTTACCTCCTACTCCTTCCCCTACCCCAATCCTATTCGCTATATCATAAAGGCTCTTAAAAATATAAACTTTCCTTAACAAAAAAGTGTACTTGATAAAAATTTGATTTTTTATTTTTCATATTCAAGCCCCAAATGTAAAACAATTTCACTCAAAGTACCCGCTTGAGTACCCTTAATGTCAAAAACCATATTAAACGCGCACTGATATCACCCTCTTGGCGGCAGTGCGGAGCGGTGCAAAAAAAAAGTATCTCAAGCATTCACAATACGTGAGAAGTTATGAAATTTTGTAAATTATATGAATAGCATTTAACAGTTGATCGGGCGTCCTCGTTTTGAAATTTCGAGTTGGTTTTTATTTTTGCGTATCGTACGTAAGGCAACTATGTTAAAAAAATAAAAATCCAGGAAAAGAACAAAATTATTATGTTAATGGGCAAAGTTCTGTTCTGGCAGCAAATTCTGTGGTAAAATAATAAAAACCCATATGTAAATGCTCAACGGAATGTGCCTTATATCGTAATATAACAAAGATTCCCTATCTCTTCAAGGATCAGAGGCTTCAAGTTGAAATTGGCGGAGTCGGAGGCGAAGGCGGATGGTGTATTGTATATATTATTTTGAGGGTAACCTCATAATATTTGTCGCAGCATCGTTTTTGTTCCATCATTTAAGGATGTTAGATAAATACATATGTATACGGGTGTACACTAAAAGTATCTTACATACATATATACTGTATATATGGGAATGGGGGGGTACCTCCATACCCACCCACATTGTGAATGAGAACAAATTTAAATTGCAAAACAGCTTAGACACGGATAAACCAAGAGAGGCGAAAGTGAAAATCCTTGAGTGTAAGCATGGGCTTGTCCTTTCAAAAGGACTCCAGATTGAAACTGAAAGGAATCTTCTTTATATTTTTATTCAGCTTTATGCCATCATAAATCGGTCAAACACTTATAGATATCATTATGGTTTATGAATTTTGTATATTTTTTGTTGGATTTTAAATTTTTCTTGCGTATTTTTGTGGATAAACTTTTTTTTTAAAGTTTCGTAAAATCAAAAAATTAAGTTTAGATGACATTTAGGAAAGGACATTTTTATTTGCCTTCATTGTTGTTGTCGTCGTAGCCGTCCGTCGCCACTAGTCTTTGTTGACGACATCCCTGTCGTTTACAATTTAAAACTTTTCATCGTCTACTTAAGGCTATTTCATGAATTTTAATCGAGTTGTATGTAAAAAGAAAATTTTGTGACACAAAAAAAAGAAAGTATCGTTTATAAAGTCGGAAATATTTATGTAATATAATATAAGAGGTGGGAAATGAGCTCTAGGCGTTAAAAGTTCGTCCTTAAGTTATTGCCGAATTGAAAGTTTACCATAAGGAACGACAAATATGTACCTATGTTAAAAAAAAAATTATGAAGAGATTTAAAAAGTTTTTAAACAGAAAAACAAATACAAATGTTAGAAGGTTTTCCCGACAGTAATGAGAAAAAAAATTCAAAGTCACCTGCAAAGCCAAGCTAGCTTAAGTGGTGCAACTTTTGAAAACATGTTTTTAAAAATCTGCATTTATAATTTTTATTTTCTTGTGGGTATCGCTGTTTTGAAGGTGGAATACCTACGCGCACGTTTAGAGAATAAAAAAGATTATAAAAATAAATGGCTAATTTTCTGTAACCTTGCATTTGGGTGTTTGTATTAAACAAACCTAGAGACTTGTGCAAAATCAAATGAAAAGAAATGCAACTCACTTCAATACTTGAGTCTGTTTAAAACACATGCAAAACATAGTTTTTGTAAAGAGTCCAATTGTCATTTAAAAAACTCCTTAAATCATGGAAACTTTGTCTCAAAGTAGTAAAGTGTTAATTATAAGTTGATAGGACTGGTCGACAAGGCCTTGCTCCTGGTTTTGGTAGCCTTTATTCAAGGTTTTTGTGATGTTATTTTTTAAAATTCAGAAAAACACATATAAAGGGTGATTTCTTAAAAGCTATAGAACATTTCAAAAACAAAACCACATACAATTCAGAAAATGCACGAAATCCTTATTTGAATCCATAGAACGGTCCATATAATTTATTGTTTGAAGATTTTTTCATGCAAATGTTTACCTTGACTCCGCCTCAAATGGTTCATCCACTTAGTCCAATTTTGGCATACTCCGATATATCACGAATAAATGCTTCAACGTTGTCTTCCAATGCGTCAATTGAAGCGGGCTTGTCTGTTTAGGCATGAGTCTTAACATTTCCCCACAAAAAATAGTTTAAAGGCGTTAAATGGCACGATCTAGGTGGCCAATTGACCGCTCCCGAACGTGAAATATAATGATCACCGAACTAGCCTCTCAATAAGTCCTTTATTGCGCTTGCTGTGTGGCATATCGCACCGTCTTTTTTAAACCACATGACATGCAAAACAAGCTCTTGCATTTTGAGCAAAACAAAAGTTAGATATTATCTCTTGATAGCGCTCACCATTCGCAGTTCCAATGATACCACCATCCAATAAACGCACAAACTGTGACTTTTTCTGTAGCTCTTCCAATGTTTCTGGTAGATATCCACTCCGAAATCGACAATTCTGCTTATTTGCGTACTCATTGAGCCAAAAATGAACTTTGTCGCTGAGCACAATCTTTCGGAAGAAGCGCATGAAGAACTTGCAATCGTTGTTCGTTTGTAAGACGACTCATGGTTAGATAAATTATAGACCAAACTAAAGATGTTTGACAGTGAAACAAAACACGAAAAGTGCGTCAACAGTTTAAACCAGTGTTGCCAAAAAGATAATAGCTAAAAAATCACCCTTTACAAAGTTTTTTGATGCTATCCATGATGGTTTTCCAAATTTATAATCACTTTCTTTCGATATTAAGTTCAGAAAAAGTACGAAAATCTTCATAAGTCCTTAACCTGTCAATTTTGGTAAAACGATTTTCAACAGAAATAAAATGCACGGCAGGGTCGCATGAAGTAACTCCTGTATGCAAAGAGTCTGTTTAAAGTACCTATATAAGCTTTAAAAATATACCTGTTAAAAAATTTGGTTTTCAAATATGTAAATGTCATTTGACTTGTCAAAAAAACCGCGCTATTCATCCGAAGACACAACTCATCCTAGGACATTTCATCCCAGAAATTAAAAATACTTGTAAGCATACTTTACGAAAACAATTGTTCATGTATTCAATTTGTTCGTTCAAAGCGTTTTCCTTTGCATAGCTTTATTTTTTTATTTCATATGGGAAGAACCAGGATGGAAAACAAATTATATGAAGATAAGAAAGAGGCAGAACATGTGTGTTTAAATTATAAAGCGATCGCATATTGGTTGTGTATGTATGGAGTTATTACGTTCAGACTATTTTTTTCGTTACATTTTAAAAGAAACAAGCATACGAATAAGTATAAGAAATTGCTATTCACGTGTTGTTTACAGTCAGGCTCTTATGCGTTTTGGATCTTAGCTTTGAAGTGACACGTAAGCAATAGTTGTAGAGGTTGTACGTAACACCTATATAGGAATAATGTGTATATACGTTGAAAAAGTGATTCTAATAGAAAATACATATCGAAGTAGATTTTTCTCAAAATTTTACTGAATGGTGAAAACAATATATTTAAGAATATAAAAGTAGTTTATGGCCAATGTCTCAAAGTTTTGAAAAGATATTTGAGCCGAAAATCAATTTTTACCGACATTTATTAATTTGTGTGTGTAGTTTTTTATTTTTTTGTAAAAATACTGTCAATTTGATTTTTCTTTAAACTTCTCCAAATGTTGAAAACAATATTTCTAATAAGTTAAAATCAGTTGGAAGCCATATTCTTAAATTTCTGAAAAGATATTTGAGAAAAATTTTCGAGGTGTCAATTTTTTGACTTATACAAAAACATCTTTAATAGGATTTTTTTTTCATAAAATAAAGTTTTTGGTGACGTTACAATATATTACATAAAATTTAATTCTCTAGCGTTTTTGATTCGTAAAATATTTAGGGCTAACCAAAATTTTCACCTTTTTTTTAAACTGCTATGGTTAAAAAAACAGTAACGCAATTTTCTTGAGAGTCCTTTCTGCATCTTTCTGCCTTTATATCTGTATAACAAAATTTATTTGAAGTCGATATCTCTTCTGGTTTTTGAGCTATGGAGGACATAAAAACGTCGCAATTTTACGGACGTACAAACGTACGTACACACGCACGCACAGACGTCTTTCTAAAAATCTTTTATTTCGACTCTAGGGACCTTGAAACGTCGAGAAATGTCAAAATTTCCAATTTGACAAATCGGACCATTACAATAACTTCCTATGGGTTAAAAAGTGAGTATACGCCCAAGTATGCCTTTTGGTATTTGTTGTTTAACTTAAACAACCGTAACTGTGTTCTGCTACCCAGTTATTTAATGGTGTTTTTTTTAGGCCGTCATGAGAAGTGACGAACACTATTAGAATTGAGAAATGTTAGTTTTTAATGGGTCTTCTAGAGTTTGGGTTTGTTCTCGAAAACACGGTATTTAAAGTAGTTTTACAAACAAAAATGTAATGGTTTGAAATAATGATCAGGAAATGTTGTATGTTATGAACGTCGTGTTGTGTTGTAAACATCTCTTTTATCTTCTGAAATCTCTGGAGAAGTTAAAAAAAGAATATTTGGAACCTGGTTTTTATGCTTCTGCTTGTTGTGGATCGTTAATTTCTTTTTCCTTTTTGCGTTTCTAGATCTCAAGTCCTTTGAACAGGATAGTACGTTGCATGATGGGGTTAGTACATTGGACGGTGTTGGGTTCGATCCCTGTCATCGATCTAAAGTTTCTTTCACGGGTACTGCCTCTTGCGAGGGATTGACAAATTCTACAAAGTAATTCTTGTCATGAAAAGTGGTTTCTCAAACTAGCCGTTGGGATTCAGCTTAAAATTGTAGGTCCCCTCCATCGCTGACAACAGTATTCGGGCACAGGAATTGTTGAGAGTTGTAAGTCACTAGGCCCTAGTTCCAAACGGACTGTTGCGACGCCCAAATTATTTTCTTTATTTTTAAGTCCTTCGAACAAGTAGGGGTTATTTCTTCTCTGTAGTAAGAAGCATTGTTGAGTAAAGATCGAATTAGAGAAATATTAGTTGTTGTCGGAGTGGAACTATAGAGGGTGAGATTACTCTTTTTTCTCTGGATATTGGATTTATATGTGACGGAGCTTCAGTAAAAGCTCATCGTGTTCTATTTCGGTATTACTAAAAATAGTCAACCAGAAATTTAGAATACCCTCGACGTCTTCGTTAAGTTTATTTTAATGAAAATATCTTTGACCCTTTCGGTTATTTCTAGATCTTCCAATTCTTTGCACTATGGCGTCTGCTTTGGAGGATTCACACTTCCGGCGACGACTTGCTTTCTTTTGTTGAACAATGGATGAAACAGATTAGTGCTGTTCTTCATAGAAATGGGTCTCCTATTTAAGTTGCTTTTTTATTGGCTATTATTGAGTGCAACTTCTTTTCCTTTTCTGGATTCTATTATTTCATCTTCAGAAATGCTTTTAATGTTGCTCTTATAAATACGAAAAATAAGTTTCATTAAAAATTTTAAGTAGAAAATGTGCTTTCTCCTGAGAACACAATAAACGTAAAGATGGGGATGGCTTACTGAAACCACATATCCTTCAAGTCATAATGTTTTTAAGAGGAATTTCTGTGAATAACAGTTTATATAAGTCGTTATTTTTGCTGCTTTTTGAGCAAAAGGAAACAAGTTTTCTTAGAACAATAAATTAAAATTGAAAAGACTTAAAAACCACAATAAATGTTATAGTTTTCAATTTGACTTACTATCGATTAAAACATTTTTAAAAGAATTAGTATACATCCCGGCTAATTTTAATTTGGTTTTTGGAGTATTTTTGAGAATTTTATACAAAATGACGGACATCTTCGATAAAAAAAACCTTTGATTCTTTTTTAAAATGAATGTAACATTGTATTATGTATGTTAAAACAATCATTTCAGGTGTTCCATAACATATAAAACAATTACATTTTATAACTCCTCCTTTCTTTCTCACATCTTCTTTTTGAAATTTACCACGAACTACTTTTTTTCATTTCACCATACACGGAATCCGCATAAACTTTTTATCAGTCACTTTTGGTATACATATTCACTCAACTATATATAACCGTAGCAACGCCCGCCAACAGTTCTCATTAAAACTTATTTTATATATGTACGTCATTCAAAACCAGTGAGTTAAATGAGGACTCATATCCTGGGCACATATTTTCATAAATCTAATTAGAAGCCAGGTTATATGTTATTTACGAGAATACATAAATATCAAGGGAATTTGGTTACACATAGAACATGCATAGTTTCATTTACATTATGCATCATTAGAATAAGTCAACTTTTGTCTTGTAAAGTTCCCTTAAAGTTTATTTTCTTATATAAAATTTCAAAATGTCTCCTTTTAAAGTGAAAAAAAAAACTAAAAATAGAAAAGTCTGTTTAACATCGGCTTAAAATTTAATACCGAAGTAAGTTTGTGGCGAAAAAAGGAGATATTACTGTTTTCCTAATCAAAAGATGGGACTTATTTCAAAATAAAAACAACCTTTTTTTGACAACTTTGATATCGATAAATATTCAGATTTTTGAAAAAGGAAACTAAAATGATCACAAATTTGGTAATTTTGAATCATCTTTTATTGAGATCCTAAACATTGCTGTTTCTAAACTAATGGAGAGAAGATGCAAAACCTTAATAATAATTTATGCAAAAATGTCTCTTGCACACCAAATTAGTCTAAGGATGTAAAATTCGAATCTCTTACATTTACAATAATTGACTCAAAAACAAAAATTAGGTTTTTGGTTGAACATAATAAAAAAATAAGGTCGCAAGAATTTTAAAAAAACCAAACCAGGGACTAGTGACTTACAACTTTTAACCCATATAATTTGAGAAAGGCACTTTTCATGACTTATGCATTATTTGGCAATTCTATGCTAAACTCATTAAATGAAACAGTCTGGCATTGAATCTAAGATCTCTGGCATGACAGTCCTGTGCATTAACCAATTTCAATTAGAACTTGACGAAATGTTACGTCTTTTCAAATTTTAACAAGTGCAATTCGACAGAAACTTCCCGATTTCTATACTTTCCAGAACGTTCTGGGAGAATAAGGCATTCCTGGAAGACGACTCAATTCAATTTATGGATAAAAAACAAAAGAAGGGATTGGTGTGTACCGTGTGTACTCTAAACGACTGAAATAAGTATCTCTTTCCGATCATTTTAGCGTATTCCAGGCGAAACTTTTGGAGATAAAAGAAGTCTTGTCCTGGCTTAAAGAAAATGTGATGTCAACATCTGATATTCGTATTTTTTTAGATAGTCGGTTAGGTTAGGTTAGGTTGGAGTGGCTGTCCATTGACACACGTAGACCTCAAGGGTCCATTGTGTTACCACTAATGAGGTCACTCATGGGAGAGTAATGAACTTAAACAAACCATTTTGTACTATTAATAAAGTTAGAGAGACGTTTTGTGTCAATCGTTGCCAGTTCACTGGTGTTATCAAAGAAGGGATTACCGAGAAAGTAATTCCTTCTAATGGAGAGTGCTGGACATGTTTCCTCTTCCTCCTCGTCCATGCAGCTTCCACAGAAGTCATTTGTGTAGACACCTAGCCTCGGAGCATGTCTTCCTATGAGGCAGTGTAACGTTATTACTCCAATTGTAGAGCTTATACTTTGTCTGCTCAGTGATATCAAGCTTTTTGACCGTTTTAAGTCAATACTTGGCCATATTTGCTTGGTTGCTAGGCAGGTGGTACTTTGTGACCATCTAGCATTTGTTGTTTCTATTGCTTGAGAAGATATTTGCATGTAGCAAGTGGTGTTCCTATGTTATGTTTTTGTCTAACATAAGGCAGAAGTGTTCCGTTTTTGCCGAGCTCATCGGCTTTGCAATTCCCCGGAATGTCTCTGTGGCCCGGCACCCAAATGAGGTGAATGTTAAACTGTTCCGTCATCTCATTCAGAGATGATTGACAATCGTGGACTTTTTGAGAGTTTGTAGAGACAGACTCGAGAGACTTAAGAGCGGCTTGGCTATCTGTGAAGATTCGTATATCATTACAAGATATAGCGTTTTCTTTGAGCCAGGATAGTGCTTCTTTAATCGCCATTACTTCTGCCTGGAATACACTACATTGATTGGGAAGTCTATAGGATGGACTGAGATTCAGTTGTTCTGAAAAGATACCACTTCCAACTCCGTGATCGGTCTTTGAACCTTCAGTATAGAAGTGTACCGCATCGTCTTCCCGGGGTCTCTCTTCTTCCCAGGAGGAACTTGAAGGGATGGAAACATGAAATCTTTTACCAAATATCATTTTTGGGGTGGTATAGTCTAAGCGATCTGGGATAGATCTGAAATTATCTAGAATAGTAGTATGTCCAGTATTGTTACTGGTCCATTGAGAGGTGGCTCTAAGCCTTACACATGAGTTGGCAGCCACCTTTTTAGAGAAGATGTCAAGTGGTGTTAGGTTTAAAAGCACTTCCAGTGCTGCGGTTGGTGTTGTGCGAAGTACTCCTGTGATGCACATACATGCTGACCGCTGGACTTTGATGAGCTTATTTAGATTAACCATCTTGTCCAGTGCGGTCCACCATACGACGGCTCCATAAATGAATATCGGCCTGATTACCGAAGTGTATAGCCAGTGGGTTATTTTTGGGGAGAAGTTCCATTTTGATCCTATGGCCTTTTTACAAGTAAAAGCGCTACAGTAGCCTTTTTGACTCTTTCATCAATATTTGCCTTCCAATTTAGTTTTTTGTCTAAAATGAGGCCCAAATATTTAGCTTGATCGGAAAAGCTTAATGGTATTTCTCTAATCTTGGGTATCCTAATCTGAGGAATTTTAGATAGTCAGGCCGCTATCAAATCTCCGGACTATGTCTCTACAAACTCTATAGCTTTCGATCATATCTAATGGGTGATGGTAACTGCAAGGCACATGACCTCGACAGGAACGGTACAGTACAGCCCATCCTACCAAGTTTGGCAAATGCTGGATTATCAATCGCAACTTGTAAACTATTGGTAATGCAGGACGCTATGAAGAAAGCAAATACCAGGTGGAACAACATCACCACTTGTCAAGTCACAAAAAACATCTTGCCAACACTAGATTTAAAGCGTTCAAGGTGCTTGCTATCTCTAAGCAGATCGCATATAAGATCGATAAAAGGCGTCCTAACCGGAAACTATCTAATAGTAAAGTACGCCACGAGACTAAGCGTATTCTCAAATGACTTTTGCAGAAACTGTATGGGCGAGAAAGAGGAGGAAACAGTTCTTCACCTCCTCTCTACATGCCCTGGAAAATTCTTCAATAATCAGATAAGCATAATCAGCCTCTCACGTTTCATAAGGGACTCAAACTAGTTTCATTGAGCTTAGGAGAAATCCTTAATATTCATGTAGTATCACAATGGGCCATTAAACTAGTTTAAATGTGTCCTATTCCATCACGGATATGCACTTTAACCTAACCTAACCTAATGGTAACCTAGGTGGCAGTAAAATAATACTTTTCTAAGATTTTTAATGGCTTTGGTTCTAATCTGACTAATCTATCACGTTAGAATTTTGTAAATACATAAATCCCAAAAATAAGGTTTTTTGAGGGCATATCGTTCTTTTTCCGAGTACCCGTGGCATGATGGTTAGTGTGTTGGACTGTCCTGCCAGAGGTCTTGGGTTCGATCCCTGCCTATGCCATCTAAAGTTTTTTCACGGGTACTGCCTCTTGTCAGGAACTGACAAATTCTCCAAGAGTAACTTTTGTCTTGAAAAGTGCTTTCTCAAATTAGCCGTTCGGATTCTGTTAAAAAAAACTGTAGGTCCCTTCCATTCCTGACAACATTACTCGCACACAGGAATGGTTGAGAGTTGTAAGTCACTAGGCCCTTTTCTCAACGAACTTTTGCGCCATTTATTTATGTAATTCTTTTTCAATAAAATTCGTGGTCATTTTCCAAATCTACAATCCCTTACTTCAATTTTCAGCTTTTTGATTACTTTTCAAAAAATCATCATTAGATGAAAGAATTCAACTGCCATACATCAACTTTGAACGAACACTAAAGCATTTATGCTAAACCAATTCCTAACAGAAAAACGCAAAAGGTATAAAAGCTTTTTTGATATTATTACGGATTCGTGGTGTTAAGGCTATAACATCAAGTTTTTAGAATATTGTGAACCAAATATAAAAATTATGTTTAAAACGGGTATTTCTGAGTCTGACTACATATAGCTTATATTGGATTTTGGATTGGTAATCAGCACTTAAAATTAACTCAAAAACTAACTATTCAAAAACATAAAAGAATTGTTTAAAGTTTTTGTCAGACTTCTACACTAGGCCAAATGAAGACCCATAAGCCGTCTCAGTACTAATGAAGTACGAAAACTAAGTGAGGTATTCAAATGATTTCAAATTTACTTAAAAGATGGACATTTTTTGGTTCTCTTTAGCATTTAAAAAGTGTTTTCTTTTTAAGACATGATGTGATTGAGAAATTTTTAGGCAAGATTCGAATTCAGGACATCTTATTGCTTAAAAAATATTGTATTGTTATGCAACAGAAAACTACGTAATTTTGTGAACAAGTGTTATGATTGTGAATTTTACTTTAAGGAATTTAAATAGTATTTGGAAAAAGTTTTGGCATAAGTGTATAAGTGTACTCCTTTAAACATTAAAATAATTAAAATATTCTTCTAAGGACAACACTTAACATGACCTAACTTAATGACCCAACTAATATCAAAAGAGCAGTAAGTACCATTTTTAAGTGTATGTGACTTTATATCTGTTTCCAAATATCCGAAAAAAGGATTTTTTAACATCATGAAGTTGTATTTTATAGCTCAGAATTTTAAGAGGTGATAAAAAAAGGATTTTTCGAGCAAGTGAAGATTTTTGCCAGATTGGAAAAAAGTAAAGTACCAATTAAGTAATTTATCAGATTTGATTGACATTTCAATAAGAAGTGAATAAAACAGCTTCAAGGATAAATCCTTAACTATACTTTGCAATGTCAACACAAATTCTTCAGAATACGGTTTCTCAGTGTTTTCTTTCGAATAAACGCTAAAAGAAAAACAACAGTAAGAGATACAATTTTAAAGCTTTAAAATGTACCTTAAGATCCGTTTTCTAAGAAGTGTTATAAATATTCAACAAATTACGTAAGATATTGAACTTCAAGTCTTAAGTGTCCTTCTTTTCTTTTTCTCTGAAAAAAAAAAATACTCAAGACTTCTGTAATGACGTAAAAAGTGTTTTTTTTTATTCTTGAAAAACTTTAAGTTTTGTTTAATGTTGGTTTAAAATTTTGAATATTTTCCAACGCACTCAATGAGTTGGTGCAGAGTGTATTTGCCTGTAAAGAGGTATTTTTTGTTTTTGCTTTTTCCCACATCCTTTATACTCATACATATATGTAGGTTATATGTTTGGAATTAAAGCATTGCCTTCGCGTGTTCAAGGCACCAGGCAGAAATGGATGACTTTACCTTATTCAGGCTGCTGACACGCGCGTATTAACATCAGAATTTTCTCCATTCAACTGAGTGTCACAAGCAACACAACTTTGAATGCTTTTCAAAAGAACCGTGTGCTGAAAGCGACTCCACTTCCACATCCACATCCACTTCTACTTCACATCAAGGAAGGAAACTATTTCCAAACAATTTCACTCGAGGATAAAATGTTGTTATCCTTATACAATCTATCTATTTAAAAAACATGAAAGGATAAGCTTGTCGAAAACAGATATTTATCAACAAATTTATACCAAAAAATAAAAAATTAAAATGAAATATACTCTTATTCGTATAAGAGAGATTTTAAATTCGATTGTTTTTTATTTTTCCAAAAATAATTAACCGTCATTTTCTTCGAAATTCATCGAAAAGCCCATCAAGTTTAAATTAAAGATTATAGAAGTTCTATACATTAAACTAGGAGTACACAATCTTGGAATTCTTAATTTTACATTAGATTTCTTCAAGCATTAACGTCGGTGTCGTCCTATTCGTCTTAGTCTTCGTCGACAAAAACATAACTAACAAACCTTAAAGAGGTGTAGACCTCCATCCTGTTGTCTAATTAAGCAGAAAGCACGAAATCAATTTTACCTTTGTTATCCTTTTGCAAACAGCTGGGGGCTAGAAGGCTTTCCTTTTTATATTTTTTTGCAGATATTTTTGGTGTTTGAAAGGCGTTTTCGTTGGTATCTTTTGGATGTTGTTATTGTAATTTCTTTCACCTTTCGCTCTGTTTGATTTCGCATAAAGGACTATAAGGAATTCCTTTAAATAGCTCTTGTCAATACGAATCCGTATTCGTATCTTATGTGTAGTTATACATGTGTCTTGTATATCCATGCATACAGAAAAACGATACATTTCTTCTTGAATTTCTTTTCGACTAAAAGAGGATGAAATGTCCTTGAATTACATTTCAATGAAAGTAAAAAGGACTCTAATATAACCTTTGTTTCTTTCTTTTTCTGAGGTATACACACATACAGATAGA
Organism: Eupeodes corollae; assembly: GCF_945859685.1. Classification (NCBI taxonomy): domain Eukaryota; kingdom Metazoa; phylum Arthropoda; class Insecta; order Diptera; family Syrphidae; genus Eupeodes; species Eupeodes corollae. The sequence goes on from NC_079147.1 coordinate 223,881,362, forward strand.
GTATCTATATCCTTTTTTCCAATTCAGTTGAACAATTTTTATGGTTAGGCGCCTTTTATTCGAAGGAATTTATTTAATTTAACTTCGATTTGGCTAGGATTTACCCAGTCATTCAATAAAAAAGGTGTACGGTTGTACGAGCGACGAATGCCCAAGTTCCAAATAGTTTTTTTTTTTTGTTGGGGATGATAAGGTTTTTGTGTAGGTAGGTATCATCATTTGTGTGATCTGAGGCATGTTGATTGTACCAAGGTGGTAGAGAAACCCCTTCTAATCTCTTTAATTAAAGGTCCAAACGGCAAATGAGGGATAACAATGATATTGTAAAATAGGATTACCCAAATTTTGGGTGGTTTTGCTTAAAAGGATTTGTGTTTTGAGTGGATTAGTTATACAGTTTTGCGTTATGCTTTGATATTAATGAGAGTTTATTTTTGTTTATAATGTTTTCAATATTTCAGGAGTCTACCTTAACTTTTTTGGTAAATCCGATTAGATACAAATTTATTTTAAAGAGAGACAGCTTGAAAAAACTTGTCGCATAGTGACTTGAAATTTGAGGCCATTTTAGAAACGAAAATCATAGTTCAGTTTGAAATACATTTTTGAAAATTTCTAGCAATGACATCATTTTTAAGAAAATGACTAAAAGTCCCTAAAAACACTGATTTAACACTGGAACCATAGTTTATCGACATCAACATTTCTCAATTCATTCCTTAGTGTTCCTCATCATCTGTTACATTATGGCCGGTTTTATTTTTGATGAAATGTGAAAAATGATTCCCTCTGTTCGCGTAGAGCATACCAAACAGTGACTACTTTAAGATGTTACGTCGTCTCAACAAAGGCTTGTGATCACTCCAATTACGACAATTTTTCTACTTACGTACCCACTCAACCAAACCATTTCTTGTGAAATTCGGGATCACTCTCTCAGGAGTTGAACTTTTTAAGTGGCAAACCAAACTGAGCAACAATCAAGTCGAAACAAACCAACTCCTAAAAAACTGCTCCCAGATTGAAAACAACACATCTTGAATTATTTATTATAACGACTGCTAAGGAACTTGGTAGGATTTCTAGCAAAATGGCCCATTTCTAAATTGGATATTGAAAAACTTGGCTAATAAATCGTCATGTAATTAATATTTAAAAATAAATAAATTAGGTAGAGCAACATTCATTTAAAAACTAGGGGCTAGTGACCTGCAACGCTGCAACTCTCAAATTTTTGAAGGGATGGAGAGATTGAAGGATTTATCAATTCCTATCAAATGGCAGTAACTGTGAAAAAACAACTTTGGATGGGTCAGACAGGGATCGAACCCAAAACCTCTGGCATGACAGTGCACCGCACTGAAATTATTCAGAAAGATATTCTTGATTGGATATATTTTTCAAATAATGTTTTGAATAGTAGAAAATCATGAATAATTTGAAATAACCTTTTGTACAGGGTTATCCAATTTGCGGTTTCAAAAATAAACGTAAATAAAAGGAATATATAATTGATATCGCCACGAGGGCGAGAAATTACGCAGCCAGGAAATTTTGTTTGCAATAAAGTTGTGAAGCATGTGGACACGTCTTCTTGAGATCACATATTCTTCAAGTCGTATAGTAGTACATCGGTTACCATATGACCTTAACGGAACGGTGAACGTCGTTTCATTGTCGTTGTCGGAGAATTAAGGTCCAATTACACCACCGGACCAAAGAGCGTATCAAACCAGCGACTTTGTGTTGATCTAATGGCCTCTCTTCAATTACTTGAGAATCCTCAGAAGATTTTTACTTTGTTGCTTAAACAAATGTGGTTCTAAAAATTGCCATCCACCGCCTGTTATTCAAACTCCTATTTCACGAATCTACGACGTTGTGAATGGTCAGCTGGCTTCAGTTGTTGTGTGATCTGATTATCGTCTCTTTCACTTACAGCAGAAACGATGATGCACAGGCCTAACAGCACCTGCAACTAATCCAGTCACTTAAAATTTCTTCACAATTCAGCCAATTGCATGCTTAGTTCTACGATTACGTAAACCAGACTCTTCTCTTAAAGTACGACATGTGGCTGTGGCAGAGTCACCATTTTTGAAGTAGGTTTGAACAAATTTCCATTTTCGTAAATGTCAGATTTTCAACTGAAAAGATCAAACTTAGTTTAACAACATTAAGAATAATTCCAAAAAATTTGGTTTTCTTAAAAAGTAAAAAGCAGTCTTTTGTGGTGCCAGCTAATATGATTTTGAATGATAAGGTAGCTATTGATGAACAAGAAGTTTGTTTGCAGAATTTTTCCAATACATTTTTGTTCATGATCATTCATCGCAGAACATTGGTGGTGAAAACATTAGTTCCATTGTAGAAATGGAAGATTTGGTGCTTTTTGAAGTAGTCGCTCAACTTTCTACTCTAGGCTCAACAGGTAAAAAAGTTTGCGGTTATATTTTTGAAAATGCGCAATCTATTCGTTGTGGTGAATTTTAAGACGAATGGAAAAAAAAGTGGACCCATTTCAAAACTACATTTATTAAACAAAGTTTTTGAAGCCATTGTTAACAACAAACTTTATGAATCTGTAAAAAATTGTTTATATGATTCACAACATGGCTCCGTTAGTGGTAGCCCCATGGTGACAAATCTAGCGTTATTATCCAACCATTGCATTAATAATATTACTAAGTACTTACTTAGGTCCTCCGACCTGTTAAGTCTGTTGGGAACCCATTAAGGGGTATAGGGCCTTTACTACGCCTACGCGGCATTCGGGTGCGGTTTCCGGAGATCTTGGTTTTGTGTTTCAGCTCCCTCCTACTCTTGCCTAGTGACGCTAATTCCGCCTCGACTGTCCTGCGTCATGTGCGGATTCCACTGGATTGCTTGGCCTGCAATGCAGTCTTTACGTTTTCGCAGCGTATATCCAATCCATTGCCATCTACGCATTCGTCTAACAAAGTCGATAGGCTCCTGACCTGTCCTTCTATTAAGGACCTCATATCATATTCAGTTTGGCCAAGAAATTCTTAGGATGTTGCGAAGACATCTATTCACGAATGTTTGCAGCTCTCTAGTAATGGCTGAAGTAAGCTTCCAGGTACAGCACCCATTTAGAAGCACAGATTCTACATTTGTGCGAAACAGTCGTAGCTTTGTTCTTAAGCTGTTAGAATTATTCCTCCAAATTTTTAACAGCATACCGAACGCCACTTTTGCTTTGGCAGATGACGTATTGCTCGGTTCCGCCTTAGACGGAGACGATAATTCCAAGGTATTGAAAATTCCCACTTTTCCCACCGGTTGCGAGGAAATATTTATTTGAGAGGATGGCCGGACTTAATTTTCATTTGATGTAGATCTATGATCCTTTAAAAGAGTAAGCAAATATCGCCCGCGTAATCCAAGTGCTTTAAAAAGGATATCAAAGTCCATTGATATCTATCTGCTACCTGACAAAGCTGCGCTCAGTACATCGCTTATCATGAACAAAAGCAATATTGGCGACAGAATACAGCCCTGTCTGACTCCGCTACGGATTTCAAAATCGTCTGACAAACTACCATCGTGCAGAACGTGACACTTGAATCTATCGTATGTTGCTTTTTCTCCTCCGCAAAGCTATCAGATGTGCTCCCTGTTGATGCTATCAAAGGCCTTCTCGAAGTCTATGAACTGCAGGTGTAGTGGTGCTCGATATTCAACGCACTGTTCAATAACGATCAACAAAGCGTTTATATGATCAATACAGGAGGATCCAGCGCTGAAACATACATGTGGCCTAAAGGTGTTCTCTGATGCGTTTCAGTATGGTGTTCGATCTCTATTTTTGGGAGCTTGCGACCATTTCCTTTGCATTCTTCCACTCATTGTTAAGCTTTCAGTGAATGGATGTATCAGGTCGCTACATAATGTTGGGGCTGCTTGTAAAAGCCCTACGAGAATTCCGTCAAGTCCTACCGATTTGTTGTTCTTTAGTTCTCTAATTGCCGCAACAATTTCATCTTTACTGGGAGGTGTGGATTCGTGGATCAGTTTTTTTGGGAAATTCAGAAGGTATCGGTTCGCAAAAATAGGTTTAAAACCGAGAAAAGGTGTTCTTTCCACCTTCTAATTTGTTCATCCATCGAACTTACCAAAGTACCGTCTACTTCTTTCACCAGGTGTTGCTTTAAGCTGTGTGCACCGGTCAGATCTTTGATTATTCTTTAAACGATTCCGTTGTTGCACCTGTTTGCAGCATCTTCAGCTTCTTGTAACAATGCGTTGATTTAGTTACGCTTATCAAGGTGCATACTTCGTTGAACCTCTCTCTTTTTCATGTGGTACGATGATTCCACCTATTTTTTTCTTCACCTTGTGAAGCAGGTATTGGAGCCCATGGCTGTTTGCGTTCGTTGATCCTTGCCCAAAATTCTTTTGAAAGCCAGGTGTTATTGCTTTCTTATTTCCGACCGACTATTCTGTCAGCACCTGAAATGAAAACATTTTTCACAGCATTACAATGGTGTTCGATGTCTTCATGTACTGTTCTACTGATTGTTCTCATTTTGAGCGAAAAGTATGCCCTGAATTATCACAAATCTTGAGTTTTTAAATTTTCTTTCAAACATACTTGGGTAGCTTAACAGTTACTTAACCGAAAGAACACAGTTTGTTGTCATTGGTTCAAAGTTTTCTAAAATTATTTATATAATTTTTCTGGTGTTCCGCAGGGAAGCCATCTGGGACCTCTTCTCTTTCTCCTATTTATAAACGATCTTAAAAATATAGATCTATCTTCGTCATGTTTACTTTATGCCGATGATTTGAAATTCCTTAATGTGCAATTTTACAATCAGACCTTAATCTAATACCTGTGTGGTGAAAGAAGAACTATCTCGATCTTAACTTTACATTTATGATAAGTAATACTGAGTTGAAACGAGTTAGTGTTCAAAAGGCTATAGGTCTACACCTATATATTTAGGATTGTAAATTCAATTTTAATAGTCATTATGATTATATAATATCTAATACTAAAAGTATAATCGGGTTTCTTAAGTGGAAATCGAAAGCATTCTTATATCCATGCACCTTAAAGTCGATCTATGTAACAATGATAAGATCTGTTCTTAAAAATGCTTGTTGCATTTGATGCCCTTCATTTTAAGTGAACATAAGGCGTATAAAAACCTGTGCAAAAGTTCACAAGGTTTGGTGTATGGAAACTTAACTAAATTGATGGCATAATGCCTGTCTATGAAGTAAGGTCTCGATTAATAGATTTGTGTTCTCTTCATTCAAGACGAAAGTGTTACTTAGTTATGTTTGCTCGGATTGCGCTCCTTTGCTTGCGCTTTTTCCAATATATGAACCTTTAAGACTCATACGCGATATGGATTTTTGTATATCGCTTTTCATAGAACTAACTACGGTAAATGTGATACAGTGTAAAATTCTTGTTTAGTTTTAAACACAATATATGACCAAATCGATTTGCAATTAAATAGATACATGTTTAAAAAATCAGTTTCCGAGTAATATTTTTTAGTCAAACTTTTATTTACCTTTTTCTTTTGTGTACATTTTTATGTATAATGTATTAAATTATTTTAAATAATAGTTAAATATTTTTATGATGCTATTGTAAAGTTTTCAGACTTAAAGATTAAATAAATAAATAAATTAAAAACTTACTTATACTCCTGGAACCATAAAATGGATAACCCGATATTTTCCAAGATAAAGTTTTGAGTGGTAGAAAATCATGAATAATTTTAAACAACCTTCTGTACCATTTTTCGAAAACCCAGTATTTCTCGGTAAATATAAATGTTTTGTTTTTATTGTTCTCAACATATAATTAAAACTTATTTTGATTAAATTTAAATTAATGGAAACCTTAAATTTTAAAGGCTTCGCATGACTACGTTCATATTGAAACACAATTTAAATTCCTTTTGCTCTACATTCCTCGGAACGAGTATATATCTATCGAAGAAAAACATCACTAAATTAAAAAGTTTACAGCATTTTATTCTCGGTTATGATTTAACATTTTAATATTTCCATTCCACATAAAATGAAAAAGAAGAAATCCAGGAATAAAAAACACAACCTTTAAGGCCACAACCGATAAACATTTTCTGGGGCAAACATAAAAGACGTTTTTGATTGCAATATTCCCATTGTTCTCTTGCCCCGTGGCAAAGATCATACCATTCTCCTTTTGCCTTTCTAGTTCAACAAGGACACGAGGACCAGACAAAGGACTCTAACTCTGGAGCGACGATTTGTCGTTTTGCAATGACAAAACAAAAGTGTTGTTTCAAGGCGTCTTCATAGTTGTCGCATATATGTCCCTATATACACGAAACGAACAGATTTTTTCTTTTGATTTGTTTCCCAGGATTCAAATACAATTTTCCTAAGACAACCGCATATTAAGGAATCAAACCGAAGCGGAAAGGAAGAAATGAACCTCAAGAAATGAAAATATGCAAAGGATTTTGCACCATCAAAGGAAAAGGTATATTATTAAAATGCGTCAGCAAATCATGTCGGATTTCTTACTGCGTATATAAACATATCTAAATCGTTTATATTAATATTATGTACCTACAGATATAAGAAACAATCGCCTCGTGTTTGTTTGTTTAAAACACAGGTCCTGGAGCCAAAGGCGGCAAGGACTATTGCTGCTTGTAATGTGTAAGGAAGGTGGATTTTTGTGCGGGATTGCGGGTGGAATGGAAAGAATGTTTATTGGGTCAAAAAGAGAGGCAAACGGAAAGTTTAATTTTATAAATATTCATATTCTTTTATTAAAACACACCCATCAACGCAAAATTGCGGGTGGTTTGAGTTTATTTTTGCAACAACAAGGGGAGGATAAAATATGTCTAAGAAAATGGGGTTTTTAATTTCATTTATAATTTTTTATTTTAAAAATGAATTATAATTGAAAATTACAAGAAGATGGACTGCGGAGTCTTTGGTGGGTTGGATTTTACATTTTTGTTTTAATTTATAAAAACGTTTATGGTTACTTAGATACTTATTTATCTTGGACATATTTAGAGAGGGAATTTAGGAAAATGTTTAAGAAGGTTGTTCTTTAATTTGAATTTAAGTTGAAAACACAATTATTCAAGCATAAGTAAAATTATTTTAAGAAGTTTTGTAAACGATAAACCAGGTTCTATTTTGACTTCTAACTATAGACTACAAATTATAAAAAAACATCCATTAAGAAAGATAACTCAAGATTTATTAGACAACAAAATAAATACTGAAGAAAATAATTTTTAAAAAGTGAACAGAAACACAATCAGAAATCTTCGTTCATTATAGCAGTTCTATATCTAAGCGCAGTTTTGTAAAATTCGTAAAGTTTGACAACATTCATTTCATTCAATGAACTTATCACTTGAGATTCCGATCAAAAGTCTTTTCTGAATGCATTCCTTCTGATTTCTCCGAGAATTGGGCATTTTCCCAACAGTAACCTCTTTTTCTGATAGGTTGCACATATTACACTATTTGGGTAAATCAGGTCTGTGTGGAATGAAATTTAAGTTCATGAGTTCACTACGTAGTCTGATCATCATAGAAATCACATGAACATTATTGGAATCCTTAAAATAGTTGTTATCTGCAAGGTTATGATTTAATCTGCTGTTAGTTGTTCTGTACTAGTAATTAGACGTTTCAGCAATATATTGAGTTCTAAATATCTCATCAACCTTTAAAATGACTTCATGCCAGATGTTTTTACGTAGCACTTGATAAATCTTCAATTTGTAATTTAAAATAAATTTGACATTCCTCGGCAAAGTCTGCCACTCCCGATACCAACTATTTTGATCTAGTATCGCTTTTATAGCCACTCTTTTCACGACCCGAGAATCACTAATTTTAAAAACGCAAGAAATCCGCTTGTAGCTTCAATGTACTTATAAACAAAGAAGAGTTTCCAATATTATAACGTATTTTGGCGTATTTTCCGGCAAATGGAATATTGTTTTTCTAAAGTGCGTAAGGAGTTTTTCAACTCAATTGTGCTTTTTACATCCCTATACCTGCATTCCATATAAAAGTATGCTCTCTGTTACTGCATCAAAGACTTTTAACTTGCTACTATGTCACTTCACTTATTCGTGAAGCATTATTTCCATTTAATATTAAAATCAGTTTTCGCCTTAACAAAATTCCTTTTTCAAGTGTTTTTCCATATTCAAATTATTTGCAACAGTAATGTTGAGGTATTTGTAGTCTCGCACACATTCAATATTTTCGCTATTAAAGCTCCATTTTTCATTTAATGCATTATGTCCACCACCACTTTCAAAAACCATAACCTTCTATTTATCGATATTTACTATTAAATTCAATAGCTGACATTACTGGTAAACTCTGTTAATCATGAGCTGCAAAGTTTCAGGTCGTCTATGAATAGTGCAAACAACTTACTACTTAGGTCCTCAGACCTGTTAAGTCCGTTGGGACCACCTTAAGGGGCATATGGCCTCTACTACGCCTACGCGCCATCGTGTATGGTTTCCGGAGATGTGTTTCAGCTTCGTCCAACTTTTGCCTAGTGACGCTGATTCTGCCTGGACTGTCATGAGCCATGTGCTTCGCGGTCGTCCAACTCTTCTTCCTTCTTGTGTGAGCGGATTCCACAGCTTTGCTTGGCCTGCAATGCAGTCGTTACCTTTTCGAAGCGTATGTCCAATCCATTGCCACTAACGCCTTCGTATTATAAAGTCTATAAGTTCCTGGCCTGTCCTTCTATGAAGAACCTCATTTGATATACCGTTTGGCCAGAAAATCCTTAAGATGTTACGATTACATCTATTCACGAATGTTTGCAGCCTCTTGTTATGGCTGAACTAACCTTCCAAGTAGGGCAACCATAAAGAAGTGCAGATTCGACACTTGTGCGAAACAGTCGTAGCTTTGTTCTTAAGCTGATTGAGTTATTTCCTCCAAATGTTTGACAACACGCCGCTTTTGCTTTGTCTATGCCGCAGATGACGTCTTTTTCAGTTCCGCTTTCGATGAAAACGATACTTCCAAGATATTGAAAACTCTCCATTTTGTCCAACGGTTGCGAGAAAATATTTATTTGTGAGGATGGTCAGGTTCCGAGGCTGATTATTTTTGTGTTGCCGGAATACATTTTCAGACCCACAACTTCTCCTTCTCTCTCCCACACTTGTTGTCATTTGATGGAGATCCATGATCCATTTTGGCACTTTTTCTCCTTTTTTTGGGAGATTGACGATAATTCATTTCTTCCACTCATCGGGGAAGCTTTCGGTGGTCCAGGTCTCTTTTATTAGCGGATGAAGCAGTTCGCTTCATGAAGTTAAGGCTGCTTGTAAAAGCTCTGCGGGAATTCCATCAAGTCCTACCGCTTTGTTGTTCTTAGGTGCTCTAATTGCGGCAATGATCTCATCTTTACTAGAACGTGCGGTGTGGATTCGGGGATTAGTTTCTTCAGGTGCTTTAGAAGGTATCGGCTGCACGTTGTTTGCAAGCACCGAGGAAAATTGTTCTTTCCACCTTCTGGTAGGTCTTAATAAACATCCTCGTTTTACTCCCCATGAGGTTTGAAACCAGTCTGAGAGTTCTTCACCTATCCAGTGCATGCAGCCATCCTGGTTCTTCTATATAGGCGCTCAAGAACACGGCCAAACTTAAATGATATCCCAAGACTATACAGCTAATAAAAAAATGCACCTTGATAGATTGTATCAGAAGCTGCTTAAAAATCGATATAAATACATAGAGCTTTGTCTTTTGTTTCAATAAATTCTCTGCCTAAATCCAGTCTGGAACTTAATCAGCAAGTTTCCGATCTCAACCTAACTAAAAAGACGCTTATGCTTCATCGTTTTAACTATTTTGTTAGATGCTGCTGATATAATAGCATCTTGAAATTCATCCGGAAACAGTTCTTTCTCTAAAACTGCGTTAATAAGTTTTAAAAGGTGCTCTTTCAGCATGACAATCCCGTTCTTAAAAAAATCCCACTGGAATACAATTCGAACAAGCTGTTTTTCCCTCTTTAAGCGTCTTCAGCGTTTCTTCCAACTGGCTAAATGTAAATGCACAATCCAGAGAGTCGATTACGCATCAAGATGATGCGAATCCCCACTTAAAAAGATTCTTGAAATAGGAATACATTAGATATAAAGATAGTTTTGTCTGAATAGTAAAACGTTTTCCATTCAGTCCCTAGCCAGTTTCCAAAAATCAGCGGAGTTCTTACAAGATGCTAATCGGACTGCTTGCTTTTCAGAGTATAATTTTTTTTAGACTCTATGTAAGAACCTTTAAATAATCCAAGGGTCGAGTTACGGAAAATCCTCAACCACGCAAAAGATGTTTTTCGACTTTTTTTCGGTATGCAATGATGACTCATGGAGTACGTGTGGATTGCTGCCCGACCAATGCCGCATATTTTGTATATTGACGAAGCCATTCAGCCAGAAATGAGCCTCATAGCTGAAGATGATTTTTCGATATAAATCCGAATCATTTTCAAATTGTTGCTCATCCCAATTCTGGTGGTCAAACGTTTCAGTTCTAGCCTCTATTTAATCTTATAAAGATGTAGGCTAAGATATTTTCGCAAAACTCGCCACAACGACGTCACAGAGACACCCAACTCTTTAGAACGACGTGAGCCTCAGCGGCTGCAATATTCCCGACACAACGGGCATTTCTTTGCCTAACTGGCACGGAAACATTTTGTACTGTGCCTGTGGATTCAAATTTTTCCACTAGATGCTCAATTGTTGAACTTCTAGGCCGATTATGACGACCACCAATTGGATGTAGGGCTCTTATCTTAACGTTGAAGCCACTGACTCCGGATTTCAATAGTACCTAAGTTGTAATAATTTTGACTCGTTGTTGGCTCGTATATCTTTCCATTATGAAATGGCGAATCTTGCTGAAGAGAAATGTCAAAAAAGCTGCTAGAAATATGGCGTCGTTTGCTCTCCCTGTTGCTCTATTTTTGTAGCGTCCCTGTTAAAAACTCTGTACTTGAATTATAAATTTTAATTTAAGTTTCGAATTCAAGAATTTAAGAAAATATTGAACACGTTTATTACGAATGACGATACGAAGATAGTAATTAAATAATTCCAAAGATGGACAAACAATCAAAAATCCGGGGTTACAGCAGTAATATTCAAAGTTGTGTCTGAGTTTCATACTAGGTTTCGATTCTTGACATCACAGTCTTGTTTCAATAGCTCAAATTTTCCACCAGTTTCACTATTTCCAACTTAAATGCTTGAACAATTTGAATACGTTGGCTTAACGTGTATAATTTCATTTTGAGAAGTAGCGTATTTTGTATTTATCAAATGTCAAAACATGATATCTTCAAAAATGACAACTGCCCTAAAAGATATATTTTATTTGAAAATCACTTAGTATTTGAATGAACGTTTTTTTAAATTGGTTTTTAAATTAAAGTGTATGCTTTTTCGTGCTTGTTTGCTTGATCCTTGCTATAACAGGTATAACATGCCAAATACCCTTACACATAACTGTCACACAAAACTTAAGTTGTCATGCTTTCATTTATAAAGACAATTTAATCCCCTATTAAGTTTTCATCTTTTCATCTTATTAATGTTCCTTAATAGTACTTTCGAAATCAACTAGCCACAAAATCTAATCTAATAAAGAATTCATAAACCTTTAAATAAATGATTATTATGAATGTAGACGAGTATTCATCATAATATCGTCCAGCTTCTACTTCCAAGCAACAAAAACTCATCCTTTACCATTTACCGATACAACTTAATCTTGGGGTTTATTCAATTAGTTGAGACATCAAGTACTTAAGACCAATGTCACATTTGATTCTTTTCCTTTTTCTCGTAATTTTCCTTAAATCCCTTTTCCTTGTACAGCTGAAGGAATATTTAGACTGACACTGAAGGTTTCTTTTTTCTATTTAAATGTCTAATGGGTTTTTTGATTCTCAATATTTAGGTCACGTTGCTGCCATCCAAATAGGGATTGAGTCATGTGTTTTTTTGGGTTAGGGGAACACTTTAGGCTTATTGTTCAAAAGTAGAAAAGAAAAAGTGAATTTCTTTCTTTGTGAATAAAATTATTCATGTGACCCAAAGTTAAATGGCGACATAACATAATTGTTATTGTTACAATGGTAATAAAAAAAAGAAAAAAAACCAAGACTTCTGACTGAATGAATAATCCTGCCTTAGTCCTTGTATCTGTATGTATTGCAGAAAAAAGGGAAGAAAGTTCAAGTGATGGTTTCTTGAGCTTGACAAATGACTTTTTTTTTGTTTAGGGTGTAAATTTTCAAACATTTTTCTGCCGAAGTAAAAACTGATTTTAGCAGGAATTTGAGAATAGCCAAGATGTGAATACGATGATTTATACATCATCTTGGCGTCTTTATGATAACGTTTTTGTTTCGGGAGACCAAGTGAAAAATTTTCAAACATCGTAATATATGAGTCACCATTAATATATGAAATGAACACTATTCAATCATTTAAAACTAAAATGGCGGGTTGGGATAAACTGTATTAAAAATACATACTTTTTGTAATTACTGTTTAAAGTTGCTTTATATTTAGATAAAATAATATACGCTTTAACAGTTAGAGCTAAGCTTATATCACTTTTGTTATCACAACGAATATTATTTGAATCTGGTGAATTTTAAATTAGCGCTCTCTGTAAGCCTATCAACCAGATTGCTTCTTGAGTCGCTTCTGTCGTCGAGATGTCAACAGTTGGCTGTTTTTTCGAATTTCATGAGATTTCACCATTATGGAGAAAGCAAGAAAGTTAACCGGTAACGGATCGTCTCTCATCTGAGTCACTAGTCCAATAGGCGCGCGTCGCAAAATCGGGAAGCATGATCTTTCCCAGTAGTATGAACTATTTTCATATTGGTTGTTTCTTTAAGATAGTGAAAAATATCTTTTACTGTTGTCCAGTGGGGTCGGAAACTTGAGCTGCAAACATAAGACTGCCCTTCTTTATAGGGTACATCTCCCATTTCAGCTCCTTTTCGTTTTGCGGGCACATCTCCTTTGTTAATTTTTGGTTAGCGTCTAAAGGTGTTTCCGCTAAGTTACTCTCAAACATATGGAACCAATTAAGAATTTCTTTGATGTATAACTCTTGATACAATAAAATTAAACCTCTTCTTCGATCACTGTTAATTTGAATGCCCAAGAAAAAACGGACCTCTCCTATTTCTTTCATTTTGAAAGCGTTTTGCAAGTTCTTCTTTCGTTCTATTTTCGTCTTGATAGCATCTGCGGTTATGGGAGTACCTGAACTTTCAAGGCTCATTATGATCGGGCGATAGTCTTCAGATAATCTAACAAGCAGCAAAGTACCAACTCATTCGTCACTCAATTTGTGGGCAGTACTTACGATTTTGGTTTTGTGACTCGACAAAATCACTATCCAATCGTGTAGTGCGTAAAGTCCGCAAAAGTCCAACTCTGCTCGTCAGTCTTGAATCCTCTAAATCTTGGTTCAGATTGTTCCATGCTTCTTTCGCAGCCTTCGCAGACTGAACACGGACGACTTTCTGTGCAAATTACCGTCTTTCTTTAGAATTAGAAGCAATTTGCTTGGCTTTAAAAACCGCTAAAGCTTTGGCAGTAAAGATTAAGAAAAATGGTTTTAATTTCACTAATGAAAGGAGGTTATTGTTTAAGTCAACAATTCCGAACTAAATACCTTCTTCGCAATTGGAATCATCAGTAAAGAGAATCCAATTGTTCTTGATAAAACGATTTAGTAACTTGTGGAAATACTGAGAATATATTACATTTGGAGTTGAGTTTTTTTTTTAATCGAAAGAGAGATTGTTAATAGATTCCCTTGAAAAAAGCCAATGCGTGTGATTTTCGAAAACCTTTTATTTTAAATTACTGAGCCTATGCCAATTTTTCGAGCTAACAACTACAAGGATATGTAGAGGCCTGATGGATTTTTTTGGTGTTTTTAAGGTTTTAACAATTTTGGTGGAGTTCGAGAGCATTGTTTTTGATTTAAGTCCAATTGCACTTACGTCCCTTCTTTCCAAGGTCATGGAAACGCTAATCAATGTTTAACTTAAGAAATATCTTGAAGAACGGAGGCTTCTTAATGACCGGCAGTATGGCATTCGTAGCAATAGGTCCACTAGTGATCTCATGGTTTATCTCACCAAACAAAACTTTGCATCGTTTTGGAGAAAGTAAGATTGTTGCGCTTGATATATCAAAGGCATTTGATAGAGTTTGGCATCAAGCTCTCTTATAGAAAATGCGTGCTTTTGGTATTGATGCATCTCTTCTTTGTTGGGTTATAAATTACCTTTCGGGCCATTCAATTCAAGAAGTATTGGTTCAAATCTGATATCCAAAAAATAAACGCTGGTGTGCCCCAGGGCTCCGTTATGTCTCCGACTCACTTCCTTATATTCTTAAGTGATCTTTTGTCTGAAACTTCTAACCCACTACATTGTTTTGCTGGTGACAGTACCCTCTGCTTTTCTTATTCGTTTCTAAGATTCTCATCCTTGTTCTTCGGATGTGGACTACCAACGGCAGCGTATGATAAGCTCATTAAATTTTGGTTTTGACAGCATTGTTTAATGGGGATTAAAAAACCGTATAGAATTTAATGCTTCAAAACCTCAATGCTGTCTACTGTCACAAAAGCGTAACCCTCCCCCAATGCATTACAAACTACTTGTTGCGAAGTGATCACATATTTGAAATCGCCAAAAATGCTGCTAAGTGTTTAGGTTTTCTCCGAAGTTGCAAGATGTTTTGTACCCCTTCTGATCCGGCTAAAATTTACAAACCTTTTATTCGTCCTAAACTCGAGTATAACTCTCATATTTGGGTTAGAGCCCCAATAATAAAATAAAAAATTGGGTGGCGCGACAGTCCGTTGAGAACCAAGGCCTAGTGACTTACAACTCTCAACCATTCCTGTGTGCGAGTAATGTTGTCAGGAATGGAGGGGACCTACAGTTTATATGCCGACTCCGAACGGCTAATTTTGAGAAAGCACTTTTTCATGACAATAGTTACTCTTGGAGAATTTGTCAATTCCTCGCAAGAGGCAGTACCCGTGAAAAGACTTTAGATGGCATAGGCAGGGATCGAACCCAAGACCTCTAGCATGACAGTCCAACGCACTAACCATCATGCCACGGGTACCACTAATAGAATTGAAAAAAAGAGCTCTTAAACGATAGAAGATCGTTCTCTCACCTAAACATTTGCTTCTCTTAAACGCAGCAAGGTCTCATGAATGTCATTGTGTTATCGTTGTTTTCGTAAACTATGCTTTAGCGAAATAGCCAGTTGCATCCCTACCCTTAAACAATTCAACCGTAATCCCCGTACTGCTAGGAATGCCCATCAATTTACCCTTGAGCCCAATTTCTGACGTGCTGTTAAGTACAGAGATACTTTCTTCAGCCGCGAATGCGGAATGCTTTACCTGACTCAACATTCCCACTTATTATAAAGTGAAGACATTCAAAACTTCAAATCGTATCCTCCTTTGATCGCACTGTGTTTAATCATTATAAGGGAAGCTTGATATCTTATTATGAAAAGCTTGGTAATCAAATTCATACTTAATGCTAAACACTGTTCCGTAAAACTATTATTTCCAATCAAATACAATTCCAAGTATACTTAATAATATTAAGAGAAGGAATTTGGACATTATTTATGTTAATAGCAGAACAACAATATGAATGTTTTCTACAAATATGCAGAGTTTGTTTTTGTTCAAGGAAATTTTAGCGCCAGATTAGAGGCACCAAGAATTTTCACGTTCAAGTATTTCCTCGAAAGAGTTTTCTGCGCGTGAGTTCTCTTTGAATTTGGAGAGAATTTATAGAGTGTGGTCAATATTTTTAGATTTCAAAATTAATTTGTTTATTACCGTTTATAAGGTTGTAGATATCTTAGTAGTTATCAACCTTAAATCTGAACTTATGATTTGTTAAGAAGGATTTGATAATAGGATGGAGATAGAGATGTGATTTTTGGACGAAAATCCGTGAAGAAGTGCGCAATCTCATCAATATGAAATATTGGGCAATATGAAGACTTGGTTAAGGGCGGTAAAATTGTTTTTTTTTTTTATAAGCTAAAGTTGTCTGTTGTTAGAAATAATTCTTTCTAACAATTTACTCATTCAAGATTAAAAGGATAAAGGTCTGTAGCTGTTGGTGTCAATAGGGGTTTGTTCTTGTTTGTAGTGCAAAATTTAATGTTGTTTTAAGGATGGTGGGCATTACTGATCATTGGGTTAGAAACCCTGTCGAAACTAGGGGTTTGAAAGTACCACTAGCAGAGGAGAAGAGTACGGTAGCGAGATATTCATAGCTAAGAGTTTCGATTCACGGGATGATGAGAAGAAGTTGGAGTTGCAAGAATATGTGGACCAATACTTGCCAAAATGGTCTGATATTTTGTCCGAATCTGTAAGTAGACCGGACGAAGACAATATGGTGCTGTAAGGTGAATAGATAGATACCCGTGAGATATGGTTGAACATATCTTTTTGCTAGGGGTCTTAGGACTGCTGTACACTTTTGAAAGCTTTCGGCTTTGGATAATTTTACTTATTGTTTGAAATATAGCATTTTCATCGTTTTATCGTTTTTAAAGAAGTAGGGACCAATTATTCCAACATTCAGTTTTTGTCGATGAAAAGGTATTTCAACTCAAACTTGAGGATCATCATCACTCCATAGATGGCTGTTTTGTTTCTTGACGAATCCATTCCACCAAATCAAATCGGCCCCGTTCACGAAATTTGTCAGCTTTGTGCATTTATATTGAAATCATCACTTGATAGACAGCAAACTGGCCGACTTAAAATAGTTTTGCCAACTTGAAGTTCTATACCTCTTGAAAATTCACGTTATTTAGAGGGTTTATGATTTCGCTACAATCAGCTTAGTAGTGTCCTTACAAAAATACTTCCCCTTTTTTATTATACAAACCTAAGGGCCTGTAATCAGTCCTTATGGAATCTTTAAAATGTAAGTCCTTGATATTAACGTACCGTTAGAAATAGCTCATTTAACCTTATTGTGATTTTAAAAAATTAACATAATACAACTATTTTCTAAGCGTGAAAAAAAGACTTTAAAATCCTAATTACTATAATGTTATTGTGTATAATGAGGGCTATAAATTCCTAGCTCTTCGAATTTATGGACCTTAATATTCAGGTACCTGTTAACTTTTTACTATTTTTCTATGGAAATTCCCTAATACCACCAATAAATTTATACTCCCTCCCAAACTGCTTCATATTCGAAAACAAAAAAAACATAAAGCATAGGCTTTTGTAATCATCCATTTTCCTGCATCGAAGATAAACAAGTCAGCTGCTAATGATATGTAAATTTAAGTGTCATCCACTTCAGATTTGGAACGTACACAATGTCACAACAACTATTAAAGTAATTAATTAACAAGCCTTATCAGCCCAACGGTTGTGCTAATAACTCATTACCTTGTCCAGATATGCAATCTTTGTATAACATCCATACAATAGGAAAGCTTTAGCAGTACCTACCATTAAAAGGGGGGATGATTGATGACAAACATTATTGATGAAAGCCTGAATCCTGGTTGTAAGTTACGTTTAGTAAGGATGATTGGGGAGGACTAAACTTTAATAGCATTTTCCGTTTCGCCACATTTAATTCTGGCGTTGTTGATCCTGGTGTGGTGTCTATGATGCTGATGAGAGAAATTCAGGCTCCTTATAATAATTCCAATGGCAAAGAAATTCCAAATACCTTTTTTCTACTTGTTGGATACAAATGCCAGATTTTCGTTTCCAGCCATCAAGATCCATTTCAGAGAAACTTCTTCAAGTGGAATTCCTTTGAAGGTGCGTATTTCGCATTTCCTTTTTCAATTCAATGGTTCTTCTCTTTTTGCTTTGTAAATGTTCTGAATCGATTCGAATAGCATCATCCTTCATTTCATTCACACCAAGCCACAGTCCTTTTTTCACTTTCGTTTCTTCTTGTAAGTCGTACATACCTAGAGCTCCCACTCACTAAATCAATTTCGTATCTGAATTCTAAAAAGATTCTTTCAGGACAGAGATATACCAGGCTCAGGCAGACGATGACGACGACGACGTTCAGAAATTCCACAGTTTGAATCTCTAACTACGTGTGTCTGATATGGTGTTCGGTGCTGATGTTGACGATAGTGAAGTCATGATATCCGGTGCTGGGAATAAAAGTCATTCCTAGACTGAATTTTCTCGTCAAAGGAAATGGTTTTTGTTTTGCATGCGTAAGAAATTCATCAGAAGGTGGTTTCTTTCAGATTTCAGTCTAATTTTAGCTTGTGTTTTGTGTTCTAATTTGTTCTTAAAATATTGCACCAGCGTATCCGTGAGGAAACTCCTGCAACCAAATTTTGCATCAAAGTTCAAAATTAATCATACATGTCTCAAGCTTTGTGGATTTTATTTGTCTCAGTTTATTTTACCCCGTGGTATGGTGGTTAGTGCGTTGGACTGTCATGCAAGGAGTCTTGGGTTCAATCCCTGCCTGTGCCACCTTAATTTAAAAAAATTGCGAGGAATTGACAAATCCTTCACGAGTAATTCTTGTCATGAAAAATTGCTTTCTCAAATGAGCCGTCCGGATTCGCCCTAAAATTGTAGGTCCCTTCCATTCCTGACAACAGTATTCGCACACAGGAATGGTTGAGAGTTGTAAGTGACTAGGCCCTGGTTCCCAACGGACTGTTGCGTCACCCAATTAAATTTAATTTATCTTAGCTAGCAATTTTTAGTTCAAATATTAATTTTTAATATCAAAGCTCATGGATGCCGTTTTTGATTTTTAGGAGTTATTACATTAAACTCCATTTTAAACCCCAGATTGTTTTTAACTAAGTTAATTTCTTATCAAAGTTATTTATAACCCAGGTAACTTTTTACCCCCAGTTTAAAGCAAGGTTATTTTTTCACGATTTTTTTTTAAAACCCGGGTTATTTTTTATCGTTGGTTATTTTAAAACCCAAGTTACTTTGTTAATTTAGATTTTTTGTTTAACCGGCTTATTTAAAACCCTTGTCATTTAAAAACCTGATTATTTAACCCTGCAGTTATCGCCCACCAAAATGTTATACCAGTCGGTGCGACGACTGCAAGGTTGTTGTCCTGGTTGTTTTATAACCCAAGTTATTCTTTAATCTTGGTTATTTTATAACCGGTACTGTCAAGAATATTTTGAAACACTGTGTTTTCTTAACCTTAGTTATTTTGAAACCCATTTCATTGTTTTACTCTATTTACATTTTAATCTAGGATATTTTTTTAACCCTGGTTGCTAACATCTTTTTTAAGCCCAGATTATTTTGCGCCCAGGTTAACCCTTGGTTTTTTATTACCCACGCTATTAAATATTTTAGGATATTTGTTAACCATCATAGTTTTTTAACCGAGGTTATTTTAAAGCCCAGGTTATTTTTGACATTGGTAATTTTTTACCATTAAAACAATTTATTTTAAAACCCAGAATATCTGTTCATCTTCGGTATTTTTTAACCTTGGTTATTTCTTAACCCAGGTTATTTTGAATTCAGTTCAGTGAATAATCGAGGATATTTTTTAAAACACGTTTTTTTTTAATCTTGGTTATTTTATTACCTGGCTCATTTTTTAATCCAGGTCTAAAGACGCTGGTTAATTTGATCGTTACTTTTTCACCCTAGATACAATTTAACCTAAGTTATTTTATAACCCAGGTTGATTATTAACTCAGCAAACATTTTAACCGATACTATTTTGTCACCCATGTTATTTTTCACCCAGGTTAACTATATATGTTTTATGAATAAGGTTATTTGGAACCTTGGTTATCCCATCAATGAGATTATTTTTGAACACTGGTTAATTTTTAGCCCAGGTTATTACTTAAAATTGATAAAACAAGCTATTAAACCTGTTAAGGGTTTTCTAACAAGAGGTTTCATTTTTAGTAGTCTGCTATTTGTGAAAATGTCACTTTTGAAGCTATCATCGTATAAAATTTGACTTCTTATTGTTAGAATTTTTTTGAAAAAGCAGTTTTACTTAAAAAAAATGCATTAAAGTATTCAGATAAAACGGCAAGAACTGGGCATTTTTAACTTCCCATACAAAATTATTGTAACGAGTCCGATCTGTCAAATTAAAATTTTAATATTTCTCGAAATTTCAAGGCCCCTAGAGTCGAAATAAAAGATTTTTAGAAATATGTCTGTGCGTGCGTATGTACGACGTTTTTTCGTTGTCTACAGCTAAAGAACCAGAAGAGATATCGACTTCAATTATTTAAAAAAATTATGGTTAACCCTAAATATCTCACGAACCAATAACGCTGGAGACTTGAATTAAATTTTAAATTATATATTGTAACGTGATACTAAACAATTATATTTTTGAACAAAAATCGAATTACGGTTTTTTCCTACAAATCAAATAAACCTGAAACAAATAATTGTCACCTCAAAAATTTTACGAATAAAAAATGACGTTTTCAACAACTGGTAATTTTTTTAAATAAATCGAATTGACAGTTTTTTTTATAAAAACTAAAAACTTAAAAAAACATTACTCATTGGTAAAAATTAAATTTACATTTAAATATCTTTTCCAAAATTTGAGATTATGGCTTCTAACTAATTTTATCTCATAAGAAATATTGTTTTCAACATTCGGTAAAATTTTGAGAAAAATCGAATTAACAGTTTTTTTTACAAAAAATAAAAACCTAAAACAAAAAAAGTATAAATGTTAATAAAAAATTGATTTTCGACTCAAATAACTTTTTAAAAACTTAAAACATTGGCCTTAAACTAATTTTATTTTTTTTCAAAAATATTGTTTTCAATATTCAATAATACTTTGAGAAAAATCGAAGTGACAGTTTTTTATTACAAAAAATTAAAAACCTACAAAAAAATAAACAAAAGTTGGTAAAAATTGGGTTTTGACCTCAATAACTTTTTAAAATTTTAGGATATTGGCTTTAAACTAATTTTAAATCATGAGAAATATTGTTTTCAACATTCAGTAAAATTTTGACAAACATCGAATTGACAATTTTCTTACAAAAACCTACAAAAACCTACATTTATAAAAATTGGTAAAAATAGATTTTCGACCCAATAATTTTTTTTCAAAATCCTTCAAACTAATTTTACTCACAGAAAATAAAATGTTCTGAATTCAGTAAATTTTTTATTAAAATCGAACAGTCAGTTTTTTCATAAAAAAGATAAAATCTACAAATAATGGCACGCAAAATTTGGTAAAAACTGATGTTCGGTTTTGATATCCCGTAAAAAATAGATTATTGACTTTAAATTCAATTCATTCATCCAATTTTTATTTGTTGCATAAGAAATAAAAACTTTGAAGAAAAACTCCTAAAATTGGTAAAAATTGGTTTTCGACTAAAAGTCTCGTTAACAAAAACTGATTTTGAAATCAAACTATTTCATTATTATGCAAAATATTGTTTGTTATTTTTAAATATTTGAGAAACAAAACACGAAACCCTAAAAACTTTTAAGCAAAGCAAATCAACAGATGGGATGGGTTGGTTGGTGGATGCATCCCTGCCTCTTTTTTAATTTTCCAATTGGCTCAGTATTTAAAAAAAATGCTTTATTTGAAAAATAAATAAAATAAAAAATAACTAATACGACATTTATAGAGGTCAAGTAGAAATATTAAACCCTTACTGTTAAAAAACCTCTAATTTTGCAGGCCTGTGATTTGATTTGTCAACGAAAGAGAAGAGTGTTTTAAAAATATGTTTATATCGTGAAAAATTTAATGATAAAACCTGCAGACCGGAATTTTGTACTCATTGTTCCACCGTGCCAAAAAATCAACGAACTTGGTATTGAAAGTAAACACAAATATTATTAAAACATGAATCACATTTGTTTCAATAACTCGAAATGACAGTCGAATATGTCTACCACACAATTTAGAAAAGCTTGTTTTCGAACTCATTTTTCAGGGAATGAATGATTTACTGGATTGTAAAAATGGGAACCATATAAAATCAGAACCATCTCAAAATTTCTGACACTCACCATCACTGTTATGAATACACAAAACACTACTCAACTCATCCTTTCAATATTATAATCCTTAGAAAAAAGCTAAGAATGTTATTAGGAGCAGCATCCATCCCGGTATAATTTCAGGCTTATACATTTGTTCTATTTTGTTAAATTGACACTTGGATGTCATTTGTGATACAGCAACGAAATTGTCTTCATCTCGATGATAAAAATAATAAATCCTTCAATTGACATTTCAGTTAGGACGAAACAAATTAACTGTGACTGAGATTTTCGCGTGGGAGGAAGTGTAATGATTTGATCGTCATTCGTTACCATTCCATGTTATACAAATGACGTTGTTAACAACATCTTCTCTCAGAGACATATATGTTACGGTACAAAAAAGGAAATTATGTTAATTTGTGCATTAAGATTCTATTTCCTTTAATAAATTTAAATTCCTTAAATTGGAAAATGTCATGTTAAATTAGATTTTTCGAAATCTAGAGAAATAAAAGCTAATAAGTACACCAACACACATGTTTTCCAGTAAGAGGTTTCATTTGGATATTAAAAAACAGGAGTAGGTTTTAATAAAAATCGGTGTTTGATCTTTATTTTATTGTAAAGATGAAAATAATGCATTTGCAAGGGAAAACGATATCAACCAAATGTTCCTTCGATAACCTCACAAATTCCACCCTTAAGTTATCTAATAAATTGTTAAGCATTGATACAGATCTTATTTTTTATGTGACCTCATAGAAAGATCTTTGTGGCTGATTGTTATGACGCTTAGAGACATGACATGGTTAGGGAACTTTGTGTTATGCGTAGCACCCGTGCGTTGTCTTGTTGAAAATTAGCGTTGTCTACATCAATACCTCTTAAAATCGGCCATAAAATATCATTAATCGTAGCTTTGCAGCACAATACATTAACTGCAACAGGTACACACCAGCCTTATTTTCAAATAGCAGTAAGTAAGCCCCAATAACCTTAGTAAATACTTTTGTACAACCATTCTTTTTCCCGAGGACCCAAGGTGACAATTCTTGCAATTTACATAACTTCCCTTTGAAATGAATTTTGAAGGCCAGATTCCAAAGTAGAGTACGTAACGTCACCATCATAAAGTGTTACGCCTCACGGAACTTGACCCAGACGAAGACAAAAATTCTCCTATAGTTGGCTAAGTGCCGCCTACAACACTACCTTACGGTACCTACCGTAATATTACATACAGTTCGGAAATCGAATTTGGACACTATAATACCCAAGTTTAACACAGAGAGACTACCTTGCAATTCAAAGTTCAATTTTTGCAAGCACAGAACCCAAGACCATATAAAACCATTGGAATGTTGTGAAAAATGTTTTCATATTAAGGAACAATCAATCAATTTATAAGTGGAAGCAATTACAAGCTCATTTAGCTGCTGCTCAAAGTAAAGAAAGAAACGATCAACAACCCTCATATTGCTTGAAGTTGAAAGAGGTTGAACATGGCAATGTAACGTGATAAGAGCTATTACACCAACTTTCAATTAGCAGAAGAAGCCGCAAATAGGAGCGACAGCAGAACCCTCTATAGAATAACCAAAGACCTCGATGGTAATAAGAGTTCAAAACAAGACCCGGTAATAGATATAGATTGTGATCTCGGATGAGGACCAGCTTTGAAGTTGGAAGAAACATTTTTGCTGTAGTTTTAAACCAAATATTCGACAGCAATATTCAACTGACATCTTTTGAGTTGCTCGATGCTACAAATTCCCGTTTACGCACCGAAGATTAAGCACAACAAGATAAGATGAAGACGGCATTCTCACAGCAAGCAGTATAGATCTCTGGTCTCTGAAAAATATTGCTCGACAACCAGTAGAAAATATAGAAAACCTTCAACACCATCAGCGAAGCATTGTCTCTTCTAAAGGCGAAACCGAAGAAAATTTAGCTAGCCATGTCTGAAAATCTAAAGCTGTGTTTATGATATTGTCAAATGTTTAAAGAAACAAGTCTCTTGGCACTGTTATATAGTTGCGGCACCTGGAAAATAACAGTTGCGAAATTTTAGGCCTTGTTAATAAAAGTTTAGAAAAAATTTCCCGGCTTTCTTTTACGGGAGCGAAATGGTAATGGCAAGACAGACAATGCAATAACAAAAAATTATTCAAGAAGACAGAGAAGTCCTGTGCCCGAGAAGTATGTGGAGCAGAACCGTCGAAGCGGAATCACTGTGATTGAGAAAGAGCTCTCGAACACATCACCGATATCAAATTTTTTTATATTAGGTGCTGCGAAAATCCCGAGTGAAAGCAAGAATCAGCACCTGAATTTCAGTGGAGACTTGGAAATAGATTAAAGATATGAGGCAATTAGAAGATCACTTAGCAGCTGCTCTAGAGGAAGAAAGAAACAATCTAGACTGCTTATAACGCATGAAGTTCAAAGAAGTTCAATGTAGCGTGAGACGTAATAAGTGCAATTGCAACATCGCTGTGGCTCAAAAAGCAGAAGAAGTCGCTAATAGCAAATAGCGACAGTAGAATCCTATATTGGATAACCAAAGAGCTCGCTGATGCCCAGAGTCGAAAACAACACTCAGTAAAAGATATACATAGATGGTGCCCCGCTGATCTCAGATTAGGTATAGCTTTGAGGGCGGAAACCATTTTTTTTTTTTTTTTTTTTTTTTTTTTTTTATAATAAGCGCACACTCAAGGGGATATATTACCCTTATTATGTAGACACAGTGTGAGCACTAGGAAAGGGAGAGAGGGGTTGAAAGGAGATGTCGGTGCACATTGGTTTTGAATTCCTGAATATTGCAATAGCTGGGAAAGACAGAGTGTGGTAAGGCATTCCACATTCGCATAGTACGGCTAAAGAACGAATCTCTATATTTGACAGTACGACCGAAGATGGGCTCGAGGGTATATTAATGAGCATTCCTAGAAACGCGAGTATTACGGTTGAACTGTTTAAGGGGAGGAATGCAGCTGGCTATTTCTCTAGAGCATAAACCATTAAAATAACGGTAAAACAGGGTGAGACAAGAAACATTTCGACGATGTTCAAGTGACGTAAATGATCTTATGATGGTAATATCACCAATCAATCTAAATGCTCTACGTTCAATACTATCCAAAAGGCTTAAGTAAGTTGCAGGAGCACCAGCCCAGATATGGGAGTTATACTCAAGCTTTGGACGTATATAAGACTTGTAAATAACATAATTTATTTGATAGCAATGTTCAACTGACATCACTTGAGTTGCTTAGTGCAATAAACTAATAAACTCGCAGTACCGCGATTAAAGCACTGAAGAACAACAAAACTACAGGAAGATGGCATTCTCGCAGCAAGCAGTATTGATCCCTGGTCTCTGATAAATGTTGCTCGACAACCAGTAAAAAGTAGAAAGCCTTCAATACCAGCGAAGTATTGTCTCTTTTGAAGGTGAAACCGAAGGTAATATAGCTAGCCATGTCTGAAAATTGTAACATGTGTTCATAGTATTGACAAATGTTTAAGGAAACAAGTCTCTTAGCACTGTTATAAGGTTGCGGCACCTGGAAAATAACAATTGCGAAATTTTAGGCCTTGGTTAATAAAAGTCTAGCAAAAATTGTACGGCTTTCTTTTACGGGAGTGAATATTAATGGCAAGCAGACAACAACGGCAATATCATCCACTTACTCAAGAAGACAGAGAAGTCGTGTGACCGAAAAGTACGTGGAGGAGAACCGTCAAAGAAGAATCACTGTGATTGAGGAAGAGCTTGAGGGCGCTCAAACACATCATCGGTATCAGCACACTATGGCGCTTAGGAGTAATTGAGCTAGAAATCACCCATGGATTGTATACATAGGTCGAAATACCTAAGTAAGTAAGTAACATTACTTCCTAGAAACTGGGTTTGTGGACAAAAGTGACAGCTGCAGAAATAGTTGGTTATTAAAAACGTGATCTCTTATTGGAAAAACCTTAATTTTTATTGACAACGAAAAAAAGTGACATTCGAAATTCTGATTCTGACTTCAAAAGTTCTTACTTTAAACCTGTTTATATACATTTTTTTTTAATTATGTACATTGACTTTTTTGAGACAAGCGGACTTTGTTTAAGTCAAAACCCCGTTTAAGTAAAAGAAATCTCTGAAATTATGCCATTTAACTTAAGGTGTTTTTACTACAATACCTTTTATATCATTTTTTATTATAATAGACTTAATAACTTTGTTAAAATAAAAATTTAATATTGTATTATCACCATATTATAAAAGGATTTCCTTAATTAAAATTTAGAAACTATTTGATGAAAATCAAAACTGATGCAACGAGACACAGTATTCATTCTTTATTAGTACCGTAGAAATTCTACCGTAGAATAATATGAAAGGCTAACGTTGTTTCATTTACAAGTTGAAGCAGGACACTTTTAATAACTTTCTTGAATACAAATTGTTGTTTAACTTATTACTCAATGTCTGACAAGCTTAACAGAACACATTTATATCTTCGAACCCTCGATGTAGCCTACTGAGAGTTATTTGTTGCTGTCCAATAGCACAGATTTGCCATGAGACAATTAGTATAAATTATTCAAGGCCTTTTTTCTCTTAAATAATCAATTTTAAGTCACGCACAATCGACTTTTATGGTTCGCAAGGACATCACTATCAAACAGGTGTTTACCACCATTTTTATTCGTCTTCTTCTAATGCAACACTTAATTGATAGAAGAGCGGAAAACGAACAATAGCCTTGTCCATTTTCATGTCTAGTTGATTTACTTTGAAGGTTTTAACTTTATAAGCCATTGACCTAAGTTAAAAAATTAAGGTGAATTACCAGAAACTAGAACCTCTTTATTTATTTAAAAGTATTTTGAAAAATATACTGTTCGAGTTGTTTTGAAAAAGTAAGTCAGAGCAATAGGAAAACAATTTTTTTAACGACAGAAATCAATATTCAGGATATTTTGACAACAAACACAATATCCACGTATTCTAAGAAATTCTTCTCAATATTGCCTGTAACTTTTTGATTTTTTGATTAATGGTTGCAAAAGTTCTTATTTCAGTTTCCGAACTGACAGCTTCCTCTAATCAAGCAACTAACACTATGATTTTTGATAAATATTTGTTCTCTCATCTTAAATATACTTTAATACACAAAGCTCGTCAAACTTACACTTTGGAAAACAAACAAGAAACCATCTGCTGAAATGGTAAGAAGATAAATTCCCCACCAGTGGAAGGACCAATACAAAGCTATCAAACCTTCAACGATAAGAAAAATGTGGCAGGTGAAAGTTCAAAGACAACAAAGAACCCCATCGCCATCTTTATCCTTAAAATGATCCTTAAACAATTGCCCAGGGTGCACTAATTCTCGTTTGGAGGAAAACACATTCGTATTCGCAATTCGCAGAAGTTCCGAAATAAGAATGAAGAAGTGAGATAAATTTAATAAAAAATGTAAAAGAGATTGATATCAGGTCGTTCAATTTATATCATTTGACATGGCAGCGAGTAGTCGTCTCCCGTGTCGCCTTCAGGACAGTTCCTTTCGAACTGAACTTCTTCTGGTCGTTTTTCCGTCCGTCTACGTCTCCGTCTCCGTCTCTTTCTCCGACATCGTTGTCGCGTCGTCGTTCGTCGTCTGATATGGGCGACAAGACAACTTACGTAATCTCATGCAATATAGAATTCTATCATCCGTACTAAAACTGTTTTCCTTTTCGGATACCGGAAAAGGACATGTACGTGCACAACTCCTGTTATTTATTCACTCAATTTCGTGTGAACAATAGTTTGGGTATGTATGAGTATTGTATAAATGGATACTGCATATGGTACGTGTTTCGTGTTACGTGCAGCGGGAGAATTTTACCAGTACCAGTAACGTCTCACTTCTTAAGACGATTGGGAGCATTTTTGACAAGACTTCCTTTTCCCTTCTTACTTGTCTTTTGGAAAGTCTCCTTCTTGTCTCCCGTCTTCCGCCTGCCATATTCTATAGATGGAAATTCAATTTTTCCCTGAGAAGGCACTATAAGCTGGATTGTCGTGTCATGTTTTGCGGGGGGGGGGGGCAGAGGGAGGAGTAGAGGGAGGCCGAAGACGACAACTAAGTGTGGTTGTACATATGTACAATGTACATGTTGTACGAATACTGAATGCAGATATTTCAACTGTCACGTAAGATGCGGATACAAATTGCATTTCGGGAGACAGAAAAGCTTTTAAGTGAAAATGAGAAAACTAGGCAATGGCATCGCAAGAAAATACAATGGAATCGTATGATATGGAAAACACATTTTTAGGGTGCGGTATAGATGAAGGATCAGGAGAAGTGCTGTCGAAGAGCATATACTTGGAACTTTTTTTGTATGTTGATATAGCCGTGATCTAGATTGAGTTTTCTTCATGTTGTGCTGGTTTCTTGTAACCAATGAAGGTCCTGGTCAAAGTTATTTTGGGTGTTCATAGAGGTTTCGATGCATAAATGAGAAGTTCTTGATTTTTTGATTTTAGCAGAATACCTGTATTATTTAAACTAAATTATCCTACTTTAGGTTCCTAGTTTTTCTTTTAAGTTTTTTCGGACAAGAAATTGAGTTTATTCTATGCTTAAGGTAGCTTCTTGAAATGATATCTATAAAATTTAAGGAAATTGGGTTTAGAAAAGATCTTTGTTTTGTATACCTGATATACAAAGGCTTTACAAATAAGAAGTTTCATTGTGAGGTGAAAAAATAACGAGTATTTTATTAATGAAAAATTATTGGACATTTATTTTGTTGCAAAATTATACCTTTTTCATAAAATTCCATTTTTCAAAAACAAACATGGTGGGTGGTTAAATTTTAATGGCCGATGTTGATTTTGAATAAAACACAAATTATTTAAGAATTTACTATCATTTCGTTTTATTATGATAATGTTATTATGATTTAATTATTTGTGGTACAAAATATCGGCCAAACAGCCGCGTGGCCTCGCCGGCACACCCCCATCGGATGGTCCACATGTTCGATGACGCTGAGGCATAATTGAGTTTCTAAGCCAAAAATGTGCCACACAGGACATTCTCTCATCCTTTAGCTCTTGAATTCTTGCTGGCTTTTTGACGCACACCTGTTCTTTCGATCAAAATACACCGCCACGCAATAGACAGCTCAAAAACCACAAAAGAAAATGAAACATTCAGGAACTAGAAGTTTTTTAGCAACCATTCCTGTGTTTTTCGAGCACCAAAGTCGACAATTTTGTATTTCAATGACACAATCAACAAAAATATGAGGCTTGAGTTCTTTTTGTTAACTAAATTGTAAAAGTCTGAAAACCTAACCCTGCCTGTGAAATACTGTGTAATGTTGATTTAAAATTATTTTTCAAACTGTTACTGCAAAACTTTCAACATTTTCAGCATTAATAGTTGTAATGTGTTGAGACGTTTATCATTGCATTTTTAGTAATAGGTTCAGAATTCCCTGAAAAGATGATAACTTTGAAAAGACAGCTGCCCCAAAAGCTATCTATGCTTAAAATGAAACCTCTTATAAGAAAACCCCTAATCTTATGACTTGTCTTAAGTTTCTGGATCAATAGACTCTCATACGATAGAGTAAAGACAAGTCAAAGTGCAGATTGTCAGTGAAATAAGTTGCTGTTTTCGAAAGACACAAGACACAATTTGATATTTTTAGCAGATCTTGTACAACTAACCATTGGACTTATATATCTTCACACAGCAAATATCCCTAAACATTTAAATTTTATAATTACAGAACCTCCATTTATTTCTAACACCTTAAAAGAATGTCAAATCCACTATTTAAAATGTAAATTTATTACGAGTCTTATTTATTACCCATAGCAGACCTATCAAAAAAGTTCCCATAAGTAAGACTGCTATATTAAAGTTTCATTTCAGCCATTCGGTCCTAAACATTTCTTCCATGTTCTGTTAAACAATAAATTCTTACCCTTAAACTTAAACTCTCTATATCCAACCCTTTATAATGCCACAGCTTGCTATTTTTCGTGCTACTTAGATAAAATAAAAAAATCAACACGGCAGCCATTTAAATAATAATATAATCTCTTAAAACTGGCAACACCTATAGCATATCCATCTAAAGAGGAAATAAAACCCGAAATCGTGCAATTTTAATTTTAATTCTAAACGTTCTTCGAAATAAATTTACCAGAAAACTCGTGTCGGATCGGGTGGCAAAAAGAAATCCTTTTAATTATTCACTTTCCAGGTGCAAACACTTTCATTATACACCCTCCACAGGACTTAGCCTGTTCTTCTAACAATTTCAAATCTGAGTTATCACTTTTAGCACCCGCTCTTGATGTTCTTCTTCTTCAAACGTATAACAACCAAACGACCATTACAAGGATACACAACACAGTTGATTATCCCTTTTTTTTGAAATTGGACTTTATTACATGCCTATGCCCCTTTTATGTGGCAAGGGAACGTGGAAAGATGGGGAAATAGATAGTACAAACTTTAAAACACTGATTTGCATTTGTTCCTTCTCCTGAGTCCTAAGTCCTGACTCCTTCCTTAGCCTAATTGAATTTTTATTTAGATTAGCTGTTGTGATCGTTATAAGCTTCTAGACTATCGCCTTATCCAGCTTTTCCTTTTTGTTTTTAACGAACAATATTTTTTTCTTTGTTCTATTGCAGGTTTATCAAAACGTCCTATGGGGCCTCCACACCGAAAAAGCAGTTTACCAAAGCACACCGAGGTTAAGAAACGCTTTCTGGAGATATGTGATACAACGTTCTCGGACGAGGTGAAGGCTGCACTACGTCTGCCCTCGTTTGATTCGTACGATTGGAGTGATTCAGATGTCATTCATTTGATGCAGACCATGTTCATCGAATTGGGATTCACACACAAGTTCCACATACCCATGGATACGTTACGCGAATGGCTTTATGAGGTCTATAAGCACTATAACGAAGTTCCGTTCCATAATTTTCGCCACTGCTTTTGTGTAGCACAAATGGTGAGTAAAGTTAAAGATTCTTTTTCAAAATATAAAAACGTAACAAAATAAAAACAATCCTTTGACATGTCAAAGTGTCACATGTCAATCTAATAGTTATACACGTTTCTGGGTGCTTCTTATTCTGGGCGTAGGGGGCAGCGTGAGGTTCTATAGGTATAGGGATTTTTTATATTGTCAGTTTTATGGACTTTTTTATGCCTCTTTATCATGTCGGACTGCGACACTGACAAGCGTGATGTGATGATGGTGATGAACATCGACTTTTATCAAAACTGACACATTGTGTACAATACTTTGGCTTGACGGTGGCAGTTCCGGAAGGGCCGGTTGGAAGGAGGTGTACGAGTATACAAAAAAAGGATGAGCGTTCTTTTAACGTCATTCAGTCAGTAGTCGTATACGTTCTATCGTTTGTCAGACTTATATGGGCTGTCCCTGTCAGGGCTATAAAGTAATGATTTTAGGTTCACGTATCGAGTGGAACTAATTGGATAGTTATGTACAATTAGGAATAATTGAACGGGAATGGGTTTCTATATGTAATCGAGCAGATGATGCTGGCTGATGCGATGTTGATGGTGATTACGTGCCATAACTTTTTTGTTATTTTTCATGTAAATTTCGGATGATTTCCTTAGTGGCAACCGAATACCGAACTTTTAGTGATTTTGATGTACGATTATAGGGAATTCCCATTGTTACAAATTTTATCCATTGGAATAAAATTGTTTGCATATTTTAAGTTTCTTTATGTTGCCAACAATGAAAAAAGAACTAACAGAGAAACAATTTCGGATGCAAATTTTAAATAATTCAAAGAATAGAGCGGACATATATGAAAATGCTTGGATTTTGGAATAAAATCAGTTTTTGATGATGAGTTCTGACTCTCAAGGGCAAACATCAATTGATATTTTGGCAAGCAAAAGTATTAATGTTTCAGGGAAATTGATCTGTTAGTTTTTTTTTTCGCTTCTGTTCATCAAAAGTAATTTTTGAGCTAGAATCTGTAATGAAACATTATCGACTTCCAATTAAATGCACATTATTTAACAGAAAAAATATTGAAATGGGAATTTATTTCGGTACGAGTCTGAAATAAACTTGCCGTTGTGGTTTAAATTTGTCAAACCCCGATTTTCAACCAATTTATATTTCTTTTCAATCGCATCATTAAATGTTTTGATAATCTTAAATAAAACAAACGGTTCCTTGGCAACCTCATAGGAACATTAAAATGGATTAAAGCTTAAATATCAGTATTACCCGTGTCGTGATGGTAAGTGTATTGGACTTTCAATCTGAAGGCCTTGGGTTCGATAACTGCATGCCAAGGAATTGACAAGTTCTCCGAGAGTTATTCTTATCATGAAAATTGCTCCTCAAATTAGCCGTTCGGATTCGGCTTAAAACTGTATGGGACCTCCATTCCTGACAACATTACTCCCACACAGGAGTGGTTGTGAGTTGTAAGTCACTAAACCCTAGTTTAAAACGGACTGTTAAGCCAATTAATTTATTTATTTATAAAATATCGTAACAATCAGTATAATTCGGCAATTAGTCACAAATGAACTTAACGTCAGATAACTTTCTTCGAATGTTGAAATTCATAATTCCAAATAATTTACATCTTATTCCATAAAAAAGCATATCTAAATTCCAATGAAGCCTTTATACTAATACTCAAGTAAATTTGTTTTAGATTTGTACCTTTTCAAAAGAGACCAAATAGTATTCAAATACTGAAGCAGAGATCTAACATACAAGTAAAACAGTCATTTCAAATTGCATGGATAGGAGAACACTTTTAAATTGAGTAAGTTCTTGCAGTAAAATCCTGCAATCATGCTCTGTTTTTATAAAACGTAAGACTTTCAAATCCACCCGATACATGAATCAATTTGAATTTAAAAATATGCCGATAATGTCATTGATAATAATAATAACAAAAGAATACCGAGGTGGTTTCCCTAAGGCACACCCTAGGTGATAGATGAACAAAGAATTTTATTAATACGAACATACGAATACGATCATTATTGAAAAGCTGGTAGATGTTGAAATGGAATAAAACAACCTAAGTGTGAGGTATTAACAAAATTATATTTTTATTTAAAAGGCACGTGTATGTCATTAAGTTTGGAATTTGACATCAATAAAATACCCGCCTGGGCTTCTTATGGTGGCACGGATCCGAGTGGTCCAATTTTCAATGACTTTTCCGCATAGATCCGACTGATTTTGAGCGATGGCCTGTATGTTATGTTCACCTTTAGAGCATCAGTCGGTTGTAGTTTATTTGCATAGACCTGTGACTTCAAAAAACCCCACAGAAAAAATTCGGGGTCAAATAGCATGACCTTGGTGGCCAATTCACATCATCCCTGCTAAAGATAACCTTACCTTCAAATCGTTCATGGAAAATGCCAATCGTGGCTTTTGCTGTGTGGCACGAAGCGTGCGTCGTCCAGCTGGAACCACAAGTCGTCTAGGTCTATATCGCTATAGATACGCTATCGTAGCGTAGCGCTCGCTGTTGATGGTCTCACTAACATATCGTTTTCAAAAAAAAAGTCCGGACAAATAACGCCTCCGCCGCCGGCCCAAACACAAGCGGTAACTTTTGAAGTACATTATCACCCGGTCAACCTCGCGTGGGTTGGTGTCGACCCATATACGGCAATTTTGCTTGTTAACACAGCCCTTCATACAAAAATCACTAAGAATGATTTTTCTGCCAAAATTGGGGTCCTCTTCCAAATGGTTTGAAACCCAGTCAGTAAGCAAACGGCTTTGTTTATGGTTATGAACTTTATGCCCCTGGGTCAGTTAGATCTTATACGGGTGTAGGCCCAAGTGCCGACGCAAAATTCGCCAAGTTGAAGTCAGCGAAAGGTCGAGTTCTTATGCACGGCGAGGAATAAACTGCTTCGGGATCTGCTGTACACTTCCACGGACCGCGGCGATGTTCTCCCCCGATCTTGCGTTCCTTGAATGTTCGGGTGTTGGCTGATTGTTTATTGAACCGGTAGTCTCAAATTCGGCTACCAAACGTTGAAAGTCGACTGTGAAGGTTCACCACACTCATTTTGATAATAAAGCTTCACGAACGTGCTGTTTAATCGTGTAACTTGCCATGATGATTTGGTATAAACGATTGAATAATAAACAAAAGATTTGACAAATGTCACCTAAACAAAATGGCCGCCAACGGGAGTCAAAATGTACCCGCTTCAATTGAAAAACCCTTAATATCAACCTCATATACTTTCTTTTTTTGAGGCCAAGATTAAGTTATAACTAAAATGAGTTAGCACGATAAGTCATAAAATCTAATATTACTCCTGGCATAATCGGTTTGAATTATATTCCCTATATCACTCTTACTCTAGCATTAAACAAGAAAAAGTAGTGGACATCGGAATAAAAATCTTCCCAAGAAAGACCCTTTAGGGCAAAACGAAAGAAAATTATGTTGAATTGATTCAATACGTTTTCTATAAATTTCGTAATAAGGAGTCCACACTTGCGAAGCATATTCAAGATGAGAACGAACGGCAATTGTAGAAAGAAAGAGTAACATAGGGATCATTGAATTCCTTTGCCCAGCGTTTTAAGCATAGAACTTGCCTTATTGACAATAAATGATCATGTCATCAGCAAAAATGAGAACTTAATTTGAGCGTTGACATGACGATACGTCGTTAATAGACAGGATGAACAGAAAAGGGCCAAGATGGCTTCCCTGGGGAACACCAGATTGAGCAACAAAAGGTTCAGAATGACAATTTTTACCTCGTAGGATCTTTTTTTAAGGTATGACTTAATCCAAGCTAAGAAAAATGGTGGAAAACCAAGAGCCTTAAGTTTAAATAAAATAATTCCGTGGCTAAGTTGATCAAAAGCTTTAGAAAAGTCAGTGTATAAACAGTCAACTTCATAACCTTGTTCTAAAGCGTTTGAAGATATGTTTGAGAATGTAAGGAGTTTAGTAACGGTCGATCTTTTTTTCACAAAACCATGTTGCTGTTCGCAAATGATATTTTTACTTAAAAAATTCTACTCTTTCCAAAACAAATTGTTCAAACAATAAAAGGCCAGTAGTTTGTTATATTCGCCTTGTTACTTTTCTTGAAAATTGGTGTTAGAAATGACTTCTTCCATATACTGGGAAATTTGCCTGTTTTTAGAGAAAGTTTCAATAAGAACGTAAAGGGTTCAACTAAAGCATTACTATACTTCTTTAATACTATCGAGGGAATACCGTCGGGACCGGCTGACCAGTCATCATACAACACGGATTAAATATCAAGAACCGTACTCTGAAGCACAGGTATGTGACTACAGCTAGTTTGCGAAAAGGAGTGAAGATAATGAAAATATTCTTCATCAATTTCTTCAGGCCTATTAAAAAAAGGACTCACTGAAATTTGTTGCGAAAGCGTTACAGATATCAACAGATTTATTCGATGAAAGGTTTTTTAAGTAAAGTTAACTGGAATCTGATTTTTTCTTTAAGCTTACAAGTTTCCAAAATTTTTAAGGATTTTCTTTTAAAGAGGTGACCATATAAGTAACATAACTAGCATAAACAAAATTTAGAAGGAGATCTTATGTCGTTAAGGAGTTCAACATAAAAAGATAAGTTGATTGGAGACAGAATTTTGAGATTAGTTTTCCATGCCTTATTTCTTTTGTTACGAAGTAAACGCAATTTTTTCTTGTTCCAAGGGTGGTTAAAGTTTGTATTTCTTGATTTGTTAAAAGCTAGATTTTTTTCTAATTAGTTGTTATGGATCTTATAAAAATTTGAATCTGCTTCGTCAATATTAGAAAATTCTAAAGTATCAGTAATTCCAGAAATGGTCAAATCTTCAACAACTGGAAATAAGATCTTCTGAAGTCAATTTAAATTCATGTCACTTCTGAGTTTCTGCCATTTTAAATTAAGAAGAACCCTTCCCCTCATTTTGGTATATTTGCTTAGTTTTTCCTTACAAACTATAAGATGTAACTCTTTTTACCAAAAGATTAAAATTTCAAAATAGGCAGTGAGTTGATAAATAGTTAAATGTTAAGCCCTTAACAACAGATTTATTATAATTTTGATCCAATATATTCAGAACCTTACTCTAATATTTTTTTAAATTGTATAACTATTATGATTTCTAGTAATTATTGAGTGCTTATGCCAAATTGTCAAACCTAATAAAAGCTCAGAAATGAATCATCAAAAAGAGGCTAGGATGCGAGCCACAAAAGTTTGTAGGTTATCGTGTTTTGTTAAAAAAGTCGCCAGTTGAATTATTCTAAAAAAAGATCACCAACAATATTTTTCTTATGATTTCAAAATCTATTTTTGTTAACGAGATTTATTAGAAATCCAATTTTAGTACATTACGTATTTTTTTGTAGATTTTTTATGAAAAAAAACGACTATTGGATTTTTATAAAAAAATGTACTAATTATTGAAAACAATATTTTCTGTGAGATAAAATTAGTTTAAAGCCAATATCTCAAAGTTTTGAAAAGATATTTGTGTCGAAAACCAAATTTTTACCAACTTTTGTTAATTTTTTGTTTAAGTTTGTATTTTTTGTAAAAAATACTGTCAATTCGATTTTTCTCAAAATTTAACCAGATGTTAAAAATGTTATTCTTCGTTTCATACAATTTTTTAGGATATAAAATGGGTTTGGTTGGTAAAATTTTCGAAGCGACAGATATTTTATTTTCAAAATTTTGTTCCAAATTGTATTTGTTTGGTATGGAGTTACAATTGATATACAATTTAATTCAAGTCTCTAGAGTTATTGATACGTTACATATTTAGGTTAACCAAAATGGCCATCTTTTTTTTTAAATTGCTATGGTAAGAAAACCACCTGCTACTTTTTTTAAAAGTGCTTTCTGCATCTTTCTGCATTATTATCTGTATAACAAAACTTATTTGAAGTCGATATCTCTACTGGTTCTTAAGCTATGGACGACGAAAATTGCTTCCCATGTACGTACGTCCATACGTTCAGGAAGCACACACATCTAAAAATCTTTTATTTCGAGAAATGTCAAAATTTTCAATTCGACAAACCGGAACGTTTACAATAACTTCCTAATTAATACAAGTTTATCAACAAATTCTAAATCTTAAACAAGAAAGAAAATTTAGACGGTTCTACACCAAAAGAAACAACTTTTCATAAATATTTCTTTTCTCTAAGTATACACCCTCAGGAATGGGTTTGATTTTGAGTGATGTAAAATCGAATCTAATGGCTTCAAAAAAAAAGCGGTTAAGAGCAAAATGCCAATTTTTTGGTGTATCCTTCATTTTTTTACAATTTAGCTGTCAGTTTAGATTGACTTACAGTTATTTTTATTATACTCAAATGTGAGGCTTATTGTACATTAACAACATGTTTTTGTAGGAACATTTAAGAAAAAATCGATGAACTTAAAAATAATACCATCCGAAGAATAAATAGGTACATGACAGATAGATATATTTTACAGGTACAATCTCTGGTAGGTTTATATATATATATATGTATGTAGGTACCAATAGCTAGAGCCTTTCTTCATTTTTATAACAATATCATCTCAAAGGAACAAAGCTTTATGCCTGCTTGCTATGTTATTGTAATAAAAAAGAACGAAGTCAAGAACACAAAATATGTCACAAGGACATTCTGTCAACAAACTCACTCATAGTACAGTACATACATACTAGTAGTATATAGAAAACACAATACATATCACTATAGGATAAGCATCAAGAGATACGATGTCCTTGTACGAGTATCTTTTCATGCAGGCAAGCTATCAACATAAACTTTATTTATCCGTTTATTCGTTCGGTGGATGATTCTATTCACGAAAAGTTGTTTTCTCTTTCCTTTGCCTTGTCTATTTTGTTTTTATTTCTTTCTTATTCCTTCCAAATATTATTTGTGGGTGTGTTCTTAGATCCTAGATGTACATATGTTCGTTTGAATGTAAGTTTTTATTTTTATATTCGCACTTAAATGAAAATTTTGTCATTTGGGATTCAACTTTTAAAAGTTCTAAAACATTTACTATATGTGTGTGTATAAGTTTCGAATTAGAACGATAAAAGGTCCTGTGCCATTTAAAGTGCTTCACGTCATGTGAGAGCATTCCCTTGGCTATATATAGTGAGGCCAACATAATGCATTCCATATGCCAATGTACATTGTCCTTTCTTCCTTTTTATCTAAATGTCCAATCGATAGAAGCTGTGCTGTGCTGCACTATTCACATTACATTGAACAGAATAACAGTATGCAATGCATTTAAGGATACCATTGTTGTGTGGGGAGACAAAATAAAGCAATTTCTATGCGAGCATAAGATGTTCTTATTCTTCTGATTCTCCTCAATACACATTTTTATGATATATACATTGGACCAGGACACATACATACATATTTATATATATATGTATGTGTATATATATAGATGAGAAATTTGAAAATTAAAAGAGCCACAGTGTTGAAAATTTCTAAAAGAAAACTTAAAAAACAGAAAAACTAAAAATCTCTGCATCACTTAAGGACGAAGGAAGGATATTAAAACAATTTCCATTTATTTTTACCTCTTCTCCCATTTTTATGTTCTTTTTCTTCTAATTATATGTAGATACTGAGAATATGTATGCAAGACATTTTATCTTCAAGTGAATTCTTTAAACACATATGTACGAGTATGTTTAAGAAGGTTTCGAAAATAGAAATAAGGAGCTTTATAGGTTGGTAGGTAGGTACTCTTGACCTTATGGCGTGGTGTATTTTTGGATCACTTTTGATGCCAACAATGGTGGCTGTATCTATTTTAAGTTTTTCCAGCTAATTTTAAAGAAATCTTCTAAGTGCTTAGATGGTGTGAAGGGCATAGAAGTGTATTTTTTTAATGGAAGAGAGAGCAAGAGACAAATATATAAAGTCTTGTTCTTGCATTCCATTAGAATTTATTCTTTAGATTGCAGGATTCAGATAGGAAATACTTACAATAAGTAATATCTTGCAAGCTATTTTGGTTTTGGCAGCTGTCTTTCATGAAGAATTATAACATCTTATAGTTCTTATAGATTTCTAGATTTCTTGGAAGAAAATAGGTAAGGCAATAATATGGTTGGATTGTTCTTCAAAATATTATCCAAGATAGTCAATAAATTTTAGAAATGTTTTTCAACTCCTTGTTAGGGTTTGCGTTTGAATAATGGTAAGATATTCGAAATTATTTCTCTCGCATTTCTCTAAAGAATTCCGACAGGAAAATGATTGTGTTCAAGTTCGAATGGACCATTCTTATTTTGCTATTCAAAACTCCCAAATGACTACAAATGGTACCTGTATAGTTTCAGACTACAGTCCGGGGCGCACCTGGGCCTCAACTCACATGCGTTTCCAGCCAGTTAGGTCCCTAGCTAGCTGTCTCCAGTTCCGCACGCTAAGTTGGTTGAGTTCTTCACCTACCTGGGTGCGCCACCTGAATCTTCCTCTACTGCGCCGTCCCTCGGGATTGGATTCGAAGACCTTCCGGTCTGGAGCGTTGATGTCCATTTGCTCTACATGACCTACACGACATAGACTTTAATTCTGTTAACTAGGTCAGTGTCGTCCATTCTCCTTCTATGCGTACGGGGCCAAACATCACCCGAAGAATTTTTCCCTCAAAGCAGCCTAAGATGCTCTCATCTTTCTTTGACAGGGTCCAGGCCTCAGCGCAATAAATTAGAACCGGGATGATGAGTGTCTTATAGATTGTGATTTAAGATGCTCGAGAAAGGACTTTATTTCTCAATTGTCTTCTAAGTCCAAAGAAGCAGCGATTTGCTAGAGTTATTCTTCGTTTGATTTCAGCGCTGGTGTCGTTGTCTGTGTTAATAGCGGTACCTAGGTAGACAAAGTCATTAACTACCTCAAAGTTTTAACTGTCCATGGTGACGTTTTGTCCAAGACGTCGTTGTTCAATGTCCTTTTTAACTTCCCATAGGAAGTTATTTGATGACAGTATAAACTTGGTCTTGCCCTCATTGACCACTAAACCCATCTTATTCCAACGCTCCACTGACATCACGCTTTGATCCAATTTGTTGAAGAAGTCGCATGACAGTGCATCGCCTTGTCTAAAACCTTTTTTGACATCAAGTGTATCGGTGAGATCTTTTCCAATCTCGATAGACCAGCGTGCATTCTCTACACAAACGGATAAGTTTGACAGGGATACCAAAACTCTTCCCTATAGATGCTGTCATACGCGGCTTTAAAATCGATAAAAAGGTGGTGGGTATCGATTTGAAGTTCCTGGGTTTTTTCCAAGATCTGCCGTAGTGTGAATATTTGGTAGATAGTAGACTTTCCTGGTCTGAAGCCATACTGATAAGGACCTATCAGTTTGTTGAAGAACGGCTTCAGACGGACACATAATAGGGCAGAGAGAATCTTGTACGCAATGTTAAAGAGACTGATGCCTCTGTAGTTGGAGCAATTTAGAGGATATCCTTTCTTATTTATCGGGCACACTATGCTGAGATTCCACTCATCGGGAATGCTTTCTTCCGACCATATTTTGCAGATGAGTTGGTGCATGATCCCTACCAAGTCATTGCCAGCTGCTTCAAATAGATCGGCAGCGATGCCGTCAGCTCCAGCAGCTTTGTTTAACTTGAGTTTAGATATAGCTATCTTCACTTCGTCAAGGTCCGGTAGGCGGAATTGTTGATCTGCGTCGCCAAGGCTGAGTGGTTCTATCTCCCTTACAGTGGAATTCGGTTCGTCATCGCCGTTATGTAATTTGGAGAAGTTGTCTTTCCATATTCTCAGCATCGACTGTGGTTCTACTACGATGTTCCCCTGATCGTCTTTACAGGCTTCGGTTCGTGACTGGTACCCTTGGGAGGTTTTTTTTACGTTTTGGTAAAATTTACCAACCTCATTCCTGTTGTGAAATCCCTCTATCTCCTCGATCGCGTGCTTCTCATGCTCTCTTTTTTTCCATCTAAGAAGCCGGTGTTCCTCTCTCCTCTTCTGCTCGTAGAGCTCGCGAAGAAGCCCTATAAGGTGTTCACTAAGTAGTTAAACCTTAATGGAACTATAGACGCCTCCGTTGATTCCATCTCGAGAATTCGTCCGCGGCCGCCTGGATAAGGAGGATGCCTTAGTGGAAATACCTCTCCTTCCTCTCTCAATCAACAGTTGAGGTACTAGGCACCCGATGTTCACCGCGGGGAGGTGAGAGTAGGAGTTGATAGACAGAGGTGGGTTTTGAGAAAAACCTTTGGACGCTTGTGTCCTCTTAAATGCACATGTCTACCATTTGAACAACAAGTTCCCCAAAAGAATCCTAATCAGTGAATTTACATTCACAACTTGGACTTTTAGGCGCGTCTCCGGCAGCGCGCCCATTATGGTCTAAATTGCTCCAAGCCAGGCAACAAAGAGTAGGTTTGATCAACCCTTTTGCCTTGCTCCTTTATCTGACTTTGCAGCCCTGTTAGTTGACCTTGAATGCTCAACCTGCACCTCCTCCTCTACACTATTTTAATACCCTTTAAAAATAATCAACAAGTCAATAAACATATTCTTTTAAAATTCGAAATTATCTTTGAAAGTTATAATTACTAATTTCGGGTCCGTTTTCTATAAAATGTTGATTGTCGCGTATAAACTTGCACTTCAAAGTAAGACAAAAATGAAAATAATAACTACACAAAGTTTCTACTCAAAAGTTCTACTCAAAAGTCCTGGAATCTTGATAGTTTTTGTA
The DNA here is from genome assembly GCF_945859685.1 of Eupeodes corollae. Taxonomy (NCBI): domain Eukaryota; kingdom Metazoa; phylum Arthropoda; class Insecta; order Diptera; family Syrphidae; genus Eupeodes; species Eupeodes corollae. The sequence goes on from NC_079147.1 coordinate 223,923,330, forward strand.
GATTTAACTTTAAAATTCTAGCTTAAGCTATTAACAGTAAAACAATTTTGAGATTAATACTTCTTTAAAATGATATCACTTAAAGATATCTTTAAGTTTTTGGCTAAAAATTGTTGTTAGTCACACAAAACCTAGCTTTGACTTAAAATATAAGTTTTAACTTTTTTGTTTATTCACAAGACCAATACTCATTGTTTGAATCGAGTTGTAAAGAAACTATGATGGTTAGAGATGTTTTTTCTCTTCTGGAAAAACCGAAGTAAGTGATAACTAGCTTGACCTTAAGTTTAACATGACCAAACATTACGATAATAATTCCATAATGACAGAGTTCTCAAGTTTGTCACTTCACACAAATATTAAGAAGCAATACTTTGACCGAAACTTTTATCTGACTCTCAACAAACCTCGGAAATACTTATAGATTAAGTAAACTACCTCTCCAAAACATTTATTCTTTATTGTCCAATTATCATCATGAGATCTTTCATTCCTGAAAATACTTAAAAACTACATTAATTAGTTTTTTAATTAAAAATTAATAGAAGGGTAAAAACTTTCATATCCTTAGAAGTCACTATAGTTAAAGATAATATAATAACAAATCAATATAAATGAAGACTAAAATAATTCAAAGAGCAAAGCAAAGCAAAACTTTTAAGTTCCTTTATACCTTCGTCCAAAATATAGCAGCTCATCCTTTCTATAGCAATATTGCAATCAACAATTTACTTACATTATTTTTAGAATTAATTTTCCTTGATTTATCAAGTTAGTCAGTTGAGTGATTTGCTTTGAGTGAACTATTTAAATGTTAATCGGATTTATTTGAAGCTGAAGTAGGTACATAGCCCAACAATTAAATCACCAGCCTTTCCTCTGCCATGCCCTGCCCTGCCCTTATCCATCAATGAGTTTCAATTACGAACTTTTATAAGCTTTGCAAAACTAATTAACAAGACTCTCAATACGAATTAATTTTACTTCAACCCCCACGCCACACCCACAGCGCCAGCAGCCCACTCACCAATAAAGTAACCATTTAGGACCTTTATACCAATTCTAACGACACGGCCCGTTCCGTTCCGACAAACCCCACCATTCTCTCTATCCATAACTCTTACTCATCTCATCACCTGCTTCAAGGTAGAAACATTAAAAATTCAGATTCCTCATTCAAAACCTCAACATTTTGAGTGCGCACATTCATTTTGGTTGCTTTTTCTCTATCTGTCTCTCTGTAATGACATTGCTCTGTCTCTGTCTGGTTTTTAAATTGTGAATATTCTACGAAAGTATCTAGTATCTTTCATTCGGCACTAAAAAGTTAAAAGAGGGAAGAAAAATAAAAAGCAATATGAAATGCTGCCATCACAAATTTAAGGAGACTACTTCCATTAAGAGCTGTTAGCCGTTGGCTTATGTTGTTTGTGCTATGCTTGGCTAGGTTATAGCTTATATACAGTTATAGGTGTATACAGCTTCTGATGCTGATGCTTATAGTGATGCTGATGCCACAGTTGTTGCAAGTTGCAAGGATATATTTTTAGTTCAGCCTCTTCAGGTGTATTCATGTACATATGTATATACAAGCAGAGGTGTAAATATGTATATATAAAAATGTACCTAAGAGCATGGATATTCACGTATACATATGTGTGTACTGATGTGACCTGCATTCGCAATTAGGTCCTGAACACAAATACGATAACAAAAGGATAATAACTTCAAACCGAAGAAAAGAAAGAAAACTACAATGATGATGTTGATGATGATGATGATGAGGAGGAGCAGAGAGAGAACAGTTTGAAGGTAACAAGAATCTTTGAAAGCACTTAAGTCGACCGTTTTTCCTCCAATTTCTTTTTTTTATTATTTTTCATTTGTTGTTCGACAAGAACGTGATTTTAAAAATAAAAATGAAAGAAAAAAAAAACATATTTTTCTGAGTTTCCGTTATTACTGCAAGGACATTTAACATAAAGTCCTTAAACTCATTCATGTATGCTAACACAATTATATAAAAATTAACGCGGCGTCGTTGTTTTCTTTTACAGATGTATGCAATTACACGACAAGCCAATCTGATATCACGCCTTGGGGAGTTGGAATGTTTGATCCTTTTAGTCTCCTGCATATGTCATGATCTCGATCATCCTGGCTATAATAACATTTATCAAATAAACGCACGCACAGAGCTGGCTCTCAGGTAAGGTTTGATTTGAGTTCAATCAAAAATCAAAATGAATTTCAATTTATTAATTCTATGTTTTATATTTTTGATTTTATTTTTAAGGTATAACGACATTTCACCTTTGGAAAACCATCATTGTTCAATCGCCTTCCGTTTGCTGGAACATCCGGAATGCAACATATTCAAGCACTTCAGTAGAGAAACATTTAAGTAAGTCACTTTAATTACTTTTTTATTATTACCCTAAGTTAAAAATTCCATCAGAGATGTAATTTTACATTGCAGGGTTCGTCTTAATTGTAATCACAAATTCTTAAAATTTGTTCACTTGGTCTTAATACGCGGCTTTCTTATGAGAGGTTTAAATTTTGATTTTGATAATAAATGAGTAGTTTAAGCTTATTTTTTCCTAAAAAAAATATTTCGATTTGTATTTTTTATTTAAAAAAGGTAAAATAGAAGACGATATTAGCCAAATTGCCGCAATCGTCATGGTTGCACCACCATCTCATTTTCTGGTAACTTTCGTGTCAAATTCGCACATCTGTAACTGTATGTACACGATAATACCCACGAATCTCGTCCTTAAGATATTGAATCGATTGTGGAGAAGATGCCATTGACATAATCTTTGTCTTGGCTCCAAAGAATGTCTTAAGTGATCTCGGTGGGCAATTGTGATCAAGTCTTCTAAAAATAACACGATCAGAAAACTCTTCTTGCAAAATTTCAATTGTTTAGTTACTTTTGTGACACGTGTTTCGTTCATATTACAATCTTACAATTTTAGCAAATGAAAAATATTAAACATTTATCGGGTTTTCCTAGGAACTTGACAGCTTTGATTTAATTTCCACCCTTTCACTTATTATCAAACTATCATTGTTGATGTATTCAGTAAACTCAACATTGGTAAAATCAACCAATGAGCAACTTCCGCAAATCATCAAAGTTTTCGATTGAAAATTCGGAGTCGGTAAATGCAACTTTAAGAGCTTTTTTAATGTGACGAATCCCAATTTTTGTTCAATGGGTTAGTCAATATGCAAAATAATATGAGTTATTAGTCGGGTGACATTTGGTTCATGTTTTTCCACGTCATCTACACTGTTTGGTGCCGTATGTACGCCAGTGAAGGTATTGAGCGATATTTGTATACGGCCAAGATATCGATAGTCAGGTTAGCCCTAATCGCCAGCGGCATCTTGCCTTGATTACCGAATTTTAAGATATCTACTTGGACGGCATGAGGTTTCAACAATATGGTACTGCAAGCCACACACCACACCTTGCAGTCGATTAATTGAAAAGTATAAGTTTGATAACCGTGATGCCATCTCAAAAAAAAGGGCCAGTCGGTTGCCCGCCTTGTTCGTGCGATTAAACACCTTAAGACTATCTTCTTTGAAACTACGTTAAGTCATTAGGCCGACGATTTTTGGAAACTTCACTCATACATCAAAAATTGGATCTGAAGAATCAATCGCTGCAAGCGTGTTTGCCAGTGGCCTAGTGAACGAAATCAAGTTCCATTTATAATTGTTTTTATTGTACTTCAGATGATAAACATTTTAAAATATCTAAAATAGATTGCGATTTATTTAAAACAAGGAATTATCAAGTCCTTATTGGTGAGTTCTTGTTTATTAACGTAATTCCTCTACTGCAACAGTTCGCCCAATCTAACTTTCGAATAAGTAAGAATTTCGTATCTTTTTCATATATTGCAAGTACATAATCAGCGAAGTTCCTCCGCTGCCATTGCTGGTCATCGACCGTCTTGAATTTTTCTTTTACTTACTTACTTACTTACTGACGCTACAAGCCCGGGCGGACATGGGCCTCAACCTACCTGTGTGTGCCAACTGAGTGGCGGTCTTTCTAATAAGCGCTCCCTAAAGATTGAATTCGAAGGCTTTGCTTAAATATCATTAGCTCTACATAACCCAGCCATCTAAGTCGTTGGGCTTTTATTCTTTTTACCACTTTCGTGTCGCTGTACAGCCCGTATAGTTAGTCGTTGTGTCTTCTCTTGAACTTTCTATTTATGCAGACGGGACCAAAAACCATCCGAAGAATTTTTACTCCAAGCATCTTAAGACACTCTCTTCTTTCTTAAACAAGGTCCAAGGCTTAACGCCATAAATGAGAACCGGAATAATGAGTATCTTATACATATATGCTCCAGCGAAGACTTTACTACTCAATTGTCTTCTAAGTCCAGAGAAGTAGCGATTTGCAAGACTTATTCATCGTTTCATACCAACGCTGGTGTGGTTGTCTGAATTTATAGCGGTGCCTAGGTAAGCAATGTCCCTAGCTACAGCAAAATTCTAGCTGCTTTATCGATGGCAGCGTTTACTGGGTCTTACCCTCATTGACCACTTAGCCCATCTTTTCCTCTTCCATCGCAATGCTCAAAAACGCTCCACTGGCATCACGCTTTGATCTTCCAATTATGGACCTTTCGAAGATTGGAAAATCTAGTGTTGAGTTTTGCACAATTCTTTCCAGAACTAGGTTAAAGAAGTCTCATGACAGTGCCACGCCTTGTCTTAAACCGTTTTTGATCTTGTTCGACCTTGATCCATCGTCATTCTGCACAAACGGATAAGTTTGACAGGGATGCCAAAACTAGACATTGCAGTGTAAACCTCTTCTCTATATATGCTGTTTCGATTTGAAGTTTCTGGGTTTTTTTTTTTTTCAAGATCTGCCGTTATGTGAATATTTGTTCAATAGTAGACTCTACTGGTCTGAAGCCCCGCTGATAAGGGCCTGTCAGGTTATTGACGAACGGCTTCGGACGTTGAAATAATACGGTATAAAAGGTCTTCTATGTGATGTTAAGGATGCCTCTTTATTCAATGCAATTTTGAGGGTCTCCTTTTTTATGTATTGGGCAAACTATGCTGAGATTCCAATCATCGGGCATGCTTCCTTCCGACCATATTTTGCAGATGAGTTGGTGCATGCTCCCTACCAAGTCATCGCCTGCTGCTTTGAATAGTTCGGCAGCGATGCCGTCAACTCCACCAGCTTTGTTGGACTTCAGTTTAGATATATCTATCTTCACTTCGTCATGGTTGAGTAGGCCGAATTGTTGTCCTGTGCCGCCTAGGCTGAGTGATTCTATCTCCCTTACAGCGGATTTTGATTTTTCATCGAAGTAATATTTATAATTTGGAGATGTAGTCTTTCCATGTTCTCAGCATAAACTGCAAATCTCTTGCGAGTTTTTGTTATAACTGAAGTTTAAAAAACTTCAAGTCTTTATGCAAAATACGTTGTAATGTCGTTTGTTGAATGCCTAAAGATCGTTGAGGATCGAAAAACAAGGGCTTACGTCAACATCACGCAGGTGATTTCGATACTTTATATCACTCACTTGTCCGGAAAGCTTAAGTTTCTATGGAGTTTTCAATGATTTGTTTGATATATTTTGTTGCATTTAAAGTGAAATCTTTTAAAAGGATAACTCTTTACTTGTAATAATTTATTGTGATAAGAAAAGAAGTGATTTTTAATTCACAATTTTATTCAACCCCTAGACACATATTAAAAACGGATCTTTTTATTAAATTTTCTTTGAACATTCTTAGGCATTGTTGATTTAGCTGAAAAACTATTTAATTATTATAAAAACATTGCAACAAATAATAGTATTGAATTATGTGTATGTTGCAGTTCTTGAAACATTTACTACTTTCTGATTTGGCATTAAAAATAGTTAAAAAAAGTATTTTGTTTTAATTTAGTTAAACGCACTTTAGAATAGTTTTATAAATAATTCTGTCAGTGTTTTTTTTTTAATTTTTTCCTTGGATTAACTTCAGTAAAAGATATTTTTTCTATTCTAAAATAAAAGAAAGTTTTCTTTAAAATTTGTTCACTAAATATAAATACAAAAAAGGGCGTGAAAGTAAACTTTTTTCAGAGTGCTTGACCTTTCGAAATATCCAAGGTCTTATTTTCCATTACAAAAGCAACTTCTATTTGCCAAAACACTAATTCCCAAAATAGGTACATTAAAGCTATATTAACAAACGATCTATAGGTAACTGTCTCAATTAAAAATAACTTCTCCTGAAGCATTCAGCCACAAACTAAACAAAACCTTACACCTACGCAAATACAATAATTAAGAAATGTTTGGTTCAATAAATCCTCGTGACAAACAAAAGAGGACAATAATAGAAGGTTAGAATTTTTCTTTTGATACAAATAAATCTAAGAAACGGTATGAAAACGCTTTCAGTGAAATGAATCGAAATAATTGTCCAAGATACACGTTTGCAAAAAGCATTAATCTTAATTTAGCATTGGGCCATAAGCAAAAGAAGTTAACTATCTATACTTCTGACAAATTATTTAATTAACTTCAAAAGTATGTTGAAATGTGTCCTCAAACTTTAAATGGTTACATAATATAAGTTTGAAACTTCTGCCATTATTTGTGTTCCCTTTAAATATAGTTGAAATTTTTACATATCATTTTTGTTAATATTTCGATTATTTTCAAACAATTTCTAACCAATCCTAACTATGCCACTTAGGAAAATCAAGACTTGAATCTTTCATGCACGAATATGTAACTAAAAAATAGTATTTCTCAGTGGCTTTGAATATATTTTGTTCGCATTTGTTTCACAACTATTTCTTCCTATTGTACATTCAACAAATTCTTATATATAACGTTCAATTCATGTACTCGTATTTTGAAAGCATAGCCATTTAAAGTCTTAAATCAGTCATTCGTTTTATTTTAATTAAGTTTAATAAAGTTTCATTAAAATCAACACATTTCTAAATTCATGGCCAAGGAATAACTTACACTTTGAAAATAATCAAAAAGCGTAAGTCATTTTGTATACTTTTAAATTAAAGACGAATAAAGTCTTGAAACTTTTGTTCGTATAAACAAAAAGTTAGCAGACATGGATTAAGAATAGAATTATATAAAATATTGACTACAAGCTTGAATTTTTTTGAAACATAGAGTTTATGAGACTTAGGATTGCATTAATTGGTGGTTTTTTTATCAGGGATAAAGTTGTAGGTAAATGTTACTCTAGCAGTCTTAAGCTTTTGAGTTTTTCAGGATGTCTTTGGAAACTGAATTTTAAATACTTATACAAAAAAAATCAAATGAGAACTAATAACATACACAACTTTTCAAGAAGTTCATTTATAAAGAGTGTTTTTTAGGCCTGTGATTTGCAAGAATAAATAAAACGCATATAGTTTAATGTTATAGCCAAGAATTTAGCTTTTTTATAAACATAAGGGTTTGCCATTATGTTCTAAAAATAGCCTTGAGCCGTCCCCCGAAGGTGGTTCGGATAAATTCTTGTGGAAAACAAATTTTAGATTAATTTTTGAAGCAATTGGGTTCGTAAACAACGATGTCAGAAACAACCTGCCGATTATTCTCTTACAAAGCGTCAACCGTTTCGGGTTTTACTGCGTTAGAAAAGACTTTATATTACACCACAACACAAATTTTAGCGCTGTTAAATGGCATTGGCTTGGAGATCACGTCACAGTCCCATGACTCGAGCTATTACGCTCAACAAAAGTTTACTTCGATACATTTATTATTTCATTGGATGTATGTCATGTGGGCCGTCTTGGTTGAACTAATGGTCGTTCACATCAATATCTTCTAATGCAGGAATGAAAAATCCAAAAATCGTGACTTCCCCATTGTGGCCGTTTTATTTCTTGAAGGAATATGGATTTGCCCAAAGAGCGCACCAAACACTGACTTTTTGAGAATGAAACTGCGTCTTAACACTCGCTTGTGCATTGCGATCACTCCATGTACTTACTACAATTTGATTATGAACGCACCCATTATGGATGGCCTAAGCCTTTAAACTATCATTCCGCAATATCTTTCATGAAAAGAATGAGCGCAGTTTCATTTATTGCGTTTGATAGCGGACAAACTCATTCTTCTTTACTCTGCTCCCCAGCAGCAATACCGTCTTCTGTGCTCATTTCATTACCGAATTACCGACTCTCCAATCTATTATTTCTAGTAACACCGTACTATTGTTTTAGTAATAGATTAAGTCTATTCATTAAAAAATAGCATACATCAAGTGTTTGCTATCCAGAAGGCCAACTCCAAAAAAAAACTACCAGCTTGAAGACCACACGTCTCAAAAAAAAACGGTTACTTTATTATTTTTAATTTTATTTATTTTGCATTTCCTTACATGGAAGTAGTCACTAGAGGACCACTTTTTAGGATTCAAAAGTATATTCTAAACGGGACGATTTTCAAATAATTTTAAATTTCCTAATTAACTAATCTTAATCTCTTGTATAATTACCTAAATAAAAATTGCGGAAGAGAACTGTAATCTCTCATTAAATGTTCTCTAACGCGATAAAATGTTGCACAATTTAACCTTAATTTTTGTTTTTCCTATCCGGCTATTTCAAATGAAAAACTTTTTGTTCAGCGAAATAAAATTGCAGGAGGCTAAGTGCAAGTATAAAGTATAGTATAGCATTCTGGCAGAACTCTCCATTGTTGTGCATTGTTTGCCCTTAGGAGAGGTTACTTACTTTCTGTATATACGAGCCCTTTATTTAATGATTGGACTCCGAGTGGGTGGATAAGAACAGTTGCAAAAATTGTTTATTACCACAAACTTTTGTTTCGGGTCATGTTGGAAGAAACTTGAACTAAATTAAAAATAAAAAAAGCTAAAGTTTTAAATTAAAACAAAAAACATTTACTATTCTTTCTAATAGGTACTGATTGTGGTTATTATTACAGAGAAAAGTTCATACATAAGTTCTGTGCTTAAAAATTTAAACAACGTAGTAAATGATTAGTTTTAAATAGTTGACTTTATCGAACTATGTTAAAATTTTTAAATCTGTAAAATAATACTTTATGACAATGTCTGCAAATGTAATAAAATTAAGATTTTTATAGAAGAAATAATACTTTTCCTGCACTAATATTGCAAAAGTGGCCATGATAAAGATGGTTTCCCTTGTATATAAAAGATAAAAGGTTGGTCCTAGGACACTTTCTTGCGGTACACCGTCTTCTATTTTCTTTTATTCCGGTAATTTTGGTCGATTCGTAACATATGATTTCAGTATTTCATAGTGCTTCCTTGGTTCCTATCTGAGAATAAGACAAGTATGCCACATCCGTCATTCGATGTTCTTGGTTTATCGTAGAATGCTTGTTTTTAAAGTCGAACTGATATTTTGGTATTATTATTTTCAGTAGTATTTTTTTCGAAAAATGTTGCCCAGGATTGGTATAACCTATATTGGTCTGTAAGATGTTTCTTCTATTGGTTGATTGCCTGGTTTTAATAAAACAATCACTTTTGCAATTTGTGCAATAATGTGGTACATTATTTTTGAGGCTTTTAATGCCTCAATGCAGAGTGGAAGACATATTTCATTGTGTGTGCACTTTGGTCCAATTGTAATTTAGTATGTTCAAGGCTCAAGAATTGTTTCCAGCAATTTGTGATGTGTCTGGTAATTTCTTTATTTTCTTGGTCCTTAAATGATTTCAGCTGTTCCAAATATATGTAACCTTTTAAACCTACGTACTACATTTTTTCTTCGTCCAACGTTATAACGTCTTTTGTGTCATGGCCTTAGTTTTCGATTCGTTTATTTAAAGTCCATAATTTTTACACAAGATAGTTAGTCTACAAATTTTAAATTACTAAGAACTTGTCCACATATTTAATTTTTTGTCTTCCAGTTAGTTTTTTTCTAAAATGTTTTTCAGAACTGGACTGAATAGAGGTGGTGAAAGCTGATCTCTTTGTCAAACTCCTTTGTGTGTTATTTTTGTTCATATTTTTAATCGTCTCTACAATATTTGGGTTTATGTTTTGATTTTTCAGGAAGGACCAAACCCAATTATTTTGTGTTCAACGGAGTCAAAATTCATTCCATTTTTCAAAAGCTGATTTATTATCTGTAAGTGGTCTGTTATTAAGAACCTCTTGGTTGATCGTTATCAAAGCCTTCTTTGATGCCCCTGTAAAGCGTTTTAGAGAAGAGCTTGTTAATTGTAGAACCTATAAGTTGTGTTCCTTTCCTTTTGTGTGTATTGATGCTATCGTTGTTTCTTTCCATTGTTCAGGGATTGAGTTTGTTTGCATTATTTCGTTAAATATATTTGTTAAATTGTTGGAAAGAGAGTTTTCCCATAAAACTACATTTCTGATGATATTCCAACATTTCCGGTGCATTTGTTTTCCTTCAGATCGTCTATAGCTCTTTCGATTATTTCTTTGCTGAACGTAAGAGTGTGGTCGGTATTAATTCTATGTTGTCTAGTGTATATTCTTCTATGATAATTTTGGTTGAAGTGAACGGTTTTTCAAAAATGTAGTTGCGCTTTTATTGATATCTCTTCAGTTTGATATGACGGCTTCATACTTGTAATCGATTCTTGTTTATTTTTGAAATATTCCTTAGCTTTTTTAATTAATTTTGTTTGTGTTCTTTCTAATGTTTTTATTAAATTCAAGAATATCTTTCGTTATTTTATATCTTATAATTTTTCTGAGTTCGTTAAGCTCTATGATCTTGAATGTCAGTATTCGCGTTTGACTGTTCCAAACGCTGATTGATCTTTGTCTTTGTATTTTCGTTACATGTAATTATTTTTGGAACAATTTAAGAGATAACGTAAATTTGTCGATTTCTTCTAAATTTTTTATGGTCAGCTTCTATCTTCATTCCTACTAATCTGTGATTGCTGTCAAAATGTAAAATAACTTATGTTGACCCTTTTTCTTACTTCTTTGAGCGTGACAAAAAAAAATTTACATTTTTCGTTCCTATTTTATTTTGGATTTCCAATCCATTTGCCATTTTAAGATTTTACTCTGGGGTCTTGTGCCTGAAGTCCTTTCTGACGCTATGCTGATTTCCATAAGGACTGTTGGTTAGAGGCATCTGTCGTCAGACTTTTCAAAAATGTACTTAGTAAATCATGTTTGTACTAGGTTAGGTTAGTTTAAAGTGGCTGCGACTTCATAATCCACACACCTAGGCCAAAAGAAAAGGCACATTGTGATACCACATGAATCTAGAGAGTTACTTCCCACTAGTAGAACCATTTTGAGGTTTCTATAAAGCGCAGGAGGTATTTGATATCCTTTTTGCTAAATCACTGGGATTATCAAAAGAGTATTCTACCAGATGAAGTTTGCGTCTTAGTGAAAGAGCAGGGCAAGTGCAGATTAGGTGAGAGATTGTTTCCTCTTCTTCCTCGTCCATACAGCTCCTGCAGAAGTCATTTGAGACTACACCAAGTCGTATTGCGTGTCTGCCTATAAGACAGTGTCCCGTAAAGATACCTATTAGGGAGCTTATAGGAAGTCTGCCTTGAGATAACAATTCCTTAGGACGCTTTAGGTCCAGTGAGTTTTGTGGCTGTGCATGTTGGTAAATTGTGCAACCTACACTTTGCTATCGCAAAAGCTGTTTCTTTTAGCAGAAATTTACATGTAGCTATCGGTATACCTATCTTCTCCCTTTCAGATGAAATAGGTATGACGGTTCCATTTTTAGCGAGTTCATCGGCTCTACAATTTAGTGTGATGTCTCTGTGGCCCGGCACCCAACAGAGGTGAATGTTAAACTGCTGTTCCATCTCCATAAGAGACGATCGACAATCTAGAGCCGTTAGAGATTTGGTTGAGACACCGTCAAGGGATTTGTTTTAGATTTTCCATTTGATTCCCACGAGTAGGCGAAGCAAAAGGGTGGTCTAGCTAATCCGGAGGTCGCCTGGTATCCGGATACTCCGTTAACGACTGAGCTATTTTTAGAAATTGGGCCCTTAGGGTCGTATAATACCTTAGATGCAGGCCAATTAGGAAGTTGAAAGGAAGGAAGGATGTTTTTGAAAAAGGAGAGACGAACAGCAATTAGGACATAAGCGTCCCAGGAAGGAAACAAGGTATTGAAAGACAATGATACACTATACAGTCAGGGAATAAGGAGCCATCAGTCAGCATAATAGCACAAAGCCGATGTAGGAGGGGGTAAGGATTGGGAAGGGGAGGGGCGAGTGACCTTTGGTTTCAGAATTCTTCTTGATAAATAATTCCCGAGAATCATTGACCTGCTCAGCTTCTACAACTCGACAAGTTGGACGCTCAGGTTCTAACTTATTCTGGGTTGTGTTGTTTAGGCGGTTAAAGACTGTGTTTTCATCTGGAAATCTCTTAGCTTGCCATTTCCTTCGGTTTCTTCTTTCGACAGGATATTTTATTTAAGTTTCTCTCAACTTCGAAACAGTTCAAGTAATTTCTTCCGCAGCCTGTTGCACATCAGTAATTTCAAGATGACATTGGAGGTGTCAAATATTAGTAAAATATTTTCTATTTTCGATAATGGATCGCTAAACAATTGAACAACGCTTTGAAAAAATATTTAAAATCTAACAACAAAGGTGGTGATTTAAACGTTGTCATTTTTCAAGCACTTCAGGGTATTCTGATGTTGTATAGCCTGTTCTTTATCATCGTAATACCCGCTCAGCCGAAAATATAGCTGCTGCAAGAGCAACTGTTTCTGATAATCTAAATTTACCGATTTCTCAACGTTCTCAGTGTCGAGATTTTGTGGACCTCAATTACATTTGGATTTGAATTTTCATCCTTATAAAGGTCAAAAGTACAGTTCCGAGGGAACCATTTGAATGAAGTTTGTTTTCAAACTTAATGAAAAACTCTAAACATGATGAATTCAAATTTTTATCAAAGTGTACGTTGTTTGCGTTCACCCTTCGGAACCGAAAAATTGATGAATTCAATTCTTCAAATCTTAGTCTTTTGTTAGGTATATTTAAATGTTACTTTAACTTTTATCCACTACCTGTGAATTATCAGAAAATCTCAACTAAGAAGATTATTTTTAAAACAAAAATAAATATAAAACTAATCGTTTGAGATTTATATGGTTCACTATACCCAATTTTCTTTATCCATATTATAAAATAAACCATAAATCCCCAGCCACAATCGGCGGCTTCGGTAAAGTAGTAAAGTAATTTTTGCTGTAGTCTTTGTCATTATTTTAATCTTTTTGTTCTCAATTAAATTGAATGTTAATAATTAGACAGAGATTATTCGAGCTATTTTGTTGAAAGTGTTTTTGTTTTTTTTTTTCCTCGAAATAACCAAAATCGCTTTTGGGATGATGTTTATGATAAAAGGCTTACAATTAATCCTTTTCATTCCAAATTTGTCTTGGTCTTTTATGTTAGTGTCTGTGCATTGTAGGAGTTATCGTCACTGGCATATTGCTATAACGAAACGAAATATTATACCTATACTTCCAAGGATATAAAGACAAAGTTTATTTATGGTATTTTTGCTTGGGAAAACAGTTTCAAATGAAATTATAATTTGGAACACAAATCAAACACTTTATATGGGTGTGTATAAATAGACTAGAAATGGGAATGAATACTTTTTTCTTAACTAAGCCGCTTTAAGAGAATAATGAAGCTTTTATGAACAGACAGTCAATATTATTCTTATTTTAATGAACAAAATATGAAAACTCTATTTTTTGTTTATGCGACCTTAAATATACGAGTTTTTTATAATCATAGTCAACGTGCAAGTTATTGATTTCTTCAAAGTTTGAATTTGTAAATTCTCATTAGAAAACCTTATGTTCAAAACCAAAGGATTGATTCATAAAGACAAAGAGTTAAAAAAAAACAAGTAGGAATTATAATTCAAAGATAAAAGCCATGCTACATTTTATAGTTTAACTTGGTTTAGTTTTATTGACTTAAAAATTTGAATCCTGTTCACAACTTTTTTTTGTATGTTTATCTTAAGTCTTAAAATGGTGTGGCCGAATAGCCGTCTACCAGACTGTCATTTTAATTTGTATAATAATAAAACTAGAGAAAAATAGAGCTGAAAAGCTTGCCTCTGAATTTAAAAATTTCACTGATTTTGCGAATGGTGGATCGGCCAAGAAGTGGTTTTTTTTCCAAAAAGTGGTCAATTTTACTGTAGTAAGCTCTAGATAATGATGATTCCGCTTCCTCAGTTAACTGATTGTATGTCCTGTTTCCAATTTGCATCAACAAACATTAAATTTCGAATCAAGCAAAGAAAGGTTATCTTCAGTTGATATTGAAAAAGTTGCTGAGCAATCGTTTGCCATTTTATACCACTCACCTTCTCATGCTCATCTAGAAATAATTATGTGAGTTAGCACAAGTCTCGGAATCCTGTTCTCTCCCATCTCCATAGTTTTTGCCATATAATTAAAGTGTTCCAAAAAAAAGGGGGCTTGTTCCTGTTTTTAGGTGCAGCATATAGTTAAATGTCGTACTCGGCAGCCTTAAGGAGTTTTTGATGTAAAAACGGAGGAACTTTTCCACTGTATCGAGCGACATGTATTCCCACACTTGCGCTCCGTAAAAAAGAATTGCAGTTGCAGTTTCTCGAAACACTTTGTATTGAGCAATATGTGAAACGTCATTTCTGAAATGACAGCTCCTCCACATGTTACACATTGCATACTTAGCTTCTGCTACTTTTGCTCGGAGGTGTCTATCTAGATTCAGATTCGAGGTAATCAATACACCCAGATGCTTGTACTCCTTAACTTTTTCTACGACTTCTTCTTAAAAAGTCCATTTTTCCATTCTACAGTATTTCAATCCACCGTTTCTAAATATCATTATTTTGGACTTTGAGAAATCAACTAGTAGGTTCTAGTAGGCTTTGCAGTAGCACTGAAGTTGATTTATCATCAGCTGCATTCTGTCTATAGCTTCGGCCAGGAAGTCTATATCGTCAGCATACATGAGACCAGGTATGAATTTTCCACTATACCGCCTCTCATTGATTTTGATATATCGTTAATGTATAGACTGAAGAGTAGCGCGCTTAAAACGCATTCTTGCTTAACTCCCATTGAGGTCCGAAACTCATCGGAAAGTTCTTTTCCATCCCACACTCGTGCCACGTTTTTTGTTAACATTGCTCTGATGACTGCTTTTATTTTTGAAGAGATTCTATAATATTGTAGAGCTTGTAGAAGAGAGCTTTCCTAGGAATAGATTCGAAAGCTGCCTGAAAGTCGACAAAAAAGGCATACAACTTTTTTCCATTCTTCTTGCTATTTGATCGATTCTTGAGTGATTTTTTCCGAACCCTGCTTAAAACTCAGTCAAAATGGCCTTGCTTTCAATCCAATTGATTAATCTAGTATACAATAATGAACTAAAAAGCTTTGTTGCAGAGCTTAAAAATGAAATACCTCTGTAGTTTGTTGGATCTTCAGGGTTACCTTTTTAATGAAAAAGAAAGATGATTGCTGATAGAAAATTCACAGGAGCGTTGGCCGTCTCAAAAATGTTGTTGACATTCAAAATTTTAATTTTCTATACAATGCTCAACCATTCCTGTGTGCAAGTAATGCTGTCAGGAACTGAAGGGACCTTAAGAGAACATACTGCTGCACGTTGGTTTTAAAGTTTAGAATATAAACATGGGAGGGAAAGCAGGTTGGTAAAAAATTCCACATTCTCGACGTGCGGTTAAAAAAAAAAGAATCTTTCTCTACGTCCGAAATTGAGCTCAAGGGTAAACTGATAAGCATTCCTAGAAGTGTGATTATAACGAATAAATTATTTCAGGCAATGCAACTATAGCTTATTTGGCAGAACATTGTTTGTACAAATTTTGATAAAACAAAGAAAGACTTGAAGCATTGCGGCTGTGTTCGAGCGATGTAAATATTTCGGTTATAGTTCTATCTATCCTATCATTTCCAAAGCTCATTTTTGGATTCTATCCAAAAGACTTGATTTTGGGGCACCTCCCCCAAATATGCTAGTTATATTAAAGCTAAGGACAAATGAAGGCTTTGTAGATTATAGATTATATCCAGACCAAAAAGAGTAAACCATTTCTTGCGGCTTGTCGGAGAAATCCTTAGCACATGTCGAATATGTGAACAATCTACAAGAGGTGAACTGTGATACCCATTTCAGGTGCTGATAGTTGATTAGTTTTCTCGATGCAAGTGCTGCTCATGAATAGCGGTGTCGGAAGTGGATTCTGCTTTAATGTTTGTGAAGCATTAAATTCTATACACGGTTAATAATTACCCATAACTAATGCTGTTAAGATTGGAATAGAATTTAATGAGCTTATCATGCGTTGCCGATGAAGTTCCACATCAATTGAACAAGAACGTAAATCTAGTAACGAATATGAAAAGCTGAGGGCACTATTATCAGCGAAACAATGTAAAAGATTAGAAGTTATAGATAAAGGAGACGGAGACATAACACAGCCTTGGGGAACACCAGCTTTTATTTTATAAACTTCTTGCAAACCATCCAATGCAAATTGTAGTTAACGGTTCGAAAAATAGTTTCTATTCAACAAAGAAGAGATTTATCAATAACAGCATTAAACATTTTCTATTAGAAAGCTTGATGGCAAACTCTATCAAATGCTTTTGATATTACAAGTCCAATTATCTTACAATGTAAATAATATAATCCAAAACGATGTAAAGATTTGTTCCACTGTTCGGTTGGATATAAGATCAATTCATCGTTCATTAAGATGCTCTCGTTTTCCGAGATGTGTCTTAAGATGATAATTAATCAGCTTTTCCATGACTTTGGAAAGAAAGGACGAGTCCAATTGGACGAGAGTCAAAGGGGGATTCTTCGAAATCTAGATTTAGTAGATTGCTTTATTTAATTTAGTAGTAATAATGATTACAAAGTTTACAATGTTGCTTAACTCAATCTAATTAAGGTATGGCTTAGGCCGTCACCTCAAATGACAAGTAAAATTTTTAAATTTAGAGAAAAAAATGTATAAATATTAAAAAACAATAATGTAGATAATAATAATAAAAATCATGAGCTAGGTTTAGTGTGAAAAACAAAAACAACAGAAACCGGAATTATTCAGCTATTATTTTGGCAAAAAGCGGTCAGAATCTTCCATCCTTCATTTCCGTTTAAAACAGTTGTTTTTCTATCAAAGATCATTTACTACAGTTTATATGCCGAATCCGAAAGGCTTATTTGAGAAAGCACTTTTTCATGACAAGAATTACTCCTGGAGAATTTGTCAATATTTCACAAGAGTCAGTACCCCTGAATCACTTTAGGTGGCTCAGGCAGGGATCGAACCCAAAACCTCTCGCAGTCCAACGTACTAATCATCATGCCATGGCTACTACTACTAAAGTTTATACTTCGCACTAAAACTGAGTTCATTTGTACTCGTAAAGGCCTTCCATGTGCTATTAAATGCTGTTTTTGCTAATTAAAGCTTGTTGGAAAAATGGATATCCAGCGTATTTCCACTTTTCGTTTCTGGCACAACTTCCACCAGCCTTTCGGTATATCATTATTTTTGGCTTACTCAAATTCACTGTGAGATTTCAAATCTTCAAATATTTGTCAAGATCCAAAATCATGCGGCTTAGTCTTTGGGAGCTGTCTGATAACAAGACTATAACATCAGCTCAGCATACAAGAGTACTTTAATCCTCCTTCCTTCCGGCCACTTCAAAGTACTTCATTCAGGTTATCAAGAAACAGGATAAGCAAAAGGGTACTTAGCACACAGCCCTGTCTTACTCTCATTGTTGTTGCAAACCATTCTGCCAGATGCTTGCCTTTCCATATCGCAGATTTTATGTCCAAGTATAAGAGCTTAACATTAAGCATTTTTGCTGACATTCCCATGGATGAAAGTTTGTAGATAAGTGACCTTCTATCGATAGAATCAAAAGCGGTTTTGAAGTCTACATAAAAAGTATACAGTTTTCTATGTTCAACCTGAAACGACTGTGCAAAATTCATAAGGGTGAAAATTTGCTCAATTTTTTAATGATTTTGTCTAAAACCAGTCTACAAATCACTTCGAAGGTTCTCATTTTCGACCCATGCTGCGAGTCTTGCGTACAGTACTTTTGCGAAAATATTCAATGAACAATTCAGGATGGAAATACCTCTCTAATTCTCTACTGAATCCAAATCACCTTTTTTATGTAGTGGAGATAGAATCGCTTTTCGGAAATCTTGTGGAAAAATGTTTTTATTAAATGTTTTACTGAATGAATGCACCATCTTTAAATTTAAACGAGAATGGCTGAAAACCAACTTTCGAGTAAACCAATTCATTCTTAAGTTATATTTGCTCAAAACTAAGGTTTTCATCACAACAGGGATTGGACTTTTTTGTAGTCTCTTAAAATTATTTAGGGCTTTTTTTCAGTCCTCTTAAGAACCTTTTAATTGGGTCATTTCAAATATTTATCAGGCACATGCATATTTTGAAAACTGATGTCTACCCTAGAAAGCTATTTCAGGGTATTAAAATTCAAATAATATCACAAATCATCTGTCTATTAAATAATAAGACCTTTTAAAAATCGCATTAAACTTTTGCACTCACAGCTTAATTTATCAATTTTCCAATAATGTTGTTTTTGAAAGAACAAAATGAAACATAAAACATTTTCACCACTCAACCAGCAAACTCTTTAATTAACATAGTTAAAGGAAACTTTTTCAAAACGGAAAACTTCTTAAATATAACTTTTATCTACCAAGAAAAATGTTATTTATCTTTTTATGTACATAGAAAAAAGAAAATAAGGAACAAATTTTGAACGAGAACCGATCAAAGCATCTTGTCGTGCCAAAACCACAGTTGAACTTATATAGGAAAAAATAAACTGACAAGGATCCGCTCGTTTTGTGCACTATAACTTATACATCCTTGTCTTTTACCAATTTTTCACGAATGATAGGTTTATAGTTGATGACGATGATGATGGCCAAGTTAAAATGAGAAAAGTAAGTTTTCTCAATTTACAACGCCATCTTTAGCTTAGTTTTCTCTTCTGTTTTCTGTTTCTGTTTTCTGAATAGTAAGGGTTAGGGTTTCGTTCCCGAGGCCATTTTTCTCTTTTTACTCATAGTAGTGGTGAGTGGGTGTAAAAAATTAAAACATTCCTTTGGAACATTGGAGTTTTTCTCTCAAGGTCATAATTTCTGCCGCTATGGGTGCGTTTAAATATTTTTCCATATACTGAGCTGTGCATCTCTTTCCATATTGCCCCAGACCGGAAGGTTATCATCGTTTTACAGAAATATTTTAATTTAATCTTGGGCAAAAGGAAAGCGAGCCAGAGTGTCGTTAAAGTTTTCTAATTGGACTTTTATTTGTGTTGGATGGTTGGACAAACGAAAGCGAATTGTCGAGTCGCGTATCGTATAGGGACTAGCTGTGTTGACATAGACTGACTGGCAACATAGAAACGTATTTCGATAGAGAGTAGGTATACGAGTATAATATCTAAAAAACAGTGACCTTATAGCCTTTAGCGAAATCACTTTACGTTTACAGAAACATTTCTGGAAAAGTAATTAAAAAGTAACACCGTTGGGAAATCATTTTTAAAGGATTTTTTTCTGTTTCTGTTCTGTTTGTTTTTATGTTGTAATGTCCGTTTTTATATTCCAATGAATTTAGTTTATTTGTAAATAAAATAATAGGAAAATGCAGCATCTGTCAACAAAACTTTATCTAAAAAAAAATTATGACTTGACTCAGAAAAAGTTATAATTGTTATAGATTTTATATTGTTGTTAGAATATTCTTTTAAAAGATTAAATCTGCAAAAAAAAGGTTACGTATCAGTTTTGAAGATACTTTAGGTTTAACATAACGGACAATTTAGCACTGAAAGTGCTTACTTGAAAATACATCTGTTATGTGAAAACTGCTATGATATAAGCAGACCCTGTTATAAATAACCTTACATTGTCGAAGCTTTGTGTTGCATACTCTAAAGATGTCACAATGATTAACTTTTACATTTCATTTTGTGGTTCGTCGAAAATTTTATTTTAAACTGACTGACGCTAAAGACTTTTTGCCGCCCATTATAATAGCGGGTATTTCAATAATTACAACAAAATTTTTGTAAACAAAACGCAAACCATTTAAGATATTCCAAGTCAACTTGAAGTACAATTTTGAATGGAACTCGAGACTATGTTCATATAGCCACCGTGACACGTTTGCACGTTGGTCTAAGGCCAAACAGATTTTTGCATAAAATCGGTAAGTCCTCACGAAATTTGGTCGATAGTATATTTGTCGTTTAAGTAGTTTTTTCCCGAAGAGCGTATTCTATAATCTACTGTAAATCATGCGGTTTAGTGAGCTTTTGTCTTGTTCCGTGTATTGTTCTCTTGAGGCTTCATCTAGACGAACTATTAAGCGATATAAAGTTGGCTTCCAAGAGGCAAGGTTACTATAGTTTTGGTCAACATCCACCTGCTCGGCTAGTTTTATCTAGTCTTTAAACCATCCACTTGGATTGTTTGCAACACTACTTTCTTTGAAAGACGATAACATGCAATATCGAGAGCTTTGAGGATGTAACTGACCTGCAGCTTGAGTGTTTTTATAAATAAAGGCGATATACCCGTTTCCAGCATGATCATGTAGATGTAGTTTGGCTTACTCGAAGGAAGGTGGAAAATCCGTTTTATGTAAAATCTGAGCAGTTTTTCCACTTGTTTATATTTCCGACCTCCCAAAGTTTGTGCCGCATAAAACATAACTGATTCCGATACAGCTTCGAAGCCCCTTGAGTGCATAATTTCCTTATTATTAAAGCATAGTTTCCATGATACGTTAATAGCTGTTTTCGCCTTAACAAGTTTGGCAGTGAGATGCTTTCCATGCTCAAGTTCTTAGTAAAGAAGACTACTACTTGTATTCTTTCACCAATTTTACTCTTTCACTATTATAGTGCCATTGCTCACTTGCACCCGATTTTCAACCGCCATTCTTAAAAACCATCACTTTGGATTTATTTAAGTTTAGCTGAAGGGACTGCGAAGTATACGTGAGCAGAACAATGTCGTCCGCGAAAAGAAGCGCTTTCATGTTAACGCCTGCGTACTCGATTCCTGCTGGTAATGCTTCGACTATATCATCAATGAAGGGTGCAAACAAGCTTGGACTGAGTGCACAGCCCTGTCTTACTCCTCATTTCGTTTGGAACAATTCCGATAAGCATTTGCCATTCCACACTGATGCTTTGGTAGTCTTGTATAAATTTTGAAATACTGTACCGTACTTAAGCCACATTCCTACCGGGAAAAGCTTGTAAAACAGGGCATTGCTAATCTAATCTTATATGACGAGTTCATAAAAGAGATTCCTCTAAAGTTTTCCGGAACTTCAGTGCAACCCTTCTTGTGGATTGGGAAAATCAATGCATTGCTGAACTGATTTGAGATGGTTCCTTCCTCAAAGATCTGGTTGAATAGAGATACAAGAGGAGTATCTGTACCATTCTGCGGGTATACCATGTAAGCCCGCAGTCTTTCGATCCTTTTCGTTGTTTTTCTAAACACTTTTTAATTTGAAATTGGAAAATCTAAAATATTAGGTATTTTTGAAGCCAGGTATGTCATACTGATTCAAAAACTTATTTAACGCATCTCGGTTTAGCAATTGCTTGAAATATGTTTGCAGTATATTTGAATTAAGATCCAGGCTAATAGTTTATTTTGTTCCATTAAGTTTTCGGACCAGGTTACTAAACTCAGATGACTTGTTACACTTTGCAAGCTGATGTGCTTGCGCTTCCGAATAGTCTTTTTCTCGGCAGAGAAGTTTATAATTCTGATTATACTCCATTTAACGGTCTTTTGAAAAATTTGTATTATACTGAGGCCACATATTTCGGACAAAACGGCTGATATTTTACGTTCAATGTTGGCTCAGAGCTTTTCCAACGTCGCTCGGTCGTTGTCTTGTTGGCTTAAACCAGTGACTTAACGTATTCCCAAAGTAAATAGTCTAGAGGTGTTAAATCACAGTTACGATCGTTATTGTCGACGTAACATTATGGCTCAGTAACGGCAACAGGATGGAGCAATGGCACTATGCGGCGCCTAATGGGTGCGTTTGGTAAAGACAACACTGTTCCAAAACCCCAATTTAGGAAAAACTTCCAGGTATCCATTCCATCCAGAGATAAATGAGAAGACAAAAACTTCTGGATGACAAAAGTATTATTTTATACAGATGGATCCAAGACAAATGAGAGAGTTGGTAGTGGTGTGTACGCAAAAAAGCTTAAACTAAGCAAAAAGTGATATCAACTTCTGATATCCGCATCTTCTCTGACAGTCAGGCTGCTATTAAATCTCTTGACGGTGTCTCAACCAAATCTCAAATGACCCTCGATTGTCGATCGTGACTTATGGAGATGGCGCACCTCACCTCTGTTGGGTGCCCGGCCACAGAAACATCACAGGAAACTGTAGAGCCGATGAACTCGCTAAAAATGGAACCGTCATACTAATTTCAAAAGCAGAAGATAGGTATACCGTTAGCTACATGTAAACTTCTGCTAAAAGAAACAGCTCTTATGATAACAAACTCTAGGTTGCACAATTTACCAACGTGCGCAGCCACAAAACTCATATGGCCTTCACTGGACCTAAAGTGCTCCCAAGATTTGTTATCTCAAAGCTGACTTCATATTATCTCCCTAATAGGTGTCGTTACGGGATACTGTCTTATAAGCAGACACGCAATACGACTTGTTGTAGCCTCAAACGACTTCTGCAGGAGTTGTATGGATGGAGAAGAATAGGAAACAATCTCTCACCTTCTCTGCACTTGCCCTGCTCTTTCACTAAGACGCAGACTTCATCTGGGAGACTTCCTTTTGATAATCCCAGTGAACTAGCTAAAAAGGATATCAAATATCTTATTTGCTTTATAAAAAGCTCAAAATGGCTCGACTAGTAAGAAGTAATTCTCTAGATTCATGTGGTATCACAATGGGCCTTTTCCATTAGGCTAAGTGTGTGGATTCTGTATCTGCTGCCACTTTAACCTAACCTTACCTAGGAGACAGTTTTTGCTCTGAATGTGTTTGAACTGGAACGGAAAATCAGTTAAAAACAAGAGAACCTCGAGTTATACGTTGCATAGTTCTGTGTCACTGCATTTTCCCTTTCCCATTTTTATCAATACAAGCATTGATGTGCAAATCCCTTAATGTCCAATTAACAATTCCATAAAGTATTTTGCTTGATTAAGTTAAGGCTCCAGTGCGATTTTTCTTCCTTTTGTTGTAACAATTCCAAAAGTTGTGGAACTTTATAGGAAAATAATATTGGTCATTTCTTCATTTAGCGTATTAGAGTTTTTTTCGCATTGGGAATGTATATTGTGGCGTATACGCACTATTTTGTCTTTCAAATCAAATAACTTATATTTCAATGGAATAAATGCGCTCCAATTTATAAATCTATTTAAATGCAATCAGTGCCTTTACCTCCTCGAATATATGTTTTCAGGCACCGCCTTCTCCTAGAAATTGACTCTTCTTCCAAGACTAAAAAACTTTATCATGAAAAAGTTTTACGAAGACAAAATTTTGGCGCCCCCTGCGTTCAAACTTTTGAATTGTTTTTTACCAAAATGTTATATACCACTGCGAGTGTTTTGTCCGTCACATTTTTTGCTAGTAGCAGATGAAGCCTTGATTTGTCATGTCTTATGTTAAGCTATATTAATAATTTCCAATACTAACTTTAGGCATGAGTGGTTTATGGACTAGCAGTAATTTGTTTTATTTGAAGTTTACGATACAATTTATTTGTACGCTTATTATAATTGGTCAAAAAGCTTTCGATATTCTTAGCAACCGTGTCGCTGTACACTATACTGAGGTACAATTTTGTATCTTAAATTCACAAAATAAAATTCCCTCAAAATGAATGAATGTGACTTTATCCATTAATACAGCCTGTTCATTGAAATTCCCACTTTTCTTGGAAAATTTTGTTAAATATTGTCAAATATATTGTACTCTTTTAATCGTAACTTTCTCTATCAGTTTAAAGAATTCTTGTTAATCAAAAGTCAACTTTATTTAAAATTGTTTATTTCCTTCAAAGAGTACCCCATAAAATGTGAAACTGAAAATTATATTTTTAACCATAATTCTCGTAGTTTTATGCAATATTTTTAAGAGTAAATATAATTCTATGAAAAGGCTTCTTATCACTTAGCTTATATGGCAATTTGTCATGCTAACTTTCTTACTGATGCCAATGCCAATAAATATCCTAAAGAGACTTTATATAAAATATTACTTAAAAAAGCAAATTTATGATATGAAAAGTATACAACGACTTTTATTTGATAACACTCTTTATGAAAATATATAAAAAGAGTTGATGCATAGGATGGTAGGTAGTAAACATTTATCATATGTCTTCAACATAAATTTATGTAAATGGAGGAGAAGAAAAGTTCCAACAGGAGCAGAAGTATAGGAGGGTATGTAACACATACGCGAAATACTCGTATGTGTTACTTTTTCTTCATCACGACATCCTTCTTATTTTTCATTGCTCTTTTAAAAAAAGTTTATGTTTTTCTGAAAGTTTTCTTATTTTTTAAACAAACATCCAACTAAACTTTAAGTGTCACCTACATACATGCATGACTGTAAAAATACCATCGTAAAACTTATAATCGAACTCTAACATAAGCTTCGTGAAGTCCTTTTGCAACTTTTATGTTTATACAAACTCTTAAGAATTTGAGTTTCGACATCAGAGTATATAGTGGAGCTATAGTTTGTTTGTTTTTAACTGCATGTATCTACAGTTGTGGTCATATGATTAAACCACTTAAACAAACATTTGTTTGCAATATGTATTTCTGTATCAACTTAGATTATATTTCTTTTACGATGTGTAACCACTGTTATCTCTTTAGAAAACCCGCAGATGTTGAACTTTTTTCACATTATTTGTTTCTTTATTTTTAGTGCGTAATTTAATTAAATAGGTAAATGATAAAATCTCAAGTCCATGCGTCAGAAAAATTATCTGGAAATGCTTTAAAAAATTTATTTAATTTAAAAATAAGTCGTTGATTATTCTGTGGGCTATGATAGAAACGCAACTTATAAAGGGTGCTTTCTTAAAAGCTATGGGAAAGTTTTTCAAAACAAAAAAAAGCACATACAATTCAGAAAAATTCATAAAATCTTTATTTGAATCGATAGTATAGTCCATATAATTTAATGTTTGAAGATTATTTCATCCAAATGTTGACCGGTCCCGAACATGAAATAAAACGTCCACCGAACGTTCAATAAGTCCATTGTTGCGCCTGCTGTGCGGCATGTGGCACCGTCTTGTTGAAGCCACATGTCATGCAAGTCAAGCTCATGCATTTTGGTCAACAAAAAGATGGATATCATCTCACGGTAGCGCTCACCATTCACAGTTACGTTAAAATTCGAAAAAGAACGGTAAAATGATGCCATCAGCCCATAAACCGCACCAAACTGTGACTTTTTCTGGATGCATTGGTAGCTCTTGCAATGCTTCTGGCTGATATTCACTCCAAAATCGACAATTCTGATTATTTACGTACCCATTGAGCCAAAACTTCGTCACTGAACACAATTTTTCGGTAAAAAACGCGCGATGAACTTTTTTAACAGAGCACGCATTTTGATAAAAAAAAAATTAATAATTTGCAAGCGTTGCCCGTTTGTAAGACGATTCATGGTTAAATTATAGACCAAACTGAAGATGTTTGACAGCGAAACAAAACTCGAAAAGTGCGTCAGCTGCTTAAACCAGTGTTTCCAAAAACATAATAGCTAAAAAATCACCCTTTATTATGAAATAATGGAACAACCGAAGCTGCATATACTCAATTTCTTTGATTATAGAAAATTATTAGATTTAGCTAAACGGATCTTTTGTAGAAGTTGGTACAAATAAGAGAAGATGGAGTTCCATGTAAAAACCATTACAAGGTGATTTAGCAAAAATATCCCGAAATGACGATATTTTAGATGTACACCAGAAATTTTGAATCAAAATTTGAGCCGAAGAAATCGTGTTTGAAACTGTTTTCACAGGATCCTGTTTTTAGAATTTGATCATTTAAGATCAAAGTATTTGGAAATCATGAAAGACCAAACACTCTTAGCCGTGGGTCCTCTCCATCTTTGACATTACTCGCAAAAGGAATGATTGCATGTTGTAACTTACTAGGCCCTGGTTTTCTACAAGCGATTGGGCCACCAATTTTTGTAAAGACTCAAAGCAGTGCACTTTTACTGTCAAATCCTGGTTTTAATTTAATTCTATATTTAAGTCTTGATTTCAAGCCATGGACAACTTCTTTATGTATTATCAAGAAGGAAGTTACGCCCCTTAAAACCGAATATTAATACCAAAAAAAGAATGAAATTACGTGAAAAAAGTAGTTTAAATATTTATTTTCCAATGTTAACTTAATGTTAACTATTAGAAAGATAACTTAAATTTCAGTGGCATAATTATATAACCAAAACTGTATGTATGTTTGTTAACATACCCATATGTGTACTGGTAGTGTAGGTATAAAGTTTTTCAAAACATAAACTATTCGCCTTTTGTTATACTTTTCTATTATCGAGGATTGAAACAAGGACAATGAAGGTGATGAATGCATTCGGGAACGGGACGTGAATTGCAAAGAACGCCGCGAGAATAAGGATGTACAAGTTTTCATTAGAACTTTGTGCTGATGTTTTGTATTTTCTATTTCTTTCTCTATGTATGCGGTTCTCCGTTTTTATTTTCTACCTTGCGTTTGATACATTGCACAATTTATTTGGATGCGGTCGCAGTTTTTATAGAATGGGATGTCCTGGGAAAGGAGAAAGTAAACACACACGTCACAATGACACAGAACTGCTATCAGTCGTTGCCATTACTCATATTACAGTTTGGAGAACGTAATTCATTTTCTTCATCGTCTTTGCTGGTTATTTTTACTATACAAAAGTTTATCCTTGTATGCGGCAGGATAATGATGATGAGAAGGAGATGAGAATGACGACGACGACGAAGATGATAATGATGATAAGGGAGGCAGAAAAGGGTTAGTTTATAGTTTGTTTTGGTCGCTTCTGATACCGAACAACGCCCTCTGTTGCCCTTGTTATGTATGAACAATGAGTGAGCTAACATGTTGTCCTATCTATGCCTTCCTATGTCCCTATTTCTATTTGGTTTAATATGTTGTATTGCTATAGAAAGGATGGGCAGTTTTGTTTGAACTAGAGAAGGACTCTTTTTAGTAAAACAGGAACATATTCGAGAATATGAGAAAAAGTTTCCTTTTGATAAGAGAACAGTAATTTAAGTAAAATCAAAAACTAATTAGATAACTTTTATATGGATTGGCTTTTATTTTATCTTTACTTTTACATGTGTCATAAGTCCTCATCGTTCAATAATGCAATTACATTTTTGAAGGTTATGACGACCTTAGTATTAGAATTAATATATATTGATTAAAATTTGAGAGTCAATAATTTGGCAACCTGTTGGCTTTCAAAAACTCTAAATATGAGGTTGGAATACTAGCCTTATATTGATGCACGTTTGAATCATAAAGGTGAATGAATTTAAAGTCCTAATCTTTATTTTGTTAGACGATATTCAAATATAAAGAGTTTCTAAATAACAGGCTTCATTATTTATTTAAAAAAGCCAATTGTTATTTATTTCAATGTCAGTAACAAATTAAATCTTTTAACCAAAGATCACCACTACTACGGTTTCCACTTTCATGAAATTTCTCATGGCCAACAAATTTGCGGCTGTATTCTTCTATAAGTTCACAAATTCCATCTTTTAGGCTTTGAATCGATTTTAGATCATTGGCATTGCGCTTATGCATGCCTTAAAAAAAAGTCTAAACTCCAATTTCTTGATATACATTCGAGTAGCTTTAGCTCATTTCTTCATGAAGTTCTTAAGCGTAAAAATTTTGAAGGTCTACGATATTAACAATTGGTTTAGTAAATTTTTTTATTCTGTAAACTATTTAATGATCAGGTAATATTATTTTAGTAAACTTCAAGTGGACCGTCACTGGTAATAATAAATTGTTAGGAAATACAAGTCCCGCTCTCAAGAACTTTCAGCTTAGCAAAATACACATTATATGTCCATGTATGTATACATATTTTATATAGGTTTTAGTGTTAAGCTTCTGAGCCATGGGCAATGTGACAAGAAATACATAGCCTCAAATTTCAAACGCTATGTCCATGAACATTATAATTAGACATGTAAATGCTTAGGTAGACATTTTGTTTGTATACAAAAGTCTAATTTATGTTTTTCTTTTACCAAGAAGCCATTATGTGTGTTTTCATATTTTGTATTGAAAAAAGATATAAAAGTTTTAATGAACATTATATCGCAGGATTTAACTCTCTCCACACTTACTGTCTTCCCACTCACGGAAGCGACCTCTTTAGCCTCCCCACATAAGGTCCATAGAGCCTGTGTTAATATTATGTTATAAAAGCCAAAGTTTAAGTTACTAGCACTCTGAAATGTATAAGAACCAAATAAGCAAAATATTTTAAAAACAACCGACATTGCTTCAAATTAAAATATGCATTAAAACTAATTTCAATCCACAGTTTATTTAATAAACTGAAATCAATTAAAAAATTATATTTTTCACTTTATTTAAACTAAAAAATATTCAATGTTAGTAATTGATAGAATGTCAGAAATGTATTTCAAATAATTCTACCGAGTTCTATGAAACTATTCGTTAGAACCAAGGAAATTTAAATATTTTTAGAACCAAATTTTAAAAGTAAACTAAAATTTATTAGATCAATTTTAACTGGATTTAAGAACTTTGTCAAGGAATTGACTACTAAGGCGTAAAACCAAATTTAGGTGGAAATGATATATTTCAATTCCGGCCATAATTAATTACTTAACTTGTAACACCACCATCATTTTCCAATAAGTAAGGTCCAATCACATCAATAACCCAAACGCTGACACGGTGAGGATATAGAGCCTTTCAGCAATCATTCTTGAATTTTCCGAGTCTTAAATATGAAAATTCTGTTTATTAACAATCTTCTCCGGTGAAAGGACCCATTCAGCAACCAAAGGACATTACTGGTGTTCAATCTGCTTGAGTTTTTGTGTTAGCTGATCTCTAAAAGCCTTGAGTTATTTGCCTTAAGAAACGGTGTAATGTATTTCGTAGTATGCCTAATTCAAAGGTGGATGAAAAATCATCAAACCTGCAGTTTTGTCAACTCAATGGGCTTCTGCAACAACATTTTTGTTGTTTTTTAATGACACACATCGTTTCGATTCTTGACATCAACGACGACCTAAAAATGCTTAGTGAATGTTCAACGTTTTTTATAATTTCAGTAAGTTCTTAAAGCGCTTATTATTCCATTTTAAAAAAGAGGCTGGGATGCCGCCCACACTGATAACTTCCCATCCTGTTTGTCGATTTCTTAAAAGTTTGTATTTCTTATATAAACAAATACAAATTGGATGAACGAAATAAATTTGAAGTCAATTCCTTTTATTGTTCACATGATATCGAGAACCGAACATCATTTTTACCAAATGTTCGTACCTACTTTTTTATTAAAAAACGGACAGTTGGATTTTTATCAAACATCGACTGAATGTCGAAAACAATAATTTATGTCAGATAAAATAAGTTTGAAACCAATACAGTGGAACTTCCTTAAGTTGAACTCTCGAAATGAATGAAAAAAATTCGAGTCATAGAAACTTTGATTTAAAGAAATGGGACAAAAGTTAGTTTAATTTTTTGTATTTTATTAAATGGAATATGATTTAAGAAACAAAATGGTTTGTGATTAACAGAAGCTTAAAAAAATCAGTAATCATTCGTTGGCGTTTTTTTTTTCATTTATATTTCTATCATTCATAATTAAAAAAAAAAATCACTATCGTTAATTACGTTGAAAAAACGGTCTGGCGTGTTGTTTTAATGTACGAAGAGCGTCACGTATTATTTCCAAGGTTTCATGAACCCCAGCTTGTTTCGGCTGCACAGTTAAGCCTTCACCTGGGTCTGCATCAGATGCAACCGAAAGTAAAATTTCTTCATCAGACTGCCAGTGACAAACAATAATTTCACTATGCAAGTTAATGTACTCTGGAAGGTAATATTTTATGTCTTGTGTATTTTGTATACGCGAAAAATCCTCTTGCATTTCTCTGAACTCATTAAGGGCACACTAAAACCTGATTGAATTTCTCTTAGCTCTGCCAAACTTAAATCGTCTTCTCATCCCAATAAGAAAGTTTGCCAAATCCAGCTTTTATAATTGAATTTCGAATTGTGGAGCTCCTTACATCACAGTTTCATGACATTGAAACATTTTTTATGAAGTCCAGTGAGGCAATTTTTGAACTAACATTCCCCTCCTCTAGCGAGGCTGGCTTCCGTAAACCATTTGGAGACAGTCTTGTCAATACGATTAGAGTTTCGAGCTTTTTTTCTCATTGAAGTTTTTTCGTTTCGTGAAGATTCAGCATTTTTTTTGTTTTCTCTCTGTTTTTAAATATTGTGAAAAGTGTACTTTGCGATAACCCATATTTTATGGCTACATTTTCTTTTTGACACCACTCTCAACTTCAATTTTGACTTTCAGCTTTTGTACAAAATAAAAATGCTTTAATTTTCTTTGCTGACATTTTAAATTCGTGAATTGCTGCTTTTCCAACTAAAAAAAATAAACAAAACTAGAAACTTTAGTTCATAAAAACTAGTTCACCCGTTCAAACCCGAAGTTCAAATGAAAAACATACAAACTCAGAATAGCCATCCCTCTTCTTTAAACAAAACAACAGAAATTAATCACAGTTGATTCAACTATTTTCAAAAAATTGAAACAAAAGGGGGTTTCCAAAATAAGAGCAAATAATTTAGAATATATTTACTGAACAAACGTCTAAAATAATGATAGTAGCCTTAGTAAATTTCGAAAAAGAGGTTAAATAAAATGTGATTTCCCTAATAGGAGAAAAAGTTCGAGTTAAAGAGACTATTTGGCATCAAACAGAATCTAAAAATTTCGATTTATAGAGACATTCGACTTACAGAAATTCGAATTATGGAGGGCAGAATTCATGAAAATAAGGTTGAAAAATCAAAGGTCCCAATAAAATTTTGAGTTGTAGAGAAATTCAACTTAAGGAAGTTCGAGCTATGGAAGTTCGACTGTATTTTTAATTTTTGATAAGACATTTCAATCATAAATCAATTTTTACGAACTTTTAGAAATGTTTTTTTTTGGTTTTTATTTTTTGTTAAAAAACGTTCCATTCGATTTTTCAAAAAATTTTATCGAAGTTTTGAAAAGATATTTAAGTCGAAAGTCGGTTTTTACCTACTTTTGTAAATTTTTGTTAGGTTTTTAATATTTTGTAAATTCGATTTTTCTCAAAATGGTATACTCAATTTTGATAACAATATGATTAAAAAAAATTAATTTAAAGCTTATGTCTCGAAAGTTTTTAAAAGTTATTTGAGTCGAAAATACATTTTTACTAACTTTTATTAATTTTTTTTAGGTTTTTATTTTTTGTAAAAAAACCTTAAATTCGATTTTTTCCAAAATTTTACCGAATGTTGAAAACAATATTGCTTATAAGATGAAATAAGTTGAAAGCCATAATCGCAAATTTTTGAAAAGATATTTAAGTCGAAACTCAATTACTACCAATTTTGAGTATTGTTTTTTTTTTAGGTTTTTATTTATTTTATTTCTTTAACTCGGACTTAAATCCAACTCGTTGAATTTTTTTTCCACGCTAAGTAATTCTTGGAGAAATTTTATTTTTAAACATGGCTTACGTTCTCGGCAACTTCCAATAACATACAAGCATCAGAAATGCTCTAAATGTAATGTTATGAAAGCAGTGAAATTTTTGGAGAGACTGTCAATTGTTAGTTTTGTTCAAAAAAAAATCAAATTCTGCTGTTGAACTTGATCAAACTATATTGCATCGAATTCCCTTTTAAAATTAATTAAAAAGCTTCTTATTCTTAAACGTCTTATTCTTTTTATATTTTATTGTATGCTGTCCTAAAAAAACAGACTGTGTCTTGAATGCAACTAAGTAATTATTATATCTTTCTACTTAAGTCTAGCAAAACTTATTTAATTTTTAAACCATATTTGAGAAATATGCATATTTTTGTTGTTATTCCTCTTAAGTTTATTTAAGTCTTTGTAACTAATTTTTGACTCAAGTCCTTTTTTCCTAACGTCAAAGAACTTTAAGAGAAACATTCTTAAATAAATAAAATCGCAATCATTGTTATGACAAATAAATACTCAATTTTAGTAAACCCAAGGTGTTTTTTATTTTGAAGATTCAAATCTATAAAATATTAAACGATAAAAATTCAAAGGTATAACTAAGTTTGGCTCCTTCCATTAGGTAGCCGTCAAAAACACAACAAACAAATATATCCTTTATTTAGTTTCACTGCCTGGATAAATGTTAACGGTCAATATACAAGGCCATTTTTCCTTGACACATAAAGAATTTATGGAGGAATTATTTTTGGCATAATAAATTATATAACTTTTATACATTTTCGTCATGATATTTAATGGGTTTTTATTGCTTTTTTTTTTTTTACAGTGTCATCCGTGAGGGAATCATTCGTTGTATTTTAGCGACAGATATGGCCCGCCACAATGAGATTCTTGACCAATTCAAGGAGGTCACACCTACATTTGATTACTCGAATAGATCACATGTTAACTTAGTAAGTGTCTGAAAAGTTTATGAAGTGCAATATGGACTACATTATTCTATGTATAGCTCTGTATGATTCTGATCAAAGTCGCAGACATCTCGAATGAAGCTCGTCCTATGGACGTAGCTGAACCGTGGTTGGATCGCCTTTTGCAAGAGTTTTTCGCTCAAAGTGCCGCAGAGAAGTCAGAAGGACTGCCTGTGACACCTTTCATGGATCCTGATAAGGTTAGCAAACCAGGCTCTCAAGTTCGATTCATCGGTCTAGTATTACTGCCATTATTTGAAGCTCTCGGCGATTTGGTGCCTGAGCTTACAGAACTGATTATAATTCCAGTCCGCAATGCATTGGATTACTATAAGTAAATACGAGTAGTTTTGAAGTTTTCTGAATTTTTCTATTAATTTCTTCGATATGAAAATTTTTCTTCCTCTTTTTCTTTTTGTAAATTGTTCTTTTTCAGACACTTAAATGATGCTCAAAACAAATCACGCAAATCTCTCGCTGAGACCGCCGAAAACACTAGCTCCGATGGAGGCGGTGTATCCCCACAGCTGCCACGTTCCCAATCGGGTATTAGTGTTAAGTCAAGACGTAGTATACCATCGCAAAAGTCCGCCTCCCGGAATTCTGTGGATGAGCCCACCTGCATTGCTGCAGAACTGCACGACTTACCCGAGGGCAGTGAGAGTGGTGATTCTGAGACCGCAACGGAAGTTGATGTGAGTATAAATAATAATTTATTTTTTAATATTGCATTTTGGACGTATACGATGCGATGATGCGGCGCGGCGCGGTGCAGCGGATACAAAAGAGATTATAATTAATATAGCGTCATCGTTGTGGCTACCTTCACCAAAGCTAAAAACATTTTTACAAAACAGAAAAATACAATCCTTTTTCCGTGTAAATCCTGAGTTCAGTGGAGGAGTTTGAAATGAAAAAGCATAGCTGCGCCTTTTGGACTTTTGAAATCAATGTGGCTTTTGGTTGAAGTGATATTGGACTTTAAGCATAGGAGCACAAATATATAGCAAGCTTTATACGATATTCGAATAGTTACCCACTGAAGTTGGCTTTTTCGTTTTTGAAATCTTATAATTTGATACTAAAAGTCCGTTTTTATGATGTTGACAACTACAATGACAACAAGAAGTTGAAATAGCAAATAATTCTACTCATACACAGAACTGAATTGTAATCAGCCCAAAATAATAACCAAAAAGGTTGTTTTAAAGGTTAAAATGAAACATAGCGTTTCCCCCAACACTTTGAACCATATTAGTATCTTGCCTATCTTCTGGAAATTAACATTAGTTATCTTCACTTATTATTAAACGAAGTTTTTGGAAAATACGTTTTTAGTTTATTAATTTTAAAATTTTTCTGTTTAAACTTTAAGATTGCCCGTTTTCAGTATTAAGTTTATACTTGTACGGAATTATATTTCAAAAACTTAAAACATTTTTTTTGGTTTGTTACAAAAACAAGAATTATTCTAGAACCGTTTTGCCTTTTTCTGTAAAAAAAAAACGTTAAAGCATTAATGGTTCAGCATTTCTACAAGATTTATGTGAGACAGCTGAAATCTAAAAACTTATGAAGATTTGTTCAAAATTTCATGAATTGCTTTAAATATTTCAACGACTTTAAAAAAATATTATATCAATAATCTTATAGAAAAAATTTGAAAAACCTTAGAAAAAATGCATAACCTTGTTCATTTCTAGATCTTTTCTTTTATCATTCATTAAATCCGGTACTGGAATTTTATATATTCAGTAAACCTTACTGCGTTTTATAATTAATTTCGAGCTAATTCATCGCCAGATGTCTCTTCGAAAGAGATTAAAAAATATATATTATGTATATGCAATATTTTTCACTGACTTTATCCCTCTCCCGTGCTTTATGGGAAAAAGTGTAACGATGAGCTTTTCTTCTTCCTATGGAATGGGAGTTTTAACTTTAACAATTAATACAGTTTTATAGAAGAGAAAAACCATGATTTTCCGCATAGTTTTTTTTTTGTCTTATCTGCTTTATGCTACGAAAGAAGCCACTGCACAATTATTTAGCGGAATTATGATTAATTAGAACGTCCGGGCTCATTAGTGATGTTGCCGACTAAAAGATTAAAAACAAAAAAAAAAGTTTTAGCCGCGAAGATTAAAAATACACCTTGTAAAGGAATGTATATGAGTATCTAGTTTTGAGATATTTCATAAACATTTTAGAAGACTTTTTTTTGAGGAAAACATGAATTTTAATTTGCTGTAGTTTCTGGAAAATAACTTGAACTTTCAAAGAGTTATTTTTTTTGCAGCTTTGATATCCTGAGTAGATTACAATTTGACTTTAATAAATGAATGATGACAGAGTTTATGTTAAATGAAAAACAATTTTAACAATTTGAAGCCGCACCATCCTAAACGTGCCGCTGTTGATGTAATAAATCTTTCTTTTTCCAAAATTAACAAATTGATTGATAATTTGTTATGGCCGAAATTGAAAGATATTGTAAATACCTACGTTTACTTTTTAACAAAGCTTTTATTTGTAACACGACGTAAAAGCCATGCACCGAAATAACCGAAATTTAGGAAAAAAAGTATACTCTTCGTGCTATTTCTTGAAGAAGTAATCACAATAGACCAACGAGAATTTGTAATTTAACACATTTGTCTTTTTTCTTGCATCAAGATCTTAAATATGAAAATAATGAAATTGAGAACATAACCCAAAAATGTGCAAATTTCATAAATTGGGCTAAGGTGCTTCAACACAAAAAGACTAACATTACCAGTGTTTTTTGAAAATTTAACACTATACAACATTCTCCCTAGGTTTTTTTGTCGATAAATAAGTTAAAGTCAAATCCTCCGCAGCAGCAGGTTTGACTTTTGTTCAAATATCGAAAGCAAATTTCGAGTTTTTCATTCTTAGACTTTGATACGTTTGACACTTGATGGTGTGATGGTAAAGTAGTGTTGAACATACAAAGAAACACTATGACGCCACTCAAAATGAATTTGATATTTCGGCGTTAAGTCATTTCGCCCACAACCAATGACATCCAAATTTTAAAATTTCATTAAGCCCAACATTTTTCACACAGCCCAAAAATTGATGTTCTAACGCCAAAATACATTTTAAGTGAAAGAATAAATTGTTGGTTGTCATTTTGCCCAAAAGAATTTTTAATTTGAATTTGAGTGTTATGGTGCCTGGGTTGGGACATTGTTCAAGCAACGCCCATGTTCGAAGCACCAAATTTTTAAAAATTAAATTAAACAGTCCGTTGTGAACCAGGGCCTAGTGACTTACAACTCTCAACAATTCCTGTGTGCGAGTACGGTTGTCAGGAATGGAAGGGACCTACAATTGTAGGCCGAATCCGAACGGCTAGTTTGAGAAAGCACTTTTTCATGACAAGAATTATACTTGAAGGATTTGTCAATTCCTAGCAATAGGCGGGGACCAAATTTTTACATGACCAAAAATTAAGGCAAAAAACTACTGCAATGTCCAAAGGTTGTACAAATTTTTGGTCATTTGTAAAAAATATGAGAAATTCTTCCTTCTCCTCGGTTCCTACGCTCCACGTCAATGGCACTCCATTTGTTATCACTTTCGAGAAAGCTTATCTCTTTGTTAGGCAGTTCACCTCCAATTCAAGGCTGTCAGTGAATATTATGACTCCTGTTATGACTTTCTGTTATGTCATCGAACGCGTTAGTGATTCTATGGGGCCAATCTTTTTTCGCACTCGTACTGTGGCGAAAGTTCTAACTTGTCTTAACAAACATAATTCCGCTGATCCGGATGGTATCCCCGCTATTGTTCTGAAGAGGTGTTCTTCACCGCTGGCAAAACCACTGCGTAAGTTTTTTCATCTGTCTTACTCCTCAGGTCTCATTCCAAGCGGATGGAAAACTGCATTTGTCCAGCCAATTCCCAAAAAAAGCGAATCTTCCTTATCCTCTAACTATAGACCGATTGCACTTATATCCCTTCTTTCCAGGGTCATAGAAACGCTGATTAATTATTAGCTCAAGATATACATAGGTCCACTGGTGATCCCATGGTTCATCTCACCGAACAGTGGAGCAAATCTTTACATCGCTTTGGAAAAAGTAAGATTATTGCACTTAATATTTCAAAAGCATTTGATAGGGTTTGGCATCAGGCTCTCTTATCGAAAATGCGTGCTTTCGGTTTTCATAAATCCCTCCTTCATTGCATTAGTAATTACCTTTCGAATCGTTTAATACAAGTTGTATTTGATGGATTCAAGTCTGAAAACCACAAAATAAATGCTGGTGTGCCAAAGGGCTCCGTTTTATCTCCAACTCTCTTTCTCATTTTTATTAATGATCTCCTGTCTGCAACTTCTAATCCAATACATTGTTTCACTGACGATAGTACTCTTAGCTTTAAATATTCGTTTTCAGATTTACAAAATATGATAAATATGAGCCTCAGGAAGTAATATTCTCGTCACTACAGGCACTTCTTTGTGCTTGTGGATTCAATTTTTTCCACTCGACACTGAATTGTTGATCTGCTAGCACGATTATAACGAACAAAAATAAGACGTAGTGCTCGAAACGTTGAGGCCACTACCTCCGAATTTCGGTATTAAATTTTAATAATTTAGACTCGTTGTTGGCTCGTATACCCTTCCATTATGAAATGGCAACCTTACTGAAGAGAAATGTCACAAGAGCTGTAAGAAATATGACGTCGCTTGCTTTCAGTGTCGCTCTACTGTTGTAGGGTCCCTTTTGAAAAACCCTGTACTTTAACATTTTTTGATCATAAGGTTAAGGAAAGTCACAATATTTCCAACCCAAAAGGTTTAAGATGGAAATATTGTTCAGGAAGTATTACTTTAAGTCAAAATTTTCTATTTCCAAATTCTTTAAAACACTGAAAAAGAAATATTTCTTTTGTAGGTAAAAGATTTCACGCTTTTTGCATTTAGATACATTTTTCTTGTATAACTTTTTCACAGTCCTTGTCGATATTTTCTACGAGCTTGAAGTACGGATGGAAATAAAAATAAACTTTTTTAAGAAAAGAGGATAAAGAATTTTGAGGTATAGTATTGTGTGGTACAGCATTTTCAAATACAGTATTCTGAAATATAGAGTATTTTGAAATAAAGAAGATGGACTACATTATGACGAAACCTGAACTAATACATTTATGTAGTTTCTTACTGAATTTTAGAAACACAATTTTGAAATACAGTATATTGAACCATTCCGAAACCTGTAGATTGTATATCATTTTTGAAAAACTTATACAATTTTTGAAATTTGATGATAATTCTGTTTTCGTACTTGTTGTAGAACCAAACGTTAATCTGGTACAATTCTTTTTGACAATTTATTTTCGAAAAAAAGACATTAGTAGTTTATTCCGTAAATTCTAGAAAATATTCCAATTGTAACACTTTAAAAAACAAATATTCATGAATTATGTTTAACATGTTCATATGGGTTATACAACAAAATGTATATTTTTGTAGCCTTTAGAAAACATTTATCATATTATACATACACAAATGTAGCTACGTCTAAATAAAAAATACTGTCGTGTATTTGTTCAAACGTACATAAATAGAAAATGGTTACTTCGTTGCGAATGTGAAATCATAAAACAAAGCACTTCACGGAAGCTGTACAACACATGTCCGGAGTTCGAGATTTCTAGACTAAGGGCTAAAGGACTCCAAAGAAAATAAGGATTCTTTTGAATTTCTTGTACTCATGCAAATAAGCGTGTACTGCATACGAAATGAATTCGTTATCTATTTTATACCTTTGTAGGTATAAATACCTACATTTTGTTTCCCTCACCCCCTCCCCCACAAGCCAAAAATGTTTAAAGGAAAAAATAAGAGAAAGTTCCTTCAGCTTTTCAACTCGCATAAGTGTACAGTACAGTTGTTCCATCATGAAGTTACCTTACAGTATCTTCAACTCAATTTACTCAAAAGTAAACATGCCTCTGGTGGAACGTGCGGGTAGATGGCAAATAAGAATGTCTCCATACATTTTATGTATCTGTATACATTTCTGGGAACTGGGATGCTGTGATGCAGCAAATTCAAAACCTTGAATAGTACATGGAAACAAAATGCAAAACATAACGACGCACGAGGACGATACTTTTCTTTTGAGTTCCTTTAGTTCCTTAGTTTTGGTAGGGTAAGATCAAGGAACTTAATGGAAAGGTGTGTGTGTGGGAAGATTTTTATTGCGAAAGTGAATTCTGCCAACACCCATACCCTGAAACTGACATTATCAGCACGAAAGGATTATATTTATGCACCTGTATAATATTAATGCGATTTCTTTTGAGAAATACTAAAATTAAATAAATCTCAATTATCCTTTTCCAGATCAGCGATAGGTAAAGGCGTCTGCACCCGTTTTTATATCGTATCAAATGTTCGAATTAGTTTTAAAATTTATAGATTTCATTGTGGTTTTGTATTCTGGCCCGAAATTCTAGTTTAGACTATTTAAATAGGTATCATAATCAAAGATCAACATTTCTTTCGAAATATCAAAAATGCTTGCTTTATATTTGTAAAAAGTTTTGAATTGTTTGACAAAACCTTTTTAAATGCAATTAGATTAAAAAAATTGAGATAAACTGAGTTTCGAATATCATGCTTTTTAATGTAATAATCTTTTTCGAACAAAGTACACACAATTTTCCAATAAGAGGTTGCATTTTGGTATTAAAAAAAAATAGAACTTGAAAGAGGAATCAAAGATGTTTACTTCACTCAATAGAGGAAATCACAACAGAAAACGATATTAGCCAAGTAGTCCTCACGGAAATGGTTGCAACACCATTTCCTTTCACAGAATTTTAAATGACCATTTCCATCTTAAAGATATTTAAATAATTGTGAAGCATTAGCCCCAAAGATCTCTGTAGCCAGTTGTGATCATCTCTTCGAGAAATAACACGGTCAGAAAACTTTGATTGCAAAATTGCGATAGCAGTATTACCAGCTTCATTTCCGGTTAAGTAAAATACCGCCACTAGCCACGTTTCACTGCTCGATGTAATTGATTTTCAACAAGATTTTTCAAATACGAAAAGATTGCAATGTAATGAGGTACTTTTTTCTTGTCAATTTTCAAACGATGATAGCTTCAAATATATATTCTAAAATGGGTTATAATTCTTATTTAACTGAAAGTTAAGGTTGTGAGAAAAAATATATATTTGTATGTTTATTGTTATTAATTTTAAACTAGATTTTGAGAGCGTTAACTCAATTTTAAAATGATTCCAAACACAAAATGTTTTGCCAATTTTGATAAGATTTGAAACACAAAAGTATTAACAATTTTTATTTTCACAATTTTTTGATTTCGAACACAAAAAAATTAACTTTTTAAATGCTTTGAAACACAAAAATAGGATGCATTAAACTGTAGTAACTGGATTTTTTAAGGATTTAAATATCGAAACTGTTGCGGAAGGTTAATGCATGTTTGCAATAATTATATAAAGTACACCATCCTAGTCCTCCTCTGGTAAATCTGCTCGATGAGGCATAAAGTTTAAGTTAAGAACTTCAACACGCTTATAATTTTAGCCGAGTATTCATTACGAAAATAGTTCATTCCTGAAGGAATTTGGAATTTATAAGTGCTCCTAGACAATGTTGAATTCGCTCTGGAGAGATGTTGGTTGTAATTTTTCGTCTACTTTCGCAGTAAACTTCGCAAACATACCCTGACATTCATCAATATTTGACTCCAATAATGATAGATGGACTGCATGAGAATGAGCTAGTTCATTATTATCATATCAAACGTCTCGATAATTATATAGCCGAAAACCTGGGCACCATAGCACATACAAGTGTTGACCGTTGCATGAAAAACACGGTATTTTGACGCGAGATCGACATCTTGGTTTGCAACTAAGAACCTAGTCCACATCATACTCATACTTTGGCATGTTTTGAAAAATTGAGATTGTGTGTGACTCAAACACCCAGGTGCTTAAATTCTTGCACAACGTCGATGCTTACATTATTGAGAGACCATTTTTTGTCAGGTCGTCTTCTCCTTTGACGTGCTTCAAAAATCATCACCTTTGTATTTCTTTTATTGATGACTAACTCCCATTTCTAGCAAAATGCATTCAGCCTGTTTATTTGTTATTGCAGAGTGTAAGGATTTTCGGTGAGTAGTACTAAGTCATCAGGGTATAACAGAACTTTAATTTGTATATCAGCAAACGATATCAATCCTGGAAGTATTTCACAAATGTCGTCAACAAACAAAGCAAAAAGTAATGGACTTAAAATACAGCCCTGTGGAACACCTGTAGTTGCTTCAAACCATTCTGAGAAGTCCATTCCATCCCATACAGATGCACTAGATGAAACAAGAAATTTAGAGTACATGGTGAAAAATTTTCGGGAGATTCCTATCGTTGAAAGCTTGTACAGCCTATCTGTTAACTTTGTCAAATGCTGCCTTGAAAGCTACAAAGCAAGCGTATAGTTTTTTCTTTTTATCAATGGATTTTCTAGCAATGCTTGTCAAAGCAAATATTTGATCCATGGTGTAGAAACCCGACAAAAAACCAGCTTGGAACATACTTAAAAAGTGTTTTCTTCGATCCATTTGCTAAGCTTTTCGTATAAAATCGAAGTAAGAATCTTTCTCAAAGTGTTTAAAATAGAAATTCCTCTGTATTTTTCCAGTAAGGTGGTATTAACGCTCTTGTGAATTGCAAAAATAACTGCTTTGTTTAGGTTGTGTGGCACATTAGAATCGCTGTATAATCTGTTGAGGTATGATAGAAGCTAATTCTTAAATTAAACTGTGCTATTTTTGTAGAATTCTACTGGAATTCCATCTATGCCAGAAGCTTTATTGTTTTTCATCTCATGAAGTGAAGAATCGAGTTCAGACAAAGATATTGGACAATCCAGTTCATCAACTATAACGTTGGGTAAAGCATAAGAAAAAGTATGGTGATTAACCTCAGTCGACAAAAGAGTCTTAAAATGTGCTGCTAGTGTTTCAGCTCCATGAGTGTTCATCATATTAAGATTACGAGACCACCCAGTTTACGAACGTTTTTCCAGAATATTTTTGAGTTTTTGGATTCCGATAGCTCTTTACTTATATACTTATACATAATATATTATTAGCAAATTTAATTTTTTATCGCTCACTTCATATTAAACATTGTAATGAAATGGCACATCAGGCAGACGGCAGCAAAGCCATGCTCTTATTCTTAAGAAATTAAATTTGTAAACCATTTTTTGTATAATAAAGAATTAATCTTTCTAATCTTATCTAATCTGATAGCTTCAAAAGCGAAAGCTTTCCAAATAGCGTTCTTTTCAAAATGAAACCTCTTATTGAAAAATCCATTTATTTATAAATAAATATTTATTTAACGTTGAATAGTTGATACTTGCACTTTTTGTATGCAAAAGTACTAATTCGCTTCCCGATTTACACATAATAATGCTGCTAATTTGTTTATTTCAAAACAAAGAGAAATAAAGTAAAGGCATTGTCATCACGAATAAAGGAAAAGCTCGCTTCTAGTAGATATTTACTTGCTTGTTTCGAAATTATTCACAATTTTTTTGTTTCGCCACTTCTTCACTTTACAACTTTGCAATCTTACTTTGAAAATCACGCTTTACCAAATGCAAATTTGTGAAGAAGAAATTACTGAAATGAAAAGGTTTCCTCTTGGCATCAAAAGTTTCACAATTTGAGTTTGCAAAGTGCAAAGTCTTTTCTGAAAAGTGAAAAGTATTAAGAATTTTGAAAAGCTTTCCACTAATATGCAACGAAAAATTTTCATTTGCAAACAAGAGTTTATTTATAACTGCAGTTTTTTTAGGCTTTGATTCTTCAATTGCGGTTTCAACAATAAGAACTTCCGCATCATCTCTAGCTTGT
Organism: Eupeodes corollae; assembly: GCF_945859685.1. Taxonomy (NCBI): domain Eukaryota; kingdom Metazoa; phylum Arthropoda; class Insecta; order Diptera; family Syrphidae; genus Eupeodes; species Eupeodes corollae. The sequence goes on from NC_079147.1 coordinate 223,966,235, forward strand.
TTATTATTATATATTGCAGCTTGTAATTTTTTAATGAACACATTTATGAACTTATCTTTGTTATTTCGATTTGATAAGAATTTTTTTTGAGTAACTGGTACAACCATTGTTTCATCGAAACAGACTTCATACGTTTTTGAAAGTGCAGCAGTTCTTCTCTACTGCTCAATAGCTTTTACGTTCTTATTTTGGAACTGTAATGCCTTTGTATTAACAAATTCATGTATTTATTAAAAATAATAGAAAAAGTACGATGAAAAAGAAATCCGCCTCATTATTTTCATTGAGAACAAAATCAATTGGGCTCATGTTGTCATACAATGACGATTTTGTTGGTTCTCTCATGTCATCATTATCACATAGAGCTTTTGGACCCGGACTCAATTCATATTGAAGACATTCTTCAAGATTACTTTCAAAATGCTTGCTGACAGTAATTCTTTGGAAGATTAATAATGGATCCACTGCAACTTTACAATCATTTATTTTGACAGATTTGTTAACACTGGAAAGTGGCAGTACTTTTCGGAGCGTTTCCACTTTATTTCATTAAATGATAAATCGATTATCCGCTTCATAGATACTCATCCAATTTCGTAAGCTCTGTAGCATTTAATTTGCTCATTTTCAACAATTCCCGAAGCTATCGATATTAACTGCGTAGTATTTGGAAAAGCATTGTCTTTTTTCACTCTTGAGTCTCTGGAATCTACGTGTTGGTCGGTCGACTCCAAGGAGATATTACAGAACTTCTCCATTTCCATATACCCATTAACACAAAACACTTTCTATCGTACTTCGAGCACGAGATACTCCTCCTTCGGTTTTCATAGATTTCATGACACTTTGTTCGATGACCATATCTGTGCATGTACCTGAATTATACTTGTCTGTTCGTTTCAGTGTGGAAAATCCATTTCTGAAATTCTCATAAGTTTTCTCATCCATAGTTCCTTCCAGCTTGAGCATATGTTGCAAATACAGGTGGGCTAATTTTGCATATAAGAAGTGAAGTGACCACTGACGTGCAAATTTGGCAGCATTCTCCGCACTACATCAAGGTGTTCTTGGAAAAGCCCAAGTCTTTCAGCGCTAACAAAATCAAGTGCTATTGTAACCATTTCGAATTTTTGCACCCATAATTGTGCTGTTGGACCTCGAGTTTTCAAATCATCCAGTTTGTCTAGAAATGTTGAAAGAAAAATGGAATTATCCATACATCCTTCTACGTTTGAGTAGGACACATCTCGAGAATTGATTTAATGGATTAACTCATCCAACGTACCATCTTCAATCTTCATATTTATAATCATTGATTTATCGATAGTTCATCAACTATATATGGCGCGTTTTCGGCCGGAGGCACCGGTTGAACTGAAGTGATGCTGTGACCGTTTACCGTACACTAATTTTTTTTAACGAAATTTGTAAAAAATTTTATATTCTTCAATATTGATAATAAATAGAAATGGAAAAGAACCCATAGGAAATGAGATATTTACGCGATTTTTGTGACCTTTTACCATGAAATTTATTAGTTGCTGATACCCTGCCGTATGTAGGTTTTGAGACAACTTTAAGGGTGTCAAAATACAAGTGTTTACAGACTTACAGCCGGGTATCTCGAATTCCGAGATTCTTACCTAATTTAAGCTTAAATGACTGGACAAATTGTGAAACGTTTTCGAAGACTAATAAAATAATAAGTCAACCGTTTTAAATATGAAGAAGTAAATACTTTAAAAGACAATAAACATAAGCTTTTCTTTTTTATTTTATCGAATTTACAAAAGAAATGGATTTTGAATTTAAGGGTTAAGGCGTTGATTCATTTCAATTTCAAAAATGTCTGATTTTTTAAAGGTTTTTTAATCCATCGACTTTGTTGCCATCCTGCAATGAAATTTGACAGCAAACAACTAATGATAGTAACCAAATAGTAGTTAAACTAAAAATTAACCTCAATATCATAGAAGACTTTTCGATAATAGACAGTTTTCGAATAACGAAAAGTACCAAAAAACCTGTGTTGTGTAGAACTTGAAATAAATAATAAATTAATAGCCAAAGGAAAGTGTATTGAACTTGGAATGGAGACCAATTTCACGGTGTTGAATCTTTGTCACGAATAGCAAAGCAAACTTCTGTATAGTAGTTCATCGTCTGTCGAACATTATTATTGATGAATTTTTCGCTAACACCATTTGTTGGCCAAAGACATATTGTCGGTAATATAACTTTGCAACTTTTTAAGATACGAATTAATTCCGAAGTTGTATTTAAATTGGTGAAACACTTTTACTTCTCTCTTTTCAAATAAAGTCTGAAATATTGAACAGCTTTTTCACTTTGCAAATTTTGTGAAACACTTTGCACTTTGTAGGATATTATTTTTTTTTGAAAGTTGAAAAGTGAAAAATGTTTAGGCCCCAGGATTTTTAAAATATGTCATTTCATGAGTATACATATCATATAAGTTTTTTTCGAATATCTCAAAAACTTTAAGTATTAGATTGATTTCTGGACAAAACAAAAAGGTCTTATTCCCATTATGATACTATTTTAGCTTAGCTTTGTAGGTCCATGCTTGTATACTTTTTCTTGTCGTTATTCTTTAGGCTGCTGAAGAAGGACTTCCACATTCTTGAGGTGACATTATGCTATAAAAAGTGGTTATGGTATATTAAATATGTCTTGCAAAGTAAAAAATTTGTTGAACTGGTATTAAACACTTGTGGCTTTTGCAACATCATCTAAATCTGAATATCATTTTCTTCTGGACATTTTAATTTCTTTCAAAAAAATACAAATAGTTTTCGTTTCTTTACTTTACTCTTATTTATTTTCTTTTCTGAATTATTTCATCAAGAATGTTAATTAATTTATTTTTTTTAATTTCAATTGCATTTCTGCTACTTCAACCACACTGGCAGATAAACTCAAACCAGGTGACTAGTTTGGTTTTGTTGTTTATTCAATGTACGTCTTTTGCCATTATAAATATAAATATAAGTAAGAGTATGTTTTTGCAAAGCTAGAATAAAAATATCAGTAGATTCAATTTCATTTTTCAATTCCCTTGATTATGAAAGTATGTGCCTTTTCATAACCTGCCGTTTAATAATAAATGCAAATAGTTTAGAGTTTGGCGTCGTTTTTTTTAAAAATTATTATTTTTGATTATTATGCTATTCATATTTTTAATATATTTGTCCGTTTATGGGGAAATTTTCTTCACAAAAAAACGCCTTTTTGGTCTTGTTTTCTTTTTTTGTATTTTTGTAGGTCGCTGAGAAGACCTCTAAATTCAAAGTGGACACTGAAGGTAGTAGCAACCGATCGAAGTCATCACACTCAAATTCAAGGAAGTCCTCCCGAGAGAAACGTCCATCGATGATTGGAGAAATGTGCAGTACTGGGGGTAATCGCATCCGTAATTCATACGGTAACATTCATGGTTATCATACGAATCGTTGTCACTTCAGTTCCAATCGAGCCGTAAGTCTGGATCAGTATAGCTGCAACAATCGCCGCCTCTCGGATGGCCTGCAGCAAGTCATCTCAGACAGTAATGTTTTTTACAACCGACAGAATCGTGGTAGCGTTGACACTTCCGATTCCACATCCCACCATCTAAGCAGTTGCATTGAGAGACCAAAGATATCTGAAGGTAGTGGCGAATTGTCTGACGTTGATGTTTTGAATATGAATACTCCCCATGGCCCACACATAAATATTACATCGTCTACTGCGCTCCTAAGCGCTACCAATGTCACTTCCTCAGTGACCTCGACCGCACCATCTATTGACAGTCCCGTCAATAATAGGAACGTCAACTCCAACGGAAATTGCTCACAATCCAATGGACTTAACTCTGCCGCCGCCGCCGGCGGGAATAAGTCATGGAAGGCGCGCTTTAAACAAATTTCAGATTATTTTTCCTTTAGCTTTGACAAGGGTAACAAACGCTTTGGCAGTACCCGTAGCAGTCCATGTTCCGTGCGCAACAATAACGCCAGTGATTTGTCTAAGCCAGGTGCCGGTATTTGTTGTACGATTTCTAATAACCTCTCTCCCAGTTTCAAACACAAGCAACATGAATTGATCAGCTCTGGCCGAAACCGTGCCTACAGTCTAGACGTACCGACGAGAAATCGTTACAGTAGCAGTTCGGGTGGTGACAGTCGCAAGTCGTCACGCAACGAGGACAATAGCAACCGGGGGCATGATCTGCTCAACGAAGACAATAATAGCAACAACACAATAAGTGGTGAAATGGCACCGCCACCTATCCGCATTGGAAGCGTCGATGCCAGCGAGTCAATCATCATTACATCCACCGCACTTCCGCGCGTCATAACTCCCAACCTTGGCGACGTTCAGCTGATGTACAGCGATAACATCGGGTCAGGCACTGTTGGGGAACACATAGACTTGGGGATTCCAAGCGGATCACGCGATCCGCCTAAGATTTGACACCGGAGTTCAGACACATACTCATCATCGAATAATGGTGCTTTTACAATGCTGCAACAACACTTGCTACCATCATCTAATCAACAACAGCAGCAGCAACAACAGCATCAGCATCAGAATCAGCCCCCTCCTATCCAACAGGACGACTATCAACTTCAACAGTTACAAGCTTCCAATTGTAATGTGTCTTCGACAATGAACTTCTGGTCAGCTCTTGGCAATCGGTTGAGTTCTTTTGTATGCCATTGTTGTGAACGTAAGTTGCCAGATCCGGAGAATGTATAAAACATTTGAGAGGGGGGGTGATTGAGTAGCTTTGCAATAATAAATGAAACTGTTTTCTTGGGGTGTTCGATGTATGGAAGTTTGATAGGCATTATGGGGTCAATAACTTTCAAAAGTTTTTTTTAAAAAAAAGTTCATATGCTTGACCTATTTTTTCTGTATCAAATGATAAAAAGCTAATTTGACTTAACCTTCATGTTTTTTTGAGGTTCAAAAGATTCTAAATTCACAAGAACTCAAAACTTACAAGTTTGCATCAAGTTATAATTTATATTAAAAACATATTTCTGTTAAATATAATATAAAAATGGAAATTTTGACAGTAAATGATTTATTTGTATCAAACATTGACATTTTTGACATTTTGATGATTACCTAAAAGGCGCCTTAATGTTGAACGTTTCAAAAACAAACACAAATAAAAAGTTACACAAAAAACAAGTGTATAATAAATGCATCAAATTAATGCTATTTCTATGCTTTTTTAAAAAGTTTACTGCTGGAACGATAATATTTATATGAATTTATATAAATTGTTAAATATTATAGTGACCCCATATTGTCAATTTTTGTTTGCATAATTTCAATCTTTTTCTCCTAAGTTGTGACAAATTTTATGAATCTATGTAAATCACTTCCATTTCAAACTTCTTTTTTTATTTTGTTCAAAACATCATTTAGAAAAATTGCAACAAAAAAGTCCATTAAATAAAATAAAACCAAAAAACTACTATCAAAACAATGCACACTATTAAAAAGAATATAAAATTGCACTCAAAATGAGATAAACAAATATAAACCAGCAAAATGGAACAAAACAATAGTTATTTATATAATATTTAATAAACAAAACAAAAAAAGAAATTATATATTTGTTTTCGTACAAAAAGAAAAAGTCTAAGTAAATTAAAAACAATTAAATCATATACATTATTATTATTATATTATTATTATAATATTTGCCCAAATATTTATATATATATTGAAACAAATCAACTACAACACACTAACTTGTACGATTTAAAGGAACAAGCAAAACAAACTAAATAAATTAGTAAAAATTAATTTTAAGTAAAACAAATAAAATACCATTAAATCGATTATTTTTACTATTAATATTATTATCCTATTATTTTGATTGTTTTACGTCGGCATTTTTTATTTTATTGATTTAAAATAAAAGAAAAAAAATAAAATGATTTTATTTTTATTAAAAATATTATAGTTTACTTTTAATTTTTAGAAAAAATTATTAAGTTTTAAATAAAACAAAAATTGATGTGTGTATTTTATACATTTTATTTAATGTTTAATATTGTGTTAGCTATACGAAAGAAAAATGGTAAACAATAAAATTGATATTAAAATATTTATTTATTTTATTTTATATTTGGTTATTTGTATATATTTTTTTTGTGTTTAATTTACTTTGTTTATTGGTTTTATTTTGAAAACATGTATTTTCTTGCATGGTCAAAGTGATATTGATTTTTAATTCAAGCTTTTTTTCAAATTTTATTAATTGAAAACTTTACATACGAACGAAAGGTTTGAAATTAAACATTTCATGAGTTTTAAACTTCCATTTAAATAGCGATAGAGTAAATTTTAAACCTTAAACTAGGCTCTGGGATTGATATTTTCGTTCTTGAATCTATTTTAAATGTATTCGTTAGCAAGTGATATGAAATTACTACAAGACTGTAGAATTTAAATGAACTTTGAGAATGAAGTAAAACTTTTGAAATTTTAGTTAAATTTGAGTTCCCACATCAAGTTCCATTATTTTTTCGGTTCAATATGATTATGCTTCTTAAAGAACCAAAGGACATTATTTTGATGCAAATGTCTTCACACAAAATAATGTTTCTTTTATATCCAATATTTGTTTAGTATCTTCGTTCTTAAGATATATTTAAAGATGCATTTATACGAGCTTATTGTCTAGGTTTTTAAAGAATTCCTAACGTTCTTAATCGTTTTTTTCGGAGTCAAAAGCAGGGTATAAAATATGGGTTTATCCTGAACAAAACTTATTTGTGTCATTAAAATACTTCCTCTAATGTTGAAATAGGATAAGGACTAAAAATAAAAAAGAAATATGGCAGAAATTTCCTACAAGTAGTGTGATTTTTTTAACGTAGACTTTAATAATATTAAATATTCAATAAAAGCTCTTCCCATTGCAATTCTTTTATCTTCGGTATCATTTTTTATTTATGAACACTAAATAAGTTGTAGAAATCTAAAGACCACAAAACTTGAATTAGTAAATTAAGCAAAAATAAATCTCCTAAATGATAAAAGATGAAAGATAGTCATTAAAGGACATACGAGAAGAAGAAGAAAGAAGCCTTTTTCTATTTTTATAAGAAGGGCTAATGCAACCCAAACTGATAATTTCTCTCATTCGTGCCGGTTTGTCGATATTTCTCAAAGCTTAGTAAAATAAATATTAATAACAACGTCTTGTGAAAGATACAAATATTTAGCAGGAAATATCTTCCTTTGTTTTAAAATACTTGATTCAAAAAACTGTTTTGAAAAAAAAGTTGTCAATTAAATTTTTCTAAAAATTAACTATGCAACCATATTTTGCATATGAAAAAATAAGTTGGATTTCAATATCTGTTTTCTTTAACGTTAGCGAGATTTGTATCGAAAATTTTTAACAATTTTAGTGGTATTTTTTTAAAAGTGTTCAACAAACTATGGGAAGAATAAAGTTCCACTATCGTAAACGTCTTTATTTTATTTTTAGTTCTGTAATAAATTATGTTTAATGTTAATTATGTTTTTACTAACATTATTTTTTACTAACAACTAACACATGCACTTATGATGAACCTCTGATCGTAGTTTGACGCTTGCTATAAGCTAACTACTTTCTGAAAATTCTGAAGTGTTAAAAAAAAACAATACTAAAACTGACTGTTGAGTTTTTTTTTAATTTTAACTAAGAGTTAAAAGCAATATTTTTATTGCAACAAATTTGTTTGAAGCTTATACATTTTATTGTTGCCAACATATTCGATTGAAAAATCAATTTTTAGGGTTTATTTGTTCGGTTTGTTTAATTTTTCTCAAAACGTTACCAGATGTCGAAAACGCTATTCTACGTTGTAAACAATTGTTCAGGAGGCTATATTATGTTTTTGTTCGCACAATATTCGAGGTGACATTTATGCATATTTTATTTTTTTAAAACTGCTATAGTAAAAAAAAAACACCTAACTTACTTACTTAAGATTACCCAACAAACTTCTCCATCTAGCTCTGTCCCTAGCTTGATGTCTCCAGTTTCGCGCTCCAAGTTGGGTGAGGTGACTTTCCACTTGTGCGCGCCACCTGATTAGCGGTCTTCCTCTACTGCGCTGTTCTCTGTGTGTGGACTCGAAGACTTTCCGGGCCGGAGCATTGGTTTCCATGCGCTCTGCGTGGCCATCTTATTCGTTGGACTTTTACTCTTCTGTCTGAACATCTCTGAACAGCTCGTCCTTCCATCTTCTCCTCCATTCTCCTTCTATGAATACGGCACCGTAGATCAATCGAAGAACTTTTCTCTCGAAACGACCCAAGGTGCTTTCATTCGCTTTTGTCATAGTCCATGCTTCTGCACCGTATAGCAGGATGGGGATGATGAGGGTCTTATATAGCGACGCTTTGATCCTTCGAGAGGGGAGAGGGGGACTTTTCCACTTAAATGCTTTCTTAGCCCAAAGAAACAGCGGTTAGCAAGAGTTATTCTTCGTTTGATCTCAGCGCTGGTGTTGGTTTTCTGCATTTACAGCGGAGCCTTGGTGGACGAAGTCCTTGACTACCTCAAAATTACGTCTATCGATGGTGACGTTTTGACCAAGACGTCGGTGTTGTAGGTCTTTTCATGACGACAGTATGTACTTTGTTTTGCCCTCATTAACCCATTTTTGCCGCCTCTGGCTCAATACTCATAAAAACCCCATAGACATTACGCTGAGTTCTTCCGATTATGTCAATGTCTTTAGCTTATGCTAGTAATTGAACAGACTTTTGGAAGATAATGTCTCTAGTGTTGACGTGTGAGCTCTGCACTATTCTTTCAAGCACGATGTTAAACAAATCGCATGACAGCGCATAACTTTGTCTAAAACCTTTTTTGACATCAAAAATGTCTGTTAAGTTGTTTCCAACCTTTATGGAGCAGCGTGAATTCTCCATGGTCATCCTGCACAAACGGACGAGTTTGGCAGAGATGCCAAAACTAGACATGGTTCTATATAGCTCATCCCTGAAGATGCTGTCATATGCGGTCTTGAAATCGATGAAAAGATGGTGGGTGTCGATTTGGTGTTCTTTGGTTTTTTCCACTATCTGCCGATATGTGAATATTTGACCGACTGTATACTTTCCTGGTCTAAAACCACATTGATAAGGACCTACCAAGTTGTTGACGAGACGATCGGCTTTAGACGTTCACATATTAAGGCAGAGAAGTTTTTGGCGATGTTAAGTAGATTGCTCTATAGTTGGTGCAGGTTGGAGGGTCTCCTTTTTTCAGGTATCCATACTGGTTCTAGATATATGGCCGTACACTCACGAGCAAGCCAAAATGCTTTAATTTAGGTTCTGGGGACCGATAACTGTCAAAATTTTCAATTTGACAAATCGTACCGATTACAAAAACTTCCTATGAGGAGTTAAAAAAATATTCAGTTTTCTTATTCATAATTGAAAAATATGATTTGAGTAAAGATTTTATTGAATTTGTAAACATCTGAGGATATCCTTTTGACAGGATGTCCTTTTGATACGCTTTTTAGTTGAACACACATTGAGATTTAGTATATTTTTAAATTACGAAAAATAAATTTTATTGAACGTCGAAATAAAAAAAATGTCCTTGTTTTGTTTAATGTAATGTTCAATCAATATTTTATCCCCATTAGTCATTGTGAGAATGTGTATATTTTCTTTAAAAAAAAGTAACTCATTCCGAAATATGCCTTTAACCCAATTCCACACTAGTCTATATCAAAACAATGTATGTACATACTTCATATTGTTCTATATGAAAACAAAGAAACAAAAAGGACATGAGAGCTTGCATATATCAGATCTCATTGAACATGAACATATTGATGCTGTTCAATTCCAATTTGCATTTCATTGCAATTTCATATTAATTTGTGAGCTCAGTCAAAGTACACCGATGATAAGCCATTTCATTTCTATGGAATCCTTTGTTCTTGTAGAAATAAAACGGATCTATACAATATTTGCCCATATGCACATAAAGTCCTTTCGCGGTCCACGCTGGAGAAATAGAGAATGAGAGACTGAAAGTCAGTCATTAGGTTATTGTTAGGTCTTCTCATTTTGCTATCCGCTAGAATAATTAACCGATTATTATCAGGATTCAATAATTAGGCTCATAACTCCTTCAGGTCCTTATTGTGATAGTTTTTTATAATTTGGCTCTTTTTAAACGATTATTATCGATCTTTTAAAAGTCGGGTTAAAATGTGGCTCTAGTTTTCAATGATATGCTCATTATAGCTTTTGGAATTCAATTTTTGGCCTTATCATGGACCCCGTTGATGAAGAACATTCGTGTTACAAATGGCAAAGACAAATTTTGCTGCCGAATTCGATACAAGTTTCAAAGTTCATTAGATTTTTGTTGAAAAGGATACTCTTTGCTTGCAATTGTAGTACGAATATTCTTCAACGGATTCTATGATAGGTAATTATTTTCATGCTTTGATTTAATTATACTCATAGAAGTGTTTCATCTTGTGAAGTTATGGTAGAGGAAAATTCAAAATGCATCATTCATTCTGTGAATCACCTTGTCATAATTAAATATTCCATTAAAGATTCTCAAGAGCGTACCAAAATATTCGTTATTGTTAAACCGAATTTTCAGGTGTACCATCACCTCCCGACCAAAAGTTGATAGGTATCTATTTTTAAGTAAAAATTTCAAAATTCATTGGTATATTTTTTGTTTTTTTTTGTGTATAGAGTTAAAACGTGTTCCTCTGATTTTTAACAATACAAGTAATTCATTGACGAATATAGAATATTTTCTCGGTAAATTAACTTCCGACATCCTAAATTTATTAGGAATTTCATGTAGATTCATCAAATTACATATTATTCATGTAAAACTGCGTATGTTTCAATTGGTTTCAGAATAATGCGATATTCTGGCATGAGGACGAACTCATGAGGACGACTCACCCACGTTTCAAATGATTCCATTTAATCTCGAAAATAAAAAGGTTTCTCCTAAATGACTCTCTTGTTATCCACGCGATTCAATATTTTTTTAAATTACCTATCGACGTAAGTACATATGTATATGTATGGATGTTGAATCCATATATCCGTATCCTAATTTAATTCAAATCACGCGCCCTCAACACGATTGGTTCTTGTAATAATCAAATGACTGTCTGGGTATACGGACGGGTAGATATTTGTTTTTGTTCTTGACTCGCTTACGTTCGCCTCGAAAAATAACCACATAACGTTGAATCAAAATTTTAAAAATTAAATGTAGTATATATATATTGATATTAATTTAACAACCCATGGTTGTCACCGTCATGATATTTTTATTCACTGCCACACTATACCGTTCATTGGTTTGACAACGTTTAATTAAATTTATCATCGCATCGCATCGTGATGTTCCGTGCCGCACCATGTCATTGCTTTTCAGCTAAGGGAGACGTAATTTTTGAAGTGAAACCAAAGCAACGCGACACACGACGTGATGATGTACCCATATTTTTATTTTTTGACTGCCATGAAATAAAATATCTGAGTACCTGGCTCCTATTTACGAAATGAGAAGATACACTTTTAAAGAATTTAAATTTTTAGTTCAAGAAATAAATTCATTTGGAGTTTAACTTGTTGTCAAAAAACAAAATTTCCGAAACGGAAGTTAGCAGGAAAAGTACATTGGGTAGATTTAAACAACATAAGGAACTCATCAAGTAGTACCCGTGGCATGATGGTTATTGCGTTAGACTATCCTGCCAGAGGTTTTGGGTTCGATCCCTGCCTATGCCATTTTAAGTCTTTTTCACGGTTACTGCCTCTTGCGAGGAATTGAGAAATCCTTCAAGAGAATTCTTGTCATGAAAAGTGCTTTCTCAAATTTGCCTTCCGGATTCGGTTTAAAACTGTAGGTCCAGTCCATCCCTGACAACAGTACACGCACACAGGAATGGTTGAGAGTTGTAAGTTACTAGACCCTGGTTCTTGGAACAATACTTGACTATCTTTTACTTCCAAGAAATAACGACCATATTTTGCTCTACAAAAAACTTCTTGAACAGGTTACAAAATTATAAGTTATATTTTGTTTTTTTTTTAAAGAAGAAGTCCTTATTAAATTTTTAATACGGCAATGAATCCTTTCTAGGAAACTTTAAATACAATTTTGCACTGACAAAAAAAAAACACAGTATACAAAAATATGACCAGCTGATATTTTGTCGTAAGAAGACTTGACTTGATAGCAAAGGAAATTTTTCTTATTGCACTTTGCAGTCAACTTTCCAATGAAGTTGCCTTAATTAAGAGTTAATATTTCCGCAAATAGTCGATGAGATACTAGAGTTTTGACTTGCTTTCAAGCCCCTTATATCGCCTGAAAAAAATACAGGGTTTCGAAAAAAAAGACTTTAATATCAGCAAAATGACGGTTGAAGCACAATATCCTTTTCATAACGTTTTCCATGACCAATTCGTACATTTGAGGCTGCATTTATGTCCTTCTTTACACTTCACGTATTCCATCTTTGATGTCTGGAATCGATAGTAGAACAGTATGACATTTTGTGCCCATCGTTTTCTTGAAATTAAACGTAGTCCACATCAATATCTTCCAATTTCTGTCAAACAAAAACCGCTAATCGTAGCTCTTTGCACCAGCCTTATTTTCGAATAAGAAGGATCCAACCATACCGCTTGCAATCCAAAAACCGTTCCAAACAGTGAATGGCTTAACTATCATTCTTGGATTTTAAGATCCCCCAGTGTTGTCACATATGGGTTTCGCTAATGAAAGTAGCCTACGAAAGTTAAAATGCCCCTCGTCAGTGAAGATACAATGTTGTTGGTTATCGACTGGAGGTCTTTTGTTGACTAAATTTTCAAAGCTTGAAGACCTAAGTGTTTATGCACAATAAGGTTGTGGCATGTCGAATTAAATTCAAAGCTCAAATGTTCACCATTTATTAAGTTAATTTTAACGTTTTCATTTTTTGTAATAGTTAATAGTGTGGTTTTTACTTATCAAATGTACAAAAGTAAAAGCTTTTTAAAAAACCCCTTTCATGTAGTATTGAACATTGGCAAATTTAAATAATATTTCAGTGAAATTTTGTCAACTTGTGTGCACCCTAACCGTTTTTGAAATTTATTTACAATATTCCAATCTCGAATCAGCTGGAAATGTAATAACATAACAAGAATTGTAAAGACGCAGATTATATCTGAAATATGATATTAAGCATTAATTTAATATGATAGATTAAATATACTTTAATTTCAATATCTGATGAAAACATTTAAATGAAAAACTAGGTTTTTAGGTAATTTTACATAACCTTTTCGGTTGAACATTAAATTACGAAATAAAAGAGTTCCAAACACAAAAGCAATTTTGGGTAATCAAGTAATTTCGTTTTTATGATTTGCTGTTTTTCTTTCTATCATCACAAAAGCCTTGACTTTTCCTTCCAGAAATTCTTAAATTAACTAATCTTTTTTTTTAAAACGTATGGTCTTCAATGGCCGCGTTCAATCTCGTGTTGCATAGGGATCTTGGGTAGGTGGATTTTTAGAAACCTTGTAAAAAGAGTTGGATAGCTGTATTGAGATAGCTGTCAAAAAATAAAAACAACTTTCAGCTGTTTATAAAAAGCAGAGAAACATTTAAGCTTCGAAGTCAAAATTGTTGTAAGATACAACATTTAATGGATAATTTAACTGATTCGTCTGGCGATGATGAGTTGATAGGTGCGTAACAATTTAATAAATAAGAGATAACCTTAATCTGTAATCTATGTTAAATTTCCTCTTAGCTCAATTGGAATTCTATACGATTAATATAATTTACTTGCGAAATCGCCGGTTTTAAACTATTGCCGTTTAACAGAAAACTATCCTAACATAAACGAGGACTATTAGATATGAAGTGACAATACCTAGATATAGTAGTTTGGAAGAATTTCTATCTCATTTCCGAATGAGCAGAAGTTGCTAGATCTAAAATTCGGAGGCAAATAGCTTCTTCATCGTCTATTATGTACAAAACATCCTCAAATACAACTCCAACTAACATTTTGTATCTTTTTGTTTACTAACAAATACAAAAAGCTGAAATCAATGTTCAAGTTTCTTGAAATTCATCCATGTGTTGAATCAGCTGTTCTGTCAGATACCTACATACCGTATCAGAAATTCTTAGATACCTTTGGATTCCTTTTTTGACATCTCAGCTGGTTTTGATCAGCTGTTGTTTTACACGTAAAACACTAACAAAAAGGTATCTGCATACCCTATCTGTCTGAGATTGAACGCAGCCAATCTTACGATCTCTTTTTTTTTTTTAGTTGTTAATTTTAACAGCTGTCATTTGATTTATTTTCAGTTTGACTTTCCATTTCATATTGCGTAGAATTATTCCGGAACAAAGTTTTCAAATCGCGCTAATTTATTACCAAAGTATTACTTCGGTTGGTGCTAACGCAACAAACAGTCAATTTATTGTATGCAACTTTTGGGTAAACCATTAAGATCACGCGATTTAACACCCCTGGGCTATTTTTTGTGATGTAATTTGAAGTCGCTTGTCAACGCAGATACGAAAATGGAATACATGACGCTTTATTGTTGAAGTTAAATTGATGGCCATAACATTAAATTATATGCGTTTTATTTCTTCTTCATTTAAACCACTATTTTCAAATATCTTTGCCTTTAGGTAAAAAGGTCTTAAGTCAATTAATTGCTATTTAGGTTTTTGGTTTGGTGTAACGCCCTTTGTTTTGTCTTTTCCATTTAATACCAACAACTTGAGCCTTGAATAACTGCTAAATAACGTATTAATATAGTATTTAGACAATAAGAAGACAGACAAATTGATATTTGTTGTGATATTAAAGTCTTAAGTTTGTTAAATCTGGTTGACCAGTTTCTGGCTTAAGTCCTTTTTGCCTAACATCACAAATTGGTATGCAAAGTGAGGGTCGTTTTTTTTCTTATGTTTGATTAGACCAAACTTTCTTAGGGAAAATCACTTTTAACTAAAAAAAAATATTTTACTAATAGCAAATTTAAAAACAAAATACTTCAGTTGCTTGTCAAAGTAAGTACCACAATCTTTAAATTTTTAGTTTTACATTAAAATTTTGTTCAGTTAAGTTCTATTTGTTTTTTTTGTTTTTTAATTTATTTGTTTTGAAAATGAAAAATATTAAAGAATTATTAGGCTATGATAAGATACCACCTAAAAGACAAAACTCGGAAGAATAAAGATAAATAAAAACACATATCTCTTATAGACTAGACAATTATGAATTCTCCTATAAAACGATTATAAACTAATTTCTAAACATGAGCAATGCAAAACCAATTAAATTAAGAAATGAACAACAAACAAATTAACCGAGCTGGATCTTGGTATCTAAAAAAAAATAAAATAAAAAAACAAAAATCTTAAACAGAAACAATTGAAAATTAATAATAATTAAAAAATTATTAGAGACTTTTAGAAAAATCACACAATTCGTGTTTTAGTAAAAAATAAAAAAGAAACCAAAAACAAAAATCAACTGAACGATATTAGGTAGTGCTATATAGAAATGTAACGTAGGTATAGATTATAAATATTATGAGCATTTTAAAGATACTTTATACAATTTACTAAAAAATAAAAAAAAAAAAGGTTTGATCAAATCGAAACTTAAGTAGGTAAATAACTTTGGGACTTGTGTACGTTTTCTTTACTTTTTTCTACTCTTTCGACTGTAAAAATTGTTGTTGTCTTTAAGTTTAAAAAAAACCCTTGATTTTGTTAAGGAAATTATTCTATCATAAGTCTGTGTGATCAAACCTTCAAATGAAAAGCTCGATTTTTGTTTGTATGTATTAAAATATGTATAATGTCAGACGTTCTCTACAAGCCTTAAAAACTCAACTTATTTTTCTTCCATAGTTTAAACAAAAAAAAATAAGAAACATAAAATATATTTATAACTTTATACAATGATTTTGACACAATTTAAAATAACCCGTTTTTAGTCATATAAAATAGGTAGTGTCAATTACTTGGCTTTTTCTCGAACTACTCGAGATTCGAGAATAAACAAATCGAACCAAAGGAACTTAATTTTTAGATTTTTCCTTAATTTTGTGTATACTGTATACCTATAGCTAAATTTTAAACTTTTCCTTAAAACAAAACAAAAAAAAACAAAGATGTAAGATAAAATATATATTTGTAGGTGTATATGGCTTTCATTGTTAATTGAAAATAACACAAGAAAATGTAATTTAATAAGAATTTCCTTAAATTAATCTGAACAAAGAAAAACAATGAAATATTTTCGACCAAAAAAAAACTAGATGATCTGAAAATTCTATGGACAAATCTCTAATATTTCAAGGATGCAATTCCTAATATAAACAAATTATACAATAACCTATCTACCTGTCTATAATGAAAACAAAAAGTAAAATTATATATTTAACAAAACAACAAAAACAAAACAAAAACTATATGCTCACGGTTTCTTTTAAACAAAATCATTTTGTCTTTATCCGATTTTTTTACTATAAATAACCTGTAAACTGACATTATTGTCATTCCTTCCCAAGCCTAAAAAGCTTAAACTAAAAGACAAAAACAAGAATTCCTTAAAGTTTTAAACTTTAAACTGACTTAAGTAACCTATCCAATCTGAAACTTATGAATAAATTAAAACAAAAACAAGTAATTAAAACTTAATGACGGAATAAATAGATTTTAAATTAAATTAATAAAACAAAAAAACAAAAAGATATTAACTATAGAACAAAGTATTATGTGTAAAACTAAACAAAAATAAAAAAAACAAAAACATCTGCATTTCGAGAAAATAATATTTATGGAATTTATTTAAGACTTTTAACTAGCATCTATAATAATGTATTAAATTTAAACATTAAAAAATGTAAACGTTTATATGAGCATTGCACTTTTATGATGTTTAAGATGAAACAATTAAACTTCTACAAAACAAACAAAAATCCAAAAAACAAACTTGGCAAACTTTATTCAACTGGTAAGTAGTTTTACGCTAGTAGATAAAAATAAGTTGAAAAGTATAAACAAAACAAAAATAAAATGTAGATAAAAATCATAATAAATAATTAAAAAAAAAAAACAAATCCTGAATTATGATGTGTAATCAGTTGTGGTGGAACATTAGAACACAGTTATATATATACTTATATATATATTGAGGACAAATCTCAGAATATACACAGAAAATATGTAAATTTTAAAATTTTGACTAAATAAATGTAAACAAATTATTTAATTATTTAAAATGAATTAATAGAAATAAATTGAAAAATTATTAAAACAATAATAATTGTTCTTTAATTAACTTTCTTCAACTAACCTTTGTCGTCAATGTTATTGTCATAAATGGTTACACTACTAGTCGACTTAATAACGTTGTTTTTCTCAAGAACAAATGAAAAAAAACCACCTCAATTCGAATCTCGCCATAAAATTTGTCTATCCCATCAGGTTTTCGAAACATGCCTCTTTAAAAAATGCATATTATAAACAAAAACAGTATTCAAAACTCAACATATCACTTAACATGATTTTGCAACGTACAAATCTTTGATAAATATGATTTAAAATCGAACTCTGTAAAATTCCTGTGTGCAAGTCACATTAGGAATGGAGGGGACCTACAGCTTGTATGACGAATTCAAACTGATAATTTGAAAGAAAAAATTCTGATGAAAAGAACAATCTTGAAGGATTTGTCAATTCGTCGCAAGTGGAAGTATCAGCCGGCACAGTAATAAAACCCGAGACCTATCGCATGCCAGTCCTACAAACTCACCATCACGCTGTGCCGGTTAATACATCCTATCTTTCTAACAACTTATGTTTTGCAATTTCTTATTAGTTATGAGTCTTTACTGGACTTTATATAAAGTTTTGATTAAGAGTTGAATTTAATACTTTCATAGTTTTGTAAAATACGTTTTGGAGTTGAAGTTAATAACTGATTACGGCTTTGATTTGAAATATCTACTCCACTTTTAGAAATACCTCTTTTTCAAACATTATTTTTAAATTTATATATTTATGCATATGTTCTTCAAAAACTTGAATTGATAGAATGCTTAAACGACGGAATCGTAACAAGAAAATAAGTTGATTTCAATCCGTTTTGCTTTTCATGATGAAAACCTTCTTAGTACAAATGGTTAACCGTTTCTTTAAGAATAATTTGAGACACGAGAAATTTAACAACTTATGAAATTTGTTTTAAGAGTTTATAAAATAATATTAATATTTTAACGGAATATCGAGGAAACATATTATGGATTTGGACAAATTTCACAACCTTACTCGAAAAAAACTAAAAAAAACAGTAGTTTGGTTTTTAAATTTGTAATTTGATACAATTGAAAATTTCCTACTTTGTAACTCGATTCTAATTTTGATTCTATTCGAAACTCTTTTCGGATTCTACTTTTAAATCGTACTACGTATGAAAGTAAAAGCGGATGTCGGTTATACCACCTTGTTTTTAGAAAATTGTGTACTTTCGAACAAGTATCGAGTTGTTTGACAGTTAAAAAAAAAATATCACATTTTAGGACAAGAATAATTACTACAAAAATGGACACCGTTGGAATTTGGTTTAATTTGCAAGGAAATGAAAAACGATACGATCAAATGGAACGCAGAAGAATAAGAAATAATTTCTAAATATTTTAGCTGAGTGAGATAAGGTTTGTACGTACATATACATTATATACGGTAGAATAGTTGGACGCTTTCTTAATGAAAAATACGTACTTTTGTTTTAGTTTTGTTAGGACCTATCGTCTTTCCAAAGACTGATTTATGTTCTTACTTAACACCATATGTTCCGAATATCATTAAGTTATCAGCATTAAAGTTTTTGGCAACAGGAGGTTACCAAAACCAAAATCGGTAGTGACAAGTACGCTGAAATCGCACAGCAAACCATGTCAAAAATACTTTCCCAAGTTTTGACTTCAATCGAAAGTCATGTTCCCGCTGATGATGAATTTTGAAATGAATGAGGAAGAGAAACAAAAGTCCAAAAGCTATTTTTGGAAAAATAGACATGTAGCTTGCCTGAAGAGTGTGAGAGTGACAATAATGTTTTTGGTAATTTTTTTTACTATGAACTTTAAGTAGAGGCTTGTGAAGTAAAGTTCTTAATTTGAAATTCATGTCAGTTGAAAAACTAACTAGTTGTCTTGGTCACAATTTACTTTCAAAAAATGAAGTTAACTGCAAATGAAGTCCCTTATGTTATCTGAAACTTCCCATTCTCACAGTTTTTAAGAGTTTTCCAATTTAAATTAAAATCCCACTTTATAAACAGATGTCACTTTCAAAGCTGTCATATTTTAACGTTTATAAAAAAACTACGCCATTACCAAAAATTAAATTTCACGATTTGCAAAACTAAAGTGCTGTTAGGTCGTCTTCGTGAAACCACCTTCTTGGTTGGCAATAGTGAACCCAGTTAACAAATTTTAGCTGTTGGCATAAGTAAGTGATGTGAGAAATCGAATGTTTTTTCGTCGCTCAAGAACAAATACCAATATTGCTAGTGTAGTTGTATAGTGTTTTCAAAAACCCAAGTCAAACAAAATCTTGAGTTTTTTAAAGTTAAGTTAACACAAGAACTTATGCTAGTAAGTAATACATTAAAGTTATCTGGATATTCAACTCAAAATCAATCATCTATATAGTTATGTAGACCATTTTCACCCCGAATAAAAATAATGCTAGTAGACGGTAGCTACACAGCGTTGCCTTGACCGTATAATATGAAAGCGTATATGCTCTTTTTCGCGCCTTTAACAAAAGATCGCAGTCAGGTTTTTGCTGAGCATCAGGAGGAGTTGGAAAATGTTGAAATCATCGTTGAAAGCCTAACCCTCATTTCATGGTTGTGTGACTGGAAATGACTTATTCGAAAATAAGGCTAGCAAGACTGTTAATAGATGGCTCTACAGAGCTATTATTGGTTCTTCATAGCCGGAATTAGAGGTTAATGATGTGAATGACTTTTTTCGTTCCACAATCGTAGTTTTGCAAGTAATGTGTCTTGATAGTGTTAGTTTAAATATCAAAATTAAACTTCTTATTGAAAAACCCTGTATAAAAAGATTTTATAAAGAAATTTGAACTGCAACTTTAATTTTAAATATAACGACTGTTTTTCAATCAAAATATGCAAACTTAGGCAAGTGCCACTAAATCCATAAGACTCTTGGGATAGGAAATGGAGCTTTAAGTATACTACTGGATGTTGTAGTAATTTCCTGAATAATCTGGTCTCTGTTAGTTTTGGTTTAACAAATCGTATCGTTCTTTTTTCGGATCTTCATAATAAGGTACAGTATAAACTTTTTAAATCAAAAAATGTTGAATATTCAAGTGTAAATTCTTACAAGCAGAAAAACTATAAGAATTCTGACCTATTTACTATTTCTTGTTCACTTGTTATAGAGCAGATCATCGCGTTGATTAATCAACTTAATTAATATTAAATGGAGATTACGTTATAAGATGTAAAATTCTGAAACGACACTATAAAGATGTGTACCGCTGCCTACATAACAGCATTCACATCATCAATTCCACTTTAAAATTATATCAAACAAATATTTTCTTAGGTATACAAAATTGACCTTTTAACTATCAAAAACTGATAAAAGCTGATGAGCGTAAAAACAAAAGTTAAGATTAGAAATGAAAGCATCTCGAATTGTTATTAGAATTGTCTAAATTATGGGGCACTATTGAGTTGCAAGTACTTGACCGTAAAATGTTTTTGTCAACGTTGTGAATTTCGAAAATATGAATTGAATTACTTGAGGACACAGCGCCAAGTTCACCTTGTTGAAGTATCAAGACATAGAATCATTTATAATTTTTGAACGAAATATTCGCAGTTTTCGGATTCTGAGTTGTACGTCGACAAAATCACATAATTGAAGTTCCAAACTCGTCAATTGACAGTCCGAGATCTTACCAAATACTGACTTTGTTGGAATATGGTAAAGATCAGTGAATAACAAATTTGTCAGGTCTTTACGCCTCAGGAAAGTGAAATCATGATTGGTTCCCAAAACCATACGATTGCGACGTTCGAAAATACGCACATCCTCCAAAACTGCACCCTATTAACCTTACTTAGCTCTATGTGATTTCTGGATACCCGCTAAACTTAAGAGACCTTTTCGTGGACAGAGTTCTGAAACTATAGAAGAGATAGAAACCAAAACGATGAAGGAATTTAACGTAATTGATCGACAAATGGATGTTTTGGGCCAACTCATCGGACTTAATGTCAACGTGACCGACGACGGCGAGGGTGGTAATGGTGGCTTTGATCTCATCGATCTTGCCCTTCATCAATTC
Source organism: Eupeodes corollae (assembly GCF_945859685.1). Taxonomy (NCBI): domain Eukaryota; kingdom Metazoa; phylum Arthropoda; class Insecta; order Diptera; family Syrphidae; genus Eupeodes; species Eupeodes corollae. The sequence goes on from NC_079147.1 coordinate 223,987,701, forward strand.
CTGGTGAGACAACAGACCAGGAAACTTACCAGCCTTGTTCAGACCGGATCCCAACAAACGTGGGATCTGTTTGATCAGAGACTTGGAGACCAAGAAAGCGTAGTATGACTTGGCTAGCTTCTTGACGAGTTTCTTGTTATTGTTTAACTTCTTGACTGCTTCAGCGTCCATGCATTCGACGTTGTTGGCCTTGGCTTTGTCACAATGCTGTTGATCTCCCAACATACAAACCTATATCTTTGGACTGGGAATGTGCTTCAATTTGACGGTGCCGGAGAAACGCGGATCGTAGTTCTTCAAATCGATTCGTAGTTCCACGGCTTGCAAGAACTTACGCTTCTTCTTCAATGAAGTTTCGAGGGTACTGCCTTGCACAGGGTGTCACGTGATACCTTGGATGCCATTTTAGAAGAGTCCGCACTGTTCTACGGCTATTTGACGAAAAAGACTATATTTTTCTGATGAAATGGATTTAATAGATTTGGAATTTTAAAAAAAAATCCTGGTATTGCCGCTTGTGTTACAAGCTACATCACTTATATTACAGGCTTTCAAATGTAACTTTTAAATTTAACATTGGAATGACCTGTCCAAGAGTTTCCTCTTTTAGAAATACAATAAGAAACCATAACAGCACCTTGTTTCTTTTAAGTCGCCAATGCTTGTTTAAAATATTAGCAACAAACAAAGGTTTTGTTGTTAAGCGAGACACCAAAAGGTCTTGAGATTTAAAAAGTAAAGAGAGTTCCTTAACCGCATCAGCTTTAAATCTTGAGTGATTCAAATCAATTAAACGCTGTCTTATTTAACTTTTTGTAAACACTTCTTCCTTTTGTTACAGTCACTGTCATAAAAGCCAATATATGTAGCTCGCAATGTACCCGTGGCCATAATAATAAAAACATGACTGTTGAGTCATCAGCTCAGGTATAGCTTCAAGCTTATGAAACATGAATGTAATCTTCAATGGTCACACAACTATCATTGGAGTCTCAGTCTCATGTCTCATTGTTTCTCGCCTTGTAATGTAGCTCGTCGCGGTATCTATGTACTGTACCCCACTCAAAGTCAGAGACAGTGGGAGTGCTGATTGCTGAAGCTGAATGAATCTTTATGATAGTATCGAAAAATAAACTGGTTCAAGTTCGAGAGAGAGAGTGAGAGACACTGACAACCATCAGCTCTGGAAATGTTTTCAGTTGAGCTGTGAATTTCAATTGAAGCACATCACGGGGCTATTTGCCTTGACGTTCCTTTCCAATACAGATTTTATTAATTTCTTTTTTTATTGTGTTTGTTTCTTAAGTCTTGATTAAGTTAACCTTTTGCGCTTTCGCGAATAATACGAAAAAAAAATGAAAATGAGATTTTCGATAGCTTTATCGATTAGCGTGGTTTTGCTGCTTGTTTCATGCCAAATCGCAAGTAGGTTTTATTTTTGATTTTGAATAAATTTGAATAAGATTAATTATGAAACTTTAAATCTCAGAATGTCAAGAAGTTGGTGCAGATGAGCCTACAACTAAAAAACCGGGTTTCTTCAGTCGATTATTTGGCAAGGGCAGTTCTTCATCAACTACCACCACCACTACTACGACGACCACAACGACTACTCCTAGAAATGTTCCTGCTGCGGCCCCTACCCCTGCCAGACACCCACCAAATCGTGTGCCACCAAATCAAAACAATCCATTTGGGGCCAACGGCCTTGGACCAGGTCCAATTCCAAACTATCCAAAGCCACATCAACAACCATCCGGTCTGAGTTTGAGTTATGGCCCGACACCACCTCCCAGAGGAGTACATTCAACTGGTTCTAAGACACCTCTTGCTCCAATGGTAACACCTCCAGCTAGTCCGACCCCAGGATCAGTACCGATGCCAGTTGCAGTTCCACAATCAACCACGACAACAACATCAACAACAACGACAACCACTACAATTAAACCAAAGCCAATAAATTCTCAAGCCCCAATTGCTAGACCTGAGAGTTTCTCTGACTTTGAGGATCCAAAGAAGTCCCTAGTGCCAACACCGTTGACACCAACTACAACTAGGAAGCCAACAACGGTTAAAGAAGATTTCCCAGCTCTTCCACCTCCTCGAAGGCCATCGATTAAAGAAGACTTGCCTGCATTACCTGCAAGGCCATCTTCCCCCGGATCACCAAACCCTACACCTTCATCACCCTCTGCTTGGGGCAGCAGCACTCCATCCAATGGCAATCGTGTCGCTTTTATTCCACATGTTCCTGGAAGCACAACAACTGTTGCACCTGGTTCAAGTACCACAGGAAAATCTCTGGCTTCGGACGATGAAATTCGACAACTTACTGAGACCCTTTACAACAAGGAAACCAACTCCCAGCTAAGTCAGATAACTGTCAACATTCAAGGAAAGACACGTTCCATAGATAGCACTGATGAAGCTCCACAGCCGTAAGCATCTCCGTTTAAAGAATCATTTATGGTAAACTTTAACTTGTTTCTTTCTTCTATTAAGCCTTCTTCAAGTCGACGAAAAGGCTCTTCAGCCCCTGACCATTGCCAAGATGCGGGATCTCTTTAACAACTATGAAATTGATACCTCCACCAATGAACATGTAACTCCTTTGGAGAGGAAAGAAGAGAATGACTTTGTTGATGCAGTCATGGCCACAAACGTTATGCGCCAAGCAATGTTATTCCTTCAAAACAAAGGTAAGTGACTCCGTGACGAAAAGTTGATGATAATCATCATCTTCTCGTTGACTATGTTTACAAAGCTTTATCTTCATGACAACGTTTTCTTTGTTTTAAGGAATTGTAACTCCTGATCCGAAAACCCACCGTGACCTTGTAAAATCCCTTTGGTTTACACTCTATTCTCGGGGACAGGGTAAGATCGGAAGCTCTGGATTCGAGCATGTTTTTGTGAATGAAGTCAAGAATGGTACAATAATTGGTCTGCACAATTGGGTCTACTTTAATGAAGAAGAGAAAGCTGGACGTATCGACTACAAGGGTTATCTGAACAAGCTTGATTTGGGAAATGTAAGATTTCTTTATTCGTAGAATATAATTTAGTGGGCTTAATGTATATTTCTTTTGAATACTTTTCAGAAAGGAATAATTGTCAAGACACGTTTCACCCATAATGGCCTTAACAAACCGGTCAATACTTTGTTTGTTGGAACAAGTCCCGAACTCGAATTGGCTCTGTATACTGTTTGTTTCGAATTGAGAGGTGATAAGTTGTGTCCAGTTTCGTTGGGAGGGAACAGATTTAATATCCAGACATACTCGTGGAGGTATCGCGGCAAGAACTTGATTGGTTCTGCATATCCTGAAATTTAATTTTAAATCAATAAATCAAGAAATGCCAGAGTATAGAAATTTGACATTGGCGTAAGTATATAGATTTATGTTTTTTTATTCAAATCCGAAGTTGATAGCCGAACTGTCACCTTTGATTCTTAGTAAAATCCGACAAAACATTTTCAAAAATCCTTAAAAAGTTCGAAATTCTGTAACTTCCTTCATGTAACCACAAATATTTTGTTTGGATCAGTGCTTTGTTATTGCCGTGAAACCCGGAATTTTTTCAAGGCTTGGTTGTGGAAAATGTTATCGCTGAATACTTTGTGATGATAGTCTCGGTCGAAATTTTTGACTTTATTTCACGGAAACAAGAGATTTTCAAAAGGTTTTTGATTTCCAAGTGTGCATAGAGCTTAAGGAAATTTATTGAATGTGAGAAATGTGTTAAGTTTTAAGACTTGATACAAGCAATTCCAGTAGTTCATCAAGAAAGTATTCAATTTTTATGGAAAACTTTTTAAAAAATAGCCCAAAAAAGATTGTAGTAAAGTCACTAACCATTTGAGTTTTTCAAGCAAAGGATTTAAAATGGTTCGTGTCCCAAGTTGTTAATATTCTATGTTTTATATTATGGTATGGTAAAAGTTCCCATAAAAACACTTTGAGCAATGTTTGTATGATTTGTGAATGATGGAGGATTTACGTATTTCTGAATTCGTAATTAAAAACATAAAAGTAGATGTATAGGTACAAAAAAAACCGAAAGTGTGAAAGTCGAAAATTAACGTCTGCATTATGATACTTCCTATTATTTTGATTTATGAATAATTTTTGAATTTTTAGTCTACATTTCTATCGAACTAATGTAATTTCAATATTTTTGTAGACTTAAAGTGTTGAATAGTGTAAGTTCACCATAAGATAATCTCAAATTTTTTGAAGCCTTAGCCTATCGTTTTTTTTTAAATTCAACTTGTGGCATAACCCACAAATTGCTGCAAAAAGTGGTCGAAAATTGGGCCTCTCTGCTAGAATTTTGTACAACAAACCATGGCGGTCTTTTGCCCGAGATTTTATAAATTTTAACACAGTATTAATATAAAAAAAGCTTTTGAAATAATTGAAAATATGTTTAAACGTCTCCAAAATCTATTGACGTGGCCTAGTTCATTGAATTATTGTACGAACTGTTAGATGTGTGAGTTTTTAATAGAAACACGGCTCCACTGGATTTTAGCTTTAATCGAACCAAGTGACATCTGTTGTCTTTAGATTAGGTTTGATTAAATTCTTTATTTCGATAATAAAATTAGATTAATTTAAAGCTAATAATATAAAGACATGGCGTTGTTGCCGTCTGCCTGATAGACATTTCAGTTAAAAATAGTTTAACATTATTAAAGTTTTTTTGTGTTGTTTTTAGTATAAGAAAAATAAACTATTTCTTAGTGATTTTTCTTAATTTCAAAATATAACAGATGAATAATTTATTAACTTGAATATATGTAAAAAATAAGATAAATAATACAATTTTGAATGATTTGATAATCTTTAAAGATATGTACACAATTTTGACATGATTTGAAACAAAAAAAATATGAGTTAAAATAGCTCAATTTTTTTTATTTTACATTCTCATTGATTCGAGACTTAAAACATCAATTTTGCGTTGATTTGAAACACAAAATCTTTAAAATAAACTTTTCCATTTTTAAAAACAAGTTTATTACATAAAAAGAAGTTCAACTTTGTCGTGATTTAAAACACAAAAAATCGCCATAACTGGATACATGACCGCTCAAAAGCTACTTCTTTAAGCTAAAACATGTTTGCAAAATTTAAACAGAATCGTCCAACCACTCAGCCCGTTAAGAATGTCAATAAGTTGGTTTATAGACAAAAAACTCACTTGCAAATATAGCCGTCGTATTTCTTGTAATATTGGACAAACTGCTATGAAATGATTTATATCCTACACGTCTCTTCTATTGCAGAGTGCAAATTTGTGAGAGTTCCGACCTTTGGGGGACAAAGTTGAGATTAAGGATCTCGACTCTAGCTTTAAATATGGTGCCGATAGCTTCCGAAGTCATTTCTTTACAAAAATAGTTTGAAGTTGATGACAATTGATGGTTTAAGCGCTTGTATATGTTTCTGCTTGCCGATGAGGATGCACTTTGCAGGTTTTCTAAATAAAGTTTTTCATCAATTTCGGCTATCAAAACCGCGAACATATTTTGTCATTCCTCTACATTATTTTCCCTTAGGAAGAGTATTGTATCAACTCCTGCAGCAAGCGCGTTCCATTCTCTGAAGGGAGAAGCATTTGTACGGAGCAGTCTTATCAAGATCATCTTATGAAGCCCATTTTCTCTTTTCATATCCTTAGCTAAATAGTCGGAGTGCCGTTTCAGATTCTGAATATATATCGGTATTATGTCCGATTCGACATGTATGTCGTACGTAGGTGTAGCGTTAGGCGGTTTAGAAAGTCATTTAAAAAAGTATCTTTGTAAAGATTCAAATTCCTCTATTTAAGCGTATGCAAAGGCTTGGACACCGTTCCATAAGCAAGTATTTATTGTTGCATTAAAGAATCTGTCCTTTGATGAGAGGTCGATAAGTTGGTTGCTAAAAAAATTGGGCCACATCAGATTTAGGGCCAGTATGGCCTCCCTGGTTTTCTCTGTTGTCTTTAAAATTGACAAGCTTTCATTGACATAGAAAGTAGTAGTGAAATAGTAAAATTTTGCAGTAGCCCATGCCATCTCAATTATAGCTACCACCAATTGGCCAAGCGTATGGACGGACCTTTTCCCTATTTATCATCAAATGTTTGGTTGGTAATAAAGATACCATCCATGGATTGATAGTGATGATTTATTTATTTGATCAAGATTATTTTAAGTTGTCAAACACACAAATATTTCAAATTTAATAAAGTTTTTTGGCGCCCCGTGGCGGCCATTTTGTTTTGTTGACATCTGTCAAATCTTTTGTTTATTATTCAGTTGCTTACGCCAAATCATAATGGCAAGTTACACGATTGAACAGTACGTTCAAATGATAAAACTTTATTATCAAAATAAGTGTTCAATAATGCAAACGTTGCGCGCATTGTTCCAATTTTACGGTAGACGTGGTGGCCCTTCACAGTCGACTCTTCAACGTTTGGTGGCCAAATTTAAGACAACCGGTTTAGTAAACAATTAGCCAACACCAGTTCGTTTGAAACGCAAGATCGGCCGAGAACATCGCCGCGGTTCGTTAAAGTGTACAGCAGAACTCGAGGCTGTCTATTCCTCGCCGTACAGAAGAACTCGGCCTTTCGCAGACTTTAACTTGGTGAATTTTGCCTCGGGAATTGGGCCTTCACCCAACAAGATCAAACTGACCCAGGAGCTCAAAGTTAATGAAAATAGACAACGCCGCGCGTTTGTTCGCTGCCTGAGTTTTGAATCGTTTGGAAGAGGACCCCGAAAAAATCGTCTTTAGTGACGAGGCACATTTTTCGATGAATGGCTGGTTAACAATCAAAATTGTCGTATATGGGACGACACCAACCCACGCGAGGTTAAACAGGTGATAATGCATTCTCAAAAAGTTACCCTTTTGTGTGGATTTTGGGCTAGTGGCGTAATTGGTGCGTACTTTTTTGAAAACGATGTTAATGAGGCGGTCACCGTCAACAACGACCGCTACATATCTATAATAATTAATTTCTTATTACCCATATTGAACAATAAGAACCTAGACGACATGTGGTTTCAGCAGGATGGCGCTACGTGCCACGCAGCAAACGGTACGACAACTACATACAACATCTACAATTGGAATCAATGTGAAGTTTGCTGCCATTCACCTGCTAGATATCGACTGAAAGTAGCCAATTTCAAATTGGTGTCATCTATTCATTAACATTACTAGCAAAGTAGCAAATATGTAGCTTCAGCAGAAATATGGAGAAATTTTTTAACTTGAATTTTGTATTTTATTTATTTTGTCAAACTTTTAAAAAATATGTGTCCTTAATTCCTTTGACAAACAATTCTTTTGAAACAAGGAAACAACACATAACGTTTGAAAATTAATTACAATTTTTTCTAAGTTGGGTTCTATATGAAAGCAAACATCGACAAGCAGTCCATATCTATCATGTGCCAAAATCTCCTTGAATGTTAATTCCAATATCAACTCATAATTGCGTCGTTACTAAACGATAACTTCTAGAAGGCGTTGTACAACTTTTTCTCAAAATAAAATTACACTGTCTTCCATTAGGTTGAGTTTTTCCTTAATACAATTTTCGAAGCATGTAGAAAACTAAATTTATTTTCCGTCCTGCTTTAAATCTTTTTTTAAAATTAAATTTAATTTAAGAACCGCAAATATTCTCTTTAACTCTCTTGTTTTCAAATATAGTTGTCGACTAAGGAAAGTAACACCGTATATTAATTTGCATCTACAATATTTGATGGTCTGATTGCTGAAGCCATATTCTCAATTTCAAGTAAATCAATCTGTCATTGTCAAAACAGCTCAATCAACAAAGAATATGTTTTCGATGCAAACACTGCCTTGTGAGTTTATTACTAATAGCATTCTCTGAATGCTGCCCCATCGAAGACAACAACCATTTCCATTTAGTGCTTTTGCGCCATCTGTGTCTTGAAGAGAACAATTCTTTTTCACCTCATTAATGTCAAAATCTCTCCAATTCACCACAGCGACCCAATTTTCTGGTACATCAACAAAAACAAACACAACTTCTTTTTCTCACTCTCTCCAATGCACGAACTCCCATTCCCAATCGCATGCGCTCTCCTTCTAATCACCGGGCTTTTTGCAGTTTTGCTTTTACCTTTTTCCTGGAAACTAGAAACTGGAATCTTCAACTGGAATCTGGAATGACAAAACTCCATTTCCATTTAGTTTTTCCTTTTTTACATTTTTAGTAGTTTCTCATCGTCGGTCGTGTTGTGTTGTGTTTTATTTAGCTGCCAGCAGTGCGATCTCTCATCTCATAGAAGAGCATAATCAAATCTGGTTTGCAATAATTTTCAATTATAAAACTACTTTGCTTCGCACGTTAACTGTGAATATCTAATCTACGATAATAATTCAATTGAAAACAAGAAAAAACCGATAATTAATTATCATCAATTATTGTGAGTGTGAGTTTCTTTTTTTGTTATCAATTTGAATATTTTTTAGTGCGTGCGCCTTACGCTCTTCTGCTGGGCTTTTGAAATCGAATCAAAATCAAAAAGAAAAATAGAAAAATATGTAAAATCAAAATGTGCTCCTTTGTGACACCAATACCAGCAACACCATTTTCGTATTCAAACTCAATGCGTCTGCCTCACTCTTGCCGCTCGGCATCCTGATCGAGTGTAACAGAGCAAGCACTTTATCTGCACCCGTATACAAAAATCTTTGGATATCCCAGCGCCAGCAGTCCTACCCCCGCCGCCGTCGTCGTCGCCGCTACCATCGCCGTCAACGCCACCAGCTAGCGCAACTTAAAAAGGGGATGAAATTGAAATAATGAGATTTGTGTTTCCTTTTTTTCGAATTTGTATCGCAATCGCAACTTTGTCGCTCTCGTTTTCGTCCTCGTTGTCGTTGTCGTTGTCGAAGTCGCCGTCATCATCGTCGTTGTTCTGAATTCTCGTTCGTCGCTGTCACCACCGACCATCAACGTCGCCGTAGCTTCGTCCTTTATGCTTTTTCCCAGTGCGCGATAGAAAGGCTCTAGGTATCCTCCTTCAATTCAAAAAGTGTGATTTAATAAAAATCAAATTGCATTGAATTTGTTTGAATTTAGAAAATAGAATAAGAGAATCCGAGGCAGGATCCAATTGAAGAATAAGAAGAAAAGGAAGAAATACCTCTGTGTATTTAAAATTCAAAAATTGATGGGGGTGCGAAAGTGTGATAAAATGCGAAAAACATCTAGGCATCATCATTTACCCCCTGTGTGAAGTGAAAGTGAGTGTTATATAAATATACACATATGTATAACAAGGACGACGTATAGTGTGGTGTAAGAGAATAGCAGAAATAACGAAAAGAAGAAAAAACCGGGAGCAATAAGCACCCCACCCTCTTGTCCGGGCGAATCTCTGTGATTCTTTTTTCTGTCAAAATTTGTGAAAACCGTCGTCGTTATTGTTGTCGTTGTTGTTTTTGTTATCGTTGTTGTCTTTCACGTTATTGTCTCCATCTAATAATAGCGAACAAAATTAAACAAGAGAAGGAGCTTAATTTGTACATCGCCTTCGCCAACACAAACCCCCTCGAGCAGTGGGTGAAGTGAAGCGAGAATCAAGAACCGAAATCGCTCCTCGACAAACCTTCAATCTTCAGCAGCCATTCACCATTACCATCAAAAAAACAACCTTCAACAACCAAACACAAAACCAACACCAACTAAGACCAGTACGAGCTCGAGCCCGAAGAGCTACGTAGAAAATATATAAAGGATAAAACTTACACTTTTATGACGTCAGCAGCAGGAGGTGAAGAAGGAGCCAACAGTATCAGCATCAGGATCAGCCCCAGCACCAGCATGGACCAACCTAGTATCCTTGTGCGAATTCTACATGCGATTCCGCATGTGAATTACACATTTCGCCGGGTTAATGACACTTTCAATCCGGACAGCGATATTTATCTAGAGGTATGTATAACCACCGCGGTCGTCGCGGTCGTCGCCGTAGAACAGTAGAACCGTAGAATTGTAGAAGCAAAAGCACATAGCTCCAACTTCAACTTCAACTCTTCCTTTTATTTTTATTATTTTTTTACTTCTCTATATTATAATCATCATCATCATCATCATCATCGTCGTTGACGCTTCTTGCGTTTCTCTTCTCTTCATATACACGATGATGGGTTGAGTTGGGTTGGGTTTGGGGGTGGTGGATTTTTGTTGATGTTGTTGTTGTAATTTTAAGGTGTACCTATTCAACATCTGTACCGAAGAATATCTTCATTTCTTTTTTATTTGTTTTTTTTTTCTTGCTTTATCCTTTATCCTTGTTTCTTTACTAAAAGATTCTGTTTTGAAGTTTTATACTTGGTGTGTATATAAAAATGGTGAAAACCTCTCTTCTCGACTTCGTCTTCGTTGGAACAGAACAACTTCTCTATATTTTTTAACAAGGTACCTACATTTAGGAATCCACCTATACAACAAAAAAAAAAAATGAAATGGAAAACGTAAATTTATTTTGAAACTTCAATATTACCGGTGTTAAGAAAAGCTTTTTCCCTTTTGCTCGGTAATTAGAAAATCTGTCCTAAGAATTTTTGATAAGAGGCACAATTATAGAAAACAACTCTCTTCCAGTCCTTAATGAGTTTATCATTGTCCTAAACTTGTCTCATGTTTAAATCGTCAAAAAAATGTTATCTTTACCTAAACAAAATTTCTAATTTTGAAACATCTAAAATCATAAATAATTTTGAATTTACTGTTGGAAGTCCAATGGATTGAAACCTTACGAAAAATCGATAGAAGTTAAATAATGTCGGTTTTTCGTAATACAAAAATAGAAATTGAATAAATTAGGAAGATCATATTTCTGAGCAGAGGTCTTGGGTTCAATCCCTGCCTGTGTCATCTAAAGTGTTTTTTTGCGCGGAATTGACAAAATCTCCAAAAGTGAGTGCTGTCATGAAAAGTGCTTTCTCAAATTAGATGTTTCGATTCGGCTTAAAACTGTAGGTCCCATCCATTCCATATTTTAAATTTATTTAAGGTGGCGCTACAGTCTGGGGCGGACCTGGGCCTCAACCAACATGCGTCTCCAGCCAGCTCGGTCTTTAGCTAGCTGTGTCCAGTTTCGGACGCCAAGTTGGTTGAGGTCTTCACCCACCTGCGACCTGAGTCACGGTCTTCCTCTTTTGCGCCGTCCGTCGGGATTGGATTCGAATACCTTCCGGGCTGAATCATTGATGACCTAGCCATCTAAGTCGTTGAACTTTTATTCTGCTAACTAGGCCAGTGTTGCTGCTCAGCCCGTACGGTTCGTCGTTATATCTTCTCCTCCATTCTCCTCCTATGCTTACGGGACCGAAAATCACCCGAAGAATTTTTCCCTATCATCCTAAGACGCTCTCATCTTTTTTTTGACAGGGTCCAGGCCTTAGTGCCATAAATGAGAACCAGGATGATGAGTGTCTTATAGATGGTGATTTTAGGTGCTCGAGGCAGGACTTTACTTCTCAATTGCCTTCTAAGTCCAAAGAAGAGCGATTTGCAAGAGTTATTCTTCGTTTGATTTCAGCGGTGGCGCTTGTGTCGTTCGTGTTCATAGCGGTGCCTAGGTAGACATAGTCCTTAACTACCTCGAAGTTAAAGCTGTCCATGGTGACGTTTTGTCCATGACGTCGTTGCTCAATGTCTTTTTTTGATGACAGCATATACTTGTTCTAGCCCTCATTGACCACTAAACCCATCTTCTTCGCTTCCGTCGCAATGCTCAAAAACGTTTCACTGACATCACGCTTTGATCTTCCAATTATGTCAATACCATCTGTGTATCCGAGTAGTTGGATGGACCTTTGGAAGATTGTGCCTCTAGTGGTGACGGTTAAATTTGTGCACAATTCTTTCCAAAATGATATTGAAGAAGTCGCATGACAGTGCATCGCATTGTCTCAAACCTTTTTTGACATCAAATGCATCGGTAAGATCTTTTCCGACCTTGATAGAGCAGCGTGCATTTTCCATCGTCATTCTGCACAAACGTTTGACAGGGATGCCAAAAATAAACATTGCTTTTTAGAGCTCTTCTCTATAGATGCTGTCATACGCGGCCTTAAAATAGATAAAGAGATGGTGGGTATCGATTTCAAGTTCCTGGGTTTTTTCCAAGATCTACTGTAGTGTGAATATTTGGTCGATAGTGGACTTTCCTCGTCTGAAGCCACACTGATAAGGACCTATCAAGTTGTTGACAAACGGCAGAAAGGATCTTACATACAATGTTAAGCAGACTGATGCCTCTGATGGTGCAATTTTGAGGGTCTCCTTTTTTATGTACCGGGCAAACTGTGCTGAGATTCCAATCATCGGGCATGCTTTCTTCCGACCATATTTTGCAGCCCCTCGGAATGTTCGGATATCCTGTAGGTATACTGGAGAAGTGTCGTGCGTCGATCGCAATGTGGTCAATCTGGTTGACGGTTGATTGATCAGGAGATTTCCATGTCCCCTTGTGGATACTGAGATGCGTGAACTGCGTACTAGCTACCAGAAAATCGCACCCCGCAGCGAAATCGATCAGCCTGAATCCGTTGTCGGAGGTGGTGTCGTGCAGACTGTATCTCCCGATCATGCAACCAAAGACGTCTCGCATTAAAATCTCCTAAGACAATTTTAATATCATAGCCAGAGCACTGCTCATATGTCTTGTCCAAGAGCTCGAAGAATATGTCGTTGGTGTCTTCATCTTTCTCCTCTGTTGGGGCATGCGCGCATATTAGGCTTATGTTTGCGAATTTAGCTTTGATGCGGATTGTCGTGATGCGCTCGCTCATACTGTTGAAACTCAAGACTTTTTGCCTGAGTCTAGTTCTAACAACAAATAGACGCTGTCTTTGTTCTCGGTAGCAGTCGCCGTAGTATACATCGCATTCTTTTAGTTTGTGTTTGCCCGGTCCATCCCATCGCACTTCTTGGATGGCGGTAATATCTGCCTTACAGCAGTTTAGGGATTCCGCTAATTGTTCGGCTGCACGTGGTCTGTTAAGGGACCTAACTTTCCACGTACAGATCCGAAGTTCGTTGTCCTTATTTCGTTTTCGTAGGTTTCAACAGTGAATCCGTCCGTATCCGAGGCTTGTTGGTGCTTCGCAACTAAAGGTATTGTTTACGTGGCCAGGAAGTCAACCACCAACCTGTAGGGGCAGATCCTAAGTATAACTCCAAGGACGGGGAGCCGGATAAACTGCTCCTTACAGGCCTGGGCTCCGAATATGTCGAAGAAGGCCTATAAGGTGTTCACTAAGTAGTTCAACCTTACTGGAACTGTAGACGCCACCTTTGATACCATCTCGAGAATTCGTCCGCTGCCGTCTGGATAAGGATAGGTGCCTTAGTGGACACACCTCTCCCCCCTCTCTCGTTTCCTGTCCCCAACAACTTTCTACTGGGTTTAGAACTCAATCTCCAGTTGAGGTACTAGGCACCCGATGTTCATCGCGGGGAGGTGAGAGTAGCAGTTGATAGACATAGGTGGGTTTTGAGAAAAACCTTTGGACGCTTGTGTCCTCTTGAATGCACATGTTTACCATTTGAACATCGTTATTCATGCACGAGAAAGTTATTAGTCATGGCTCTTAAGCTTTCCCCATTGACTGTAAAATTATGTCCGGCTTCATTTTTAAATACTTATGAACCAATGGTTTCCTTTGTCCATTGAGCACACCCAAAAGTGCCTTTTTTAGGATGCAATTGTGTGAATTATCATCACTCCAAATAAATTTTCTTATTAACGTACCCATTCAACCAAAAAAGAGCTTCATCGCTGAACGCATTTTTTTCTTTCTTGTAAAAACCGGGATTTGAAGCCATCTCGTTTTAGGACCATTCACCGGTTGTTCGAAGCGCTTGATCGATGAGTTTCATTTTGTAAGCATGTTCGCGAGATTTCGGATGGACTTATTCGGGTCTTCTTCGATACTCTGCTCATTGGCAGTAATAGTGTCTCTAAATAAATAAATTGGGTGGCGCACCAGTCCGTTGAGAACTAGGGCCTAGTGACTTACAACTTTTAACCATTCCTGTGTGCGAGTAATTTTGTCAGGGATGGAGGGGACAGTTTTAAGCCGAATCCAAACGGCAAATTTGAGAAAGCACTTTTCATGACAAGAATTACTCTTGAAGAATTTGTCAATTCCTCGCAAGAGGCAGTACCCGTGAAAAGACTTAAGATGAGATAGGCAGGGATCGAACAAAAGACCTCTGGCATGACAGTCCAACACATTAACCATCATGCCACGGGTACTAGTGTCTCTGAGGATGCGTATTTTGAACTGGAGTAAACGTGGTGCGAAAGTGATCCATGAATTCCCGAGTTACCAAATCTGTTGGTCTTTTATATATTCCGCCATTATTTTGGTAATTAATAAACTGAGCAGCTGTCAAAAAGATCAACTCCAAAAAATGTGTTGCCAGATTGAAAACTACACGACTAAAAAACACACCTTCTTTCTGCCCACAAGAAGTCCTTTATGAACAGTCACATATTGTGAATGCATCGGCTTTCCAACAACCATCCGTAAATTTTCATAAATGTCTATATAGTTGAAACTTCCAAACACTAAAATGTCAGGAAATGTCAGATAAAGTTGGGTTAAAACGCTAAGCGTTAAATTGTGACTAACAACTTACATCGTGCGTAATGGTTTGACCACCCTCTTTGTTTTGTCATTTAGCCATCATAATGAACTTATTGGAACAAAAGGTGTTAAGTTCGAAGTTACTGTTTGGTATATCATAATTCAAAATAAATTCTTGTTCAGTTACTGTTAACTTATTAGAGTTGATAAAGCCTTTTTTTAATTTATGAATACAAATTACAAAATATTTTTCTAGCTTTGTATATAAGGTGATCTTTTAAAAACTATAGCAAAGTTAAAAAAAAAACAAATACAATTCAGAAAATTGCATGAAATTTATAATTGCATCGAAAAGCACAAAAAGTGGTCGATATAATTTAATGTTTCAAGATTCTTTATTGCAAATGTTGACCTTGACTGCGCCTAAAATGATACAATGTTGTCTTCTAATGAAGCGAGCTTGTCTGTATTTTTATTTTCTAAAGGCGTTTAATCGCACGATCTAGGCGTCTGATTGAACGGTCCCCAAAGTGAAATAAAATGTTCACCGAACTTGCCTCTCAATAACTCCATTGTTGCGCGTGCTGTGTGGTATGTGTCATCGTCTTGTTGAAACCACATGTCATGCAAGTCAATCTCTTGAATTTTGGCAAAAAAAAGTTAGATATCATCTCACCGTAGCGCTCACCATTCACAGTTACGTTACAATTCGCATCATCTTTGAAGAAGTACGGTCTAATGATACCACCAGCCCCTAAACCGCACTAAACTGTGACTTTTCCTAGATGAATTTGTAGCTCCTGCAATGCTTCTGGCTGATATTCACTCCAAAATGGACAATTCTGCTTATTTACGTACACATTGTGCCAAAAATGAGCCTCGTCACTGAACACAATTTGTCGGTAAAAAAGTGGATTCTGAACTTTCTTAAATAAAATTTTGATAATAAAATTCAATAATTTGAAAGCGGTGTTCGTTTGTAAGACGATTCGTGGTTAAATAATAGACCAAACTGAAGATGTTTGACAGTGTTGCCAAAAAGACAGTAGCTAAAAAATCACCCTTTAGAAGACAATAGTCAGTGCAGGGCATCTTTTAGTTTTGTTAGTATAGAGTTTTTGCAAAAATAAGGTTTAATCTCTATTGTTATGATTTCGCCTGTACTGGAGCGAGTTAGTAATTCTATGGGACCAATCTTTTTTCGCTGAGGCAAGAGTTCTTAAAGATCTCAAAATTCATAAGTTCGCTGGTCCGGATGGTATCCCTGCTATTGTTCTGAAGAGGTGTTCTTCAAGGCTAGCAAAATCACTGCGTAAGCTTTTTCATCTGTCCTACCCCTCAGGTCTCGTTCCGGGCGAATGGAAAACTGCATTTGTCCAACCTTTTCCCAAAAAAGGCGAATCTTCTTCATCGTTTAACTACTGACCAATTGGACCTACGTCCCTTCTTTCCAAGGTCATGAAAACACTGATTAATTATCAGCTCAAGAAATACCTCGAAGATCGAAAGCTTCTTAATGACCGACAATACGGCTTTCGAACCAATAGGTCCACTATTGATCTCGTAGTTCATCTCACCGAACGGTGGAGCAAATCTTTACATCTTTCTAGAGAAAGTGATTATTGCACTTGATATTTCAAAGGGTAGGGTTTGACATCAGGCTCTCTTATCGAAAATGCGTGCTTTCGTAATTACCTTTCGAATCGTTCAATACAAGTTTTATTAGATGGATTCAAGTCTAAAAACCACAAAATAAATGCTGGTGTGCCACAGGATTCCGTTTTATCTCCAGTACTCTTTCTCATTTTTATTAAATATCTTCTGTCTGCTACTTCTAATCCAATACATTGTTTCGCTGACGATAGTATTCTTAGCTTTTCATATTCGTATTCAGACTCACATCCCTCTTATTCGGATGTGGAACTGCAACGACAAAACGAGATAAGCTCGTTAAATTCTGACCTAAACAGAATTGTACAATGGGGAATGGGAATTTAATGCTTTGAAAACCCAGTTAAAGCTAGATATAACCCCTTGCCATTGCACTAGCATCGAGGAGACTGAACATCTCGATATTCTCGGTATATGTACCACCAACCACCTTTTGTGGAACGATCACATACGCAGTGTCGCCAAAAAAGTTGTTCTCAATTCGTTCATAATATTCTTCAAATCGGTTTGAAATCAAACAACGGTTGTAAGAGAAGGTTGTCCTTTGATTTTTTGGCATAACGTTTTCAAAGCAACATATTTTCAATATTCAAAAATTATATAAGTTGTTGATGGTTAACAATTCCGCTTATCAACTTCTATAAGCATGAACTACTTTTGCTCACACAGGTCTAGAGTAGAAAATAAAAAAAAAAACGCAAAAGTCTTGTTGGTAATCAAGTTCAATATGTCCTAAATATTGGGAAACATCGAAACTAAATCAAAATCAACATTGAACAAATATTTGCTTAAAGGATTTTTAAGTTAAGAGTCCTTATTTAGAATTTTTCTTCAAATCTATTTTGTTATTGTATCGCCCATTGATTTCGTTTAGAAAAATCCTCTGCCAAAAAAAAGTTTTAAAAGTAAGTAAATTATCTCTGACGTTTTTTTAATGGTCATCCATTTTTAAATTGATGCCTTTTCATTTTCAAGGACCCATTTCTATTTTTAAAACTTATCTAATATTTTTTTTTTTTTTTTAAATAAAAACTAAATAAATTTCCTTAAAGTTATGTTGCATAATAAAGATTCAGGACTTACGGAAGAAGAACCTTGAAAAGTTGTTTAGTTTAAAATGAGACAAGAAATTGTTAAAAAAAGCTTTAATTTTCAAAAGATTTCTTGAAAAACATTTTCGAAAAATCTTATTATTTTATTCTTCTTCTCAAATATTATCGCTCAATCATGTAAAGTTTGTAGGTAAACTTTATTTGACAAGTCGGCAAGAGACAAGTTTTACGTCAAATAAAAAGAAAAAAGTTAAAAAGTGTAGAGACAGTGTATATGTAGGTACATTGGCACGCTAAAAACAAGAGCAGAAGTTAGATCCAGTCTCCACCATGGCTCTCCTAGTTTCTTCCTTTTTTTTGTTGTTAAATATAAACATTTACGCAACTGCGAAAATATGTGACAATATGCGAGCTTTAAGGATGTTTCTGTGAGGGGAGGAATGAGGATGCTAGAAGAAAGATGCTGGTTGTGTGTGCAGTTGTTTTATGGAATCCTTTTTCTCATTTTATGTCACCTCACCTCTCTGGGTGAGGAATGTGTTTTATTCGTTGTTGTTCCTTCAAATTTTTGTGACGTCTTTAATGGGGGGTTATGGGCGCCCAGAAAAAAGATACACGAAAAAGAATAAGAAGAAGACAAAAAGAGAAACTTACCATGTGGTAGATACGAAAATAGATGCGAATGTCAAACACCGAAAATGGATTTCAACAGAAAAAAAGGAAAACAGGATAATCAAAAAAATTAATGAGTCCTTGTTTTTTCTTCCGTGAGATTTTCTTTTTTGAATATATTAAGAGGCGCCAAAAGAATCATATTTTGTGACACATGTGAAGAAGAATGAAAACAATTGATCCATGAATATTTCAATTACGCAATTTAAATTTTAACGAATCTAGGATAAATCTGGATTCAGTGATAAATTGATGGTTTTTAAACGCATAATGTTTTTTTAGTCCTTTTTCGCGTTCATTAACCCATGTTTACACTTGGAAAAAGGAAGAGCCAAGAATTATCAATTTAAATGAAAACAAATATTGGAAATTTGAGGAAATCATTAAATTTAGAAAAATGTATGAAATCTTTATTTAAATTGGTAGTAAGTCGATATAATTAAATGTTTGAAGATTATTTCATTCAATTGATGACGCGGCTTCACCTCATATGGTCCATCCACTTACTCCAATTTTGGCATACCTCCACTTCCTCATATCTCGACCGATATCTTTTGAACAAATGCTTCAATGTTATCTTTCAGTTCATATATCAAAGCTGGATTGTTGCTTTACGCATGAGGCCTAGAATATCCTCACAAAAATATAGTCTAGAAGCGATAAATCCCACTATCAAGGCGGCTAATTGACCGTTGCTGTGGGGCAAGTGGCACCATCTTGTTAAATCACATTTCAAGCTCTTCCATTTTGCTAACAAAAATTGGTCACAGTTACGTTCCTAATTATATTTGAAGAAATGCGACCAAGTTATTTCGCCACCCCATGATCCGTACCAAACAGTGACTTTTCTTGAATGGATTGGTAGCAGCTCTTGCAATGCTTCTGGCTGTTCTTCACTCTAAATGTGGTTGTTTTGCTTGTTCACGTATTTAACCAGGAATGAGCTTCGTCGTTGAACACAATTTTTCGATAAAGAATGTGGATCTTCGACCAACGTTTTAAGAGCCTATTCACCAAAAATTCGGTATTGTGCAAGGTCGTGGGGCTTCAATTCTTGCATCAGCTGTATTTTTAAAGGTTTCACATCTAAATCCTTCCATAAAATTTTGCACGTAGTAGAATATCAGAGGTGAAATGGCTGCAAATGACGCCGAATCGATAATTCACGACTGTCATATTTTCTTCAGTTAACACACTACTTGAGATTGCTGGGGGTTTAATGTCCAACAATATAAATTTATTGCGAAATTTTGTTACAATATCTCAAATAGCCGCCTCAGTAGGTCGATTAAACTGATTGCAATAAAATGAACAGTATCAACTTGGTCCAATACCTGTTATGGCTTTATTTAAAAGAACAAGCATTTTCATTAACTATGTGGAAAACATTTAAGTAGCTGCTGTGGCTAGCTTCCGAAATATCTCATTCTATGACTCCAAATTTCTAAGACCTTGTTGATGGTTTTTTGCTATAACTCACGGATAACTTGAATGATATTGGTCTCAAGAGCTTTATTGTTTCCGGATTTTGGGCACAATATCGGTTTCCTGCGGACCAAAAAAAAGGTGTAAGGGGTTAGTCCTAGCTACAAGGCAGCCAATTGATATAGCAAAAACGACTGATAACACAATTATATTATTTGTTTCTCAAAAGATCTATCGGTGCCGGCGCGAAAAAAAGGCACTTCGTCAAAATAGAAGACTTTTCCGTCTAAATCGTTGTCTCATTACCGCTTCGTTAAGACCCAGACTGCAAAACTACAAATTCATGCGCCTTCGTTGCGAGATGTTAAGTGCGCTGCACTGTCATGCCAGAGGTTTTGGATTCGATTCCTGTCTATGCCATCTAAAGTTTCTTTTACGGGTACTGTCTCTTGCGAGGAATTGACAAATTCTCCAAGAGTAATTCCTGTCTTGAAAAATGGTTTCTCAAATTAGCCGTTCAGATTCGGCTTAAAAAACTGTAGGTCCCCTCCTTCCCTGACAACAGTACTCGCACACAGGAATGGTTGTGAGTTGTCAGTCACTAGGCCCTAGTTCCCAAACGGACTGTTGCGCCTCCTAATTTATTTTTATTATTTAATTGCTGAGCAATTGGTCCTTGGGAGCGGTTAATCCAAGATCTTTATAAAATGTTGAGCTGTTAAGATCGAATGCGAATTGATGTTCATGAATTGAGTCTCATACTCAAGGCAGATACCAGCACCAGTCTATGACGAAAACTCATGGCCCACTAGCACACCAGTCTGTCGAACGTTTTTCACACTCTTGCATTAAGTAGACGCTGTGATGTTGCTGCAAAAACTTCTTAAAAAACAAAAAACACTTTTTCAGCTACACAAAATTGTCTTCAAAACACTTCTCAGGCAAGCTGCAAGTCCACTATGATTTGTAATTTGTATTGTAAAGAAATATAACTTATCTTTTTTTCTAATTTGACAAAGAACCCTTTTACTTACTTTACTTTACTTTACTTTAGTTGGCAATACAGCGTATTGCGCTCCTGGGCCTCTAGTAATAACTTTCGCCAGCTAACTCGATCTCTAGCTTGCTGCCTCCAGTTTCGAATACCAAGTTGATAATCACTCCACCGAAGATATGGCCTGCCTCTGCTTCTTGTTCCCTCAGGATTAGCGTTGAATACCTTACGGGCTGGAGCTTCGATGTTCATTCGCTCGACATGCCCTAGCAATCTTAAGCTTTGAACACTCAGTTTTTTTTACCTGTGGCAAGTTGATGTGCAGCTTGTATAGCTCATGATTATATCCTCTCGAAGATACTCAGAGATCTTTCATCCGCCTGGGATAGGGTCCATGCTTCTGTACCATACAGCAAGACTGGGATGATTAAGGTTTTGTACAGTGTCTCTTTTTTGGTACTTCGCGATAGGGCCTGATTACTGCTTAGGCCAAAGCAACAGCGATTAGCAAGGGTAATTCTACGTTTGATCACCGCGCTGATGTCATTTTGCAGAATTAACAGCAGTGCCCAGATAAACAAATTCGTTTGCCACCTCGAAGTTATATCTGTCAATTGTCATGTTTTGACCAAGTCTACGGTGTGAATCGACCCTTTTTGACGACGGTAAATACTTCGTTTTGTCCTCGTTAACGTCAAGACCCATTTTCTTCGCCTCAGACTCGATATTAGAGAAGGCACCAGTCACTGCTCGTTTGGTTCTTTCCATAATGTCGATGTCATCTGCATATCCAAGGTATTGTGTGGATTTTTGAAAGATGGTGCCACTTGTATTGACGTTGGTGTTGTGCACCACCCTTTCAAGAACAATATTGAAGCAGCTACATGACAGCGCAACGCCTTGTCGAAGTTCTCTGGTTGTTTCGAAGGTTTCGGTGTCGAGTCTCTTCCAATTTTGACGCTACAACGATTATTTTTCAACATCATCCTAATAAGTCGTATCAGCTTGGTAAGGTTGCGAAAACACAACATGTGGAGCCTTTAATCTTTAATCTTAAATAAATTTTTCTTTACTTTCTATCTCAACACAAACATAAGGTACAAAATATTTTTTAATTAGTTCCAACGCATTTTATTGCACGTCATTGTCGAGTTGGAGGTCATAGAACAGTAGACGGCGAGTTTTCTTCTTATTTTTGTATGTTCTCATATAAAATTCTGTCAAGAAACGCACACTCATGATTTCTGTCGTGTCCCTCTCGAATTCATTGCAACAATAAATATACACAGACAGTCATTATTTCTTCTGTCCAATCCCTCCGAATTCCGAGTGCGATGTGCGACGAGTACAATATTATACGAAGTTGCTACATATGGCTGCTCTGAGTCCTTGAAAAACACCCCACTGCCATATAAGTTAGTGTGCATTGTGGTGAGTGCTGCACCCTGTGTCCTCAACATGCTGGATTTTTCTGTCACAAATAAGACTAATTTAAAACACAACTCTTCAGATTAAGAAGGCGTCAAAGAAGGTCTCAAAATAAAACAAAACAAAATATAAAAAATATGTGTCGGCGTCACGACGCGTCTGTCGGTCTTATGTGATTGCTTTCCACATCTTTTCATACCTACTCCACAAAAGATAGGTTCTCAAAAAACCAATCTCTTCAATTTTAATATCATTACAAAAAATATCGACAACAAGCTCGATATTTATCCCACAAGTGACTCCCATCGATAAAAGAAAAATAAAGACTGACTTGAATTTTTAAACAAACCGGAAATAGAACAAATAAAAGGGTTTCATTGGAATTTCAACTTACTCCTACTTAAAATTTGGATTTGGAGTCTTCAACAAAAGAACAATAATAAAAAACATTGAGATTGAAAAACTTTTCTCTTTTCTGATTTCATCCATACATCGTTTGGTTATGGGCCAAGTCCGTTCGCCGTTCGGCGCGCACTTAAATGACATTCAATGACCATAAACCGTTACAAAAGAAGAATATTCTATAGTATCTCTGTCTTCTGGATGCATTTTCCTCCAAAGATTGGTCGCCTCTGGTGCACACATGGTGCTCCTGCGTGTCTTCTGTGAATCTTATGGTTTTTATTCTTCATCTTGTTGAAGTTGTTGTTGTTGATTTTCTTCATCATCATCATCTTGAATCGGTGGTTGTTTGTTTGGTTTTTTTGTTGTTGTTGAGATATTCTTTTGATTTCTTGTATACCTACTCAAAAGTAAAACTACTTAGTTTGAGTTTCACAATAAACAATAAATGGATGGAAAAAGTTTTTCTCTTTTACCCAAATGACAACTGAACTCTGTCTGTCTGTCTGTGGATATTTTATCATTGACAAAATAGAAAATATTAAAAACCAAAACAAAAATTGAATGAGTTTGCTCAGCAATAACAATTGATTACATCACATTATTTGCTATGGACTTTTAGGGTTGCCATCTTGTATTATTGTGTTATAGAATTTGAGTGAAATCGGATTTTAAAAAACAAATACAATTGTTTTCTTTTAGGCTCACTAGAGTTCGGGGATTTTTGATGTAAACTCTTTCTTTGAGATAGCCCCATACAAAAAATCCATTGGAGTTAAGTCGGGGGACCACGGTGGCCACGGCATGTCCCCAAATTGACTGTTCAGTTTTTGAGGGAAAGCTTCCCGAAGCGAATTTATCGAATCTCTAAACAAAATCTGTTATCATGCGTCGGTAATAGGAACTATTGGCATTTGTCGCCTGGCCCCGAGCATTCTCGAAAAAAATGGTCTAATTGTCCCTGGGGCAAACAGTTACTCTAGGGCAATGCAATAATTATCGATTCCAAAAAAATGGATTCACATTACGAAAACGCTCCAACATCGTTTCACAAACATTTTTGCTTGAAACAGAATCGTTGAGTTCTTGAACGGTTTGAATATTGAATGGATGAAACTTTAAATCATTTTTTAAATTTTTTTGAATAATCGCTCTTGGAAGTCGAGTGAGACCGCCCTGTCAAGTGTCAATGCGTAGTTACGTACGA
This sequence comes from Eupeodes corollae, assembly GCF_945859685.1. Taxonomy (NCBI): domain Eukaryota; kingdom Metazoa; phylum Arthropoda; class Insecta; order Diptera; family Syrphidae; genus Eupeodes; species Eupeodes corollae. The sequence goes on from NC_079147.1 coordinate 224,011,203, forward strand.
ATAGTTACTCTTGAAAAATACCTCCATGACGAACTCACGATGGTCACTTGACCAATACGACATTGTGACATTGTGACCATCTGTTCGAAGACTATGTTGAAAAAATAACATGATTGCTCATCATCTTGATTGAACCTTGCACATTTCTGGAATAGCTCAGATGAGCTGTTACTTATTTACACGTTACGTAGTTTAGTTTTTAGCGTCATGAGGTATAGCTTAATCAGTTTTTCGGGGCCCCCAGTTTAGACATCGCCAATAGAAGCTTTTGGCGACTATCATATTCAACCTTGAAGTCTATGAAACGATGGCCTCGATTTGAAATTTGTTGAACTTTCCCAGGATTAGCCTTAATGTGAATATTTGGTCTACCGTCTGGTCTCAAGGCACACTGGTACGTACCGGTTATATAGTGTTGCCAGGAAAGTTTAAGGCGCGCACATAGTAGTTTCCTGATCATGTTTCACGGTTTTCTTTTCTTAGAGGCGCCAATGGTGGATCATTACCATAAGAGTGGATCTGAATTATATAGGGTTTTTTAATAAGGGCAGGTAGATGTTGTGTGTAGATGATGTTGTGGCATTTGCTGTGTGGCACTTAGCGCAGTCCTGCTGGAACCACATGTCGTCTAGGTCCTTATGGTTTAATTTGGGCCATAAGACAATAGTTATCATCGTTGTGTAGCGCTCGCTGTTGATAGTGACCGCCTCACTAACGCCGTTTGCAAAAAATACGGACCAATTACGCCGCCGGCCCAAAATCCACACCAAACGGTAACTTTTTGAGGATGCATTATCACCTTGTTAACACAGCCATTTATCCAAAAATGCGCCTTGTTGATAAAGATGATTTTTCGTCCAAAATTTGGGTCCTCTTCCAAACGATTCGAAGCCCTGTCAGCGAAGAAACGGCGTTGTCTATGGTCACGAACTTTGTGCTCCTGGTCAATTGGATCTTGTACGGGAGTAAGCCCAAGTCCCGACGCAAAATTCGCCAAGTTGAAGTCTGCGAATGGTCGAGTTCTTGTGCACGGTGAGGAATAGACTGCTTCGGGTTCTGCTGTACACTTTCACGGCGATGTTCTCGACCTTTCCGGGTGTTGGCTGATTGTTTACTGAACCAATCTTCTCAAATTTGGCCACCAAGCGTTAAATAGTGGAAAAGTTTTATCACTTAAATGTGCTGTTCAATCGTGTAACTTGCTATGATGATTTTGCATAAACAACTGAATAATAAACAAAAGATTTGACAGATGTCTCCAAAACAAAATGGCCACCACGGGGCGCCAAAATCTACCTGCGTCAATTTAAAAAACCCTAAAGCTTTGTACAGCAAATTCTCAAAAGAGTTCATGGAAACTTACAGAACGACTTGAATAATATTTTGAGTGCAAAAACTGCTATTTTGCAGATGCAATACAAAAAGAAATATAATTTTCAAACAGTTGGCTTTTAATTGATTTCTTTAAATGAATCTATTTTGGGTTACTTTAAAAACAGCTGTTTATATTTCACTTCTATCTACCTGCATATGTATGTAATTCTTTTAGAATAAGTATGTTTCCATAAATGAGTTCGTATTTTCATAAGTCTGCCATGTTGGTGACCCTCAACCTTTGTAAAGCTGCTAGACAAAAATCTCAATTTAAACAACAACAAACAAAGTATGGAAACATATGTTGGCCTCTTGCGATGATATGACGCGGTATATGGCGTCATTGTATTCATTTCAGACTAAAAGAATTTAAAATTGCAAAACGTGACTTAAGATTTGAGAGGCAAGAAAAAAACTGACTGCGTGTGAGTGTTGTGCTTTTTGTTTGTTTCGATTATTTTTTAATATTTTCTATTGAATTTTAAAAATCGATAAATTATTTTGTTACCAGCAAGCGTGAGAAGCGAAATTCAATTACTGTTTGCATTCTTAACATAGTTTTGAACTAAACTCTTGTGTGGTGCTATTCCCTAGGAGTAGTGACTTGGAGCAGAATTTTCAACGATCTCCCGCAGAAATACAAGTGCAATGTACTATCAAGATGTTAAGATAACTAAATTCACTCGAAAATATCTTAAACCCAATCTCAATCCAGATCATATCAAAAAATCTGGAATTTTATAAAAAAAATAAATACAAATTACATAAATAGAAAAGTAGTTCGATAAAGTTAGATGTTGGATGCGAAAGAATTAAGTTCCTATCAAGAACTAAGAAAGTGGAAGGAATTTCTGCTACGGAACTTATCCACATTTTGCTGTTATTTCTGTTTGAACCTTACAAATATCGCCCTGTGTTGTTTATAACCTTAAAAAACCATGTTAAATTTAAAAGATATCGCTTCAAAAATGGAGGAGTATTTCGATGTTGAACTAGCAAACACCCAGATGGCGCACAATGTCTATTTCAATACCACGATCTTAGTGAAATGACGATAGTTTTCTTAACATAAACACCAAATTGAATAAAAACCGAATCAAAAGAACCTCCCACAAAACAACATCACCCAGTCACAATTATTCTGGCTTTTTGTTTGTTTTTGATTTAGTTGCGATTATTTAATGATATTAAATCCTTCTCTGTCCTCGACAGGGTGCGGCACGGTACGGTTCGGCAGTCGTAGTGCAGCAGCCATGTGACTATTCAATTCATTCACTGCCAAAAAGTATTGTGTTACTTTTGTTGTAAATCTCGAAATTGCTTTTTTGATCTGCCAAGAAGCAATCCAAGTATGAGAAGTTTAATTTTAACTAAAACGAAAGGAAACAAAACAAAAAATAAACAAAACAAAAGAAAACAAGACAAAAAAAAATACAAAATCTTGAAATTATTTCATTTCAAAACTAAGAGGAGAGGATGTTGGTCCTGGTCCCGTAGAGAAACCCAATTTCGCAAATGCTTCTCGCGGCGCAAAGCACCATATTTAATCTCTTGTAAATCTAATAAAACATCGTCCTGGGCTCAATGAGAACAACCACTCAAATAAAAACGGAAACAGCAGCACACCAGAACCAGAACTAGAACATCATCAGTATTCCAGTATCCAGTTACAACTCGAGCTCCAGGACGAGCACCAGCACCAATATCAGCAGTAGCAATATAGATTTAGTTGGATATGAATCATCTGAACAAGGAGCATCAACTCCTCTCGGTTTGAATAATGGCATTCTGTCAGCAGCGCAAAGACCCACGGGAAAAACAAAGGATATACCCAGCGAAACAGGCATTCACATAGATAGATACAAACACAATCTAATAACTTTTCCCTTCACATACTAGTACACCAAGGAGCGAACAAAAGGAACAAAAATAGCACCAAAAAAAGGACCCTAAACTAAACTGTCATCGGTTAGAAATGCTCCTCGGTTTTCCCATTCCGAATGTCTGTTTCCTAATTCGTCGTCTTGTAAGTCTCCAACTATTATAACAAATAGTCCTACACCCGCCCGGTTATCTTTGTGCTCATTTTCTTGTGTCGGAAATTTTCTTCTTGACTCCTGCTTCTTTTATTTTTCTTCGGCGCTACGTTTTCCTTCTTCCCTCTACCCTTATCCTATCCTATTCTATCCTATCCTGTCCTGTCCAATGTGCTTGTGCCTTTGCCTGCAAAACAAATTTATAACTGGAAGGCAGATGTTTGGCATTTGTTTCGGGAATTTCCTCGGAGACACCCAGTAACAGAAACAGCAACAGCCACAGCCACAGTCCCATAGTCACATCAGGGACAACTATATACACTTACTTTTATACTTGCTACACAGGGAAAGGACATGACTTGGTTGGATTGGCTTGGCTGGCGCAGAGATTTTGCTTTGCTTGGTTTGGTTGGCCCATTTTTATTATACTGTCATATTTGCGGATTTGTAAATCACTATTTTTCAAGCGATTTATGTCACGCGGCCGACAACGTCACCACCGCCATCCACCGCCACTGCCTTTGCCTTTGACTTTTTTCCTTTGTCGAGTGAATCATGCCACCCAGATGTCAGAGACACAAGGGAGAAACCTTAATCCAAGTGTCAATGTTGATAAAAACATAAAACCTTAAAAAAAAGAAAAGAGACTAAAACTGGGCTGGGCGGAAATGTTTCGAAATAATATCAAAGCAAAGCAGTATCACTTGACAATGATTCGATTGTAATCGATATCAAAAGTGCAAAGGCCGTTTGACATTTTAATTAATTTTTTTTTCTAGTATTTTTTAGAAATTGGATATATCTCCACCATCATAAATGGGTTTACCGGTATTGAATTTTATGAATGTTCAAAATGTCAAATGATACCTTTGGTTATAGACTTATCAACGATTTATCGTTATGGATATGAAAAGTGTTAAGTGTTTGATAGTTTTAAGAAATTCAATTTATTGACGCTTGGTTTAGTGTAATTGAGATAAGAAGACATAGTTATCTTATTATTTAATTATTTAGCTCTAATTTGAAAAGGGTCGGTTTATAAACATGTGTATATAACCTTAAAACAAAATGTGAAAGATCAAAGGAAGGTTATGAGTGTGACTGAACATATAAAAATATGGGAAAGTTTTGTTACTTAGAGATTTTTCTAAAATCAAAGTTAAAAAGGTATCACTGGCCTTCTTTAGTAGCCGTGACTGACATGATAGTTAGTGCGTTGGACTGTCATGCTAGAGGTCTCGGGTTCAATCTTCGCATGAGTGTTTTTTCACATGTAAATACTGCCTCTTGTGAGGAATTGAAAATCTTTCAAGAGTTCCTATTACTTGTCATGATTTCTTAAATAAGCCGTTCAAATTTGGCATAAAACTGTAGGTCCCCTCTATCACTGATATGACTCGCACGTAGGACAGACTGGTCTTTTAAATTAAGACCAAAGAAAATACTTTCCTTAATGACTTAAGTGTTCCAAAATTTCAATCTTACCTTGCAATTTTTCCATTACATCGGGCTTTTGAAATCTGGATTCGAAGATTTTCCGGGCTTTGATTTCCATGAGTTCTACGTGACCGAGCTATCTTCTGGCTACGTCTTCTTCTACGTCGCTGTACAGCCCGTACAGCTCGTCGTTCCATCTTGTCATCCACTCCCCTTCTATGCATACGGGGACCGTAGATCACACAAAGAACTTTTCTCTCGAAACGACCCAAGTGTTTTTATCTGCTTTTGTCATAGTCCATGTTTCTGCACCGTATAGCACGGGGATGATGAGGGTCTCATACAGCGACACTTTGGTCCTTTGAGAGAGGACTTCCCCACTCAATTGCTTTCTTAGCCCAAAGAAACAGCGGTTAGCAAGAGTTATTCTGCGTTTGATCTCAACGCTGGTGTTGTTTTCTGCGTTTACGGCGGAGCCTAGGTAGACGAAGTCCCTGACTAACTCAAAGTTACCTCAGTCGATTGGGACGTTTTCACCTAGACGTCGGTGTTGTAGGGCCTTTCTTGACGACAGCATGTACTTTGTTTTGCCCTCTGCCTCAAAAGTCCTATTGGCATCACGCTGAGTTCTTCCGATTATGTCAATTTCATCAGCTTATGCTAGTAATTGGAAAGACTTTTGAAAGATAGTGCCTCTAATATTGACGTATGAGCTCTGCAAGAACGATGTTAAAAAAATCGGATGGCAGCGCATCACCTTGTCTAAAACCTTTTTCACATCAAAAGGTTCTGATAAGTTGTTTCCAACCTTTCTGGAGCAGCGTGAATTCTCCATGGTCGTCCTGCACTTCAGCTTAGATATGGAAATCGGACGAGTTTGGCAGGGATACCAAAACTAGACATGGCTCTATACAACTGGTCCCTGTAGATGCTGTCATATGCGGCCTTGAAATCGATGAAAAGATGGTGGGTGTCAATTTGGTGTTCTTGGGTATTTCCAGGATCTGCCGTAATGTGAATATTTGATCAACTGTGGACTTTCCTGGTCTAAAACCACACTGATAAGGACCTATCAGGTTGTTGACGATGGGCTTTAGAAGTTTACATATTACGGCAGAGAAGATTTTATAGGCGTAATAGACTGATCTATAGTTGGTGCAGTTTAATATTATGGTTTCATTCATCGGGCATGCTTTCTTCCGACCATATCTTACAGATAAGTTGGTGCATGCTCCCAACCAACTTATCTCCGGCTGCTTTAAAGAGGTCAAGCCATCCGCTCCAGCGGCTTTGTTAGACTTCAGCTGAGATATGGCAATCTTTACTTCGTCTAAGTCGGGAGGATGGGATTGTTGGCTTTCGTCGTACAAGTTAAATGGATCATCCTAAGTGACAGCGGAATTCGGCTCGTCGTCACTGCTATACAGTCTACAGAAGTCGTCCTTCCATTACCTCAGCATTGACTACGGATCCACTATGATGTTTCCAGCGCCGCTTTTCGTGCTTTTGTTTGGCTGCATTTGGCTGCCGAGGCCGACATTCCTTATCAAACCAGGGGTTCCTTGTTGGTGGCTGCTTGAAACCCAGCACATCACAGGCGGCTTCTCTGATTGTATCTTGGCAATGTTGCCACTGGTTTCCGATACATTGTGTTGACGGCAGATAACTTCGAGAGAGGTTTCTTGTAATTTGGTCGGAAAAGGATTTGACGATCTCTTGTGATTTTAGCCGTTCAACGTTGAACCTTCTCACAACACCTCCCTGTTTTGCCTTGGGTCTGGAAACCCGAAGTGCTACCTTGGCTACAACGAGGTAGTGGTCCTCGGAAAGTTTAGACATCCATGATGCTGGAATCGTGTCTGGCGTCGATAGAATTATGGTCAATCTTGTTGACGGTAGATTGATCTGGAAAACTCCAAGTTTTTGTGGATGTTGAGGTGTGGAAAAGGCTAACTGGCTACCATAACGTTTCGCCACGCAGCAGGTTGTTCTTCCCGATTATTCCACCAAAGACTTCTTCCTTTCGTAGCTTGGCATTAAAATCGCCCAGTAGAGTTTTAATATCGTGGCTAGGACACTGCTGTTATGTTTTGTCTAGGAGCTCGAAGAACATTTCTTTGGTGTTGCCATCTTTCTCTTCTATGAGGGCGTGCGCGTATATCAGACTAATGTTGCCGAATTTAGCCTTGATGCGTATGGTCATGAGGCGCTCGTTGAGGCACCTATAGCTCAAGACTTCTTGCTTAAGTCTGGCTCCAATGACGAAGCCGCATCCAAATAAGCTCTGTTGGTTTTCATGTTAGCAGTCATCATAGTAAATGCCGCAGTTTTTCATCCTCATTTTTCCCGGCCCATCCCATCGTATTTTCTAGATGGCGGTGATGTCTGCTTTATAGCAGTCTAGGGCCTCCTCTAGTTCTTCGGCCGCAAGTGGTCTGTTAAGGGACCTAACATTCCACGTGCATATCCGAAGTTCTTTGTCCTTCATTCGTTTGCGTAGGTTGTCAACAGTAAATCCTTCCGTATCCGAGGTTTGTTGGTGCTTCGCAACTATGATGTTCTTACGTGGCCAGGAAGTCACCCCGACAGCAAAACCCCCAACCTGGTGGGCCAGATACTTAGTATAACTGCAAGGAAGGGGAGCCGGATACAACCGCTCCTTATAGGTCTGGGTACCGAATAAGTCGTAGAAGCCCTATAAGGTGTTCTCTGAGTAGTTCAACCTTACTGGAACTGTAGACGCCACCGTTGATTCCATCTCTAGAATCCCTACGCTGCTGTCTGGATAAGGAGAGGTGTCTTATTTGAAACACCTGAACTGAACAGAGAACCACTACATATTTTCAAAATTGTTGATGATATTCCAGCAGACTACAACTATTATTAAATCTAAGCGCAACTTAAACCCTATTGAAACTTAATTCCATTAAACAAAAAAGGGAGCAAAACAGTTCCAAACGATTTTTAATATCTAACGAAACAACATTCTGAGGAATCACATATGACTTTTATTTAGCGTTTTTAAAAGACCAGAACAATTTACTGTTTTTCGTATGTTGTATTTATTATTCACAATGTAACTACTGCAGAGGAACTTATTTAAATCTGAAGTTTACTTAAAACGGTTTAAATTACTAGAAATCAGCGTTTTTTTTTTCTTTTAATTTTCGAATCATGTCAAAACAATATCATATAAATTCAAATCACCAAATTAACTTAAATTATAAGAACCAGAGCTTTAACAAATAAAACTAAATTTTTTTTAAACTTCCGTTCTTAAAATTAAGTTTTCTGTTTCAAGAACTGTCAGTTGTGTCACTCACATGCTTAAATGCACAATTTTGTAATTGAAAGGAAATTCGGTTAGACAATTGTCGAAAATGAGTAACAGTTGAAAATGTACACCTTTTAGGCCGCAATCAGAAACTAGAACGATAAGCACCAAGTTTTTGGCGAACTGATGACGATTTACGAGAGTAGCAAGTTAGCATTTTTGATAGCAGATATTTCATTCACACTGAGTTATTTTTGACAAATAATTTTTCAAAAATTTAAATCACAGTAATTTCAATTTTTTAATAAAAACATTTGTCCCTTTCCGAACCCTATTTAAAATTACAATTTCAATTTCCGGTCCTTTGTTGCATATAATTCTGCCAAAGTCCTGTATTTTAAAAATTCTTATGAATCACATCTTTCTGCTATACCTACACTAATTTGTCATTCAATTAACTGCCATTAACCATATTCTTCTTGTTGTTAGGCTTCTTTAAGTTCAAAATATGTTTTCTTCATCTAGTGAACTTTTTCAACTCTAAAAAAAGATTGATTCATCGATGTTTCCAATCGAAGTCAATATTAAAAGTCGATAAATTACTCAAGAAAATCTGAATGAATAGAAGTTTTTGTAAACTAACATTAGACATTTTAATTCCTTGAAATACTCAATTAAATTTCTAAAATTTATGAGAAGAAACTCAAGTTCAATCAACACACATTTTTATATTTATGTTTATTCGAATCGAACCCATCACGATTTGTTGTATGTGCCCTGAGAGCTGAGAGCACACATCACACAAATGCAGCTGCATTTGTTTAACCAGTCCTTTTTTTCTGAATGGTTTATATTTTTCGCCCTCTGCGTCTTTGAGGGCTGTCAAAGAGCAGCCTATCTCTGCCGGCAAACACGATGCTTCGTCATTTTGTCTGCCAAAGTAAACGACGCGATGCGACGGAACGGACGTTTCTTTCATACATTTTCGTTCTGTATCTTAAACAGGGACACAAAAATGAGATACACTTTATCCGGACATAAGACATTTTGTTATCTCTGAAATGAAAATATTTTGAAAGTCACAAAACATTTTTTCTCCCATCGAATTGCTTCATGCGTCGCAGTCGTAGTCGTATTCGCCGGCAACCCCGCCGCCGTCCCATCCGACGACCGACGACATCGTCATAGTCGTTCGTTGTACTTTACGCCTGGTTGCCGGTCGCTGAACGTTTGAAAAATTTGTCGGTTGAGTCATTTTATTTCGTTCAAAGAAAAATGCGGACTACGAAAGAGCCACTGCGATTTCTTATCGGTTAATTATTTACTTTTTGTTCCAGATACTTTTAGCTGATATCAGGAAAATAAACTAAATTGCGCCATGCACTCTGTTTTCAGCTAGTTTTTTGGGCTGGTATTAGGTTTTTTAAATTGTGATGTAGTTGTTTGGAAAATGTGGTGGACAACTAACGAAATGGCTAAAGAACATTTTGTGGTGTGGCTTTGACGGCCGCACTGACGCTGTACGAGTTTATAAAATATTTTTGTCTAAATTGGTGACAACATTCTTGTGGTTTTTATCATAAAGAAGGCAGACTTAATTACCTCCCTTGGTATTTTAAATATCAATTTTGTGTTTATAAAAAGATTCGTGACTGCACTTTATACACATATTAGATTTTAATAAGGGCTTGAGAAATTATGATATTTTATTATAAAGAAAATTTCTTAAGTGAGTTTGATATTGCTTCAAAATCAAATGGGGTGGCGCAACAGTCCGTTGTGAACCAGGGCCTAGTGACTTACAACTCTCAACCATTCCTGTGTGCGAGTAATGTTGTCAGGAATGGAGGGGACCTACAATTTTTATGCCGATTCCGAACGGCTAGTTTGAGAAAGCACTTTTTCATGACAAGAATTACTCTTGAAGGATTTGTCAATTCCTCGCAAGAGGAAGTACCCGCGAAAATTATTTTTTTTTTAAATTAAGGTGGCACAGGCAGGGATTGAACCCAAGACCCCATGCATGACAGTCCAACGCACTAACCATCATGCCACGGGTACACAGTTTGATATTGCTTAGGAAAATGTAAATTACATTGTAATGAGCAAATTATGCAAATAACAAATTGCAGCCGCGGTTCCAAAGAAAAAAGTCTAAAGGTATTAAGTCAGAACATCCATTGTCCAAAGCGCAATAAATTCATAAACAAAAGTTGCTTCATTCTCAGTTTGCAATTAGTGTTGTCAATTACACCTTTACCCAAAAATAGTACCAAATAATGACAAATTAAGGATACCTTTTCTTCTTACATTTTCCAGTCTCAAATGTAACTTTTTTCACTAAAGATGACTTTTTGATGGAAATCCGTATCGGTTTGATAGATTTCAAGTACCTAATCGCTGCTGATCGATTGGCTTGAGTTGAGCCTTAAGACTTATATCATTTTGCAAATTGCGGTGTTATGTCGAATTCCAAAGATCGCTGAGGAATTTTTAAGCATTGGTTTTTGCCAACAGGAGTTATAATTATCAGTTGCTTTTCCAGTTTCAGTTTTTCACAATTGCTGGCCGAGAAGGTGCCTCTTTGATAACCCAAAAGTGCTTTAAAATTGCGGACTGTGACTACCAAATGCTCATATTTTTTGTGTTAGGCTAAGTTTAGTTAAAGTGGCTGTCCGTGTTGGAATAGGACACACTTACGCCAGTATAATAGCCTATTGTGATACGACATGAATATTGAGTCTTTCTCCCAAGCTCAATGAAACCAGTTTGAGTACCTTAGAAACGTGAGAGTTTAATTATGCTAATATACTTACTTACATACTTAAGGTGGCGCTACAGTCCTGTGTGAACTAGAGCCTCACCCAACAAACTTCTACATCTAGCTCGGTCCTTAGCTAGATATCTCCAGTTTCGCGCTCTAAGTTGGGTGAGGTCACTTTCCACTTGTGCTCGCCACCTGATCCGCGGTCTTCCTCTACTGCGCTGTCCTGTGGGTGTGGATTCGAAGAATTTCCGGGCAGCCATCTAAGTCGTTGGACTTTTACCCTTCTGGCTAAGCCTACGTCGCTGTACAGCCCGTACAGCTCGTCGTTCCATCTTCTCTTCCACTCCTCTTCGATGCATACGGTCACACGAAGAACTTTTCTTTCGAAGCGTTCATCCGCTTTTGTGATAGTGCATGCTTCTGCACCGTGTAGTAGGACAGGGATGATAAGGGTCTTATATAGCGACACTTTCGTCCCTCGAGAAAGGGCTTTGCTACTCAATTGCTTTCTTGGGCCAAAGAAACAGATGTAAGCAAAAGTTATTCGTCGTTTGATCTCAGCGCTGGTGTTGTTTTCTCCGTTTACAGCGGAGCCTAGGTAGATAAAGTCCTTGACTACCTCAAAGTTACGTCTGTCGATGATGACGTTTTGAACAAGACGTCGGCGATGTTGTGGGTCCTTTCATGACGACAGAATGTACTTTTTTTGCCCTCATTAACCGTTAAACCCATTTTTGCCGCCTCTGCCTCAATACTCACAAAAGCTCCATTGACATCACGCTGAGTTCTTCCGATTATGTCAATGTCACAGCATATGCTAGTAATTTGACAGACTTTTGAAAGATAGTGCCTCTAGTATTGACGTGTGAGCTCTGCACTATTCTTTCAAAGAACGATGTTAAAAAAATTGCATGACAGCTCATCACCTTGTCTAAAACCTTTTTTGACATCGAAAGGTTCTGTTAAGTTGTTTCCAACCGGAGCAGCGTGAATTCTCCATGGTCATCCTGCACAAACGGTCGAGTTTGGCAGGGATGCCAAAACTATATTCGGCCTTGAAATCGATGAAAAGATGGTGGGTGTCGATTTGGAGTTCTTGGTTTTTTTTCCAGGATCTGCCGTAATGTTAATATTTGATCGACTGTGGACTTTCCTAGTCTAAAACCTTACTGATAAGGACCAATCTGGTTGTTGACGGTGGGATTTAGACGTTCACTGAGAAAATTCTGTAAGCGATGTTAAGAAGACTGATTCCTCTATAGTTGGTGTAGTTTAGAGGGTCTCCTTTTTTCAGGATCGGGCAAACAGTACTGAGGTTCCATTTATTGGGTATGCTTTCTTCCGACCATATCTTACAGATAAGTTGGTGCATACTCCTAACCATAATTTATCTCCAGCTGCTTTAAAGGCTCGGCATTCAAGCCATCCGCTCCAGCGGCTTTATTAGACATCAGCTTAGATATGGCAATCTCTACTTCGTTTAAGTCGGGAGGACGGGATTGTTGACTTTCGTCGTCTATGTTGAATGGATCATCCTGCCTGACAGTGGAACTCAGTTCGTCATCGCCGTTATACAGTCTGCAAAAGTGGTCCTTCCATATCCTCAGCATTGACTGCGGTTCCATTATGATGTTTCCACTTTCGTCTTTGCAGCCTTCGGTTCATTCCTCATCAAACCAGGGGTTCCTTGTTGGTGGCTGCTCGAAACCCAGCTCATCAGAGATTGCATCTTGGCAATGTTGCCACTGGTTTTAGATACATTGTGTTGGCGGCAGAGAACTTCGAGAGAGGATTTTTCGATCTCTGGCGATTGTAGCCGTTTGACGTTGTACCTTCTCCCAGCACGGTAAATTGATCTGGAGAAGTCCAAGTTCCTATGTGGATGTTGAGGTGTGGAAAACGCTTACTGGCTATCATGACGTTTCGCTCGTAGCAAAATCTATGAGCCTGAATCCGTTGTCGGAAGTGTTGTCGTGCAGGCTGTTCTTCCCGATTATTCCACCAAAGACGTCTTCCCTTCCTAGCTTGGCATTAAAATCGCCCAAGAGAGTTTTAATATCGTGGCTAGGACACTGCTCATATGTTTTGTCTAGGAGCTCGAAGAACATATCTCTGGTGTTGTCGTCTATCTCTTCTGTGGGGTAGTACGGGCATATCAGGCGAACAATTTGTTTGATTACATACCTGCCAAGATCAAAATGAGGTTCATCCAAAAAATTCGGAACCTTCTCTAAGCGTTGTTTCTAGCGTGAGTATACCATATTCGTTCAGCGGAAGGATAAAACTTATTGCCTGTCAAATCAGACATTTGCAAAGTGTTATTGTTTACGAAATAAGCACTAGTTCAATTTAGACCGGTTAAATGGTTATAGAAGAATTCTCCTGGGTAACTCTTGCGTTTTGAAGCTAGCGCTGGGCATCTTCAGAGAAGGTGAAGAACTGTTTCGTCCTCTTTCTCGTCTTTATAGACGCTTAGCAGCGGCGTGGCGTGATTTCCTATTAGCGACAGTGCCCGGTTATGACACCTATTATCGAGCTTATAAGCGATCTGCGTAGAGATAGCAAGCACCTTGATCGCTTTAAATTTAGTGTAGGCCAGATTTTTTTCGTGACATGACACGTGGTGATGCTGTTCCACCCGGTGTTTGCCTTCTTCATTACAGTCTCCTGTATTAGCAATAGTTTACAAGTAGCGATTGGTATGACAGCATTTGCCAAACGTTGTAGAATGGGTTAGGTTGCAACGTTCCTGGCGAGTTCATCTGCCTTACAGTTACCTATAATTTCTCTATGGCCCGGCACCAAGCAAAGGTGAATATTAAACTGTTTTGCCATCTTCATAAGAGATGTTTGACAGTTATGGACTATTATAGAATTTGTAGAAACAGCGTCTAGAGATTTGATAGCGGCCTGACTATCTGAGAAAATACGGATATCAGATGTTGATACAACGTTTTCTTTATTGAATTTTATCAATCTTAAACATTTGTTAAACAGTGTATCTTTTATCTTTTTATAAAAAGATAAAAGATACATTAAAAGATATAAAAAAGATATATTTAAAAAGATGATAATTTCAAAGGTGACAGCTACCCAAATAGCGGGCTATTTAAAATAAAACCTCTTATTGCAAAATCCTACCCATCACTAGTTATATATTATTGTTCGCAATGAAACTCCCAGTTCAGTTGTATGGTTATTGGCAGTCATAGTTTTTCCAAAACAATTCTTTTAAATTTTCCTGCCATCGGTTTCAATGTTACGTTTCTATATCAAAACTACCACATACGTCAGACGTCCTACTGGTTTCTTTTTGTGCTGAGTCTTCCTTGCAAGGTTATCAAGTTTTACAATGAAGCAGAATTTTTTCATCATCAACATAAACTTAACTTGCTTCTATGCATATCTTTTCGCACTTATACCCAAAACCTTAACCTCTATGGTCACTACTTAAATACAATCAGTTCCTATTGTTTATGAAAAACAATTCAGCGGTTTTGAGATAAAATTGTTTAGGTACTTACTTATCATATATTTCATTAAGGGATATAAAAGCATTAAGCTGAGTGGTTATTCTTATACTTTGAATGATTTATATTTTTCTTTATTACATATTTTGAAAGATTGTAAGTTTCTCGCGATATAATCTACAATCCTTGAATTCTAAGTCTGGCCTTGTTTATGGAATACAAAAAAATACACACACACAACTATTACAACAGCTGTAAGCAGATCAAAATAAGTTCTCTTCTTCGGGTATTGTCAACACCCACGCGTAGTTCTTAGATTTTCCGATATACCATTATAACCAAGAAACAATCACAAACTTCCTATCCATATACATTTTGAAAAATCCCTTAGCAAAATATGGTGACCATATACATTGTATTTTATTTTTGTTTTAAAAAAAGGAGACAGTCAAACAATTTTCCATGAAAGAAATTTTGATTCCAAAAATTAATATTAAAAAATTTACGAGCAAATAATTATATGTTTAGAAAATTTAAAAGTTCTTTAACCGAATTGAAAAATCATGAACAAACTATTTTTGAATGCTAAGAACTTTCTTTTACTAAAGCAATTCTTCCTAATACATCTAAACAATCATAGTTTTTTTGTTTGGATCTGATGGAAGTCTTTAAAAGCCACTAAGTAAGAATCGGTACCAAGAAAATCTTATAGCATTAAAAGAACCAGTTAATCAGGACCAATTTATGTAAGATTGACAAATGATTTATTTTTCAAAGCTTTTAGAAAATGAGCCCACGAGGCTTGATTCTTCTTGGTCTCCGTTATCTCGTACATTTTAGACGCTCTTCAATCCGGGCTTTGCTGTCGCTAGTTATGTGATTCAGCGAGTTTTTTTAACCACTTCTGTATCTGAAACCATTCTAATTTAAAGGACCCGATGTAGATCGCTGTTTCTTCAAGAGGCATTTATTATTTGACGAAGAACTTTGTTTTGAAGTTTTTACAAGTTATTCTTTGTACTGCCTCGTAGTTGGATTTCATAAGTCCAAAGTAAGTAAGTTCTTGTTCATATAATATTAGTTTGTTCTGGATAAGCAATACATTCTTCTGTACTTCAAATTTAGTTCCTCTCTTTTCTTTTTTGATGTGCTCTTGCAATTTATCCATTTAAGTCTTGCATCCAAAGTGATTCCAAGTATTTGGTAGTACGAGAGTAAGTTACGTGTTTATAGAAATTGGAACATTATATATTTTGTTTGTAAAATGTATTTTGTTTGATATACCATTTTCGCCCCCAAACACTTATTGCAACCTCAGCATTTTACAATTTTTGTGTAGACTTTGAAGAGGATCTGTCTGGCACTATTTTTGGAGTATCGTAAACAAAAGAGCTCACGATAGCGTTAGTACACCTGCTTCTAATTTCTTTTGCTCCGAGTAATTTTGGTAATATCCTAAGGTGTCAATATTTCGAAGTACTGCCAAAAAAGGTCGCTATTCACTTTGTACTCAAGTCCTAAGTAGGAAACTTTGATAAAGACTGAACATCTAAGAACATCCTTGTTTTTTCTTATAGTCCCTTTTCCACCATATCCGTAATTCGATGTGCTTGGTATATAGTGGAATGTTTGTTTCTAAGACCTAACTGATATTTCGGAATTAGTCATTAATCTTGTATTATTTTGCTGAGTCTTTTCAGTAACAATTTTTTAATATTGGTCTGAAAGATGTTACTTCTGTTAGTAGCTCACCTTGTGAAGGTATAACAATAACTTCTTCAATATTCCAATGATGCTGTACATAGCTTATTATAAAATTAAATTTCTAAAAGGGATGCTAAAATATGAGCAGTGATAAAAATAAAAAATTTGAATTCCAAAAATGAATATTTCGTCAATATTCTTATTTTACAATTTAAACAAATTTACCCATTTTTTTGAAGGATTCGAACTTTATTTTATTAAACGATTCTTCTAAATATCAACAATGATAGTTCCTTTTTTATCCACCCGATGGAAATCTGTATTGCACTTAAACCACCAGTAAAATAGGACCAATCTATTAAAGATCGACAAATGATTTATCTTTCTTGATTCAAAATTCACTTTATAGGAGAAATTTAAAGTTGTAATACTTTCCCATAGCTTAAAGACCATCAGCTCAGGAGGCTTGGTTCTTCTTAATCTCCGAATATTGTCTCATCCATTTAAGTCAATCTCCATTTCGGACGATGTATGACTTTGCAGTCGCTGATTATGTGATACAGCGTGCTTTTTAACCACTTCTGTATCTGAAACAATTCCAATTTTAAGGCCCCGATGTAGAACGCTGTTTCTTCAAGGGGCATTTATTATTTCACGAAGGAGTCTTAAGTATGTAAATAGGTATTTGTTTTCTTTGTACTTGCACATATAACATAAGTTTGAACTGAATAAGCATAAAATTCTTTTATACTTCAATCTACGTAATTTTTAGGTCCTAACTGTTACTCTTAAAATTGTTGCGTAGAAGTCAGCAAAGGTTACCATAATGGAACAGATATTCACCTAAATACCCATTGTATATAGAATGTATAATTTTAATCCTTGGACACTGTTTTGCTGCTCACCGGCTTCTATTTTCTTTAGCTCCGAGTAATTTTGGTCTATTTTTCTTAGTACTGTCTAAGAAGGTCCCAATTAAGTTTGTACTTTAATCCCAAGTAATAAACTTTCTTAAAAGGCTTGAGAAACATTTAAGAGCACACTTGTTTTTCTTTATGTCCCTTTCCCATTACCTTTGTAGTTCGATGTACTTGGTATATAGTGAAATGTTTATTTCTAAAACTTAACTGATATTTCGGAATTAATCTTCAATCTTGTATTATTTTACTGAGTCTTTTCAGTGATAGTTTTCGAAGAATTTTACTATTTTTACTTATTTTGTATTGGTCTGAAAGATGTTACTTCTGTTGGGTGTTTACCTTCTTGAGGTATAACAATGACTTCTTCAATGATGTGGTACTCATCGTATTCTTAAGCATGAGTTGAGTTTCTTGAAGGCCATCTAGTTCATTTTTTATTAGATAACTTATGTTAGCATATTCTTCATATTTCTTTGATTGTGACAAAAGGAATTTCGGAATCTTCGTTCCAATTAAGAGAAACTGTAAGTGATCCATGGCTGAATTTGCTGGAAATAGTAAGATGGAAAGAAACTCAGCAAAAAAATCATTTTTTTCTTTCGGTTTTCCGAAAGATGAGATTAAGATTGGCGGGTTTTGTGTCTGGCGTTTCTTTAGACGCTATACAAAATATTCGGTAGAAGCATCTATCGTCAGACTTTTCAGAAATCTACTGAGAGAATCATTTTTGATCTCATTAATTCTTTTTTAGTTTGTTGTTTAAACGGTTTAGGGCTGCCTTATCATCTAGGAATCTCCTAACTTGGCGTTTCCTTCAAGCCTTCCCTTTTTTCGGAAATCAATTCCTTTATTTCTATACGATAAAAGTTCCTCAAAAAACAAAATCAAACAAACCTAAATCTATAAAACGGGCTTATCAATTAAGAATGTCAAACACTCAGTAAGCATTTTGAGATTTTAGGAAAATGTTAAAACTTACTTACATACTTTCAAATGATACACTTCGAGCGTTTTTAACTTTTTTACAATAAAGACATTAGATAAATTTGCATCCCCTCTTATTTCATTACCAACCATTAAGGTAGAAATTCATATTCGAATAGTATTAAAACCGATGGTAACCCTACATTTATTCAGCAATTTATTTAAGGAAGCTTCTCTCTCTTTCTATCTCCCTCTGCTTTGATGTATCATAAAATATCCAGTCGCCGCGCCGATTCATATAGAGCGAGAGGACATACCATTATACAAACACTATAAAACACCGGGCACGACACAAGACTATGTGATGTGACGTAGGTACATTAGTTCAGCAACTCTGATTGTAAGCAACGTCATCGTCACTATCGCAACCATCATCAGCATCATCATCATCATCGTTATCCTTGCCATTGTCCTAGTTACTGTATCCATCCAACCCATTTGCACGACGAAAAAAGCTTTTGCGGCACTTTTTCTGCAAAAAGCAGCACAAAAAAGTAAAAATCCTGAAACTCGAGTAAAGATTCGTAGCTTTGTTTAACGTGGCGATTATTGTTAATGAGTTACAAAGCTGGTATGGTATAGGAAGGACATCAAGGACTACACCGCCGAGGGTCCTTAGAGAGATTAGATAGGTTATAGGATGTAATCACCACACCCATCACAATAATCATCATTGTATCATCGTCATCATCATCATTCGCACCACCACCGAACTACCGTACCGCATCGAGAGTATCCTCATTTTTATATGGTTGACCTCAATACATATTATTCTCCTCATTTTTTCATTTGTGCTACATGCGATGTGTACGCAAACGTTTTGTAACGATTTTTTTTTTTTTGGATTTTTCACGCGGCACACGTTGCCCTCCAATTGTCAGAGAAAAGTAGGTAGGTAGGTATTGGAAATTAAAAATTTATTCCTCGACCTCAATCCGTTGGCGGGTGAAGGATACAAATACCAAAACTGAAGCTGTAGCTGTAGCTGAAGCCTTTTTTGACATGAAATTGATACCAATACCCAACCCATGCAGTTGAAGCAGAGATACAAGTCCTCGTCATCCTCCTCGTCGTGCTTCTCTTGTAACACAGAGATTAAAGCTTGAAATATGAGACGAGTGCGGTGTGGCAGCAGGCAGCGGTGAAGCGCGGCGCGGCGGCGTGGCGTGGCGTTTGTGGAACCAACCTCATTACTTGTTCCGCTTATGGTATATAATATGCAATATTTAGATATTGTACATATATTCCTGGGAGGTTAAGAGGGATAAAATGAGTTTTCTGAAGTGCAGAATAATATTGAAATATATATTTCTGTAGATACGAACGAATATCAGAACGAAACACTTAACCAGAGCATAATATATAACCCGATTCCACTTATTATGCGCCACCACCTATTCAAAATAACAAGCTGTAAAAACAAAGGTCCAGAAGCCAGCCAGAAACACGCGTACACACATCAGAAGAAACCTTTATCAAGAGTTCCGGAATCGCCAGGAAATTTTCCGGTGCGGCTATGAAAATTAATGCAAATTAGAATGCATGGAATAACTATGGCTTCCCGTGGATAGAATTCCTGAAAATGACACAGACACACGGAAAAAGGACTTGAGTAGTTTAAAAAGGCAAACTCGAGTTTATGTATGACGTGGTTTTTGTTAGTAAATGTCTATACTTAATAGAATACTCCGTCTCTTTTGATTGAGCTCGGAGAACAACGTAATTATATTCTTTTATTCAAGAATTTAGACCACCAAGAGTGCCAAAACATCCAGCTTTTTCAACTTTAATAGTTGGTGTTTTATTTTCTATAGTTCTATGACAAGATATTTTCTATAGTAGAATGACTTTATATGGTTTTCCACTAACAGAACTCATTTGGACAAGAATTTTGAGAATTCCGTAATCTCAGAAATATTGTATAAAAATTGTTGTCAGAAATCTGGAAACAGAATTTGAATGGTTCGATTTCTGCAGTATTCTCTGTTGCACAATTTTCCACTATTAAGACAGCTGTCACATTTAAAGCTACCATTATTTGAATTTTGTCGAATAGAAACCTCGACATTACAAAAGAGAAACATTAAAATTGTTAAAATAAATGCATCGAAAGAGTAGAAATTTCCTAAGTTCTTACAATTGGCCACCTGATTTAACAATTTTAGACTTTTTTTATTTGGAGCGACGTAAAAGATACCAATGCTTTACAATATATTCAATAGCTTTAAAAACAATTGGAAAAGCTGTCAAGGATATACCATCAACGAAAATGTGGGCATTGGTTCCCTAAAATTTTATGAAAAAGAGATGGTGCTGAAATCCTAGGAGTGGTTGCCATTTGGCTGTTATTGATTTTCATTGTAAATTTCATATTCCTTGGAATGAATAAACATCAATTAATTTGTCTAAAAAATACTATGTTTTTCCTAAATATCAAAATGAAACTTCTTATTGGAAATGGGTTTTTTTAACTTTGACCTCCATCAAGTGATTCGTAGTGTATTCTACCTCTTTTAACTTCCTTTATTTTTTAAAAGCATATGTTATGAAGAAAAATCATTCTCCACAGGAAATTTTGAGGAGAATACTTAACAAAAATTTCTGTTGGTATTTGCGTGTTCCGATATAATTTTATTCAAGAGAGGCTAAGTAAAAAAATACCAAAAACAATAACCATTTTTTTAAGACTGACTTTCATCACGTGTAACTGAGCAATAGTTGGATAGTTAATGCAATAATACATGTGACAGACTTAACTTAATAGTTTCAAAACACATCACTCCTAAAGGAGGCTTGAGATTGAGTTGAGTATACTCTAGATTTATTTATTAGGGATAGTTAAATTATGATGTACGCACTCGAATAGAAGTGATACTCAAGTTGTTAATGTACATAATTAATATGATATTCAAAGGAGGTGTACATTTACATAATGTAAATGTTTAATTAACATGTAAGAAAGAAAAACTAGTCGAACTCAATTAATTAACAATAACAAGAATTTAAAAAGGCAATTCCAATAAGAGGTTTCATTTTGAACAGCCCTCTATTTAGACAGCAATCACTTTTAAAGCTGTCATCGTTAGACATTTGACAAATAAATAACTACATCATTACGGAAAATGGAATGATACACACGTGAACTATGCATCCAAGTTATTAAAATTCAATACAAAAGTTACTTAAATGACACACAATAGTGAAAAATTTGAGCATTCGGGACAAGTTGGTGATGTGTAGAATCGAAACCGTTTGTGCCGCTTAAAAACAGCTGAAAGTATTGCTTCAGTAGTGTTGACAAAAACCGAGGATGGAATCCCCTTAGATAATTTTTAGTTCATGACAATAAAAAGGCAGGAGTTTGAGTTATGTAAGGTGATAGTCAAACTGATTGCTAAAAAGCTGTCACAGCAAAAATGTCTCATTCATTTTCCAACAAAAATGTTGTTTCTGAATAGAGTAACCAGATGCTTTCTGAAACGATTGGAACCTTTTCTTGTTTTCGTAAAAAAAAATACATTCTCGTCGATCTTTAGAATTAGGCATTTCGGAAATGTCTTGGGTCTTAAGCCTTTTGAAGTTCAAACTACACAAGAATTCAAATCGGCCGTACATCAGCAACGTCGTCCTTTGCTGCTTGAGTCTTTGAAATGCGTCGAAATGATCTGGATTTTCTTGTTCGATAGCACAGAATTTTCGCATTTAGTTGTCGAAAAATTCAAGAAGCATTGCTGAATCCTCAAGGTTTTTAGAAATTAAGACTGAAAAAACTGAAGTAGTGAATAGATTGCGCTAATAACTATGATTTGTACTTTTTAAAGGCCGGATTTCTAAGATATTGATATAGACGAGTGACGTTTATTTTCAACAAGGCTGCGCTACGAGCCACATCACGAAATATTGAAATAATAGCTAAATAGCGAAACAAATTTCCTGGCCGTGTTTTGAAAAAGTATTTTTATAAATAATTTAGTTTCAAAAAGGAAAGAAGTTGAAGAAAACAACAACTTGAAAGTGTTTTATGCTTTTAATTTCATTTCTCTTTTCGGAAAAGTTTCTTCATTAAAAGCCTTAAAATAATATTGATGAACTAATAAGAAACAAAACCTTTGCTTCTTTGGCATTTGCATATTGTTTGCATCAACTCAAACAAAAGTTCAAAATTTTGTTTTTTAAAAAAGAGAGAAAACATCCAAGAAAGGCTGTCATGTGCAAAATGAAAACACATTGCACCTGCCTCAGCTGATGCTGCTGATGTTGCCTCTACAACAACCCGCACAAGTGGCTCAGATCTTGAAGTTAACCAGCCAAGCATATGATTCTTATGGAGGATACTTAAGGATATGAAGAATGCACAGAGGTGCTTATCACCTTAAAAACAACATCACATGACCACAAAGCTGTAAATATTTTCCGTACTTCCTCCAGGGTTTTTTTCCTGTGTTGCTTTTTATTTTGTTGGTTCTCTAAAAGAGGAACCGGAAATACAAGAAATTTCTAACATCATGAAATTTAAACTCGAAATTTCCTTCCATTACCTACATAAAGGTATATCTGCTCTTGCTCTTGCTCCTGCATCTAGCAACGGAGAATACGACCGACTCGACGATGACGACGTCAAGACTTCAAGAAGAATGATTTGATGCTAGTACTGGTTTTGGTGTTATGCCTTATGCCCCTGATGCTCTCCTCCATGTTGAATTATGTTTCCATCCTCTTCGTTTTTCGTTTCGATGATGATGAATAATCATATTTCCATCTTTCCACCATTTCCCGCAATCTTCGTCGCTCCTTCAGACCGAATCCTTTTTCTTCGTCCATATATTTCCTGCCTGCCAAGAATATGAAATCCTCTGCATCCGCTTTGCATCTGATGCTGGTGTTTGCCGCAATATAAAAATATAGATTTTTCTTTTAGAAACAACACCCCCACATCACATGGCAACAACAAAGTAGTGGATTACACCAAAGGCAGGTAGTAAAACGCCTTCGTGAACTACTTTTCTTTTGCAAGTAACTTTTCGCCGCGTTTTTTTTTTTTTTTTATTTTTGCCTCGTTTTGTATCCAAACGGAAAAGATAAGCTAATAGTGGGACAAATTGGCAATAAATTTAGAAAGTATAGAATTTTAGTACGTTGAAAAAATGTAGATTGTCTTAAAGCCAGTTTAACAACTTTTTCAATCTCTGATTCGTGGTTTGGACAACGATTTTGAAATGAAATTCGTTTTAAATAGTTTTTCTTCAAGAAATTTGCAGAAATTGTTGAATTGAAATGAAGCTATGAAGATAGAAATTGCAACGCAATTGTAGTGATATAGCTGCCTTACGTTCCACTTAACCAAAATAACACAAAGACAAGTTTTTGACAGGATATTTAAAACAGCATAAAAACTGTAGCCACTTGAGTCGACTAAAGACATTTTACTTACCTTTAACACAAGTATATTGTCTGCATAGATTTCTTAATTAGGATGAAACGAGATAAATACGGCATAAATAAAAGATAGAATAAAAAGTATAGGTCCTAAATGGCTACCTTGTGGAACTGCAGACAACCACCGAAAAAACTGTCGGTGTGCAAAATAAACTAAATAAATATAATAAAGACGCAAAAAAATGTATCTACTTATATTTACTTTTCCTAAAATCTGTTACTAAACTTCAAGACCTTGTTAATCAAAACATTAATTTCATATAAAATGGTTATCTTATTCTTCTAATAATCACATTAGTAAGCGAAGACTTAGGATTTATTTGCTTTCAGTTTCGCAAATGCTACCATGGAGTGAAGCGCTAAAGAAAATGGAATAACATCAATTGTCTAACATGAGTAAGGAATGAGTTCTTGGAAAATGTTCTCGTGTTAAAAACCTCTGGGAATCGCAATATTGTTCGGGAATCGGATTTTCCTCCAATTTCCAAAATCTTCAAGATAAGATGACTTGCCCGCCTGTTGTTCTTATTTCCACGCTTATGAAAGCAATACCAAAAAGAAGGCCGCTAAAACCCCTTCGGAAGAAAAAGATAATGTTCACTTAATTGGATATGTTTACCAGATCTTTTTCAATGCTAAACTACGCTTTCGAAGAAGCTTTACAGATTATTTAACACCTCGACTACAAAAAATTATTGTGGAAAGAGTAACAGAGCTTTGACTGTGCCATAAGAGAAATGATTCCTATTTTCGAATGATAAGATTTGTAACGCCTCCCTTAAAAGTTTCAAAAATGCAAGTTTTTAAAGCAAATGTGAAAACGGTTGACAAATTCTGCTATAGAGAAGTGGTAGAGGGTTTGGTAAATTGTTGAACAAATACCATTTTCAATGGAGATAGATGAATTCTGCTTCAAGATTCTAGTGAGACAAACAAAGATAAGACAAGGCAAAAGTGCCTTAGTAGGTGCCTAATAGTAGGTTTTAAAGAAGCTTAATATTGGCTCTTGGATAGTCCAAATTTTAGTGCCTAAGGTAATTTTGTTTGGTCAGATAGGAGATAGAGTTAACGGAAGTAGTGTAAAAAAATAAATAGAAACTGAAACTTTAGGTCGATGGCCATAACGTTTAAGGGCTGGCATTCAGGGGATGAGGTAGTTCATTTTGAGTAGAACAACTGTTTTAATTAAACTAATATTATGATCAAAGAAATGAAACAACTATAAATAGAAAATATTATATAATTCTTTTCTTATGGTGTTTAAGCTTGTAAAAGAACTTATGGCACGACTTCGTAAATTATAAAATATACTTTCAAATTAAAAAATGTCTAATATTTATTCATTAACAGTTCTTTTGTGCTTCTTTCCCAAGAAATGTTTTTCTCGAATAAAAAATGTCCAAATTTATTATTTTCAGGGAAATCTAGAAAAACCATACCATATAACTTGCCGTTAGAAGATAGGAACTTCAGTCAGAAAATGGTCACAGAGGATCAATGAACTAAAGACGTTAATAAAAAACAAATATGAATTTTTCTGTCTAAAGACTAAATTAATACTATATTTAAAAGCTTTTGAAATTTCAAAGTTTTGAAAAAAAAACATGGAGTGATAAACTTAACTCTCTTGAACCAAATTCCAAAAGCTTTTGCAAAATAGCCAAAGTTCTTAAAGCAAAAAACAAATGTATTCCTCACTTAGAACACAATGATTCCTAGTTGATAACCTGTGAATAAAAAGCTGATATTTTTGCGGGATTGTTTGAAGCAAATTTTAACAATCCGTTAGTAAATGAAACCAGCTCAAGGTCTAGTAAGTTAGTCAATTAACTTTATTAACAGTAATGGTGATCCTTTGCCAGTAGAGGTTTTTATTAAAGGAATAACACATGGTACGCGGAACAATAAAACACCATTAGTAGATACTCTGAAAAATTTCTACTTTAAGGAGCTATCAATAACTGGTTTATCTTTTTTATGTTTTATTGTTAACGCTTGTCTAAAGATGAAATACTTTCCAAGCAAATGGAAAACTGCGAAAATCATACGCATCCTAAAGGCAGGAAAATCACCAAACATACCTAATAGTTATCGACCAATAAGCCTACTTAGTAGTTTTAGCAAAATACTAGAAATAATTATTAAATTTCTTGATTTTCTCTAGTCTTCCAATGTTGTGCCAACCAACTGTTTGGATTCATAGTACGACACATCAAGTTCTTAGAATTTGCAAACATGTAAAAGACAAAATGAATGCAAAAGAATCAATCGGGGGTACCTCAAGGGTCAGTATTAGGTCCATTACTATACATTACGTATGTTGCTGATTTTGCCAGAAATATGGAACTGTGAAATAGCAATGTTTACCGATGATACCGCCATTTACAGTTCAAGTTAAATTGGGTATAAAATTGAAAATGACTTGCAACATGCTCTAAATAAAATTCATGATTATTTCTTAACATGGAAAGTAAGTCTTAATGCTGAAAAAACACAGGCAATCTTTTTCGCCAGGTAAAGAAAAGCCTGTACTTTAACACTTAATCAGCTAAAGATAAATAACTTTGATATCCCGTGGGTTGATTCGGTCAAATATTTTGGTGTAAATTTAGACAAGACATTAACTTTTCGGGACCATATTACAAATACCATTAGCGAAATAAGTTGCTACTAAAATTCACAAGCACATTATAAGGTCCAAACCAATGATGAATCGGTGTCAAGTCTCACAAACTATTCTGTTAAAATTTCATGCAAACTCGAACCTAGCAAGGTATCTGTTTGGGACGGAAAATTGTCAGTATTGTCAGGTTTCTCTTCTATAAAGCTTACTAGAAGCTCGAATTGTTGCGTAATTGTTTCTTTTTTGCAATGGCCCTGGAAGAGCAAATTCAAGAATATTAATTAAAAGTTTCTTACATTTGCTCAATAGCTTATTAAAATTTGTTAATTTGTTCCGCCGTCTTAGGAAATCGGGAAAACAATTGCCCTTGGGTGCCAACATTTCCCAAAAAAAAAAAATGTTCTTAAACGAGCTTCAAAACAATTCTCGGAGGTGCTTTAAAAAATGTCGGAGGAAAATTCACAACACATCAGGATTTTAGTACCGTGCTTGGATTTTTTCTTCTAAATGTACATATTTCAACCTAATTTTATTGTTTAGTTTATTCCATCTTGGTGTCAGATAAATTAAGAAGTAACGTCTAACCAAGTGCCAGTAAAATGCTCTTCACTTGAAGATCATAAATAGCCAACTAACTTGTATTTCCTTGTCTTACTGTACTCGTGTATGAAACACCATAAAGAAGATATTTTAACCTCCAATAAGTCTCTCTGCTTCCTACATTCGAATATGGAAAACGACGACGCGTGTCGTACTACGCCTACCTGCCAAATGGACAATTGTTGTTGTTTATTATTTTCAATACTATCTTGTGGATAGTATAGTTTTGGAAGGTAGGTAGGTCTGGGTATACTTTTTTGTTAAAGAAGACTTAAACTTGTCCAACCGATGTTCTAGGTCATGAATGACAGATGAAGAGAAAGTATCTATAAAATAACGTAGGCGCGATAATCTTTGTAATCTTTATGTAAAGTGAACTTAAGGCGTTTGGGTTGCTTATGAGATAATGGTGAGCGTTGTATTGATTGGCTTAATATGCATTGGTTTTCTGTTTTACTCAGGCACAGTCTTTTTTAATGAGGTGATTTAAATATGGTAATTGATAAATCACAAAATGTATTCACATCAAAGTGGGAGTAACTTTAAAAGAAATTAATGCCCGGAGTAGAAAAATAAATTCATGACTTTTTAAATTTCTTGTTTCTGCTAGTTTATGATTAACGTTAAGGGAAATAAATAGTATCGCTTACACCTACACGTCATTAGTTACGGTTTCTCTCTTAATTAAAATTAACATTTAACTAATTTTAAATTTGATAGTTGTTCTTTATTTTTTCGATTGTTTTATTATGCTTCTGAAATCAGCAGATCCCAAGGGGTTATATAGGATTCGATATGTCACTATACAAAAATTAAGCTTATTCATGTTCATTTAAAACACCAACATTCTTACAAAGAGTTAGACTCAACATTTCTGAATTTTAACCAGAATAAGTTCAAAGACGAAGAACCAATCCATCGAAAAGGTGCTTGCAGCAAAGGAAAAAGTTTGAAACTAGGCTTGAACGTTAAATAAAACAATCTTTTTTCGCAATCGTGCAGTACCCGGAGTCTCAAAAATCTTAACACACAGAATTACGCTGGCTTGGCACTCCCACAATTGTTCTGAAGGAGGTGTTTTTCAACGCTGGCATAACCACTGCGCTAGCTATCGATCCTAATCTTCAGGTGTCGTTCTGAGTATTAAAAAAGTTGAGTTCCTACTTACCAAGAAATAGCTGGAAAATCTGATTAATTATCAGCTCAAGGAATATCTCGAAGACCAAAGTGCGCTTAATAATAACCGGCAGTACGGCTTTCGTAGTAATAGGTCCACTGGTGGTCTGATGGCTTATCTTATCTCACCAAACAGTGAAACAAATGTTAACATCGTTTTGGAGAAAGTAAGATTATTGCACTTGATATTTCTAAAACATTTAACAGAGTTTGACATCAGGCGTCCTTATTGACGAACACTTCTTTTGTTGGATTAGAAATTACCTGTCGGATAAGTATTATTAGATGCATTCAAGTCTGAGAAACATAAAGCAAATGCTGGTGTGCCTCAAGTGTCTGTTCGGTCTCCGGTACTCTTTCTCATTTTTATTAATTATCTCCTGTCAGCTTCGCTGACGATAGCACTGAAGATAGCTTTTCATATTCGTTTTCAAATTCAAAAACCTGCTCTAAACATGTAAGATCTTCAACGGAAATGTATGATAAGCTCATTCAATTTTAACCAAGACAAAATTGATAAATGTTGAATCGAAAAATCAATAGAATTAAAGCGTCGAAAAGTCAATGCTGCCTACCATCTTTTGAGCTTAATTTACCACCTTTGCCACTATTCATGAGTAGCACTTGCACTAAGGAGATTCTTGTGAAAGGATCAGATCCGCTATATCGCCAGAAATGCCACAAGATGTTTCAAGTGTCATAAGGCGATGCCTTCTTGCATCTATCTGATCTGATCTTCGTATCTGATCTGATTGTTATCTAAATAAATAAATAAGGTGGCGCAACAGTTCGTTGAAAACTAGGACCTAGTGACCTACAACTCTCAACCATTCCCGTGTACGTGTACTGTTGTCAAGGATGGAGGGGACCTACAGTTTTTAAGCCGAATCCGAACGGCTAATTTGAGAAAGCACTTTTCATGATAAGAATTACTCTTTGAAAATTATTTAAATATTACCAGAGGCAGTACCCGTGAAAGAAACATTAGATGGGATAGGCAAGGATCGAACCCAAGACCTCTGTCATGACGCGTACTACTGATTGTTATCTGTGATACTTAAATATATGTGCGTCCAAAACTTGAGTATAATTCCCATCTTCTGGCTGGGAAGCAGTATTGGACGTAAATTGATTGTTAATAATATCATCGTTGAATCATTTACGTCACGTGTTTTCAACACCGTCGTAAAGTTACTTGTGTCAACCTTTTTTACCGTTATTTCAACAAGCAATTCAACCGAAATATAAGTGTCTCCAGGAATGCTTATCAATAAACCCTCAAGCCCAACTTCGGCCGTACTGTCAAGTACAGAGATTCGTTCTTTAGCTGAACTCTGCCTTTCTTTTCCGGTCAATGTAATATTGAGGGAGACAAAACTAATGTGCACGGATACCTCCTTTCAAACCTTAGGTGCTTTTGACTTACGGTTAAATAATTTACGTCGCTTGAACACCGTCGCAAATTTTCTTGTCTCACCCGTTTTTACCGCTCTATAGAAATGTCCAGTTCTTTCCCCCACTCAAACAATTCAACTGTAATACTGGCGCTGCGCCTTCAGGAATGCTCATCATCCGTATACCTTCGAACCCAACTTAGGTCGTATTGTGAAGTACAGATATTCGTTCTTTAGCCGTACAATGCGAATGTGGAATGCTTTGCCACACTTTGTACAGAAGTCAAAACTAATGTGCACCTCCCTTCAAACCTTCCGTGCTTTTCCTAATGGTCAAACTCTGTCTTGACATAATGAGGGTTTCAAAAATTCCTTTGAGTATAAGTGTCAAACTGACAACAATCAGTTTAAACTTTATTTAAGTCGCTTCAGATTTAAACATGTGTTCCAAGTATACTGGTCTTCAAAAAAGATCAATGCGTCTACACTTAAGCAATATTCTTGTTCCTTAAATCGATGGTTATACAAAAGCCATCGCCAAAGTCAACAGTTTTCAATACCAATTTATTAACACTGAAAAACTGAGAAAAAGGAAGAAAGAAGTCTCTTTGAAAAGAATCCTCGCGCCATTACGAAAAAAGGTAATTATTCTAAGACAGATTTTTTTTTTTTAACTGAAGGGTGGACTGGGCACAAAATCAAATCAGATTGAATAAAAATTACACATAATATCCTTAGATACATAGTTTCCCATTGGCCAAATAAAAAATTCATTATTCTCTTCACTGAAAGAGTCGAAAAACCCAGAGACGAAAAACGAAGAAGATATTCAAAAGCTTGAAAGCCAATATTTTAGTGTGTTTTTCTTTCTTTTTGTTCTTCTATCATTTTTATACATATATATTTATATTCACCCATCTTTCAGATCATTGTGGCAATAAAAGTTTGCATCCTTTTGAATACTGTTTTTTTTTTTTTCTTTCAAGAAATGGATGAAAGAGTGTTTCCTTTCAGGCGGTTTTGTGCTTCGACTGTCTTCTTCTTTTTATTTTTCTTGGATCCTTAAGGATCAATACTTCTTCGATTATCCGAATCAATCGACTTTAAAAATGTATCCCTTTCATTGAAAGAGGCAGTAGAATGATGTGCTCTATTGTATGCAAGGTGTGTGTACGGTACGCGTCAAAGAAATCCAATATTTTACTTTTTTCTTCTGACTTTTCTTTCTCGTTGGCAAGAACTTTTTTGCATCATGATCCTTATTCAGGATATTCATCAGGAATATATAGTTTCGATTTTGTTTCTTTTCGAAGACCTCCTGGATATTGATTTTGGAACAACGAACTGAAGAAGAAACATTTCAAAAGTTTTTGAGACAGTTGTGGAAATTTTAAAGTTGACAATTATACTTCACGCTATTGACAGATGTACAAAGGGTCATTATGTTAGATGTGTTATTAGTGTCTCTAATCTTCTGTCTTGTAGTGTTTGAAAAATATAGTGCGACACCCAAAAGGGGACCGGTAATATATACAAGTGCGTAACGAAAGGAAATGTTTGTGCGTATTCCTGGTAGAGTTCCTTTGTGAATTTGAAGAAGTTTTTGTAAGGTACTTAAAATTATTCATGTCCTTTCCTAGGAACATATTTTGAAAAGAACATTTCCGGTGATTTTATTGTTTTTCATTCATCGAAGAACCCTCAGTTTCTATCACATTTAAACAAATTTGAAAAAAAGACAAGACTTTTGCATTGCATGACGAATTTATTGGATATGCGTAGTTCTATGTTTTAACTACAAACGATTCTAGGAAACAATGGCATCAAATGTAAGGTAGTTTTCTACCACAGGTTTATCAGAGTACGAGGGTTGCTCTTTAGATTTCCAAACGAACAATGATTACACAATAAAATGTCATTTCAAATGGATTTATTTTCTTACAAAATGTTATTTAAACCAATGAATGAATTTTCAACGCTTTTGAAACTATTTTTGTCGTCTAAAACATGATTTTTGAAAGTATCAACAGCTTCCTCTTGCGACGGTTTTCACGGAATTAATGTATGATGTTTGGGAATAAGAAAAAGTCGTTGTTTCAATTCAATGTTTTGAGCCTTCAAAATGCAGGTGCTTCCTACTGAGAAACTCAAAACTCATCGGTCTCTTCAGTCTTTTCAGATTTTTTAATTTTATCACAAACACAAATTTTGAATAGAGACATTTTTGAAAAAAAAAAAAAATCCAGATTCAATCTTAACTTTTTTGAAACGTAAAGTGATGTGTTTCAAAATCAAATAATAGTTTTTGGCCCTATTCGAATTCATAAATTGTCAACTTTGATTGGAAAATGGGCAGTCATATAAAAAAAACACATTAAATAAATTTCTCAGGGCCTTAAATCATTATCTTAATGAATTAAGTTCAAACTTAATACTTTAAACACAATTTACTAATGGGAACCAAGACTATAAGTGAGATGAGACCAAAAACTTATCTTTTTTCGAGAAGAACCAAGTGACGAGACGAGACTTAGTTATACGTTATATAGAAAATAATGCGAAAAAATCGGTACTTTTCGGTTTTTTGAGAGGTTATCGTTAGGTTTGGTCTCGTGGCCAGTCCTGCAAGTATTGGTATATATATATGGAACTTCTACACCAAGTCGAAGGTCGTAAATAATGATTTCAAGAAAATTTTCAAAAAGACAATAATTACAGAATGAATTTCGGTCGAATACCAAAACAAGTAAGAAAAGTCATTGCGTAAAAATGACAAACTAAAATATTTGATTTTGTCAAATTTTTGAAATATAAAAGACATCCTGTGTAATTGTTGTTTTTAATATCATAAAGGGTGTTTTGTTGACGTTTCATTTTCAAGAAGAAGTAAAACGCAAATAATTTATAATTATTTCCAAAAATTAAGATTTATTATAAAGATAAAGGTTTGCCATTATGTTTCAAAAATGATTTCGTTGCGGTTGGGTCGAATATATTCCAACCGAGAACCCCAAATTTCGACCACTTTTTACGGCAGTCGGCGTCGTATATCAGAAATAATGCGCCGAAAATTCCCTTCCAAGACGTCAATTGTCTAGAGCAGAGCTTATCTGCATAGACAAGCGACTTCACATAACACCAATAATAAAAGTCCAGTTGTGTTAAATCGTATGATCTTCGAAGCTACGCAAGCTCTTCCCGTCGCAGTATAATTCGCTCAACAAAAGTTTCCTTGTATTAATTGATTATTTCGTTGCAAAACGAGTCCTTATTAACTTTCCATAAAAAGTTATTGTAATCGGTCCGATTGGTCTAACAGAAAATTTTGACATTTATCGACGTTTCAAGGTCAGTAGAGTTGAAATAAAAGATTTTTAGAGAAATGTTTGTCCGTCCGTCCGTGTTTTTTTTTGTCGTCCATAGCTCAAGAACCAGAAGAGATATCGACTTCAAATAAATGTTGTTATACAGATAATGATGCAGAAAGATACAGGAAGGACTCTCTAAAAAATTGAAGGTTTTTTACCATATCAATTTAAAAAAAAGGTGAACATTTGGTTAACCCAAAATATCGCACGAACCAATATCGCTAAAGACTTGACTTATTTGTGTTTAGAAAAATCCAATCTTGTTTTATAAATCAAACAAAACTAAAAAAAAAATTGATACCTCGAAAATATTACGAACAAAAAATGATTTTATTTCCAAAATAATTTTGTGCAACAAAGAATAACGTTTTTGATATCTGGTAAAATTTTGAAAAAAATCGAATTGACGGTTTTTTTTATAAAAAAAAATAAAATCTACAAAAAATAGTACGCAAAATTGGTAAAAAATGATGTTTGGTTCTCGAAATCTCGTGAACAATAGAAGATATTGATTTCAAATTAATTTCAATCATCCAATTTGTATTTTTCTTTATATAAAAAATACAAACTTTTAAGATTGTTAGAAACTGGTTTTCGACTAAAAATCACGTTCACTTAAATAGATTTTGAAAACATACTTTTTAATCATATGCAAAATGTTGTTTGTAATATTTTTTCTTAATAATTCAACTGACACGTTTTTTAACAAAACACGAAAACCTACAAACTTTTTAAGCAAGACAAATCGACAGACGAGATGGGAAGTTATCAGTGTGGGTCGCATCCCAGCCTCTTTCTTTGGTATTAAATTTGCACTATTTGGTAACATTGTTCGGGAGTAAGTCTGTTTAATATGAAATGTCAAATTGAACTGAGTATACATCAAGTGACTGTCATAAAGACCAATTCCAAAAAAAGTAGTACCAGATTGAAAACCACACGTCTTAAAAATAACAGTTGATCCATATTGTTTCTAAAAATACTTAAAATTAAAATCCTTTTTGTTTCGTAAGACATATTTTTTACTTATATTTACACTAAAAATTAGAGATGAGCTTATCTCTATTGGTCAAAGTTCACAATCCCCAATCTAATGCCATTTAAAAGTATTACTGACAAAAGTAAACTATTATTCAGCACACTTAATCGAAACCGTGACAGCTTATAGAAATCCAAAAAAATAGGTCAAATTTTTAACAGCTAAGGTCAGAAACAATAGAGGAAGAAATACGACTTGTATATAAAAGAAGAGGAAGAAGGCGAGAAGAAAAAAAAAACAACATCAAGGCGAGATAAATAATGCTGAATCAGTTTCACTGACAAGACAACTGTCAGAGTACCAATGCCCATTGGGGATCTCGACTTGAAACCATTTCTTTTCTTTTTCTAAACTTTGATTTTGTTTTGTTTAATGTTTTATGTTTTTATTATGTTCCTCCGGCTGGCTTCCCTTCGTTGAACTTTTATTCCCTGAAGTATACTTTTTGAGGTCATATCATTCTTCTGCAACACGACTTTAGTTGCTGCTTCTTCTTCTGATGGCGTTGATAATGTTGGAATGTGCAATGTGTGCATATACCAAAACATCTAACATAATCCTCTTTCACACCTCAGTTGATGATGAAGTGGGTCTATACTGTACTCTAGAATCTTCTAAGCTCCATACTTTCCATACTTTAGGATTTAACGCAAATTTAACTGCTGCAAGAAAATATTTGTGTTAATTACTCCTCGACTCCATCTAAACAACATAAAGTTGTTGCATAAACTAGAAGATAGGTTTTTATTTTTAGGTTAGCAGAGAATGCAACTGGATCAGTTCAATGCGGAGGAATGTGAATAGAAATGAAAACACTATTAGGACATCGCATCGGCAGAAAACATCAATGTTTTTTTAGTCTTGATATTTTTTTTATTTGAAAATCAAGAAACTATGTCAAACCCAGCTAGTTTTGTTTTTGTATTATGATTTTTCATGGAAGAGGACAGTTTTTTTTTTTAATGGAAATGATGGATATGATATTTTTTAAAAACTAACATTGAATGAATATATGAAATATGCCAAAGAGAATTCTAGTTACGTTTCGTTCTACTTTGACATAGAAAAATGTTTTTGAAAAAAGAAATACTCTTTATGTCTTGCGTTTTGTTGACATTAGATTATGGTTTCTAATGAAAGTCTGTTTCAGTATCCAAAGTCATCATATTCTGTGTACAATCATATATATGGGGTTTTATTATAAGGCTCGTATTTTTTGGAATTTATGGCGTTTGAGTGTGAAAAAGAGTTGGCTACAATTTTGTTTTTTTTTACACACGTAATTGGTTCTCATAATATACATTCATTTTCGTGTCATTAATAATTCTTAGTCTACAATTGTATTCCTTTTAATGAAACTTTTTCTTACCAACCATTTTATTTCAAGATTTCGTTAAAGCTTTATTAATCAGAGTCAGATATGCTGCACATAAACAAGAAATAGGGAAAAATGTTTAATATTTGTATGTTGTCACTTTTATCGGTGACCAATTTCACATCAAAATATTAAGTAGGGTTTGAAATTGATTTGATTTGTTATTTTAAACAGCAAAAAGTAGTTTTTTTTTGTTTTTAGCAATAGGAGGGTTTTTTTTTCGGAAAAGCCATCCGTAGTACAGTAGGAATTAATACGAATAACACATGCAACATCCACAGTAGAATAACTGGAGATGAAGGGTGAAGTGAAATCATGCTGCGGATTGAGATTCGACTTTTATGCCTTTGGTTAAGGACGTTTTAGATGAACTCTTTTATTTCGACAGAATTTCTTTTCTTTTTATCTTATCTAACTTGTGTGTTTTTCTAATGATCTGATAGCTTCTTAATCTTTTTTGTAAATGCATGTTTAAATTTTTGTATAATTCAAACATTTTTTGGCGATTTCTTATCATTCTCATTTCCAACTTTGCTTAGCATTAAGCCCGCGGTTAAAGGTTTGACTTGTATACGAGTATCGAAGTTAATTTTTTAATTTTTTTGATTTCAAGAGGTTGGTACGTTTGATATTCCTTTAAGAGGCATTGGATGTGTTCGTAGAGTAGTATCCAACATGCAAAATACTACGACGTCATTTTATTTCGAGTAATGTTTTCGAATTTCATTAATTGTATGTTTTTCCAATGGGCTAAGGACTCCTATTAAATATTAATATTTTTTTACTTTCTTTAAAAAAATTGTGGAGACTCCGTATAAACTGTAGTACGAGTTTCAGAAAAAAACTTAAAAAGTATTTTCGCAACTGTTCAAAAAAAAAATAAGGATACAAACATTTAAAACTTACTTCTAATTTTGGTTTTAAACGTTGCTTAGCATTAAATCGATCTTTAAATTCTTTACGCGTTTTGTTTTTTTTTAAGCTGACTCTTCTTAGCTGTTTAATTATGCGGAAAGTGACATAACCTGCAATATAGGGTGGTTAAATTTTGAAGGGTCGATGTTGAATGTGAACCACACCTAAGCGTCAAGTTTGTTTCTGCATTTAATTTGACGTTTCTCAATTTCAGAATAATTCAATTTGAACCATTGTTAGATCACAATCGATCAATGCGTTAAAGTTATTCAGGCTTATTATTATAAAAATAGGCGTTCAAATCAAAATGCATATTTTTAGTAATTTTTTCGGTTAATTAATCGTCCAAATGTTCGTACAATCGGAAAAGTTATGGAAAAATTTAAGACAAACGGTGTCTGTAGGAGATGTTTAAACATCAATGCGTGCTCTTACAACAATAGGGCTGCAGAAAATATTACTGCTTTTCGCGATAGTGTGGCTGAAGATTCTTCCACATTAATTCGTGGTCATGCCTAACAATTGCAACAATATGCATAAAGACTTTCATTTACACGCTTTCAAGGTGCAATTGATTCAAGAACTACAGCCTCTTGACCATTTCATGCGTTGAGTCGTCAATGGTCAGAATAGTGCCAAGACACATCAGTAGATGACCAATTTTCAAAGAAAATCATTGGCAGTGATGAGTCACATTCTTATCTCAGTAGATTCGACAATAAGTAGAATGTCTGCATTTGGGCAAATGATAATCCTAGAGTGATTGTCAAAAAACCAATGCACCCACCAAAAGTGGCTTTTTGGTGTGGTTTTAAAGGCTGGCGGCATCATCAAACCGTATTTTTTTTTTAAACAAAAGCTAAAGGATGAGATAATTTGACAAATTAACGGCATAGAACCTCAATTATGCCTCAGCTACATCGAAAATTTGGATAATCGGATTTCGCCGATGCTTTGTTTCATACATAATTGAACTAATATTATTATAATAAAGAGGCTGGAATGCGACTCACACTGGTAACTTCCCATCCAGTCTGTCGATTTACCTTGCTTACAAGTTTGTAGGTTTCCGTGTTTTGTTAAAGAAGTTGTCAGTTGAATTATTCTCAAAAATGTTAAAATTACAAACAATATTTTGCATATAAAAAAATAGTTTTATTTCGAAATCTATTTTTGTTGAGAAGATTTTTTGTCGAAAACCAATTTTTACCAATTTTAGTATTTATTTATTTATTAAATATTTTGATTTCTAATATAAACAAATAAAAATTGGATGATTGAAATTAATTTGAAGTCAATATCTTCTTTTGACACGCGATTTCGAGCACAAAATTTCAATTTTGCGTAATATTTTTTTTGTACATTTTTTTTTTATGAAAAACCCTTTGGATTTTTATTAAAAATTACTGAATGTCGAAAACATATATATAACATAAGTTTGATGCCAATATTTTTAATTTTCGAAAAGATATTTGAGTCGAAAATCAATTTTTAAAAACTTTTATAAATTGTTTAAAGTTTTTATTTTTTTTAAAAAACATTGTTAATTTGATTTTTTTGAAAATTTTACTGCATGTTGACAACAATGTTTAAAGTTTTGAAATGATATTTTAGTTGCAAATCAATTTTTTCAACTTTTATTAATTTTTATTTTTGGTTTTTAGTTTTTGTAAAAAAACTGTCAATTCGATTTTTCTAAATTTTGAAAACAATACTCCTTATAAGATAAAATTAGTTAATTTATTTGAAGTCGATATCTCTTCTGGTTCTTGAGCTGTGGACGACGGGATCATGACGAAATCTAGAATGCCAAAAATCTCGAATGCCGAAAATCTCGAAAATAAAAAAAAATTATCTAGAACGCAAAAATCCCGAATCCGTAAAAATCCAGAATTAACAAAAATCTCGAAAGACTCTATCTAGAAAAAAATCTAGAAAAAAAATAAAAATTCGAGATAGAAAAAAATCTCGAAAAAAAAATAAAAGTTCCAAATTTTTTTTGTTACAGTTAAAACTCAATAAAAAACAAATACATCAGTTTCAAAAATCAAATAGGATGGCGCAACAGCCCGTTGTGAACCAGGGCCTAGTGACTTACAACTCTCAACCATTCCTGTGTGCGAGTAGTGTTGTCAGGAATGGAAGGGACCTACAATTTAGACCGACTCGGAACGGCTAGTTTGAGAAAGCTCTTTTTCATAACAAGAATTACTCTTGAAGGATTTGTCAATTTCTCGCAAGAGGCAGTACCCGCGACAATTTTTTTTTTTTAAATTAAGGTGGCACAGGCAGGGATTGAACCCAGATCCCTTGCATGACAATCCAACGCACTAACCACCATGCCACGGGTACTACCCACCACGGGTTTACACAATATTTTATTTTCTGAGCAAGAAAAATAGTTGCAAATAATAAGAAAGGTGCATGGGTAGCAATGTGCAATTGTATGATTGATATCTTGTCAACTTTAAGTTTGTTAAGGCGAAGTAAGTTATCCAGAATGCATGTTTGAATTTTTGAGGCAATGTTTAAAATTCGCGCGAATTTTGAACATTGCCTCAAAAATTCAAACACACATTCTGGATTTTTGCATTCGAGATTTTATTTTTCTAGATTTTGACATTTCGAGATTTTATTTTCTAGATTTTTGTTTTCGAGATTTTTTCAATTCTAGATTTTTGTTTTCGAGATTTTCATATTCGAGATTTTTACTTTCTAGATAATTAATTTCTAGATATCGTGGTAGACCCGTGGACGACGAAAAAAACTTCGAGATCTTACGTAATACACGCACGCAAAGACATCTCTCTAAAATCTTTTATTTCGGCTCTAGGTACCTTGAATCGTCGAGAAGTGTCAACATTTTCAATTCGACAAATCGGACCGATTATAATAACTTCCTATGGGAAGTTAATAAGAAAACACAAAAACATCGGCCCTTAAAATGTAAACACTCTTTATTTGTTTATTGTTTTGCAAAAAGAGTTAAAAATGTAGCTAAATCTGCAGCATCTGAATGTGTAGATAATTACACCATAATCAACGAACAAAACCCTTTTCTTCAATTTTTCTTTCATTGCTTCTTTGAACACCGCCGCAAGGTCTCATGGCCGTTATTGTTTTATCATTATTTTTATAAACAATACTCTAGCGAAATAGCCAGTTGCATTCCTCCCCTTAAACGATTCAACCGAAATACCCATATTACTAGGAATGTCCATCAATTTACCATTGAGACCAATTTTGGACTTGCTGTTAAATACAGAAATCCTTTCTTTAGCCGCACTATACCAACGTGGAATGCTTTACCTGACTCAATATTTCCCACTCATTACAATGTGCAGACATTCAAAACCAATGTGGATCAGTTTTTCCTCTCTAATCCTATCCTTCTTTATTATTGCTCGCTCAGTGTTTAATCATTATAAGGGTATTCAGAACCCTTTTAGTGCACGCACAATATAAAAAAAATCAGCTTCAATTTACGAAATGAAAAACATGATATTTTCTTTCCATGTCGTTTTTTCAAATGATTCTATTATTTTATTGTTCTGGCGGAATTCTGCTAAATTTTTACAATTTTGTTTTAAATTATTCTGACAAATGTTCTATTTTATAAACCTTCAAATATTAAAATTGGACTACTGCGGATGGTTTTGTGGAATCTAGGAAAACGGCCTATATAATCAAATGGCTACGATTAAAGGCAATCGCAATCTATCGAACATTTAAGTACAAAATTATTGTTCGATCAAGATACGAATTATTTTGATGCATGTTTTTCGCTACAACCGTTAAAATACCAACTTTAGTTCCTGTGTTAACTTGTAAAGCCCTTAGGCCTTAATCCTTATGCTACTCGTAACTACGATAAAATATCATTTGTGGAATGCCTGATTTCAAAGTTCGACGAATATTCGATAAACTAGCTTTATGTTGTTTCTGTTCTTCAGTTGTTCTAACAGCTCAAAGTTTGCCACCAGTTTCCTTATTTTCGACCTAAAAAGTGCAACAATGCGTTTTTAAAGCGTTTATGGTTGTTTTTTAAGTAATGGCTTGATTTTAGATTTCAGTAGATGACAACTGTCCAAATAGCAGTATATTCGAAATAAAACTCCTGGAAAAGCTTTTGCCTCAATTTGTCAATGTCAATCACCTTTACTCTTGTGAACTTCAAAACCTTAGACCGAAAAAGTTTTTATTAAGTCAGAACACGAAGAGTAGCTGTTGAAATTCTGTACATGCTTTTTCCACTGAAAAACAACAAAATAATAATGTTTATGGTTGAACTGGTTTTCATTTTATTGTTATTTATTTCTTCTTCAACAATTGAACTTGCTAACCATTTTTATGATTTATAAAGAACATCAATGCTGCTCTACTGACGCAAGATACAAACAAAAAAAACTCAGAACTATAAAATACAGGAAACAATCTATGTTCTTTTTTGTTTATATTATTCATTGCCTCTCTCTCCTCTGTCTTTGATATCAAGTTCGTTAGATAAGTCAAAGTCATCGTCCGTTCCGTGGTGCATACATTAAAATAACTCAACCACAAAAATGCAAAGCACTTATAAGGTTCATCATAAAGAGTAATGGAAACATACGAAGAACTTTAATCATCGTTGATTTAAAGAATATTTGAAAAATTGAAAGACAATTTGATCTCAAAACGTCAAATAAAATGACAGATGGGAAGGTTTCAATAAGTTTACATCCATCTTGTTTCCGAGTACGAAGACGACGACGATGACGTTTTCCATAAATGGACACAGTGACTTTCATTTATTATCTGCGTTTATTCAGCAATGTGACAAGGTGATCTGTCAACGAATGTCAGATGATGGCAAAAAGATAATCGATGTGTTTTATCAGTTCTTGGTTAATGGTGTGAATTTATAGTTTTACACCTCACTTTTAATGATGATGAAAATCAAGTCCTGGGTGTAGTTTGTTTTAAATTGTATTCGTAACTTCTTTTCGCTTAACTATATTTCCATTCATATTTCAATTAACTTAAATACCGAGTCAAGTTTTTTGACAGTTGACATTTACACATTTATTTTGATTTTAAATTTGATCTAGATTTGTTTATTAAAAACGTATTTTGTGCTTCAATGTTAACCAAGAAATTGACCTCCAATTCCCAACATTTTCCATTTATCATATAAAACGACGTCGTTACAGTAGCTGGCTTCGCAATAACGCATTCTGTCATTCCAATTTGTCAAAACCTTGTTGATGGTTTCGAGGCGGAGCTCACCGATTGTTTCAATGATACTGACCTTAAGTGTTTGTGAATCGTTTCCGGATTGTTGGCATAGCATCAGTCATTCACGGTTTCGCACAAAAACAGTTGAAATGCGTTACATCGGTACGACGACGACAGGGTTACAGGTGTTGTCCAAAAGTTCGTGGGACTTTCTGCACAAACTTTTGTACAGCAGCTTACTTGCGGTTGGTGCTTCTTCTCGGTTAAAACTTCTTTTTAAAAAAAACTCCCCGTTTTGGTCAACACAGCACTCAAATTGGAAAGAAAGTTTGTAATAGTTCTTCAAGCTTAAAGTGCCTTTTTTCGTTCTCTTGAAGTATGATACTGTCTTTCTGTCAAGAGTTCGAGCGGGAAACAGCTGTCAGTGTCAAAGTAACTTTCATTACAAAAGCAACCACTAGATGGGCTTCTTTATGTGTATAGTTATTGACATTTATATATGAACTAGTCTCCAATATTTTTTCATGAATTTAGAAATTAAATTTTCGTGACCTCCATTACGAGTTGACAGTTCGAGCAGGTCATGGTTTTTTGTTCAAAAATTGACTGCTTTTAGAAGTAATTTTCGTTTTTTCAAAAGGACATCATTCTCTCCAAACTGAAGTTACATATCTATTTCTATTTATACAGAAGAATATAGTGGCATTCAAGTTGAAGTTCTTAAGAAAAGAAAAGTTCAAATTCCCGTTATATTTTTGTTCTTCTATCGCATATAAATGAGGAAGGAGGCAGGCTCAGGAAAAAAGATGCAATAATTTTCTATCTTTCTCTGAAGTTATAAAAGTTACAGACTCACCAACTTTGTGGTAGATAGAAAAAAATGAAAACCTTTTGGAATTGGAATGGCTTGAGCTTGAGCATCAGAGAAAGGGGAATAATTTAGACAATTCCCTGATGTGTAGTTTGAGGTACGACACGTTCGAGTATACATGGTGATGGTGTATATCTTAGAATCCCACCTCGCTCTTTCTCTTGCTTTACATGACTGTCTTGAGTTTTTGATTATGTTATCGATTGAAATGCGAATGAAAACGAAAAAGAGCAAAAAGCAAACAAAATAAAAAAAACTTTGAATTTTCAAAGATTCATTGATTTTGGGAAGTTGAATAAGGGTAAGGGACTGTAAGGGTAAGGCTGTGTGAATCTGAATGGTAGGGAGTATCGACAGGCGACTATAGAGTATAGAGGTTAAATGATTACTTGGGAAGGCGTGAATTAATTGGATAGAATTTTTCCTGGTTCCTGGAAAATTTTAAATTAGGATATAAAAGAAGATATTTATGTGATTGCTGTTGAATTGAAATAATTTTACTTTTTTTTCGTTTGTTTGTTTAATTTGCTATGATGGGGTGGAGATGGAGAGATGAGGGAAGGGGAGGAGTGAAGGTTCAATTAATGATGAAAGATGCAGGAAAAACTTGATGATCGATTTACTTATTGGGGATTGGGTGAAACCTGAAGTAAATTAAGGTTGATTAAGTTTTATAATTACACATTTTTGCAGTGTTAAAGACAAAATTATACGGATGATTGAGCTTTTGATTTTCCTTTGTTCATATTTTAAGTTTTCTGTTGTAATTTTCAAAAGCATTGACGAATAATGTCACTTTTTTATATTGCCATACGGAAAAGGCTAACAAAATCAATCGCTCTTTGTTTCGGGGTATTACAATGTAAGTAATGAAGTCTATTTATAAAAGTTTCAAATTTAGTACATATTGATTTCGCGTTGTAAATTTTCAGGGGTGAGTTCTTCCGAAATCATGTGCCCAAAAATTATCGTTTGAGGTTTTATACTCCTAAGGAAAAGAATTTTGACCACAGAGAAAAAACTTATTTCCAACGCTCTCCAACGTATTAATTTTATTAGTGGGAATTTTTCGAAGTTTGTAATTGAATTAGATTTATCTCCTAGAACATATTTTTCGACTTAGTAAAGGCCTGGAAATAAGAGCTTAATTTAGGACCTGATTGTGTAACATTTCAACTTGCTTTATCCAAGTTAATATTGATTTGCAATACTTTCAAATAACTAAAAACATTTTTACGCCTAAAAATAAACTTTAAAATAAAATTCGATGCTTTGACCATTCAACTCCTCACAAAAATAAGGTCTATGTTTTCTAAAAAAACACGAACATTTGTAAATAGTAGACAAATATGCAATAGTGTTGCGTTTGCACTTATTAAAAAAAATATCAATAATAATCGGTCAATCATTTTCATTCTACGTCGTTTTTTTTGACTTTACTAATAATTGCGCAAACAGTTGTTGGTTTTTTTAATTGTTGTTAAATTACACCGACCTACATTTTTTCAAATTGTTTACTCACATTTCTGCTTGTGGTGATGATTCCGAAAATTATTATTTATGTCAATTAATTCATAATTTAAGATTGAGAAATATTTTCTTAAGTGAAATAAATTGGAGTAGTTGCTTTTTTTATGAAATTTTAATTATAAACACTTGATAAATGAATTCTGTAATTTTGAAGACGAAGATTATTCAATTATAAATTTGGTAATGAAGACAAGAATTAAAACTAATATTAAGGCAATGTTATATTCTAACAATCATGCATTTAAAGGACAAAGCATTTAAAACGATTTTAAAACACATCAAAGTCCTCTCTATACCAAAAACAACGAGCTCAACAACAACAAACTTTCAACACACATTCAGAAACTATTCTTTGATACTAAAGTCTTTCCCAACCGATATTTTTCGAAACTTATTATCGCAAAGAATTGCAAGTTAAACCAAAACTCATATTTTATATTTATTTTATTAAAACACACAAAACAACTGCTGCTTTATTTTCACTTGAAGTGATTTCGAAAACTATTTGAAAATAGAACACTGAATACAAGATTTCGATTTAATTCCATTCGATTTTGGGAACCTTGCCGAATGTGCGAAAAAAATTTCCAAACATTGAAGATGTACATAAAAAATCCCCCATGTTTCCAAAATTATTATTTATTCTGACTTGGCGATAGCAGCACGAATATTATTTTTAAGATGACGAAGGATCTTTGGACGATCAGTGTATACCAACGATTTAAGGTATCCCCACAGGAAAAAATCACATGGGGTTTAATCTAAGAGCTGTTGAAAACACACTTCCCCTACATTCATTTTTTTAAGTTTGGGCAGAAAAAAATCCGCGATAATTCTGACATAACGTTCAGAATTGACCGTAACTGCCCTTTCGTTATCTTCAAAGAACCATGGGCCAATAATGCCGATTATGGATATTGCACACCAAACAGTCACACGTTCTGTATGCAGAGGCTGCTCATGAAGTTCTCTTCTGGTTAATGGGGCTCCATTGCATAACATGTTTTGTTTGTTCACAGATCCTGAAATATGGAAGTCACAAAAGAAAACAAGGGCAGGTTTTCGGGGAAGGCTTCACATGAATTTTTTGCGCAACATAAGTGCGTGGATTAAGTTTTTGTACCACTGACAATTTTTATGGGTGAAAATTAAGTTCCTTATGAAGAATTCGTCTCACTGTGCGTATATAAATCTCTTTAGCAGCCGAATGTTTGTGTGCAGATCGCCTTGGGGATTTCAAAATTGCTGCCTTTACCCTTTCGATGTTTCTGTAAGTCCATTCTTCTGCACACTACCAGTATCCCTGAACGTGTCCACCCAC
This sequence comes from Eupeodes corollae, assembly GCF_945859685.1. Taxonomy (NCBI): domain Eukaryota; kingdom Metazoa; phylum Arthropoda; class Insecta; order Diptera; family Syrphidae; genus Eupeodes; species Eupeodes corollae. Next base: position 224,056,031 of record NC_079147.1, read on the forward strand.
AAACAAATCGATTTCCGATGACACACACGACCTGCAGGTGCGATATTGAAATGGTTTCTAAAAGCTGAATGGTGATGATCGAACGGCTGAAAAAAAGTAGGCCTCCACAGCGACCGCACGCTCTTGCTTTTACCACTGCATTGCTGACACTGAACTAGTCATAACGAAAACCTTAGATAAAGTACTTTCGAACAAGCCATAAACCAACGCTCTACTATTACTAGCCGCTCAGTTCCGAGAGTTTAAGATAAGGAAGTAACAACGCCCCACCCTGTATTTTACCTGCAAAAGATACACCTCCTCAAGATAGTTCACATAATTAAAGCTTAAAGAGTAATGGATTAAAAGCCCATCCCTGGGGAACGCCTAATGTGATTTCAAACCTATCAGAAAACTTGTTTCCATCCCAAACTCTTGCATTTATTAGTTGAAGAATCAAAATTTAAGTAAGTTAAAATAAACTTTTGCGAAAGACCTAAACAAAACAGTTTGAAAGGTAAAGCCTCTTTGTTCATATTGTCGAAGGCGGCTTTAAAAATGAACGTAACGAGAGTTTTTCTTCTTTTTAATAAACAATTAGCTTTATTTGATACACTTAAAATGTTATCCTTGTGAAAAATCCTAATAGCACCAATCCTTGAGGCAATTTTTACCAGCTGTCTTTACATGGTCCATATTCCCTCGGCATGGAGATAAGCTAAAGTTTTTATACCCAAAGCAGGTAAATGCTCGCAAGTCAATTCTAAAGATCTACGACCTATAAGTCTATCATAATTCCTTCTTAAGACCTTGGAAAGATTGATTGATATCCATTTAAGGACCTACTGTAAAGGTAAACCGGTGGAAACAGCGTTACACACCTTACTACGCACAATCGAATATTCGCTCCATCATAAACAGTTCACTATGGTTGCTTTCCTTGACATCGAAGGTGCCTTTAACAACGTGGACACATCTGCAATCACATCTGCATCACAAATGTAGAGAGTTTGCTTCGGGAGTTAATTCAATTAATGCTGACTAGCAGAATAATTAACTCAAAACTGGGCAACTCTTCTGGCAGACGTTAGTAGAGGGACACCGCAAGGTGGAGTTCTATCCCCTCTCCACTGGAACCTAGTGGTAAATGAAATCCTAACTAGTCTGGATGCGGAGAGTTTCAGAGTGATATCCTATGCGGACGACGTAGCTATAGCACTTTCATGAAAGTATCACCTTAAAAGAACTCTTACAAAATGTCCTAGACTGACTAATACTTTGGATTGACCGGTGTGGACTTTGGTTAGAATCAAAAAGCTACTGTAACTCTCTTTTGTTGCAAAACAGCTATTGGTAAAAGGGGGATAAAAGGGGTTACAACCAAGAATCACGCATTGGCTAAACATCGGTAATGAGATGATTTTAATGTACGGTGTGGCAGTATGGTGGACTGATTTAGAGACTGCCTGGGAGGATAGGGCATTCCTGGAAGACGAGTCAATCCATTTGTATGCAGATGGTTCAAAAACAAAAGAAGGGGTTGGTGGTGGTGTGTACTTTGAAGGACTGAAATTAAGTCTCGCATTCCGCCTTCCCAATCATTGTAGCGTGTTCCAGACGGAACTTTTGGTGATAAAGGAAGTCTTGTCCTGGCTTTAAGAAAACGCGATATCCACATCTGATATCCGTATTTTCTCAGATAGTCAGGCCGTTATCAAATCTCTGGACTCTGTCCCTAGACTCTATAACAGTCCATAACATCTGGCCAGCACTAGATTTAAAGCTATCAAGGTGCTTGCTATCTCTTAGCAGATCGCATATAAGCTCGATAATCGGTGTCATAACCTTACACTGTCTAATAGGAAATCACGCCACGCGACTAGGCGAATTCTCAAATGACTTGCAGAACGTGTATGGACGAAGAAGAAGTGGAAACAGTTCTTGACCGTCTCTGTACATGCCCTGCACTAGCACGAAAACGCAAGAATTAGCTAGGAGAATTCTTCCTTAAAGATCTGAATGATCTAGATCATATCAGCATAATCAGCCTCTCACGTTTCGTAAGAGACTCGAACTCGTTCCATTGAGCTTAGGAGGAAGCCTCTAGATTAATGTGGTATCACAATGGGCCATTAAACTGGCCTAAGTGTGTCTGTTTCCTTCATGGACAGCCACTTTAACCTAACCTAACCTTATTATAAAAGTGGAAAATGTAATTATTTAGTTCGACTGTACAATTTTTGAAAAAATAAACTATGGTGCTGTGAAATAAAGCCAAATTTCAAGAACTGGCAATATTTAACCTTTGTAAAGTTTCTTTTTGAGCAATTGTAAGAAATTAATAGCATTGTGAAGATCAACACAATCACCTTATTCTCAAATAATATTCCAGAAACAGTAGTAGGCACATAAACTTACATGGTTGTCATGAGAGGAATGCACTATAAGGAGCTCCTTAAATCCACATTATGACCCAACACTAAAAGTGCCATTCAAAAGATAGTGTTTGGTAGGTTTTGAATTAGATTTGATATTATTGGTGACATAGTACCTTAAGTTATCTTCAGAGATTGTGATTCGGTAGAAGAGTTCATCTGCGTTTCGAGACATGACGAAACTGTTCATTAAAGTTTCTGTTTTGAACAATTCCAAAACATCTTTAGTAGTGGTTGGAGTTTTAGGAAACGACTTTTTACTTTTCCAAATTGAATCTTATAATAAAAATGGATACAATATATTGGAAACATTTGACAAACAAATAAAAAACTCTTATGCCACTTGATCTAAATTAAAAGCTTACCTCTAGAGGGTTCTCACAATCCCTTGAACATATTTCATTGAAGACTTCGCTTCTTTTAACTGAGACATTTCCATTATTTAATTTTTTTTTAAACTTTCATTATCTGTATAATTATGAGCGGCACTTGATTTGGAGATCCGAACTAAGTTTTCATTGTGTAGGTCGATTACCGCACTTGCGCTACACGCTTTATTATAGCACACTTGTCTTTTGGGTAGCTTACAATTTCCTCTAAATGCATATAATTGTTTAATATCAGGTATTATAACATTTGGCTTCGTATTCTTAAGCCTTCACAAAACTCAAAATTATAGATCAAATCACTTCGAACATCCATTTTACGACTTTTTCGTACAAGACGAGAAGTGCACAAACGAGTAGCATGGAACTTTCCTGATTACATTTACTTAACATCTGCTGTTACTCTTATCATAGTTCTAACGGCAAAGACCGCTTTTAGTTATTGAAAAAAATATGGAAACAAATTTGGTCTTAAGTTGCAAACAAATTTCGAAAGCGTCATAAGGCCAAATTCCAACGTTTGGGTTTATGTCGCTTTCTGAATGTTTCACAAGACCAAATTTCAAAATTATGTCTTAAGACACTTGCCCTTATGTCACGGCACCATATTTTATCTTCTTCATAAACTTGTCCGTAATAAAATAAAATTGTCAAAAACTTTCATTTTCAATTCTTGTTTAAAGTTTTAAATACCAATTCAAAATATTCCAAGAAATTGTATAACGACATCAATGGGTCAACAGTCAACAGTCTTGGATCCAATTACAGCCTCTTTTATAAAATTACAAATTACTTACTTCCTTAGCTCCTCAGAACTGTTAAGTCCGTTGGGAGCTTCTTAAGGGGCATAGGGCCTGCCGTTTTCAAAGTCATCTGACAGTGCAGAACGTGACACTTGGATCCATCATATGTTGCAATCAGTTTTTCTGGGATGCCTCTCCTTCGTAAAGCTAACCAGTTATACTCCCTGTTAACTCTATCAAAGGCCTTCTCCAAGTCGATGAACAGCAGGTGTAGTGAACGCATTGTTCAATAATGATGCGCAGGGTGTTCATATGATCAATGCAGGAGGATCCAGCGCGGAATCCTGCTTGTTCGGAATCGAATGTGGCCTCAAGGTGTTCTCTGATGCGTTCCAGTATAACTTTTGCTTATATTTTGGCAACGGCTGGTAGAATGCAAATTCCTCTTCAGTGTTCGCACTTTGTAAGATCTTCTTTTTTTGGGAGCTTGACGATAATTCCTTTCTTCCACTCATGGAGGAAGCTTTCCGTTGTGCAGGCTTCTTTTATGAGCGGATGAAGCAGTTCGCTTGAAGACGTTGGCGCTGCTTGTAAAAGCTCTGCGCGAATTCCATCAAGTCATACCGCTTTGTTTTCTTAAGTGCTTTAATAGCGGCAAGGATCTCATCTTTACTGGGAGGTGCGGTGCGGATTCGGGGATTAGTTTGTTCAGGCGCTTTAGAATTCATCGTTGTTTGCAAACACTCGGTTTAAAACCCAGAAAAAGTGTTCTTTCCATCTTCCGACTTGCTCATCCACCGAACTTATCATAATACCGTCTACTTCTTCCACCAGGTGTTGCTTTGAGCTGTTTGTACCGGTCAGCTCTTTGGTAATTCAGTAAACGGTCCTGCTGTTGCACCTGGTTTCAGCATCTTCCGCTTCCTGCGCCAATGCGATACAAGGACTCCAGCTGGTTTTTCTTTCTTCCTCTTGTGCAGTAGTTATTCGAGCCCTTAACTGTTTGCGTTCGATGATCCTTGCCCAAGATTCTTCTGAAAGCCAAGTGTTATTGCTTCCTTCTTTCCGACCGACTATTCTGTCAGCACCTGAAATGAAAACATTTTTCACAGTATTCCAATGGTGTTCGATGTCGTCATGTACTGTGCTGCTGATGGTTCTCATTTCGTGTGACAGGTGGCCCCTAAATTGTTGACGGGTAGTGGGATCCTTTAGTCTTACGATGTTGAATTTGGGGGCTCGTGTTGTTACCTTGGATCTTCGAGCTGTAGCTGTACGTAATGTTAGGTTAGCTATCATTAAGTGGTAGTCACGGGTAAGTCCCATATCGGCGCCTTTTCTGTTTCGTACATCCAAGAGACTGCTTCTAAAGCATCGACTAATCGCGTAGTGGCACCAAACCTAGTGAATGAACCTCTCACCATTGTCGTAGCAATTGCCGTCTCCGTGAACACCCGTTAGCCCGTTGTTGTTACTGCCAACCTTAGCATTGAGGTCTCCCATTACCAAAATTATATCTCCGCGGGGAGTGTTGTTGTAGGCGGATCCTAGTTTACTGTAAAAGCATTCTTTCTCTTCATCAGATGCAAGCTCCATCGGTGCGTAACACTGTATGGTGCCTGGTCGTACTCCACTCTGAAACCTAGCTTTGATAAGCCTTTCCCCAAGGGGCTCCCACAAAATAAGACTTCTTGTTGCTGTTTTTGTAAGGAGTTTTGCAAATTGCAAATTAGCTATGAATATACAATATTTTGTATTTATAGTATATTTTTCTTAATATGAAGTTTTTTATTCATTATTACTTAATTTTATAAATAGCCATGAATTGTCCTAGTATCCAAGTTTAAAAACTGAATCTTTGCGAAAAAAATTTGCTTGGAAACAGAATTCTGTCATTACCCACAATTTGTATTTAACTGTTTATTTAACAAGTATTAAAAACGAAGTTTTTTCTCTCTTAAAAACTCTATTTTCAAATGATTACCTTCAAGGCATTTACTTATTAGGAACATAAGTTCTTCTTTCTCTATAAAATGCTGCCATTGACTTTCTCTAAACAATCATCTCAACTACTATCTCAACTTTACTTCTCAATTCAACCAATTTTTTCGGTTTCTTTATACTCTATAAAATTGAAATCTTCTTTACCATTCATTTAATTTAAAAAAAAAAAACAATGCAACTAACAATTTTTTTCTTTTTTATTTTCAGGTAAGTTGATGAGTTAATTAAAAACAACAACAACAGCAAAAAAAGTTTATAGAGAAGGAATTCTCTTGACATTTCCTTGCCATGCCGAAAAGGTTATACAACACAAAAGGTTATCCACTAAACAATCACACAAATTTAAATAAAATCAAAAGAAATTTATTTATAAAACCAACAACATTGAGATAAAATTAGAAGAGGGGTAAAATTTGCAAAAATATATCTACCTCTACAGTATCAACCTGAGATGGGATAAACCGTCAGATAGGTAGACGTGATAATGTAGAATTTTATGTCTCTTATCTGCTGTAAATAAATCTCGTATCTATTTTCGTTTTATTTGTTTATTTTTAGTGGTATTTCTGTTGGGTAAAATTATAAATTTAGTAGTAAATAAAAATTGCAGTTTAAAATGTTAATTAGCCATTATAATCCTTAAATGACATAAGAGCATCATTCTGTTTTTGCTTATACTCAATATAATCGGATCACAATTATTGTCAACGATTTTCCAGAGTGAGCAGAAGAAAAATAAACAAAACTTGCAAAAATTAATAACTTTTTATGATAATAAATGTGACTACAGTCAATTCGCTCTATAAAAGTACGCCAAAGACTGGTCATTCGAAAGTTGTCGTTTGAAATAAGAGAAACTTTGTAGCAATTGCCAAAAATCTGTCAATTTTGGATTTTAATTGGTTGAAAATCAGAACCATAAACATATTATGTCTTTATATCGCCGAATACTTTAGAGAAGCTCGACTGTAAAGAAACCTTCTGCATTACCGGCAATTTACCGCAAGCGGTATTTACACGTACTTAGGCAATTACCATTTGAGTCTTATAACACTGAGCAAACAAACAAGCAAAACAAAAAAATGTTGGGGGTAAATGTTAACTTAAGTATAAGCGGATTAAATTATTATAGTTAAAACAATTTTTTAAAACTAACATCATTGTGTGGCATCGACGACGCTACGACGACGGCAGTGTAGAAGACGGACGTTGACGACGGCGATGCGTCATAAATTTTAACTTAGTGAAACGATGTGCAGAGAAAAAAACCGCATAAAGAAGAAGCTTAACTCATCATATACAATATGTGTCTTGTGTAATGTCACGTTCCAACAAGTGGGGTGGAGGTTGAGTTGCCTGAGTGTAGAGATTTGCAAAACTTGTAATATCAAATTGCAAATATGCAACTCACACATTTCTTTCTCAAATTCTAAAGAAAAAAAAAAAACAACGAGCTTTACTTTGACTAAAAATTTAGCAATTCTTTCAATCTGGGAAATAAAGTACCATATTTTATTTTGAAAACTCAATATAAAAAAATTAATAATAACATTTTTTTCTCACGGTTTTTTTTGACGTTTGTTTTGCAATCTGGCAATACTTTTTTCGAAATCTTTTAGACAGCTGTCATTTTATGTATGCTTAGGTTGGTTTGCCATTTCATTACGATTTTCAGAGAATTATCTTGCAAATGAAGTCCAATGTCGATAATGTCATCATCTTATAGCTTATTTTGATTTGAAATATTCCTTAAGGAATAAGTCCTTCGATGCTAAATCACATGATTGTGGCGGCCAATTGACACTGTCAAAAAGTGAGACAACGTGGCCATTGATTTGCATAGTACTGTTGAAGCCACATATCGTCCAAGCTTCATGTTCGTAATTTCTGCCCATAAAAAGTCAGTAATATTTTCGTATATCGAACATCATTCACGACTTCTGCTTAACCGCCTTCTTTTTTGAAATAGTACGATCCGATGACGTCACCAGTCTTATTTCTATTACCGAGGCATTTGATTCTCTTGAACACCGCCGCAAGATCTGATGCCTATCATTGTTATAGCTTTGTTTTTATAAACAATCATCTGGTTAAAAGGTGGTAGCTGTAGCATGATGGTTAGTGAGTTGGACTGTCATGCGATATGTCTTGGGTTCGATCTTTTCTTGTGACCTAAAGTTTTTTTTTCACGTGTACTCCCTCTTGCGAGGAATTTTAAAATTCTTCAAGAATAATTCTTATCAATAAAAGTGATTTTTGCAATTTAGCCGTTCGGATTCGAGATATAAACTGTAGGTCTCCTCTGTTCCTACAATTACTCGCACACAGGAATGGTTGAGAGTTGTAAGTCACTATGCCCTAGTTCTCTACGGACTGTTCCGCCACCTAATTTAATTTATTTATTAGTTAAAAAACCACTTGCATTTAAGCAATTCAACCGTAATACCTGTACTTCTATGAATGCTCATCAGTTTAACCTTGATCCCAATTTTGAACGTATTGCTTTAGCCATACTGCACGAATGTCGAGCGCTTTATAGTGTCGTATTGGCAGATCGAAAACAGACTACCCAAAAAACACGAATATTCTTCCTGGAACTGTTGACTGATCGCGATTATAAACGTCCCTTTTTTTCAAAGCCATGAAAACGCTGATAAATTAGTAGCTCAAAAATATCTCGAAGACCGAAGACTTCATAATGGCTAGCAGTACAACTTTAGTAGTAAAAGGTTCACTGAAATCTGACATTTTGTCACAATAGTCAGATTATTGCTTTTAATATTTCAAAAGCATTTGATAGAATTTGGCATCAGGCTCTCATGACGCAAATGCGTGCTTTTGGTTTTGACAAATCTCTTTTCCCTTGAATTGAAAATTACATTTCGGAACGTTCAATTCAAGCCTGAGAAAAAAGAATGAAATGCTGTAGTACCCCAGGGCTGTGATCTGCGTCGCACACTCTTTGACATTTTTTAATGATCTGCTGTCTGAAACTTCTATTCCACTTAACTGCTTCCTTCCTTGGATTGGAAATTACATTTCGGACCGTTGAATTCAAGCCTGGGAAACAAGAAATAAATGCTGGAGTACCCCAGGGCTCTGATATATGTCCCACACTCTTTATCATTTTATCAATGATCTTCTGTCTGAAACTTCTATTTTACTTAACTGCTTCCCTGACTATAGTACCCTTAGATTTCATATTCGTTTTTAGATTCACAACCCTGCTCTTTGGATGTAGATATTCAATGGAACATTAAATTCTGGCCTAGACAGAATTGTTAAAAGTAGAATCAAAAGAAGATTAAAATTGAATGCATCGAAAACTCAATGCTAACTACTGTCGTTAAAATTTGCCACCTTTGCCACTATCCATAAGTATAGTATTTTCAATCAAATCTTTTGAAAGGATCACATACTCGATGTCGCCAAAAATGTTGTCTTCCTTTGATCAGGATTTTATCTATAAGTCTTTTAAACTTTTGAGTAAAATTCCTATCTCTAGGCTGGTGCTCCATTAACCTATTGAAGTGGTTTGAACAGTTTTGCCCGTAGAGAATTACATTGAATGGTGATGATGGTGATGGTTAAATCATTTACGTCTTTTGAATACCTTCGGTAAATTTCTTGTCTCAACATTTTTTACCGTAACTTTAACAGATTATGCTCTTAGGAAATAGCCAGTTGCATTCCTACCTTCAATCAATTCATCCTTAATAATCGCGCCACCAAGAATACTCATCCGCATACCGTCGATCCCAACTTTGGACGTACTGTCAAGTACAGAGTTTCATTCTTTTGCCGTACTACACGAATACTTAATACTTTACCAGACTCTGAAAACTTACAAAATTTCGATAAACTTCATAACATAATTTCATTTTCAGACCAATGTAAACGTTTTATTAGAAATCCATTAAATTTACGAAAGACAACAGGTGAGAATTTTAATTTTTAATAAATATTTTTCCAAACCGCGCTTGAAAGAAATCGAATGTTTGAGCTCTATGTAAAGCAACAAATCAAAATGACAACCTCAAACAAGATGACAAATCTGAACCTAATTTTGAAAAAGAAATTAGTAAATTAAGAAGATTGTAAGGTTTTAATCACGCTAAGAAATCTGACATAAATCCGTTAACGCAATTATTCCCTAACTAATTTATGTATAGCCTATTAAAGAAATGTTAGAAACATTGTCAACGGAACTCTATAACCTGCTTATACGAGATTTAAATAAAATGCAACAAGGAAGTAATATACCTGAGACTATAGTTGATTATTTATCCGAAGACTTTTTTTTATAAATTATTCACATCATGTAAATGTTGGCCTTTCTTATCGCTGTCACAATAGATTGATGAGCTTTAATTGAATTTATAAAACGTTTCTTAATGAGTACATGTTTGGAATATATTTAGCATGACAATCCAATACCATGATTGTAACTAAGTTTATTATTAAGAATGATTTATTTATCCAACAATTATTTTCATTTCAAGAAAAGTCTTAGTTTTTGATTTTGAAACCTGAAGTCGATGACGAATCGAGTTTTCCGTAAATGGATTCAGATTACGTCACTTTGAAAAACTTTTCTCGTGTTCTTTTTAAAATTGATTCATTATGATTCAATGAAATGAAAAAAACATTGTAAAAATGCACTTATATTATGTTTGTGTTACTAATTTATTGCAAATATTCAAATAGTGTCAGTTTAAGAAATGAATGACACCAAACAAAATTGGTCAAAAAATAATCTTATTTGATTTTTAAACGATCTGAAAATGTATATAGAAAGTCGGTTTTCGATCAAGATACTTTCTTAAGTTATGTCTTGTGTGAATATTGTTGTCCAACTTTCAGCACTTAAGACTAAACTGACAACGTTTGAGTCTTGCAAACCTTTAAGTTTCTGGTATTAAAAAAAAAACTACATATTAGTCAACAAAAATAAATATGTGCCAAATATGTATACAAAAATCAGCAACAAAACCGGCAAAACACAAAAAAAAAAACAAATTTGCATATTCAACTTTACTTTTAGTTTCAACAGTTACTCCAAGAATAAGGCCAACAAAAATAAACTGGACAATACCTCCTCCTATATATGTATGTTGTCTTATAAATCTGAAAAGGTGAAGAAACCAAGACTGAAAGTAAAAGTCAACAATAATAAAAAAAAACCTGAAACGCGACACAACATTCTTTGCGACCTTTTATGGAAATTATAAAACTCAACAGAAAACAATCCTATTTAAAGTGATCGATGAATTACAGTAAAATCTCTCTGAAACGTTCCATAATTCAGGCAAATTGTTGTTTTGAAACGTAAACTTTTTGTAATCAAGAGAAGCTGGACTTTTGTATATTGATTCACAGAGTCCAATGGATAAATGGCTGCTACGATATTTTTGGGAAGTAAAGGGTGTTTTTTAAGACGTTTGGTTTTCAAGAAGAAATAATAATAAAGATAAGGATTTGCAATACTTTTTTAATAATGATTTCAGACAAGTGGCCTAAAGTGGGTAGCTCGAATAAATTCCAGTAAAGAGGCTTACTTTTCGACAAATTTTTGAAACGATTGAAGCCATATGGCGGCAATAACGCGTCAAATATTCTCTTCCAAGTCGTAACTTCACAAAACCTCACACAAAAAAAAATCTAGCGGTGTTCTATCACATAATCTTTGAGGCCAAAAAGATGATGCGCTGACCAAAACTTTCCTTGAATAAATTGATATTTCGCCCAAACCGAAGGTGGCGCTACAGTCCTGTGTGAACTAGGGCCTCACCCTAGCTAGATGTCTCCAGTTTCGCGCTGCAAGTTGGGTGAGGTCACCTGATTCGCGGCCTTCCTCTACTGCGCTGTCCTGTGGGTGTGAATTCGAAGACTTTCCGGGCCAGAGCATTATTTTCCATGCGCTCTACGTGACCTAGCCATCTTAGACTTTTATCCTTTTGGCTAAGTCTACGTCGCTGTACAGCCCGAATAGCTTGCGTTTCATATTCTCTCCCACTCCCCTTAGATGCATACGGGACCGTATAGAAGAACTTTTCTCTCGAAACGACCCAATGTGCTTTCATCCGCTTTTTGCATAGTGCATATTTCTGCACCGTATAGCAGAACGCGGATGATAAGGCCATAATATAGCTACACTTTGGTCCTTCGAGAGGGGACTTTGCTACTCATTGCTTTCTTGGGCCAAAGAAACAGCGGTAAGCAAGAGTTATTCTTCGTTTGATCTCAGCGCTGGTGTTATTTTCTGCATTTAAAGCGGAGCCTAGGTAGACAAATTCCTTGACTACCTCAAAGTTACGTCTGTCAATGGTGACGTTTTGAACAAGACGTTGGTCGACGGTGTTGTAGGTCCTTTCATGACCTACTTTAAACCCATTTTTGTCGCCTCTGCATCAATACTCACAAAAGCCTCATTGACATCACGCTAAGTTTTCCGATTGTGTTAATATCATCAGCATATGCTAGTTATTGGACAGACTTTTGAAAGATAGTGCCTTTAGTGTTGACGTGTGAGCTCTACACTATTCTTTCAAGCACGATGTTAAAAAAATCGCATGACAGCGCATCACCTTGTCTTAAACCCTTTTTGACTTCGAAAGGTTCTGTTAAGTTGTTTCCAACCTTTATGGAGCAGCGTGAATTCTCCATGGTCATCCTGCACAAACGGACTAGACATGGCTCTATATAGTTCGTCGGTGTAGGTATATGCTGTCATATGTGGCCTTGAAATCCATGAAAAGAGCTTGGATGTCGATTTGATGTTCTTGGTTTTTTTCCAGGATCTACCGTAATTTGAATATTTGATCGACAGTGGACTTTCCTGGTCTAAAACCATACTGATAAGGACCTATCAAGTTGTTGACGATGGGCTTTAGACTATCACATATTACGGCAGAATAGATTTTATAGGCGATATGTTAAGTAGACTGATTGCTCTGTGTAGTTTAGAGGGTCTCCTTTTTTCAGAATCGGGCAAACAATACTGATGTTCCATTCCGACCATATCTTACAGAAAAGTTTGTGCATGCTCCTAACCAACTTATTTCCAGCTGCTTTAAAGAGATCGGTATTCAAGCCATCCGCTCCAGTGGCTTTATTAGGTTTCAGCTTAGCTATGGCAATCTTTACTTCGTGTAGGTCGGGAGGAAGGGATTGTTGGCTCGTTCGGAAAAGGAACCTAACCATTATTTTGGTAATAAATTTGCACGATGTATAAACTTTATGGGGGAACAAGTCTATTCTCTATGAAATGACAAACCAAGTTGAGCATAAATCAAGTATCAGCTGTAAAAAAGGCCAACTAGGAAAAAAGTATTGTCACAATGAAATTCACACGTTAAAAATAGCACCAATTTCGCTGAAATGTTGCTAAACCTCCTTATTTTTTCTTTGAAGACGGTCCACAGATTATTTGACTTGACCTTTGACTTGAAGAAAGTTCACATCACTAAACAAAAGAATACAATAAGCTGTTGGAAAATAGTTTGAACTTAAACTGATCTATTGATATCAGCCAAATGGCCACCCGGTTACGGTTGCGAAGCAATAGCTTCACAAGTAAATATAATATATAGTGACTTACAACTCTTAATCATTCCTGTGTGGGAGTATTGTTGTCAGGGATGAAGGGGACCAACAGTTTTTAGCCGAAACCCAACTGCTAAAGCACTTTTCATGACAAAAATTACTCTTGGAGGAATTGTCAATTCCTCGCAAGAGGCTGTACCTGAGAAAATCTTTAGATGGCCCAGGCAGGAATTGAATCCAAGACCTGTGCCATGACAGCCCAACGCACTAACCATCATACCACGGGTTCCATCAAACAGCCAGCTCAAAAACCGCATCAATATGCAACACTTTAAGAATATGAGCCATTTTAACAATCATTCTTATATTTTCCGAACCCGAAGTGCGACGAATTTTCGAGAAAAAATGTGCCTTAGCACTGCAGGCCTGATAAATTTTCGATACAAAAAAGCTGGTGATCGACAAGTTTAAGTTCGTGTGTTCACTGAAATTTAAGACCCTTCTGTTATGTCTGTTGTGAATTTTCTACTTTTACAGATTGACGGGGAATCTGCTAACCTGCGCTTTCGTCAACAATGCGGACTAAAGCTCCAATATTTTTACTTGTTCTCGAGCGACTCATACGGTTCCAATTCCGGACATCACTAAGAAGCCGGTTATAGCTATCAGGACAAACCATCAGTAAAAATTGAAACAGAAGTCAGTTAAATGAGACGTACTAATAAGCCAAGAGCTTCCAACTTTCTTTTTGCTGTTGATTTCATCACCAATTGTTTTACTGATTCCATCGAAACAGTTCAAAATTAAAACACGATCAGTAAAACACAATTTCATATATTATCCTTAAAATTTTTCGTATGTTTTTTTCGAAATAAATTAAGCTTTAAATACATTTTTTCTTTTTGAACAAATATTTGACATTATAATTCATCTTATTGCCATTTATCTTTTGCTGAAAATAAAGTCTGATATGTTCAAAAACGTCAAACAAAAATTATACTGCTGAATTTGACTGATAGCTTAAACCGACCTCTAACTTGTACCAACAGTTTCAAAAATATTCAAATCTGACTTCAAATACTTCATTTCAATGCATTGTTGAAGTGTTAATCGTTTCATTTTTAGTCATGGAGTAGATTTCACTTGTCAAATGTTAGAAATTGACAGCTCCTAAAGTTACAGCTGTACCAATAGCCTTATGTTCCAAAACCTCTTATTGGCTAACCTTTTATAAGAGTTCTTCGTCTAAGAGTGCTCCTATTAGACAAGCTGGAATTTGAACTTATTGACAAAAAAAAAAAAACAACAATGATTTATTTTTCAAGCTATTTTTAAGGGATATTGTGTCAGTCTATATAATGTCTATCACAAGAAGTAAACCAAGCCACCTACCTAAGGAAATGTCGAACAATTTTCTATCTAATTAAAATTTTTAAATTATATAAAATCCACCACTTCAATTCTAATCAGTTATCAAAGCATCCAAACATCTGATGTCCTCCTTCCTATGATGGTTCCTATCCTTTAGTGTTTTATAAACCACATTCAATAAAAGCGCCATTCAAGTAGGTTCTATAGGTATAGGCAAGTTGAAATTTATATATGTACACAAATGTAGGTAGGTACTTATAAACATAAAAATAATAAAAACAAAAAGTCTACATAGACCTACTTTAGTCACAAAAGTGCTACTTGACCAAAGTCAAAGTGCTATTTGCCAATGATGTCCTTTTTTAATTGGTTTAGGGTTGAGTATAAAGCAGTTTTGTTAATAGAACAAAAACATACACAAACCCATCATATATTAGGCAAAAATAGACTCCCATACGCATTTAGTATTTTAGGTTCCTATACAGTTGCGGTAAAAAAAACATCACCTCTAATAACATGAACTTGATGAATTTAAGGAACTTAAAAACCATTAAATCAATATTTTTCAGAATGTATTTCAAAAATCTAAAAAATTTCAAAATTAACCCTTTTTAAAATAATATTGCAATTTTTTTTAATGTGTTGTAAATTTGTGGTTTATATCAATATTCCGTAGCGTTTCCTTCCATTTTTCTGTAAAAGCAGGACAGAGCCTTTGCATAGGGTTTGCAAGCTGTTGACATCTAACAACAGGGTTCGATTTACAGCAGCTCTTAACGATAGACTAGAGTTGTTTACTATTACGTGGCTTACACAGAGAGACTTACGTTTTTTGAGTCAGCCCAAATTTCATTCGTGTTTGGAAGCTGTTCAGTCCAATCTTTCTCCAGGAACGTTTCTTGGCTAGTTTGTTACTATTTGTCCAGCCGTTTTTCAGTTTAGAGATCCTTTTTAGCGGCAAATTATCATCAGATTCCAAATGCAACATCTCATCCTCCGGTATCTTAAATTAAGATGCCCTACTCCATAGTATGAAAAACTGTTAAGTACCATTATTTTAGATCTTTAATAACATTTTTTTAAGATTTTGGATGGTTTTGGTTCGAATTTGACTTCAAAATGAATCTATTACGTCAAGTTTTTGAGATGAAACCTTTTATAATTGTAAGAAACCCCTAAATTGGGGTTTTTAATGATGATTTTCCAAATTTACAATCCCTTTAATATTCATGATAACTTTCTTCCAATGTTAACATCAATATCAGAAATGCTGGATTTGCCGAGCTACTTTACTTACTCTCGTCCTCAGACCTGTTAAGTCCGTTGGGAACCCCTTAAGGGGCATAGGGCCTCTACTACGCCTACGTGCCATCGTGTATGGTTTCCGGAGATCTGTTTCAGCTCCCTTCAACTCTTGCCTAGTGACGGTGATTCCGACACTACTGTCCTGTGCCATGTGCTTCTCTGTCGTTTTTTCTGGGATGCCTCTCCTCCCTGTTAACGGTATCAAAGGCCTTCCCGAAGGCGATGAAAAGCAGGTGTATTGGTGATCAATATTCAACGCACTGTTCAATAATGATCAGCAGGGTGTTAATATGATCAAGCAGGAGGATCCAGCGCGAAATCCTGCTTGTTCGGCATCGAGAGTGGCCTCCAGGTGTTCTTTGATGCGTTCCAGTATAACTTTTTCTACTATTTTGGCATCGGCTGGTAGAACACAAATTCCTCTCCAGTTTTCGCACTTTTTTTGGGAGCTTGACGATAATTCCCTTCTTCTAATCATAGTGGTTCTGGCTTCTTTTATGAGCGGATGAAGCAGTTCGCTTGATGACGTTGGCGCTGCTTGTAAAAGCTCTGCAGGAATTCCATCAAGTCCTACCGCTTTGTTGTTCTTAAGTGCTTGGTGCGCTAAGTATCATTAAATCATGCTTGTCTTATATTTGTCAATATTTAAAAATAAACTATTAGTATTGCACCATTTCCAAAATCATATTCAGCCCTATCATGAATTCCATCGTAATCGGAAATTTTTACGAATCCCGAAAAACTGTATCATGAAATCCGTTCGTAGTGGAAAATCTCATACAATTTTGCATGCTAGTGGAAAATCTCATACAATTTTGCATTACGAACGGATTTCATGATACAGTTTTTCGGGATTCCTAAAAATTTCCGATTACTATGGAATTCATGATAGAGCTGATTATGTCATTTAAAAGAAGTTAACAACCAGTCAATGAACTAATTTTCCAAAATATATTTCAATCGTGAGCGAACATTAATGAAGAAGAGTTTATTAAGAAAACTTGAAAGTCTTGCCTCAATAAAACAACTAATAGTGATCTCAAATGGATACCTTTAGGTACACCGGAATTTCGTTTAGAAAATGTCAGTTTCTTACTTATTTTTCAAAAAACTCCTCATTAGTTGAAAGTCTTCTACTACCACATCCATAACCCTAAAAAACGGTGGAGCATTTATGATAAACGGTTCGTAGGTGAAAAATAGAACGGTTTAAAACAGAACTTTTGATATTTTTACAAATTCGAAATCAGTTTTAAGTCTTAACATAAAAATATATTGAACAAAAATAAAAAAGTAATGTTTAAAACGGGCTTACCCGTGGTATTATGGTTGACTGTCATGCCAGATTTTCTCAATTCAGCCGTTCAGATTAGGCTTAAAACTGTAGGTCTCCTCCATTCCTGACAAAATTACTCGCACACAGAAATGGTTGAGAGTTTTAAGTCACTATAGACTCTAGTTCTCAACGGACTGTTGCGCCACCTAATTTATCTATTCTTCAATGTTGAAAACGGGTATTTCTGAGTTTAAGAACACAAATCTTAAATAGAGTATGGAATCAGCACTAAAAATAAACTTTAAAACGAATTCTTAAAAAGAAAGTAATTATATTCAAGGTTTCTTAAAACTTCAGGCAGAGTCAAATAAAGACCTAGAAGATACGGATTTGTACTTTGCAAGATCCTCATACAATTTTTTGCTAAGGGATATGTTGAGTTTTAACTTAGCCTTAAAAACACCTCTTTTAGAATTTTTAATGAAGCTTATTTTAAAAACCTAATGTCATAGAAGACCAGTTAATTTAAAAATTTAAAGCCCTTCTAACGTTGTCCATGAACGTTTTCCCACACAAAACATTAATCAAGCAAAAATTTTAATCGTTCAAAGTATTTCGCTTTAGTGATTGATTTTTTTTAATGACACTGTAAAAATGTAATTCAATGTGGGAAAATGTCAATCATTGCCCTTTCTGATGTCGATGTGATTCTTTAAGTCCACAGAATTTGTTGTTGTTGTTTTTGATGTTTCATAACCTAAAGTGCATATAGGAGATCATGTGATGAAGTTGCATCACATCCCCTTCTCATGTTTAAATTACAATTGATGCACACCGCCGAGTGCTGTACTATAGCCTGCAGTTTTATGCGGCTGCTTCGTCAACTCACTATCGCACTCGGGGTGTATACAACATTAGCTGTCAAATCACTCAACACCTTTACTTTAAAGCATACAACAACAACACTGGGGGTTATGTTTTATATTCTCTGCTGTCCCACTATTTTTTTGTTTTTTGTTGTTACACTCTAAATGAAAATTCCGCTTTGACTGGGCTTGACACCCTTTTTTGCCAGTTAAAACATTGAAGTTAATACAACAACCATGTCGTCTCTGTTTTTGTTTTTGCAAATACTTACCATCACCCTTACGAACCTACCCATATCCATATCCATATCCATATGAACTATAGGCACACACTGGTTGCTGCCCAAACTCAAAACGTTATTTGTTAGGCTGTGTAGTTTGCATGGAAGAGGTCGGGGATCGAAGCTGAGGGTGAGACATTTTTTTGCACCAATTGGATGGGAGTATCACCTGTCAACCCTTTTCGCGACCTGTTAATATAGTACTACCAACGAACTATGCCATATTGCCAGCTGGAACTAAGTGTAGCTGTATTTGCTCAGGGAAATAGAATAGCTCTAAAAAAATAGTCTAAAGGGGATGAGGGGGTTTGGGTGTTGAAAGTGAGTCCTTAAACTAAAATATAACAAACAAAAAAAGCGAAAGCCCTGTCTAGGTAATGAGGACAAAAAGTTGTCAAAGAGATATGAGTTTGGTTTGAAAAAATAAACAACAACGTTTCAAAGAGATCCTTTCAAGTAGTTTTTGTAGTGGAAACTAATTACAAGAAAATTCAATAGAGTCCATAATACATAATTTGCATAGGACATGTTAAGAATCATAAGAGTATGTTGTTAGTTCCACACTAACTGCTGTATCTCGCCGCTCAAAATTTTGACAGAAAGTCAGTGTCATAACTTCAAGGAGCGAAATAAGTCGTTCTATTTTTCAAAAACGTTGATACAAATTGAGTTTTATGTAGAACAAACTGTGTGTGTCAAAAGTTGAACCATTTACGAACTATCCTGAGTAGAATTCTGCACAGAGATTTTGGATTATTGGCCTACAAGTTACAATTTTCCCTACACTTAAAAAAGCATTATCATCTTCGCGGTTCACTTAACAAAGAAAATTGCGACAACCAAAGATCGTAATTGTCAAGAAGACAATGATTCCACAGAGAGTGACAGTTTGGTGCGGATCATTTAACCATTTTGTATTCGTCGAAAATGAGTTAAAAAAAAAAAACACTATATAATGATACAAAACTTTCCGGCGAATCACCTTTCAAAGCCCATAAACAGAACTCACTTCCAAAACCGTTCAATAAAACCAAATGCTCTATTAGCTTTGTTGATTACTGAATCGTAGTGATAACTTTCTTCTAATGATAATATCAAGATCAGAAATGCTGGATTTGGCAAGCTTAGTATCCTAAATCATGTTTGTGTGTAAAAGCCATTGTCTTAAATTTGTCATTGTTTAAAAATAAGCATTTAGTATTTCACCATTTCCAAAATAATAGTACGTCATTTAAAAGTAGTAAACAACGAGTCAATGAACTAATTTTTCGAAATATATTTCAATTATGAGCGTACATTAATGAAGGAGAGTCACTTAAGAAAACTAGAACCCCTTCATAAAAAAAAAACAAATAATAATGCTCCCAAATGGCTGCCTTGAGGTACACCGAAATTAAGAACTAACTTATTATTGCGTCTCAAAATTACTCTTTAATAGCTATCACTGAGGTTATATGATATCCAATTAATAAAAGCATCATTAGTTCCAATTTAATTAAATCTGTGAAAATGCTGTTAGCTGAAAAGCGTACAAACTATTAGATTATTGAAAGTATTGAAAGATAGAAAAACAATTAAATGATAAAACATCACAAACTAACAATTCAATCAATGTAGGTATACCAGAAAGTTTGACTATGAAGCGGTAGTTAGGAACTAAGTTACCTGGTCCTTTTTTTATGAATTGATTTTAGAAAACCATATTTCCAATAATCAGGAAATGTTGAGTGCTTACTTGAGCGATTAAAAAGAATAAACATTAGACAAGACACTTGGTGAGCCCTTTTCTTCAACATGGATGATAGTAAACCGTCATGTCGGGGCCAGTACTAAGAGTGCCGTCATTTTGTTGAAAAATTGCAGAGCCTGTGATTGAACTACAACTTTAAATGACATTATCAATTTGAAGCCACCAAAATTGGTTCTCCTGCCTCTCCCTATCTCTTCGGTCCCTATCGGAAGCAGTTCTACTGAACCGAAGGCCCTCAGTGCGAGGACGTCTCGACTGTGAAGAAGTCGCTTATTTACAGTTTTACGGCTGACGTATCAGGGAGAATATTGCCACTTAAACGAGCACTTTCGTAGGACTCATTGTTGGAATAGTAAGCCCCAACAATTAAGCTGTTAGTCGACAACATCGCTCTCACAATGCGACTCCTACCAAGCTTCAGCATGAAATTATCTATTCTGTTTGTATTGGCTCTGTTGTATAGAACCTGGTTGGAATACTAATGTTTGTACTCCAACTCGAGTGTTCTGTGTAGTCCAAAGCAACGTCCGAAGCAACAACAACCGAATTTTTTCCATTTGAGATGGGGCAACGTTGAACCATACCGGGCACTCATAGGAAATCATTGGCCGGATAAGTGCCATGTGGAAAATCACCTTCACCCTGCTGTCAAGACGAATGCTAAAAAACAATCGTTTTTTCCCGGGCAAAGGCTTCCCTAGCTCTGACAGCGCAGCACTCATATGTCTGTCGAAATGCAAGTACTGATCCAACCAGATGCCAAGGTACTTTACTAAACTTTTATTCGCCAGGGGCTGTCGATTTGGTCCAACGTTCACTAGATTTGTGCAGTTCTTTCTGAAAGTTGCTTTTCAACTTCCAGTCATCGCAATATTGCTAAATCTTGTCGAAGTCACCCTGAACCAGATCGGCGAGTCCACCGCTTTCCGTTGAAGATGTTACCTTGCTTATTTTGACAGTAAGCCATCTTATATTAAGCATGTCATAAGGCATACAAAAAAGGTTAATCAGCTTTAGATACAGGCGCTTTAACCATACGGTGTCGAAGTCAACCAGACGAGCACTCGTACATTGCCTTTTAGATTTGTTCCACCGAATATCAGATACAAGCTTAGAAGCAGCATGAAAAGTGTCATGTGCCGCCTTAAAGCCGAACTGAATATCCGGAATTATTTTGTTGTTCTCAGGTTTGTTGTTAAAGGTTAATCAGCTTTAGATACAGGCGCTCTAACCATACGGTGTCGAAGTCAACCAGACAAGCACTCGTACATTGCCTTTTAGATTTGTTCCACCGAATATCAGATACAAGCTTAGAAGCAGCGTGAAAAGTGTCATGTCCCGCCTTAAAGCCGAACTGATTATCCGGAATTATTTTGTTCTCAGCTCACTTTGACAGAGCTCTATTTATAAGCTACTCGAATACCTTACTGATACTCGGCAGAAGACTTATCGACCGGAGATACGCCGGATTGGAGTTATCCTTTCCTTTTTTTGGGAGAGGATGTACCACGTTTAAACATAGGTTCTGGTTCCCACGCGTTTATATTTAGATTCCAGACTATCTTTTTAAAATGGGCTTCAATGGAGTTTCAGCTGTTCACTTTAGCTTGTAGGCAAACTAAGATAACTACCGAGAATTTATATGTGTCTTCATATAGAGTGTTTTTCGGTAACAGAGCTATGTTAACCGACTTTGTCCCTACTGATTAAACATATGAATTTGGTCTCTATTTCACGGAAGACTAAGTTCCGTGCTAGAATCTATCTTTTACACGCCAAAATCCGAAATAGTATTATGAGCTGTCTTGACGTGTCCTAAAGCTGGAATTTTACCCCATTAGACTATTAGAATGTCTAAATCCATGCCTTCTAAATTTCTAACATTCTAAAAGTCAAAAAGGTCCGTTCCCCAGATTAAGTTATGTTTGCTCAGTCTTTTCTTTTTGTTCACGTATAAAGAGATCAACAATCTGAACGGGTGTTCTTTTAAACATGTGGTTTCTAAAAAGAAATAAAACGCATATAATTTAATGTTACGACCAAGAAATTAGCTTTTCTAAAAACAAGGGTTCGTCATTATGCTTTAATTTCGGGCTGCAAGTCAAAAGGCCAAAATGTTGACCACTTTTTGTACCAATTAGAACCGTGTGTCAGCAATAACGCCCCAAATATGCAGACTTTGTTCAGGAGTTAGAATTTTCATTATGAGATGGCAAACCAAACAAAGTGTTAATCAAATGACAGCTGTCAAAAAGATCAACTCATTCTTAAAAAAATCACCCGTTCTTAGACTTTCTTACATCTTGTTTGCTTCCTATTGTTTATATTTTATATATTCGCCTACAACTTTACATATTTTTCAGACAAACAAAAGAAACGACATTTATTACCACAATTACTCAGTCGATTTCAATAAAATTACGTTAATTAAATAATCTTAACCTGAATACGTTGCAGTATTTTGCTGCGTTTGCAGTTGCAGCAGTATTTATTTTCATTTGATGTTTTTTTCTTATTTTTTTCGAAAGCGCTCTTTACTTCTAATCCCTTTCGGACTACACTGATGTCGACCTGGTCTTTAAGACTTGGTCCAATTTCATTTCAAAAAGAGTGCGAGAACATGAAACAGCAGCTACCAGCACTGCGCATACCTACAGTCCACTTAAGTCGTTCCATTGTGCAACAACTAATCCAAAAAATAAAATGAGGAGTGTAATTTCGGTGTAATCTTCTTCTGAATACCTACTAACCCCTCTTTCCGACTTCCTAGAATGCACCTATTCATGATTTATGGCAGTGGAACATGAATTTTTGGAGCGAGGGTGCTTTGGCTGCCTTGCCTATCATTTAGGAAGGAGGGTATACGTAAAGGCAAGGCAGAAAGAAAGACAGACCAAGGGTTACTTTAAAATGCTCTTCAATGCAGTTAAATGACGACTAAGGAAGGGGTTCTGTATACTTGGTTCTGGTGATATTGTAAGTGCCGTTATTGAGTGAGATTGCAGCTTATGGAATATGGTGGTATATACGAACTCTATAGTCTAGAAAATACAGTGCTGGATTCATTATTGAAGTAAGCTATCAGTCAGGATTTGGAACTGACCAATATTTTGTTTTGTGGGTAAACATTGAAAGTTACAAGACTACGTCTAATTTTCATCCCAGTAGGAACTTGACAACTTTGATTTTAATTTCTGAACACACCCTTTGATTATTATCACAGTTGTGATTTAATAATGAGACTAGATTGAAAAAACAACATTAGCTATCAAAGTTCATGTGGCAAAACCAGTGTTGACCAGTGTAACTCATCAAACAGTCAACTTTTTAAGTCCACATAATATTTTCACGAACGAGCAACGTTTGCAAATTATAAAACCGCAACTTCAAGACTGTTTTATTTTTCAGTGACGAAGCTAATTTTTGGCTCAAAGGGTTCGTCAATGAGCAAAACAGAAGTTCTGGTTAAAATCTACATTTTCTTCAAAAATCTCCACTTCATCCAAAAAGAAATTACTGTTTAGTGCGGTTTGCAAGCCGGTGGCATTATTGGGCCCTACTTTTTGACACTAACGATTGGAATGCCAGCGTTATGATAATCGATTATTTTTTCCACACGTTGCAGTCTATTTTTTGAAGAGAAAGTTAAATGGGCCTTATATGTCAAAAAAAAGTCTGTTAGCCGCCTCTTTCGTTCAATTTAAGGCCCTAGGCTATTTTTTTTAGGGATGTGTTATCTCATTGGTTTATGCCAAAAAAATGACGATGTTGGAAGAGCGTAGAACCGTAGAACTGATATTGAACCCTAAATAGCGACTGTTTCGGTCGAAATCTTTGGCCAAGTTATCAAGTTCCAATCATAAATGTTTTGATTGAAGTTTAAGCTGATAATTAAAGTTTTGAGATATTTAAAAAAAAACGCGATTTGATTCTTAAGACGATAATAGACTGTTAGTTTACTTAGTTTAAATCAATATAAGAATTATTCTGTTTAGAATACAAAAACTTAGAGAATTTCTGTGACACCTGTTTAAATGCTGTTTTCAAATCCAGCACTGAATATTATTAAAAAAAAATACAAAGGCGTGAGTATAATTTAACTCAAGATTATTTCGAAATAAACCAGACGCTGTATTATGGTGCAGCGTCGAATTATTATTCAGTCAGTGCCCATAATAATATTAAACGCAAATTATGAGAACATTGAATCGGAAACTATTCATTAAAATAATATTTTTGTTTTGCTTATTTTAGAAACTTGATCTAATATTAAATTAAATGAAAACTGAAATTTTCTTTTCAAATAAAAAAAAAATATTTAATACTAATGTTAAATATTATACTCTCAACCTTGGTAAAAAAAATGTTGAGGTATTCTGTATGCTTTTTTAAAAGTTACAAATTGTTTTGGTATTTGAGTGCGGTATTTTGTTCTTACATAAAGATGAACTTTTTGTCTTCATACAAAATTAAAATTGAGCTGAATTTGTTTTCTTTAAATGTGCTCTTATGACTTTCAAGATAAAAATGCATTGACTACCTGAAATCAACTTTTGATGTTGAAGCTTCATCTTAAAAAAAAAAACAGTTTATTGTGATATTACAAATTAACTTCTAAAAGCCATTTGCACAAAGATGATATCTATGAAAGTAATCAAAATTCAAAACCAGAAAAGATAAACCTTCTTAAACGAAAAACCCTTACAAATCAGTCCAAACAATTTTCTGAACAAAAACATTTATACAGACTTCATTTGACATCGTGAACAACGTATCGAAGAATAAAACATTTTGTAGT
This sequence comes from Eupeodes corollae, assembly GCF_945859685.1. Taxonomy (NCBI): domain Eukaryota; kingdom Metazoa; phylum Arthropoda; class Insecta; order Diptera; family Syrphidae; genus Eupeodes; species Eupeodes corollae. The sequence goes on from NC_079147.1 coordinate 224,080,770, forward strand.
CGTACTGTGGTGAGATTCTTAAAGATCTCAACATTCATAAAACCGCTGGTCCGGATGGTATTCCCGCTATTGTTCTGAAGAGGTGTTCATCAACGCTGGCAAAAGCACTGCGTAAGCTTTTCTCCTCAGGTCAAAAAAGGCGAATCTTCTTCAGCCTTGATCTAATTATCGACCGATTGCACTTACGTCCATTTTTTCTAAGGTCATGGAAACTCTTATTAATTATCAGCTCAAGAAATATCTCGAAAATCAAAAGCTTCTAATGACTGACAATACTTCTTTCGTAGCAATAGGTCCACTGGTGATCTCATGGTTCATCTCATATCATCTTAGAGAAAGTAAGATTATTGCACTTGATATTTTAAAAGCATTAAATAGCGTCTGGAATCAGGCTCTCTTATCGAAAATGCGTGCTTTCGGTTTTCATGAATCCCTTCTTTATTGGATTAGTAATTACCTTTTGAATCGTTCAATATAAGTTGTATTAATACAAGTTGTATTGGATGGATTCAAGTCTGAAAACCACAAAATAAATGCTGGCGTGCCACAGGGCTCTGTCTTATCTCCATTACTCTTTCTCATTTTTATTAATGATCTCCTATCTGCTCTTCTAAGCCAATAAATTTTTTCGCTGACGATATTACTCTCAGCTTTTCATATTTGTTTCCAGACTCACAACCCTCCTCTTCGGATGTGGAACTGCAACGGCAAAATATGATATGCTCATTAAATTCTAAAATGGGTATAATGGGGAATAAAAAACATTGCGGAATTTAATGCTTTGAAAACCTAATGTTGTTTTGTATCGTTAAAGAGAGATATACCTTATTTGCCACTATCTATGAGTGGCACTTGCATCAACGAAACTCAAAATCTTGAAATATGCACCACCTTTGGTCGATCACATACGCGATGTCGCTAAAAATGCCACAAGATTTATAGTTTTTTTGAGAAGATGCAAGACATTTTTCTTTCTGTCTGATCTGACTACAATCTAAAAAACCTTTGTATATACGTCCGAGACTTTAATATAGCTCTCATCTCTGGGCTACTGCTATAGTAATTTTTTTTAACCTCTTGAACAGTATTGAAAAAAGAACTTTTAAAATGATTGGTGACATTAACATCTTCAACACGATTACGTCACTCGAACATCGTCGTAAAGTTCCTTGCCGTACCCTTTTTATCGTTACTTTAACAGACTTTGTTATAGTGAAGTAACGAGCTGCATTCCTGCCCTTACACAATTTAACCGTGATAACCGCATTTCTAGGAATGCCCATCAGTTTACCCTTGAGCTCGATAATAGGTTTCATAACCGGGCACTGTCTAATAGGAGAGCATGCCACGAGACTTGCTAAAGTTATAGGGACGACGAAGAGGAAGAAATAGTTCTTCATCTTCTCTGTACATGCTCTGCTCTGGCTCGAAAACGCAAGAATTACCTAGGAGATTTCTTCTTCAACGATCTAAACGATCTAAGTCATATCAGCATAATCAGCCTCTCGTTTCATTAGGGACTCAAACTGGTTCCATTGAGCTTAAGAGGAAGCCTCAAGATTCATGTGGTATCACAATGGGCCATTAAACTGGCCTAAGTGTGTCCTTTTCCATCTTGGACAGCTACTATATCCTAACCCAATCGGCTAACCTTACACTTTAGCCCAAGTTCGGCCGTACAGAGATTTATTTTTTAGCCGTAAACGCCTTTCCACGCTCTATCTTTCCCTAACATTGCAATGTTCAGGAATTCCCTTTCCTCTTTCTTTGGCATGTTGAAAGTATACAAAACCCTTTTAGTGTTTGCTAATTATAAAGGAAGAAATAGATACAGCACTTTAAAATCGAATGAGCTGTAACTAACTAACCTACTGACTGATTGACCGATCACCAAAACTATGAAACCCTTCCGAACATCGTAGATTTTTTAAATTTCCTGCGGGAAGATCTTATGGTGCAACAAAAATTAAGATTTCCCTTTTAGGGGCGTGGTATCCACCACCTCTTAGATTTTTGTTACCTTTTAATCACATATTATAATCGTAAATAATGTAGAATTTTGAAATATTGTTTTGAGTTTTTGTTTTAACGACGTGTGAACTTCAAACTTTTAACACTTTTTTAATCGAAGTTGTTCTTTTTGACAGCTGTCACTTGATTTATGTTCAGTTCAGTTGGCCACTTCATAATCAATAGACAAAATATTGGTTCAGTTTGTTCGAAACATTGAGCTCTGCGTCCAATATTCGATCAACATTCGCCCAGCAGAGTCGGTAATTCAAGCGACCATGGTTCGGTTTCGCACGATATTTACTCTTGTGTGTAATGCACATCCTTAGAAACGTCATTGCGAACCCAAGACGCTGTTGCTACTGTGAAGCACATCATCAAGTCCATCCGCTATCGGACGTAACTATTGAAGCTATGTTAATCCAATTTACGCGAGCTTTTGCGGAAGGATCGTAGTTTACTTGCTTACAAAATCCAACATGTGAAAGACTTGAAGCCGTATGACCATCAAGCGCGTCGCCCTTCGATGAATAGGCCCAAAACGAAATGGCCAGCTTGTTTATCGACGAAGCTAATTTTGGTTAAATGGGTGCGTTGTTGTATTTGAATGATTTTAATCCACACGACATTTTTGAGCCACTTTACATCCTCAAAAAGTAACTCTTTGGTGTGCTCTATGGGTTTAGGCAATTATGGGTCCACATTTTTTTTTTTTAAGAAATGTAGCCAGCTAAAATGTTGCAGTCTTCGGGGAAGGCTATATAGCCATAATTGATGACTTTTTCGTGCTCGACTTGTAACATTCTGAAGGGTACGACTTTTGGTTCCAATAAGACGACGCTGCAAGTCTTGCAACGAAACGATCAATTTATTAAAGAAAACTTTCCAAGATCGTGCAAGTCAAAACTGGTCTACTATTTTTTGTGGGATTATGTAAAAATGCTTGTTAACGCGAAGAGACTGAGGCGATTTTACCCCTTGAAAAAGAATATTCGGTGTTTTCTTGTTTACATAAGACCACAGTCACTGTAAAAAATTTCCAAAAACTTGGCCTTGGCAGAAATTTATTCGAGCCAACCGCAGCTACTAGTTGTCCGAAATCATTTTCAAACCATCATTTTTATATTAAAGCAAAGTTTTGTCTATAATTTAAAACCACACTTCTAAAAGAATACCCTTTATATTAGCCTCCTGATCTCCTTATTGAATTTGGAATTATTAACTAGATTCCTAAAATTCTTAGGATCTTCATCATAATTTCACATCATTACAAATTCCGTATAAACTCAAATTCCAAAGAAAACAACACCTATCCCTTCCTTAACATACATAAACTTTCATATCCAAAAGATAAAGAAACAAATAATTAAACATTATGATGGTTGAAAGGCCGCCAACCTAATAAATGTAAACAATACCAAAGTTAATTCGACAGCCATGTTTAGGCATTTTCAATTCAAACAAAACTCTTCATTTATTTATCTATACTGAATTCCATTAAAATCTATGTCGGAATGCATTTCAAAAAATATTTATGAAAGCACAAAAATATCCAAAATGAGAGGAAACGGAATTTTTCACTGATATTTTATATTATCAAAAAAAGAACGATTGAGTGATTCGAAGAAGTATACTTCTGCTTGTGTTTACTTATAGATACTTTCCCAACGTTTTCCTTCAAAACTATCAAAGTTTTGTTATGTTTTGATAATCTATGAATATTTCTGACAAGAAGAAATTGTATTTCCAAAAGATAAAAGAAGTCTTACCCTTTAAACAAAACCATTCATCACCATTTGATAAAGTCGCTAAAAATATACTTAAGGACGTTAACTTTAGCCAAAAAGTTTTCAAAAAATGTTACTTTTGTGTTGATTAAACTAAATTTAGCTCAAAAAAATTATTATTATCAGTGCAAAAAAAATACAACGGAAACTGACCACAACTAATAAAAAGATTATTAAAAATACGGAAATAAAAACAAGCAATAAAACAGAAATACAAAAATATAAAACTCTGGCATGTGATAAAAAATTGAAATATTTTTTTGGTTTTGTTTTTTTTTGTTTTTGTTTTTTAGAAAAGCGAATTCGGTAAAAGTGTTCCGTTTTTCATATCAACGGAAACCACCCATCAACCACATCAAGTTTCCGATTCATTTACTCGTATCAGACGACGAGGAATATTGCACCGCACAGACACACCCGTATCTTTACACCACTTTGATATGATGTTCTATGGCAGGCATAACAGTTCCGAACAAAAACAAAACCTAAACGAAAAAAACATTCCAGTGATTTAATTAAAACAAGGAACAGAGGGGCAGCCATCAAGCCATCCAGCTAGTCGGCCAGCCGGTATTCCACTATAGCAGTCATTGAGTCTAATACAAATGTTCGATATGATAGTTCAGTGACGTCTCAATAAGAGGGCGAGCCTTGAACTACTTGAATATGAAATGGTTTTCATTGGGGGGAAAATAAGAAAGAACAGATCTTAGCCACGTGTACTGAGCCCAGATCGAATGAAACCTTTGCCTCTTTTACAAGAATTTCGTGGGATTAAAAATCCCCTTTTCTGAGAAATAATTATACTGGTCGACAAAATTACGTTTTTTTCTGTTGCACACATCGAAATAATGGTGTTTTAAGTAATAAGATAATATGCGCCCCTTGCAAATTCCTAAAACCAACCAAAAGCGGGCTTGTTAAGGCTTAGTTAAAACTCAAAATATCCCTTAACAATTAACTGTATGCTTATTTTGTAAAGTTAAAATCTTTCTTTTCTAGAAAGAGTTTAAAATCATTTCAGTATCTTATTCAGTTTTTGAAAGTTCTCAGTTCTTTGACTTCATATGAAGTTTTGAGAACCTTGAATTTAATAGTTTCACAATTTTGGAAAGCACTTTTTGGATTAATATTTTAGTGCTGATAAGGATATCGAACTTAGATTTTAACTATTTCCTCAAGTTTTAAAAATCTGCGTTTTCAACATCATTTCTTCATTATTCAATTTATTTCAAAAACTTTTAGCTCAAATGGTTCAGGTTTTGGAAAACTATCACGAATTTTATTAAAAAGAAAACTACTTCATGAATTCAGATACTAGTAGCCTTAAAAATTCGTAGTACCCGTGGCTTGATGGTTTGTGCGTTTAGACTGTCATGCCAGAGGTCTTGGGTTCAAAACCTTCCTGCCATCTAAAGTTTTTTTCATGGGTACTGCCTCTTGCGAGGAATTGAAAAATCCTCCAAGAGTAATTATTCTTGTCATGAAAAGTGCTTTCTCAAATTAGTAATTCGGTATCGGCTTGAAACTGTAGGTCCCCTACATCCCTGACAACTGCACACAGGAATGGTTGGGAGTTGTAAGTCAGTAGGCCCTAGTTCTCAAAGGACTGTTGCGCCCCTTATTTAATTTATTTAGCTTTAAAAAGTCTTGTGTATGAATTTTGTAAATTTCAAAAACTAATTTCTCAAAAACCTTACGTGAAACAGTAATTTTGAAGTCAGATTTAAATTAAGGCTTTCAAATAAGACTGAAAAACGTACAATTTGAAAATCGGAACAAAACCTAGTCATACAATGTTATTTGTCAGAAATAGCAGAAATATTGGCCAATTGTTAATCTCCGGATCATTTTAGTCTCATACTTAATCGGGTCCAACTTATTCTTTTGATCTTTTTGCAATATGATGATTTCTTTCCATTTGCTAACATTTTTGATTTTTTATGAAATTTACTTCAACGATGTACTGTAATAATATTTCAGATGAAAAGTTCAAATATTGAACGTTTACGTTTAGAGAATGGTGCTATACTAGAAAATGCCAGGGCTAGTAGCCTAAACATGTAACTGGTAATTTGAATATGCGAACTGCCTCTTGCTGCCGCTTGTATGTACATCTCATTCACTCATGTTTAGCTCATAATAAATTTATCTTTTGAGTTTTATATCAAATAAACAATAGCAATCTAAATGAAAATTAAATTAAGGCAGGCAATTTAGATATCAGTATCAGTATCAGTCTATGCTCGTATACTGCGCGATTTGAAAATATGGTTGACAAGTTGCTAGTTGAAGTTGAAGTGGAAGTCAACTGACTGACGATATGACGTGTGTGTGAAAATTACTAGAGCGGGTTGTCATGTTTCTAAACGTGCGATATTCAAACAAATAGACTGTTCTACGAGTAAACATACAGTGATGGTCATACAATTAAGCCATGAGACAAACGAAAACATTTTTTTTACACAATGTTGTGCTTCTGCATCAACTTAGATTTCTTATCTCTGTTTAATTGATTTCAGATTATTTAATTATTATTTTCTTCAACGGTTTTAGTTGGAATGTTTAAAAATAAGATGTTTATTTATTAAAAGTCTAATTTCACTGAAAACAAAAAGAATGTTTTACTTAAATTCGCAAAAATAAAAGCTTATGTGAAAGAAAAATCATAAGAAAATGCTATCAAGAATTCCAAAACTCTATTAAAGTAACCCAAATTAAAAATTTGTTTCGCTCTTAATAATATCAAAACATTGAATATATATAACAAGTACATTGAAGCTCTCTTGGTGATAAAAGACAATTCACTAGGTTCAGCAAAGCGGATCCCTTCTCTCATCGATATCTAACTTGAGCCCAAATAAAATGTACTGCAATGATGGAATATGGACAACAATCAGAAAAAATAAGAACCTGAAAGAAAGTTTTGCTAAACGTAAAACACGTGATTAGGATTAAATTATAGTCGAAGACATCTTTTCGCAGGAACACATCTTCAGAAAACCTTGAGATTTTAGTTTATTATCGTTCAGAGTAAAGAATCAGAGTTCAAAGTGTTTGGTGGAACTTAAACAAATCTACAACTAATACACGAAATACACTGTTTAACATGTCAAGGCATCATTGATGATTTGAAATGTACCACCTCATAGAAGTTAGTCTCATAAGCCAGATTAATATAAAAACAACTAGCTTTAATTGTTCAACAAGATAACGATCCGAAGCAGTGCTACAGAATCGTTAAATCCTGGTTTAAAGGGAAGATCATTATTAAAGTTGGTTTAATTAAGTGCCTACTTGAGCTTATGAAAGCAAAGAATTAAATTACTTGAATAATGTAGTGAAAATATACATTTTCCAATAAATACTTATTTTTTTTTTTTAACTAAACAAGAAAACTCCAATTTTAGTGGATTAATTATATGACCCCAACTGTGTATGCACACATGTGTGTGTATTTATGTTTGTTGTCTATAAATATGTTTCTACTATTACAAGTGATTTAATTAAAGATGAATTGATTCAATTAGAAGATTGGTAAATTGATGGTGACATATACCGAGTATTTGATTTTTAAATTTTTTCTTGTTTTTAATAACGATTTCTATGACGCATTATGCTTGAAATATTATTTTAGGGCTTTTAAGACTTTAAATAAGAAATATGATTATTATTAAAGATGAGTTTTCTAGGAGAAATCGAAAGATGTGGAAAGTGTTTCACTAAAAATATAAAAATATATGAGCCGCCGCGGAAGCAATTCACAATTCGCATCGTCTTTGAAGAAATACGGTCAAAATTAATCCGTCAAATTATAAACGCACCAAGCACTGAATTTTTCTGGGTTCCATTCATCGGGCATGCTTTCTTCCGAAAGCTAAGTTGGTGCGTGCTCCTAACCAACTTAACTCCAGCTGCTTTAAGGAGCTCGGCATTCAAGCCATTCGCTCCACTGGCTTTACAAGACTTCAGCTTAGATATGGCGATCTTAACTTCGTCTAATTCCGAAGGACGGGATTGTTGGCTTTCGTTGTTGAATGGATTATCATCCTGCCTGACAGTGGAATTCGGTTCGTCGTCGCCGTTATACAGTCTGCAGAAGTGGTCCTTATCCTCAGCATTGAATGCGGTTCCACTAGGATGTTTCCACTTTCGTCTTTGCAGCCTTCGGTTCTGGGTTTATGTACTTGTGAATTTTGTTTCACCTGTTCATAAAACTTTCGAACTTCATTCCTGCTATTAAACCTCTCAACATCTTCGACCGCACGCTTCTTATGCCCTCTCTTTTTCCTTTTAAGAAGTCGTGTTCCTCTCGCTTCTTCGGCTCGTAGAGCTCATGAGCAGCTCTTTTTTCTTTATGTATTTGCCTGTCGACATTCCTCATCAAACCAGGGGTTCCTTGTTGGTGGGTTGTTGAAACCCAGAACGTCAGATGCGGCTTCTCTGATTGCATCTTGGCAATGTTGCCAAGATGCAATTTTTCATACATTGTGTTGGCGGCAGAGAACATCGAGAGAGGTTTGTTAACTTGTAAATTTCTAATTCTCTTTTATTTAGGAAAAAGCTATCCGAACATTTTTAAACGGTCTTATTAATTAGTATTCCCAATTGTAAACTGGAAGATTTCATTCACTGCTCTAATAAGATTTATTGTACTTATAGTTTACAGCTCAATGTACATGTATTTTAAGTACCATAAGTGAAATAGGAGTACTTGCCCTTCCGACGAAATCTTGAGCCGACTTATACCTAAAGTAAAATTCTCCATCGTTAAGCTCCGGGAAGAAATTTTTAAGGGACATGAAACATTCTATATTTCCGCACAAAGCCAAGTCTTAAAACATTTCGAAATCTTCGTCTTCCGAAAACAGCTTCTTAGTTGAAATTTTAAATTTTCAAAAATAATCACAGAAGCTTTGAGCAAATTGCTAAAAGTTAAAGTAGCAATTCCGTGATTTTAACTGAAGCAAAATGTTAGGAGGTATTAAGATGCTAAAACTGGTTAAAATTAAATCACCTTTTTTGATTTTTAAATTGATGTAAATGGCTTGAACATTTAACTTAACCTTAAACCTTATTATCTAATTGGGCACAACTATATTCGGTTATCATTGAACGGTAGCCATCCCCATTTACAGTAACGTGCCGGTCTTGATCATCCCCGCAGAAGTGCGGCTCAATGACCCCAACGCGCTCTGATGAAAGGATGACACATGGAGAACGTGTGGATTGCTCTCTGACCAATACCGCATATTTGTTTATTGACGAAGCTATTCAGCCAGAAATAATTTTTCGATGAAAATCCGAATCATTTTCAAGTTGCTCATCAAAATTCACGAACATAGACAGTTCTGGTGGTCAAGCGGCTTCAGGTCTTGCGGCAAGATTTTTTCGCAAACGACGTCCATTTGCCCACTTGAGAACAACGTGCGAGAGACACATTTGAGCTTTTTGAAACTCAAGGCTTTCTCAAAATTTTTTACTCTGCTTGAGGATTCAAAATTTTCCACAAGACGCTCAATTGTTCTGATCTGCTAGGACGATTATGAAGACCATAAACTGGACGTAGCCCTCTAAACGTTGAAGCCACCGACTCCGAATTTTTGTTGTAAATATTAATAATTTCGACTCGTAGTTTGATCTTTCCATCAAATGTCAAAAGATCGGCAAGAAATATACCGTCGTTTGCTGTCCCCGTCACTCTAATTTTGTAGCGTCCGTGTTGATAAACCCTGTATTTCGCAGTTTGTGTAAAATACAAATTTTCCAAACTATACTCACAGTAGAAAATACAATATTTCTATGAATCGTCTTCAGCTATGCAAGAACTTGAAAGACACAGTTCCAACAAAGGACAAAGGAAAATGTCATCTAAATATAAATGTTAATTCATTGAATCCAGATTTCGTTTCATTATAATTCCCGGTTTCTTTAAAACGTTCGACACTGTAGACAAAAGTAATCTGTGCCTCAAATTATCATCAATGTACGGATTATCAATCACAGAAGTTAATTATCTGTCTAATTATCTTCTTCAAGCTTTTTCAGTTAGAAATCGGAGTTGGAGTTCCTTATAGTTCGATCTTAGGACCTCTTCTTTTCTTCCTTTGTAGAAATAAACTCCTCTAAAGAATCGCAGATGATGTTCATCTGCATAAAAGCGGTCTTTCGGGATTGATTGAAGAATGAACATACACAATTAAAATGAACTAGAAGAAATATCGAACCTTTCGTACGTGTCTACTGCCAAGAACCTTGGTATATTATTTTAAAGTACACCTTAATAGAAATATCCATCAATTGCTAATGTATAATGCGTACTTCATATTAAAACACGCATGTTGTCAGAAAAACCGCTAGTATTACCAATACTCAGTTACGGATGTGAAATTCTTGTTAAGGTGGTGCTATTAACAGGAGAAAGCTTAATATTGCTTTCAACAATACCGCTTATGTATTTGGTTTGAAGATTTGACCACGTATCAAGTTTTTCAATGCAAATCTTCAAAAATTACTCTTGATAATCTAATGCGTTTTCGAGAAACCGTGTAGTCTATTCAAGAAACGGATTTAAACACTGTTGACCAAACTGTGCTCTGCATTATACGCCATGAGTATCGTATAGGTTACACTTTCTAAAATCTTAGCCACTCATCTATGTCTTTAACGCCTTTATCACATCTTTTACAATTTTCCTTAACCTTTGGCGTATCCACCGACACAAAATACAACGTAGGTAGAAAGGTGGTACCGTTGTTTTAAAGATTTTATAGTTATAGTTACGTATACGACAGCTTTTTCTTTCTCCCCCTCCCCACCTTCCAAACTTCCGGTTTATACTTGGAAGTTTATAAATTCATTCAAACGTGATGTAGCAAATTGATTTCCCATAAATTAACACTTCCGCTGTAACAGCTTGTTTTTCCATCGTTTGACAATTATTATGCGTAGGCAAGTCGCTTCTTCTTCTTCTTTTTCTTCTAATAAATTCATCGATTTCACCTCACACTCACTCCAGGCACGCGCATACAAATTTTGAGGGAAAAGTCTTTTATTTTGTATTTAAGTATTCCCGAGACTCGAGCTAGAGCCCCTCTAGTGCAACACAGCAGAGAACTCTGGAGAACACAAGTTATAGCTGTAGCTGTAGGTGAATTATTCATTCGACCCGCATCTTTTGAAAGATGTTAAAAGAAATAAAAAACGAATAAAAGAAATTCAAATTAAAAAGAAGATTTGCATGGCATGCATGCTGCTTCCTCCCACATATTGAAGACTCCTTTGCCGTCGTCGTCGTTGGCCGTAGCCGTAGCCGTTCGTCGACATCATAGTTTTGTTTTTGTATCGTAGAAGACTCTTGAGTCTTGACGTCTTTGAATACGTGCGAGTTGCTGTTCGGTCTGTCGGTTGGTTGTTTCTGTAGATGCTTCCCTGAATTTCCATTTCCATCCCGTATAGCTATAGATCTCTCCTGTTTGTGCCCCAGAAACAAAACCAACCAGAATTTTGCTCTCCATCCAGAAGTACCATCAATACAACCTCTCGCCACAGTACTGTGCGCTCCGCCAAGTGGGCAGAAGTCGATCTTTGAGTTTGGAATCTATGTCTGGTGTAAAGTGTATCCATGTTTGCAAAGCATTACCTAGTGCTAGTAGGCTCTTCTTTTGAGTGGTCCGTCAGAAGTGTAACTATTTTTATATGTTGCTGTTTCGGATGTGGAAATTATTGGGTCAAAGTGGCAGATGTTTTAGTTGTTGTGTTCCTTGATGTTGGAATCATTCTATACCACTACTACCACTTCCACCACCACCGTGTGCTATTTATTTCTATCGAACGAAGATATTCCATCATGCCAGATGATGCGGGTCGGGTAGTCGGTAGCCTTTAGATTACCATAGCCTGGCTGACTGACTGACGATGATGGGTAATGGTGTTTTGGGAAATATGGTTATCGTGAGCAATTGTAGTTTATATTTATCTCAATGAAGATCTGTGAAGAATATTTCCTGTGGCAACAAATGATGGAAGGGAACTTGAACTGGACTGATGTAGAAAGATATTTTATTGCATTTGTTTAACGATTTATTGGTAGGAAATTTCTGTGGCAGACATTTATTTAACTAACGTAAAGGTGAATGTTATAAATAGCGTGAAGGCGAAGGGTCAGTTCACTTAGTTAGTTTACTTAGGTGAAGCCTTTTCAACTGGGAATTGATTGCTTTGATTAACAATTCTTTAATATTAGTGTTTTCGATCGGATTATCAACATAATAAAGGGAACTCAGTCTCCCTGAAACAATTTTTTTGGAACTATTTCAGTTTTCCCAGCGTTCGTACCTTCATCGCATCAAGTTGTTGAAACACATGGCAGGGAAAATCCTTATATCCACATCTTTTTGGTAACAAGAAGGCACTTTCACAAGTTTTATTATAAGTTCAAAGAGGAAAGCTGAATGAACTGTCCTTTAAGTTATGAGCTGCTTACTACAGCGTAATGAATTTCGTTGGAAGCGTTTGCATTTGACACCTGTCAAAATTTGGCTTTCATTTGAAGAGCAGCGGTTAATAATGGAACAATTACCACAAAAGTAGTAATTCCTTTCATTAAGCTATATAATCTACAAAGTAAAATTTACAATTTGTATGTTCCTGCCAAGCCTAAGCATTTCTGCAGAAGATTGTACTTAAAAAAAATAAAACTTGAAAGCACCTCGTGCACGTTGTTTGATTTAAAGTTGATGTTGAATCGTGCGAATAAAGCGGTTGTTGCCATGAGACTCTTCTTCAGATCAGTACGTAGTTTGTCGTACGTAGCGTACGACACCATCGAACAGCAGGATCAAATTCGTTTTGCTTTATCATTGTGGCAGATTCCAGAGACCTATCGAGAACAACAATTGCAGTGTCATCAGCAAAAGCAAACGGGATACTTAACTAAGAAGTTTGTTGTTATAAAGGACGAACATAAGCGGTCCCAAATTGGATCCTTGTGGAACTCCATATTCAACATTCTTTTCTTTACCGTTAACATCTTTTATTTTGATGGAGAACTTTCAATTGTGAAGATAATCCGACATCCAATCCGCCAACCTACCACGAATTACTATTCTTGTATCAAAAGCTTTGCTGAAATCCATTAAAAGTACAAGTACGTTATGTCCCATATTTAATCTCTCGTTTATACCGTCAGCAAATTCACAAAGCAGTTGCCTCGTATTTTTGTTCTTTTGAAACCCGTACTGACTTTTGTGAATAAGTGAATGCTTTTCGGTGAAACTTTGTAGTCTGTTGAAAACTATTCCTTCAAGATACTTTTCGAGGACAGGAAGTATTGAAATCTTTCTATAATTTGACAGTTGGTTCTTCAATCCACTTTTGTAGATCGGTCTTAACAGCAGTTTTAAGATGTTTAGATATTTTTGGATCGGTTAGGCTTAGATTTATTATTTTGCAGAATATTGGAGCAAATAAATCAGCATTATTTTTAATATCGACCGATCTTATCCCATCTATTCCAGGAGACTTATTCACTTATTTATTATAACAAATATGACGTTCAAAAGTCGCGACCATGATAGCATCTCCAAATAATCTTTTACATAGCTTATATTTAATTAAAATATTTTTTAACATCAATATTTATATCACCTATAACAATACATTCTTCATTTTTGTTTTATTCTTTTAAATCATTACCAAGTTTTTCAATAAATGAAAGTTTACTTAAACCAGGAAACTTGCAAGACGAGTCAGTCCACTTTTACACAAACAGATCAATAACAAATTAAGAGTTTGTTGGAGGTGAGTATTTTGAGCGGCTAGAACTAAGTCTCTCATTCCGCATTCCCAATCATTGTAGCGTGTGGCAAGCGGAACTTTTGAATAAAAGAAGTGTTTTGCTGGCTTAAAGAAAACGCGATTTCTGAGATAGTCAGGCCGCTATCCCTGACTCTACAAACTTTCTAATAGTACATAACTGTTGGTCATCTCTAATGGATATGACACAAGAGTTCCATTTTCACCTTTGCTGGGTGCTGGCCATAGACACATTCCAGGTTATTGTAAATCAGACTAACTTTCTAGAAATTGTACCAACTAGGTGCTTGCTATCTCTAAGCAGATCGCATATAAGCTCGATAATTGGTGTCATACCCGGGCACTGTCTAATAGGAAAGCAAGCCACGCGGCCAGGCGTATTGTCAAATGGGCTTTGCAGAAGCTTTATGGATGAGGAAGAGGAGGAAAAAGTTCTTCATCTCTTCTGTCCATGCCCTGCTCTAATTCAAAAACCCAAGAACTACCTACGATATTATTCTAAAACGATTTAAACGATCTCAGTCTTGCTAACATAATTACTCTCTCACGTTTTGTAAGTGACTCAAATTTGGTTTCATTGAGTTTAGAGAAAACCTCAGGATTTACGTAGTATTAAGCTGCGATAATTGTGTCTTACTTCATCACGGAAAGCCACTTTTACTTAACCTACGCCATCCTTACCTAGTTTGGTTGCACATAAATCATGAAATCAAAAAGTGTAGCAAACAGTAAAAGACGCTTACGGCTGAAAGTTACAAAAATCCTACAAACTATTTAGCATTCTCTTCGGACACGCCTCGGAGATACGCAAGAGCTATCAATTGTAACAACATTTGTATTCGATACTCGAGCAAACGTCAAATTCTATCCGCAGTTAAATCCTACTTTTACTTTTATCTGCAGTACAGAGTTTGTTTCTGTAAGGCGTGTAAAATAATACTGAACTACGGATATTTTGCCAAAGAAACGCACCCTGTAATAAATTAAAAGCTTTGTAAAAAAAAGTTAAAATCTTCGTTTAAAATTTACTTTCAAAATCGAAAAATGAATGACCCTAAATTCAACCTCCAAACAAGTAATTCTTAATTGAAATTTTCAAGATATTATTTTTTAAATCCCTAAAACGAATTGAACCTCTGAAGCTTTGATTTGAAAAATATTAAAATTCTATAATATCTAGGTCAACGGAAGTATAATTCCTCTTCCAATTCGCCTGAAAAAGGACCCGAAGTCTATTGGAATTTTTACGTTGTAAATCGTCCTTCATTTGTTTTAGAATAATAATCGTCAAAAAAAATACAAAATTATATGCTTCACCACTCTATATCCAGGTCCGGTCAATGACTTAGCCTTAAATGGCCAAAGAGTACAACGAAAAGTTCGTCAAATCTTTAACTCTACAATTCTATACATAGCAACCGACAAGAGATAGAATTCTATATCTCGTATTTGGTGTATTTTATTTAATATTTAATCCTGTTGAAGAGGATTCACATTCAATGCAATTTTCCTCAAGGATTAGAAGAACGTCATGATTCTGTGAGAAAGGCACAAAACTGTTTTACAAATCTAGGTCGAAGGGAATTTTTTCGTTTCTGTACTGTTTTTTATCTACCTCGAAACTAAAGCCTGTTGTCTTTACTTTTTTTTTGTCTTTTTCAAATTCTCATTGTCATTTACATCAATCCAATTAAATTGGTCCTTATTCCAGGTTGAAATAGACAACCGATGTAGAGATATTGAAATTCAGTAAACCGAATAATTTTATTTTTTGGTTGTGTATAATTCCGTTGAGGTTTTGTCGCAACGACCTAAATAAAAAAACAAAATATAAAAAAGTTTCGAATTTATTCAATGAACCGTATTGCGGCATTTTGTGGTGTGTAACGTGCTCTTAGACCACACATTCCGCGTCAATTAGACAAAATGTCACGAAAACTCACTTTAAGGTTTTTGATTGTTCTCGTTGGAGTTTTGATTAAACTTTTTTTTTCGCGGACGTTACACATTTTAAAAGATTGAACTTTTTGTTTTAAAACAAAATATTTACGAATTCTCTAGTTGACGACGACACTACTTGAATAAGGTTCATTATTTGTCAACTAAATTGTTAATCTTTTAAATATCATGTCAAGTTTTGTAGGAGTCCGTAAAATTTAGTTTTTATATCAGTTATTAGACTTTAAACTCCTTCTTGCACCTCAGAACGCTAAAAGGCAAACAAAACGCCTTAAAAAATGATTAAACTCCAGATGGTTTACCTTTAGAAAAAAGCATTCATCCCCTTTAAGTTGTTGCTGGCTTAAAGCTCTTTTAAAGAAATGCCTTATAATAACTCAAAGCATTTTCAAATTAAACGTACATTATGTATTAATAGTGTTGACAAACCAACCCCGACATCGCGAGACATACTCTTCTCTAGGCTTAGAAATATATTGACCCAAAAAACAGAAAATCTGAAGGGAAGAACTTTGAAGAAAGAATCCGGAAGATGCTAGACGAAATGTATATAGAACAAGATGGCTAATGTGTTGAGGAAAGGTAGTTGAACTCATCATTGGATGGACTTACGGAACAGAAAAATACATAGAAAGGATGAGAGAAATAAAGGGTGTTATTTTAGACGTGTATTTTTAATGAATAAACAAATCGGATATAGTTTAATGTTATATTTAATAATATATTTAATAATGATTTAAAAATGATATCGGGCTCCGCACCTGGGTTGAATAAATTGAGGCGAGAGGGCCAATTTTCCGCGCGAACTGAACATTTATTCCGGTAACAAAAGGTTAAAATATGTGACAGCTGTCAAAAATACTCCAGGAAAAGTACTGTCAGATTGAAAACCAGTTATTTTGAAATAAACAAGATTAAAAATGCACAATTCTAACTTAAAAAGTAAAAGCTATCATTGCCTTTAATTATGGAACACAAAGAGGAGAACTTAACGATTTCTTCAATTAAGCCAAAAACTTTTCATTTGACGAATTTCTTATTAAAATTAGGCAATTTCGGCCTAAGTATAAATTGATCGCAACTCAGGAAGAGAAAATATTTTCTTACCTTGAGTTTGTTGCTTCAATTGTGGTATAATGGTGAATTCAACTAAATTAAAAATTATATCGATGAATTTTGACTCAATCCTTAAAAATTACAAAAACACAGATTTGATTCCTTTCGGAAACTCGTTTATCCGAAAGATTCAAGCCTTCCTTTGAGAGTTTTAATATAATAAATGATGCTTTAATAAACGGTGATTTTTTAAGAGCTTGAGAACTTTAAAAAAAAAAAACGCATAAAATTTTGCAAAATCTCATCAAATCTTTATTTGAAACGTTAGATTGGTCCATGACATTTACTTTTTGAAGATAATTTCATTTAAATGTTGACCGCGGCTGCGTCTTAGGTGGTCCATTCGGAAACTCCAATTTTGGGTAACTTTTTCGAGCATTTCGGCCGGAATAGCCCGAATTTCTTCGGAAATGTTGTCTTCCAATGCTGGAATAGTTGCTGGCTTATTTGTGTAGACTTTAGACTTGACGTAGCCCCACAAAAAATAGTCTAAAGGCGTCAAATCGCATGATCTTGGTGGCCAACTTTCCGGTCCATTCCTTGAGATGAATTGTTCTCCGAAGTTTTCCCTCAAAATGGCCATAGAATCGCGAGCTGTGTGGTATGTAGCGCCATCTTGTTGAAACCACATGTCAACCAAGTTCAGTTCTTTCATTTTTGGCAACAAAAAGGTTTGTTAGCATTGAACGATAGCGATCGCCATTCACCGTAACGTTGCGTCCAACAGCATCTTTGAAAAAATACGGTCCAATGATTCCACCAGCGTACAAACCACACCGAACAGTGCATTTTTCGGGATGCATGGTCAGTTCTTGAACGGCTTCTGGTTGCTCTTCACTCCAAATGCGGCAATTTTGCTTATTTACGTAGCCATTCAACCAGAAATGAGCCTCATCGCTGAACAAAATTTGTCGATAAAAATGCGGATTTTCTGCCAGATTTTCTAGGGCCCATTCACTGAAAATTCGACGTTGTGGCAGATCGTTCGGCTTCAGTTCTTGCACGAGCTGTATTTTATACGGTTTTACACCAAGATCTTTGCGTAAAATCTTCCATGTGGTCGAATAACACAAACCCAATTGCTGCGAACGACGACGAATCGACATTTCACGGTCTTCAGCAACACTCTCAGAAACAGACGCAATGTTCTCTTCTGTACGCACTGTACGCATTCGTGTGGTTGGTTTAATGTCCAATAAAGTAAACTGAGGGCGAAACTTGGTCACAATCGCATTAATTGTTTGCTCACTTGGTCGTTTATGTAGACCATAAATCGGACGTAAAGCGCAAAGCACATTTCGAACCGAACACTGATTTTGGTAATAAAATTCAATGATTTGCAAGCGTTGCTCGTTAGTAAGTCTATTCATGATGAAATGTCAAAGCATACTGAGCATCTTTCTCTTTGACACCATGTCTGAAATCCCGCGTGATCTGTCAAATACTAATGCATGAAAATCCTAACCTCAAAAAAATCACCCTTTATAAGTTCGGATTTAACGAACAAAGTACGTGATCTTCGAAAATAGAAAAGAATTCATCCAGAATATCGTGAATTTTATTCAAAAATTCAGTGTATAAGTAAAATTGTAAAGAATAATGTTAATATAGATCCCAATGATCACTTTGGTAATGGGCTTAAAAAAATAATACTTTCCCCTCAAGCTTTAAAGGAAATCGACAAAATAACTGGTTGAAAATTGTATGAATCCGATATTTCGAAGCACAAACTTCTTTATAATGGACGATCACTAATTTATTGACACACAGTCCAAGTTATCTGCATTTTAGGACTTATTCTCTTCAAATCATTTCAACACAGAGTCAAGCACAATGATAACCTTCTCCTCAATAAACAACGCGATAGATCCAGCATTGCCTCTACTTACTTCTCCTAAAAGTGTAAATCTTTACTGATCCTCAATTAATAATACAAAATCGTCTGAGATCGACCAAATTTCGAATTATTATTAAGAAAATGTCCATATTCTTTGGACGTAGTATTATCGTTGATTTCCAATCTTTGTATTAGTAATGTTTTCTTTCCAAACATTTGGAAACGAGCTATAATC
Source organism: Eupeodes corollae (assembly GCF_945859685.1). Lineage (NCBI taxonomy): Eukaryota > Metazoa > Arthropoda > Insecta > Diptera > Syrphidae > Eupeodes > Eupeodes corollae. The sequence continues at coordinate 224,099,530 of NC_079147.1, forward strand.
TTGCTAACTTGAAAAAAAAACAAAGCTATAAGAGAAGTTAATAACTTTCGACCTATCTCCCTTCTTGCTAACATTGGTAAACCGTTTGAGCGGGTATTAGCTGACCCATTGAATATCTTCTTCGAAGACAGGAATGCTATCCATTTGGTTTCGAAAAAGGACATTCAATGGAACATGCTTTGCTTCTTTTTTGAAGACAAAATCTTAGAAATAAAATGTACACATTGAGTCTATATATTGACCTTCAAAAAGCTTTCGATTCACTTTGGCATCAAGGATTTTTATATAAACTTATAAAGCTCAATTTTCCAAATTGGCTTATCAAAATAATTTTCAGTTTTTTTAACAAACAGAAAAAACTCAATTTTTATTAAAACAGAGTAAACTGATTATTTTTAATGTATATACAGGTGTTCCTCATGGATTGATATTGGGTCCATCTTTATTAACCATCTATCTCCAAGACTTCTCTCTTTCAGCTTACGCTGATGATACTATCATATCAACAAATTTCAGTCGATCAATTTTATCTCTTAATAATAAAATTAAACTAAAAACTGCTAAAATCTTTCCACTTCCCAAAAACGCTAAAAGAGATGAAATCAGTCCTATTGCGGTATCGACATTTTTGTCGAAAGTTTTTGAAGTATCCTTCAAAAGCAAATTAACGTCTTTCTATCTACAAACTCACTGCTTAGCCCTTAGCAAATCTGGTTTTCGGAGGAAATACAGCTGTGTTACCACACTTTCAAACGTTACTGATGACATTAGAAAAGCATTAGATAAAGACGAGGTTAGGTTTCTAGTTTTGTTAAATTTTTCAAAGGCTTTCGATTCCGTTAATCATGTTAATCTATGTAGAAAGCTCACGCAAAATTTTAATCTTTCATCTAGTGCAACTAAATTAATTTTTTCTTAACTAACTGATAGGTGCAAGCTTGGTTTGACGAATGCCACTGGTGTACCATAAGGTTCCATACTTGGTCCTCTTGTTATTTCTGCTTATGTAAATGAACTTCCAACTTCATTTGTTAATTGCAGTTTTCACTTGTATGCTGAAGACGCTCATCTTTACTTCAGCTGTCCACTTGGCATTATCAAACATGGAGCTTTCTGTGTCAATGAAGACCTGAAGAGAATGACAGACTGGTCTTTGTCAAACGGACTTATGTTGAACCGTAAAAAATCCTAGAACCATAGAAAATCTCTTGACCTTTCTTTTTTTCCACCGATTGTTCTAAGCAATGTTCCAATCGAATATGTGGTTACAGCAAATATTTTTAATCGTCTTTTAACTTGGGATGACTATGAACTCGTTGGTAAGGTTTATGGAGTACTTCGTACGTTATGGGTTACACAATTGTTCACTCCATTGAAAACGCGTTTGCTTCTCGCTAAAACCTTGGTAATTCCTATCCTGGTTTATGGTTGTGAAATTGTAATTGCAGTTTCTCGAGCAGCGAAATCTTAATGCAGCTTTCAACTCGATCATTTGTTATGTTTTTGAATTATGTAGATATGATAGGATATCTACATAATAGGATAGGATATCCTCGCGCTTACTTGACATGCCTTTCGAAAAATATATAGAACTTCGTAATATGATTTTGCTGTCCGACATACTTATCACACACCAACCACAATATTGTTTTGACAGAGTAGGAAAAGCGAGCTCAGTAGTTGTAATTGAAAAAATAAACATTTCAATTACTTGTAATTGTAATTAATAAACTACATGTAATCAAAAATTGTAATTGTAAGTTAATGCAATTGAGGTAGTTGATTCTTTTTTTTATTCAAATCACCACACATAAAAGATGCAAATTGTTCAGGAAATCATTTTTTAAAACTGCGAAAAATATGATTGTCAAGAATTGTATGCAATTACATTTTTGTGTATTGATTTCTTGGAAAACCAATCCTTGCCACTTTTTTGATCATTATTTTTGTTTTTAATAACATTTTTGTTTCGTTATATTTTCAAGTATTCGGCGCTTTTCAAGCACATGGAATTAATAATTCAAATTCTTCAATTACATTTTCAAGTAATTGAAAAAATGTATGGGGATTTTAATTACAAGTAATTGTAACTGCATCTTCTTGCTTTTTTTGTTCGGATTGTTGGTCCTTCACGGTTTCCCACATGGCGTGTCCCATCAGTTTTGAATATTTTCCAACGTTGTTCAAGGGTAAAGCGACTCCTTTCTTTCTTAGCGACTTTCTGTCAAAATATCAAGCGAAAACAGATGTCAGTGTCAAAATAAAGTGTGATTTAAAAAGAATCCACTAGATGGCTTACCTCATGTGTTTCTATCCTAAATTAAATATTCAATCGAGATTATTAGACAAATAAAAAAAAAGAACTTCCTTTAAAATATTTAATTTAATTAATAAAATTAAATCAATTGCACCTAACAAAATTTAGCAATTTAATTTGTACGTATTTCATGTGTATAAAATGTTTAGAGCTCCAAAATAATACCTGATTCTGTTTCTGTTATAATTTGCAATAATAAAGTCAACATCATCGCTGTTAAATAAAATATTTTAATTGGAAATGTTTTGCAAATTTCCACATCATCGGGATCATTGTCCGAGATTATTAAAACATTTTAACATAGGAACATACATAATTTAATTAAAACATAAAATTTCGATATACTCGTACTCGTAAGCGGATACAATGCAGGTTCGTTGCTTAATTGTGACCACGTATGTATGTATGTATGTAGCGTATACTTGTATATTACCACCATTTTTGTCTGCCTACACAAAGTTGGGTTATGTTCAACGTTGTTCGTGGCTCTAACCGCTTGTGCGGGTAGGATACTGGGTATAGGTTTATAGGCAATGTATCGTTATGCTCAGTAGTGGATTAAGGCTTATTTGATGTCTTAGGTTCCTGCAGTTAAGTTAGAGGTATTAACAATTGTGGACTAAAAAAATACAGGGAAAAGAATTGAACTTTTCCAATGGTTTACAAAACGAATGTACCACGTCAGGTTTTTGAGATATCACTTCCTAAAATCCGAAAAAACACGTTTCTAAGGCTTTTTCGGACTATTTTAATATATGAAGTATTTTTTCTAATAAAATTTGTAATGGTTTTCCAAATCTATAACCACTTTCTTCAATATTCAGTTAAAAATCTGACAGAAATTTTAAATTGGTTTTCAACAGAAAGCGGCAGTTTTGCTTTTATAACAAGTCTTTTGTCTGAAAATTCTATTGTATCAAATTTTTAAAATATATTCAAAAATATAAAAATAATGTTGAAAACAGTTTTTTTTTAAACTAGAACAAAGTTTGGATAATTAAGTTTTGGATCGAAATCAGTATACCAAAAATTAACTCCACAACATATTTTCAAAAATATGAAGGTTTGTTACAATTTCATCGAGTCAAATAAAAGACTCATTACAACTGAGAATTTCCAGAAAGATTCGAACTTTAAAAAGTCATCTTGTTAAGAAACCCTATTCTTGTTTTTTTTTTAGCATTTTTAAAGAGGCATATTTTAAAAACCTGATGTGATAGAATAACTTAATGGCGAAATTTAAAGGGACATCTTTATCTTTTTAAAAAGTATTATTTTGCTTGTGGGACAGAAAAAAATGATAATATTTGCTTTGTTAAGAATAGTTCTTTAACAACTTAGTCATTTATTTTATTTTATTAAGTTTTGTCTGGTAACAAAGGGTGGATCAATTTTAAATGCCGATGTTGATTTTGAATAAAATACAAATTATTTTTGAATTTGCTGTCAATTCTTTTTATTATTATAATATATCAAAATATCAGCCAAATGGTAGCCGTGACCCCGGCGGCACACTTCCATGCGGTGGTCCGAATTGTCGATGACGCTGAGGCATAATTGAGGTTCTATGCCATCAATTTGCCGAATTATCACATCCTTTAGCTCAGGAATTGTTGCTATCAACGGTGTCAAATCACATGATCTTGGCAACCAATTGACATCTCCACTACCTGAAATAACACGGCCATGGAATTTGTCGCGGAAAAAGACATATGTTGAAACCACATATCGTTCACATCCACATCTTTCGATTGGGGAAATAGAAAGTTTGATATCATCGGCCTCATTTTGGAAAAATACGGCCCGATGATGTCGCACCAAACAGTCACATTTTGTGGGGGCATTGGATCTTCGACGTTCAATCTTGAATTATCATTCGCCCAAACGCGGCAATTCTACTTATTGACGATTCCCCTGAGGTGAAAATGTGCCTTATCACTGAAGATGACTTTCTTTGAAAATTGATCATCTACTGTTGCATTTTCTTGCCACCATTCTGACCATTGACGAGGCTTGAAGGGTCAGGATGCAATTCATTATGCATAATGCTCTTCAACGATGAGCGTGAAAGATGCAATTGTTGGGCGACGAGTTTTACGGACATTTGGACGATTAAATTGACCGAAAAAATCACTAAGTGCCTCATATGCATTTCGATTTCAACTATTATTTTCGTTTTCAGAACCTTTTAGCTTTTCACAAAAAAAAATATATAAAAATATTGCCTATCTACTTTGTTAAAGTTTGTGTTATACTTTTACTACTACTGTAGTTAGCCTACTGTTGCAGAAACCTTTCTGGATTCAAATTTCTTGAGTTTGGTCCATAAAACGTAACGCCTCATACGTTTACTTGTTTCATTGTATTTAACAAAATTCTGAAAGCACCAACTTTTAAGCGAAGTGGAATGTTAGGTCCCTTAACAGACCAAGTGCGGCCGAAGAATACTGCTATAAAGCAGACATCACCACCACCCAGGAAATACAATGGGATGGGCCGACAAAAAGGAGGATGCAAAACTGCGACATTTACTATGGTGACTGCTACCGAAAAAACCAACAGCGCTTATATGGATTCGGCTTTGTCATTGGAGCAAGACTTGGGCAAGAAATCTTGAGCTATAGGTGCATCAATGAGCGTCTCATGACCATACGCATCAAGGCTGAATTCGGCAACATTGGTCTGCACGACAACACTTCCGAGTTTCCGACAACGGATTCAGACTCATAGATTTTTCTGTGGGGCGAAACGTCATGGTAGCCAGTAGGCGTTTTCATCACCTCAACATCCACAAAGGAACTTGGAGTTGTCCAGATCAATCTACCGCGCACCAGCTTGACCATATTGCGACACGCTTCCAACATCATGGATGTCCGAACTTTCCGAGGAGCTAAAATCGTTTCGGACCACTACCTCGTTGTAGCCAAGGTAGCCTTTCGGGTTTCCAGGCCCAAGCCAAAACAATGAGATGCTGCGAGAAGGTACAACGTCGAACAGCTACAATCGCAAGAGATTGCCAAATCCTTCTCCGACCGAGTTACAAGTAACCTCTCTCGAAGTTCTCTGCCGTCAACTCAATGTATCGCAAACCAGTGGCAACCTTGCCAAGATGCAATCAGAAAAGCAGCCTCTGATGTACCGGGTTTCAAGAAACCACCAACAAGGAACCCCTGGTTTGATGAGAAATGTCAGTGCTTCAAAAAAGGACGAGATCTGCTCATGAGCTCTATGAGCAGAAGAAGCGAATGAAACACGACTTCTCATAAGGAAAAAGAGAAGGCATGAGAAGTGTGCGGTCAAAGATGTTGAGAGGTTTAAAAGCAGGAATGAAGTTTTATGAACAGGTGAAACGAAATTCACAGGTACATAAACCTAGAACCGAAGGCTGCAAAGACGAAAGTGGAAACAGCATAGTGGATCCGCCGTCAATGCTGAGAATATGGAAGGCCAGTTCTGCAGTTAGTATAACGGCGACGACGAACCGAATTCTGTGGTCAAGCAGGATGATCCATTCAACATAGACGACGAAAGCCAACAATCCCGTCCTCCCGACTAAAGTAAAGATTGCCATATCTAAGCTGAAGTCTAATAAAGCCACTGAGGCGGATGGCTTAAATGCCGAGCTCTTTAAAGCAGCTGGATATAAGTTGGTTATGATCATGCACTAAGTTATCTGTGAGATATGGTCGGAGAAAAGAATGTCCGATGAGTGGAACCTCAGTATTGTTTGCCCGATCCTGAAAAAAAGGAGACCCTCTAAACTGCACCAACTATAGAGGAATCAGTCTACTTAACATCGCCTGTAAAATCTTCTCTGCCGTAATATGTAAACGTCTAAAGCCCATCGTCAACAACCTGATAGGTCCTCATCAGTATGGTTTTAGACCAAGAAAGTCCACAGTCGATCAAATATTCACGTTACGTCTGATCCTGGAAAAAACCCAAGAACATCAAATCGACACCCACCATAGTTTCATCGATTTCAAGGCCGCATATGACAGAATCTACAGAGACGAGCATGTCTAGTTTTGGCATCCCTGCCAAACTCGTCCGTTTGTGCAGGATGACCATTAAGAATTCACGCTCCTCCATAAAGGTTTGGAAAAAACTTAACAGAACCTTTTCGATGTCAAAAAAGGTTTTACTCAAGGTGATGCGCTGTCCTGCGATTTTTTTAACCTTGTACTTGAAAGAATAGTGCAGATCTCACACGTCAACACTAGAGGCACTATCTTTCAAAAGTCTGTCCAATTACTAGCATATGCTGATGACATTGGCATAATCCGAAGAACTCAGCGTGATGTCAATGGGGCTTTTGTGAGTATTGAGGCAGAGGCGGCAAAAATGGGCTTATCGGTTAATAAGGGCAAAACGAAGTACATGCTTCCGTTAAGAAAGGTCCTACAACACCGACGTCTTAGTTAAAACGTCACCATTGACAGATAACTTTGAGGTAGTCAAGGACTTTGTCTTCCTAGGCTCTGCTGTAAACACAGAAAACAACATCAATTCTGAGATCAAACGAAGAATAGATTGAATACTTGCTAAAAATTTTCATTAACCGAAGTTTATCAAACTTGTGTGACGCATACAATTCTTCCATGTTTCCATGATTTTTATGACTTGACCCGCGTTTCCATGAATATTTAATAAATTCAGTGATTGAAATTTAAGGTATATTATAGTTCTGGACAACGTCACTGAAACTTTAATTTGAAGTTTGGATTATAAGTGAGTATAGCGTTTTATTGGAAATGGCATTACTGGACTTGCTATAAAACTTACTAATAAAACATGTCTAATTGAGAATAAAAGTAATATGGACTTTGACTTTTAATTAAAAAGAAGTCATGAGCGGTATTAATTGTAGATATTTAGCATCTTCTTACGAATCAATCCGGCAGTGCCCCAAACCAAACCATCTCCACTGAACTGATGCCCATTGAACAGGCCGACACATAGCAACAATTAAAAAATAAGAACAAGAAAAACAAAGTTGACTGATTATAATTCATCATGAATGTGTCCAGACCACGGACAGGGTCATAGACTTCCAGTACAACTTATGTTCAGTACTATGGTGCATGTGCAGTCTGCATCAGTGCAGCAAGTCGACTTCATATTGGCAGACACAAAAAAAAAAAACAGGTAAACGACTCCCAGCTGAGCTAACACACTCCGCTGGAGACGTCGAGTATTCACGAGTTTGCTGTCCAGTCAGTCAGTCTTTTGTCCTTGGAAGCATCATCATTATAATAATAACAATCAGCAGAAGAATCACCTGAAAGGTGGCGATGGCGCGGAGGTGGTGGATGGAGTTGGGGAAGGAGTGAGTAAGCACTGAATGTGAAACGCACTTTTGTCAATGGCAATTTGCAATGAATCCTTCTTCATGTTCACTCCATTAGGAATTATAATGACAGCCAAAGAGAGAAACATCATCAGGCTGGAATCATTTGCATATGGAAGTGGCTTTGGCGGCATAGGAAGGTGAAGAATGATGGTGTTGGAAAATGGCGATGCCTTAGCATGAGACTTTTTATTTTATACTTTCCTCCTCCATTTGCTTCCGGTACAAGTCATCTTAAGCTGTGAGAGTGTTAAGTGGCGCTGATGTTCAGTTCTGTCTCTAAAAATGTAAAACCGATTCCTTGTCATATCCTATTCCTATACGATATAAAAGGAGATGATGAGTTAGAAGTTGTGTACTGTAGAACTACGAGCATGAGAAGAAGTTTTTAAGCATTGAAGTCGAAGTGTGTTGGCAGGAACACATCACAGGTCAGTGCTTCAGAACAGTGGTGATGAGGATTTTTCAAAACTATTTTCTCTTCCTTTTCCTATTTTTGAATTTAATGTTTTCGTTTAACAATTCTAATGGGAAAGGAAATTTAAATTCAAAAAAGTTAGTTTCAGAACTTTATAAATATTATTCTCTTGACTGATAGTAAGTCCGTTGTGGGAACACCTCCAGATGAAGAATAAACTGCCCACGGACATTATAGGAATCGGATATTATAATGTTATGCATCATCAAATGTTTACTTCTTCTTTATTTTTGGTTTTGTTGCTAAAAATGTTACTATGAAAGTTTGGACAGCTAACGAATGACAGGTCTGAGCCATAAACTATTCGCATTGGAAAGTTAGTTGTTGCAACTGCACTACAAAATAAAATACATTTTAGGGTAAAACTTGTTTTGCGTAAGTTTCCTTCAATGAATTTATAATATATTCGAGGGTTTTTGATGGTTTGGTTATTTCTGCTATTCCCTCAAGATTAAACATTCTTCTAACTTAAATTTAAATTTATAAAATTTTTCAACTCGTTAGAAGTTCAAATATATATAAACATATCAATTTGAATTTCGGCTGAAGTATCATTAAGGGTCCAATGTGGAAGTCTTCAAATAACTCTTAGTAAGCATTGGTACCGTAGCACCTGTGGCATGATGGTTAGTGCGTTGGAGTTATGCCAGATGTCTTGGGGTTGATCCCTGCCTATGCCATCTAAAGTTTTTTCGGGTACTGCCTCTTGCGAAGAATTGACAAGTTCTCAAGGAGTAATTCTTGTCATGAAAAGTGCTTTCTCAATTTAGCCGCTCGTAGGTCTGTAGGTCCCCTCCATTCCCGACAACAGTAATAGCACTCAGGAATGATTGAGAGTTGTAAGTCACTAGGCCATGGTTCGGACTGTTGCGCCGCCATATTTATTTAAGCATCGGTACCGAGTATTTTAGAATTCTTACTGCACTAAAACCTACATGTTAACCAAGGCCAATCTATGAAAAATCTACAAATGATTTTCCTTTCCGAATTTAAAATTCACTTTAAGGGAAATTATAAGTTCTTCCAATACTTTCCCATAGCCGATCGGCTCATGAGAATTGGTTCTTTTTAATCTCCGAATGTTCTTTCGTACATTTGAGACAGTCTCCATTTCGGATTTGATATGACTTTGCAATCGCTGTTTATACTTCTGTGATACTTCTAACGTTGATTGATACACTTCTGTAACCATTTTAACTCCAAGGTCACAATGTAGAATGCTTTTCTCTTATACCAAGTGACATTTATTATTCCACGGAGGACTTATTTTAGAACTTTTTGATATGTTCAGAATTCGTTTTCTCACAGTCCCAAAGTAGGATATCTTAAGTCAAAACGGGATTCAGTACTTGATTCAGTACTCTTCCAATACTTTCCCATAGGTTTTAGCCGATCATCTCATGTGGCTTGATTCTTCTTAATCTCCGAATATTGTCTTGTACATTTGAGACACTCTTCATTTCGGATTTGGTATGACTTTGCAGTCGATGGTTATACTTCTGACGTTGATTGATACACTTCTGTCCAAAGTCCCGATGTAGAAAGCTGTTTCTTTTATCCCACGTGACATTTATTATTCTACGAAGTTCCTATTTTAAAACTTGTTGACATGTTCAGAATTCGTTTTCTCACAGCCCTATAGTTGGATTTCATAAGTCCAAACGGTATTCAGTCCTTGCTTTTCCTTATTTTAGATAGAAAAGTCTAAATTCTTTCCTATTGACCAGTAAGTTCCTCATCAGTGCTGCAAGTTTGGTTGATCTCTTTCTACTTTAAGCTTTGTATCCAAATTCATATCAAGATATTTGGCAGTATTAGAGTTCGATACTTATGTTCTGTTTAGAACCACTATTGCAGTATCATAAGCAAACAATTCAGCCGTAATACTCGCACTTCCAGGAATGTTCATCAGTTTACCCTCGAGCTCAATTTCGGACGTGTTGTTAAGTGTAGAGATTCTTTTCTTAACCACTCATCGAGAATGTGGAATGCTTTACCCAGCTCTGTGTTTCCCTATATTCAAAACTTTAAGACCAATGTGCACCGGTATCTCCTATTAAATCCTTCCCTATTTTCCTAATACTCGGGCTGTATTTAATCGTGAACGTGTTAAGGGTATTAATATCCCCTTAAATGCCTGTACTATATAAGAAAAAAAAAGGGCACGATAACGTTTGTATCCACTACGATATCCCTTCTACCTTCTACCTTGTCAAAAGCTTGGAGCTTAAAGTATTGGTTTTCTTCAAGTGCCTTTTCTACCACATCCGTAATTCGATGTACTTGGTCTATCGTGGAACGTTTAATTCTAAACTCAAACAGATGGTTCAGAATAAGTCTTTTTTTCTTCTGAGCCTTTTCAATAGTTCTCCGAAATCTTTAGCTTGGATTTCTGAAAGCAATATTAGTTTGCAAGATATTACTTCTATTGGTAATTTACCTCGTTTAGGGTTAACATGATTTCTGCAATTTTCCGCAAAGATGTGGTACATATGTTAGTTTAAGGGGCCAGGTAGAGCTATCGTTGAAATCGATCCCGAAAAATGTTTGAACCGATATTTGACTGCGTTTCCCTTTGATTAGAAATGAAAATAATGTACTGATCGATCGGAAATTCTTGCGAAGGCTATCGAGGGCAATTCTTTTAACACTTGGGCAGCGATAAGCTGGCACCTTAGTAATTTTATTTATTATTTAACTTATTTTGATACATGCTCCTTACTTCTTTGACTTTTGACGTATGAAAATACAAAATCCGTTATTGAAAGTCGACACAAAGCTTGTTCTTATAACCTACCTAACAATAATATCAAACGATAAGACTCATAGAGCAAAAAAAACCGTTGCATTTGCAGGTTGTTGAACACAAATATGTCAAGTAAATTAAAATGTAGTATATGCGTTTCCCTCGGCAATAACTTAAGCTTAAGCTTAAAGAGGGAGTTGAGTTCCTCCTTGTCGTCGTCTTCGTCTATTTTTATACTCCATACCTTGACTACCTCCTTCGTCCAATGAAAAATGTAAATCAAAGAAAATATTCTTACTTCGTTTTATTCCTTTGAGTTTTATTTTTTACTTTGTACATTGTTAAGAAACGAAGAGAGAAGAAACGAAGAAAGGAAGAAAAATAGCGTAAGTCACGTTTCACGTGCGAAAAACTAAAATTGTTGCATTTATGACGGCTTTAGAAATGGTTTCAGTTGCATGCATCATCATCGGTTCGGTTTGGTTTGGTTTGTTCGGTTCGGTTCATCGGACGAGAAGTTCCATTTTGAGAGTTGCACAGTGTGACTGCTGAATACTATACTGTATCTGTATCCAACGTTATGAAGCTATATCTATAAGGTTTTGACGTTGCCTCTGTGGGATTGCTATTGTTTGGCGCTGAAAGAAATATTTTTTCTTCTTTTTTTTGTTTTGGGTTTTTTGGTTTTATTCTTTATATCGTGAATATAATATGAAATAGCGGTGCCTTTTTTGTGAGGCTCTGTGTTATAAAAGTCGTCGAACTTGAGAAGAAAGGAAAGAGAGATGATGATGACGATGATGAAAGCATCATGTACTATTTTACACAAGTTGTGTTGGTGGAGAGAAGTGGGTTGGGAGTTTATCGATTGGAAAGTAGGTAATTTACTTTTACCACAATCGCGAATGGTTTGACTTTATTGAACTGTTACAATGGACAATATGAAAGAACTCTTTTAAATAAGCTTCTTTTATACTTCGATCTACTTATTATTATTTTTGGATCAGAGTTCACAAAGCTTTTACCTTTATTTGATTTAAAAGAAAAATAATTTCGTCTGAAATTTAGACAAGTTGACCTGAAATAAGGTCAACTTTCAAAAATTTGCCTTATTGAACTTTACAAAAATGAAATAGAAACAGTTTTTAGCAATTTTTTTGCACTTTAGTGCAAAGTAAAATAAGGCCAAATTGTTTTGAGAATTTTGTCATTTGAATTATGTGCTTATTCGGAGAATATGGGCTTTAGTTTAGTTTAGTAGTTTAATTAAAACGGAAAAAGGCGGACTCTAAGAGGTCCAAGTTATGGAATATTGGAGCATTTAGCTGAAACAAAACTTTTTTATTTTTTTATTGAAGTAGATACTTCAAAACAGACTCAAATACGAATTTCTGTAATTATTCGCATGGGAGACATAGCGTACCAGCAATTTCCAACCATACTCCCCGTTCAAAACACGTAAACATTCTTCCGACGAAAAGAAGCTTTTATCAAAATGAAGTCTACGGATTTCTTGTAAAATAGGACAAGTTGCTAAAAAATGGTAAACATCTTCGATTTCGATTGAATTGCAGAGTGAACAAATTGCATCTATGTCAGTTCTTTGTGGCTTGTAGTTGAGCTCAATAGTTTCAGTCCGTATTTTGAATATCAAACTTATATCAGAAAAAGAAAAGTCCTCACAGAAATAATTATAACCACCCAACGTTACGTTAAATTAAGACTGCTATAGGTTGCTCTAGAACGTGATTCTCTAGCCCTTTCGAGATCAGTTTTGTACATTTCCTTATCAACCATCGAAATGCAGTTTTAAAAAGTATTTCTCCAGTCTTCTTTGTTGCTTGCATTTAGATTCATTGCTAAATTATGTGCTGTTGCAAGATGATGCCAATTTCTTAAAGGGGAACATCCACAATGGAATAATAAAAGAAGGATTTGCTTGTGCCGATTACTATCAGATCTTTAAATTTCTAGCATATATTTGCGGAAGACCGGACTCAACGTATATGAAGTAATTAGGCGGGCTACGAGGCAGCCGGAAGATTCTTTTAAAAAGTATTTTTGAATAACTTCCATATCCTCTAGAAATTGGTATCCATACACTTGATTCCCATTAAAAAAAGCAACTGGTAGCCTCAAAAACCTTAAATTTCGATGTAGGGCCCCCGAAGCTCCCTGAAAGAAAATGTGATTACATCGAGTTTATAGCTGATTTCGCTAGTACCAGTTTCTCTTTATATGATTTTTGATGTTCAAATTATGAGTATAGTAAAACCAAGATATTTATACCCGCTGACAACTTCAATAGTGGTACCATCTTATGTTCAATTTCGTACATTATAAACTGAATGGTTTTCAGGTTTAAAAATCATAATTTTAGATTTAGTAAGCCTAGTGACTTACAACGCTCAACCATTCTTGTGTGCGAGTAATGTTCTCAGGGATGGAAGAGGCCAACAGTTTCTATGCCGAATCCGAGCGGCTAATTTGAGGAAACACTTTTTCATGACAAGAATTACTCTTGGAGAATTGGTCAATTCCTAACAATTCAAGCAATACCCGTGAATCGCAATATTGATTAAGTTTATTTATCTTTAGCTGCAATGTCACTGGGTTAGATATCAGAGAACACCACCAGGTCATTAGCATAGAACAAAATCTTCAACGATAAATCGCCATAGTTGACGCCTTCTGGTAATTTATTTTCAATATCATTGATAAAAAGAGCGAACATCAGCGGACTAAATATACAGCCTTGGGGAACACGTGTTTCGGTTTTAAAGGATTTTGACATAGATATACCACTACAAACCATAGCAGACGTGTTTAATAAAAGTTGTTCATAAATTCGAATAAATTTGGTTGAAAGACCAATAACTGCTAGCTTATATAAAAGTGATCTTCTGTTGATGGTATCAAACGCAGCTTTAAAGTCGACGAAAAAAGTGTAAAGGGGCTTCTTTTTGTCGATAAAACGCCTGGCAAAGCTCGTAAGAGCAAAAATTGTATCAATCATTGGAAGGCCCTCCCGGAAACCAGCCTGATATCGACTTATCAAATTATTTCTTCAAATCCAATTCACAAGTCTAATGTACAACATTTGTACAAACAATTTTCTTAGTGAGCTCAGAGCTGAAATGCCTCTAGACCATAATCTAAGAACGAACCCTTTTCCTGCAGTTCTGATTTCATTCAGCTTCTTTTAACAAAATGGAAAACATATAAACAAATTAAATATAAATTATTTCTGATAGTTTTTTAACATATCTTCTTAAAAATTGTCCATTTTATTAAATTAAAATTAGCTCCGGTCCTGAATTTTATGATCTCTGCTTGTCCCAACTTAAGTTTTTTATTCACGGGTGCCTCCTCCAAAGAATTGATTAATCTTCCAAGAGTATTTCTTGTTTTGAGAAGTGCTTTCTCACATTAGCAGTTCGGATTTGGCATAAAAACTGTAGGCCCCCTCCATCCTTGAACTGACTTCAACACAGGAATGCCTGAGAGTTGTATGTCACTAGCCGCTTGTTCTGTACGGACTTTTTCAACACCTAATTTATTTATTTAAATATGAACAAATAATTTGTTGTTTCTTAATTACAAAGATAAGTCGGAAAGTGTGCTACCACAATTAACAACCCCTTTACAAAAGTTATCTGTAAAACTAGAAGCATTCACATGTTCATCAAGAAATGGTATTACATTTTGTATCAAAGTAAGGTTAACATTGCTACCAACAAATGTTTTTCAACATCTACCAGCTGTTCAAAGTAGGACAAATAAAATTATTTCAAGGGAAGTCTAAATTTGGTAACTACACAATGTTTTTATGTTTGATCTTTTATTTGTTGTTTTCATTTCTATAAAACATAATATGGACCAGACATTACGAAATGATGTCAAGAAAAAAACAGTTTCTTTGATTTTTGGTTACTAATTCCACGAATATCTTGAAATTCAAAACATCGACTTTTGTTCCCAAATTCGACGAAAATGACTGAGCCAAATTTACACTAAGACATTTTTAAGAAAAGTTGAACAATAATCTAATGTCTTCTCCAATAGCAAAGGAATTACAAAGTTGGTGAATCAGTTCATCAATGGCTTAAGACAAGACTCGTGGAGTGTAACTTTTTCTGGAAATCTAACTTAATCGGAGATATATAATTTTGAATGTTCTTATTTAATTGCCCTTCAACTAACCATCAACTGAAGTGAGTATATATCAAATTCACCTAAACGCACTTCCTCAAGCTATTGGCCATTCACAAATATGTAGGTAGCTATAAAAAGAATAACTATCAATTATGTACGAACCCAACGATCGATTTTGCTGGTTGTCATTATTTGAATACAAAAGGACCGCTGACCATATATGTTTTAAATGATAAGAACGTGACTAGCTTACATGAGCCGACACCAAATATTTAAATAAATAAAAAAAAATTAATTAAAACTTAAGAAACCCAAAGAAAATGTTTTGTCTTCATACCAATAATGATTCCCATAAATACCTCCCAGGTGTATAGTAGGGGTATTTGTATGTTGTTCATATGTCCAGAAGTCAAAAGCGTTAAATGCACCGATCGTGTACTTATCACTAGAGAAAAAACAACACAAATTATACCATTTATGTTCTCAGCCTTAGCCTATGGGACCTCCGAACAGAACGGAAATGGATGTGTAAATAAAATGTATTATTGATTTTTGAAATGGACGTATTTGGAGACTTGTAGATCGTGAGTTACAACAAAGAAAGTGATGATGTTGGTCGAAGTGCTAATGTTTTTAATATGAACAAAAAGAAAAACAGGAAATGTCTATTTGAAAATGCTTCTGAATAACTTAATTTAAATATGCGTTAATTTAAATGGATGTAGAACCAATTTGAATTATTTAATGTTCTTTCAAGTCTGGAGTGTTGCTCCAGTAACTTGCTTAAGTCTCTAAAACTTAAGCTGGAGAGTAGTAGTAGTAAAATGTTTTTTATTTCCAACTTAATATCTAGAAGTTAACATTTTCAAATAAGATTTTAAGCTTCTTTTGAAGTTAAAAATGCAAAACTTACGACATTGACAAACGTCGTCTGTCGAGTAGTTGAATTTACGTTATTATAACAATTATTAGTTTTAAATCAAAATTTGGTGATAATTTGTAGAAATTTTTTACTGGTTATGTTCTCTCACTAGAGCATTTCGTTGTGGTAAGGCCACAGTGATAAAATTCGCAAATCCTTCAAAACTGGTGCTGTTTTCTCCATTTAGCATCTGGATTACTTCCGGTTCTGTTAACCAAATGTTCCCAAGGAAGGCCACCCTAAATTCCTTTAAACCCGGACATCTGCCCAAGAAGTACTGGATGTTTTCTTTCTTCCTTCTGGCCAAATCCGTATCCACAATTCGAATTCTTTCTTCATTCAATGTCCAATTTTCTTCACTCGATAACCTTCCACAATTTCTGAACTCCATTATGATTTAGGCTCCATTTAATGCAATAACATTCCAGTTGCGTTATCACCTGCTGCAAGACCGAGACATCATCCGCCAGAATAACCATATCATCTGTATAAAGCAGCAACCTTATGTTAAACAAGTCAATAAAGAGTCCTCCTCCTAAAGATCCATGCAAATCGTTTATATACAGTGCGAAAAGGAACGGTGATAGCAAGCATCCCTGGTTGACACCAAAAAGTGTCTCAAAATATTCGGAGAGCTCTTCTCCCGTCCAAACAGCTTATTGTGTGTTAGAGTATATGGCTTCTATCAAGTTTACACATTTTATCGAAACAGTTATTGTGTAGTTTTTTGAGATTTTATCAAATGCAGTTTTCAGATAGACAAAAAATGCATACACGTTCTTTTTTGTGCCAACTTCAGATGAACGATTGAAGCCAGATTATAAATGTTGTCCACCGCCGAATATATGTTCCCAAAGCCCGCCTAAAATTCTGTTAGTATATCATTCGCCTCCACCCATGAGTACAGCCTCTCGTTGAGAATTCCCATCATAACCTTGGCCTTGGCCACACAATTTATAAAGGAGATACCCCTGTAATTATTCGATTACTGATTTGTATCCCCTTTTTTAAATATGGGAAAGATAATTGTTTTCACAAAGGCTTCTTCTACTTTGAAGTTGTTCAACATCCTATTAATCCTGCTGCCAGTTGCTCCAAGAAATAATCTGTTGCATGTATGGAGAACAGAGCACCCGGAGAGGACAGTATTACCTATGTAGGTAATACTGTCCTCTCCGGGTGCTTTGTTTAGTTTAACTTTTTTTAGAATACTTATTATTTCATCTACAGCTATAGGCATATCCAGAGCCCGATCCTGAATTAAGTTAGGTGCATGGAAATTTTGATTTACCGTTTGATTTGGGTTAGAAGTGAACTATAATATCTTCTAAACTCAGGAGCGGAAATTCGAGGTAAAATTTGATGATCTTGGTTACGTATTTCCTTTGCCAACTTCCACCACTCTTAACTGTCTTTTACACTACTTATTTTGAGGTCAATCTGATTATTGTATGTGGACTTACTTCTTTTGCAAACAGTCTTGTATTCTTTTCGAGCTCGTAGTTAGTTCTCTTTCGATTCGTGGTTTTCCGAAAAATATTGGCTGTTTGGCACTCATAATTGTACCATTTATTCTTCGGCTTTAATTTTGAGCTTCCGCTCTAATCATTTGTTGAGTTCTTCATTTAATCGGTTAAGTCCTTTAACTCGATTGGATCCTTCTGAATTATTAGATTTTGCAAATGAAAACTAAGATTATTTTGGTACTCAGTTAAGCTGGAAAGGGATCAAAGTGATTGGTGACAATGAGATCCGTTGATTTATTTTCGTTGCTTTAACACTGTAAAAATGTCACCCTTTTTCATAGTTATTGTATGTAAACCTGTCCTAGAGAACTAGCCAGTTGCATTCCGCACTTAAGCAATTCAAATGCTATACTCGTGCCTCCAAAAATACTTATAAGTATGCTTTTGGGCCCATATTCGGTCACACTGTCAATTTGATTCGTTTTCTAGCCGTACTACGCGAATGTGCAAAGCTCTAGCCGAATCTTCCTTTCCAACCTTTTTCTTTCAATAATAATGGTTCACAATGAGTCTTTAGCATAGAAGTTGTACTAAGAATCTTTTCAGTGTGCGCTCATTACAGTATTACAAAAAAAGGCAAAAACAAACTGTCGACTTAGGTGAATGAATGAATGTTGCAACTATTCCAATATCTTTCGAACATTCAATTCTTCTTGAAACATTGCAAACATTTATGTATTGGAAAGTTTGCAAAAAGGTAAAAATCGACGTTACTTGCAATAAAATGTCAAAATTTTTGAAAACTTTCAAATACAAAATAAATTTAAATAAAACGTTAAAAAATAACTTTTCAATATACAAAGTTGACATTTTTCTTAACCAAAAATTATTTTTACTATATGCAACCACTGTATCCATTTAAAACACATTAAAACACCCGTATTTACAACTCGTATTCCTCAACATACTCGTAGCAACATTACCACATTATGATATCAACGTCGCCATTGACCACAGCATTCAATCACCCAATTTCATCTTTTGTCGTATTGGAATTTAGCCCACACAAAATAATTGTGTACAATTCATTATAAATGTTACCTCTCAAAATTCACTTTGAATCTAATATGTAAATATAATTAAACATAATGTCTAAACCACTATTGTCAATCTAATCTCGAGTACGCGTTGTACAAATATTCGAAAACGTATACATAACACAAATCAATTCGACCAATCAAAACGCCTCTTTTGTGAATTAAAATTTATTTAAATGTTCAATATTCAAACAATGTACCTACAATGTAACGTACAGTTAAAGTCAAAATAATTGGAACATCATCTTGAAGTCATTTAAGGACTTTATAATAGAGACATATCCATAAATGAAATAGCGAAATGTCTTCTAATGTCATAGAAACAATCCAAAGAAACTAAAAGATATCCGTTTAAAATATAATTTAGATAAAAGCTACTTTAAAAAGAAAGCCTTAAGTTTTAAACCGTTATTTTACAATGTGCTTACTGTAAATATCTTACTCCTTATTATAAAAAAAAAACGGGCATCCGAACATGTCTAATCAGTGACAGATCTTGAAAGTAAACAAAGCAAATAAACTTAAACGGACCTATTTATTGGAATCTTTAACTTTAGAGTGCACCGATCTGTCCACTGTTCTCATAAAGGGCGATTTTTTTTAGCTATTATCTTTTTGCCAACACTGGTTTAAACAGCTGAAGCACGTTTTTGTTTTACTGTCAAAAATCTTCAGTTTGATCTATAATTTAACCATGTCGTCTTACAAACGACCAACGCTTTCAAAATATTGATTACCAAAATGCGTGCTCTGTTAAGAAAGTTCATCGAGCGCTTCTTTCATTTAATGGTTAGTTTAATCGAGCCACTCAAGCGGCTATTCGGGTTGTTGTGACTAAATTTCGCACCAAATTTACATTGTTGGACATTAACCCACCATCACGCTTACGTAGAGTGCGAACTGAAGAAAATATCGCAGCTGAATCTGCCAGTGTTAATGATGACCGTCATTTCGCAGCAATTGGACCTCAACAACGTTGATAATTTTGAGGAAGGATTTAGGTGTGATGCCTTTCAAAATAAAGCTGGTGCAAAAATTGAAGCCGAACGACCTACTGCAACGTACAGTTTTTTCGTGAATGGGCTCTTGGAAAGTTGGACGAAGATCCACTTTTTTGCGGAAAAATAGTGTTTAGCTACGAAGCTCATTTTTGGCTCAATGGGTACGAAAATAAGCAGAATTGTCGATTTTGGAGAGAATGTCAGCCAGGAGCATTGCAAGAGCTATCGATGCATCCACAAAAAGTCACAGTCTGGTGAGGTTTATGGGGTTTGGACCGTACTTCTTTAACGATGATACGAATCGTAACGAAATTGTGAATGGTGGGCGCTACCGTGAGATGACATCCAACTTTTTTTTGGCCAAAATGCAAAAGCTTGACTTGCATGACATGTGGTTTCAACAAGACGATGCCACACAGCACGCGCAACAATGACATATTGAGAGGCGAGTTCGGTCAACATTTTGCTTTACGTTCGGGACCGGTCAATTGGTCGCCTAGATCGTGCGATTTAACTATTTTAGACAATTTTTTGTGGGGCTATGTGAAAGCTCGAGTCTATACAGACAAGCTTGTTTCAATTGACACATTGGAAGATTGAAGCATTTATTCTTGAGATACGGACCGAAATGTTGGAAAGAGTATGTTAAAAGTGTACTTAGCGGATGGACCATTTGAGGCTCAGTCAAGGTCAACATTTGCATGAAATAATCTTCAAACATAAAATTATATGTACCGTACTTAATTATTTACTTACTTAAGGTGGCGCTACAGTCCTTTGTTAAGTAGAGCCTCACCCAACAAACCTCTCCATCTAGCTCGGTCCCTGGCTAGATGTCTCAAGTTTCGGGCTCCAAGTTCGGTGAAGTCATTCTTCACTTGTGCGCGCCACCTGATCCGCGGTCTTCCTCCACTGCGCTGTCCTGTGGGTGTGGCTTCGAAGACTTTCCGGGTCGGAGCATTGGTTTCCATGCGCTCTACGTGACCCATCCATCTTAGTCGTTGGACTTTTACCCTTCTGGTTAATCTATGTTGCTGAACAGCCCGTACAACTCTTCGTTCCATCTTCTCCCTAACTCTCCTTATATGCATTCGGGACCGTAGATCACACGCAAAACTTTTCTCTCGAAACGACCCAAGGTACTTTCATCCGCTTTTGTCATAGTCCATGCTTCTGCTCCGAATAGCAGGGCGGGGGTGATAAGTCTTATATAGCGACACTTTGGTCTTTCGAGAAAGGACTTTACCATTCAATTGCTTTCTTCTGCGCCGTCCCCCGGCGGCGTCACGAATTATAAAATGCACATAAATCAACTGCTACAAGTTAAAGTTCCAAGAAAAGTTTTCTAGGATAATGACAGATGTCATATTGATGTAGCCAATACCATTTAAATATTTAAATAAATATATTTACATATACATGCCATTGAATATTTTTAGCGAGATTTTATAACACAAGACATAATCTTATTAAAACAATTCTATTAAGCCCTAGATTGCAGCGATTGGACGTAAGTCTTTTAACAAACAAATCTCTCAAAAAATGTTAACTGAAATGTGGTACTTAACTAAAAAAAAATGTCGGCACATAGAAAAATTATTTTATTTTATTCAAATGAAGATTTTTCAACTTATTATCAAATAAAATCTGCCAACAAATAAAACTAAGATATTTTTTTTGATGAAATGTATTCCTTTTTGAATATTAAATAAAGTGTTCCTATTTTGTTGGTCAGCCTTTTATAATTTCTGCTGCAAATCTTGGCATATACTCGTAAATTATACTTTTTAAAAATCACAAATTAAGAATAATCAACAAAATATTGACCTTTTATATTAAAAGATTAAATTTTAAATTAGTTGCCTCAAGAAAATTGCTAAAGGCCAAACTTCTAAACATTTAATTTTGTTCCTAATATTTTGGCCATAACTGTATGTGTGTCCTTCTTGCAAATCTTTCTCATTTAATTTGTGTTGAAAATATTTTATTTGGATTTGCAGAGCATAAAATTGAAATGATTTCCAAAATACCCCTTGACATGTAAGGCCTAAACCCTTTGGATTTGATATCCAATTCAATTTTTTCAATTGCAATCCTTTTTCAAGTAGAATAAAAAAAGAAGAACCAAGCACTCTAGATGGACAGTGGAAAAAAAGAAGAATTCAAATCACAAGATCTTTTATCCGAGTGGAATTTAAATTCCATCATATTGGGTAATAAATCCATCCATCCATCCTAATTAGAATAAAACAAATAAGTAACTTATTTGAAGGACAATTTATCATGACTTATTTTAAGCTTATTTCAGGCCATACCCATGTAAACGGAGTGTTAGGGTTACCGCTAAGGATTGTCTTGGTTATAAATTACCACGATTTGCAAATCGTTGTTCAGGAATAAGTCTGTTCATTATAAACTGTCAAAAAAAAATTAGTACAAATCAAGTGACAGCTGTCAAAAAGACCAACTCCCAGAAAGAACATTGCCAGATTAAAAACCACAGTTCAAAATCATGAGATGTGTATTTATTTGAAGAGAAGAAGGCATTCTTTAAAAAACATTAAAAAAAACTTCACGAATTATATTTTGAAAGCCTTAAATTGATTTTGAGAGATTGATCTTATGCTTCAAGTGTCCCAAAAATCTAAAGATATTCTATCACAAGGTCTAGAAGCAATTGTGATCACTTCTTTGTGAAATTTCTCTTGTCAAATTTTGATTGTTTTGTTGCTGGAAGGCACTTAGCGCCATTTTTTAAGTGAACTTTTAAGTGTATATCGTTCTATTTTCAGTAATGGCGTAGTTTTCCTTGTCAAATGTCAGAAGTTGGCAGCTTTAGAAATGATTATACAGTGGTCTATCCACTATAAAAATTTCTTTTTTGAAATCCGTAGATGTTAAAGCATTGTTCATGTGATGTCATACTAAGATAATTTTAAAGTAATTATATTATTATTATTTAAGTAAAGTAAAAATCAAAAATGGCTACAATCACTTTGACACTCATAAATGTCAGAAAAAGGTTAGTTTACTAATTGTGTTCATCGCGTTGAGTTGAAATTAGTTTTAGGATAAAAAAACATTAAAATCAAGATTTTAGTTAATAAATAATAATTAGCACCACTGATTTGAGACAACCAAATAGTATTTTATCGATGAGGAATTGCAAACGATGGATGAAAATGGCGCCTATCCCAGTATAGGGAAACGTCTATTTCGGCGCTAACGTCAACTGTTGAAATTGATTTCAATTGAATGAATGTCAAACCTACAAAATTCAGCATATACATATTTATGTTTCTATAACCAACTGAAAATCAATTAGCAAAACCGCACTTTCTCTTTTATAACACTCTGTTCATACACATTCAAATTTAAAACATTAACTCAAATAAATTGCGTTCTATCGTAATTCTAATGTCATCAAAAGTTTGATCATAATTTGCTTGGCGAGAAGTCAAAATAATTAACCATTCTTCTAATTTGATTGTACTTCAAGTTGGAGTGCAGCAATCTGGCTAAACGTGTATGTTTTCGCAAATGGCGCGAAAGATCTGGAAGCTGCTGCCCTAGAATTATAATTCAAGGCGAAAGAGTTGTAAAACAAAAAAAGTTCATAATCAGTGTGTTCCACACCTAGTTTCAAATAGTTTCAGACGGAAAGTTCTAGTAATTTTTAATCCAAAGTCGTTCCATACTTTCAAAGTTGTGCAAGTAAAACATTTGCCCTTTTTGCCAGATTTAATCCGAGAAATTTCTTCTGGCTATTTTAACACTGGCTGTCAAATTCGATTTGACGTTCACGACAAGTAATGACAGAAGAAAAAAAACAACTTTTGACAAAGGGTTGCCGAAGTAATACTTTAATTTTCATTTTAGTTTTGGTAAATGTGAATATTGTTCATACTGTCTATTTCCTTTAATTTATGAAATAATTTTGATAAAATTTAACTTTTTTATAAAACTATTACTGAAGAAGAAATTTCGAGTACAAAAAATATATTTAATTGTCAACTGTAGTGATTTTTGAGATAAAAAGATGAAAAAACTCATTGAAGTTTCATAATTAAAGGGATAATCTTATTTTTATTTGAAATGCATATAAGTTTAATTTTGTTAATATTTCTTAATCATGATTCTTTCTGATTTCTTTTTCATGATTAAGTTGTTTAAAATGCATCAATGATATTCGGTAACTCTGCTTGAGTATATTTTTTTGACGTTAAAAAAGTAGTCCAATTTCGTGCGAATTGGTGCGTAAACCGTTTCAGACATTTTCATCTCCAATCCTGAAATTTGACATTTGACCATCTTTTGGTGCGAGAAATGTAGAACAGACCTAATGTTTGATCGAAATAGCATGTACATTCCTCCTAAAACAATTTAACCGTAATACTTAACAGTTTGACATGCCCATCAGGTTATCATTGAATTCACTTTTGAATGGACTATAAAGAATAGAGATTTTATTATCAGAATTTAGAATTATTAACCCTTTTGGCACAGGCTTTAAATATATTAAAGGTTGATACAACTTCTTAGATAAATAAAAAAGTTTTTATTTAATAAAGCATTCATATCGTAAAGACTGCCAATATGTATACCAAACGTCAAATTGAAAATTAGTCATCAAAAAAGTCACTCACGGCATTGCAACGTTACATTTTATACTATGCAAGTATAACAACATGCCAAGAAATTAATGTCATTGTCATTGACATTTGGCATCAGTTGAACGCACAAACCAAACGAACAAATTAATTTGCGCTGAAGAGATCATTTGAAAGTTGATTTGACAGATAAAAGATATAAGAGCTAAGAGGTTCATGAGCACCATCGACACAACAAAAATAAGTGCGATTTTATGAGTAGTTTTGAAATTGCCTAAAAGTTGAATTAGAGAGCGCAACTTGAAGAATTGATATATTATGATGACACATGATATACCAAAAACTAAGTTTCGCAGCTTTGGGTATAAAATAAGTAGAAGTCTATTAGGTGCAAACAACGACGACGATGGTGATGATTTTTATTTTCTCTAACTTGATAGACCTTTCGCTGTTGATGATGATGATGATGATTGCAGGCGTGTCTCGAAAGTGATAGTTGTGCTAGATATCATTTAGCGTTAACAAAAGAAGAAAGATTTATTAGATTTGAATATTGAAATAGAAAGGCAATGCATTTGGAAAGTATTGACCTACGGAGAGTCATAATTTATCATAAAAATGTAGAAATATTTAAAGAGAGTAAAAGTAAAGGAGTAAAAAAACGTTTATGCAATTTTTAAACTTATTACCATTGTAACATTTTTTAAGATTTTATTTTTGTTAAAATCACAAAATGGATACTTTAACTTTTAATAATTTGCTGAATTGAAATGACTTTTGGGTTTCTGACATCTGAAACCAATAAATACGTTCTCTGGATTTAGCTCTGTTTGCTTTCTTTTTTTTCACGAACTGTCACTTTTGAGACGCGTTTTATTTTTTAAAAAGCTTAGTTTTTATAATAGTGGAGCACCAGGGCTTTGTGACTTACAACTTTCCTTTGTGCGTATAATTGTGATAAAGTGATGGACTAGTAAAATACTAACCACGTAACAATAGACTGCTTAAATGTGTGTGCCAGTCTTCTTAAGCTGCAGGAGAAACTTGGTTTTTTAAAACAAATAAAAACAAAGAGGCTGCGACCTACACTGATAACTTCCCATCCCGTCTTTCGATTTTTTTGCTTAAATTTTTGTAAGGTTCGGTTCAAAAATTGTTACTTGAATTTGAATTATTTTTAAAAATTTTAAATTATCAACAATATTTTTCATATAAAGAAATTGTTTAGTTTCAAAATCTAGTTTTGTTAAATAGATTTTTAGTCGAAAACAAATTTTTACTAATTTTGGTAGCATTTCTTAAATTTTTATAAATTGGATGAATGAAATTAATTTGAGAGAACCGAACATAATCTTTTACCAAATTTGCGTACTATTTTTTGTAGATTTTATTTTTGTATGAAAAAACGGTCTGTTGAATTTTTATAAAAAAAAAACTACTAAATATCGAAAACAATATTTTCTATGAAACAAGGAAAGTTTGAAGATAATATTTTTAACTTTTGAAAAGCTATTTGAGTCGAAAGTAAATTTTTACCAAGTTTTAGTATTGTTTTTTTGTTAAGTTTTTATTTTCTGCAAAAAAAACTGTCAATTAGATTTGTCTTTAAATTTTTCAGAATGTTGAAAACAATATTTCCCATAAGTTAAAATTAGTTGGAAGCCATAATCTTAAAGTTTTGAAAAAATATTTGAGTCGAAAATCAATTTTTACCAACTTTTATTATTTTTTTTGTTTGGGTTTTTATTTTTTGTAAAAAAACTGTCTATTCGATTTTTTTCAAAAATTTTCTGAATGTTAAAAACAATATTTCTTATAATATAAAATAAGTTGGAAGCCATAATCTCAAATTTTTGAAAAGATATTTGAGTCGAAAATCAGTTTTAACCAACTTTGAGTAGTGTTTTTTAGGTTTTTATAAAAAAAAACTGTTAATTTTGGTTTTTCTCAAAATTTTACCAGATGTTAAAAACATTATTTTTCGTTACAAACAATTCTTTTGGACGTAAAATCATTTTGCATTCGTAAAATTTTCGAGGTAACAAATTTGATTTATAAAAAAAACTGTTAATTGGATTTTTTTTTTTCAAAAAATGTACCTATTTGGTATCACGTTACAATGTATTATATAAAATTTAAATCAAGCCTCTAGGGTTTTTGGTTCGTGGGATATTTAGGGTTAACCAAAATGTTCACCTATTTTTTAAACTGCTATGGTAAAAAAACCACCCACGCAATTTTTCTGAGAGCCCTTTCTGCATCTTTCTGCCCTATTACCTGTATAACAAAATTTATTTGAAGTCGATATCTCTTCTAGTTCTTGAGCTTTGGACTACGAAAAAAACGTCGCGAACGTTAGGACGTACGAGCGTACGTACACACGCACGCACAGACATCTTTCTAAATCTCTTTTATTTCAACTCTAGGGACCTTGAAACGTCGAGAAATATCCACATTTTTAATTTGATAAATCGGACCCATTACAATAACTTTCTATGGGAAGTTATTAAACTTTAACAAAAATCACAAAATTCGAAATTTTTTAAAGAAAAAACCAAAGAAGTCCGGTTTTTATGGTGTTCATAACTTTCAAACTCGAAATCCGACATTTTAAAAACTTCAAGTTAAGGGTTTTCCGATAAGAGGTTCCCACTATTTAGTAGACTGACAAATTGGCATCTTTCGAAATTTGACAAGTAAAAACTATGATATTACTAAAATGAGTTACATACTTCAACAGTCAAAAGTTGTAAAACTGCTGAAATATTTAAGATTTTGGGACAAGTCACGGCTTTGAACAATTAAAATCGTGCGCTTTACTCAGGAATAACTTAGGAAATTGTTATAAGAAATGGCACAAACAAAATTCCACCGTATTTTGCATAAAGATTCAGGTTTTAAGATTTCTGAATATCTTTTAACAAAAGATCTCAAGACGTTCGATCAATAACATTGTTTTATCTTCACTGAAAAGGTTCTTGATGTGCAACAAAATAATCCAGATTTTATAGCCTTTTCACACCAAACCCAAAACCGGGTTTTCGCAAACTTTTTGGCGTTCATTCTGATAATTTACACGTTTTCATTTAAAATTTAAATTTGTTTAACACCGGCTGTCAAATTTTGTATTGATGCACAAATCTGTCAGTAAACGTCGTTTTCTTCAAATCCTGGAATTTCGAAAGAGAAGAAAAGCTATAATTGATGCAATTGCAAATCTTAAGCGACAAAGAAATATGTCTACAAAGGTTAGCTGCTTATAAGAATTCAATTAATAGGAAGCTGTGTATCTATTTTTTGCAGGTACGTACCAGCACTTTTTGGGAACGTGAAATGTTAGTATACATTGATGAGTATTTCAAACAAGCATTTAAGAATGAGCCGCAGAACTTTCGATATACTCTGTATTGAACTAAAGGATTTGGAAGTGCAAGGTACAAACTTTAGCCTTATGTAGGTACTTATCAAGTTGACCTTCAGGAAGACAAAGATCCATACGAGCTCCAAAAAAAACAAATGGAATCCCGTCATTTAGTAGTTTAACAATCGTTTCGATACGAACATACAAAAAACTCCCAGTATATCACCATGGAATGGGCTCACGACATGGACCAACAAGAACTACAAGCTCCCTTGGCTGCAGCTATCCTCGTTGTTCACTTCAACCGGTCCGAACAATTTTTTCATAGAATCAACAACAAACAAAACTGTCACAATAAAAATTCATTTTAATTAAAACATTTTCTTCTTTAACACCATATTCAAACCAAAATACTGAGCTTATGACTATTGTTTCTGTTGGCCAAATGTGCCTTTAGAATCGCCATATACTGTGGCAACTGATAGGACGGGTTGAGAAGATTCTAAACGATTTCGTGTAGGTCCTTATGGCCGGAGCAGAAAAGGTAAATTCCTAGTTCCAAATTCGTACCAAAATCACACTCATCCAGAGCGATCACTGAAGCTGTTATGATGGGCTGCAATTTCTCCATGACTGCCTCTTTGGCTTCTTCCTTTGAGGACTTGCGTCTAACATATTTGTGGAAAGGTCATTGTGAACTATGAGCAAGTCTTCCTCGTCCTTGGGGCCGTCACGCCAGTAGCCATAGTGAATTCCTGTTCCTCGCTTAACAGAGATCGTTTGAAACTCTTAAGGATCATAAAAGAACAGCCAGTGCCGCAAATAGTCACCGGGGCTTTTATTATCGACGACCAAATTTGTTTCAAAATGAAATATCTGTTTTGTTGACATTAGTTTGAGCGCTGAATGTTTCGAAAGGTTTGTTTGTTAAGTTCAACTTTAAAATGCTACTAGTTTTCGAGAGGTTTTTCAAATTGTGGTTTACGAGAACTTACGGTTTACCAAACATTTATGGGAAACCGAAAACCGGGTTTTGAACTTAGTGTGAAAAGCCTATTATTTTATCTTCTTCTAATAAGGCCCATTTTTTTCTGTCGAGTTTGGTGCTCGAAAAGTCGAAGAATGATTTTGGAAGTCGTGAAGATATCTAGGACATTCAACCGTTAATAAGGACATGGTGCTGCTAGTGTAGTTGTGGCACCCATTTGGCAGAAATCGTAGTCGTTTACAAAAAAAATACCATTTATTGATTTCTTTAAAAAATCACTAGCTTTTAAAATATCAAAATGACCTCTTATTCAAAAACCTATATATAGTAAAAGCAGTTTCGAATTTTCTGTAATTGATCCTTGACAATATTTTGAACATAACCTCATCAAACTGCGGGTCCTTATGTCAACAAGAATACTATTTGCTTAAACTCAAAAATAATATCTCTAAGGAACGATGTACTATTACTTCAACCATAAAACACTTAAATTGGTTCTTTTATTCTCTTATACTTGAATTCAATTTCAAAAGACTAACCGCATTTATACAACTTGCATATATTTCAATTCTGCTGAAAAAACTACGTACACATGGTTTTATATACATCAGTGAACTTATCTCTTTTTCTATTTTTTTTTTAAATCAGCTCTGGGACATCCCTTTAAAAGTCAATTTCAAAATTATTTTGATCAATTTAAAATCTCTGCTCTTCCACTTAAGTTATTTTCACAATATGCAACAAAAACATTTGTATAGTAAATTTTCTACTTTTCTCTGCAATAAATAAACATGAACCATTTACAAAGAGAAAACCCATTCAATCCCTTTGAATGCCATGAACAAATGAAATGGAATTGAACTTCAATTTTGAAATACTTAAATTAACTGTATGCGAGTATTTATACAGCTATGGTCAAAATAATAGGAACAAAACTAAATTTGTTTGGTAATTATGTTCTTTAGCACTTGTGTGAAAGAATAAATCTAAAATTCTATCATTTAATTTAAATAGTACAGTCAAACTTCCCTTTAGTGAATTTGCACGGGACCAGAAAATTACGTCGTTATATAGAAAATTAGTTATACAGAATTTTTTTGTTTTTACTTTTATTTAAAGAAGTCATAGATTTTAGTTTGGATTACATTCTTCCATTTTTTTTTCAACAAAATCGTCTAATAAATTGAGAGATTCAAATAAATAAGTCGGTACGTTACTCTTCATCTCCAGAAAGGTTCGAAACACGTCAATTGATGAAGAAATTCTATCGGTATCCGCCAATTCGTCTTGACAAGTTAATTCTTCTTTATCTTTATCGGAATTTGTGAAAAAAAGGTTATGTAAGTACATCACACATTTATTTAGCATTATGTTTAGAATGTGTAGATATCAATGCACGTAAGATAACTAATAAAATAATATACATACCGGATATAAGTTCAACTCCACGATTTTCCAAAACACTGCAATATTTTTTGCTACTGCTCTAAATGACGTATGTAGAGCAGCTAAATCAGATATTGAAAGGAAGTCCTCTTCATCCCAATGAGGCTTCATGCCATCTTTCGAAAAATTTGTTTTTGGTTTGAATTTTACATTCCATACTTCGCTTAGATTTTGAACGGCTTGTATCAAGTCTATGGCCGAAACAGGTTTGCTCTCGTCCATTTGTGTCAATATATTCGTCAAAATAGGATTTCTGCTATATTGTTTTAAGTTCTAGATAATGCCTTGGTCCATTGGCTAAAGTAAAGAAGTCATGTTGGGAGCAAAATAGGCAAGCTTAATGTCTTTCAATGTATCTCTTATATTCTTAAGATGCGCCGTGCAGTTATCAACAAAGAAAAAGAACCTTCCTCTTTTGCGAAGCAAATTTTTTGACCAACTTTTAAAGCCATTTTGTAAAAAATTCACTTGTCATCCATGCTTTTTTGTTGAACTCATAATCTAAATCCAAAGATTTTATTCTCTTAAAACATCTTGGATTTTGGCCTTCCCTATAACAAGCAATTTAAGCACCAAGTCATATTGCTTGCTACAAGGACAGTAATTCTCTCTTTTCTTAGTTTTTCACCAAATTATTTCTTATTTTTAAATGCCAGCGTTTTATTTTATTAAACCAGTCTCATCACCATTAAATATGTCGTTTTTGCTAAAAAAAAATTACCAATCGTGGCAAAACATATATAACCCCATCATCACGTTCTTGTGTGTTGACATCTGCACTTTCCCAACCTAGGGTTTTTTGAACGATTCCGTGCCGTTTCTTAAACTTGTCCAACCATCCTGTACTTGCTTCGAATTCTTCGTGTCCCATTGCATTGGCGAACCCTTTGGCTTTTTGTCACATCAATAGTCCAGAGATAGGAAGATTCCTAACACGAGCGGCGGCGGTTATCCATTTTAGCATTGCATCATTAATACCCTTGAAAAGACATTTTCGAAGTCTGTTTTGTTTAGTGCTTTATTCCTCGTCTTCAACATTTCTTAGTTTTTAGTCAATCCTCCAACTTTATTAATTATCAACAACTTTTTCTCAAGAGAAAAGCCTGAACATAGAATACTTACATTTAAAATCTTGGGAAAATCCCCTTTTTTTCTCTGCTGTTGTTTTTAACAGAAAGTTATTTGAAAAAAATCGTTATGTCGAAACAAAAACATATGAGATTTGAATTTCCACCAACAAAATTTGTTCGTTGTAGAGAAGAATTCGCTTTATGGAAATGTGTTATAAGGAGATCAAAACACACCAAAAAGATGTGTACTCAAAATCAATTCGTAATAGACAGATCTTCGTTATGTAGAAGTTCGTTATAGTGAAGTTTGACTGTACCTAAATATTCTGTTAATGGATCTCAATTAGGGATTTTCGAAAACTATAATATTGGAAGTCAAGATATCGAAGTCCAATTACTGTACAGTGTATTTAAACTTCAAATTGCACATGATCCCAAGACCTTAAGTAAGTCTATCAAATTTTGGTAGTTTTAAGTAAGCCGTTTAAATGATAAACTACTAACCTTGAGAAACGTTTATGAATGTTTTCAATCCTCTCCTAACTTGTTTTGTAGAAGGGGCTCTGAATATAAATCCTAGCAAAGAACTAGCTTAAGCTACTGTGAAATTAATGTGTAGATTAAGTTTTGTATCAAATAAAACGCCAAGATCTTTTTTCATCTATTTTGGAAAGAAGTTTGTCATCAATTTTATAAGAATTAAAGAGGAGTCTCCCATCTTGCGAAAAAATAAAAAAAATTGGCATTTTAAGCTATATTTTAAAAATAGATAATTATTCTTTCTTACAACCTACCAACCATCAGAAATATATTTAAAGTAATGTAACAGAATATTTAGTAGTAAATAAAAATAAAAGCGGTCCTAGGTGGCTTCCTTGAAGAACACCAGAGTAAACGTGTATTTAGTGAGACATAAAATGTTGTATAAGAACATATTAAACACGGTTCGATAAATAAGATTGAAGCAAATTCAAAATATTAGAATGAAAATTAATATGTTCTAACCTGTCCACCATAGATTTTTGGCTTTGGCAAAGTCCGTGTAAATAACAATTCTTTGCTATACACTCTTAAAACAGCTTAATACCTATTTACTGAAAACTAAAAGATTTTTTAAGGTTGGTTCTCCAGCGAAAAATCCGTGTTTATTTAGTGTAGTACATTTTTAGAAGAAAGAATAGTATTGTGCATTAAGTTGAAAACCTTTATAATTGAATTTAATTAACTTAAGTCTATTTTTCATAGAATCAACAAAATACTGATAATTGTATGGATGTGTCTCTAGCATGCATTCTTAATTGGGTTCAAGATGTGTTTCGCTTCTACTATTGCTATGTGGCATATTAAAAAAAAAAAAAACAGATTCAAATTCAAACTAAACATTTGACATTTTAAAATAAACAAGACAATTTAAAAAAAAAATTCTTCTTATTTTCACCAACTTAATTATAAATTACTCATAAAATTAGTTTAGTAAAGTTAATAAGTTTTTTTATGATGTGAAAAACGCATTTTAACTCAAAAATCAGAATTGTTCTCATTTTTATGGCCATAGCTGTATATGCAAACAAAGTGTAGGTAAGTATAATATGAAGTTTAACCCCATCACATTGATGTGCATCAACAGTTATGAACAACACATTTGCCCAATTGCTTCCGACAGGTCGTGGCCACTGTATTATAAATTGCACAATCGCAAATCGGCCATCTCGAACTGACATTTGACATTTACGCCATTTGTGTGGCTTACAGGTCTACAAGCTGGCATTGGCAGTGGCAGAGGCAATATCAGTATAGTTGAAGGCATTCGTTGAATCAATTATTATGAACTTGTACATACGCACTCAAATGTAATAATTTGTGTATGCCATTTCCGTTTGGAAGGCCGATCGGCTGGACCATTCGTTATATTCACCACCATACCGCAATTCACCGTTGATATTTGAAATAAAAGTTCGTTCGTTCGTTCCCATTCGTAGGCATATAATGCAAAAGATGCTTATTGGTGTTTGCCGTGTTGTTTGAATGTTGATGCGATGAATGCCGCTCTCTCCTGCCATCGTGTGGTAACAGTTAAAAATTCAAGGAAAAGTAAAGCTCTTCACAGGATGAGCTTAATTATATTACTTCCACCATCATGAAATGTTGTAATAATTAACAATGACCAAAAGGACTTCAATACTGCTACTACAGTTGTTTTGTTGTGCATAATTATTTTTGTAGTTACTCGTAGTATAGTGTTTCTTTTTATAAATATTATAATACCCTCTTTGATCCTTTGAGGATTTATGAAAAAAAAAATACATCTTTTTTGGAGCGGTCCTTGCAACAAAAAAAAACAACTCTGCCTCATCTGAAAAAAACATCTTTATTATTTATTTGCAGAGTTAACTTACTCCCCTAGGTTGGAATCGACTAGGGTGGTTTTCGGTAAATCAGAGTTAAAAAAAACTTTATTGGAGTTTTTTAAACAGCAAAAACAGTAAAGTATTGGGCAAAGAACGGATCCATGAGGCACGTCTACAGTATACACAAACATTTTCGAAAGATCAATACAATACCAATAAAATGCTATTTCAACGTCAAAAAGATCGTTTCGGTTCGTCTCAGAAACTTAAAAAGTAGTATTGTCTAGTCTTATCTCAGTTCGACGAGACAAGACCGAGATTGTTCTCAACTCATTGCCCGCCCTACTTTTACACATAGAAATTGTTCTAAATTTAAGTTGAGGTTTTTGTATTAAAAATTATACATAAATTGACTTTATTCAAAATTGAAAAATAAAACTTCAAGTTCAGAAAATTGAAATAAACCTTACAAAAATCCTGACAGTTATTGGAATTTCGTTGATCGTAAGAAGAAAGCATGTGGGTACCCTAACTTAATGACGAAAACTACTTCAAAGATGCTCTTGTAGATCATAATACTATTAGTTTTCCTAACACATCTACCACTGTTTCAAATTGTCCCCGCTAAAATTCTATCAATTTCCTTATAAGTGAAGACACTGTCTTTAATAGTATCCTACAACTTGACGAATGTTTTAGTCCTGGTCCCGACACGGTGTACCATCATCCATTTTAAAGAAACATCCGTTATGTGTTCTTTTCAACACGTCGTTAAGTAACTGGCTGTTTCCTTTTATCTGGAAGAGTTCCTTCATAATACTAGTACACAAAAAAGGTCCTAAAACAAAATAATATACTACCGAACTATTGCTAAACTATCTGTGATACCTAAACTCTTTGAGTCAATCGTATTTAGCGTCCTTTCTTTTCACTGCAGTTCAATTATCTGTGATAACCAGCATAGGTTTGTTAAAAAACGTTCAACTGTTACTAACCTGTTTAACTTTACGCCCTTTTGTTTAGATGTTTTTAAAAAAACGTGAACAAGTAGATTGTATATTTACTGATTTTAGCAAGGCCTTTGACAAATTGTGTCAGAAAATATTACTTTTAAAACTATCACAGCAAGGTCTTAACGTCTTATTCATAAACTGGGTCTCCTCATATTTGCAAGATAGAAGTTAAAGTGTTAAATTTCGTAATAAGTGTTCAAGTTCATTTGTTGTGAATTCTGGTGTTCCCCAGGGTAGATACCTTGGTCCTATTCTATTTGTTTTATTTGTAAATGACTTTGTTTCGATCATACAAAATTCGTCTGTCCTAATATATACTGATGTTCCTAATTGCTTCAAAGAAAGTCTTGAATTTTTATTTAAAAAAACGCAGACTTAATGAACTTTTCAACCTGTTATGTAATGTTAACTGGAATCATTTGTTTGAGAACTTGGAACTTGGACATTAATGCTATGTCATAACCTAACAGATTATGTTCGGTGATAATGTGTAGCTGCATAGTGCTTTTCGTTCTTTGTTTGTTAAAACAGGGCCAGATCTTTGTTGTAGTGCCGCAGGTGTTAAGAAGGTTCCACCTTTCATCGGCCTTGGTAGTTATTCTTTTTGAGATATCCTGTTTTCCAGGTAGGGGTGCTAAATAGCTGAGCTTGGCTTACGTCAAGCATTAACCCTTATGGCTTTCTCGTTGCCTAGTATATCGCTGTGGCCTGGGACGCATCAGAGTCTAAAGTTGTGCTATGCGCCAAGAACCTTAAGCTCTTCGCGGCAGCATAAAACAAGCTTTGATTTTACCTCAATAGCAGTTTTCGGTTTTATTGCTGCTTGGCTATCAATGTAAAAGGTGATATCAGCTCTTGGTATCGCCATCATTGATACCTTTTTAGCAGCTTTTGTCACTGGCAGGACCTCCGCTTGGAAGACGTTACTGTAGTTTGGAAGCCTAAGCGATGCGGTTAACTTGAGAGCTTTAGAATAGAAGCCTGCCCCTACACCAGTGTCCATTTTAGAGCCATCAGTATAAATAGCTATTGATGACTCACTGGAGTATGGTATATTATCTATCCATTCCTCTCTGCTTGGGATGGCAGCCTGGAATGGTTTATGAAAATCAAGTTCGGGTATTTTATAGTCTGTTGTAGTACTATGACCCACAACTTTATGAAGCATGTCCTATGAAACTGTTTATCCAGACTTTAGTTTGACTAAGTCTCAGGGTACTATTGGCCGCAGATTCTTAAACAAGGGATTCTAGGGGAATTAGATTGAGCATAACTTCCAGTCCCGCAGTTGGAGTGGATCTTATTGCTCCCGTAATGCCAGTGCACGCAAGTCTTTGAATTTTTGTCAAAGTTTTCAGATTCGTGCTCTTTTCTAAAGCTTTTCACCATACCAAATTACCATAGGTTAGTATTGGTCTAATTATTTCCGAATAAATCCATCTGATAATTTTAGGGTTTGGTCCCCAGTTTTTCCCGAAAATTCTATTGGAGTAAAAAGCAATCGATGCCTTTTTGAATCTATCTTTGGTGTTCAGGCCCCAGTTAAATTTTGTATCTAAGATCACACTGAGATACTTTGCGTGATCAGAGATTTTAAGAGGGCAGCCTTCAATTGAAGGTATTTTAAAATCAGGAATTTTGAGACTGTTAGTAAAGAGAGGCCGTATTCGGTTTGTTCACTGATAGTGGGTAGGGACTTGCCAGTCGCTAGTAATGAAAGATCATCAACGTAGGCCATTATCCTTACTCCACTTGATTTCAATTTAGAGAGTATGCCTTTCATGACAAGAACCCAAAGTAGAGGTGAGAGAACTCCACCCTGAGGTGTGTCCCTGGATGTGGTTACTCTCACCCTTTCTTCCGCTAGCTCAGAAGTTAATTTTTCCCTGGTCCAGATGGTGTACCATATTATATCTTGAAAAAATGCGCATCCTATTTATCCTATCCTCTTCATATTTTTTTTAATGAATCGCTTAAATCTTTAATTGTTCCTGAAATTTGGAAGAGTTCGTACATAAGACCGATACATAAAAAGGGCAGTAAAAATGAAATAAAAAATCATCGTCCCATTGCAAAACTGTCCGTCATCCCTAAGTTATTTGAGTCCATTATTTGTAAAGTCGTATCGTTTAATTGTGAGTCTATAATTTCTGACAGTCAACATGGTTTTGTTAAAAAAAGTCAACAGTTAGTAACCTCTTTTATTTCAGTTCTTTTTGTTTAGATTCGTTTGAAAAACGGAAACAAGTTGACTAAGTCTTCACAGACTTCAGTAAGGCCTTTGATAAATTGTTCCATAAAAAAATTAACTTCCAAACTTAAATCCCAAGGCTTTAACGATAAGTTTGTTAATCGTACTTATATAATAGATCATACAGCGTAGTTTTTAGGAATGAGCGGTCATCATATTTTTATACCAATTCTGGCATACCACAAGGTAGCCACTTAGGTCCTTTACTGTTTATTTTGTATTTTAACGACTTACCTTCTATTATAATACACTCATCTGTTTTAATTTACGCTGATGACATTAAAATTTTCAAACGTATTGACTCACTCGAGGACTGGTTACTCATCAGTA
Source organism: Eupeodes corollae (assembly GCF_945859685.1). Lineage (NCBI taxonomy): Eukaryota > Metazoa > Arthropoda > Insecta > Diptera > Syrphidae > Eupeodes > Eupeodes corollae. The sequence goes on from NC_079147.1 coordinate 224,136,479, forward strand.
TGACTTTATTATTAAAAAAGCACAAAGAACATTCCGATTGAATAACAAAAACAAGAACTTCTTATAATTTGTTCGAACCAAGAGAATGATCCATTTCATATTTTTGTACCCCTATATTTGAAGTTTGAAGTGTTTTGTTTCAATTTAAACTTAAATAATCTCTGTGACAGACTTTTTTCCTTTTTCAAAACTTACCTACCCTTGAACTATATAAAAGCGAAGCGTTCATTCAAAAAAAAGAATCACAAATTATAAATATCCTTATACCTTTATTCCACCCACACACTCAATATAAAAATAAAATACAAACAAAAGTCAATGGCAAAGACTTCATTATAACGTAGCAAGGTACAATAAAACCTTAAAAATGTACACAGAATAAATTCAGGAATATATAATCAGCCAACCGAAATAACGTCGTCGATGACGTCAACAGAAAATGTGGATTTAAAATACAATGTCTATCTATATATTCCATTCCTTGGAAATGGGTCTCTGTGTCCATGTCCTTTTAACCTACATAACCTCAACTTTACAGTGCACAGCACAATAATAATATTTATGCAACTGCGAATTTAATAATTTTGTGTCCTTTTTATTTTTGTGATTTTTTTTTGTTTCGCCTTTCTGAGAAAAAGTCGTCAGGGGAAAACAACAATCAATCAGAGTATGCATCTCTTTACTTTTGATGCTTTATACTTACGCCAATATTGACAATATTTATTAAGAAATATCTTGTGAAAAAAGGGTGTGCTCTGTACATTGGGATGGGTATAATGTCCCTTCAAAAAACAGGCCTGAGAATTTAAAGTGCTGAAATTAAGGGTTTACGTAAGAGACACTTTTGGCGGGCGTATTATCTACCGTCGTGGGCCAGTTGTACGGTCTACAAAAATGTATCAACGTTAGCCTATTTTTTGTGGGTTTATATAAAGTCGCTTGTCTTTGAAAAGGAGGTTTAGACAATTCCTTGGAAGAGAATTTTCAACAAGTTTTTGCTGACAGGGCCCCATACGGCAAAAAGTGGTCAAAAATTGGGCATGTCGGCATATTTCGCTTATTGGCTAACTGCATAGGGCCAAAAATGAGCTTTTTTGCTGAAAATGAGTTTGCAATGAATTGATAAGCACATCTTCTCCATAACTCAATGGCTTCAAATAGTCTATCGGCTTTAAATCTAGAGTCAGTTGTTATGTGCTTCGTCGCTGAAGAAAATTTTGTTAGAAAAATCGCTGTCCAACGCCTGTTTTTCAAGCACCCATTCGACGTATCTGTAGTACCCGTGGCATGATGGTTAGTGCGTTGGACTGTCATGCAAGGGGTCTTGGGTTCAATCCCTGCCTGTGCCACCTTAATTTAAAAAAAAAAAAAAATAATTTTCGCGGGTACTGCCTCTTGCGAGGAATTGACAAATCCTTCAAGAGTAATTCTTGTCATGAAAAAGTGCTTTCTCAAACTAGCCGTTCGGATTCGGCATAAAATTGTAGGTCCCCTCCATTCCTGACAACATTACTCGCACACAGGAATGGTTGAGAGTTGTAAGTCACTAGGCCCTGGTTCACAACGGACTGTTGCGCCACCCCATTTGATTTTTTTTTGATTTTGATTCGACGTATCTACGACGTTGTGAATGGCTTCAGTTGTTATGTGAGCTGGATTTTATATGAATCTTTGTTTTCGGATGCTAGTAGCAGCACTTAAACTCCTCCTGGAGCATAGGGCGGCAACCAGTTCCTTCCATCTCTCTCTATTCCTAGCACGATACCTCAGCTGGGACCACGTCTCCAAGCTTTAGGACCGAGCTTCCTTCATGACAGATGATCACATGTTTCCATATGGTTAGTGGCTACCGGATGTTCAAGATGTAACGTAGACACCGGTTGACAGGAGTTTGGAACCTCCTCGAGATGTCAGCAGAACACTTCAACGTTTCGCAGGCATATAGCAGCACGGATTTTACGATGGTTTCAATAAAATCTTTAACATGTTACGGAGCGTTATTTTCCTGGAGTTCCACACTTTAGAAAGCATATTCTATTGGTGATATCTAGCTCCCATCTGCTTCCCAGATAGTTGAACTGGGTGACCTCTTCTACTGCCACTTGTCTACAATAACCTGTTGTTGTTGGTCGTTCACTCAGCCCATGAATACTCAAGTTGTGTATTTTCATTTCACGTTCCAACTGCTCATATATACCCTGTCCATACAGAGACCGAACGTTCAGTTCAGACTTTGAACTGAAAAAAAATTGGTTTAACGACTTAATTTGTCAGATGTCGAATTTTAGCCCTCTACTTTTGTCGTAATTGCTTGGATGATATGAACTTGAAGTCCTTCGATTTTTTTTCAAGACGGCTGAAAACAATAGATTGATTGTGGTATGGGGCGTGGATATCCTGCACCAACAAGAAGTCGTTGAAATTCATTTCTTCAGTTCAAGTGAAACCTTTTTCCAAGCATCTCTTCAATACGTTTCAAATTATAACTTCGAGGTGGATTTATTGAATATTGTTCAAGCGTAAAGCTATTGTTTTTATTCCAGGCGAGTATTGAAGATTTCCAGTGAAAATTAGCTGTCAGTGTCAAATAACCTTTTATAAAAAAAATCGTTTATTCTGTATTCGTTTACATATTTTTATTCCTTGAATTATAAAGGGTTTTCCAATTTGTCAACTTTTTTTAAATAAAGCGAAAACTATTTGAGATTTAAAAAAACATTATTATCAGTTAAAACATTTATTAACGGTTCATGTGGCCACTGCGATCACGTTTTCAGCGGTTGGTTCGTTGGACAATTTTTTTTAAGACTGGCACAAATTTTGGCCAAGGCCTCTAATCCGATAATGACTTCGAGCTCTTTGGCATAAACCATTTACTTAAAGTAGCTGCAAAGAAAGTCCTCCGCGCCATAAATGGTGATCCATGAAGAAAATGTATATTTCTACCCGACCGAAAAGGCATATTTTGCTTATTGACGAACTTATTTAACCAATAATGAGCTCGTAACTAAGGATGAAAATCAACATCTTTGACCATCTTCTTGACTAATTCTTGAGTGAGCTCGATCTTGTATAGGTGTAAACCAAGATCATTGCTCAAAATAAGCCATGATGTGCCCTAAGCCATGCTCAATTCTTGAAAACATCTTGCAATTGACTGATTTTAACCATGTACTACGGACGCTTGAACCACAGCGAAATTTTCGACACTCCGAACAACCTTTTATCTAACTGACACAGTTTCATCACAAATCGAATGTGTAAAGTCGAATTTTTGTAATAAACTTGTTACTGCCTTTCTAGAAGGGCTAGAACTACGATGGAAAATAACACTTAACGCTCTTAAAATTGCTGTGATCGCCTTCGAGTTTCGGCAGAAAATTTGTATAATTAGCAGATATTGCTCTTTTAAGTACTTTACCATGGATGTTGAGTGCCGTTATTAGTTAAAGGGTGTGTTCACAAATTGTATTAATATTTTCAAGTTTCTTTAGGAAGACCCAAAATTTCACCCAATAGTAAAGGTTTTTTGCCTTTATTTGACGATAACTATTACCAAAACCTGTACCATCGTTGAACCCAAGTCGTTCGTCAGACTCCGACTGCAAAACATACTAATCCTCAGCTTATTCACTTGATTCTAGCACTCAACATTTTGTAAGAGTCGAACTAAAAACCTAAAACAACATTTGTGCAACTTTAATTTAAACCTTTTTTAAGTTAAGCAAAGTTCCATCTGTTTTCTTTCAGCGTCAAAGAATGAAAATGATAAACAAAAAATACAGAACCCAGAACACGTGAACCAAATATCTTAATTATGCCATGTAGCCGAATTTTTCTGTTTTTTTCAAACACAAAACGGGAAAAAAAGAAGTTACAAAACTTGCATTTAAAAAAAAAGAGAAAACAAACTTTAAAAAAATGCTAACGTATTGTTTAGAGAAAACAGAAGAACTAGTCGATAATTCTGAGCTTGCATGCTTTGAAGTTGAAATAGAAATAAATGAACGGAGTCCATCGAACTTCACTATTCTCTAAGCCAATTATACATGACATAGCAAGGATACAACAAACAACAGCCACATTCTTTTAAAGACCAAATTGGGTATCCATACAGGACTACATCAGAACTTCTATGCAATTCCCTTATCCGTACAATGCAACGGCGGCGATGACGATGGAGACGACGACGTTTCGAAAAACGGATATGGCTGATGGCCATCGACTGCGATGAGAGGGAAAAAGGGCAGGTTGGAAGCTATAGTATAAATGATAAAATGGAATGTTTGAAAAAATATGCAAGACCAACAAACCTTGCCTGCCTGACTGCCTGCCTGCCAAACGGACAACATTGATGGGGTGCATTATAAAAGCAACTTTATCCTGGACCACTGAAGGAAGTTTTTCCTTATTCTAGTCCATAGTTTCTCTTTCTGATACCTGGCTGTTCCAGTATAGTTCTGTCTCTGTCAAAAAGTTCCAGTCCCAGGCAAACACAGGGACAGGAGACCCATCAGGAGGACGAACCCTTTTCTCCTAATTGTATGCAGGGAAATAGTGTTCCTTTATTTTCCTAAGGCAAATATGCATAGTTCGTTTTTCGTTAAGCATTTTTGTGTAATTTTTCACACGTATTTCGGAGTTGAAATGAAGTCCGCATGGCATGAATGTAGCATACTAACAGGGGTTATCGTCAGGTCATTTCGATGGACCATGGACTAACTTTTATGTTTTATTTATTTTGTTGTTTTTGTTGTTGATTCTTTTTTTAAAAGTCAAACTTTTAGGAAAAAGTTTTTTAAATGTTTTTTTTTTGTTTATTTACAGAGCTTGGGAATATTAGCGTCCATCCCCGCCGCATTACTTATATTATCGTTATTTGGTTTACTGCTATATTTATTGACAAGATGCTGTGATCGAAAACCGAGGAAACCAAGCGCACAGAGATGTCAAAACTGCACACTGGTTATCATCACATTGATGTGTTGTGCAGCGATTGGTTTAGGTAAGTTTTTTAAATCTTTATAAATTTTTATATTTTTAAATTTTGTATTTTGATCAAACAAAAGAACGCTTTTTATTTAATTTTTTTAAATAAATTGCTGTTGAAATAACTTTTTTGTTTGTGATAGGAATGAAACAGGAAAACAGTTCATTGTTTAAGTCTTTTCGTATTTCCTGTATAAAATTGTATGAAGTTTTTTTTTCTAGAAATAACTTTTCATTCAAAAAGCAGAACAGTAGGAACTTTTTTAAAATCACTCAAGCTTAAATAATTTGGTGTAGTTGAAATGCTTAAATTTTGTTCATAAGGGTTTGAAATTTGAAAGTTGTACCAGAAGTATATGGTTTAAAAGCTTTTATAGTCAGTCGTCTTACAAAATAATAAATTATGGGATTGTTTTCGATAAGAAAGGAATCCTATTTTTTAATCAATTTCGAACGTAATGTTGGGATTTTGAAATGCCAAATGATTTTCAAATATTTCATTTTTGAAATTGAAATTTAATTTTGAAATATTGAAAACTAAAATGCCAAGTGATTTCCAACTGAAAGTTTCATTTACATATAAAAATTTATTGTTTTTTGAGAGCAATCAATTACTATTTGTGTCATCGTAAAGGAAAAAATAAACCATTAAAAATGAAAAACTATAACAACCACGACCGCCACGGTTGCGGTTACAAAAACAGATCAAATTTTCCAATTCGTCAAGAATTCCATACTAAAGAGCTTGAAGCGATCGTTTGTAATTGGAATTGAAATTACTTTAAACGTGGTTCATAAGAAAAAAGTCCTAAAATGTTAAATTACTAAATATCAGTGACCAATATTGTGAGTTTTGAGAATTGTGACCGCAAATTGTCCACCATTTTTGTCGTGGAATATTAAAATTTTTAATGCACTGTTCAAGCGTTTGTCATTTTAGTCTTATTAATAGTTTAGTTTGAAATTTGTCAAATGTCAAATAGAAATGCTTCAAAAGCAACAACTTCCCAAATAGCAAACCACTCAAAAGGAAACTCCTTATTGGAAAGCTATTAATATTTTAATTTCTACAAAGATAAATCAGGAAACAGTTTTGCGGAAAATACCAAATTAAAACTGTTATTAGGATTATTTAGTTTTTAATATAAAACAAATGTATAACACATTTTTTTCATAATTTTTATATTTATTTTCAGGTTTATACGGAAACGATGATTTCCACAATGGCTTATTACAAGCCTTTAGTTCCGGTAAACAAGTTGAAGGACTTGTAGGAAATTTGAAAAAACAGGTGAGTGAACATATTTTCATACAAATTATTATTCAATAAAACTTTTATATAGTATAAAGTATAATATTCCGTTCGCAAAAATAGTTATGAGTGCAACTAGATTAGAAGCAGTTAAACTTTCATTGAAACAATGCTGATCAAAAGTTTTCGATTGACAGTAGCTTTTACAATCAGCTGATTGCTGATTGTAAGGAATCAAGATTTGATTGAGTAAATATTTACACAATATTTACATTTCGATCTTCTTAAAAACATTGCACACAATTAAATCGCATTCAATATTTTATCAAAATACAAACTTCGGATACCTTTTTCACATTTTTCATCATCCTCGAAGATATTCCAAGGAACTGGTGGGAGCAGAAAAGAGTGTTCCCGAAAAATTTCGTGCAGTCTTGCTCAAAGTTTTCGAGCCAGTGGAGAAAACTTGTGCCGAATTTTCAAGTATGATTTAAGATTCACTAAGAAAACGGCCAAACAGATGACTGCCACCCACATCTCCCTATTTGACACTTACTTACTTACTTCCTTACAGTTTCGCGCTCCAAGTTGGATGAGGTCACTTTCCACTTTGTGCGCGTCACCTAATCCGCGGTCTTCCTCTACTGCGGTGTCCTGTGGGTGTGGATTCTAAGAATTTCCGAGCCGGAGCATTTGTTTCCATGCGCTCTACGTAACCCAGCCATCTTAGCCGTTGGACTTTCACTCTTCTGTCTAAGTCTACGTTGCTGAACAGCTCGTTGTACCATCTTCTACTCCACTCCCCTTCGATGCATACGGGACCGTAGATCACACGAATAACTTTTCTCTCGAACCGACCCAAGGTGCTTTCATCCGCTTTTGTCATAGTCCATGATAGCAGGACGGAGATGATAAGGGTC